>NC_079463.1:9170000-10420000 GCF_026250575.1 Diorhabda carinulata
CACAATTTTGTACAAAACTTGATGAAAATTTTATAAACAAAGTTTCTCTGCTTTGAAATTTTTATGACATAATCTTATTTTGGATATATATAAGAAGTGCTTCACAGAACCAAAAGAAGAAAATTCATTTTAAAACCATAAAGAAAGTTGATAATTAACAATCGTCTAGTTTGTTAAAAAAATTGACAAAAATGAAAAATTCCAACGAGAATACATTCTCCAAAGTAGCTATATGATGGTATATTTTATTTTAGATCTTTCATTTTAGTTTCTGTTCCTCAAAAAAGTTTTTTGAATTGACATCCTTGTTTTCGAGGTCTCACAATGGTGTGAGGAGGGACTTTTTTCTATCAGCTATGAGCGAAAAATCGAACACTATTGTTTGGAGGTGTTCAATTGTTCATACGTTTGAAAACTTTTATGAAGTAATTAACTTTGTACGCATTCCGAATCGAATGAGCTAATCTATGTAATTTTAGTAATAGTATGTTGAATTAACACCTATTTCAACATGCAGACTATTATATAATAGTGTAATGTTAGATATTCAGCTCAATATCTTAAACTTTGTGGATTGTGAATGAAAAATTTAGAGCTACTTTCAGAATTTGACTTTGTAAGAGATAAAAAATTCTTTATTTCAATTCTTAGTTCTTTGAGTTTAGCCTTGTTTGATAAAAGATCCATTTCTCGTATAATTTAAATTTTAAAATATCTAATATGCCTCGGAAGTTTTCTAAAGAACCTATTTCTTGATAAAGCTGAATATCTTTCATATAGCAAATATGGAATAAATATGATTGGAAAAATTTGTTTTGGTCTATATACCAAAATTCAAAATCAGTTTTCTACTGTTATTTTATTATAATAAAAAAATACACTTTGCTAGTAATTACTGGCTTTACACTAGATTGTAATAATTAAATAAAATTCATTTGAAAATTTCAGATTGAATTTTAGGCTCCACTAATCCATTTTCCATATCTACGCATTTTTCAACACGTTTTGGGAATTGTCCATAAACTGACTGACTTCTCTAGTAATTCATCGAACTGCACAAGTTATTCTGTTTTCTAAATACTGACTTACGAAATGGAGGAGATATCGACAGTTTTGGGAAGACGTAACACCATTTGTAGTTAAAGTATTTTCGTTGAAAAAATTATTTTTCTTATTGAAACATTGTAAACTCGTACTGAAAAAAGACCTTTTGAAGTCTGTCTACTGTTATAACTCCGATTTCGAAAGTTACGTTCCAAACTCACAAATGATAGTGTCGAGCAACGCACGGTGATTGAATACTTGCGTTTGAATAAGTTGATTTCAGAGAGATTGAGTGGTTATATTAAGGAAATCTGCAGTATCACAGGACATACTAAAAAGTTTTTATTGTGAGTGTTTATGAAGAGTACTGTCGTTTGTAGTATTGCTCCACTTAAAATATAACAATAGATTAGATCATTATATCTATACCTAAAACTAGCAGGGTCGGATTATGTATGTTCCCAACGTCTTTGTCTGTGGCAGTTCATTTCGAGTCATGAAAATATGTATTATAAAGCTCGATAATGCTTTTTTAAATATTTATCAAACAGCGCAAATGTTTGCCTGTTGAGGCAAAAATGTTTACTTGAAGTAGTGCGAGGCCACGAAAGAAAGAAACTTCAACTTGAACGAGTTGAAAATACAATTTGAAAATTTATTAATAATTCGATAGCTCCAAAAAAAAAACACAAAAAGACATTTGTGTGATTGATGATTGCGAAATTAAACTATATATATATGTATCAATATATCTCTGTAAAAAATATCAAATAACTTCCATAAAATCAAATTTTTTCCTTAAGTTATTAGGACCTTTAAAGGGTACTATATAATATGATAATTTGTCAATTTATTATTGTAAATGGGTTAAGAGCAGAGGTAAGACACTAGCTCTGGTATTTATTGAAGTAGTAAGAAAAAAATGAACAACCCTTCCATTCCTTTAAGAATAATTTTTTCTTGCAACATCATTTATTAGAGCCCTTTCCATTCTATTTTCAATTGATTGATTAGCAAAGTGTATTGTTTTCAATATCGTATAACGACGTTTCATTTGTATACAAATTAGCTCGTTATATGAGATTAAATTAGATTGCACCGTATAAAATGTGTAATTAACTAGACAGGCAACGTCAATTTGCGGATACCTAATAAGTTCTAGAGGTATTTAAAATATCTATTAGGTACATATTGTTTACCAAGTTGAGGGATGTCAATGTTGTATCAGTCGGACACTTCTAAAAGGACATAATTTAGATAACGAAATTTAGTGAAATGTTTAGAACATAAAATCGAGTGCGGAAACAATATAAGATACCCTAACAAAGAATAAAGTCAAAATATGAGTACTAGTATACCATGGTAACTAAAATTATACCAGTTTTTACAGGTTTTAAAATCGTTAAAGGCCGCTTGGCATGGTGCAAGACAACGTGCAAGAAATTGCATGCAATTCCTTGAAACATCAAAATATTACATAGACGAATATTGCATGTCGTTTGATATTATGCAAGTCTCTTACCACTGCATCATGGTTGACACTGATCAAAATTCCAAAAGTAAAAGTAGGCAGCTTAAAATTGAAAATAACAGAGCTAATTAAAGTAAACAAGAAAAAAGTCACCAGTGCATCACTGGCAATAATTATATCTGCCTCTGCCTTGCTTTTGGAGTCTGATGGACAGATTAGCTAGAGAAAAACATAGAAAAACTAGTTGAGTATTGATGAAAAAACATTTGAAAAACTCCTAATGAAAATAAAACGTAATATTATTAGATTAGAAACTCATTTGCGCATGTTTTTGATCAAGTACGACGCGTGCAGCGAAAATATTATGCTCATTTTGAAATTCTTAGTAAAGATAGAAAATCAACCACTTGGTGGTCCACATTTTGAAGGCCTGCTTGCGTTTAGATGAAAATTCACGCTTACCTGAAAACATAATCGCAAGCTTATGAACTTAAAAAGGCCAAAGTTTTGGAATCTGATGACACTATCATTCTATTTTTGGTCATGAAAGTAGGTATTCAATAATATATTGATTTCCATATTATATAAATTCTAACTTCAGGATGTTTTCTTTATCGGTTAGTACGCTGCTTATCGAAGAGAAGAACTCACTAAGATGTCTATAAACGATCTTGGAATAAAAGCAGATATTATTATGGTATCTACACTTATAACAAAAAACAATATGTCAAGATTATTTGCGAAAACAGAGGAGTTATGGATTGGAATTATATTAATCTGTGACCCTCTTCCTTAACATATTAACTTATAGTAGCGGCTATTGCATTAATCGGCATAAATACCATTGGAAAAATACCACGTTTAATTGCCCAAAATCTAAAATTGTCAAATTCTGAGCTTTATACCTACTGGTCACTGTTTTCGGCGGTCCAGTGTCACTCAATTGGCAAATGCAAATATAAAACGGCATGGAGGTTGGAGATCCTGATCTGTTAAGGACACAAACAAATCATCAACTTACAAAATTGAAGCTACTGGTGACCAAAACATCGGACAAAACTTGGTGTCAACTGAAAATTAATCAAATATAGATGAGAATGCAATAAACACAGCTAATTGTACCATCAAATATATAACTGTACGATTCGCGATTAATATGTTAGACGTAGGTTTTTCATTCTTTGTTTCGTTTCATCTAATTAGACACTATATATGTATCTCTTTTGTTTGATAAATCAACATTTATTTAAAATAGTCGTTTTAAACTCACAATAATTGGTCGCACGAGAAAATACACAGTTACAGCTGAAATTTTGAGGTTATGTTCAAAGATTTCGCCTTTAGGGGGTCGCTGACTCGTAGCCAGCTGCCTCTACTATCTACAAAATACTTTTGCAGGTGGCAAGTCGTCATTGCCAATATTAAAACTTCAAATTAGTACCACACTCGTTTGCCTATCTTATTGACTATGATCTGCATCATACAAAAAATTTGTTTCCAGGTCCGGTGCTGATACTATTTTCTACCAACGATTCTCTTCCAATTGTTGCTATCCACATTTTTCCAGTCCCCGTATTTCTCGCCTCTATAAAGTACAAAATATTTAAAAAAAAGTAAAACCTGACAATCGAATGGAAATCATGAGAAATTAATTATTACTCCACATAAGTAAACCCAGTTTTTAGGATATAACCAAAATAATACTCGCTAATTTTCGTCGCCAGCGATGGTTATGTGAAATGAGCTTGTTTTCCGTTTTTCTGGGTTATCAACGCAAATACTTTGAATTGAGAATAGTATAAAATTATTTATGTACATACATACATCAAGATTGGATTTTATTGAGCAATATAGAAATAAAAGCCAGATAAAACATTGGCCAATCTGTCCTTAGAAATCAATACTAATTCGAAATATTTTTGCAACTCTCCATACTGGTGTTTAAATTTTCTTAGAAATCCTTTTCCTTCCAATAAACAAATGATTGATGATATATAATTAACATAAAAATTCATGGCTCATTATAACGGAATAATTTTTAATACTTTAGAATGAATTTTTAGTGTTTTGTAATTTTTGTTGGTGCCTCATTATACATACACCTCCAAATATTTAAAAAATGCTGAAAATTTGAATCGATTTGGCTATCATTTTCACTCAATTGGTAACCAATTTCCAACAATACGTTAAATGTAAATATTTTTTCAGGTTAGTTAACAACATTCAACCTGGTATTGTAAAGAAAATAAACACGTCAACCATGGCTTTCAAATGTATGGAAAACATTAACGCGTTCTTAGAAGCAGCCAAACAGTTAGGGGTACCACCCCAAGAAACATTCCAAACTGTAGATTTATGGGAAAGACAAAATTTAAACTCTGTAGTCATCTGTATACAATCTCTTGGTAGAAAGGTGAGATATATTTATTTATATTAATATTTTTCAGAATTCAACCTTCGTTTGATACAAAATGATGGGTAATATTTTCAAGTTATTGAATTGAAAAACATGATTTGGAAATCCAGATTCTATAATCTACTGCATCCAAATTTATTCAAATTATTAATGTGCTAGTTAAGCACATCAAACTAAAAAGCAAAATTTATTCAAATTATGTTCAAAAAGTTGAAAATATATTAAAACACTGATGAATAAAAAATACTAGTGGAAAAAACGATGGTCGCTTTTTCCATATTTCTCATACATCGAGCGCCCGATGCTTCTTTTCCCATAATACTAGTATTTTAATTCATTATTTAATCTTGTTTTTAAAAAGAATATTCGAAATTTTTTAGCTCCATGTGCTTTTCAGTTTTTTTAAAAATGATATGGTAAACCAGGCACATCCCAATAAATAAGTACCTTCAATGTCGGATTAAATCCTCGTTTTTTGATAATATCTGCCCCAAATTAGTTCATTCAGAAACATTTATATTTTTGAGTGTTCGCTAAAAAATTTCGCTACGAGGCAATGAATCTGGCTGCGGAGTTAATAATGGCAATTTTACTTTACCATTAAGGCAGTGATATCCTGTCGTTTCTGTGGAAAATTTGAATGCTCGACAATATTTCCAAACAAAGTCCATTGGCCCAATGCTAACACAGTAATCATAATTATCTAGAGTCTAGACGGTGATATCTGAAGTTTGCCGGATAATGTTGCATTGCCAACCTAACTGTTTCGGGGGCTGCCTCGTTTTGCTCTTGTAATTAAGAAGGACGAAGTAGAGCTATACTAACCCTTTTGTTTCTTCATTCCTCTCAATAGCTACGCTTCGAATCCTAGTTGCATTATGGAGTTGTTAGGAAAGACTCGATAATCTTAATCACCGTGTTGTTAACGATAATATAGCCACGACAAGTTAATAGAAACTCTAAAGAAACACATCAACCGGTCAAGTTGAAAACTTCCAGTTGTCAGTTGTTATACAATTTTTAACAAATGCAGGACTAGACTCTTATTTTGACTAATAAATTTTTCGTATTTATGTTTGTTGCCACTTTTTATGTCACGTCGCTCGGAAAATGGATAAAAAGTATTCTATGTAATTCTCCTGGATCTAACCTACCTCTCTACAAATTTTCAGCCAGATCTGTTAAAGGGTTGTAACATCTACTTTTAGGACTGAATATTTAGTTCATCGATTTGCTTCACAACCCCCACAACTCGTGGAATTACTAAAGTATTGTAATTAAAATTTTCAGGCCGACAAATATGGTAAACCACATATCGGACCGAAAGAAGCAGCCAAAAATGAGCGCGTATTCTCAGAGGAAAAGCTTCGTGCAGGTCAAACTATCATAGGTCTTCAAATGGGAAGTAACAAAGGTGCCAATCAATCAGGGATCAACTTTGGAAACACAAGACACATGTAGAAATGAACTTAAAAGTCAACGATTTTCTAGCAAAAAACTATTTCCTAGAAATTTTTTGAAAGAAAATTATAGATTTCAAAAATAACAGAGTCTTCAGTAGTACTTAGAAACACATAGCTGCCTATTGTATATTAGGTATTAAGATATGTTTCTTCGCACCAGTTTGAAATTACACATTTCAGTTTTTTATTTTTAATAAAATTAAATTCTGAACTAAACATTCATTAAAAAAATGTATTTTGATGCAATTCGAATTTTGCTGTTGCAATGGTCAATTAATATTAATAATTTTTGCATATAGTGATCTTTCTGGTTTTTTGGTATAAGATTCTGGTGTTTTTGATGATTATTTATAAAATATATGTTTTGTTAATACATCGAAAATATATATTAAATTTACATTTACAATCTATTTTTGATCGATTTATAAGTCAGTATTTAAGTATTGTTATAAGCATTCCTGTTTATTTAATTTCTTTCATGAACAATAAATTTAGAGAACAAATTGTGGTTGTTTATTTACTAAAAATTGCGATAATGTAATAACACAAATCAAATTCAAAATGGACCAAACAGTACAGCTTTTGTGTTATGTAGTGCACTTCGTTGTTATTGTCTGATTCTCACTGGGACCATTACATTTTAATTCTGAAGAATTATTATTTTCTGATAGTGTAGACGGTATAGCAGGGGTTCTGAAAGCTGTTGAATTTTTTGGTATCTCGAGATTTGATTTGGAAGGTGTTAATATTTTTCAATAAAGATAGTTGATCCTTAAGACAATTTATAGCAACATCTTGTTGCCGAAGCTTATTTGTTACGTCATGCGATTGCAAGAAGACGTACAGGACCATCCGGCAAGTACATCTCATCATAAAGACTTGTGGATACTATTTGTCCACGTTGTCTATACGCCAGAAAAATCACGCAGGAGATGCGCTGCCAATAACTGCAAATATCAGACACATATTATGTATAGGATGCTTTGCCTTATTCCATTCAAAGTTTTGATTTTAATTTTACCTTTATGAATTTGTATTATTTGATTAATAAACACGTTTTCCATTAAAAATTTACAATTTTCGGTGAATTATCACATTTTATCTTTTAAAGTACGTTAAGTGCCCAGTGATGCTATTTGCCATCGTCCCTTTCTGGATTTGTGGGGTACTTAGGATCTTTTTCTATATTTTTATCATATTAAATGTTTCAATTCGCTTGTTTTCTTCATTTCATTACAAAATTCCGATCAATATAATTACGTACTATAATGAGTTAATGTTTACTCAGGCCTTATCGATCATTATTGCATTGGATTAGTTATTTTACTAACCAGCTAACTGGAGAAACTTATTTAGAATCTCTTAAAATACTCTTCTGGATTCATTTGATGATTTGTTATTACGATTGAAATTGGACTGCATAATCACCACCTCATTTTAGTATGTAATATCTAAATAAGTGGATTGGGTGAGGAAATAGTTTTCTTCAAGATTAGCTTCCCCTCTCACCGGACCTTTTTTCTTATTCAGTTGTTTTCCGAATATAATTGTGGAATCTCGTTGCAGTAAAATGTAATGTAATGAATAATATTGTGTGTAACAGAACATTGTGATCATTTTTAGAAATTTACTCAAATTATGAATTTCTAAGTTAAGGCATTCACGTATGCAAACAGACAGAATTTGTGTGATACCCTCTATAATAAATAATTGAATACTATGTGTGTATCATTACATTAATCAACACCTCTTACTAAAAAAAACAATTTTATATCAGAACAAAGTGTTTATTTTTTTTTTCAGATAAAAGTCACACGAACATTTCAGAAACATAATTAATCTTAATTAATAGTGCAGTGACGCCTATTGGTAGAAAAGTTAATATTTGTCCCAAGTTTATTCATTCCTGATTTCGTTTGCATCGCCTTCATAATTAAGTACTTTCATTATACCAGAATTGGGCAACTGGGGAATTGAACAATTTTTGAAACTATACGCAAAGTAACAAAATTATTTTTAATAATTGCTTCAACAATGGTATGTAATTCTGATTTTCTGACAATGGAATTTTCTTATTCATCAAAAAATATGAATCAAATTTTTCAATGTTATTCTGGTCTAATTCATTGAGGGATATGTTTTTCGAAGATGTTTTTAAACGTACTATTTTAACCTTTTCCAAATTTTTCATTTTGACGATATTGATTTTTAAACTTCCATTAATGTTGAAACAAAACTTGCAAATTCTGTTACTTTGATTTTATATATTAATTGAGAAATTTTGTGATATTTATAATACATCTTGGCTCAAACTATTTCCATCCGTTCTATTAATTCTTAAACATGCATATACAATTTTTTTAAATGATAAAAATGATTTAAACTATTCCAGCAGAATATATATGAATCTGTTCTATGGATGTTCCATGGGTAGTTCCAGTATATTTCGAGTTGACTCCAATGAAGTTATCTGTATCAACCAGTATCTAATTAAGTTATCATCAAACATATTCCTTGAAAAAATCTTTTGTAAAAGTCGTCAATATTGTCCCTGCAGGTATTTCTATCATTTGGAACAGTGTCAAAAAAGTGCGCTTAATTTCTACTTAAAAAGTTCGAGGTTTGGTAATAAATGCCGCTAATGAATAAATAAACACATTAATTTACACTAAAATATATTGAAACTATGGATTGAATAAGGAGAACCGGCTCCAAAGAAGGCAAAGACCGTTTCATCAAGACAATGCACTAGCTCACACATCCGTTATTGCAATGGCCAAAATTAATGAATTAAATTTCGAATTGCTACCTCGTGCACCCTATTCGCCAGATTTAGCCCCCTCAGATTATTTTCCGTTCTTGAAAAAATGGCTCGATGAATTTTAAGTATAACGGTATTTATGATTGTAGCAAAGTGATAAAAGAATAGATACTTTAAAATTTGTAAATTAATCCATATAGTTGGGTTTTAGTTAGTTAGTCAAGACGAAATATCTTGGAACGAATGTGAACAAATTTTTTCAATAATTTTGAATGGATAATTGTTATCAAAAGTTAATAATTAGAAAAATATATTTTAAAGATATTTTGAAGTGAAATCTCAAAATATTAAATATCACATCGCAAGTACTGGATGTGAATGAACTGATCTTTGATTTTGAGTTTATCGTCTTCAACACTATTAAAACATTTTGCAATATTAGTTAGCTGCTAACTGAAATAAATGAAAAAAAATGTAAATAGTTGCGTTGCACAGGAGCTTCCTAAATTAAGCAACACACATTAGTTGCAACATTTTAATTCAATTCTCATTTACTTAAGAAATGAACACTTTCAAGTAATGTTCGGAGTTTTGAGTTAGGTAGTTAAATGACGATGCCAAACTTTGGTTATATATTATTTTCGTGAAGGACTTTTTTAAAATTTCATTAATTGTTTAGAATTATTTAATATTGCATATCAGCCCACAAAAAATAATAATATTTTAGAATATAATTTTGCTTTGACTAATTGGTCGAATTGAACAGTGCAATATGCGTATTAGGTATATTGAATTGCTTTGATTGTGCCAATAGACTTCTTGCTCCCACTTAGTATAATATATTGCTGTAAAGGTACAACGTTCTGAAAGTGACAATTCAGAAATCTATCACAGTGTTTTAATTACAACATACAAAATTACTGGTTGAATAAAATTATTGTTTCCACACACAATTAATGACAAAGCTACAAACATTTCAAAATAATTTTGTTGCAATTTACTACATTTGTAGTGAGGTTATTTACAGTTGCAAATACTTCATATTTTTCTGAACTATAAACTAGATTTGCGATTAGCTTTTCCAGCAATTTTTCATAGTGAGATTTTGTGATCCGATATTTTTAATCATTACTTATAATTTATTATTTATTCCAAAGTTTCTGGAGAAAGCTGTATTATACATTATTTTTAGTATTTCTTTTAAATATTTCACTATAAAATGTCAGATTAAAAGTTATATATATTATTTAAATATGTACTAGCACGATAACAACGGACCTTGTCAAGCAACGATACACCTTGGTGAATTATATAAATGCCCCTTGATTTAGAGCAAGACAACAAACAAACGTAATGTACAGTGAAACCTGATTTAGTGAGACATCAAATGACCTGCAAATTGATTTCAATTATAGAGCTCTTCCTCTTAATATCTGTCTCATTTACAGTGGGTTCCATTAATAGAGATCAGAATACAGGTTATTTCAGTTATAGAGGTGCGATTATTAAATAAAATAACATGTTATATAAACATTTTATGTATGTAATAAACAAAAATATTGAAGCAGGTTTTTTTATGAATTTTCAGCCATCAGATGCTTTTTGATATTATAAATTTGATCAAAAATGCTTTGGTTACCAATAGATATTATTTCAAAATAACTGCGCAAAGTTTTTAGTACTTTTACTGCCTCATAACTGAAAATTTTTACTAAATTTACTTCCGCGCCAATTTCATCGTCATTCTTTATCCAATGGAGAAGACTTGAAGTCTTGTTCAGTATCGCTTTCAGCAAATGTTCTTGAAACTAGTAAGTCGTTGTCGATGTTTATAAATTCTTTGCATGCTGGCTATTGATTATTGTCGTTGCTGATTCAGGATCAATTTCTAAATATTTTTAAGCAATTTGCTATAGTAGTTTTGGTGACAGAAAATCAAGCTTTCCTAGTAAATCTCATTGCATAAAGAACATTGATATGCGGGCACTCAATAGATTAAATAACATTTCATGTAATAAATTTTAAAATTGTTGATGATGTCTCAACAAGTTGTCTCAAAAATTTGGAAAATAGAGATAAAGATCCCAAAAATATGAGCAATAGCTCATTCGATGGGGAATCACTTCTAGAAAAAAAGTTTTTGAAGGCAAAAAATTGGATTTGATATTAACAAAATAAGATGAAAAAAAAGTGGTTTAGTCTAATCTACCTTATATGCGAGTTGCCCGTTTTTCAAATTTTTTTTCCAACTGAATTCCAAGTTATCGAAAACATACATATGATGTCGCAATTAATCTACATATACAGGGAGTTCCGTGACTTGGGACGGCAGAAAATTCGGGAGTGAGTAAAAATAATGGTTTGAATAAAAAAATATTTCTCATACTACTTTTCGTTTGAGAGTTATAGGCCTTTAAAGCTGCGAAATGTATAGGTCGACAACGTTCATTTTCCTAACTTATTATCGACCATGCGTTAAGTTCAAAAATCCCTGTTCTAATATATTTAATCATATACACCAACAAAAAAGTTAATGTACTAAATCGATGAGAACCCTTGAGTAGTATTAAAATTCTTTTATATACCTTAAAATTCTTTCCTCGAACATAAGTGGCGATACAGCAAAATTATTTTCATCATAAATCGCAAAGGGAATAGATAGTTGTAATATGTAATAAATATGTAATCAATTTTGTTAATAATAACATCGATTATCGTTGCATTCAAGGTGATATTATTTCACGTACAAGACGTGTTGTTATGAAATACTGGCAAATATAAATGTTTAATTTCCAGAATATATCTAATAATTCTAATATTTTGTTTAACAGAACCAAGAAAGTTATTGGAAACTCAAAGGAGACTCTGGAAACAACTTTGGTTGTACAAAGAAAGAAAGCTAGGTTGGAATTTCTGGAAGCGTTGGAGATATTCATAATGAATACACTGTCTGACGCGCGTTTCGATAACCAAGTTATCGTCTTCAGAGACAGTGTATTCAGTTCAAAGAAATAAAAGATGAGGGTTAACAGATTGAAATAATAACATAAAAATCATCGATTGGAAAGTACTGAGCTAAAAATATCAGACCACAAAGTATAATTCTTAAATACTAACATAAAATCTATAATATATATGAGTGAAAAGAGTAATAGTAATAAAAAAGAGTGCAGCACTAGTAATATTTATAATAAGAAGTAGTTAAAATTTTAGTAGAAAATCAGTCTCATATACTAGCCTTTAACGCGCTGCCTAATGCAGTAAAAATACTCATATCATTCAAAATATTATTCACAATTATATTTAATTGGACAAATTTTTATATATTTGTTTTTTCTTTGATAAAAATAGGTAAAAATATTCAATATGCCAAATAACAATTTCATTAGATTAATTATGATTTATTGATGCATGATTCACAATACAAAATACGAATTTTAGAGAGATAGCTACATAATTACCAAGACTGAAGTAGCGGAAGTGAAAATAACATTTCCTACTCATATTTTTGCTCTAATTATTTAGCCATTCCATAATCGATGGGCCTCAAAACTTGGATCATATTGAAGTATCCCATTTCAAGTTCCATTTTCTATTATAATCGGAATATCATAGAAATACTTGGCACTTAAAACTTCCTTCCTTGAACTATTATAGTTTTTTCTCAACTGAAAAGTACTGATTATACATATTATTTCGAACACTCTCTGCTTGCTCTGTGATTAGCTAATAATTCGTATAAGCATCTTCCAATCCTGTGGGTAGGAAAATTTTTCTTAACAAAGACGTTCTTCTGTTTACTTTCCTATCGTTGTATAATTTCAGTATAATAAGAAGTTCATAAATATATGGAGAGTGTAATAAAACAGTCTTTTTTAGGTCATCAATTATAATAACCATAATCTTTTAATAAAAAAAAAACAAATTATCAAATACCTATCTGATATTAACATAAGAGTGAAAAAATATTTGCGTTACTAGCAAGGGAAGTAAGTGAAAATGAACAAAATCATAAGGTCTTCTAACTGAAATTAACAATATATTTGGCATATTGTTTTAAAAATAATTTAACAGTAATTTTATTAAATAAGGCCTATGATGAGCGACACGTAAGCAAGGATGCTCGAACTCTCCGCATATATTGAGCATTTTTTTTGAGTAAAATGGAAGAAGAAAGTTTGAACTTTTAATTTCAAAAGCATTTTAAAACTGTTTATATCACATCATTAGAAATTTTTTGTATCTTGATTAGAAGTACGTTTTAAAATAAAGAAAGAATTCTTTATTAACTTATTTTTAACATTTATCCTAGTGAGAAGTGTTATTTTATAATTTTTAGATAAAAAATAATAAGCTTTATATGATCAGCTTTAGGACCCCGAAAACACGCATACTATTTTCGTAAAAATCTTATTTAATTTAGAATAATGATTATATTTATAGAATTATAGATTATTATAGAGCAAAGAATATATAGCTCTAGAATTATATTCTAATAAGGCTTAAACTAGCATTGAAAGGCATCAAATATTGCTGAGATAAAAGTTATTTCCATTTCCAAGCTTTTATTACTTTCACCTGTATACTGGGACCATTCTTGTATGAAAGTGCACGAGCGGTACATGGCATATTAACTGAAAATTTGGACAGAAGAAAGCTGTGCGTTTCATAATCATGGATAAAACGTGGGTCCATCACTCCACACCCGAAACAAACGAGCAATGAAAACAATGGACTGCAAAAGGTAAACCGACTCGAAAGAAAGAAGGCAAAGACCATTCTATCTTCTCGCAAGGTCATGGCGTCGGTTTTTTTAGCTGCGCGTTAGATAATTTTTATTGTCTACCTTGAAAAAGAAAAAACTATCAACGGCGAGTATTATGCGAACTTATTGTAATGTTTGAGCGGAAAAGTGAGCAAAAACGGTCGCATTTGACTAAGATGAAAATATTGTTTCATCAAGATAAACCTCCAACTCATACATCTGTTATTGTAATGGCCAGAATAAATGAAGTAAAGTTTGAATTGCTACACTATGCAACACATTCGCCAGATGTAGCCCCCTCGGATTATTTTCTGTTCTCAGACTTGAAAACGTGGCTCGGTGGTCAAAGACAACAATGAAGAGGCAGTTAAAGGCCATTTTTAGGAGCTTGACGATTCTTATTATAAAAAGAGTATCGAACTTATTGAATATCGTTGGGAAAAGTGTATGGAGCTAAAAGGAGATTACGTTGTAAAATTAATATATTTTTTTTCATAATTTTTGTGTTTCCTTTGTTGGGCCAGGTACTTCTGGGACCATCATCGTATGTTTGTAGTACTATTCGAAAAGTATAACTCTGGTTCAGATAGATCACTTCCCAGAATGAAATTTAGATCACAGTTTCCGAACGTCGCGTTTAATTTTCCGTAGAAATTTCATATTAAGAACAAAATATACGAGAAATTTTTATTTTTATTACTTTTTTTTGAGTTAATTCTTCCACGATATTTATTCAGTTGTATAATAGATTTTAGATGTTGTTATTGGGCAGTTATCAATGATATACACTCTTACACGAATTTTGCACTAAAGCTTAATACTAATAAGCTATTTTTAGGCAGAAGTGTCAAAATTATAAGAACGGCAAACCTCAGGAACCTATCAATGAAGATGCTCATAAGAATCAATAGTACGCAGCCATTTAAAGAGAATAAATAATTTTTGATGTTCAAAGTATCATAGATCATGCCTCAAGGAATCATTAACATTCATTTATTTAACACAGAACAACTGGACTATATAGATTCGAACTTAAAACTATATTTTTGAAATAAACGTCCGAACTTTCTTTAATTCTATTTGCTCAAAATCCTAGAATTGAAGCAATACATTTTATATAATATAGAATTGTTATTTCCAAAATATAACATGTTTTATTTTAAACAGAGCTATGATTGTTCGATGTTTAGAATATCCACATTTTTTACTATTTAACAACGTTAACCACTACCACGACTTACAACTTTTGAAATATACCGCCTTTTTGTCATTTTATTAGAGAATTCAAGTAAAATTGTACGTCTAAAATTTGAAAATTCATATTTACTACTTATATTTACTAGTTATATCAGCTGTAGTTGTAGAGGTTTGAATGTTTTGAAAATTTCAGTGGTTTAATTATTTAATATTGATTTAATTGATTAATATTCGTTATGAATTTCTCTGTATTGTGTTAGTTTCTCTATTAAAATGATGAGATCTAAAAGAATGTTCCGAGAATCCATCTTGGAAAATTAGTAGACTGAAATCAAATAAAAATATGTCATCCTCAAACAACTTATTTGAAAAAAATATCTCATTATTTTCGTTCCATATTCACAATTAAGAAAATG
This sequence comes from Diorhabda carinulata, assembly GCF_026250575.1. Classification (NCBI taxonomy): domain Eukaryota; kingdom Metazoa; phylum Arthropoda; class Insecta; order Coleoptera; family Chrysomelidae; genus Diorhabda; species Diorhabda carinulata. Next base: position 9,185,534 of record NC_079463.1, read on the forward strand.
ATCAAATCATTTTTGACTCTCCTTAAACGATATTTAGATAATATATGAATCCATTATTCACTTTTTTTATTGTCAAATCGCCTGTAACACTTGGTTATGTAATAGAAGATGTCAGCGTATAAATCCTTTGTATGAACAACATGTATCTTTGTGGATTGTCAAGAATTTAAACTACTCTTCTGCTTCAGTTACATTTTTAGAATAGTCAATTATATAATTATTGTTACGAAGTCCACGATATGAGCCTTAAGGCCGGTCCTGCTCGGTTATAATGGAATTCTAAAATTTGTCGAAGTCGCGGCCCGTTTACATACTTTTTATAAACAGCGAAATTTGTTTGAGGTTTGTTTTTATATATATTTTTATCACAGCAAGCGGTCTGTTTACATTGTTTTTTTTTTAACTAATTTCTAGGAAGATCTTTTTGTTGTCTCTTTATTTTTGTTTGTTTACTTTTTAAACTTATAGAAATAATAAATAGTCATAGTGAACAGTAGGAAATAGTAACCAGTAACTATTCGGGCCAATGCAGGGGGCAAAATTATATCTTTAAAATGTCACAGTGGCTGGAAATTTGCTTTTGGAGCATATATTGAAGATAATTTGAATAACAAAATAGTGATGTCTAAAGAAAATATTGAATTGTGCATCTTCTTCCAAACAAATTAAAATATCTGATTACTCTAACTCCTCAAAAAATATCTAACGTTTCTGATCAGCAGCAACAAGAAATATCTTCGGAAATTTATGTTGTTATTGCTTGAACTTCAACTGCTATCAATCAGTATTTCAATAAAAGAAATTGTTTTAAGATGAATACTTTGAAATCAATTGATAATTTACTATATTATAAATAAATCTTTCAAAAAGTAAAATTTCATGTTTATTTTGTGACGTATTTTGGCAGTGACAAAAATTCAACATTTACGCATCTATAGAGATGCCGAAATGTTAAGTTTTTTGTATAGTTTTAAAAAAACTTCAATTTTCAGTATTGTTCAGTATTCAAATGAAAAATTTCATATTATAGATTATGTCTACATAGGTAACCATGTAAAAAAATGTGAGGAAACGAATGCATAATTAAAATATAGCTTTCTCAGCGCTCTATTGCCAAATCGGTTAATTTCACTGAAACATGCTAAAGGCATTTTTTTATAGATAATCTTATGAATAATAATTTTCATAATGATGACAATTGGAGTAATAGGTCACGAGATATCTGCGAAAAACTGATTTTCGTGATATTTTAACATCAAAATAAATATATTTTTAACCGGTTTTCCACATTTTTTACCATAATAAAGTTGTAAACAAAAATTGAGCTCAAGAGGAAGTTTTCCGCAGCCTAGCCTAAAACGACTGGTCTATATTTAAATTAGATATTTTCAACAATTTCATTGGTTTCAATTTTATTTTCAAGTTACCCGTAAAATGAATGAAAATTCCTAATATAGAAGGAGCTTCAAATACTCCTTGATACATTGGCCTTTTGTTCGGAACAAACAAACTGACACAGAGAGTAAGTGTGAAAATTGTTTTTTTGATATAAGATCCTTTTATAATTATGAATACGACACAATACGAATCATTTAAATATATTATCTCATTATCACCTAAGAATCAATCAAATAATTCCAATAATTCTAAAGACTGAACAACATGTTCTCAAAATATACAAACCTCTGAGAAACTCAAATCAAATGAATTATATTCGAGAGAAAAAGCTCTATACATGTCTATTACGTTATATTTCAATTGAAGGCTAGATGTGAACAATTTTTATATATGGTCAGCTTCTGCGAAAATTTTAAAAAGGCAAATTCGTAATTCAAATTACATCAATTACGTATACTTTGTATAATATTCAGTAATTATCCTTCTCTTTCTTAAATAAACTTTATTAATTTAAATTAGTGGATGAAGTAGAGTAAGTGCAGTCAGCATTATGTTACAATTGGAAAAGTGTTTATAATAAGTGAAAGTGCAGCTTTGTTATATTTGGAAAGTTTTCTTTTTTCAAACCCGTAACTAAACAGATGCATGGAAATTCGACATGATTTGATATTAATCATTATAAATAAGACTAAAATAAAAAAAAAACTAATCAATATATTGATTGTTCATCTTTTTCAATATATTTTACGTAGAACTCTCTTTTAATTGATAATCACGCTGAATTTCCATGTTTCGTTTAGGACTATTCGGAATATCCATTTCCTGTCGTAACAACCTTCAACGAAGACTGTTTTTGTGGAAGAAATATATCTTCGCGTGCGTATCTGCCTTTTATTTTTTCTTTATTGGTTCCCTGTAGTTTCCCAATACTACAGCTTTTTCTCATTTTTGTGCTTCGTGATGGTTGAAGGAGTGGGGAAGTTGCTCTAGGAGATTCATCGTCGCTGTCGAAGCTGTCTGAAGGACACACTGTTCTTTCCCGTTTTTTCAGGCTTTGCTCTAGTCGCCTCAAGAATCTATAAAAAACGAACATTTTTGGAAATTAAAATGTAAATCTGCCAATAATATCTGAATTATTCATTTTCTTGAACTAATTGGTATAATAGTCTATAAACAATCCCAAAATTGAAGTAAAATAAGATAGACCAGAATTTTTAAGGGTGATTCTAGACTCTAGTATTACCCCTAAAGTAATACACTGCCGAGCATAAAATTAGGGTCAGCTCGTTATTTTAGAAATTTTTTTTGGTTCTACCATAGTTTTCTATTTAGTTGCTTGAATTAACAAGAAGTTTATGTTGTTATAATAAACGTCCCTCACCTGAATTTCTAAAAACCATTATTAGCATATTTTTTGTTTCTCTCGTTTTAAGTGTTTATTAGAAAATGTTTGTGTAGTATTCTCCTTGGCGGTATAAATTCTGTAATAAACTAGAGAAGTGTTGACGTTACATGCCTTCATTGTTAGGATAGGTCAGGAATCACTTTCCAAACAAAGCTTTAACTGCGTTGAATATCTTATATATGTTCAATGATTTTTTATTTTTTCGTATTTTCTTTCGTAAATTATGCAAAAAAATACCTTTGGAAAGTGAACTATAACAATATATCGGCAATGACGTCAAGCCTTGATGGTCTACTACAGCACGAATTGTGGCGGCTTTAGAAGATGGCAGCGGTTTGGCCTGCTCACGCGTATACCTGGTTCTGGACGAAGCAGAGACTAGCTTCAAATACGGGGCATGGAAGTGTATATAATAGTTAGTTACCATACGTAGGTTATTCATCCTTGTTGAACACGGATGGAGCTAATAATTAATATTATTTGAAATTATTTCGTCGTAGTTTTCTGTCGCCTGCAATTCCACCCACTTTGTGACGCCCACCAGCAATTTATCCTTAAATCGCCCTTAAAGCGTCGTGTTGCTGCGCCAGGCTGCTAGAGATTCTTGGAAACAACAGGAGATCGTTAGTTGTAAAATTGTGATGCTATTTGTCACGGGTGTAATGAATTGTAGAAATTTAAGGATCAAGCTTTAGTGGTTTCAGTTTTCCAATTATTCACTTCTATACCATACTAATAGTTATTTTAAACATATATAAATGGAATATGAAATTTGTAGAAAACTAAGGTATTTACAATTTACCAGTACTCGGTAAAAAATAAAGGTAATTTATTCTAGATCCAAATTGCTATTTTTTGTTCTTCCCTGTTATGTATTTTTCAACTTTTTGAGATTCATCTCGAAGTCTATAATTTGAACGGAGAATTACCTGATTTGATGACTTATTGCTCGCAGTCTACTAACTTTTTGATGACTGCCGCAAGTTTTGGGAAAATCTTGTGACCTGGTTAATGGAAATGACTCTCCTTCAGATATACTCTGGAATAAATTCAAATATGTTGAGATTATTGTTCATATTCGTTTAAATACACCGAACGTCAAAACTATATTTTAATTGAACAGCTTTTTTCAATATTTTTTTAAGGAAATGAAATTAAAAATGTATTGATTCAGTAATTATGTTGTTAGTAAAATGATAATGGTGCACATTCTTTTAAATTGCGCATTGTTATGCCATGAAGTAAATTTTCCACATCTATTAGAGCAAGAATTGTTGATTTTCACGATGAAGATCATACCAATTATCAGATATTGGAAATATTGATAATCCTAGATCGTCTCCTAATAATTCACATACATCAAGCACTAGTACATTTGTAAACAGGCCAGCTGTAGACGTCCTCACGTGTCCATCGCAAATTAATAAAGTAATAAAGTGCATCCCACTTAACAGGAACAGAGAGAGAGGAATATCAAGATTACTAAGGATGCATGAAATGAAAAAATCAGGGTACGAGCTCTGAACGATTGCAGCGATAGGAAAAAGTGGCAATTAGGCATTAGGAAACGTCGTAGGCAACCCCAGCTTGACCATGCCTTCGTGTAAGTACTTTTCGCTGTGTCACATCTCAATTACGACATCCGTTGGTTGAAATTTGTTTATAGTACATTGTGGAGCTTATAAATAATTAAGTAATTAATGCGCTTGCATGCCCTACCAGCCGCACGGAGCTCTATTTCCACGTCAAATTAAAATTATAAATAATGGAGATAGAATTCCCGAAGCTGGAACTTTTTTATCGGAAATTTTCTCCTCTTTAAGAAGGTTTTCTCGAAATGACTTAAATATTAATATTGTTCACTTTATTAACGACTAGTTTCTTAATAACAATTACAATTTTTTACTTTTACCAAATCGTTTAAAATCATTTTTCTAGAAGTGAGGTCGATTCCAATTACTTTCTTGAGACAAGCAATGTTGTGGAAATATATTAGCTTACCTTAACAATAGTAGTTTGATTTTTGACAAATAAAGATATTGATAAAGTATTTTCAATGCTTTCTATTCATATTATATTTACCTGAGTTATCTTCTCTCGTTTATCTCCCATCCAAGAAACAGGTGAAGCCCACCGAATCGTATCTGGGCTGGGACTGGAAGTGGACAATCTCACCTCTTTTGTAGAAGATGTTAAACTATCAGAGCTTGAAGATGAGCTTACTACTTGAGAACGATTGATTCTACGTTTTGGACTTAGTTTTCTTAGCTGGGGAACTTTGTACATATCTTTGTTAGGTATATCTATTTGACTAGAAAAAGTTGGTTGCGTATGTTTTGTTGGACTAGGTGACTTACAATTACGCGATATTTTTTTCTCTCTTTTTCTTCCCGGTTTTCTGTGATGGGTACATGATATTACGTTAACTTTATCTGAGCTGGGAAAGTCGTATAATCCATCTGAATCTGTAAAAGGTAATATATCCTTGTGTCTGCCATAGAACTGAGGTGAGAATCTTCCTAAACCCGTTGTACGATCACTTAAAGGACTTTCACTTCTGGAACTCATCGGACTAAGGTGTTTGTCACATCCGGGTGACTCACATTGTACAATTATTGACGGAAGTTGTAGAGAGTTCTTGCTAGCCGTTAAAGGTGGTAGTAATCTGTCTACGGTATCTTCCGAACTCAAACATTTAGCGGTTTTTTGTATAGGGAATGTAGGTAAATTAAGTAGAGTTTTGCAAGTTTCATTATCATTAACCATAAAAACTTCGAGCTCTCTAGCACTTTTCAGCTCCCCTTCATCTATTTTTTCATCAAGGTGATCTGTGCCAATCCCTTCATCATTAGATTCCACTTGAGCTTCGTCAGATAAAGTTTCAGAATCTGATCTCCGGCCGCGGTCCTGAGAAGTACTTTGCTGATTACTGGGATTCAATTTTATTGTAGGCGTTAGTGATGGCCTCCGATTAAACCCACCAGATCCTTGATCGTCCATTTCTGTGGGGCATAAAGGATTGTTGGAGCTACATCTGGATGGACCTGGGCTTGCCATAGAGCTGTATCCAGAGCTACTCAAGTTACTTTCCGACGCAGTATGTTCTCCTCTATGATTAATTGAAAAGGGACTTAAGTAAGTCATACTTGCTGAAGTACCTTGTAATACTCCGGAAGATTTTGTAGCTGGTGATATCGATTCTGTATCCGATTCTATTTCGTTCATGTTACATGTAATAGTTATCAACGGCGGAGCACAAGGCAAATCTAATGAAGTAGGTTTATCAAAATCTTTCAGCAGTTTTCTACACAGTTTTGGCGATGGAAACTGGAAACATGTTGAGTTTGACACTGATGCTCTATGTGGGGGAGGGGAACCTGGAAAAGTTGGTGATGGCATTTGTACCGTTAACGTTGGAATTACGAGGGGAGGTGGATCAACAGTGATCGTTATTGATGGCTTAGTTTTGTCTTGTGTCTGACCAATTGGCGGTGGTCGATTCTGAAATCAAAAATATTGTATAGATATATGAATTTGGAAAAGCATTTTGAATCAAGGTCTATTGAAACTTATTTTCCGCATAAACACAAACACTTCAAACAGCAGGCACAGCACTTGAGTGACAAAGTAGTTAATGCACAACGTAGGAGATCCAAAGCAGAAAAAGAGGAAACTACTACCATATATAGTGACCTCTGTACTCAATAATAGCATTCCGGTATAAGCTGATGCATTTTCAATGCAGGAATCATGGAGGAAGATAATGCCAGTTTATTGTCTGAGTGCCTTCAGAGTGGCAAGAGTTTTCTGCACAGTATCTCAAGACGCAGTGTGCGTTACAGACATAATACTGCTTACTTACTGAAGAGAGAAGTGTCCTCTACCAGCGACAAGTTCCTACTAAATTGACCCAAGCAAGGACGATTGAAACGGCAAATCAGCCTACAACGATAGCAAAAACAGTGAAATTTCTCGGAAAACGCTTGATGGACTTCTTATTCCACAAATAGTCACCTAGGTGAACCGTGAGCATGGAAAGGTCAATTATAACTTGACGCAGATGATATGGGTACTTTCAGGAAAACCTGTATCGTATTAAGTAATAGGCGTCTCTTGAGTGTTCGTTTTGCGCCGGTGTAAACGAAAATCCTGGGTATGTATTTTTTATATACCCTCGTTTCAAAGCATCCCGCAGTACTTGGGAAACTGTGATAAAGCAGAAACTTCATCCAGAGACCTTGGTGAGCACCCGGCTCTCATCGGAGACAGCTTGGGAGTGGCTCTTTCACGACTGAGGTCCTTAGAAAAATCCGCTGTTTAGAAACGGCATATAATGATTACTAGATCCTTCCCCCGCGAAGTGAAATGGCGGTTCCGCGGGGGAAACACAGGTCTAATAAAGAGGACTAGGTTTTTAGTTTTAGAAAATATTATTAAAACGTTTGCATCTGTTGAGTGAGATAGATGTGAGTAGACATTAAGATTATCAGTATCCAAAATTCGCAAAACAGAAGTGACTTGTGGCATGACGCTGTTTAACAAGTCTCATTTTCAAATATGTCTGTAAAATTCATAGCTCATAACTGTCTCCTTTGGAACGAGCTCTAATCGCTCTACGCCCCATCCTATACTAAGACTAAAAATAGCCAGGATAGCCTTTAATTTGTGTCAGAGTCATTCTCATCTTCAATGATGATTTAAAAATGAGAGAAGATCTTTTAATTCCTTAGACTTTCTATTGTTAGTCTCAAAAGGAACTAAACACTCACTTATCTTACTTGCAAATTATAAGCTTTCCTAAGACTAGTGCGCGTTTTTGGATTCCTCAGAAGAATATTTGAGAGTCAAAGAAACACACTGTTTTTTAGGTCCAGAGATTCTCCAGCCAATCCTCGTCCTCATATGATTCGTTTCCAACTTCAAACCACTCGTATCAGTTGAAAATAGTATTCAAAGTTGCAAAAAAAAATTAATGCATATGAGTTGTTGAAGAAAATAAATTCGCTGCATTTCCTGATAATTAATAGAAATGGGAATAGGTGCACAAATAAAATCAAAAATTTGGCAGTCACCTTCGATTTAAATCCGACGGACTGTTGCATAGCCGCAGCCTCTTCTAGGATGAGACCATCTTCTGCTTGAGGATCTATTAGAATATCCGAACACAAAATTTCATCATCATCAATATCAGTACTCATCGAAAAATTTGGTATTTCAACCGAGATCCTATCATCACTCAATTCTGCGTCTTCCAAAGTAGATGTAGGATTGCTGCGTCTGGTTGGTATTGGAGTTAAAGCAGGTGAAGGCATTGGTGATGGCAAAGGAGTAGGCATTTCTCTAATTGGCGAAAGGCACTTATTGATTGTATTTGGTATTTCCAATAAAATGGTTGGTGGATGCAACAAATTGCTTCCGCTACTAGATGATTTATGTGCGCTCAATGGATCGAGTACTGGTACTTCAATGGTTCCTTGTAAAGTATTACGATGCATAATTGGACTCTCTAGTACTCCACTAGAGAATGAGACAGGTGTGTGAATAGAAGATGTGGATGAATCGTCATCGCCAACTAAATCATCTTGAGGACTCGAAGCTGTTGGTGTCGTCGAAGGTGTTATCTTCAAGGACGATGAATAGTTTGCAGCTGCAGAGCTCGAAGAGAAGTTTCGAAACATTGCTAAGATGGAATCAGCACTGGCTGGTTTCTGCTGTCCATTCAGAAGTCTGTTGTGTCTCCTGTTGATCAGCAAATCTGAAATACTTGTACTCAAAGCACTGGGAATAGCTAGATCTGAGCTAGTGAACGAATCACTACCTTGATTACTAGAAGTGCTGTTCGGAGATCTTGCATCCACACTTGGAGAAGGTGGTGTACTTGAAGGTCTCGCAAACATACATCCCAATCGATTGGTCTGCATAATACCTAATTCGACTTCGCTTCCTGAACTCATTTCTGCAGACACTTTGTTGAGCAACCTAGCGAAAGTTACTTTCTTCTCTAGTTTTGGATCTATGAGAGCAGCTTCTAAAGTATTAGCCACAAATTTGGTTTCTTTGTCTTTGCCATTCGCCACATTACTCTCAGAATCAGGCTTTATTTCACTTAACTGTATTAGTTCTCCTAAACTAACTTTTTTCGCACAGGGTTTTGGAGAAACCAGTTGCTGAAGAATTTGCCTTTTATCAGCTATGTTTTTCTTGGTTGGTGTAGAATTATTTCTCTTTTTCTTTGGCGATGGTGTACCTAAATTAAATGGAATATATGTTTGATAAATACGAATCACTTATTATACAATTTGAATTTTATTTATTCAACAACTGGTTATTGAATCGCTTCTACAAACGTTTGCCATAATCTTTGAACAGTTAAATTTATTGTTGCAAAATGTATTGAGAGATTATATATTTTGATTAAAACTTTTTGTGTAATTGGATTAACAAAAGTAACTTTTGCTTATGAACATGGAAGTTTGTGATAATCAATTTAGTATCTGCTCAATAAAAACACAGTTTCAGAAATTCTATTATTTGGTTTCTTCTAATCTCGACTGAAAACCATGCAAATTTGAGTACTTCGTCTATTATGACAATAACAGTTCAGAATTTTTGATCAATTTTGACAAATTTAACTTATTTTTATTATCTCATTAATAGAAGTTAACGATTATAAGAGGGTTGCTACTTAAGTTTTGAGATAAACAAATATTAATAATTGGATATAGCTTTATTGTTTTTCAAAATATTATCCATTATACACTGTCAATACACTTTTACAAGCGTTTGAACTAATATTTTCTTCATTCCGATCAAGGTACCTACAAAACATGTGATTTGAACGCATCAACTGCTTCTTCGGGTGTCCGTTGACCTAGCAATTTATTTTTGACCTTCGGGAATAAGAGATTCTAGAGAGTGATAAACAAGGACTATACGGCGGATGACCCATCAATTCGATTTTTTGACTGTTTTTGAGCAGAGCAGATGTGTCCAGAGCAAATGCTCTGGACACATCGAAGATTTTCTACTTTTTACTCGCTAAGTAACACGGTCGGTCTTATACACCACGTGTCAGTCCTGAAGGTTATTGAGACAAGATTAATCAATAACTTTTTCTTGATCCAAGGTACATTTGGTGGCTCATTTCACCTGATATTACGATTGTTTTATTACTGGTTCTAAATCGTTGAATATAATATTGTTGATCCAATGATTATGGCAAACGGTTATTAAATATAACTTTAAGTTGATGAGTTTATATTTTCATGATAAGTGCTGTACACGTACAACATATATAGCCCTAAAGTGCTAATATATTTTATATACTGTGCAACCTACCAGCCACACGCAGGAGAGTGAAGTGTATAGTATCTACAACAGAGAACTACAGAGAAAAGAATTTTTAAGATATGTTTAAACAGGCATCTCAATTTATTTCGCAATAATTTAATTATGCTGGGAAAAATTATTCTGATTCTTATTCTTAATTCTTAATATAGCAGTATCATCCCACATTCTGAACTTTCTAAAAGGAGATCAGCTGTAAACACTGGGCTCTCCAGTATCGCAGCAAGAAAGGAGTCACACTAGATCCTTTCAGTCAAAGTGTACGAGGTCTGGCTATTCAATAACGAAACTGTCCGCCTAGAGTGTGCCCTAGACGAGAGGGGTAAAAAACGAGTAGTGCGTTGGGTATCTAGATATCTTGTCTATGCACGTCCCAAAACACGTTTCCGTTACTATTATAGTATTTGTGCGGTAGCATCTTAAAACGAACGTCTTTTTTTCTAGTGCCGAAAACCATGTGTGACAAAAGCAGGCGCAACTTATCGATCTCAAATTTCTCGTTAATTTGAAAAAAACTCCGACTTCGTGCTATAAATTGTTGCTAGAGGACTATGGGAACAATTGTCTATCTTGTGCGCGTGTTTAAGACCTGTCAACCAGACTTTTTGCACCAAGTCAGCGCACCTGTCCACAACGCTCTCCAGTGCTCGAACAACCGCCTTTCTCACCAGATTTGGAAAAAACGTATGGAAAAGTGTGTGGCGAAGGGAGTATATTGAAGGGAAGTATTCGAATGTAGAATAATTTTATAATAAAACCTTTTTTCATAACCAGTCTTGTTATTTAATAGTCAGACCCACCCCAATATCTACATATATACATACATTAAGCACCACTATGTCGTTACGTTCCAAATATCAAGTCCTCTCTAATTAAAAAGTTGCAATTCAGTAAAATATAATATAATTACAAGGATCCAAATTCAATATGATGTCTGAGGTGACAAATTAAGCCCTTGTTGCAATGGAATATGTCATAATATTTTCCACTCGTGTTGTGAATTATTACTTTATTGGATGCGCTCACGCATAGTTTTTATTAGATAGTTTTGCACTTATTCTATTTGGTGTATTCTTGATTAAAATCCTCCATATGTTATATTCACTTTCAGATAGAATTACGGCATATTTCGCTTATCACGAAATTTAATTTTATCGACTTTCATTGTAGTTTCCGACCTTCGCTCTTATAATGTTCAATCATTTCATTCGTGATATATCATGCTGAAAAGTAATGGTCTAGAGCCGAATACAAAAATTTCACGATTAATTCATATCAATCAATGTCAAAACTTCACCAATGTGGAAGAGAATACATAGATTTATTTTTAAAATTTCTGGAAACATTACTCGACCCATAAAAACTGGAATCTTTTGAAAATATATTCTACTTTTATAATAATATTCATTCATAAATTATGGATGAATTGTTTGGAGTTATTGGTATCGCTCCAAGTAATCAAATGTTCATGTTCCAACAGTATATTTTCTTTAAAAATTGAAATGCCTTTTAATTTACAAATATCGTCAGAAATAGAAATAAAAAATGTCGTGTAATCACTAGGATACTATCAAATATTTTTCAAATTGAAATTTCTATTATGAATTTACATCATGTTGTCTTGTATTATGTCACATGAGTCCACTAGTATTATAAATATCAGTTTTTTCATACTGTTAATTCCGATAAAATCCTATAATTCTTTGGACAAAAAATCTCTAGTCTGTGAAACGGTAACTATTGTGTAATATCTAAAAGACTTGATGTAGTCACATTGCAGCATACAAACAGTAGTCTTATTGAACATTAATTAACGATTTCCCCTCTCTTACGAATTTTGCACTAAACTTTTATACTATTTTTATGCAGAAATGTCGATGCATATAAAAACCGCAAATCTCAGTAACCTATCAATTACGTTGCCCATGAAAATTAATACTTAACAGTCATTTAATGGGAATAAAGTCAAAAAACCATAGACAAATGAAATAACCCGTTATCTGATCGCATTTATTCACCAGGGTAGACTTGATCATATGATCGCGATCCGATTAATTTGATCAGTTTCCGAACAACAATGGACCTATCCGAACATTCTGATCATAATTTGAATAACATAGTTTCCGAAAACTCCATCAATTTGGTTCTATTCATATTCATTCACAATATCATAAGCATAAATGTTGAAACTTGAACAGTCCGTTCACGGGTTTAATCTGAAATCAATCAATTATTCTACGCCATCAGTTTGAATGTAATGGAATATTGTCCAACATTAGCTACATAATTGAATGCAGCATATATACAGGGACTAATGGGAAAAGGTCAGGAGCGTATTGCATGAGATATAATTTTAAATACGTCGAAAGTTTGAATTTTAATTTCCGTACTGTTCATTTGATCTTTATAAAATTCCTACCATATTAATAAAGTATTTATATGTTTATTTTTTTGAGCAAAAGTTTATTGATATAAAGTTTTTGTAGGGTTCATATACCCTGTATGAAATTATTGAACATGATTTTCCCACAGTAAATGGAATTGTTTGAGCAAATATCTCTTTGGTTGATAATTGCTATTTTATTAACGACAATTTTCGAAAAAATACAGACATATTTGACTAAAACTGATATAAAACCAACATCTAACTCAGTTCCACGCACTTTCTAAATATATTAAGGTTGTTTCTTTGTATTTGAAAGTGCAAGGCCATCACGTATGATCTATAAACTAGATCTAGTTTGTAGTAGCACATTATAAAATCGTTATGCAAAAAATGCATTTCTGTGAAGTTAAAGGACCGTCAATATGGTATCTTTTTTGTTCTCTAGATAAACAAGTCGTTGATACGACACCGGAAGCAAAAGGAAGTTCTTCCCGAGAGAATACCGGCCACTTTTGTTCCGCATACCAGGGACGAAAAGCGAACTTTTCATCCCGGCGAGAGAAAAAATAAATTTTGTGAAGCAGTCATTGACAATGAAATGTCTCTTAACTTATTAATTTATCAACATCAAAATTGATACTAAGATATTGAAACTTAATTAACTTCATGTCAAGTGATTAATACATTATTGTAGTGGATTTTTTTAAAAAGACTTTTTATTTAACTTGAGTGAAGCGCAGAGAATTGAAATTCTAATGATTGGATGTGGAGATGAAACATGTAAATGAATAGAAGTATCTACGTTATTTAATAATAAATATCCTAAACGAGAATCAATTCAAATTCCCCTGTAAGCAAAGTTGAGGGGAAATTTATAGAAACGGATCACAAACGGTCAAACATCTCTGGAAAGGTAGTAGAAAACCAATATCGGAAAACAAACAACTAGATATTCTGTTAGCCTTTCAAACTAATCCCTATACCAAATCACGGCAAATACAAGAGCTTAGATAGAAAGATTTTGAGAAGAATTGAATTTTGTGAAATAATAATGAAAGAAAATAACCGAGAGAATCGTTGTTTTTAAAGAAGCTACATTTCTATTCAACATTCATGTCAATTGTCAAATTTATCGTTATTGGGATACGGAAAAATCTACACGGAAGCAAGAGTACCGATTTGCTTATTGACGAAAGGCTCAATCGAAGACGGATCAAACACGTTTGATTCTAGACGTTAAATATCATTCGTAACTGTAGACAATAAATTTTTGACGCTCTAAACTTTAAGAAGAACACATGTAACGGCAAGACAGCTCCAACAAGAGTTGGCTAGAGCTAAAAATGTAAGAATTACTTCACAAACCAGTGGACGAAAATCAGCACTGGACTATCGGTTAGACCAGGACAAAAAAGGTATAGAAGTACTTAAAGGACCTGTGAAGATCCTTTACATTTCATCACCAGTTACATTTCCTGACGTGCTATTTGTCGTAGGAAGATGACAAAAGAAGAAAAGGGTGAGGAAGGGAACCAAGTGACGATTTGTCTTGATTTTAGGTCTTTTTCTATGAAAATAACATGTAAACATAGACGTTTCGACCTACTCCGGTCATCCTTAAAATATTAACCTAAAATCAAGACAAATAACTACGTAAAATTTGTTTCTGCTAGCTGTGTATTAGTGTAGGTACATACAAATAATATTTTCCACGATGTTAATATTAAAATATGAAAAATTATGATATTTAAATGATGTATTGCTAGATATTGATCTAGGAATCTGAATCGGTGAAAATATTGTTAGACACAGTTTCACACAAAGCTTGGAGAGCGTAGGATTCAGTAATGATACAATCTGAAGTTTCCGTGAATGTCTAAGTTTTGCACAAGAAATTGGATCCATTCTCTATCTCTCAAATATATCAAGACATAATCACTAAACTTTATTAAAATGATAATACACAACATTGTTTTTTTCTATCGACTGAACTATGAAGAAGTACGAAGACAAAAGTTAGTGAAAAGAGGGCATTTAGCAAAGAGTAGATATTGGGAGCTGATAAAGCCACAATCGGGCCTTACGTCTCAAGGGAGGTTTTAACAAATCGTCCAAACTAAAAGTTCGAGCTGTGGCGGCCTCATAACTGCTGGCGTGTGGACTGGTGAGGCTGAGAATTGATGGCTTTCGAATACCCAGGCGTCCGAAGAGCGATCGTGATGATCCTGAATTCTGATTCGTGGTGTTTGCAGCACTACCTCCAGATGCCGCTGCTAATTGTTCTCTCACTGATGAACTTCGCAATGAAGATACTGAAACACGAACGGAGTCTATTAAAAACATGATTCAGTACATTTTAGAAAATTATTTGGGCAACTATTGATCAGGAAAAGTACAAGGTCCGACATATTTATATGTAAATTGAGCATAAAGCTCAGTAATGACACTCATGAATCATTTATAGTTATTTCCACTGTTATCAGTGATATCAAAAAACTGTGATATCAGTAAACTTAAATTACACATATTGAAATATATTTAGTAGATTTTAGTTTTAGATAGTTCATGCACTTATATATTCTCATTATCAACGAGGAGTGGTTTTGAGTCTATGTTTATAAAAGAAAGTGTACGAGGGTTGTCTGAAAAATTTCCAGCCTTAACATTAAGATGTCACTATTTGTCAATATATATTGAAAACTTTAATATATTTGCACACGCGTGGGGTTATTTTCACTAAAATTTCAGCCATTTTGTACGCACAGTTTGAATCGTGAAATTGTTCTCTATAAATTGAAAAAAAAATGAGTAACGTGGTTGTTATTAAGTACATATTGAAAGGCAATACGCCCACGCAAATTCTGAACCATCAGTTAAGTCCTTAAAATTATGAGCCTCTAAATTCAAATGTGGTGATTAAAGATACTTTCTCACACATCGGTAAATCTCATGGCTAAAATTCACGAATTATATACTTTCCTTAGTTGGCCACTCACCGTATTCACCAGATTTCACCACCAGTAACTTTTTCCTGTTTCCAAACGTTAAAGTTTCACACAGCAGAGATGTTTGCCTCAGATGAGGCAGTTATCGCATACAAAAAAACGTATTTTGAGGAAAAAGGCTGCAACTATTATTTGAAATGAGTAAATAGATAAGAACATCGCTGGACTTCGATGTAGGCTGGTCTGACGTCCACTGTGTCATAACGATTTGGAAACTTAATCAACTAACTAGACACCCTCCTACTTGTTTTCTTTCAAAGCTTATTTTCAATTATATCCCACCTAGAATAAAATTTTCGAGACGCTGAATCATCTCTTCTTCCAAATCGTTTTGGATACCGTGCAATCTCTTTGACCATACATCCTGAGTCCTGGCTCAATAGTATTATTTAGCAATTATTTCGGTAATAGCACTTCAACTGTTTTGTTGGCATTTTCTTCCATATTCTCACCTTAGAATTCACGAATCCGGGAGATTGCTTCGAGACAACCTATTACCAATTTTGTCGTTTTTGATACTATTGGTTCTAAGGCTGCCCAACTATCTGTGTAGATTATTGTGACAAGTGTATAGACTTAAAAGTAGACTATGTTGAGAAATGAAAATTATTAAGTAAAGAATGTCTTTTATTTATTGTTATATTGGGAACCCACGTACGCGTTTGTCATAACCATGAGTAAGCTTTGCAATGCGTTTTGTTTTTAAATATTCCCACCAATGATTGTAAATTAGTTAAGAGGGTTGTAGGATTTTATAAACAATCTGAATTTTTTTCCAGTTCCTATTTAGTAAAAACTGCGCCACTAACTTGAACGTTCAATTGTTCGAAATCATAGTACAATAGTGACCAAAGTTGTCATCCCGATCATATAAACATCAAATAAATATTGGGAATAAGGCATATTTTTTACCTGCACTTCTATTTCTGCTCTCCTCTTCGGCTAACAATTTTTCGATTTTTTCCGGAAAATGTCTCTTTGCGCACCATACCATTCCTATAACTCCCATAACAACAAAAACTGTCATGAGGCCCAACCAGAATGGTTCGTGAAGCATTCTTTCACTTAATGGTTTATAAGGAATGTGCAACATTCTTCTTTCACATCTACAAATTGCTGAATTATTATATGAATGCAATTTAATCAATTAAAGCAAACGTTTTGTTTCAAGGATGATTTTGTTTAATTTTTATCTTATTTGATTGCTTGGTCATTTGTGACTTCTCTATGTTTATATCAAAAATAGGAACTTTGTACAAATAATGTAGAAACAATTTTAAAATGTAAGAAATATTGAAACTTTAGATGCAAACTAACAAAATCATTCAAGTTTATTACTACGTTTAAATTTCAACAGCAAATATCTCACCTCCTCCCTTCCCACCAAGCATGACACTGACACTGGAAGCTGTCTCCTTTTTCTATACAGATACCTCGACTCTCACAAGGATTTCCTTCGCAAGGTCGACGTTTCTGCTCACATATGATTCCCACATAACCCTGTTTACAGTGACATTTATAGCTAGTTCCTGCCAATTCACAAGTGCCGAAAGCACAAGGATCCAGCTCGCATTTCGTTAAGGCACAAAATAAACCTGGGGAAGAATAAAACATATATATCACAAATACTTGTTGGTATGTTTGGAAGTTACATTCATCCAGTGACCAATTCAATTGACAAGAAGTTACGTAAGATTTTGAATGCTATATATTTTATAAATCTAAAGATTTATATATTAAAGCCTATAAATTTGTGAAGAATTCAATCGGTCAAATACTATTTTTTTTCATATATTGAACAAGATTTATGATATTGGTATTAGTTTTTTGTGTATGGCTTATCAAGATAATCTGTACACCGAACTATCAGACCTAATTTACACCATCCACTATGCCCACAAAGTGCAAAAGTTGTTATCACAATAATTTGTTCAGCGAGTGAATTTCTGTCGATTCTTTTTACGTCAAGATATTCCCTTTCAAAAGGAACTTGTCTTTACTGCGATAGTATGCATGAGTATAATGATTTTCCACATGAAAACCCTCATGTAATTAATCCTCGACATTTCCAATGCGAGTTTAAAATCATTGGTCGATCATTATTTGAGTGGACCAGTAATTTTATCAAATCGACTTACAGGCGAAACTAATTTAAAGTTACTCTAAAGCACTCTTCCGAATTCGTTTCATGATTTGCCATTACGAATGTGGTTGGAATATTGGGATATGCGTGATGGAGTACCACCTCATTTTATTGTCAATTTAAGAAACTCTTCAAATCGCCAATATTCAAATAAGAGGAAATAATTGTCCTCAAGAATGGTTTCATGATTGAAAAGGATTTTCTTTTGAAAGTGAATACATATATTTATAAGGCTATACTTTCTATTTAGAATTATAGCTGCTCAGATTGAGATTTTTTGACCCTGTATTTTCATGGGTGGTCAGCTAACATTCTATCACTACTTAATTACAGCTTATTACATGTTTTTTAAGCATCGACTATTGTTCTCTATTTCTTTCTGTCCTACATCTGTTTGTTCCAGTCACGTACTCCTAGATTTTGCATATCTTGTACAATTTGATATTCCCATCTATCTTTTGATCTATATGGCAATCTTTTCTTGTTCAATTCTGTAATTTTACTTATATCCTTCCGTTTTTCTATTCTTTTGATGTATAGAGAAATGCTTCATTGTTAAAAAATTGGAAAAATTGAAAAACAAAAATAAAAATAACTAAATAAAGATAAAACAAATAGAATAAAATTTCAATATACAGAAGAAAACTACAATGAGTGACAAAATTATAGATAACAGTAATAAGTAATGATTAGTATATACTTAAGTCCATAGCAAAATTAGACCAGTATGCAGCATGCTCGGAATTAAATATTATTATTAGAAAAGAAGTCGTTTACAGAGTAGAAGACACTTTCCAGTAAATATGCCCTCAAATTATTGCGGAATGCGGGAAAAGATGATATCGATTTGATTTCAATTGGCAAGTGATTTTGCATTATTTTTGCATTGTAAAATATGGATCACTTAACTAATTCTGACGTGGAATAGGTAAATAAAAGTCGAGCTCTACGTTCCTAAGTAGAAGTGGAAGCTTGTTACGAATTAGGCAAACGGATTCAAAGGTGAATAAGGAAGGAAGAGTGAGAAGTTTTAATCTTTTAAAGAAGTCTCTGCAGTCCCTAACAGCTCTATTTTGTAGTTTGAAAATACGCTCAATCTGAATAGTACCACACCCAATAAGGGCATAATGGACTGTTAAAGAGATGGATGAGCTCAGTTCTTTGGAAACTGATGTCTGAATTGTGTCCGTACCATTGTATATATATTGTATACCATAAGTCCTCTATACTCATTATTTGCAACTTTCACTGGTTCATGAATTTTCCAAATTATTCTCCTCTCATATAAACTTAATTGTTCTTTGTCCATATTTGTTAGTTCCCTAGTTTCAGCGCCGTATGTAACTACTGGTTTTATCGCAGTCTTGTAAACTCCTCATTTGGTTGCTTGCCTTATTCTCTTCATCTACATTATATTTTTTTCCTTATTATACGTCCTATATCACGTAGGAATTTTTTATCTTGTCTTATTTTTTGTGTCATATTTGTTGCTTATCATTATTCTCAAGTATTTAAAGGTGTCGATACTTATAAAAAAATACGGTTTCATAGACATAGTAAAAGGCGCCAAATACTTTAATTATAACATAAAGTCAATGTAGAAAAAAAGTAATTTGAGTCAATTGAATGTCGGTAGGTATTTTATTGATAATGTAAGACAAACAAGCATATCTGCTGCCATTTCAAATGGTATCATAATATTAGGTTTTAAAATATCAAAATACGGAAATTGAAATCAATCTAAAATAAAAAGTTTACATTCAGAGTCAGTTCAATAAAGATAGTTCAAATACTAAATATTTAAATAAAACAATAATAAAGGATGTCCCGCATAAAAACCGACACAGAGTAGAGGTATGTGGGAGAAATTAAAATATGGCGACTGGTAGCAATTTACCTCTATATCAAGTTGCATCTCTGATGAGAGTTATAGGATCTCAAAGCAGGGAACGCGATATGGGTACAATAAATTATATTCCAAATAGTACTTCATTAGCAATTTTGTCTGAATGTTGATCAATAATTTGTGTTTTACAATTTTGCCGTGCTCACACTAATATTCTTTGATTTAGCAAAAGTTCTATTATCTTGTAAACGAATTTATCTTAGTAAACATATCAGAATATGGCGAAGGATTATTTTTCTTTTCTTATTATTATTTGTTTATTGCGTTTTTCAGATTTGACACAATATTTGATAACATTATATCAAAAGTCACTTGGAATAAACTCTTTAGTATTACTTCTAGTAGTGTCACCAGGAAATTTCACTTTCAGTCAGAGCTCATGTTTATAAGAACTTTTCGTCTTGACATGATTAACATGATTTTTAGAATGAAAGATTCTACTATTTATATCTCTTTCCGCGTATTATCAGAATAATAGTTGAGGTTTTATCAATTGATATTTTTACCAATACTTTGAGTTAAAATAAGAAAATTTGATATACTTACCTGTGTAATATCCCGTACACTGACAAAATTTTGTAGAATTCTTAGCAATACATTTCCCTCCATTCTCACAAGGATTTGGATTACATGATTCCACCTCTCTATCTTTGTAATTAATTAATTTAGTCTTGTAGTTAGCATCGAATTGTACTTTCAGAGTTCCGTTTAGAGGAATTCCGTGGGGTCCATGTACTTGTCTCAAATGAATGGTATTTAGATATGATGAAATATATATTGGGGAAGTTGGTATCGGAGATCCATCTATTTGAGGATCGTAACACAATCTCCAAGTTGTCCCATTTATATCAGAATAATTATCGAAAATTTCTAAGAAGCTTGTTCGATCAATGCATTCTGCGTCGACTAGTTTCACGTTATACAGTTCCAATAAAATAATACTACCCAAAGGAGCTATGAAATTTTGTGTGAAGTCGGTGTTTGATGGAGGTCTATCAGGGTAATTAAGATGAAACACTAATCCAGATGTATAATTTCCCAATGTAATGGTTTTCTCTTCTTTAACTGCGCTAATTATTCTATAAGAAGCTCGAAAGCCAGATCCGAGAGGATGGTGACCAGTGTGTAGTTTAATTTTCATTTTTTCTTTCTTTGATACAAAGCTACCTTCTGTTAATAGAGTACTCGTTTCAAATAGACGATGTACGGATAAACGTTGACCCAACATGATTTCCACATTGAAGTCTTCCGACTGGCTGACAATTTCCAGCACTCCACCTTCTCCAGTGAAAAATTCTAGCCAGATTCTCTTACCGGTTGGAGCCAAAATGGTTACTGTGCAATCTAAGTGTGCTAGAAGAAAATCTGGATAGTTTGGAGTTGTTAACGTACCTTCTGTGGCAGTTAAAGTTTGCAATGGGCAAGCTGATACATCTACCGTATACCAAATTAAAGAAAATCCCCTGTCAGAGATGGAATAATCAGTATGAAATTTAATATCTACTTCGTTTGTCTCTGAAACAAAATTAAATCGATCCATATCTCTCTCGTGATTTCCACAAAGTCGAAAAATATCATTTGAAGAATTTTGATTATGTTTATAAACAGATTTCAATTCGATGTAATCATATAAACATTCCAATTGGCTTTCTATATGAATATGAATGAATTTTATAACTATCCGTGTTTTGTCGGGTCCCGATATCCTGATAAACAAATCTAAATTATGGTAGTAGTTATTGGGGTAGTTTGGAGATGTAATTGATCCCTCCGTTCCGTTAATTGTCTGGTTGTAATTTGTTGCTGCGTTCAAAACTTGATGCTGCTTTTTACATATATAGCCACCTATTAAACAGAAACGAATGTTGAAATATTTATATATTATACTATCGGTCAAAAGTTTCTGCTCACCCTATAATCAATCCATTAAATTTCTGAATATTACACTTTTAACAAATTTCATATTATCAAGCGCAGATCCAAACGGTGTCTTAGAAACCAAAAATCATAGTGTAAGTACGTACGACACAAGTTTGAACCTGAAAATACCGGTGTACATGATTGTAGTTTAGTTCCAGTTAGCACTGTAAGACGCAAAAACGTGCTACGATTTATATTTTCTCGCAAATTCAGACTGGTAAATTTTAAAATGGCTAAAACCAAGAAACTATCGTGACTATCGTACAATTATAACAAGTCTATGCAACGTAAAAAAATGCACCCACCATGAGCTTTTCAGATAGAAAACGTTCAGGGTGCCATCGAAAAACTACAAACACTGAGGATAAAAGTATTGTATTGATCAGTAAACGTGATCACGCCTAGATATACTAGCCCAGGTCAATGAATCTAGGGATCTGCCTTTGAGTATTTCTACAGGGTGGCAGTAAAGTCTTTTAAGACGTCAAAATAAAATTAAGAGGTTACAGTGGGCTCAAAAACATTGAATGTGGATACATGAAGAGTAGGAGAGAGTTTTATGAATTGACGAGTCAAATTTTTGAGATTTGTGGTTCTAACGGTTAAGAAATCGTGCGCAGGTGAAAGAAAGAACAGGCGGAGGCTCAGTGATGATTTGGGAATGTTTTGAAGGAAGAACGATTAGAGACCCGATAAAAATTATAGGGATACGTTCTGGTCAGCACCTGATCGGCATTGATCTCAAGCATTTCTCAAAGCTATACAAAGAGTATTTGGAAGAATTGGAAAGGACGGATATTGCTCGACATCAAACCGATCGACACGTTTTGGGATAAATTGGACAGGAAGTCAGAAAGCAGAGCCCCACTTCCACTTTACATCTGAAATAACCAAATAGGATGATTATTTGTCTAAATTGTTATAGAGAATGCGAAAATTATGCACAGAAATAAGAAAAGCAAAAGGCAGCTACATTGCTGAGACAAATATATATATATATATATATATATATATATATATATATATATATATATATATATATATATATACCTATATATTTTTTAGAATATAAAAATCAATCGTAATTATTTGTCATGTATCATAAAGCAAGCTTTAGGGCGGGCAAAAACTTTTGACTTGTAGTGTATTGTACAGCGTGTTGTATTTAAAATGGATAAACCTTAGAAACGATAAAAGATGTGAAGAATATTATTTTAATCTAATATACCAATATTGATGACAAATTTCACATTCACTATTCTACCACTATTACCTACTATTATTTATCCGAGAAACATATTTGACGAATTTTTGTCAAAATTCAAGTTGACCTGTGTTATTTGTCAAAACGATTGATATTGAATCAAAATTTGTTTCAAACATCACTAAAAAAGCGATGGTAATGTTAAACAACGGATATATTCTGAACAAATTGGCACTTCAAAGCTCTAAAAGAAATCTTGAAGCTTCAACTTGTGAATTATCTCTTAAATAGGTTACTAGTACAAGTATGACATTTTTTCAAATAGAAAGTTGTAGATGTTTCATTCCAAACCTTTTACGATTTAACAAAATGTATAATTCAAGATAAAATCAGTGCATCTTGCCAAACCCTCGATTTGGAATGTATCCAATTCAAATCCCTCATAGAGTAAAAATATGCTTTCTCTTAGAAATCTTTGATATATTATTCATGGATTAATAGGTATGCACTTTTACTGAATACAAAAGAGTTGGGGATGAGGCTCAAAATGAAAAAAAAGGGATGAATAATGTCTATATCATGACATCAGCCTTATTTCCCAACTAACTTTTACCCGCTACTTCGTCCGCGCTGAATTTAGAATTAGGTCCAGAGACATGCATAATTAATAAAAAAGCAATTGTTAGCAATATGTCATGACGCTCGCGTTACGTAGAATAATAGCTAGGTTATTAACGAGTCTATAAAGATTTTAAATCGTTTCATACTTAAATTATTAAGGAATATAAATATTTAATATTACACTACCGGTTACAAGCTTTAGTCCACTCCATAATCCATGCAATAAATTTCAAAATATTATACCTTAACAAATTTCTCTTTCTAATACGAGTATTGTCTTACAATCTTACAAAGAAAAAATAATAGTGTAATTTATTCGATGTTCATAATTGTAGTTTAGTCCTAGTTAGCCCTGTAAGACGCAAGGACCTGCTGCGGTTTATACTTTACGGTCCAAGAAATTTTTTTGTGAGGTAAGTATACGAATTATTTTTGTTCTTGCAAAATGAGTTCTAGTGGGTAAAACACAGTTAAAACTCGTGAGGCAAAAGTAACCGTACCATTGCTGCCGAATAAAAATACCTCAACGTAGTACTGTGGACTAAAACGTGAAAAAATATGCATCTACCAGGAGCTTTGGCGATGGAAAACGTTCAGGTAGGCCTCGGAAAACCACAACCCCCGAAGATAAACGTATTGTATCGATCACTAAACGTGATCGGCGACTCACGGGCCTAGAGATAGCAGCTCAGACTAATGAATCTAGGGATTTGTCTTTAAGTACTTCTACAATGAAAAGGAAATTAAGAGAGGTTGGCCTTTTTGGAAGGGCGTCAGTAAAGAAACCTCTTGTAAGACGGCAAAATAAAATTAAGAGGTTGCAGTGGACGCAAGAAGAATTTTATGTACTTATCATAACTAAATCGAAATTTAAAATGATGTAAAACTTACAATAGACAAAAACAAGGTTTAACAAACCTAAAGCTTCGCATCGATGTACTTTCCAGTAGAGCCCGCTTTGTAACGTTGGACCGGGTAAAGGCGTCCACTGTATGCTTAGACAGGTCATTTCCTCCACGTGTCTAAGTAAGTCGTTATCGGTAGGCGCCAAACCGGGAAGCCACGACGTGTAAGTCATAGGAGAATCATCAATCCATTCAAAATCAGACGATGAGGTAGAAGTAGCACCTAACCTAATAAACAGACATTTTTGTATGAATAAGTTATAAGTATACAGAATAAAAACGAGATAATTCTAAAAATAAGATATTTTTCTGTTATTATGTCTCGACGGCGAAGATCAATAAGCAATTTTGCTCAAACCTAACCCAAACTATTAGTAATTACTAGTAGTAATTAGTATATCTTGGTGTCTAATAATCTCAGCATCACTGCCGCTATCGCGTTAGGCAGAGAAAAATCTAATTTTAGTTTTTCATTAAAATTAAATTAATAACATCATGAAAGTACAGCATAGGGGCGAATAAATTAGAAATTGTAAGCAGATTGCCTCTTAATAAGTACTTATATTGTACCAAACACTCATTCGATCATAAATAGACTACGGTTCATTCCGTTAACAAATCACTCTTAAGAGAAACACTTCTCACAACTCTCCTGTATGCTTGATAATGAATTATCCACAAAAATAATGTTATGCTCGATATAAAAGAAAAGAATGTACTTGAGTCTTATTTACGTAGTTAAATGGTAATCAATCTCTCTCGAGCTTAGCTTTCAAACTAGTTACTCCATAAATTCTCTAAGATCCCTATAAACAAACACAAAACCGCCGACTTGCCGATCTATACAATCGGATTTCCCAATTTTTCCTGTTTAATACACTCAGATCCTAACATGAACATTAAGAAAGCATCAAATTTATCATTCAGTTTACTTAGATCGATAAACACAACCCCAGAGATTTGCTAATTAAAGGATTACTCAGTGATATATTATATAGAAACAGACATTTTGCAAATTTTGGGTATAGGTGCCACCAATCTCTAAATATTTGTTCGGGACTTCTAGAGTTATTCGCATTGCTTCTTCATCAATTTAATATTTAAAGATTTACCAAAAAAATATTAGAACTAACAAAACCACAAGTTAAAAAAAAAATAATAACAAAAAAAATAAAACGCTATAAACTAGAAGTGAAATACCAAACTAAATATCAAGCAATATCAAATTATCATCCGAATAAAAAAGAGTCGATAGAGGAAGTAGAAGGAAAATGGAAGAGATTTGGAAATTGTATTCTTGGGGCTGCCAAAGAGACATGTGGGGTATGAAAAATACCTAAAAAAATATAAAGAAGTTAATAAAGCAGTGCGTAACATTTACACAAAGTTGTAACCTAGTCTATTTTGTCTGCTAACGAAATTTTGGGTCCATATTAGTGATATAATCAAATTTTTGTATATTTAACTCACCAATATATTGCACTTGTACGATATTCAGGTGTTTTACGTATACTAGAAATGATAAAACGTTCCTCTTCAGAACTTAACACCGATGCTAAATTCGCCTTCATTCCTTGACATATTTGTTGCGACGTATTCCAAGTTACTTCGGGATAACTGACAATGAGGTAGCAGGAATTGTTGAACATAGAGAAACGGTCATCTGCACACTGAAAAGCTAATAAAACGAAGTGTCACTAATTTTTATTTAAAACTATTAATTTAGTTCATTTGGGAGACGAGCCAGTGCCATCTAGACTTTCATAACCAGAAGTCAATCAAATGTGTTTGGATGATGTGTTTTGACTAATCTATTATTCTATTATTGAACACTGGAAGATAATGTATGTCGCCAAAGTTTTGTCACAAAATCAAGGGGCTTAAAGATAGGTTGTAATCATACAATATTAAAAAACTTTGTGAATTGGCTAAATTTGTAGAAATTTAACTTCCATTCTGGTGCTGTGAGAAAAGAACTGTATTCTTTGTGCTCCCTTCATAAAGAGAAACGCAAAAAATATTAAATTCATGACATTTCAGAAACTACAATTTAGAAAATAGATAGAAAGAATGTGAAGATATATTTTATAAGTACCTGGTCCCATAAAGAAAAAACAAAAATTTTGGAAAAAAATATATTTATTTTTCAACGTAATCTCCTTTTAGCTCCATACACTTTGCCAGAGATCTTTAATGAGTTCGATACCCTTTTTATAATAAGAATGACCTTGCCTGCGGATGGAACAATTTTTGCCTTCTTTGAAGCCGGTTATCCCTTTTCAGTCCATTGTTTAGATTGTTCTTCTGTTTCAGGTGCGAAGTGATGGACCAACGTTTCATCCATGATTATGAAACGGCGCAAAAATTTGGCTTCATTTGTTTGAAACGTTGCCAACCTTGCGCACAGCTTTCTCAAGTCCAAATTTTCAGTTAATATGCGATGTACCAAACTTTTGAAATGCCTACTATGTCTACTAGTTCGCGCACTTTCCAGTACCGCTTTGTGGATTTTTTTTCAACATTTCTGGAGTCGACCACTGCGATGCTGGTCTTCGCAGATCCGACGGCCTTGTTTAAACTCTGCAACCCAATATTTTATTGTTAATAATGAAGGAGCAGTCTCACCTAGAGTATAATTAGGATTAGCTTTTATATTGGTTGGGTTAATGCCTTATAATGGACTCCTCAACAAAAAACTCAAGTTGACGAAACAAAGCTGACGAGTAGCATGCGTCTCAAAACTTTTATAGACAGCTTTTAGAGAGCAACGGTTTTCGAACTAAGAGGTCACTTAAATACCAAGTCAATGAGTCAGTGACACCTTTCAAATGAGATGAATCAGAACCATCAATTCCTCACGATAGTCCCCAGTCCAAAAAAGCTCTCGCTCGTCACTAAATTAACCATCATGTCTGCTACTTCAAAGGAAATTTTAATTACTATAATTATATTTTCCATCGTAATTCTCGTAATTTGAATAAATTATATTTCTTCTGATGTTTGCTATTTGATAAAATATTTAATCTCACATGATATTAGTTGTCAATTAATTGGAGTAGTATCCAAATAAATTGGACTCGTGTATCAAAATATTTTCCATGAAACGTTATGTTTTCATAACGTGCAACGGTTTTTTTTTCATATTTTCACATAAACTAAAAACAAGTTTTTATAGTTGAAAAAAAATCATTTCATTCACAAATAATCGGTAATTTTCATACACTATTGCAAAAACCCTAGAGGATTTGTGAAAAAAATCACCAATATTTTTATGTGGCATTACCTTGGCGTGGAAATGGAGCAGTGGTTCACTATTTTAGAAAGAGATCGACACCACGCTCAAATATCAGGCGTATAAGTTTCCGACTTCGACTTGAGGATGTCAGCACTCATCAATATAAACTGAGAAATGCTTAACCCATATCTTAAAATATTTTCACTAAAATTTCAGCCATTTTGACGCTTGGTTTCTGTATGACAATCTTATAAGTGTATTATTATGAAGATTTTTCTAAAAATGGAATGAAAATGACAGACTCCAACAGTCATTTACAAAGGCCTTCTTCAATAAAAATAGTTTTTAGGGAGTTTTCGTTCCTATCTAAACACATATGGTGCTCCTGTGAAGTGTTCAAACTATTTCCGCCATCATTCAGTCTGCTACTTTCTGTAAACAACCTCTTTTGGAGTCTGCTGGACCTGAGTGTTTCATCTTCCTGCGCGAATTTTTTGTTTATATGTGAGATTCATTGTATTCATCAAAGTAATGGCGCCCAATTCACGATAGTTCAAGAAACCTATTTGGTGATGACATTGATGCCGACCCCGATTTCGTTATTGTAGACCAGGGGTCTCCAAACTTTGAAGCCTTCGGGCCAGGATAATTTTTTTCGGTACATCCCAAGGACCAAAACAATAGTCGGTGAAAAATCACAATTCCATAAATCTCATTAGTGTTTTTTTGTTTTTCTTCCATTAATCGGGTTTAATTTCATATTTGTTGTTTGTTAGTTATAAATATGCTTAAGCTTAGATATTTTAGTTGAATTTTCTACATCATCAAAGTTTTAACTTGCAATTAAATAAAGTAATTATCACTCTGTGTTTTCATTCTATTCCATTCAACTTATCACAGTACATACATAGTACATAGTAACACATTAGTCTTAAGCTGTCGCGGGCCAGATTGATGGAACTGGCGGGCCGGATCTGGCCCGCGAGCCGTAGTTTGGAGACCCCTGTTGTAGACGATAAATTTGATGACGAATTTGATGATAAATTGAATGCTAGTGTATGAAAATTATGTGGGCCAACGAAATAGGCATTTGAATAAAAAAAGGAACAAAAAGGCACCAGAACGTCGTGGTATGGTTGAAGAAAGGAAGCTTGTGATACATTTTCCTGATCCTAAAGATGCTAAAGATGTTAGGCTACCTGAAGATGCTTTCAAGGTTCTTATGGATGATGTTATGATAAAAAATAGCCCTAATGACCAAGGAAGAGATAGATAGTATATAACATTATAAAACAGTCGTATTATAGAAATATATGTAAAAAGGAAATTATTACTTATATAGGGCTTTTATATTTGGCTGGTGTGCATAAAGATTCAAAAAGAAAATTGGAAGAACTTTGATCACCGGTTATAGAATTCTCTATTTACAGAGCTACTATGTCTTTTCCACAGTTCCGAGTTTTGAGTACTTTAGAGCGCTTTGAAGATGAAACCACTAGCCAAGATAGAGTAGAAGTTGATCGTTCGGCTGCGCCTGAAGAGGCCTAACAAAAAACTTGACCTAGTCTAGTTCTAAAAAAAAACGCAATTGAAAACTTTGTGTTTGAACTAAAAACTCAATGATAGACGATCAACGTCATTATCGTCGTTTAGTTTTTTAAGTTTATTCCCATACAAATGACAGTGTTAACACAAATTTTTTTAACAGGGTTAATCTGTCAAAAAACCTATATTATAGCCCACTATGATATGTGGAAGCCATGTGCTCACGCTTGAATAAATGCAGTCAATGTAATTTTACATGTTTTTTTACTAGGAAATAAAATAGTCCTCGTAAACCTGGTATTGCCAACGTCCACGTGTGGCCTAGCGCCAACGCTGATGTCTTTCGTATCCAATTTAATTATAATTATTTTGTCCTTAAGAATGAATATTTTTAAGATGAATAATTTGAGATAATTTACAATTTAGAGCATGATGAAAAGATATTTTACCATTCTCCATTGAAATACGGATTTTGAATCCTCCGAAATGATGTGAATAATCGGAACTAAACCTCAATTTGAGACTGGAGGATTTGCTTACGTATCTTAACAATTTTAGTTTGGAGCTCCAATCACCACACAGACGATTGCTTGAAGTCGAACTATTATCTGGAGATGATGTGTCATTTTCAGCTTCAAGTATTTGAAGAAAATCGTAGCTACATCTGAAATATAGGGTCAATCATTAGAGAGCTGATAACAAAAATTAATCATTGATGAGAATGTACTTTTCACAAATTAATTATTAAAATAATTATAGTAGCAACTAATAGTTTTCAATACTGTACCACCTTTTAGTATATATGAAAGTATATGGATCAATTTCTTCAACTTTTTACTTCACATAATATTTGATGTTTTTCTTGATCAATCGTTTTGATTTTAGTTCTCTTTTGTTTGAGTGTTAGTTTCAGAAACGTGCTAAAATTGACATTTCGACCTATTTGGTCTTTATCAAAATATTTTGATCACTGTTATCGAATACAAATTCAAGAGAATAATTATAAAATATGTGGGATTATATTAGAGTTAAGTGGGGTAAGTTTCATTCTAGTATTATTGAACTGTTAAGTTACTTCTAACATTTTTATTCAGAAATACGTTTAATATGAAAAATTCTAGCAAATGGCAATCACTTTTCCAAGTGCCCAAGAACAGATTCCGGTATTAACTGAAACGCGTAAGATTTATGTAGGGGGGGATACCTCGTACCCAATTAAGTACCTCCATCAATTATGAGTCTCGTACATAAGATTGCCGGTCAAGCATAAAATATCAGAATATTAAAAAAAATGATCATCAGAAATTCTGAAGCGCGTCACATTAAGACAGGGTGAGTTAATTAGATGCTAAAAGGTGTATATCTCACTAATCTGACAATTTGAAAGTGACAAAGAAAAAGGAGGGCTACAAATTTGTAAAAAAAACGTCATCTCAACGTTCTCGGGGATATATTTTTTTATTTTGAAGGAAATACTTCAAGTATAACGAAAAATATAAAATCTGACGGTTTCCACAAGCCGAAATAACAAAAATACGCGGATAAAATTTTATGCCTGCCGCTGCGTGAAGCCTGTGTTACCCTCTATGTGTTTCTATTCCTTTATTATTCTTTCTCTGATTTCTATTGCCATGACGCCATCACAGCTAATCACAGAGACTCGTTTGTGGCAGCTTTGTTCGCGAGTCGATTTAGAATCGATAATGAATCAGTTGGTGAGAAATTTAGGATCGCTATAATGCATATGCTTGATTACGAACCTATTCAGGATTCAGGATGCTGATTTACCGCTAACGATTTAGGGACTTCAATTAGTTTATCTATCAATCGTGTCGTTACTCGTTCCTTTGAAATTTTGTATTTTGTAATAGAGTTGAGTTCATAGAATGGCGGTTTTTTTTAAGCAAATAGATATACAAGGTGTTTTTATATTCGATCGACAACGCTCTACCACAGAGAGATCTCAATAAATGATTTATTTTGATATAGGAATGCGAACCCTTACGGGGCCTTGCTGCTGAGATATAGGGTGTTCAAAATTTTAAATCAGAATAAAAAATGTGCCATACTTCCAAAACGCCATTAAATTTTTTTTTTAAATTTGGTGACAAATATATTCCTTAATAAAGTAATATTTTGATATAAACAAACTTTAAAAAAATTTAACCAATGGCGCGCTGTCAGGGGTTGTCACTTTTATCCCCCTATTTTTCACGCCATTGGACCCATTATTTTTTTTTATTTTTTATTAAATTGCCTGATTATTTTTAGTTGAAAGTAATAAATAATCACTAAACCTGAATTTTCACAATAAATAGCTGTAATTGCATATTTGAATATAGCTTTAAATTCAAAACGACTTTATTCTATAACATTTTTCTGAATTGTAAAAAACAAAGATACATTACTTTAGCACAAAATTCAAATTTTTTGATAAACCTCGTATACTGCTTTAAAAAATTGATATCTGATGGTTACGTTTCAACTTTTGAACCATGCAGAACTTTTTAACAAGAATAACTTTTTTTCATAAAACCACTAATAAAACAGTTTTCCATATGATTCCAACTTAAGTAGACACACTGTATGTTTTCAATTTAAGTTCAATAATAATGAGGAATTATTTTGATAGCATAGCGTAGCTGTTGCTATCTATATATTGCTCTATAAATTCTGATGTAGATATTATTGAATTTCAAGTTTCGAAACGTCAATAATCATCAAGTAACTCGGTGAAACCACATCTTATGAAGATCAATCGATCAAAAAAGCACTGCGAACTAATTTCATATACTATTTGAGATTTTTTTTATATTGACTTTTGTTACTTCTAGATATAAAAGTCGATACAACTATAGCCATTGAAACCCGGAAGCTTGAAGAATGCTACTATGAATGTACATCGTTGTTTTTCGCAGAAATGATCTTTTGATAATTTCAGGAAATAACATATTTGTGGTCATTATCGAGTAGTTGTAAACAACAATAAATAGCATGTCAGAAACAACTTATCCTACTCCAACTTCATTTTAAGAGAATACATGCACCATCAGTTCCTCAAGTAGTGGAACATGTCGTGTTGGAAATGTATACACTCACTGTGAACCTAAATACTTTTGTACACGATACAATTTTTCTATTCTGATTCCGGTAGCCACTCCAACAGTCAATTAATATGCTTATACAGAGTATGAAATACATTTTACATTTCTACTTTACAATGAGGACATACACCAAATAAATTTTGGCAAGATGGAACCAACAGGTAAGGGGAGCAGACTGATAATAGTAAACCAGCCCAAACGGTTTTGTTGAAAGTGGTTTATTGACTATTGAATCTTGTTTCGGTGGCTCCCATGAGGACATGAACATTGTTGTTTTTAGAGAATGGTTCAAACAATTGATAGATCTTCCCAGAACTGTATAATAGTTATGAATAATAATAATCAACTTGATAACCCCACGCTTTTTATTTTTTGTCGGTATTTTTTATTTTTTGCTGTTAAAAATTGTTTTTTAATTTAGGGTTTGATTATCTATCAAGCATGTTTTCCACTTATTCAAACATAAATTTGTTTATAAATCTAAAAATTGCATTATGCAACAATTGACCATCCTCGACGTTCTATTTTCCAATGCTCAAAAACGCTCAAACGTCCGTTATTAGATCATTGTCATTTGCATTTCATATTTCAGTGAATTCGAATTGAAAGATCTATGAAAGTAATTAGAAAAATTTCAGCTTTCACAAAAATGTCATGTTCAATGGAATTATTGAAACAATTCTCATGATTTTTTAACAGAGTGTATGTAATTGGGATTAAATTCAATGGGACTCGCAGATTATAATTTCAATTTGCGATGTTTCACTTACAATGATAATTTGTACAGGGTATCCCAATTCAATCATATTGAAAGATGAAAAAAGTTACAAAAAATAAGTAATTGAATATTTGAATTCAATTGTTTCAATTAAGAAATTACTCTCAATATTGTTTAATATTGTTTATCAACTAAATTAAAATAACCTAAATGTGTTATGAATCTGTTTTCTACATTATGATTTGAGGTCAAATTAAAATACACTCATTTTTATCATGAACGTTTGCTAGTGTAATCCCATAAAAGTTATTTTTGTCCCCAAATATATAAATAAGATTAAGATCTGAGTATCACATCGGTCACTCACTAGTTTCCCTTCTATGTATCCATCTGCTACAGAGCTATGAGAAAATTAGGGTTAGGTCCCGAGAAGAGGTGTGTCAACTTGTTTAAACCAAATATCTCTTAGCAGGAATTTAACATTTTTCTAAATTCTTTTTTTATAAATTATCGAAAACCTCAAGTAACAAATCATTCTCCTCAGATTCTGTTTTTTTAAAATCATATTGACATTAAATAATTTCCCAGCGCCTATACTATTAAACCTTTATTTTACTTAATTTGAAATTGAAAAAATAAATATTTAAAGTTAAAAATCGCTAAAAATAATAGCTGTCTCGTTGATACTTTTTATAGTCCTCAGTCCATATTATAAGATCTATTCAATAATTAGTATCATAGTATCATTCAAAATTGACCTGAAGGATAGAATACACGTTTAAATATAACTACGATGATAAATAACATTTGCATATATTATTACGAATGAAGCGTATTGATTCGTTCCAAATATTGCATATTATCTGAAATTAAAAAACTAATCGGCAACTAATTATTTTAATATAACGAAAAATGATGAAAATTTCATGTTTTTCTCCCAAATAAAGCAGTGTTATCAATTTTTTCTTTGTTAATTAACGTGAACCCTTTTTTCTAAAAGTTGAATTCATTTTTGTAGATGAGATTTAAAAACTGGATCTCACTACCAAAACAATAGAAAAAGTATACCATATTGGTATTGACTTATTAAAAACGGTAGCAGTACCATTTTTCCATCCAACACAGGGATTGCTGGTTTTTCATAAAATCATAATATTCATACTATTAAGATTCTTCCATATGACAGACTCGAATCAATTCAAACGACAATTCATTCAAATTCAAATAGTGACTTACGATTTCTCATCTTCCAGCACTAGTTCTTCAAAATCCAAAATGATCTTGTAGCCTGTTGACGCAATTATTTTGGTAAAACAATTAGCATTATCTGGATATTGCCTCGGGAATCCAGGACTTGAAACCGAAATTCTGGGTTGATCTCTAGAGAGTATGACAGTTTTGTTACAATTATGCAACACGACATTTTCCTTAAGAGGCTCTGAAAAGAAAAGAAATAGACAATAATGGCAAGTTCATTAATATCTGAGGATGTCCGTGTAATGTTTCATATTCATAACTATGTTTGGGTTAATTTAATTTCGTCAAAGTTTTCGATTTAAATTAAAAAAAATATTGTGATAGATTCTGGAAGCATGATTTGTTCTATTCATGGGATGAGTATAAATTTATTATGATTTTTCGAGATCAGTATCACTTTAATAATCTTATATTACGAAAATTTGTATTTGAATCAAAATATTATTTACATTTGTTGCACTATTATAGTGATTTAAGTTGGGTCCACGGTGACTCAACTTACTACAACATTAATCTCTTAGATCAATTATAAGTTCAATGAATGAAGTTTTATGTCTTCCGACATAATTCAAATTTTTCATGTGGAAGAAATTGATACAGTTTTTATAGCCTCAAATATGTTTTTTTACTACTATTTCTTCTAATGAAAATTCTACAAGTGTATTAAGGTATAGCCGATACACATATTGAACATGCAAAGTATGTTAAGATGTTACATAATCATGCAAACTTCGTAGATTTCAAAGATCAGAAGTGACAATTGAGGGGTACCAAGAGCTGCAACCTGAAGATGCTGGCTATAGTTGAGTACCATAGTCAGAATATAAAGCACGGATAAGTTGAAAATCTGTGAATTGGGATAGAGTGAGCATTGCGAGTTATTTCTCTCTGGATTACGAGCTAAGTGAACCTTTTCCTTTTCAATTGAAGTTGTCCAATGTTTCCTTTTTTCCTAAACGATTTAGTATTTAGAACTCCTTAATAAAGATGCCAAGTTTCCATTGATTCCAGTTATCAGCATAGTACGCTGATAATAATGTCTAATGCTTAATTGGTGGCTCTTGAGAAGTCCACTAATGTAGACCAATACTTGTAAAAATAAAATCTGCCGGACTCTGGATAAACCATATATGTTCTTCGTTATTTGGTACTAAAAGCACTTTGATAGTCTGTACACCTCGTTTAGTTAAACTGAATAACACAGCACACAGTGCAGTCGAAGTAGATAAAAGTCATTCTTGACGTGTTTCCAAAGAAAATTATCAGTTTATAACTAAAAAAAATAACATGATAAAGATCTTTTTAGAGTCAAGTTGACAAACTCTTACCAGGTGATGTAGATGAGGATAAATTCGTGAGTTAAAAAATTAAATTGAAGTGAATCCAAATAATATTTATTATCGTTCAAGATATTTCAAATTTATTCTTTGTTGTTGTGAATTTGAGTAACTGGCTTTCCTGCTTGCAGTTATTAAAAGGTTTAAAAATTGGTCATACTGTTCTTCCGCGTGTTATCCAATCTATATTTTCTGATATCTTTATTCGCAATTTCCAAAGCTCTTCATCCCAACTGGAATAATATGAAGGAATAATTATTTCGCAACTTCTGGAATATGTGCTTTAATAAAACTCCAAATGTCTCAACATTCACAAGCTTGTCACAGGACAAAGAATTCCAAATAC
This sequence comes from Diorhabda carinulata, assembly GCF_026250575.1. NCBI lineage: Eukaryota > Metazoa > Arthropoda > Insecta > Coleoptera > Chrysomelidae > Diorhabda > Diorhabda carinulata. The sequence continues at coordinate 9,221,316 of NC_079463.1, forward strand.
CAACATAAATTCAGTTATCACTCCTTTGTTCACACCTGTAGTAGTAATAAAATATTCTGGGTGTTTCTTGTGTATTCTTCATTTGATGAACCAAACCCAGGTTTCGGTTTAGCTATAGTAGGGGATAAGCGCGATTTGGAGCTCTCTTCAATTATTGTCTTGTTATTGTAAAGTTTTTCAAATCGACACCGTCAACTTGACATTTTTAAATGCATTATGTAGTAGACTTTCTTTCAATGGCCCGATTTTTGGAGTTTGGAGGGGCAGAAGGGTACAAATGTTCAATGATATCATCACCGTAAAAGCCTAAACTGCAGAAATTCTGTCTGTACCTTTTTGTCCAGAGCATCAAAAATTCCTAGGTGTGTATGATGTCTTCTGAAAGAAATGAACAGAGAACCGTCCAAAGATATTAAAAGCAGGAATGATTCGTGTATTCATGAACTTCTTATTAAATAAAAATATTTCAAAAACTACGAATGTTTTGGGTCGAAATTGAAATATGTCGGTTTGCAGTTTTTCTTAAATGTTATAGAAAGATTCCAACGAAAAACTTTTATTTAAAGATATTAAGTAAAGAATGTATTCACTGGTATCAATGGAGAAATGGTTATTATTCACCACTAACATACTAATAATGTAAGTGACGTTGATTTGATTTTAACATTAAATTAAAATTAGATGAGTCATCTGCCACTTGATCAAACAGGATTTCTATGTTGTCTTTTGTAATATGGGATTAACAGCTACAATGCCATATGATATCATATGGCATATATTATCTTGAACAATGACGACGAGAGTAGTTTATATTGTTCTGATGATATTAAACCATCCATCGTTAATTATCTCAATTGGTATTTGAAGGTCTCTTATTCAGCTGTAGTTTCAGCTTTGAAAAGTCATAAAAAAATTTAATATTTGATTCTGGTGTAGAATTTTCACAATCTAGATATGAAAATATTCATACTTTATAATAATTATTATGTGTGAGAATATTTCTTACTCACCATTATTCAACAAACGCTCGCAAATAAAATGATTCGACGTGGAACAATCTCGGTCATTCCACATAAACGTATTGGCCAGACCAGCCGTTGAAACGGGAAGTAGATAATTTCTGCGAACTTCAATGCAATCCTGATCGCTGAGCCCGTCATCGTTTGGTTGTTTGTTATAATGATCATGTTGTGCCCATCCCGGAAACCAATCTACATAAAAGAGAAAAAACATTAATAGAGCAATGTAAAAGGGAGAAAACAAATAATCAGGTAGCCAGTTTATTCAACAAGTGACTAATTGATTTGTTGTCTGTGGATGATTTTTGATATACAGGTAACTGAAGCTGACAATTTTTAAACTGATACAGTCTCGAATTCGTTTCCAGATATTGGATCGTACTACAGTCAAGTTGTAGTGTATAAAAAAGTATCAGAGTGGTATAACAAACTCTCGCTCTAATAGAGTTGTTTTTGATATCGACAGAAAGGTCTTCCCTGCGTATTCCTTGCTCCTAAATTTCCTCCATCGTTACAGTAGTCCTGTTTTAATCTTGTGTTGCCTTTGGTTTGCCTTTATCTTCGTTTTTATATGTTCGAGTGTCATTTTGGTAAAACTCAGATTCCTTGGAATTTTACAATCGTTCTAAATGCTGTATTTGTTCATCGACAATATGATGAGTTTTATAGAAATTTTTGAAATCTGAATAAATTAGAAGATCATATTCATATCCTATTTTAGTGTTTGTCAGTAATCTTCCAGATCTGAATCCACATAGTTAGTATCTGAACAAGTTTTTTCCATATTCTCTCAACCTTCTTTCTATGGTTTTAGCTATTATTTTGCAAACTGTATCTAGTAGCGCTATATCTTTATAGTTTCTGCATTCATCTTTTCTCTTTTTTGTGTAATGGTACAATTATTGCCATTTTTCACGCTTCTGGTGTTGTCTCTTGTTACCATTACCATATTATTTATTAGCATAGATTCTCGTCTTCAGAGCAGCTTCACTATATTTGATTAATTCTGAATTTTTGCCCTGTATTTTATCTAGTATTTCTTTCTTTCGATGGATGCAATTTATTTCCGTTATTATTCCAATCTTGGGTTGTAAGCTCCTCCCATCGTCCACTACGGTTTTCTACATTTAATATCTCTTCGAAGTGCTCTTCCCAACTTCGGATCATTTCGGTCTCATGCATTATTATTTTCATATTTGAAATAATTTCTGCTGAAATGACTACATTTTGACACAGAAAGATTATCGAATGCACCAATTGAACTTGGTTGGAAGCGATAATCTTTTATGCTGAACATTTCGTAGCAATTGAAGATTTGCAGAAGACAGTAATGTTATTGCAAAGGCATAAAATATTGTAACAAAAGCTTTATTGGCAAATCAACCTTTATCAAAATGCATTATAGTTTTGTGGTTGTCGTAACAACTATAGGCAATTTAGAAAAACAAAATATGTTGTTAATATAATCCAATAAAATTGTTCATTAATTTAAGAAAAAAATTTCAAAAATTCATTTTGAATATGCTCCAGTTATCTTGATAGATACTAGAGCTTTTGGAATTATATCGATTCTTCAATCAGGTTTCCGAGGTTAGTCTTCAGATCGTTGGAGAGCTGTTAGGAGGATTCTTGGAGGATTCGAGCGATGGAAGCCAAATGAAAGAAATTGTTATATAAAAGCTATGAGTGTTTGGTAGATATCGTGAATATTTTGATTGACTGTACGGACAAAAACGTCAGTACATATGGCGATATGTTTATGGGGAGGAGAGATAAATTTGAAAGTTTAAACGAAGGTGTATAGTTCACCAGTGTAAACACTACATTGAAAGTAAGCAAAAGAAACTTATGAGTTCGTGATTTGTAGTGATTGCCCAACCGACAGAATTTCTACAAATGCCTTGTCTACAAAGACACTAAAATTATATAATGTCAAATGTAAAGCGATTCATTCACTTGAAATAACCACCTTTACCCAAAATACATGAACATAGTCTACGTGTCATGGATTGTCGTACACGGTCGAAGATTTGAGGTGTATTTGCTACGTGTCACACGCTATTTGAATACGATTCTTCAAATCGTTGATATCAAGTATGAGTGACGTGTAGACTAATAATTTAGGGTAACCGCATAAACAGATATTCCAAGGATTTAACCCTGGAGATCGAGAAGGCCAATGTTGGGACCCTCTTCGACCAATTCAACAGTTGGGAATATTGCATAGCAGTCTGAAGTGTTTTGGAGCATCATCACGCCAGCATGAACCATATGTTTGTCTAATATTGAGTGAGATGTCTTCTTCTAACATTACTGAAATTTGACGAAAAAAATGAAAACTAAATTTTAGTCATCGTCTTTTAATCACCTCCTGAATCAGAAACACTCTGTATATGCATATATTTCATCAAAATTTGTCGCTTATATAAATATAAAGAAATGTATGTGAATTGTAAACCGTGTATATTTTACACACTTCAAGAAATTGATATCTATTTATGATCAAAATTAATTCAATTCGAATTAATTCCTACCTACTTACGGGGTAAAGTCAAATGGAAAATGAACATTCAAAACAAATATTGGAAAGCCACAAATTGTTCGTGTTTAAAAATAGCACAAAAAAACTATTGTGGGATTTAGTTTGTCACCGCTTCCGCATTCTTAAAATTGGAGAAATTTTCTAAAAGCCTTTTTAGTAAAGTGATGGAATTGAAGGAAATATTAGAATTGAAGAAGTTAAGGGATTTCGAAATATGCGCAATAGTAATAGCAAAATGTTGGTGAAAAGATTCAGTGCACGTCTACCTTTCGATATGACCTTCGAAACTTCTTTTCGCAATCAATACATTGTCGTTGATGTGGATTTAGTTAAAAAAACTGATTCTGATAGTGTGTTATTGGCTTATTTATTTAAATAATATTTTTTTAAATAATAAAAGAATAATCAAAGGAGCTATTTTTCAGTAAAATTGTAAATATGACATTTCATATTTTAATATAATTTTGGTTTTTATTTAAAACCGAAAACAGTATGAAAAAAGAACATATTACGATATACGTCCGAGAATACAGTTATTAATACAGTACTCGATACTCGATATTCTTGACTCGGCTCCTTCGTCGCCTCGTCCATAAACATCCACCTCGTACCGTACTAAATCACTTCCCAAACTTATAATGTAAATAACTATCATGATAATTCAAACAGATTTAATGGTGTAGTACAGGTGAGGGATATGATTATCCAAGTTGTAAGGCTATCAGATTACCAAAATACAAAGTCCATTGATCATTGCTACCGAGTGTAATAGCTTTATGTCACTGAGTATATTTCTCGATCAAAAAAGGTTGGGTGTACTCCAAATTTTAAGTGAAAATTGGTAATTTTCAGTAATATTCAATAAAAGAAACAATACTTCATAAAAAAATATTCATTACTTGATTTTCGTCGGTTTTAAACCTTGAAACTTTTATAAAATTATCAACAAATCTGAAAATTCAGGTTAAAATTCCTTCACAGTAGTTGCCAATTTCGAATAATGTTAGAAATCTATTTTCGTCGGTCTCAAATATACACGTTTAAAATTATCTTCACGTAATAATTTTGCTAGATATATATTTTTTTATATTTCCGTCACTTCTATATGTCGTGTCTAAATGAAGATGACCGGCTAACAAATGATGTGTATAATAAGCAGTAATTTGCTTAATATCCATGCTTAATATACTTGTGCGTTACTGTTTGAATATTGATGGGAATAACATACGTCCCAGCAATAACAATCTTTTGTTCTTCGAAATCGGATCCAAAACACCGAATACAGACTAAAGTTATATTTCAATTATTAAAATCTCTCCAATCTTCTACCTGGAGATTTTCCTCTCGCAACAAATGCAAATAATCAGATCAATCTACGGTATACCAGTCTATTTTATGTTACAAAATACTCGTGGCTGAAACTACAAAACAAACATTTACATACTATGTAGTGAAAATGTTATAGTTTATTAGAATATAGTGGAATGCTTCTGTTATAGGGACTTGCACCATTTGATTTTAAACGTTTCACGATAAAAGACGTTTACGACGATGATCCCAGAAGTACCTAGCCCGACCTAGAGGTGGCGGTATTTCATTGAAAAATACCAGTTTATTAGAAAGTTCACAATCTATAGAGCATATGTTCCAAGTTCGAAGACGCCGCGTTGTTTAATATTTGTTTGGAAGCCATCAATAGTGAACATTTTTTTTGAATTGAACATGGAAAAAATTGGTTAGCGTTATGTTGTTTGAGCGTGAGCTTTTTTAGACTGGGGACTATCTTGATGAATTGATGGTTCTGATTCATTTGAAAGGTGTCACTGACTCAGTGACTTGGTATTTAAGTGACCTCTTAGTTCGAAAAATGTTGCTCTCTAATAGCTGTCTTTAAAAGTTTTGAGACGCATGCTACTCGTCAGCAATGTTTCGTCCATTATAAGACATTAACCCAATCAATATAAAAGCTGAACTAGATTCTACTTTGGGTGAGACTGCTCCTTCATTATCAACAGTAAAATATTGGGTAGCAGAGTTTAAACAAGGCCGTAGGATCTGCGAAGACCAGCATCGCAGTGGTCGACCAAATGAGGGACGACTCCAGAATTGTTGAAGAAAATCCACGAAGCGGTAGTGAATGATCGTCGACTGAAAGTGAGCGAGCTAGCAGACAAAGTAGGCATTTCAAAAAGTACGGACCATTGCATATTAACTGAACATTTGGACATGAAAACTGTGGACAAGATAGGTGCTGCGTTTGCTCATAATGGATCAAAAACAGCATCGTGAAGAAGTTTCCATCGAGTGTTTAGCAATGTTTCAGAGAAATGCCGAATTTTTGCGCTGTTTCATAACCATGGATGAAACGTGGGTTCATCACTTCACACCCGAAACAAAAGAACAATCAAAACAATGGACTGAAAAGGTAGAACCGGCTCCAAAGAAGACAAAGACCGTTTCATCTGCAGGCAAGGTCATGTTGTCGTTTTTTTTTGGATGCTCATGGGATAATTTCCATTAACTATGTTGAAAAAGGAAAAAATAATAAACGGCAAGTATTATGCCAACTTATTGCAACGTTTAAGCAAAATAATCAAGCAAAAACGGCCGCATTTGGCTAAGAAGAAAGTGTTGTTTCATCAAGACAATGAACCAGCTCACACATCCATTATTGCAATGGCCAAAATTAACGAATGATTATTTTCTGTTCCAATATTTTCCAAGAATGAAGAGGTTGGCAGTTAATTGCTATTTTGAGGAGCTTGGCGATTCTTATTATGTTTGCATGTACTTCTGAGACCATCCTAATATTTCTGTTGGACCATGAATAAACGGAAGATTGTAAACGAGGTTCAACTTCAACGCCCACTTAAAGCCGCGTAATTTGAAAGTATAATAATAATGAGGTTATGTGGCATTTTTTACTTTTCAGCCAGCGTTTTGTTGAATTTTCTCTAGTCTTATTGACAAATCGTAAGAATTATGTTTTATATTGAGAACGACTTAATTAAAGATTATTCAGTTCCTGAGTTTATTGAAAGTTGTAGTCTGCCTGGTCATTCTACGTTTTTTTCGAGGTTTTTGTACAATTTTTAACAACAAATAATAGTTGTTTTATCGAATATCTTGAAACAAAAAGCATTTACTCTACAAATCACACATTAGAATTAAGATGGAAAATAACATCTTTGACCTTATACTCAACATTATTCATTGATTCATTTATTGATCATTATCATAGTAAACTTCTGGACGTTGCCTTTCCCAAAAAAAAGTTTTTTTGGCTATATTCCACTATAACGGGCACTACTACAGGGGATTTGCTTCACTACCAAAAGGAGTGTCCAATATTTCGACATTTTTTCTATTTATTAGATCAAGGCTCAGTCTAAGGTGGAAGTGGAATACCACCACCAGCTTTAAAAGTCTCTCTTCTCAATGTTAGCAGATTTTTCTCAATATTTCTTTATATTCATAGCATTATTTTTAAACATTCAATATCACGTTGACAGGAAGTCCGAGCGGAGTTGAAATTTCATATTCATTTCCAGGTATCCCCAATTTATTATTGGTTTGAGTGTTTTCGAATATTACCTTGCGGTGGGAGGTAATATCTCTCAAACTCATATCATTTGATGGTTTTCTGAACATTAAAAATTATTTATTCTCCTTATTTGGTTATCTACTATCAATTTAGAGATTTCAGATATTTGCGGTTTTCATACTATTTGGCAATTGAACATAAATATATCTTATTGGTATAAAAATTTAGTGTAAAATCCGTGTGAGTGCATAAAATATTGATAACTACTCAATAATAATTATTAAATATCTATTTATTTATAACTTAATAAATATCATAGAAGAATTTACTTACAAAAAAAGTTCTTGTAGATGTTTTTAATTTAAAATTTACAGAGAAACTTAACGGGATGTTCAGAAACTGTGATCTAAATCTCGTTCTGGGTTGGATCCGCAAACGTGACCTACCTGAACCCGGATTATAGTTTCCGAAAAGCCCTATAGTAATATAGAAAATGAATTATATCCTTGTTAAAACCAATTGATATTCAGTAGGCTCACCAGTATTATATTTATCGTAGTAGGGTCAAGCAGTTTCTTGCTGCTCAAGAATTTAGATGAGAGGGTACGATGTCAATGTAAAACAATTCAATTATTTCGTTAATAATTTGAAATACTCAAATTTTCTATCCTTATTATACTTACCAGGAAGTTTAAGTACTAAATTTATGTCAAAGAATCGTTCATCATATAGTTCACGTCAATTTGGACATGAGAAAAATTGCTGCAAAATGGATCCCCAAATGTTTGGATGTTGACCAAAAGCGCGCAAGGGTAGAAGCACCGCGTTCGATCTATGCTCGATTTTAAAACAATGTAGACTTCTTAAACCGAATTATTATTAGGGATGAGACTTGGGTACATTTCTACGATCCAGAAACAAAGCAACAATCGATGGAATGGCGACACTCTAACCTAACCAAGATCTAATTTCCGTGTCCAAAAATCTGCTGGAAAAGTTCATGCTTCAGTTTTTTGGGATTGCCATGGAGTAATTATGATTGATTTTTTGGATAAGGGTAGAACAATAACCGGAGATTACTATTCGACATCATTGACCACTCTTCGTGAAAAATTAAAGAGAAAAGACGCAAAAAGCTATCCAAAAAGCTGTGGAGGTTTGGTTTGCAGAGCAAGAAGAAACATTTTTTTGAAAGGTCTAGAGACGTTGCAGGTTCACTGTAATAAATGTATCCAATTAAGAGGAGAATATGTTGAGTAATAAAATATTTTTACATTGAAATTTTTCAATAAATTCTCGTATTATGTATTATGTCAAAGTTTTATGGTCGCAGAATTACATCAATTGCTGCAAATGGAACTTCAAACATTGTAACGTTTTAAACAAGTTTATTGAAAGAAATAGATGCATGTAACATGGTGAAACATTTAAAAATAAACTGGGGACCTAAGAATTTAAATAAAATATATTCAATAACGCGATAATATCAAAAAATTTTATCTACAACAAATATGAACAACACTCAAAAACCTTTTATATGTTACATACTTAGAGCAATTTTATCGTTGTGATCTTCAAAAACAATTAGAAAACGATTAACGCATAAACTTACTTCCACATTTTTAAAATTTAATAATCGAATTAATACCACTTCAATCAATCCGCTATGTCATTTAGATAAATAATAATGCTCTCGTGGTACTAAAATAAGCAAATAAGTTCAGTTTTTGTGGGGCTTCAGTCTGAATAAGTTTCTATCTAAAATAAGATTGTCATTGTTGTTAGCTGTTACTGAAGATACGAGTACTAATCATAGTTGAATTGAAAAGTTGATTGAGTATATATGGGATATTTGTATGACATGAGAATTTTTGTGGTTTTAAAATGACAGCCTAAAATATGGCCGAATTTATTATCATTGTCCACAGTCGGTTTTTTTAATTAAAAATGTCCACCTACGATATCTTATCAAAGCGATCGTCCATGGAAAATCTCTCTCTTTTTAAAAAAAAAGTACCACAACTATCTTTATTACGAAAATTTAACTTGATTATCATAATATAAGTTTAAATAGCTTGAACTTTTAAAGATTCGTGAAGTTTTTTTAATCAGAAAAGTGAAAAACCTTTCATAACGAAAATTTTTTAGTTTATTTACTTTCCATAAATAATTGTCCCTATAAATTCCAGTTTGTTTTAAACGATTGTTTATACTTTAAGAACGTATAATTGTCTTTAATCCTCATCAATCGTGAGAACATTAGCATTATGAACAAAAATCACGTTTTTAATTTTTTCTAATAAACCATATACGTTTCAATGATTATGACCGAGCAAATGAACTATGGATTCACGATCTTGGACTCGAAAATATTCCTAAGAAAAAGGAAGTCTGTGTGCGCGAATAATTTATTGTGAATTAAATGATACCTACTTCTTTTATACGGAAAAGGTTTTGGTTTGCTGAATAACTCCGTAACCCTTTTAGACACTTGCTCCTATCAAAAAAGTAACCTTAGTAAAAGTTGCTGGAAATAGGATGTGGAATCAATTTACAACGACAAATAATAGAGTTCTTTCTAATAAGAGAAAATCCTTCCTTGTTAGAAAATAATGTGGCAACAGTCTGGCCATAACACTACAAATTACAATAATTCAGCTTTTTAAAATTTCCATTGAAAACTGTAATAAAATTTAATTATCAGTAAAAATCGGCAATCATTTGATGTGTCCCAGGACTCCGAAAAGCCCTTTTATATAAGTAGTTGTTAACATTGATACTCCAGTTTCTTTATATTGTCTCTATCTGTTGAATTACAGAAAAATTGTTGGAAAATGTCTTATTTAATAATAAATTATTATCTTGCATCGGTTTTTCAAACCACTAATATCAGAATAGTGTATTTGACGTACGATAAAATTTCGATCTTTATCATAACTTGAAACACATTTTTGTCATTGAATTAGAACTTTTTTTGAGTGGTATTAAAGCAAAAAGGATAACGTCAAATTTCTCAGAATATTGCTTATATGAAACGAAATAATTGTATGTTCTCGATTTAGCTTAATATTGTGAAATATACAGGGTGATTGATTAGTGTAATAAAGTTCAGTGACTCCTTAGGGGATTATAGTCACCATTTGTCCTCACATTTTAAAATTATTCACAATCTCATAGGGTGTTTTAGAATGCTGTGCAATTACATTTTTTAAAAGAAATACCGTATATTTTATAGCATCTTTGGAAACAGCTCAACTTCCCTATTACCCAATACCTCTAATAACACGTTGAGCCCCATTTGGGTCCATAGGCCTGCAATTGAACTTTCCTCACAGCCCAGAGCGGTCCACTGGACTACGTATTTTATTCCAAATTTTCTCCAGGGACCATAGGAAAAAATGTGTTTTACAGTTTGTTGGAGTCACTTATTTCTAATAGTCCGGACAAATTAGACCAAAAAATAAGAGTGAAGCTACATGAATTATTTACAAGAAACGTATGAATCCTTTTTTTCCTACGAATCACCGTTTCTGAGATGTTTAATGGCTATACACCTATACATATTCGTCAATTGATAATTTATTTGATGAACTTATGACAGTTCCCACCAGACAACAGAAATTTCTTACAAATACTCACAAGTCTCGGTTCATTTCATTGTTGTGAGAAAAGTTTACTGCTGAAAATATACTGGTGAAACCATTAAATACGATAACTTTTACAACTTTTTGAATCATTACATCTCAAAAACAGTAGCTTGTAGGAAAAAAGTATTCAGACTTTTTTTGTAGATAATTTTATGATCTACAATTTTCGTATTTTTATGATAAAACTCACCGTTTCGCTGAAAATTGCGAAAAACTCATTGTTTGAGCTTTGACCTTGAATAAAAATTTTTCCATACATGGAAATGATGGGGAACCTTCAAATTCTATGTTTAATTGTATTTTGAGCAAATTTACTGATTTGCAGTGATGGGAATTTATGTAACTTTGAATGTCTAAATTGATCGGATTATAAATGTTTCAACACAAAGTAAACATAGCAGTCAGTAAATATGACCTCACCCGAAAGCATTATTTTTGATCTCTTTTATATTCATTTTTAAAACACATTGTACATTTTCATAGACTCTATATAAAAGTATAAATCATCATTCAAAGGATAAAGAAGCCAAAACCAAAATGTTTTTCCATACCGCAAGTAGGGTGTAAGTTCAAAATATCATTATTTACAGTTTTCATTTCAAATCAATTTTAACTTTAATTTTCCTAGGATCTACACCTCATATGGAGTATAGAAACATAAGAAAAATGCGCGCAGAGAAAAGTATCAATTTTGGTTGGAGCTCAATGTGTTAAAAAATATATTTATTACATATACATATATTAGCGTGTTTATAAAAGGTAAAAGTTTAGTCTGAAATCCTTTCCAAATGAATTCAACTAATTTTTCATATAATACGCTTGGTTCCTTTTACTACGTAAAAATATATAGTGTTTATGTCTCTTCATAGTATGCCAACAAAAAAATGTGTAAAAGCATTCGTCACAGGTGTTTGTCATAGTTGAACCGACCCTCTCTGACAAGTTATTTTAAAACTTTTAGTATGCTTCGAAAATGAATCGCTGTTATAACTGCAATGACTCATTTATTCAGTGTATTTATTCGTAAAAAATACACAAGTTATTGTTACTATTTATACAATAGTAAATTACGTAACAAATTATATTTTACGGAATGATTTGTCTGAAATACCTATTTTGGATTGTGTGAATAACTTAATTCAAAAATATGTAAAACTATTTATTAACATAAAATATAAATAAAAAATGGTTTCAATAACTGACTACTATTCTCTTTTCCTGTCAAGACTATTAAGAGTCACATCAATGCAAAAATAAAGGTAAGTAATATGATAAGTTAATGGAACTTCAAGTGTTTAAGGGGCACATGGAACCGCTTAAGTAAGTCAGTTTATGGATCTTCACTTAAAATAAATAATAGTTGAATAAACTTCAAAAATATGCAGCCATAGCAAAGAAAACCATTTCGAATGAGGTTAAATTGTGCTAGGTGCTTATTTATATTGTTATTTTCTTGACAGATGCTGATATTATAAAATTATATAACAAAGCACCCCACGGTTTTGTATTGAAACGGAATATTTTATTAATTATTTCAACTTTATTTGAAGTGTTCAAATAAATATTCTTATTTCTTATTCGATTTACAAGTAAAGCGTGTTCTTTCAGTTTTTCTAGCTCACTTATTTTAATTTCGTAACTTATCCAAGAAGTGGTTTTTGCTTCGTATATGGTTTCAAGCAATGCGCATGTCTGAGGACGTCACTTACTACTTGGCACAAAGCACTTCCAAACATCAAATTCACAAAAATTTCTCAGCTTATTAATAAGAGTGTGACATTTAAAATGGATTCCACGCTTTGATTTGCTCAAAAAACGATTCCGTTACATACATAAATATCAGCAATTTACAATATGAGTTGAGAGATATATTTGAATATGCGTTGAATGATTCTCATTAAAATTTCAAACATTGGACGCTTCATTTTTGCTGGACAATCATATAAGTGAGTCGTAGTGAGAATTTTTCACAGAATTAAAAAAATTGAGCATAAAGATGTCATTTATTTTTTGTTTTGGAAAAGCTATACTTCTACGGAAATGAAAGAGGAGTTAAATACTATGCTGGGAGAATCTGCACCATCATTTCTTCTTATTTATTCGGTGCCGTTCCTTTCTTCAAACGTGGCCTATCTCTATGAAAATTTGGTTGAATAGGGAATATATGCTTGTAGTTCAAATTCACTCGATTATTTTGCCTCAAACACGTTATAGTTGCAATATTATAAAATTAATATTCAACAATTTCGTTATCATACTACCCCCAATAGTGATATTTTATAAGCCCCTGCTGTGTGTCTTTTCTCACACGAAGCACCCCGTTTATTGTGTTTTTGATATTTTATCCAAATATGATTAATTTTTAATATGCATGATGTACCAGAACATCGAGTAATTAATAGATTAATTTCATGTTCAATTTCATTAATCTTTTCAGTTTCACTCTCGTAAATAATTGGCAGTGCAGTTAGAGTATTTATGAAGTCATAAAGAGAAAAAAGTTCATCACATTCGTTTAGATGATTATATATAACAAATAACAAGAATATGACGTATTCCAGACGCTCTCCAATTAAGTTAGCACTCGTACATAGGTGTTATAATGGAAAACAAAAAACGAAGAATCATTTTATATGTTTTAAGATAATCTTCCTTAAGGAAAGTGCTAACTCTACACTTTTAATAAATAAACGTCTTTCATGAGAATAAATATAATGAACAATGCAGTAAATTTGATTTCATGTCAAAAAATATAATAAAAAAATCGGAAGTACCTAACTCTTTTCAATGGTATGAAGGATTTCTAGCTCAGTAAAGAACCAAGAATGGTCGGGACAATCTCAAAAACAATTGCAAAAAATGGACAAAATTTGTTCAAATAAACTAATGGGGTATTAGAATGTTTGTGAAACGATGTGTGAAAAAAAAGACCCAAAAATTATCCAACGGCTTTCTTATTCATTAAAACATACCAGTTTTTGGCTAATTGTATTCCCAAAACGTGGTAGTTGACTTTATACTCACAAATATCAAGAATAAACCTTCGGTCAGTTAATTATATACATTTGTATATACATTATATACAATGTACGCTCAGAACATATTCCAAACAGAGCATTCGCATTTGACATGTTCAAAAATATTCTGAATACATTCTCAAACGAAGTTATACACTTCCATTTGACGATTTTATGTCTTGTTAGTGTATTTATTTTCACTGGTACCCTCGAAACTACGGAACGTAAACGCTACAATAAAAGGAATTATTAGCATAAGAATAAAATTACTCATCAGAAAATTAACTAGTAAAAAATTATAAACAGTGACGTCGAGTCCTAAATTCCGAGATCACCATTTTGAGCGAGCTAGATAAATGGGAAAATAGCTAATAAAGAAAATGAGAGAACGACTTAATCGGTCATTTTGGATAATCAAAAAATAGTTCGGATACGAATCGAATCTATTATTGGTTACGTGTTATAAGCTTCACCATTTAAGTTTTCCTAGAGACGCGTACCGCATTTATACTTCACTCAGCTACCTAAGATACCCACCGTCCATCTTTCCGTAGAGAACCATTTCGGGATTATTAAGAAAAGGGGGAAAGAAGCGAATAAATCATTCTAACGCTCCCCGAACTGGAAATCAACTTTATATCTATTTATTACAAAACACAAAATTAATTTTATTCTTATTTCAATAGCTATTTCTTACTTTCTTCTTTGATTATTGCTAAGAGCATGTTTTTTAGCTATAATTTAGTTCTTCCAATGTATAGAAAATATAAAAGAAAAAAGTAGCCAGTCTATTTATGAAAATGCGTTGAAAATATGCTAAATGGGATCTGGACGATGTTCTGATAATAGTTAAAAGTCGATAAGAGCAGCGATACTAACATTTAGGTACTAAGGAGAAAGTAAACGGTTTTGTTAAAAAAATTATTAAAATTAAAAGCATAGAATACACCATGCTAACAAAAAAAATTGGGAATTCTAGTAATGTAAATTCTAGCTATGTAAAATCTTGACCATTTGTTGCTTTCTGATTACACTTCTTATTAATTTGGATATGATCAGAAAACATTATGATAATTGATAAAAAAATTATGATCAAAAATATTATTAGTTGATATTATTATGCAACTGAATATTTATAATCCACAGTAAAACTTTGATTTTGTAGCAAGTACTAGTCAAATACTAGATTAGAGAAACGAATGTCGTAAATTTGCCTGAAAGCATTCCAATCATCTCCTCGTAGGATATTATATTTTTTATTATAAACATAGAAATGAATTATAATTGAAAGTGGAAATTGATTCCTTCGAATATTAATCCTGTTTCAAAACAAATTGAAAGAACTAATCCACGATTGCTGTAATGACTTTCTTTGGTCGTTGGATGCTTTGAGGGTGAATAAACACACAAAAATTGGAAAATTAATTGAGTAAGATGTTAAGAAATATGTTTTAGATATCCAGAACAAAAAATTTAATTTTTGATTTGCCTAAAGGTAAAGGTTTAGAGATTTAAGGTAAACTGTTCGCCTTCTCTGAAGACGATAATTCGATTATCAAAAGGCTCATCAGACCGTGTAGTTCTGTGATAGTGTATTAGTTTGAACATTGTGTTCATAATGGATATTACAAACGGTTTCAGAAATTCCAGCTCAATATGAAAATATTCCTAAAAAATATGATATTTACATCGACTAATCCATGCTACAGATTGACAATGAAATCAGTGAACTTAATCATTTTCCAGTCTTCCACCCTAGAAGAGGTTGAAGTATCTGAACATCAATGAAATAACTAATGAATTAATATCACAGAAAAAGCTTCGATTGAAATCTGTCATGGGATGACACAAAATCAAATCATTTGATTGAATTCGAACAAATCGATATTCGTATTTAATTGATATATTAATTGAAAGCATATCTCGTGACTTGTCCCTAAAATTTCAATTAACAACCTTAGTGTAATTTTGTCTGTTTTAATGAATTCGATAATTCAATATTGGTTTTACAAAAAACTCTACAACTAGTAGGTATAATTGATATTCAGAGCATAGTATTTTATATTTACATGCATTTGAAATGGCTATTTACAAATGTTCAATACACATTAATAGAAGGTTGAAGTAGTAGGTGTTATACGATTCAAAATTATGTTTATAAATTCAGGAATTTGGTAACTTTCCACAACAGAGATCCAGACAAAACTCGCTTTAAAAATATTTTCCGCCCAATATATTAGTTTTATGTTCTTAGTGATATTCTTTCTCAAAAAATTACTAATACCGTATGGTTTTTAATGGAATATTTATTAAGATGCTTTAAAACACGGGTGGAGAATTTAATATTACTATTAAAATTTTAAGCAACACAAAATTGTCATAAAATTATATTGAAAAAAAGACGTTCTTATTCCAAACTTTATATTCTCAGGAAATTCCCAAGTGGAAACTTTATTAAGATAATGTAAAACAGAAGAAATAGAATTCAATATCACTATTACAATTTTAAACAACAAGAAATAATATATTATATAAAATAAAATTATATTAAAAAAGAAGGCATCTTTCAAGCATTTCACGTAATCCTAATATAAAAACAGTTATAATCCATGGTTCATTATTTTCGTATAATGATTCTTTTGGTCATATTTTTTCGTTTCGTAATCTTGTACTTTTCTTTTATTGTACAATGTTATGAATATTCAATACAAAACGTCACTGCACAATATAAATGATAGTTTTGAGAAACTAAGGAATAAAATTCACTTTATTTGTAACAAATCTGTCAGGCACTCACGCCATTAATAAAGTGCTTTCGATCAGAGATGGTAATTGTTTTCAAAAAAGATCGATTTTTAAATCAATTCGAATCGAAACCTAATCGATTCATAAAAAAATCGAGGTCTAAAAGATCGATTTCCACTAAATCGATTTTTTCCCAAGTTTGTATTGATAATGTAAATACGAATCCATTTTATGAAAAAAAAATGCCATGATAAACAATCTCTGCAATCTCTTATTAGTAAAATCTGGGATTTTATAGTTCCGGGAATTCGATAATAACAAGTCTACTGGGATCCGAGTTCTTCTCATAACTTGCGAAGGCGCTCACAAAGAACAAATAATTCCACGATACTCATATATATCACGACTAGTGAGTGAAATTTAGGTGCACATCTGCCTGGATAATGTATAAATTTTTCGCTAAATCCTTTTCCATTGCAAGTGTCTTATTTGTAAAAAATTGCTTTTTTCAAGCAATGTAAAAACTAAGCACAAAGCCATATCACGAGTTTTTGTATAATTAACCCTTTAACCGACAACACCATAATATTACGAGTATAAAAAAACTTGATTGCGATTTTCAAGGGTGAAATATTGCTTCACTGAATCGATTTATTTGGTCCGAGGCATCGATTCATCGATTAATTGATTTCAAATCGCTATGTCTTCTTTCAATAAGGTTAGTGCCGTATTTTAATAAAGGTAGGCATTAACTTTATTAAAATCGACTTTATGGTTCTTGTTTTTTGTTAATCGATGGGTAGTTGCCTATATGGCTCACGTGTTTTTAGAAATGAAGACAAAAGAATATCGATTTTAATACAAAATCAAATTCCTGGTGTTTGTTGTATAGTTTTTTATTTATATACGATGTCCAAATCTAAATAACTTATATTCGCTATGAGGGTGACAATGGTTTTTAAAGGAAATAGTGTCTATTAACCCTCATAATCTAACAAATGAAGTAAAGTATAAAAAAGAGAAAATTTTAAGGTAAGTCCTTTCTTTAGTTAATTAAACCAATATCGAAAATAATTCTTAATATTAAATTACTGATGACTAAATTAATGTGGGATGTTCCATTCGTTTTAATTTACAAATTGAACAGATGCATTGAGTACAATGCATCTCATAAATACATAACAGTGATAATCATTTTTCAGTCAATTTATATTAAGAATTTTTTCCAACTTTTAGTTTGCCTTATTAAAAAAATCGAGCTATTTAAGTGAATATTATTTGTTAATTTTGAAAGTATGTAAAAAATTTTTATAAAATAATATATGATCATAATATCAAGTCGTCCTAATAATGCTTAAATTTTTTTAATTTATATATCGTATAAGAAAAATATGTGTCCCAAGATGTGAGAATGAAGATATATATATAATCATCAGCTATATCAAAATATACAAAAACTACAGACCTCAGTATTCGTCGTTGAGCAAGTGCTTATCGATGAACAGAGAATGCAAAGAAACGTAATTGAATACAATTTTAAAGAGAGTAGATCAGTTAAAACATCTCGGAGAAGATAGTGCCACGTCTTCTAAAGTTGGAAGTTGGAAGAGGGCACCTCTGAACAGAAATAAATTCCCGCACCATAGAAATAGAAGATGCAGTTACTAACTGAGCTAATATAGCAGCAAGAATCCGAGAATATACATAAACGACATTCTCAACCGTATCGTTTTAAGTAAATGAAATAATCGAGTCCACATATAACAATCTATCCTGGCAAGACCTGATTTTTATATTGCTTTTAGTCCTTTATAGGCCAATCAAATTGAATATATTTTGAGGAATGAATTTCTAGCAAACTGGAAATCATTTTAAGATCTCTATTTGTTTCTAAAATTTTTTGCTTGTAGCTACAAAACTGAACTGTGCGTTACACAGAAAATGTCAGATATCATAAAATATAAATGATTAATCTCTACGACGACAGACATTTTAAAATTCAAATTCGGTTAAGCGGTATAGCCAAAATGAAATGTTTAAAACGAAAAATTCTATTTTCTCTACATTTCTACATTTTTCGGCTTTGGAAGACCACATATCTTGAAAACAGATACTTATATTAAAAAACATGAGGAATCAACAACGGAAACTCTCAGAACACCTTCTACTCTCCCAAATATTTCAACTTCTCGACCATTTTTAAACAGAATCTTCTGTTACTCTATGCATCCAGTGAATGCCTACCTCTGTATTCTATCGTCAAGGAAAATTGAAATTTGTCAAGCTTTTTGAGATGGGGGTGTCAAGGTTTTTCGTCACGAATATGCCGATTGAACCAAATCTACTACGAGATATTTTCAAGCCAATTTTCGAGTTGATTTCTCTACCATCAATAAATGTAGCGCCGCCCAACGTATTCTGCGATGTGTTCCTTGAAATCCAGGGCTGGTATGATAGACCAAAGGATCCTCTGAGCTGTGGATGAAGGAGGACGAACGTTGGCCGATATGTTCGAATTCAACATCATCCGAGAATGTAGCTCATATTGCCGTAGAAGCAGAAATTGGTAAGGATAGTCCTGTTGAAGATAACCCTGATGAAGGGTACTTCGATATACAACCGCTCGCTCCGTCTGAGCTTCTCAGTTGAAGGACCATTAACATCGATACCTATCGATTTATATCATCTTTATATTCGAATTTTTGAACTCAAACAAGCTATGATTGATTTAGTTATTAGTTAATATGAATAATAATATTTATAATGGTACTTATTAACGTTTTAATTTATTTTTTATTTTTAATACAGAACTTTGTACTACTCGAATTTCTTCTTATGCCATGCATATCGCAAAGCAAAAAGAAGTGCTGTTTTGGTGCAAAATATTGACATTTTTTCCTTAAATAATATAAAATTGGTAAGTCGAAAAAAAAAGGATTTGGAAAAGATGCCAAATTTCGTTTCCAACAAATGTGGTCTTGGAAAGCCACATAATGTAAAATTGCACCAAAATACAAAATTTTTTTGTTTTTAACATTCGATCTACAACTAAACCGAATTTTATTTTTTTATATCAGTTGACGTAGAATTTAGTCCTATGTATTTTTAAATATAATGACATTTTTCCAGATACAAGAAAAAAATTTTTAAAAAATGCAAAATTTGGCAGTTATTCGGCTACTAACAATTAAGCTCACCACCTGGAATTGCTCAAAATCTGATTACACGCAATTAGGACCCAACATAGACTTTAAAATGATTTTCAGCTTGCTAGAAATTAATTTCTGAAAACGAAATTTTTTAACTTAACTTTATTGGCCTATAATGGATGTGTCAAATCTTAAATAGATTGAATGTTTTGAAGTGCTCTAAAATGGAGTTCTAAAATTCAATTACATACATTTACACATATATGCGAGTGAAACTAATAAAGTATGTGTTAAAAATAGGCAGCTGCTGAGTAAAAACAAAACAGGCAGAAGCGCCTAGCTTCTATACTCAATCAGATGTATTCGAATAGTTATCAAATGATCAATTATCATAATAATATAATAATAAAAGGAAGAATATTAAAAAGAGATAATCTTTGATTAAATATATTTATGTTGTTCAATCCAATATAAATCAAAACTGATATTGGTTTGGAAAGTGGTGTTTTGGTAGCTTTTACCATAGATGGAGATGTTAGCATCGTACTTCATATATGCTACAGTTTCGTAAATCCTGAATCAAAACTTAGAATGAGTCAAAAATTGATAAACCTACGAGTAAATATAATATTCGATTAGTTTGATTTTCTAGATTTTCACAGCTATTTATAGGAATTTTTGAATTTTGAGAGAAAAGAAAAACAGATGAAAAATCCAATTTACTATCGATTCCTTTGAGAATGAATCACAAAACTTTGATATACTAATATGAAGAAACTATTATAGTGTGGGAATATGATACTTTCTAACTGACAATAACATTACATAAGAATAGAAAAAAGGGAGGCGAGAATAGTAGTGTGGAAATTTGGTTTTTCCACTTCAGAATTACAGAGGAAATAATTACGAATGTGTAGATATTTGTAGATTAAATATATTTCTAAACATTAGTAAAAATAGACGTAGCAATTAACAAAATTCTTCAAAGCGAGTTTTGTCTGTTAATTTAGAAATATAAATATAAAATTAATTTTTTTTATATTTTCCGCGATTTTCTAAAACACCATACTTACACCTTCAAAAACTAACAAAAAAGAAAAGCAAACACAAAAAAACGTTTTCCGTCGTGTGTCGAATCGTGAGAGATTCGAGATAGAAACAGGCTCCCATGCATTTTTGGATAGGCAGATGCTATTTTCGAACGTCCACGTTTATGAAATCCGCTGCCGACGCGACGCACCTCCCACTAACTACATGCTAACTTGTCTTATTTGGGAGACGTCTTGCGACTGCGTCGCTTTTCTATCCAAGCCATACATGGATGGTACGCGTTATTTCTGGTAGCGGACTTGAACCATAGGCGGCTCATACCGCATTTTAATATTTTAATAAAGTTACAAATTCAAAAATCAGCTTACAAATATTAATGGTAATAGTGATTTTTTCATCAAATTATCTTCTTTTAATATACTACCTCAAAATAATACAATAAAATTGAATGTATGTATCAATTGTTTGGATTCAAAAATTAAGCGATGAAATCGATTTATCATTTGAAAAAATCAACTAATATTGTATCTGTAACAACTTTTTCATCTGCCTAATTTTCACATTATCGTCTAGCATAGACACAAATAATTAAAATTTTCCAGCCATCGTATCTTTATATTTATTTCTACTATAATAGCAATTTATATTGATGATTTCTAAAAATTCCCAAAACGTGAGCATTTCAATACTTATTTGAAATTTTTATAATTTCTACTTGAGCTTTAGCCCTCTTTTGGTAGAAAATTAGTTTCAAAAAGCAGGTAAAATTTGATTTCAAGATCAATTTTTGTCTTCAAATTTCAAATTATAGTCAATTTTGATCTAAACTCGAGACAATTTATTAAGGAAACAATATACGAGTAGGTAATGGTTATTGAATAACGAATTGGTGATATGAAGCAAAGCATTTTGATATTATGTATATTTATTTATTTTCGTTTTCAATATACACCCATACTTCAGCCCTACATCGTTCCATGCGAATAATCCATTGTTCAAAACAAATCCTTGAGTCTTTCTCAATCGGACGAGCAGCGTTTTTCCTTTCACAGTTTCAACAAACTCAAATCTTGTTCCTTTTGATGCAGATTCAAACATAAGAAAGAGGCAGAAGTCACACGGTGCAAAATCCAAGATTACATCGTATCCAAAGTGTCATTACAGAGAAATTCTTGTTGTTATATTATAAGGATTGTAGATAACGGATTTGCACACACTTGATAAAATTTGCTTGTAAAATTTACAGTACACGTTATTTGTCATTTCTCATAGATTCAGCTCCTTCACAAATACTTAGCCGACAATCAGATAGAAAAAGATTCCAAACTTTTATTTTCATCCGGTTTTAACGTGGAAGGGTGACCCGGACGTGAATCATCTTCAACATCTTCTCAGCCATCTTAAAAACGCTCAAACTACTCAAAAACACGTGAGCGACAAACATCCATTTCAATATGCTTGTTTCAGTTCCATTTTTTTCAAGTTTGATGTCTAATTTCACAACAATCCTTCGTTATATTTTCACGTCGACCATTTTTACAGCAAAACCAAAAAACAGGCCTTATACAAATGAAGGCCACGGCTACACTGGTATGTCAATATAAATTTGTCAACAGCATTCGAAAGAGTAGATTTCACGCTAAATAGCCGACACTTGCCAACCTTTTACGCATGCGTACTTTTTCCATAGCAGCTTTATTCTCGATACTTAATAACCGTACCTGGTATATCAGATTTTATATAAAACAACAATGTTTCAAATATACTTTCTACAGATAGATATATCTTCGATTTTTTTAAAATAGAATAATTCATTGAAATTGGAACATTACATTTCTGTTTTTCAAAATTTTCTAGTGTATCAAAAGAAAAAAGAACAATCAATTAATATGAAATCTATTTGATAAAACACAAACCCTATTTGAGAAGAAAATGTATTTGATAATAATGAAATAGTGATTGCAGTTATTTGATTCTAACAAAATATATTGAATTACATCATTCATTCAGTACTGAGTATTACGAACTTGAAGTAGAAAATGAGTTTTCTGCAATAAACTATGTATAATATTGATGAGCGGTCATGAGCACTCTATCCCAGCAGCTCTTAATAGAGCTGTAATATTGTGTTGTAAAATTTCGCTTTCAGGTATAAATTCAAACGAATGGCTAGTGCTCTAGTGGAATGTGAATTAAATCTGGGATATCCAGTTCTGACAAATACATATAGGTATATATGGGCACTAATCCGTCAATCAATTTACATCACAAATATATGAAAGCTTAAAAACAGTAATGGTAAATTTTTCCAAAGCAGAAACTATCCTCTAAATTTCGATGGTAATAAGTTTACATAGATCCAGATAAATAGTTGGAACTGTCTCAAGAATTATCACATTTTCTCGCTCTGTTCTGCAAAATGAAAAGAAACAACAATCAAATGGCTTCCTAAACAGGCAAATCCTTATAATTATGAAACATTTACAAATGATTCAGTGATAATGATTATGCTTTTAATTCAGATGACACATATTCCTTATAAACGATTTTTTCTTTTGGTTTCTTGTGTTGTATTCCATTGAACCTGCAAGTACTCGTTGTATAAAGACCCATATAGAAGTTTCTACAATCATATTTTCTGTGGTCAATTTAGATTTCATTGAGTTTTCTAATAAAACATTGAAATGTTAAACAAGTTAAATAATTTGAAATTATTCATTTGTATATTTCAACGTTAATATAAAGAGGTTGTGGTTTCAAGTCAAATATTTGATTTAAAACTAAGAAATGTAAAAACTTGTGAAATGACAAGTGCAACCTTGTTTTTCTGAAATTGGGGAATTGCCTGCTGTTGTTTGGGCACATCCACAAATAAAAAAATTGTGATTTTTTATTTTGATTAACATTAAGGAAATAATTCACGGTTATTGAATCCTAAAAATTATTTCTAATGCTTGTTTTCCCGAAAACTGAAATTAAATCTAAATCAAAATATTACGATATTTTATAAAAATTGTTTAAAATGTTTTTCTATACAATTATGACTTTCCATATTTGATGAAAGTAAGTTTCTTCAAAGAAATATTAGAGAAATAACTTCTCCCGCCTCCCTGTATATTAGATCAAGTACATTTATTGTATCTATAGAACTAATGTCGAGATTTGGTAAGCGAAAATTTGAGTAACACATCGGCGCCACTGTCGACGGACGCTATAAAACCGTTTCCCTGCGCTTCAAACATTCAGTCGCAATCAAGCTTATTAGCTGTGTTTTCTGTCTAGTGAGCAGTGATAAACAACAAAAGACAACATGAATGACGACGATGTTGCGGCTCTTGTCGTTGACAATGGATCCGGTATGTGCAAAGCTGGTTTTGCCGGAGATGACGCTCCACGTGCCGTCTTCCCGTCAATCGTCGGTCGCCCAAGACATCAGGGAGTCATGGTTGGTATGGGACAAAAGGACTCATACGTAGGAGATGAAGCTCAAAGCAAAAGAGGTATCCTTACTTTGAAATATCCAATTGAACACGGTATAATCACCAACTGGGATGATATGGAAAAGATTTGGCATCACACTTTCTACAATGAACTCCGTGTTGCCCCAGAAGAACACCCAGTTCTTCTTACTGAAGCTCCACTCAACCCAAAAGCCAACAGAGAAAAGATGACACAAATTATGTTTGAAACCTTCAACACCCCAGCTATGTATGTAGCCATCCAAGCTGTACTTTCATTGTACGCTTCCGGTCGTACCACTGGTATCGTATTGGACTCTGGAGATGGTGTCACCCACACCGTACCAATCTACGAAGGTTACGCTCTTCCCCACGCTATCCTCCGTTTGGACTTGGCTGGTCGTGACTTGACTGACTACCTCATGAAAATCCTTACCGAAAGAGGTTACTCATTCACCACTACAGCTGAAAGAGAAATTGTTCGTGACATCAAAGAAAAACTTTGCTATGTTGCCCTCGACTTCGAACAAGAAATGGCCACCGCTGCTGCTTCTACTTCCCTCGAAAAGAGCTACGAATTGCCTGATGGACAGGTCATCACCATTGGTAACGAAAGATTCCGTTGTCCCGAAGCCCTCTTCCAACCTTCCTTCTTGGGTATGGAATCTTGTGGTATTCACGAAACCGTCTACAACTCCATCATGAAGTGTGACGTAGATATCCGTAAGGACTTGTACGCCAACACTGTTCTTTCCGGAGGTACCACCATGTACCCAGGTATTGCTGACCGTATGCAAAAGGAAATCACCGCTCTTGCTCCATCCACCATCAAGATCAAGATCATCGCTCCCCCAGAAAGGAAATACTCCGTATGGATTGGAGGATCTATCTTGGCTTCCCTCTCCACCTTCCAACAGATGTGGATCTCCAAACAAGAATACGACGAATCCGGCCCTGGAATTGTTCACCGCAAGTGCTTCTAAGCTATTTGTTCATAAATATAAAACTATACCTAATAAGCTATTAATCATGTTGTTTATACTGTACTACATCTTTGCAGTTTATCATATTATGCGACCGTGGTTATAACTGCCAGACAGACTTTTAAGATCACAACACCTTATATCGATTTATTTATTATTTGTTATATTTAATTATTGTAACTACTTGTAACTGGGCAGGTTAATAAATCCTATCGTGAAACATACCTGCTTATTTATTCTTTACTAAGTTATCGAAGAACGAGAATAATGATGTTATATTATATTATATCTATTTTAATTCTTTTGTAATAAAATTTTGGCATAGTTTATACAATATAAAATAAAAGTCAAATTTTATTTTAATCAAATCTGATTCATTTATTTACACCCATTGGAACAAAAGAAATATATAATATTATCAGAGAATAAAATATCAATGACTATTTCTTAAAAAAGAATGAGTATAATAATATTGCCTAATTAGTACGACTAAAATCTAAAAATAGTTTTCATAATAACAATTCTTAATAAGTATGTTCAGTTATGAAGGAGGTAGGGAAGATCGTGACCACGTCACGGGAGATATTTTTATCACAAAAGCTGGAAATAGCTACCGGTCCTTTTTTAAACACACAGCAGCTGTATTAATTCGGTAATATTTACTAGTTGAACTTTTATCCAGTGGAGGTTGAAAATAGATCACATCTTATATGGTCACACATTCAGAAAGTTTTGGTAGTTAACACGTGT
Source organism: Diorhabda carinulata (assembly GCF_026250575.1). Classification (NCBI taxonomy): domain Eukaryota; kingdom Metazoa; phylum Arthropoda; class Insecta; order Coleoptera; family Chrysomelidae; genus Diorhabda; species Diorhabda carinulata. Next base: position 9,247,220 of record NC_079463.1, read on the forward strand.
CGGTTCTTTTAATAAACATAGTCGTCTTTGTCGACTCTAGACCTATGGTTGAATCGTTAAAATAGCTAGTATGCTTCAAAAATATTCCGAATACTTCCTGTGAACTTCTCTGCATTGCGCTTGAATGATTCTATTTATTTTATTACAGAATGTAGTGCTTTTGATTCTTTTGCTAATATCAGAATATACTCACTTTCAAATTATTTTTTTTTAAAAGCTAATTCTTCATAAACCAACATTATTTCACACTTTTTAATATTCTTTAAAATAATATTGTTGTAAAATGTTGATATTTCTTTGTGCGGTAGGGTGCTTTTTTATCTAATTCTCGCCCTCTCAAATGTTTCTATTTGATGTAAAAAATTGTTTTCCCTAACTTAACTGTAGGGGATCGCTTTTTTATTATAGTTTTTCATTTAATTAACATGGAAAAGTTTTTTTCTTCTTCCATTAAATCGAATTAAGACATATTTATGCAATTTTTCAAAAATAATCATATTATATTCCCAAAGTTGAGACTACGACCATCATAAAACAGTGAAAACAGATTATCTTTAGATGAAAATAGTTGCAGTCATTGAAAATTTTTGAAATTTAGAAGAACAGCTTGCAATAATTTTGTTGCATTATTTGCGCAAAAATGTACCTAACTTTACAGTTATGTACTATATACAAATTTGCTCTATTCTTTTTTTGTTTAGTGCTTTTTTCCATGTTGCGCCTCTTTTCTCAACTATAGTACCTATTACTTTATCCCTCTTTATTTGTTTTCGGTTACTTTTGCTTTCCAGACTCTTTTCAGTGGTTTTGACTCTTCTATTCTTTGTAAATGACCCCACCAACTCAACTGCCTTTAATTAATGATAATAAGAAAATGAATATTACGAGAATTGCTACTTAAAATGTGAGCTAGACAACTAAAAACAAACAGTTATATTTGGATATGGCTTTATTGTTTTTAAAAATGTTCTCCATTCAGATCAATATAGCTTTGCATACGTTTGAACCAATTGTCGAAGCATTTCGCCCATTCCCATTGAAGTCTTTCCAAAACATGTGATTTAAACGCATCAATCGATTATTCAAGTGATCACATTGCAGCCTATTTTTGATCTGCTAAAATCATTGGGTGTGAAAAAAGGACTGTACGACCCATCAATTCGATGTTTTCACTGTTCAAAAACGTTTTGGTTTGAACTTGGTTTCCCTCATTGTTTCGGAAACTTCTATAATACAAATGCTGGTATACCAATCAGAATTTACCATTCTACATTGCTCCAATAGAATGGTGGCGACATATCCAGATAGTTGCTTCGAAGTGCTTCGTTGGATTATCCATCATTCGTCGCCTATCACGATGTTATAGACGTCTTTTGAAGCACTGCGATTGAATTATTTCAGCACAGAAGTGTCCGAATTATATTGATTGTTTTCAAGAGAAAAATTTTGTATGTCCTTGTCGCTGATGACTGATCATCATTTTGGTGGAATGATTAATGATTGGAACGATCAATTTTCTATTAAATTACAATATCTTACCGATTTCTAGTCCATAACTTTGTTTTATCAGTGTTTGGCCCACTTGGGATGATTTGTTTTCAATGCGCAATTGTTAACTTCCTTAAAATCTAATTCTTCTAATTTTTTTTGAGCATTGCATTCTGAAGCAATCACGCTAGCATTCTGGAGTTGTTTTTTCATAACCCTTGTGGTAGCAAATCTATTTTTTAGACAACGTTGCTTCAAACATCTCCCTGAACGTGGGGCGTGGACTCAATTTTCTATCTCGTACACTAGCTTCATAAACCTTCATTCGTCGTGATACATTCCGGTCTGTAAATGTTTTTACATTCACAATAAAGCCACAGAAACATGACTGTACCTGACGCGATTCCGAAACAGTTTATCAATAAAATGTTTCCAAAGTTTTAAAATAAATACAAATATAGAGTCTACAAATCTTCTAAATAAAAATCAATAAAATTATAGTTTAAATGTATAATTACAATAAAAAACCTCTTAAGAAACATACAATTATTGAAAAAATACAGTACATAATAATTTGGTCAGATACTGTATGAGTATATGATCACTTGAAATCTCTATTAGTTATTCCAGTCCACAGTATCCACCAACTCAATAATTGTTTCTATCTGTAAGTAGGTGAGTAAGTAAACACGAATTATTTTGTGAACTTTTTTCACAATTGAGATTTCTTATTGAATAACTTTAGCATTAAGAGATTTCATAATCGGATTCCAAAATCAATTTGTTAATTTATTTTTGTTGACTTCTGACTTACTTGCTCTATATCCAACGTTCTTCCATTTAAGAAATCCAATAATTTTCGTAAACGTTTTTATGTTCACATCATTTTCAACATAAATGGTATTTTTCAGCATCGAGTAGATGCTCCACAGAGTAGAAGAAAGAAATGAACCCAAAAAGAGAAAATTACGTCCGGAAAGTACATACGTACGGACTTGGCAAAAAAGCTTTACTTTCTCAAAGAAAAAGCGTCCGGAAAATAGTTACTTTCCAGAAGGTTGCCGAAAAAAATATTATTTTTTAATCCTTTCGCTCTCAATAGTTTCTATTCGATGTAATTTTATACCGATTAAATTCTAGCTGTTGTGTAATGGTCAGAAATCGGTAAAGTTGTCGCACTAGCGGTGAAAATAAAGCAGATAGCATGAAAAAGTCATTTGAAAAAATCTGCTTCTATGACTATTATACCGAATAAATCCAACCATTGATTTTAATTATGAGTATAGATAGAACTTCATTTTTGTACAAATTTTTTTTCAAAAAACAGGTCAGTCTCGATAATTAACAATGTTGTTTACACCCGGCAACACTAGCGCTGCGGCTGACCGAGAGGTGGCAACCATTTTAGTTTCAATTTATAACATAATTTTCAAATGTCGTATAATTTATAAAAATATATAGTTGAAAGTTGCACTATTATATTAAAATTATACTAAAATTAATCACAAGTAATCGCAGCTAATTTCTATAGACAACCTGACACTAATCTATTGCATACTTTCTCAGCATTTATTTAAAAGAAGTTTCATAAAAAAACAGATACAGGACTAAATTTCAAGTTCTTCACTAAGCAAAACTCATTCGCTTGTTGAACGAATAAGTTTCTTCACGTTCCATATATTTTTATCTCTCTGTGAAGTTACATTTTCAAGGTCTCTTTCTATGGTTCTAGTAGTATCTTCTACCTTGCAAAATACGGATTCTACTGGTGCCCTCTTGGGGCCTTGGGTCTTCATAGGGCTAGATGAGTCCATTGGTTCCGTTAAGAATAACTTATTTATAAGAGTCATGTTCATAAATAGATTTTAACATTTCATCAGCTTTTTTAGTAGTTGCAAAGCTATGACACGGATCAATCCTTGTCACTAGATACTTGGCTCAATACATGAGGATATGAAACATACTAGTTGAAATTGATGCGGCAGCTACAACAATTCATTCACCTTATTTTTTATTATCCTATTTTTAACTACTTACTTATATTAAAACTATAAGTGTAAAAATCAATATTTGTTGCCCCTTTATGTCTCCCACCATCAAGTTAGGAAGAAGCTGTCTTGCGTAATTATAAAATGATGGCTAGTTAAATTTTGAGATTGGCAAAACTGATGTGAATATGTCAAATCTGATATTGTCATCGTAACGTATTCGGAACGAGTTATTATACGGGTGTTACTTGAGTTGTTTACAGATACTGGAAACATTCATCTTGGTCAAAAAATGCAATGAAATCGCAAACATTTTCGTGCAATGATTTTCTATGACTTTCAACATAGATGAAACCTACAACAGTGTGCCGATCCACATCGATGCTGTGCACAAACTGATATTGCAATTTGGCAGTCAAAAAGATTTGTTCGCGTTTGATACCGCATATTTTGATAATCGCTCAAAAAAAACTCGTGTCGATTGGTGCAAAGAAATGCTGAAAAAATTGAATAACTGGACATGTCGCCATCGTTCTATTACAGCAATGTGCAACGGTAAATTCTGAATAGTATACCAGCATTTCGTTTCCAGAAGTATTCAAAAAATCAGATAATCCAATCGCAGAAGACGAATCATTCTCCACCACGACAATGCGAACTGTAACAAATTCAAACAAAAACGTTCGAATTGATGGGTCATCCGCTGTACAGTCCTTGTTTGGGAGCCAATGATTTCTTCGTATTCCCACAGATAAAAATAATTTTCGAGGTAAACGTTTTTCTACACGTGAAGAAGCGGTTGCTTCCACAATTGTGTATTGATCTTAATGGAGAATTTTTTTGAAATGCAATGAAGCCATATCAAATTATAAATATTCGTCTTCATTTGCCTATCTCAAAACTTGAGTAGCAGGACTCGTAGTAAAAAAAAATATTTTAATCTCGTGCTGTTGATACAAGAAATTATTCTTTTCTGGTATCGAAACTAGTCTCGAATTATTAAGTGGGAAATATAATTTTTTCGAACAATTCTTATTTTTTTCTCCCACGCCAACAATACGAAACATATCTATGGAATAGAGTAGAGCAATAAAGTAGTGAATTTTTTTAGTAGTTTTACGCATCATTTTAACAATGGATCAATAGGGATAATAAGGAATAAATATTTGTAGAGTACGAATTGGATGTCTTAAGGATAACAAAAAAATATAAAAAGTAAGACAATAACTTACTAGTATAGGAAAAAGGGCTTCCGTCCGACCACTTGAAGTCTCCTTCGTTCGTTTTATCTGATGCTCCGATCCAATAAGCATTTCCATCATCGTAGTCAGGGCTATAACAAAAAAATTATCTATAACGATCTTTAAGCAAACCTATAAACAAATTGTTGAGCAATTGTTCCTTAGCAAAGTTACTATTTTGGAATTGAACTTATCAGATGTCAAAAAATGAACAATTTATTCAATTGTAACATATATGAAGTTCACAAATTTGAAAAACGGAACAAATTTTATTGATTTCATTAATAGAAACTTATCCAAATATGATTTGATATTGACAATTTGCATAATTATTGTTATCGTCCAAGATAAGGATCGTGTAGCCGGTCCTGTCCGGTTATAATGGAACTCTAAAATTAGATGAATGCGACAGCGTATTTGATATTGCCTTTGATGTAAGTATGTTTTTATAAACAGCGACGAGTTGTTTATGTTATTTTTTCAGAACTAATTTATAGGAAGGTCTTTTTATTTATTTTCTTTTGTTTACTTTCTAGAATTTAAATTTAAAAAGTCAATAGACTACGTTTGACAAAACCTATACAGTTGATGTTTACTATTATCAATTTGCGACTCTTTCCTGATGTCTGATTTAAACAAGTAGATAAATTCCTTAGAAAAGCCTGTCCTCGACTTGTAACAGTTTCATCTTGCCAAAATTTACTTAGTGTGTCTTTCATTGATCCATGTTTCTTCTAAATCAAATATATTCCTTCTTTGGTTTTTCATTTCTTTTATAGTCTTATGTAATTTCTTCTCCATACTAAAATATCGTACCTAAAAAAAATTCTGGAATGTTTGTTCCAACGAAAACCTATTTCTTTTAAAAGTTCCCAATGTGTGCTTCGACTCATTTTAGGGTAATCCTGATAATAGAAGAACTAATGTACTTTTCTCCGAAGTTTTTATCTGAAATGTTTTTTCCATTTGAAATTTTGGTTTTTCTGGAGCTTAAAGTGCTGTTCAAAACTCGCCACATTTCTCTTTTTCACAAAGTCATGCCAATACCAAGCGTACAACTAACGAATTCCACTGTTTTTTCAAAATGTTCACTTTGTTTATAAATGATTTATGTTTCTTCATTAACTGGCCAAGGAATTATTTTTCGGCATTTACGCAGCGCTCCAAAGTATTCAATAATCACACCAGAATTAGACAACAGACAACCTTTTTACTGATTAAATTTCTAACCTTTATTGATAAATAGGTACCTATTAAAAATTCTTCTGTTAGGGTTATATAATCTTTAATACACAGGGATTTTGGCCTGTCCAAACCTTTCTTTATTGTTATGATTGAAAAAGGACCAATAAAAGACTGGAATATTGTATTGTCAGGTACAATTATGAAAATTCAATTTAGATTATTCTGTAATGATATTGAAAATGACCGTTTTGTTGCAGAAATTACTCTTTCGCTCATAAAAATAGACTATAACACTCGAAGTTATTTTTTCTGCCAATAACAGCTTTATTGGAGAAAAGATTTATGTTATTTTGACGGATGACATCATACACAAGGTGGAAAATAGTAGAATAATAATCGTAGCTGTATTATTTTAATCATTTGAAAAATGACTCTTCCGTCAAATCGCTTTTGTTAATAATACTGCCACTGATAGAGGAAATTATCGATTACTTGAGAAAGAACTAGAGATTAAGTATACCAAATAATGTTTATGGTTCATAATATATAGGACTATGATGCAGACAAATTTCTAGGTTGACTGTTTAGTTCTATGTTTTCCAATAAATTCGTAACTTACGTAAAAAGGGTTGAATTAAAACTGTGAAAAATTTCTGACTAGAGAAGCTTCACAGTTTGAGGTGTTTTAAAAAACATTTATCGAATTGTTATTCCAAATATTCAAAGATAATTTTTTTGTATTATCTTTCAAGGTTTCACAATCTTGATAAGATAAAAAGATTCTACTATAATGGCTATTTTATTCGTATAAAATTTCAATGTTATCTTATCATACCCATAAATAAAATTTTTTAGATATAAATATTACGTGAAATTACTCCCAATTCATGAAATATCCTTACAGTGTTATAAACCAGATTTTATAGTAAAATAAAATAATGATTATAGATCTGACTACTCTGTTATCTGACAAATTTATCCCGAAAAAGGTTGTAGGGGAGCCAAAAATATCAAGACTCTTAGCTAAAGGTGAAAATTTTGGAAGTGAAATGCTGAAGGTTGATTTCGTACTAGAAGATGAACAGGGAAAAAGAGAAGAAATGTATGCCGTTGCAAAAATACTTCCGGAATCGGAATTATTTAGAAACATATTTAATGTTCAGGTAACTTACACGAACGAAATGGCTTTTTATGAAGTAATTGTGCCAACTTTACAACAATTTCAAAGATCATTGGGAATTACAGAAATTATTGATTGTTTTCCGAAATGTTACGCCACAAGAAAAAACATACTCGGAAACAGTGATACTATAACTAATGATGCTGTTATCATATTGGAAAATTTACACGTACTTGGTAAGTGAAGTCAATGAACTCAAAGAAAATAATGAAAACTTCTGTTCCTCGTTATTATCGTTATATCATCATATTCTATTATGTGTTTTGATGAATTGATCATACTTCTACACATATAACATGTCCTATTATGCATGTTTAACTGCAATGTTAATCTATATCGCTTGGATCCCATCTTTTGAGTTACTACATCCATAATTTCAAATTTCTAGGATGTCTGGCATTTTAACCAAAAGTAGTAACTTATGTGGTACTTTCGGTTGTATCCCTGTCCTTTATAATTGTTTCCTTGTTCAGATTTTCTACTGCTTATTTAAAGTCCATGAATAGCATTTGGACATTTATATATGTGGCTTCTACAACTATTTTCCATGTTGAAAACCTTTTTGATACTTCCCTATTATCGTTGTTAGTATTTTGTATATGGTGTTGATCAAACTTATCCATTTATAATTGAACATATGTTCGTCACACATAATTGCCGACTTCCATACCGTTTTCAGGATTTTTTCCTTGGGTTGTCTCCCCCATATTTAAAAAGCTTTTTTATTATTTCATCTACCTCTCTTGCTTTTCTCCATATTCTAGCATTGTACTATCATCTCTTATTTCTTATTCTTTTATCAATAAATTTCTAAAATACGGACTCCAATATTTTCTTTTATAAATGGTGTAGTTCATTTTCTATTTTGCGTCTTTATATATTACCAAAAGTCAACATATGGACACACGATGGTATCCATCCATAAGGATGAGGAGCGTTTCCACATGAGGTTTATAGCAGCGATACGGTGCCATCAAAACAACCACCAGATAAAGATCGTCTCTTCTGTTATTATGAGTATCCACGTTCTGCAAAGGCATAGGCGTTTTGCTGTACAAAATACTATGTGGACAAGATATGCCATCCCGGATAAATCTTCTAACCGGCGAGTGTGAATAGAGATCCAACTGAGATTATCAATCAGGGAACTACGCCATCATTTCGAACTTCTTCGACCAATGTCAGACGTTCGCCGTTCGCCGTTCGCCGTTCGTGTGCAAACATCTGATCATGTCCAAATACTTATTTCTACGTCTCGACAGATTAAGAGACTCTTGGCGTATGCCTTATAAAAAACCTCACACAGTAATCGTACAAGGAGAAAAAACGTTTAATATCAAAGTTTGTGGAAAAGAAAAAACCGCAACGGTCAGTCAGGTGAAACCTGTTAGCCGGTTGGCCGATTCAATTGCCTATATTAATGCGAACACATCTCGAATAACGCCTAACTTGGCTTCAGCCAAGCTATGCTGCTCCCAGAGGATATGCACGCTTGGAAAACATTAACTTCTTACATTTTGTATTCACTTGTAATCACAGCCTTTACCTCATTGTAACTTTATCGTAGTCAATCAGACTTTGATTTTCTTATTACACGTTCGCCATACTCGACCCTAGGACATGCACCCATACGTTTTCCAATATCCACTGAATCGTTCAACGTGAATAAGCCCAGCAACTGGGCAGTTCTATATTAGCATCCTGGTGCGGCTAAAGGTACGTGTTTTTCATATGCGAATCTAGCTTACCAACACCATCTGGATGACGCTTCGAAAACGTACCGGTTTATTATTGATTTGGTAAGGGTTTTGGCAATAGAGAAACTCTAACAATAGTCTAAACATTACCCCTCACATCTGAAGTATTCATTATGTCCGCTAGAAACTGCAGTCATGGTTCTAAACGGGTTAGGTTCAGTTGATAATCAAGAATAGTTTGAATCATGAAAGCGCAGCATTGTGTAGACTAGTGTGAAGGTCAATAATAAAATTTTGAATGAAATTTTAAGTGTTTATTTTTTATTGATATATTACTGTAACTTCATTGCCGCATCTCGTACGTATTCGAAAACGATAAACTGGATCATTATACCGCACAACTTAATCAAATATAGAAGGTAGATTTAATGTTTGTCTACGAATATCCTTATACGTAACGTAATTCACTCAAATGACACGTGGAAGTTATATTGAGACATACGACCCTAACTAGTTGGCGTTTATAAACACGTGTCGTAATTATGGTCGAATAGTTTTATGAAAAGTTGCTTGTTAATCCCATACAAGGCAATAATATATCTTGAGTAGTTGATTCAAATTCTTCTTCTTTTCACATTTTTATTCGTAGTTATATCCCAATAATGGAAAAATAAAGAGATGTGAATGACATTTATGTAGGTTTCAGGAATTGGGATAAGAGAGCAGGTCTGGATTTGGATACAACAAAGTTGATTCTACGTGATTTGGCCCTTCTTCATGGAGTATCGTTAGCCCTCAAAATTAAAGATCCTAATACTTTCGAAGAAAAAATTAAACGATACTGTGTACCTTATACTCCATCGCATCACGATATTATTCCGATTTTGAAGTTAATTATTGAAGAAAATAAAGATTTAGCCCATTTATCAGAAAAATATGTGGGATGGGGATTGAGTCCTCTTTCTCCCATAAACGAACCGTTCGCATGCTTAACGCACACAGATCTTTGGACGAATAATACGATGCAAAAATTAGTAGATGGTAAAGCGACTTTGAACAAACTGGTCGATTTCCAGGTTTACCAATATGGTTCTCCAGCAACAGATATATTTTTCTTTTTATGGTCTTCAGTAAAACAAGAAGTATTAGAGGGGAAACTAGATTATTTATTAGAATATTACCACGGAGCGTTACTAGAAGTGCTACAAAAGCATCATTGTAATGTTGACCGTTTTCCATTTCAAACATTTTTAGATGAAATGCAATCAGTTTCAAAATATGAATTTGGTCATGCTTTTATGTTCCACAATCTAATTGTTAATGTTAAAGAGGGTGGTTACGACCTCGAAAAATCTGATGTTAACAGTATTTATCAAGATGTGCCGCTCAACGTTAAAGAGAAATCTTGGTTTATGTTGAGAGAATGCGTGAAAAGGGGATGGTATTAGGAATTAAATATTTTTGTTATAAAAAATAAATAAATAAAAACAGAAATACATTTTATAATAAAGAAATTTAAGGGTTTTCATTATAAATTTAAAGTATACAGTATATTAGAAGTAAAATTTGCAATTCTCTCCTTATAAATATTTGATACTTAGATAATGAATAGTACAAATGAACTTTATATTTACATATTCTATAAATTATTGCTTTGTAGAAGTAGCAGATGTTATAGAGCATAAACTAAAGCAAAAGAAATAAAAAAAATCAATTAAATTATAGTAAGTTATCAAAATATCGCTCGTTTTCATGAATATCCTTTTTTCTAAAGAATCTATCAATCTTCTAAGCGATTGAGAATCATCTATGAGGTTATTAAAGTGACATTGAATTGTTTCTCCCAATTCTTGATGTGAACTTACCGCTGTAGCATAGACTTATTCCTTAAGATACGACCAATCCATAGTTCAATTACGATACCATCTATCAAAGTCGATGAAGCTTCATCGTGCATTTAAATAGAGTATCTTCTAATATATTGAATAAATGATTACTTGAAAAACCAAATACATAACACCATTCAAATTGCCAGATAGACTGTGATAACCTATCAAATCTGTTTCCTTAAGTTTCTAAAATTAAATGAGTATTGATATTGTGATACACTTTTTGACTTGCGGATTTTTATCACCCAAGTAAAGTGCATTATTGCAGTTAAATAGAACTTGTCGTCAATGGAAGGTGTCCTCGTTTGTAAAAAAGGCACATTTCAAGTCATCTGGATTGAGAGACGGCCTTTTCTTGTTATGTTGTACAAACACTCAATCTAAACAGTTTATCGTCTGGCAAGAGCTTTTAAAAACATCTGTAATATTGCTTTTAGGTATCCTCCAAGCACTTGAAAAAGACGTTTTTTCGTTATATTCCTAATGTTGGATCCTGATAATCTAGATTTAGAATATTTCCTTTCTGGTTCTTGTTGTTCTTGGCCCACCAGAAATAGTTTTGGTCCCATTTTCTAGTTTCTTCAATAGCTCTGAATACTTACTTTGTAAGTATTTTCAAGACAATTTTTCTGCATGACACGTAAGAGCTACAACAGAGAATCCTAAGTACTCGCGTAAAGTCAGTATGTCCATTATTTGAGTACAATTTGATTCAAAATCCTTTTTTATGAATTAAAAAGTTTTAGAAACCTCATTATTGTTGATTTATCGTTATAAGTATCAATAAATGGCAGTTTTTCATGTATCGTTTAATTGATTTTTTTTTAATGTTAGAAGGAAGAAAATTCCTCAAACCGTGTAACTAGCACCCTCTATGAGAATTTCAAATAAGTATTGGATATGTTTTTTTTTTCATTAATTTAGGTATTTGTAAGATTCGATTGGAAATACGTATTTTACCTCAAAAACAATGTATTAACAATCTTTACTTCACTCACTCACCCTTGTATATATTTTTAGTTTCTCATAATCCATCAAACACCAAATACAATTGTCATTTCTAAAGTACGTACAATGTTCGAAATTAAAATTACTAAAAAATTGTTTACGGTAATTGTTTCACTGGACAAAGGAAGACATTTTTCTTGCATAATCATTTCTATTTTTCTATATCTATATCTATACACTTACCAGCAATAATAGTTGCCATCTTTCTCCTCAATCTAGGCGTTTCGAAACTGATTATAGATTTTCAAGACTAGTTTTGAATTGACATGAAACAAGACTACCTTTCATATGGCAAGCATTCGCTGCCGTAACTCAATTAATATATTCTTGCATAATCTCTAGATAGATGCAACTTCTATTGCCTTCAAGTTGCAATTAGGAAAAAGTCTAGTTACTTGTTTCACAACAACCCCCATAGTTTATTTAAATCGATATGTAGTAAATGTAGTAGGTTCGTATTCATTTTTACTGCGATTTATATGAATCGTTTGTTCCCTTCTATAGTAATCAAAGCACAATGCAGAAAGTGGGGTGCAGAGGAAAAGGATCAGATTTGATTAGTGGCGAACATACTATTTGCTACGGTGGCTACATTCTGTCTTGCTCCTAGCAGCCTTTAATGTATATAAAGTACAATAAAAAACAAAGTTTGATAATAATATATACGAATTGTAACGAAGTCTTTGCTAGCTATATTATGAGCGTTTTCTTATTGGAAACGTGGCAATGAAACACCAAAGTAGACTAATTTTAATATATTATCCAAGCTTTCAAAGACTTATGTATTCATCGTCTGGGACTGAAATTATGGTCAAGTACAATATAAGAAATATGTATAAATGTATAACAATAATAAAGTTTTATTTACAATAATTAATTGAGATTTGCGGTGACTTTAAGTTGTATAAATTCTTGCAAGAATTTCAAATTCATAGGATTCAAAATTCAATATACGTGACGTTGATAAAAATATTGATTCTGGTTACTATAGGAATTTTTATTAATTTTTAATTGGTTGGGTAATGAATGATGTTTAATTTTTATAGGTTAGATAAGGATAAGTTGCAGTAAACGATGTTCAATATTGATTGGTTCATTTATGGATAATATTAAATTTTAATAGGTTAGGTCGTTATGAATATAGCTGAATATTTATTGGTTTGTATACAAATGACAATAAATTTTATAGGCTCGGTCGTTATAAGTGAAGTTGAACTTTATAGGTTAGGTGAGGTGAGTTGTCTGTTTATGGCGTTGAATTTTTATGGAATTTATTTTTACAAAATTTAAAAGATATGCATAAATTACACTAAGGTTATTTAAATCAGTTTTCTTATTGAAGCATTGATCATTTTGGGCAATATATGTTGTTTCTATACACAGATCAAGAAAATAGTCGTATTGCTATGTAAGAAATGCGTTCTTTAGTGAGTGACAATGAAGTAGATGCTTAGAACGCAATAATAATAAAGTCACAGACTCAAGAGAGGATCTTATTCAGCGTGTTTTCCCAGATATAGCGCAACAATTCAATAACCATAATTGATTGGGTGAACGAGCAATATTGGCGGGGAAAAATAAAATTGTCGGGGAACTTAATGCGACCATTCAGAATTTTTTTCCGGGACAGTGGGTTTCCCTCGAGACTTTTTAAATTCACTGGAATTACCTGGATTACTACTTCACAATTTGCAGTTAAAAGTAGGATCAGTTGTCACTGATTATTATTATTATTCAACTAAACTGTGCAATGTAACAAGACTGGCTGTGAAAAAGTTGATAAATAACGTCATTGATGCAACAATCATAAAAGGGAAATACAAAGGAGATGATGTCTTGATCGTGCGTGTACCATTCGATTTTAAACTTTTACAATTTTCGGTACGTCTGACCTTTGCGATGACCATAAATAAATCGCAAGGTCAGTCGCTGGAAGTTTGCTATCTTACTATATCATAACTGTGTGTGTGTCTGTCAATATCAAATTGAAATCTTATAAATAGCCAGGAGAACTCTGTTTTGTAAGTAAGCAACATCATGTGTAATTAATCGAAAACAATAATAGTAATAAAACATACCGAGCATTTTTTATTTGTTTTAATAAAAAAAGGATTTCTTTTAATTGATTCGTGTCTATTTTATACAAAAGTTTAAGTCTTTTATTTATCGACTGAGGCAGTACGAAGTCTGCCGGGTCAGCTAGTAATATATATAATAATATTCTCTATATTCAAAGTATTTATAATTTTGGGTTTCCATGTTTTGACATGAATGTTTATTATTATCCTGTATTTAGAATGAAATCTAGAACCAAATTCATTTGATAAATCAATAACAATATTTTGAATTTGGTATAATGAATAAAAATTTGAAAACAGTCTTGTTGATAGTAGACATAGATTAAATAACAATGAATTGTTCTATTTTTGGGAACTTCCCCACATTTAGAATTAATTTCAGACGCGCAAGATTAACTATATTTAAACCACCCTCTTCTCATACATTCTTCCAGCATAAACCAAGATTTTTGTTTCACTTCCAACGGAACAGCATCAAAAATTTTCTCAACGTCGGGATTTTCTAGATCCTGTCCTCCTTTTTTACAGTTTACGATTAAATTATGAAACAAAAAAGCGTGTCCGAATTCATATTCCGAAACTGACTCCATTTCCTTCAAAAATGCTTCGTGTGTTAAAAGAGGAATGTTACACTCATGCTTTTTAAGTACTCCAAGTAACTGGTCAGTGTAATATTTTAATAAATCATCTAATTTACTTTCAAGCACATGAAGAGCAACAGAAGACCACAGAAAAAAAAATACATCAGCTGCTGGAGAGCCGTATTGGTAAATTTGAAAGTCAACAAATTTGTTTTCTATCGGCTTATCGTCTTGGAATAATTGCATTGTATTGTTTGTCCATACATCTGCATGTATTAAACATGCAATAGGTTCGTTTATTGGTGAACGTGGGCTCAAGCCCCAGCTTCTATATTTAGGAGCTAAGTGAGCTAATTCTTCTTTCTCTTCAATAATCATTTTCAAAACAGGTATCAAATTTTGATGAGATGGCTCGAAAGGGACGCAGAATTTCTTAATTTTGTTTTCAAATTTCTCGGGATGCTTCAATTTAAAAGCCAACGATACGCCATGAAGAAGTGCCAGATCTCGAAGAATCAACTTGGTTGTGTTCAAGTCCAAACCCAGAGTTCGGTCACAATTGATAAAACCTATAAATAATCAAATTGTATGTGTATTACTCTATATTGGAAAAAAATAAAAATTAATGTGTGCAATTCCTTAAATTAAATAAATTTTATAAAATTTGAAATTTATCTTCAACTATAAGAAAATTGGCAAGTATTATAATGTAATTGTGCGGCTCTAAACAATGACATCTCATATCGAATTTTATATGGGTTTCTTAGATTATGCAAAGAGATATAGTAATTTAGGACTAGATGTCACCCGTCTTAACTTTTTCATTTCAAAAGACAAAATAAGTTTGAAAATGCCACAAAAGGTATCCCAGGCTTTTATAATAGTGACAATAATTTTTTATCAGTAAGTTCATTCTTAAGTCGTGAATTATTTTTTACTATTTAATTTCATTATTGCTAATCGCGTAGTTTTCAGTTACTTCAAACTACTCTTTAGAATAATAAACTCAAAAAGTGTGACTCTCAGTGTTTTTGAGCAGTGTCCAATTTTGTGCCTTTCGTCTTTGATATGTATAGATGTATTGATGATTGCATCTACATTTTTTACGTCTGGGAATGCGCGCTTAACTAGTTCGCCCACTAGCTCGGAATAATCAGATATTTTGATCGAATTATGTTATTACCGTCAATCTTTGAATAAGTGCGCATACTTCAATTTAAAACTGATTGTTCAAAATTGTGTTAAATTGAGGCCAAAAAGTTGTACATTCAACATACAAACTAAGAGATATTGTAGATTCGGAAAATGTCAAATTTGAAAAATAGAGTGACATTCTTCAACTAAAGATTTGATCCAGAACTCTATCTCTTCGATGGACAGATATCTTGTTACTATATTCAAAGCTGTTATTGTTTAGGAATTAGCATGGAATGAAAATGAAATCACCGATTACCAAAATTCACAAAGTTTATTTCCTATCGAGTATTTCATTTTTTATTAAATACTATTTGTGACAATGTTAGTTTTTTTAAAACGCTGTAGATAATGATTTTTCATGATAAATTTCGTTCAAATTTCCTTGACTCAAATTCATAACAATAGTAAGATCAACTAGAATACATTAAATAACCGTCATAGAAATAACTTTTTACCGAGATAAAACCAGAACACAACAGGAAGTACCTCGTTAATTTCATGAAAAAGTCTGTGTATCGCATGGAACGATTAGTAAAATAGATAGATGTTTCTCTATTTTAGACATGTTAGAGCTAGACAGATAAAAAAGTAACTTCCAATGCTATGAGTAATGATGGAAATTAGACGTGATGTTTGAGGGAAGCCCACATAAATCTAGTTGACAAATACGTATATTAATTTCAACCACACATCGATAACAACATATTAGCTTCATAATTGTCATACACAATCCTTATCTTGACAATCATCAAATTTATTCAAAAAGTGTCGCAAAATTCTGTTTACAATAAAATCCAATTTTTACTAGAAATCTGGATTGTACATTAAGGGTCTCAAATAAAATCGTATGAAAAGCATTGTCAAGAAATAAGGAGTATATAGAAAAAAGAGTTGTTCCAAATACATCGAAAATACGAGAGTTGTCCGAAAAGTTTCAACCTCAAACTAAAGATGTAAGCACTTATAAATGTAAGTTATATGTATCTGTTTTTACAAAGACGCAGCATTTTCAGAACAACGCACGGAAAAAATACAATTGAAATTAATTCTAATAAAAAACAAATATTTATTTCTAGACCTTTTTCTGTAAACAACAACATGTGATGAGTATATTTAGTAATCGTTGCTATCAATTGTAAGATTTATTGTAAAATTTGTATTATTGCAGTTAGTCTCTTCGGTATTTCAGTCTTTAGAACTAAAGATGTTGAAGCAAACGTTTAGCAGATGTTGTGATTTTCCTATTGGAATGTTGCAGCTGCTACGTTCGAAGAACGCGACCCTCTCTGTCTTTGCAGAGTGTGCAAATCAGCGCCGCTTTACACCAACATAGTTGCCGAGGAACGCCTTAGGGATTTTTCTGTTCCAGTTTTGGAACTGTACTGATGGTATAACATCCAACCTGTTGGGCATAGCACCTACAATTTCGATATGCAACAAATAATTTTCTGCTTTTTATATTTTTAAGCCGTAGATCTGCATATTTACGGTAAAGTGCACAGGGCAGGAATGTACATCCCTTATTAGGAAAAACTGTTTAGCATATGATTTTTTTTCTTGCATAAACACAAGATTAAAGTGCCAATTATCTTCTACATTGTCTTAGCTCAAACGTATTAAATCTTCTCTATGACATGCGCCACAGATTCCAAACACTAAAATCACTGCTAACAGTAGATAATGTTCATCTAAATGAAAATGTGGCTAGTCGTTACGCAGTTAGTACCTTGAACCCTTTTGGTATATAAGCCCACAGTCTAACCCTTCAAAGAAGCAATAGTTTTTGGATATTTTATGTTTCCAGCTATTTTTCTGATAGCTAAACAACTCTTTAGTATTGAGAATTGACTCTGAACGTGGATGATTTCATATTCTTGGCTTTTTCGATTAGATAAACTAGAAGAATATCATCACTCACAGTTTTAACTTTTTTGACATCTCCCCGTTCCATAAGCACTGGCTTGTGCAGCTAGCTCTAATAAGTTTTGTTAATCACGTTTGTTACGATGTATTATGATTACTTTGGAACTAAAATGTCCTTTTTGCGTCGTTTTCAGATAATTGTAAGAAAAAGTATCCTTCATTATAAGTCAACGTGCTTGTATGACTTTCTGTGTTAGGTTTCGCCTCACACGAGCATGGAAAAATCGTTCGTTTCAGATCATGAAATATACCATTACCAATGCGTTGAGAAATTCTCACTACAATTTCAACCTTTCTTGACACTTACTTTCTATTTGACAATTGTATAAGTGAGTCTAAGTGAATACTCTGTCTCTCTGTCATTAGATATTTGTATTTTCGAAAACAATACGCATACGTAAATGTAAGAGAAGCTTGAACATTATGTCCAGAGACTCTTTACCATCATTTACGACCGTAACATTTTTATCAGCTAAATTTAAACGTGGACGTATTAGCTTGACTGACAACAAGCGATATCTTCGAAAAACTTACAAAATGATACTGTGTCAGATTGAAGTTAAAGTGATGGAAGAGTTTATTGGCATATAACAAAATGAATTCGTTTGTCTTGGTTGCTTTTATTATTATTTTCCTTTCCATTCGGTTCCGGAATTTTGCCTTCCATTTCTCTATATTAAGTGCTTTTATCGTTTCTCCAAGTCGTTCTCGGCCTGCCTCTTCTCCTTGGTCTCAAATGGGTCCATAGTGTTATTCTTTTCATCGTTTCAGTTGGTTTTCTTCTCATTATATGCCCAGCCCAGTTGAGTCTTTGTGCTTTTATGTATCTCACTACATTTTCTTCCTCCAGCTCTTTCTCTATTTCTTTGCTCTCCTTTCTACCCCCTGTGTGTTGTCTTTGGACCTGTTATAGTTCTCATTATCTTATGTACATTTTTATTTTCATTGTTTGGTTATATTTTTGTTTTTCAATAGGTTTTTGTTTCTTCCATAGGCTTGATTAACCTTTTTGTAATCTTTTCTCTGCCTATGCATTTAGAAATTCTCAATAAAGTTTCAGCAATTATACTTATTTTCTGTTCGACGTAGCAGCTTGACTGACAACCAGCGATATATTCGAAAAAGTTACAAAATGATACTGGAAAAGTATCGGACTAAGATTAAAGTGATGGAAGAGTCTATTGGCATATGAAATAAATGAATTCACCTTATACTAACTTAAGAATTTGCTCACTTTGGACCAAAAGCTTATTCAAATGAATGTAAGAGGAAATATAATTTGGTTATCCTAAATTAGCGCATAAGTTAGGTAGATAAGTTGGTCTGATCTTCGAAAAATTCTGATTAAATGATAGAAGGTCACATACAATGCCCTTCTAAAAATAATTTTTAGATAGGGAATGTTGAAATCAATAATATCGTTTGTTCATTTTAGCATACATATCTTCACAGATGAAAGACGTCTTTGACTTAGATATATAAAATGTTTAAACAAATATATATATTTAAACAAATATGAAAAAAATTGGAACGTTTTTTTCAAATAATCTGTACATTAGTTTTCGAATAGCCCCTGTATTTATGACATTAAGTCCACAATTAGAAATAAATAAATTTCTCAGCAAATTTGACAGAATTTCAAAATATTACCAAAAATCACTATCTGAAATTCCAAGACTGATTGTCTGAGTGAAGTGAATCTTTTATCTTGACCTTTTCTAAATTTATGGCTGCCATTAGGGGTTAAGGAGAGATTGCGTTCTATTTCTTTATAGGTATTCAAGATTCGATGAGAAACTTTTTATTACTTCTGACTTGATGTATAGAAATAGAGAGTATATCTCGCATTTAACAAGAAGTTGTTTATTCTGTTACAAAGGAGGATGTTTTTTTATATAAATAACCAATTCTAGCTAGAATTACATTCATTACATTTTGTCTCTATTTTGATACATTTTGAAAATCTGGAAGAATGAAAACATGATAACGGGATCCAAACATTTATAGTAATTTTGTGTCAATTCCGTTGATCAAAAAAACTTAAATAAGAAAGTAGAGATATTCCAAGATCTAATAAGTTCAATATAAAATACGTGAGTGCAAAAAGATGTTTGATAGTAAATACAGCATTACATAAACTACTAAAACCGACTAGACATTACGAGTGTTTCATTCTTACGACACAGTTCGGTATATTCGAAGAGATATCAGAAAATATCAAATTAACAAAAATAGAAGATACAGTATGAACGAATTAGAATTGCTCACTTTGTTTTGAAGCGTTTGACATAAGATTTTGTTATGTAATACACATAAATATGGCTTTCATGTTCCTGCGCGTACCTCTAAGTGTACGGAGAAAATATATTTATTTAAGCTAAAAGTTTTGCAATATGATACCACATATCAGAAAAATTATATTTTCAATTATAGAACTCCAAAATTTCATCCAGAAAGTTTTATTAGGATTCGTATTAGTCAAGCTAGATACAAACAATCATCATCGGGTTGCTGCAGTAATTACAGAATTTGTTGTAAAAAGGAGAAGATGCCCCATCGTGCTGAAATTACATCCCTCGGAAAACATCGTTCGCGTTGGCAAACAAATTTGGCAAATCTTTTGTAGAAAGTCCAAATAGATCTGTACTCTTTTAATAGATGATTAAGAAGCTTTTTGATGGTCCATTAAAAGTGAGGACCTACTGATTGGTCATAGTTTATACCGCCTCTTGTAAATTGAACTTAATCTGTATACAGCGTTGTTCGATGATAATTAATCCATCTGCAGCATTCCAATTTTCGTATCCAGGATGTAGTTGGTGAAATATTTGAATATGATATGGGTACAGATGATTTTTTTGTCGTTTAGGATATCGTTTTCATTGGTAATTTATTCAGTTTATATTAAAATATATAATATAAATTGAAATATTATACAGAATGCAATATTCATTACGAATCCCTAAATTGATTTTTCCAAAGCCGGTCCTGGAATTAAGATTAACTAATACCAGTCAGAAGAGCTTCTCACGACAATCAAGGAGAAAAAGTTGCAGTACCTAGGACATATAAAGAGAGGCGAGCGATATGAGATTCTCCGCCTGATAATAGAAGGAAAGATCGAAGGAAAACGGTCGGCCGACCGTAGACAAAATTCATGGCTGAAAGACTTGCGTAGATGACTCGGATAGACGTCTACAGAAAATTTCAGAGCTGCGGTTTCTCGTGCGACAATAGCTATTTGGATCACCTACCTCCGTAAGGAGACGTAGAGTCGTAAACAGAAGATAAATGATAAAATAAAATAAAAAATCAAATGACCTGTATAATGACGTTTAAAATTTATGATCCATTTCACAAATCACCATGTAGATTTTTAGACATATGGTGAAAGTATATAAAGTCCCTCATAACACACCCTCATAACATTCTCTAATATATAATTAAGCATTACATAGACTATTTAAAGTATGAAATGATTTATCTATCATATAACTCAACTAACTGCAGTTATTTGATGAAATAATAAATTATTATTAGAATCGTATATCGTGACGTATAGATAATAATTTTTCAAACTCACCAGAAGTTGATAAATTTTCTAGAATAATTACAGCGTCGTCGGTAATTTTATCGCTGTCATTAAGTAAGTTTTTTCTCGTAGCGTAACATTTCGGAAAGCAATTAATCACATCTTCTATTCCCAATTCAATTTGGAATTGTTGTAAAGTTGGTATTATAATTTGATAAAACGCGATTTCATTAGTATAAGTTGTTTGAATGAAAAATATTTTTCTAAAAATTTCGGAATCCGGGAGAGTTTTAGCAACTGCAGTTAATTGTTTTTTATCGCCGTTCTCGTTTTGAACTATGAATTCGAGTTTATACATAACACTTCCGAAGTTTTCACCTTCAGACAAGAGTCTCGATACAGTTGGTTCTTCAACAACCTTCTTCGGTGCTAAATTTGCATTCAACAAACACGTCAAACTTCTCAACATTTTATCTGCAGCTGAATATTTAGATACAAACTTAACTTCTAGAATAAAACAACGAAAAAAAAAAAATAAATAAAATTCGTAATCGTTACTTGTATATATATACATGTAAGGACATTGTAAATAAAAGTTGAAAACATGTTTTTAGATTTATATATTTTGATACTTTAATAGGTAGTGTAAATATTTGTAATAGTATAAATAATCTAATTTTCGAAGCTGAATCATACCTTGCAGATAATTAATTTTCACACATATTTACAACAATCCGAAGCCTATATTTTGATAATAAAATAAATTTCCTCCATAATTAAAATAAACAAACGCCTATAAAATGAATTGTAGATAGCTTTGCAGGGTCGACTGAATCATGACTTCAATGGTAATTCTTTTCAATCTTCTTTTATTTCTCTTTATCCATAGTTAGTTACTGCTATTTAACTTTTCTATCGTAGTGATGATATGTCGTGTTAAATGAATAATCTATTATAGTTTTCACAAGATTAGGAAAAGGTCTACGATAAGCAGTGGCGTCGCTTGGTGAAATTCATTTAATTCATAAATTTCTTTAAATAAATAGAAGTATGGCGCTCTTCAGACCGTGAGCGAATGAAGGCAATGAAATTGCACAGTGTAGTGAGAATAAAGACAGGTATGAATTTAATAATAAAGATTTAGATATACAAACAAGTTATTTTAAATATATTCGAATGTTTGAAAAAGGTAAATATCCAGCAATCTGACGATGCAATCATAATAAGAATTGCTGAATTACCTAGAATAAATTAATTTACCATTTATCGACTAGTCACGAAAGGGGTTCGTTCACAGAACCGAAAAACATGTGAAGACAAACTGAAATCAGTTGACAAAGCTATTCAAGACATGTTATCAAAGAGGAGTATGTGGTATAACCCTCTTCACAACTCTAATTCAATCAAATCCTGCTTTTTTTTCTTTTGTTTTAATTGCCAAGAATTTATTTTTCTTTATGGTTTTTACTTTGAAATTTCATTTTCCAGAAAAAAAAAGAACGATGTACAAAAAGGTCTCAGTTCACACCTATACGGGTTTTTATAATCTGCAATTGATATTGGAAGAACTATAACTGAATTATTGAGAATACTTCCATAGAATGTAGATGTATGGCTCTGCTTGACACACTCATAGTGTGCGTATGGTTACTGAAATTTCTCAGACCGTTCTGACAAAAATCATATGAGTTGTAATTAAAAATTATGACGAAAGCATATGTCCCTAGTGGATATTTCTCTTTCTCTATTCTCGTTTCATTAATCAAAAGTGTCATGGCTTCTTCTTTATTTTCTCCTACCATATGTATATCGATCTTCAGCATGGTGCAAGGATAGGTGAAGGGGTTTGTCTGTAACTTGATTGATTTGATCTAATAATCTCATAGACTATTGACGTATCCCTGTACTAATCCCATCACTATAAGCCTGTCTATATTGTGATCACGTCTACTAGCTACACTACCGGTCAAAAGTTTTTACCCTCGCTACAATCCGCTTATTAAATTTTAAAATAATACACTTTAACAAATTTCGCTTCCATATTTTCAAGCGAAGTTCGAAACCTACCAAAAATAATTGTGTTTGTTATTTGTTTGCAAGTACGACAAGTCGAAACTTGTAAGTACCGGCTGATTTCTTTATTATTTATTAACTGTGACTTATTTCTCACGTATTTATTATTGTAGTTCAGTCCCAGTTTGAACTGGGGACTACAACATGAAAAATTATGCGTCCACAAGGAGCTTTGGCGATAGAAAACGTTCTGGGCGGGATCGAAAAACTACAAACGCTAAAGTTAAACGTATTGTATTGATCAGTAAACGTGATCGACGACTCGTAAGCCTAGAGATTGTAACTCAGATCAATGAAACTAGGAATGTGCCTCCTAGTACTTCTACAGTAAAAAGGAGATTAAGAGAAGTTGGCTTTTTTGTAAGGATAACAGTAAAAAAACCTCTTTTCAGACGTCTAAATAAAATTAAGAGATTGCAGTGGACTAATATAAAAATTGTAGTCTACTAAGGAGAGTAATTGTTAAAGTTTGTAGTAAAAGTATTAATCCGCAAGGATGGCTTATAAAAATGAATATTAAAGATAGATACATACAAGAAAAAATATAATCATGTCAGATATTAGTTTAAAAAAAATATTAATTTTGGAGATTAAAGTTTTAAAAGAAACCTTATTTTTGGTTTACAAGACCAATATTTTATTTAAATTATTAAAACTTTAATGTTAATTTATTTATTAATAATTATATTTTTTCTGGAGGTTTGGTAGTTGTTTTAAATCGAAAACATTTATTAATAATATTGTTAAGGTTAGAATTTATTGTTATTTCTTTATAATTTAGGTTATTTTTATATTTAAGAAATATAACTTATGAGTATTTTTTTTTTCTATAATCTATTTAACAATAAGAGAGTGTGAAGGAGCATTATTATTATCTATATTAATTTTATTGGTTCGTTGTTCATTGTAATGACTATGTTATGACTTTTTCTTTTTTAGGCGTGACCGTTTAAGAAGTATGTATGTCTCGGATCGGTTTTGCCTAAGTAAAGAGCTACACACATAATTACATTTATAAATTTCTTCAATTTCTTATTTCTTAGACCTTTTGATAAATTAATGCATCTAACTGTTCCTGATTTCAGGTCTCTTCTGTTTTAAAACCAGTATTTTTGATAGTTTTTAAAAGAAAGATAAATTTTATTTTATATTAATAATAATAAATAATAATATAAAAATAAATATAATAAATAAATAAATAAATAATAATATATATTAATATTATTATTATTATCCTTATTTTGATATTCCTTATGATCTCTAGATCAATATAACTAAGCAAATTGTCAGTGTCAATATCATATTTTGATAAATACTTAAAGAAAAGTCGAAACGTCAAAATTTATCTTTCTTTTAAAAACTATCAAAAAAACTAATTTTAAAACAGAAGAGACCTAAAATCAAGAACATTTAGATGCATTAATATTACATTTATATATACAAGGCGAACCAATAGTTAGATGTATTGAAGGTAGTTAGAAACTGTATCTCTCCAACTGTAAACTCATGTATAGTTTATAAACGTTTCTTGATTCGACTGGTATACGTATAGTGTGTTAATTCTTATAGAAATTATAATAGTCCTTTTTTTGATATGATTGGAAAATGGATAAATGTTCTATATATAATTGTGGCATATAGTACTTATTACCTCATTCATTCTGTGAGCATGTCACTAATAATTATCACATTACTTTTAATAGAGATGAAATTTATATAAGTCACACAATATCCACATATTTTAGTAATCCGATTATTTTATTATTGTATCATGAATAAATTCAGCAATTGCGTGTATCCAAGAAATAAATAAAAGAAAAGTAAATTATACAAAATTGTTTTTTATTCAACAATTATATAATATTAGCAGTAATTCAGGTTAATCAATAACAGAATAGGAAAATAGTTCAAGCACATGAGGTACTCTGTGTTCCTTGCATTATTTTTATAAAGAACTAGATGAAAATGAGTACCAGTTCATCTCAACCATTCCCTTTTGTAACATTCTTTAATCATGTACCAGGTCTTTTCTTTAGCTTTACTACTCACATTTTTCACAATTTCTGCCGGTGTCGGCATTTTGGTTATATCTAGACCACCTTTTGGAGCTTGCACTGCAATCAAATGGAAAAATAAAGCGTGATAAAACTCGAACTGACTAATACGTTTAATTTCTTCCATAAATGCTTCCAACGAAAACGGTTTCACGTCACAAGCATAGATTTTCATGATGTCCACGAAGTGTCCGTGATAATATTCAATCAATTGATCAATATGATTTTTCAACACATCTAGCGGAACACTCGACCAAAGATAGAAGAAAACATCAGTGGCGGGTGAACCATACGAGTAAATTTGAAAATCAACCATTTTATTAGCGATTGGTTTCCCATTTTCAAATTTTTGCATGGTATTGTTCGTCCATAAGTCATCATGAACAATAGTTGCGAACGGTTCATTAGGCATCGGTCTAGGTCTTCGTCCAAAATTAGGAATTGTAGATAATATCTTAGCACATTCTTGATCTTCATTTGCCACTAAAGCTATCAAGTCGCGCATAAGTTCTGAGTTATGTTCAAAATCGTGACAATAAGGCTTGACATTTTTTTCGAATACATGTGGTTTATACAACTTAAGCGCTAAAGTGACCCCGTGGAATTCGGCCAAGTCCCTTAAAACTAATTTCGAAGTTTCAAGATCGAAACCTTCATTTCTATCGATGTTGGTAAAACCTGGAACAGAATAATGAGCATTTATCTCCTTTAAATAAATAAAAAATAAATTTCCCTAATTATATTACTAGCAGGGCATGTATAAAAAATTGTGATTTTTGTAGCATCCGAAATATAAGACTGTCTTTTTAATGTATGTTTATACACATGTTAATAATGGAGCTTGAAATATTTCGTTATAAAAAACTGTCCATTGAAAGTTTTTATAGAATAAATCATCTAATAGGAATAAACAGTAAGTTCAAAATAACTAAAAGAGTGAATACTTTTAGTATTTTATGATCCATTAAATCACAAATACAACCATGCAGACCGCATAATTCCACATTTCATAGGATTAAAGTCATAGAGTTATTTGAATAAAATTATCAGAAAATTGTTTCATTATCATTAATTGCGTATCATTGTAAAAGGTGATTAACCTTTTTAGAAGTATATACTTCTAAAATTTAATCAAGTTTACCTTGAGATAAATGGCAATAAACTTGGCTGATACCCAAATTTGTTTGCAATAACAGATGTCTACCATCAATAGCGATGGAGTTTAATGCGGCAAAGACTTAGGCTGATGTTTTTACAAATAAATCTGACATTGCATCTCAGGGTTTGGACATAAAATATCACCATCACTGCAAATTCGCTTGTTTGGTGTTGAGGCTGGGAGCAATATATCCTTTCCGGTATAGTCGAATTATCTTCACAAAGCTTAGAGTCTTATTTAAGATCCAAAAGTTATAAACCCCGCAACAGCTTCTAATACTCTACAGGGCCCAGATTCATCCATCTTGAGAATAATACTTATACATATGAAGCTCTGCTCCCAAACATACTCTGAGGATACTCGACCAAACACAGAAGAGAACAATCCGACTTACATGTGATCCCGAGTTGCTAGAAACTTGAACACATCAGAGCATTCAAGAAAGATCGCTGACTTGACAATGTTTTAACGGTACTTCCACAGCAGATGCTCAGATGTTCAAGATTAATATCCACAAGCATCTCTACACGGCAAATTTTCCAATAATACTTTCCCAAATCGGAAGCAAATTAGCAAAATACACTTTGGAGAATTGAAGATGTCGACCAAAGATCGTAATTAATGGACGTTATGTAAAGTTTTGATAAGAATAATGCCATTACTTGTCCAATATTCAAAAACGGAGATAAAACAAAGTGTGTAAATTGGGATATTACCTTTGGATGTGGTGTATAAAGCTCTAGCTAGACTTGTGAGAAATAAACTGAAAGAGTAACAAAAATAGTAGGAGAGTACCAAGCATCTTTCCAGAAAGGAAGAAGAACAACGGATCAGATATTTACCTTTGCAAATGCTGGGTTTTTATGGTCAATAGTGCTCTGACGATATTATTTGTTGATCGTTGAGTTTTGGGTGAGTATTTTTCCCTTTTTGAGAAGATAAAAATTTATTGAAGCTGTTTTGAATTTATTGGATAATAGTCAGTTTTTTCATTGACAGAGACCATCGAAGGCACGAGACACAAACAAACAAATTTCAATAGTCCATAGAGACAAAAGTCTTTTGGTATCTAGTTGTGTTAGGTTAGGTTAGAACGAAACCACGACTTAGATTGATATTGGTTCACTCGTTGTGTTTTTGTTACCCTTAATTCTCCACGATTTGAAAACTTAGTAAACTGACCATCCTATTTTAACCTTTTGACTTCCATTGCTTATTTTCAACCATTTCCAATCCAGAAGATTTTCACTTTTTCTATTCCTTATTCTTTTCATTTTTCGATCTATTATGTAGTCCCCCAGCAATTGACGTAGTTTTCTTTCTCTTTACCATAGCTCTCTTATTGATAAACCGTTCTTCCTATTTCTAAATCACAAAATCGGAAACAAAAACAAACTGGTTCTAATTTCAAGGACGTTTATACCAAGCTGACAAACATTACTAGAATACGTGGATCCTTTGAAGTTATTTACAATCACCGTGACACTGTTTGTGTTCGAAAAAACTCTATTCATGGACCAACAATTTTAGAAAACGCTCCAAAAGTTGTAAAACAGTTTGTGGACTATCACAAACGGACAAACGACCAAGTTCGTATTTTGTTTTTGTCCTGTCCACTTGGTGAAAAATTTGAGTGCTATTTGCACCTGTAGAGATTAGATGCTCACTTTATTTTTATTGATTAAAATAACTAGAAAATTGAAGAAAAGAAAATCAATTTTGGGACAGATAACGCTAAACACTATCATGAATTTTCAAGTAAATTATACTTCATTGAAATTCAAGTAACCAGAATATTCCGTAATATTCAACGTAATCTTCCTACAAAAGGATTTATGGATAATTCCTCCAACACATGCCCTGCAGCAGATTCGATATTAGAATAACCTAACCAGTGAACGATAACAACGAGTAAGCTTAAACGTCAATATCATCCAACCAAATCAAACTTCAATCAAGTCGATTTATAACTAAAAGATGAAGTGTTACTGCTTATTCATATAGGTTTATCGCGAAATGTTCAATAAAATTAATCCAAATAACAGATTAATATATTATATTAACAATAATAATTTGAATATGAAAGATGGAAATCTATGCATAGATTTTGTATAGTGGTAATAGAAAATAAATGATTCCTTACCAGAAATTGCTAAATTTTCTAAAAGTAGTACAGCATTTTCATCAATAACATCACTATTTTTTTCCAAGTTTTTCCTTATTCCAAGACATCTAGGGAAACAGTCCAAAGTTTTCGAGATATTCAATTCTTTTTGAAAGTCCAATATTGTTGGTATAATTATTTGATAAAATGCCATCTCATTTGTATAAGTTGTTTGAATTTTGAAAAGTAACCTTAACAGTGGATTCTCTGGTATAGTTTTAGCAACAGCATGTAACATCTCTTCCTTACTGTTCTCTCTATTTTCTATTGTAATGTCCAATTTATACATAACGCTTCCATAGTTTTCCCCAGGAGCTGTGAGTCGACTTACATCAACATGTTTAATACTTTTATTTGGTTTTAAATAGTTACATAATAAATCATCTAATTTCTTGATTTTATCACAAATCATTTTGGTATTCAGCAGAAACTAAAATCTAGAGAGTTTAGTGAAAAAAATTATTATACTAACAGAACTTGCAAATA
This sequence comes from Diorhabda carinulata, assembly GCF_026250575.1. Classification (NCBI taxonomy): domain Eukaryota; kingdom Metazoa; phylum Arthropoda; class Insecta; order Coleoptera; family Chrysomelidae; genus Diorhabda; species Diorhabda carinulata. The sequence continues at coordinate 9,276,143 of NC_079463.1, forward strand.
TTAAATCAATTATGTGATGTAAGTACTTCTAAAATATGAGTAAATAAGATATTTCGTTATCTGACAATATGGGGTGGAGCACCCCAATGTTCTTCTTTATTAATTCACAGGGTGATTTGTGAAATCAACCATAAATTTTGATTGGCTGTAGTATTCACACAGTTCATTTCATTTTTAAAATTTTCTCATGATGCAGTACTATTATACAGCATTCGACTAGTATTAGGTAAACTAAGAACTTCCAGTGCCGGTTTTGGAAAAATCAATTTAGGGATTCGTATTGCATATTGTACCCTTGTATAATATTTTTTCAATTGCAACTATATCTTTACTGTCACTTTGTATTATTTCTAAGGGCAGAATCAATTGTTTTTCAATGTTTTGACAAAAATCGCATTGGGACATTATTTTTCAAAAATAATAAATCATATTGAATAAAAAGTGAGCCTACGTCTTGATGTGTGTTGATTGTAAATTATTAAAATTTTATGACCCGTTTTCTTTACCTCTACTAGGTATCTAGTCTCTACTAACTTTTATTTACCGAATAACCTAAAATTTGGTTTCTTGAACTCCTAATGAATTAAAAATGCTCATTAAAGAGTTTAGTAGAAACCTAAAAAGTGATTTGTTTATTTATTTTACTTATACTTGATCATCTGTGTGGAATTGCAAGTCTCCCATCGGACACCTCCCCAGGTGACACCCAGATGTGGGTGGTACCGGAAAAATGTAATACTCGGGGCAGACCAAATACTAGCATATTGCAGAGCAGTAACTCAAAGAAGTAGAAGATATTTAGTCAGTTCATTTTTCAAAATATACGTCATATAAATAAGAATTTTATATAAATATTTTCGAAGATTTAGAAGATTTTTTGTTGAGGAATTGATTAAAAAAATACAGCAAATGCCAGAAGAACGAGCTTATTCCGTTCGACATAAAAATTATCATTACAATGTTTGGTCCGATGATGAATTTTATGAAAGGTTATCATAACAAAAATTCACGCTCAGCTTTTTTTTTACTAGAAATAGAACAAAATTCACAAAACGAAACGAATCCTAACAAATTTTTCGATTTATGTGTTTTGTACTCTCTAGCCAATGAATAAATGATTTATAACTTTGAGATTTCAGACTACAGGTAATTCCTATATTATTTTTGGTGACTTTAGTGTTTTGAACAAATCAACTGTTTCAAAAATTATTGACCATGTTGTACGCACTCTATGCTCTTTACGAGAAAGATTCATAAAATTTCCTTAGACTAACGCGAACCCTAAATTCATTTTCAAATGTTTATGCTGTCTTTCCAGTGGACTACTGTAAATATCTCGCGTATCCACTTTAAAGATTTTTGTCATTCAGCGTTCTGGGAAATATTTTCCAAACAGAAACAATATTAAAACAATATATTTTTTATACAACTGCTATGAAAAGTGACGTATTTCTCATAGCTAACTTAATTTCAAAACCTCATATTGCTCACACTGTGGGAAATATTATTTTTCACGGCACTTTGCCCACACCTCATACATTCATATGAAGAATCAACAAACATCGACGAAAACTTGTTGGCTATTGTCAACTTTAAATAGTTGACACAACTGACAGATTATAGAAGTTTTTTTAAATTCTTAAGTTAGTTTTCATTTGTGGTTTGATAAAAATCGCAATCTTTGTTAAATATTATTTTAGTAGGACATATTTATACTAATTTATAGTAAATAATATGGATATTGACAGTAGTGACGATTTTGATAACACTCCGCCAGAGATATCGAAAAAAGTAGCAAAAGTAACTTTAGATTTGTTGCCGGAAATTTCAAGAAAAAAATATGAATTACCATAAGAGAAATTTATGGAATGGAGAAGAAATACAAAAATAAAATCTTTTTCGGAAACTGTACTTTTGGTATACTTTGAAGAGTTTTCGAAAACTTGACTTGTGAAATTTGATAACACGAAAACAAAAAAGCCAAGAACGTTTACTGTAACGGGATAATTTTATGAGATATATAAAAAATATGCTGCTCTTCAACCGATTGATTTGCCAGAAAAACGTTTCTTTTTTAATAACCAACACGGAAAATGTTGTAGTCGGCATTAACAAATTGGGTAGTATGGCTAAGACAATTTCTATTTTTTTTTTTTAATTAGAAAACCGCCATCTATACACAGGTCACTGCTTCAGACGTTCTTAGGCAACAATTTTAGTAAATGCAGGAGGGGACATATTAACCTTAAAGTGCCATGGAGGATGGCAATCCAGTACCGTGGTAGAAGGATACATCGTAGAATCTATTAAAAATAAAATTAACGTTGCTAATTAAACCTCCAACTCCATTGAAAAACCACTCGAACACTTTACAGAAATAAAAACAGAAAATACACCGTATATGAACGATCAACCCTCAACAGCTTACTCGTTCGTGTGTTTGCACAAACTTCCACACCACTTCATCCTTGAATTTGTATTTCCTTTATTTATACTGTAGTTATGGGAACATATAAGGAAACATGACACTGACACCCGTGGAATGATGAATTTGTCACAATTATCATTCAATGTTTACCCTTTATATTTTTAGAATTAGTTTTTACTTTGCTTATGAGTTGAATAATTGAATAAAATTTTTGATAAACTACAAATTTAACCTAAACATTAAATTTGTAATTGTTTCGTAATTAAGAAAATGTTTACATTACGTTACATAATCAATCAGTATAATGCATCATAGGATTGTTGTAGATTTTTAAACACCATGAAAACACTTACATTGTAGGTACTTCATAAAACAAAACTTACAATATTACTGTCGATAAAACCAACAAATAATTCTATCAACTTAGAAGTTGCACTTTATTATATATTATTATATCTATTGAATAAGTATATTCGAGAACATAATAATGACAAGGTCAAACATCTACATGAGCGTATCTACAGATTATTTTTTATTCGTTAAAAATTCCTTCAATCTCTTAATGGAAACATCACAGGCTGGAATCCATAGACAAAGTTATACTAAACTACGCTTTCAATGAAATTCGTGTTCCTAGCTTTGATTGACATACAAAGAAAATTACGGTGGAGCTATCTCTGTCAGGTGTTCCTTCTAATTTCTTGTATCGTACTCCTTCCACCGTTATATTTCTCTACTCTCTTAACGCTATTTCAAATATGTTGTATACTTCATTACCGAGCAAGTGAATATAGAAAAAAAAAATTAGATGCAGAATTAAATCGGTCCGCGTAACTTTCCAGAAGGATCAATGTTTGATAACGATAGTATAAACTCAAAATTGAAACAAAGGATGATTGAATCATTAAAATCAACCTTATAAATGCATAGAATAGTATTAAACATGACAAATACAATTCTTGAACTTTCGACAACAGATAATTGCCGATAATTGTCATAACTCGATTATGGGTGTAGAGAAAATCGTTATTCTTCTTATAAAGAAGGGCAAAAATAAGAGCCGCAGGAGTATAGGAAGAAAACAAATCTCCTTGTTGAAAATCATTCAGGAATTGAGAAGGATACATAGCATCGAACAAGTGCTAGCTATTATGATTACCAGTGTCTATATGTTTCTATAATATTCAGTGTCTTATTTATATAGAGAAAAATTGATATATTAATTATTAATACTAGTACTTATAGAATACAATTAGATAATAAAGTATCCAATCCTTAGATCTGTGTCAGTGACACAAATATACCTAACGCTGAGTATCTTTGATTTTCTTAGTAAATCAGCTTTTTATTGTTATTTATCAAACATGAGTCGGTACTTTTTAAAGTTGCAAAGTGATAGCCCAGTGGCATCTGAAAAGTACAAGGAGAAACCTATGGCTATAGGTAGTTGACCCCTTATCTTTAGATGATAAGAGCTTCAGTCGTAATATTACTCATTTTCCACAAGTTTCCAATATATTTGTTTTTCAGACTATATTTAATCTCTAAGAGAATGCATTTTGGAATAAAAATGGAAATAATAAGGTCTAAAATCCAACATATAATCTCACAAACCAAACAAAAACTCAACCCACTGTGGCCATTTCCAATTAGGCTTCAGTTAGTTTTGTTAAGTTGCTCAATTGTGACCTAGTAAGCGTTCAGTTTGAACTGAGTGATTAGTTAGTTAACTGGACGATAGCCAATACATACCATAGAACAGAATTTAGAGAACTGTCCTGAATCGGAATGTGAATAATATTGGGTTTCCGATTTGATAAACCTATATATGTTTCGCTGGTTTTTCGTGAGTGAAAAATGGAAAATAAAAAACAATTTTGGTCTCTCAGTAAGAGAAATTTCCTAGCATACAAAAACATATTAGAAAATAAAAAAAAACAGATGGAATAATGAAATGATCGACTCTTTTTGACTCTCTTCCCTTCATTCGTTTTCAATGAATATCAAAATAAAATGAAATCATTTACTGATTGATGATGAGTGAAGATGTTCCCATCGAGGGTTTGGCAATGTTTCACAGAAATAAAGCCAAAATTTTTCGCCGTTTCACAACCATGGATAAAACCTGGGTACATAATTTCACACCCGAAATAAAAGAGCAATCAAAACAATAGACTAAAAAGGGAGAATCAGCTCCAAAGAAGGCAAGGTCATGGCGAAGGTTTTTTGGGATGCGCGTGATTTAATTTTCATTGACTATATTAAAAAAGGAAAAATCAGGAGTTGTATTATAAGAACATATATTGCAACGTTTGAGCGAAGGAATCAAGGAAAAATGGCCGCCTTTGACTAAGAAGAAAGTGTTGTTTTATCAAGTCAACGTATCAGCCCACACATCCGTGTGAAAAACTAATAAAACGGCGTGCGTGCGTTTTCATTGAATTGTCTAGTATTGTAATCTGAAATTACGACCATCTAAAACTCAAATAAAAGCATAATATTCGTCAGCATATTGTGAGATAAGCTTGAATTTAATTAAACTTTTAAATTATTCTATAAGGTTGACGCGAGTTGATGCCAGTTAATATGAAAATACTAACTTTTTGTTTTCGTAACACTATTCCTGCGAACCAAGGAAAATGTTTCCTTTCCATTGGAATATGAGAAGTTACAGACTGTTCGAGCCAATGTTTTTAATACTATAGTTTATTATCACCAACGAGAAAGTAATAAAACCCAGTTTCTAATGAAAAACTAAATACGCTCATTTTAAATATTATCACAGAATATCTATAATTTTCTCGTTAACAGTTTTTACACCAAATTTAATACACCCGGTATATACATTTCCACTGTTCCAAAACATGGTAGAACCTCCTAAAATACTTACTAGATAACTTCTTCAACTGCTTTCTCGAGAAATAATATTTTAATGGTTAGGTTAATGGTGGCCCAATAAATAAAGTCACCCACCATTATTGTCATAGTTTCCATTACATTAAGTTATATTCAACGCCACCAGATAGCATGCGTCACAATATAAACTTGGACCCCATGACAATAATTAAGCTCTTCACATTTATGATATAATTTAAACCAGAGGTGGGTAACTTCTTATGTAGTGGATACCAGATTACTTTCCGTACGAAGTTCGGAGTACAAAATTCCCAATTTTTTGTTACATACTAGTGTTTTTCAAATGAAAAAAAAATTATATTAACTATAATAGAATTGAAAAGTGGAAAGCTAGTCGAATCATTTTATGTCCGGTTCGATTTATGTGTAGCTTGAACGCGAATTACTGTTACGAACAAGCTCTCGAAATGGGTCCTTAGACTGGCCCTTCCTAGTTACAATTGAATTTTAAAGTTTGGCGAATTTGCGTAGCGCCTTTAATCGGTTTTTTATAAATGGCGGACGCGCCTTTGATGAACTTTTTATAATAGGAGGCGTTTATTACAGGATTTCTTTTAAATAATTTCTAGGAGTCTAATTATTTATTTCTTGTGCTTCTTTTTGTTATAGAACTTTGTAGAATTCTATTTGTGGTATATAATTAAGTTTATGTAGCGCAGTTTGTTCAGTTTTAAATAATGAAGTCGTAGTGATTAGAACAAATTTGTAAAACTTATTGCAGAAATTGTGATATTTATGAGTTAATCATTATAAGTTAAGTGTATAGTATAGTGTGTAAATAAATTAAGAACCTAAGAGATTGTGTTTATTGATTCACCCCACAAATAGAAAGAATGTAAATAAATTGGCAGATTTCTATCAATTCCTGCAAATGGGTGGAGTAGAAAGTTTCTTAAATATGTTTTCCTTTTTTCATCCGGAAGTTCCGAATTTAATTTCTCTAGGATATCTTCGATTATTGACAATCCATCTGTGGATTTCTAAGAAAATATTGACAAATAATAACTTCTTCTTCTTCTTCTCAATTGAATAATATTGACAATTCGATGGAATAATATTATTCAATAGTCATATTAGAATAAAATTATTAGGCATTATTTTGACGCAAGTGAAAGATTCTGACCTTTATACAGCTCATTCATTTTATGTGATCGGAGGTGGTGACATCATAGCCGTAAGAAACTAGCAGGATGAAAATCAATTGCAGTTAACGAATGTTACATCGATAACAACATGTTAGAGCGTGGAAGAGAAATTCTAACTAAAAACACCCTTTTAAAACACATAAATCTAAATGCCTTACGCTTTTTTCACAATAATACCAGTATTTTTCATTCATTATTATTTAAAACTTATTTTAAAAATTATTTTCAACTTTTTAGTTTCTTAATTGATACCACCTTCGTATAATGGCTTCGCTGCTTATATACATACATCTCGTCGAAACTGGTATCAAACCGTAACGGTGTAGTTGATAACGTTTCCAAAATGCTCAATTTCCAACACGAAGGTCGGAGGTTCGAAACCTCTGTGGAACCTAATTCTTATTAAATAGGCCTCTTGGTCTTAGTCCAAAGGAAAGTTACAAACAATGGAAAAAACCCAAATACATGTGAAGCTAATATAAACGTGTTGAAAATAAGTTTACCATCCATTTACAACGGTCGTAAGAAGTATTACTTATAATATGACGGGCGAAGAAGAACTATTTGTGACTCTAAATAACTGTTTAAAATAATATTGATTATATTTATCATATTAAGAAAAATTGAGTATAATCTTTTTTTTCCTGGCAGTTGTAGATTGTTGTTCGTGAGTAATGGTCTTTACCCGCTCATGCTAACAATTTGACTAATGAAAAAAACTTCCAAATCCCAATTTTTGTTCAATGAAAAAATGTTCAACTCACCTGTTAATTATCAAATTATCTAATAGTTGTTGATGCCTTTTACTCGTAACACTCACGAGATGTCCACCTTTTCGATTACACTCGCTTTCCGCTTGCGCCCACGGTAACTTTAGTCCCCCCATCCCACCGATACAAAAAGGACTCAGTTCTATCCACCCAAATTCACACACCCCCACTACACTTTCCACGGGCTTGGCGCGATATGACATTTTAAGTCCAAAGTTACCACTGTTAGCAGAAGATCTTCGGATTGTTACTTTCAAAATCTGGAAAAAGATAAACGAATTCAATAATAGGGACACACTAACTGAAAAAATATATAAAATTAAATAGATTATAGTCTATTTTTATGAAGGTAAATAAAATACTTTTATATTACAGTTATATAAGTATAACGATTCAAACTTCGACTTTTGAATAAGGTTACGTTCATAATTTCAATATTAGAACTCACCAGTATAAATAGAGATAGTTCTTATAGTCTAAGATCCCACCGCTTAATCTTGAGGTATCTGTTTTTTTTGATGGAATTAATTTTAGGGGAATCTTGAGGATGTATGAAATGGATTAAGTAACAATGTGGGCAGCTTCTCTCTTGCACTTCCACATACCTGGATTTTCATATTCAATATATTTAAAACTTTAATTTTGTATGAAAATTTTTTAAAAAAACTGTTGAATGCAGTTAAGTATCAATAATATACCGGTTTACACCTGGCAACCCTAATTTTGCGGCCGACTGAGAACTGGCAACTATTTTTATTTTGATTTGTGACATCATTTTCATTCAAATGCTGTAAGATTGACTGAAAATACATGTAGCTGCAAATCATATTAGTATATTGATGACATTAAAATTAATGAAAGGTAATTGCGACTAACTTTTACAAGACAACCTATCCTTAATCAATTCCATACATCCTCAAGATTCCTTTAAAATTAATTTCATCCAAAAACAGATACCTGCAAGATCAAGCGGTGCAATCTTAGACTATTACAAAGCCAAATCAGGATTGAAATTAGAAGATGAACTGTCGCAACTAAAATTTACAATGATAGACTAGATTATTTCATTAGTTATACTGTCCAATTTCCACCTTTTCTCTTCTTCTTCTTCTTCTTCTTCTATCGCATATTTCACTGCCGTTTTCTCAGAGAAACGGAATGAGTTGCGCCAATTCTGCAAATATATTTTCAACCACTTGGTTGTGGCCAATTTTCATAAAAATCTCGAGTGACAACTTGCATTATCCTCTACTATTATACAGTTCCGAGGAAGAAGATCTTTAATTGGTTTGAAACATTCTTCAAGGACTTCGGCATTCATGTCCTCATGTTAGTCACAGGTATCTATTATCCGTTAGCGCCCCTTTCCTGTTAATAGATCTAAACCAGTAGATAAATCATTTAGAAACGTCGGTCTTGACTTATAATAATTTAATCTTGCCAAAATTTACGTGTTGTATGTCCCTCATTGAGCAATTTTTCCTCTAAATGAAATATATTGCTTCTTCGGTTTCTCATTTACAGTTTTCAGGTAATTTCTTCTCTATACTACAATAATATATAATGATATAACTAATTTCATAACGAAAACCTATTTCTTTTGAAAATTTCCATAACGGGCGTCTACTTATTTCTGGGGTACTAATACTAACTAAGAAATTATCTCTAACCGTGACAATAACTTGTAGAAAATTTTTTCCTGAAGATCAACGCACTTTTTTCGAAGTCTTTCAGTAAAATGATTTTTTTATTTCCTGGAGCTTAACGTGCTGTTTGATTATCGCAACATTTCCCTTCTTTAATAACTGAGTAAATCGTTCCCAGCACCAGAATTTCGCTGCTTATCCCTACATCGTAGTTCTAAATGGGCTTGAGAATTGCTTTCTAGATCAATACCTTTTTTTAAATATAATTAAGATTTTCTACTTATCAGCCAGTTTAAATCTCTTATGGTAGAATTTTATTGTTCAAAGTGACTTGAGGACATTTATATTTATAGTCATCAACCAGTTTTTTGTCTTATTGATGTGAATTTGTAGTGTAATGCATTTTCATGTGATGCTAATATGGCGGTGTCATCTGCAAATATGGCTGATACTACGTCATTGTTACTTAGTAGTCAGTCATGAAGACGAGGTAAAGTAGAGGTTTCATAACATTGCTTTGAAAAATTTCTGGAGTTTATTTTGAGCAGTGGTGTTTCTTTATCAAGGAATTAAACAAGATAATAGCCATCTTTGAGGCAGGAGTGGTGAATATGGTATTAATTGGTAGGTTAGAATCCTCTTATTTTAATTGAAACGCCATCATACTTTGTCAAATGCCTTTGTGATGTCGGGAAATGATGCAGCACATCGATCAACTTGTTCAATTCATGAATTGGTATCATATTTTTTTGGTTAATGATTGGTTGCATTTTTTTGGCAAATAGAATCCTATAATATATTGCTCATTATAGGAATTAGACCAAACTTATAGGTCTATATGACTCCACATCTTCGGTATAGTTTAAAAACATAGCATGTATTATATGGTCATGATACAACTCACTTGTCAAATAATAACTCAACATCTTAACAATAATAATTTTATTTGGAAAATTTTCTAATTCTATTAAATTCTTTATTAAAATTTATTCACATTAGTAGGAGAAATATTAGTTAAACATACTTTTGTGACTTATGTATATATAAATCTACAGCTGAGTCGTAAAAGTGTTACTTCTATCCCCAAAAAGGACAAGCTAATATTATTTTATACGAAACACACCGGCAAAATTAGGGAACGAACAAAATCTGAACGAAGTTTGTATTTCATTTTCTTTCCAGCCTCTGGGTGGATTCTAACAATTTGTTTTTGAATTATAGCTTGACTTGGGATCATTACTATTCCGATGCCAGCTTTATTTACTCATTGTTTTGTTATATGTAGGTGAGGGCACACATAATGAAAAGCAATGTAAATCGTTGATTTCAGAATTAATTGAAAAATCAATGTTTATAGATTTGATTTAAATTGTCTAGTCTAGACACTGAATCGCATTGATACTTACCACTTTATTTTCCCTTGAAACAATTTCAATTTGTCTCTGTTCATCTCCTGGCTTAGTGCAATGTGTCCAGAAAGAGTTACCATCCTGAAGCTGAATGAGCAGCCCGTCACACTTCTCTTGGTCATTCTTTATATCTTGGAAGTTGATAGCTGTATTAGAAAAACCTGTAATAGATTAATAAATCGGTAATGGAATCAGTTAGAAATGAAAAATTATTTTGTATAAATATTACAACTATACATTCCAAAATTATTTACTCGAGAAGATAAACAATACATTCAAATAAGTTGATAATGTATCTATATTTTGAAAAATTTATGTACGAGATGTGGCTATTAAATAGCGAGACTGTGCGCCTAGAGGGCGCACTAGACAGGTAGGGTAAAAAACGAGTAGTGCGTTGGGTATCTAGATATCTTGTCCATGCACGTCCCAAAACACGTTTCCGTCACTATTATAGTATTTGTGCAGTAGCAGTTTGAAACGAACGTGCCGAAAACTATGTGTGACGAAAAACAGGAGCAACGTATCAATCTTAAATTTCTCGATAAATTGAAAAAAATTCTGACTGAGTGCTATAAATTGTTGCAAGAGGACTATGAGGACAATTCTCTATATCGTGCCCCTTTTTGAGTAGTGAAAGCGCTTTATCGAGAGCCGAGGGAGCACTGAAGATGATCAGCGCCCAGGTCACCCTGTGACTGTTTCAACTCCGGAAACAATGACCAAAATCTAACAAATTGTGCGTGCGGATCGTCGAATAATCCGGATGATTGCCGAAGCTATAAACTCCGATAAAGAAACGGCTAGAAAAATTTTACACAAGGAATTTCATATGACAAAAGTCTGTGCGAAGTTGGTGCCAAAAAATCTGACTCCTGACCAAAAGATCTTGCGTCAACCGGTATGCTCATATTTCCTTGAAAGGTTAGAAAAGTTAGAAAAAGATCTACTTTGAAATGGATCCGATTTGAGTCGATGGAAGCGGTGAAGCAAAAAACGGCAGAGCTCCTAAAGGCGCTCACTAAAGAAGACTTCCAGCACTGCTTCGATCATGGAGAAAACATATGGAAAGGTGTGTGGCGAGGGTAGGAGAAATATTGAAGGGGGCATTCGAATCATTTTTATAATAAAACCTTTTTTCGTAACCAGTCTCGTTATTTAATAGCCAGACCTCGTATATCTACACAACGGATGAAAGAACCCTCCAGTCTTAGCTAATCTATTCTAATACTACTCATAAAGGCAATCGATTTAGATTTGCACGCGAATATCACATGTGGTATTGAATTTTTTGGTGCCAAAAAGTTTATAAATATTAATGCCACAATTTGCGAAAAAAGTCGTTAACTTAGGTACCTACTAGCCAGTAAGTTTTTCTACAGTCGCTTTGAGGTATCAGTGAGGTGCTTTGAGGCTATCGGCTATCTATAGCCCCGTGCAGTCCTATTTAGAATGAAAAATTTTCGCGTGATTTGCGGCCGATAGTGAAATCTAAGAGATTTAAGCGGAAATATCACTTGTCATATTAAATAAAATTTAGATGTTTCCCAAATATACTTTTAAGGATATAGACGGAAGCTGTTTTATATTTTCTTTGTTCAACCGCTATTAGAATTGAAGGTTTTTCGATGATTGGCATCCTCACCGATAGGTATAGAAGAATTAGGGTGTATCAACTGAAATAATTTCATAAAATAAATATATATGGGCATTTTGGAAATTTGAAAAGGGAAACAGAAATCCGTAGTTATTACTCAATAGTTCTTAGTTAGGTTAGGTTAGGTTCACTCCTTACTTTGCATTTTGGTCTTCACATCATAGTGATGGATACATCTGAGTTTTATCTATTTCTGAAAATATATTTCCGAGATTGCTTATATACATCTGTTAGTATTCATGGTAATCATCAAGAGGAAAATATTTTCATCTTGGTTCGGCATTGTAGAGCATGATAAAAATATTCCATTATCTTCATCTATTTGAATAAAGATAACTCTTGCTAAAGGTGAACTCTTTCGAATGCTAGTATTTAATGAGTGCTAGTTGTTCTACACGATCCATTCCGAATTCGGACTTCTAAAGTGATCTCTATCTACATGAACGGAATGCCATGACAAATATATTTTGATAAAAATTGATTACGATGATAAACATAAAGTGATGTTGTGAATGAACGTGAATAAAAATCAAAGAAATCAATATTACTACTACCCACCTGTATGTGCAGTGTTTCCTGGCCATAAGTTCAAAGCAACTCTGTTTCCATAAGGAAGATGTATTTTGAAGCTACATTGCAGCTGTTCTTTAGGTTGAAGCTCGAAAGAACCATTTCGGGCAAAGAAAGTAACATTATAGCAGTAATCGACTAAGCGGTATGAAATAGAAAAAATTGGTTTCCCTTTCAAATGCATCGTTGGTCTTGTGTGTGAAAATTGAGTTGACGATAAAACTGAAGAAGCTGGAAAGTATACATGCCGATCAACTTCGGACAGTTCTTCTAATTTTCCGCAGAGAATAGTTTGTTTATCATTTCTCGGATGCGCTGAAAAAGTTTCAATCATTATAGTTCTAATTTATAATGATCTCTACTTAAAAGATTGTTAAGATATGGAAGTTCATTTTTTTTAAAATAACAAGATTCTAATGCAGCTCCATATCTATTTTAAACGTTTTTTCAAGATACGATTTTTGTATTGAGAATAAAAAAAACTAAATCACAAGTTAAGTTTAATGGATTGCTTCTTCAATCGTGATTTAGTTTTCGATACGGTTGGTGGCGAGCTCAATAAACTAAGTCTCAATAAGCGGATCACGTCGTATCTCCCATACGCCTTGTCTTATTGCGATGAAACGCTTGGTAAATTATTTATAGCAAGTGTTTTCTCATCATTTTATCAGAATTTCCACCCAATTCTAGAGAATAGACCAAAATTTATTGAACCAAAAGAAGCAGTAATGTGTTACTCAATAATCATAATGAGCGAGATGTAAGCAGTAATCTAATATTTATATATTGGTCTCATACTATGAAAATTGATGCGCGTCGTAGGTCATTTGAGGAAAAATGCAATACTTTGAACGTAGTGATACTGGGTCTCCAGAAAATGTAAATTGAAAACTTTTTTTATTAGTAACACGTATCCGTGGAAAAAATTTCTATAATTTCCTCATATTGTACAAAAAAATTTTGCAGAGATGTCGAAAACTGTGTTTTGGTTTTTAATGGTACACAAAAAATTGATATTACTGTTACTTATATAGTAGTAAAGAGTAGATGACGTGACAAAAATTTTCTCTTACGACCCGTCATTTCTGAGTTATAGGTTTTTAAATTTGCCAAATCAGAACTTAGATTCAAGTATATTTTCTAAATTATCCATTCGAACATTATGAATTATTAATGAATAATTATGTATGTCTATGTAGTGTGTGACGGAATAAATAATTCTACACTACTATCTGAAGGCCAGGGGAGGTTGTATCCGTAGCTTTTACAGGGACAACCTGTACAATCTAAAAATAGCGAATACTATCAATACTATAAACATTTTCTGTTTCTGTTTCGAAACCCGTCTTTCAATATTGAAAAATTTTTGTGACCAGCCGGCGATTAAGAAACCTACAGCTTCCTTCACAAAAGCCTAACACCAATGAGATATCTACTTGGTTACAAAATAAGTAGAAAAAATTTTTCTGAATCAATTGATAGTGCAATGTTAAGGTTAGGTATCCCTAATTAAACCCGTAAAATAGGACAATTCTCTTTTTTGAGGCCCCATAACTTCTCAGAAATGCAGCTTGGTATAAAAGTGAATTGCCCACAGTTGTCATATTTTGGGCTTACCTATACGTTTCTGCTGTGTCGGTTGTTATGCCGACCATTCTGTATATTGGCTTATATTATGCTCAAAATTCACCATAAGCTTCAAGAAAGTATAAAAATGATAATCAAAAAAGAAAGCAAGGAATAACAAGTAATTCAATGATCTAGAAATGAGAAGGTCTTTACTTCATGTTTTAATTTATGTGAAGTTATATACAGTAAGACCTCTCTCTAATCTCAACCGAGGATTCCCCGAAATATTGCGCAGCGCTAGGATTCCAGATATGTACATATCATATCCGAAACACTGTAATTATTTTTCTTGTTTGGTGAGGTACTGTACGGACATATTTTTACCAGTTGAAACATTTGCTGACATTATAGTAAGTATAAATTCAATGAAAACAATGAAAGAACGCAACCAGAAAAACATTTCACTGAAAACTAGAATGCAAGTGATTAGAAGATTAGATTCTGGTGAATGTCATTCTCAGTAAGGACAGTTCTTGAGAATAACTAAAAATTATGTCATCGCCAACTACAGCTTCGTCAAGCATCACAACTATAATTACTCGTTCTAGAAAGAACATTACGGAAGAATTGGAAAAACTACTGTTTATATGGATTTATATGGATTGACGACGAAATTGAGTGCAATATACCAATAATCCGATCTACCATAATGCAAAAAACTAAAAGAATTTTTGATTACATTCATACTGAAGCAAATCACATAAGTGGAACTTTCGTTGGCAGTCGAAGATGATTTGATAGATTTAAACGTCGAAATAATAGTCACAAAATAAAGATTATAGGAGAAGCAACAAGTGGCGATACGAAAGCGATGGCTGATTCCCCAGCGACATTAAAAATAATTCAACAAGGAAACTATCCTCCAACATTGATCTGTTGATGAAATTGATGAAATAAGGCCCGTTTTGCAAAAAATTCCATAACGAACAATTCTATCCCGTGAAAAAACACGAACACTAGTTGCAAAGGATAGCTCAATACTTCTACTGGGTGGTAACTCAAGCTGAGATTTCAAATTAAAACCACTACTAGTTCACCATTCCAAAAATCCAAGAGCGATGGAATAGTTATTTTCCTAACAAGTGCGGAAAGTGATACTTTCCCGCACGCGACTGCAGTTGTCCCGAACGACGCGGAGCGGAGTTCGGACAAGCGGTCAAGTGCGGTAAAGACACTTTACGCATGAGTTAGGAACATTATTTTTTCTTCGACCGTATATACAAAAAAGTATACCAACCCATTTTTCCAAAATTATTTTATTCCAACAAACATAATAATATACAAAATTTATACAAAACTACAAAAATATAAGTAAAAACTACTAATTATTATAAATATTAATATTGAAAACACAATTTGTTGCATTCTGTAGACTAGTAAGAATTGCCGGCCCAGTGGAGTTATTTGGTTTCAACTGGAAGGTAGATAACGTTGGTGAGGATGGCATCGGTTGCAGGTCGCATAAAGATGACGATGACGGTGACGGCAACGGTTTTAAGTCATTTGTAGTACAGAGAATTTTATTTGATATTTTTTTCTTCTGATTCTCGGTGTCCTCCAAATAGCCCTCAGCGATAGTAGTAGACTTCCAGCCACCCAGGCGCTTTAGGATGGTTATTTCTTCGCCGGAGTCTGCTAGGAACGTTGTCGAAGAACGTCTGAAACTGTGTTCTGTATAACGTTCCGGATTAGGTAGGCGTAAATATGCGGCAATCACTGCTGGCATCTTACCAAAAGTGTTTACGCCAACACATTGAACTGAGCATTTTCCATTCTTATAATGAATAAAAAATCGGCGGTGTGGAATGGTAGGTGGTCGTAAATCTGCGTACTTTCAAATAGGTTCCATCATTTATTTCTTCAGATAAAACAAATGATCTTGACGAATGATTTTTGGAATCAGAAATTTTCACAACAATTAGGTTGCCTTTATCTTGAATGTTGTCGACAGTGATATTTACAAGCTCGGATCTGCGGAGAGCGCCAGCCAGTGCAAAAATGGTACTCACTTTAATCATCAGGTATACCTCATCTGGAGCTAGCATAACCCTGGATATATCTTCTTTGGTAAAAACTTGTGCTTTCTGTGCTCGAAAACCAATATTTTTTTGTTTAAGAAACGTCGTTAGCTTATGGAAGTTTCCTATATCCAAATTTTGTTTTATTTTTACTAAACTTTTTACCATCGAATAGCGGGACCATAATGCATTAGATTTCAAAACCTTACTTAGGTCTGAAAAATACGCCAGAAATACCTCTTCCTTATAAGTTTTGGCCCCTTTCTCCTTACACCATGTAACAAAATAGTCGTATTGCTTCTCATACCTTAGTCTGGATTTGGCAGGTAACAGCTCGGAATTAGCTTCATTTGCAGCCTTCAAAATGGCTACGGGAAGTTCTTCGTCGGATGAATCCATTAATATTATTGTATCGGATTCGATTTAATGTGGTTTAATTTAGAAGAAGATTGTTCTTATTCGGTCACTTCCAAGACGTTTTGAACAACTTTGACATTTTAGTAACAATTACACGCTTGGGTTGCCATAGCAACTGATATCAAACCCGGGTGGTTTGATAGTTGTTTCTCCTCAAAACTAAAATGCGTGCGGGAAAGTGGGTTAAAACGCACGGTCGTAGAAAAACCATATTTAATCAACTTTACCTGTAATTTGGGAGTTTAATAAAAAATTATGGATAACTATGAAAATTTTCCCGGATTAATTTACTTAACATTTCTGCCTGTATGTTAAAGGTTATTACGAAATTAAAAAGCTTGAACAAAGAGCACTACTATTAATTGATAATGCTTCAAGCCACCCAACAAATTTGTCAGATTTAACAAACAACACGCATTCAAATTAAAGTGGTTTTCTTGTCGTCTAACACAACTGCCTCAATTCAACGAATAGACAAAGGCGTTAAATCCAATTTTAAGAATTATTACTTGCAGCGAACATTCAAGCAGATATTTAAAAAAACAGATAGAGAAAAGAAGCAATATATGAGAGAATTTTATTGGAAACATAAACCTTTCTTGGAATGAGTTAACAGAAAGATATTTGAAAGTAGTATGGAAGAAAACTTGACAAGATGTGAGTAAGAACGAAAACATTGGATACTCTGTTTATATGAATGATATAATTGAAGAAATATTGGAATTAGCGAAAAAATCCATTTTAGATGAGATAAATGTGGAAGACGTCAAAGATGAAGAAACAGCAGCTACTGAAATTCTGTGCAAATTTATTGCAAATGATCTAAAATTTAGGAGTTTAAAAGCAAGATGGCGTGTTTTAGATGCTTTATCTACTTATCAATAACTTCTAAGAGAAGGTCAAAGTAAAACGAAAACTACATTATATTTGTAAGAAATAAATGTTTTATTTTTATTGAAAAAACATAACTTCTGAATTTAATACCCAACCAATTCTCTATCCGACTTCTCCTAGGTGACCCTATTATTTACATTACTTTGATAGAACCTATTCTATAGCGGGGTCATAATGTATCCATAAATTGATACCTATTAGTTAGTACAACGCCGATCTTTATGAAAAGCTACAAAATTATTCTATTAAAATATTGTACTCGATATTGTGTAATCGAAGATATTTTCAATAACGTAAAGAAAATGCAGATAAAGCATAATTAATGAGCTTAAAATCTTACTTGTCGTGTCGTTAAGGGCTCGCTCACTATTGTTCAGACCTGAGAAATGGATATATCCTCTTGTACAAGGCACGTTGAGTCGGGTTAACTCTACAATGATACCATATCCGTGACTATTCTGCGAAGGAAACCATACTTGACAGTCGGTAGACATACGTGGAAGATCGTGATTCGATAGCTCAGCTTCGTCTTTTGTGAGTTGCAATTGACACTCTGTAAATTATAGGTATACAATTAAGGTATGAAAATAGTACTCGTATCATTAAATAGAAAATAGTCTGTTTCAATGTGGGTGGGAAAAAATGTATGAGAACTAACATTCCAATCATAAAATGATAAAAATACTTGAGATGAATGAGGAAGTGGAATAAATCCAATGAAAATATCAATTTTTTTTGGTGTTTCAAATAAAAGGAATAAATGATGGATGTCTCCGTCCAACTCGCTTTTTGTGATAAAGCACCATCTCGAGTGTTTTTCGTTTTCCGAATTCAATCCTGGCCGCACTTGAATGATGAAGGTGGTTCAAAATTGGTTCTTGTGCCAGAAAACATCGATGCAAGACCATCATGTGACATACCGTGAGGTTGAGGTATACTTGGGCATTAGTTCCATTTGCATACTATCAATATTGTATGAAAATTTGGCGATCAAAAAATAATAATAAATAATAATAATAATAATAATAATAATAATAATAATAAATAACCCAAAAATTGTTCGCGCACGATGTAAATGGTTGCTTGTTTTTTTCAGGATGACTGAATATGTCAACACGATAATACAGTTTTTGAATAGTCTACACATCGAATTGATGGGTCATTCGGCGTACAGTCCTTGTTTGGCATCCAATGATTTCTTCTTATTGCCGCAGATTGAAAATAAATTTCGAGGTTAACGTTTTTCTACACCTGAAGAAGCGGTTGATGCGTTCAAATCACATGTTTTGGACGAACCTCGCTCGGAATGGAAAAAATGCTTCGACAATTGGTTTAAACGCATGTAAAAGTGTAGTGATTTCGAAAATTATTTTGAAAAATAATAAAGCCATATCCAATTATACATATTTGTTTGAGTCTATATCAAAATTCAAGTAGAAACCCTCGTATTACAGCAAAAGGAATTTGTAATGAGACATCCCAAAACACTCTCCTAAAGTTGTAAAATTTTTATTAGAATTCGTATTTCAGTATCCACTGTATACTACATCAATATTCAGATTCTTCTATATCTAATAATAAAAAATAACACGCCTTCTCTCTGGTTTACGATGAAACTTATATCTTGTTTTAAGATCTGGGAACGAAATCTATTATGATTAGTCTTAGTTCTATAATAATAATATATAGCAGTTTTAGTATGTACAGAAATTTCCTGTTACTTGGCTATATTATATTTCCTTTTATACTAGAATATTTCTTATTATGGATGTATACACTATAGAAAATCATATATATGGTATCAAACAAATCACATCATCCAGTAATAACAGTATTGCTTTTATAGATGATCAATCCAGTTAATAATTGTCAGGTAACCTATCGATTTTCAAATAAATATTTGATTATTTTTCTTGTCTAGATGAAATCACCATGAAATATTACCAAATCCATTTGAAAGCTTCGGGATTGATTGGTAATATAATCGTGGGTAGATGGAATGTGAACAAACGATCAGGTGCGACGCGAATAGGATATTATAATAAGCAGATGATTACTTTGTCAAACAAAAACTCGTCTGGCAATTATCTAACACTTATTGAGTTGTGAGAGTGAAATTAATAATAAATATTTATGAATTAGAGTATCTCATAGTCATGAAAAATGTTCGAAAACGTTACAAAATATTCCTAATTTTTCCGTCAAACTCTCATAAACTGATATATCTGAATACACTCGAGAGAGATTGAAATCGCACGCTCACGATCAAACTACTTTAGCAAAAATTCTATAGTCTCCATTCTTTTTCTGATTTCAGCATCTACAAGCTTATAATTAGTGATCTATGTTGTTATTGAGAAATTTTTTTGGAAAAAAAATATCGAACGAAAAAGAATCTTAAACAATGGAGAAAGGTTATAATTAACAGTAAAGAAAATACATACTTGAATTAGTCTAAATAATAACTTATTCAAAATTAAACTATCAATATATCAGTCAGCCAATTTCGATATCCTGTAAATATTGGCGTACGGAACCTGCACTATGTGGACGGGCATTGTCCTGCATTAGAATGAAGCTTATCCCAATGAAACCAGCGTAGGTATCCACTAAAATTTCTTCTTTCTTTCGGTTCGTCGTAAATCCCTCGCTCAACCGCCAGTTGCAATAGAAAACAACTTTTACTTCCATTGAAATGCCCGCTCAAACCATTTAGGAGCCTCCTTTAAAAGCCTTCTTTGTTTTTATGCATTACTGTACCAAACGTAGGTCTTCTATAGACTCGTCCTCTTCTTATCGCTACCATGCAGGCACACTCTGTTTACGCCTGAGAAAATTTGGGGCCAGTATTTGGCCATTTTAGTTCAAGTTTAGCAGCCTTGAATTTTTTTCTGACTGTTCAGCCACTCACAGCTAATATAAGCGTTTCTTTGAGCTCTTCTTCGGCTTGAAAACCAGTCAGAGCCCGAATTTTCAGCTGATAATGATTTAGTCATCTCTATAGTCATCTGCAATAGGAATCGAATTCAGATCTATTGTTCACGCGCTGGGAGATTACCAGTTAAGTTATCCTAGAGACCTGTATCGCATTTATATTTCAGTTACCTACATAAGAGACTCACCGAGAAACACTATCGTCCATCTTACCGTAGAGAGCCATTTCGAGCTTATTAAAAAAATGGGGAGAGAAGGAAATAATAGATAGGGAAGTCATATTCATTGAATAAATCTCAAGATTAGTTATTTTTCACGATTCAGTTGCATTATTGATGAAAGTGTAATTTTTTTCAAACTATAATTTATTATGAAAATATTTTAAATCTGCCATGCCAACTTTGGTCCACATAACTAGTCATCAAACATAACACAGTTGTAAATGGATCAAGTCTTGTGCAATGCTATTAAATAGGATCTGTGTTAAACCAACGTCTAAGTAGCAGCACATATAGAAAACAATTAATCGACGACGTTTTCCAGGAGACTATTTTGAACATTCGATCAATTCTTGAAGAGAACCCAGTCAAAGTTTTGTTAATCCCAGATCTATCCAATGATGGATGATGTATCCGTCCACTTTTTTACTATGAATTTTACCACTGATTGGATGTTTGTTTTTGTACAAAATTATTTCGTCTTTTTTACCATGATACGAGGTATGTTATTAAGTAACAAGACTGGTAGATTTATTCATTATCATCCTCAATCTATACCCCTCCTCTATCGCTACAACGCTCCATGCGAATCTTTCATTGATCTAAATAGTGCAGGAAGTCTTTTTCTCTCAGTGCCTTCAGAGCCCGTGTCTCAAATCTTGTTCCTTTTAATGTAGATTGAGGCACACTGCGGAAAAAGGCACGAGTTATGTACACCCATTTCGCGTGGTAAAATTTTAATGTAAATATGCCGCAAACATTCTTCGTCGCTTCCTAGAGATTCGGTAATCGCAAGATTATTTAACCGACGGTCAGATTGAAGATTATCGATTCTCATCCGTTTTTTACATGAAAAGATGACCTGAACGTGAATCATTTTCCCGACTATCTTAAAAACTCAATAACACGTGGACGCGACAAAAACTCATTGCCATACATTTGTTTCAATAAATTATGATTTCCAGTTGCATTGTTGGCAAGTTTTTGCAAGAATTATCCCACGCGCATTCCAAAAAACCGATGCCATGACCTTGCACGATCTTTATCTTCTTTGAAGTCGGTTCTCCATTGTTTTGATTGTTCTTTTGTTCCGAGTGTGAAGTAATGGCCCCCCATTCCCATCCATGGTTATGGAACGGCGCTAAAATTTGGCTTTATATCTTTGAAACATTGCCAAACACTCGAGGGAAACAACTGCACGACTCTGTTTTGTTTCATTATGTGCAAACGCGGCACCCATCATATTTTTTTTCCTAGCAGTAATTGATAATTATTAACAAAAGTGAGCTAATCTTGTACGGAGCTCTAATTTATTATAACTTTTTAGAATTTTACATTTGTTTTCTGTGGATAAAATTTTTCCAACACTGATATCGATTCTCGAAACTAAATAATTGATGATGTCATCAGATTACATTTATATAGAATAATACTATAAATTTGATCGCTAAAGGCTAACATGGCTACCGAAACAAGTCTAATATAATGTTGGTGAGGTTAATCTATTCATTTCAAGCATAAAATTATTCTTTTTAATAGTCTACAGGAAACTTGTGAGGGATGTGAATTTATAATTGATATTAATTACTTTTCTTTGTCATCCATCAAAGAGACGCCAGTAATATTAATGTTACAGAAGTTTAGGGTTGTATTGATCTACTGAAATCAGCTTGTAAGCAAACTTTCAGCATACCAGAGTCGTCTATATTAGTGTTAAATGAACTTTATTGTTGATAGTACGTAGTGACAAATTTATAGAGTATTTGATGGAAACGATAAGAATCAAGAATAAGATATTTTTAGGTTTGGATAAATAGTCCAGTAAATGTAACGATAATACCGTCCCGAATTTGGTAGAGCTATAAAACAACCAGAATACAGGGAATGTTTTATCAACTTATTCTAGTCCTTTTACAAACTGTATCATAATTCTCTACAGCTCAACATTTAACTTTAGAAAACCAAAACAAATTATAATTTTAGTTATGTTAAAGTGATCAAAAGAAATGATAGATAGAAACTATATATAAACAGCTATTCAAAATAGAGCATGTAAAAGAAGTTGATTCGGAAGTAGATGAAATAACTACAAATTCAATATATTTTTAAAATGAGGATTATTGATAGTTCTCATTAAAGGTTTACATTATTGAACTGATTATAATGAAATTAAATCACACATATTCATAAGACGTGATAAAACCAGTTTCCACTAATATTTTAAAATATTCTTGATATCAATTTTTCAATTGAAAGAAATCTACAACATTTAACAGCTTGGAGTCAAAAATTTTGCTCCAATTGATACCTTCACCTGCAGACAAAAAGGTGGTTGACCAACAAATCATTTATTAGGAATGGATACTATGAATATGGTGCCAATAACATAGGTCAACTTGAATTTCGACTTTGATAATAGAGTATGAAGAAACGATAGATGATAGATAATTTGAGCAAAAAAATATATATAGTTTGCTTTTATATTCAGGAGAAAGGTTGACCAAAATTGTAGAAAATTCATAGTTTAAATTTTTGTTTATAAAAAAATTAAAACAAAGCAATTTATGTGGGTATGTTTTTTCTTCAGCTTTTTATATCATAACATATTACAAAATAGTGGAAAAAAATAAGAACTTCTCTAAGAATATTCTCTTTGTTCTTCTGAATGCTTCCCATGTTGTTTTTGAATTTATATAAATGAGCATGTACTTTGAAAGACATTCTACAGTCCATAGTTCAAGAATCTTCCAACTTGTCAATTAGTTTTCGATAATTTTCAACTTTTTGGGAAATCTAGCGGAAATTTTTTTAATTTTGGACCAACAATACTACTTTAGCTTTTGCTACTGACAACTTTGGAAATTAAATTATTAAAGCTTCAGATCTTCCATCTAGATTTTTTACGAATTGTTTTAACTTGATGTGTAATGACTTTCTTTATTCAACATTATGTTCATATCCAATGTTTTGTTTCCCAATTCTCAATTAGTACACTATACATCGAAAATACAACTGCTATTCAAAATTTATTTGATGTTATCTTCTACTGAACTAGTTTCTCTAATAATTATGGATCAAGTAATGAATATCAAACTAACCTTGCCTGATGGGAATCACATAAATCAGTTTGGTCACGAAAGGATCTCTGTTGGGGGAATATTCCAACCTGAAAAAAATTTGAACGTGACAGTCAGTCAAATACGTTCTTTCTAATTAAGTATATTGAAGTAAATGATAATGGTCACTTACAATTAAATTATCTCTATCTAAATTTAAAATTATTAATAATTGTACTGTAGAGTGGATAATTGAAGAATTTTAGCTGTTACAAAAATTCCAATGTCCAAAACTTTTTAGATTATGTTGTATTTCGCCATTCTTTTTCCTTTTTCTGATTTGAACGCATCAACGGCTTCTTCGGGTGTAGAAAAACGCTGACCCCGCAATTTATTTTTGATCTGCGAGAATAAGAAGAAATCTTTAAAAACAAACGTTTTTGTTCAAACTGATGTGTGAGAGCTCGCATTGTCGTGGTAGAGAATCATTCGTCTTCTGCGATTGATTTCCATAATTTTTTCGAGCACTTATGGCAAATAAATTCTGGTGTACCATTCAGAATTGATCAATCTACCTTGCTCTAATGGAACGGTGGCGACATGTCCAGTTATGCCGAAAAAAACGTCTTATTTTTTATCATATTTTAATGTACTGTTGGACTCATAAACCAATTTGAAATCTTCTCTGTTGAATATTCTAAAACTATTTTCGACAACTTGGTTTTCGAAAGGCGCGTCAGACAGTTTAATTGTGAGTGTTGGTGTAGTGGTAGTGCATTCATTCGTGAAACAGCTTAGCTTTTCCACCTCATTCCACATTAGAGAGCTGCGTCATGTTCTTTTAGTCCCCGTTGTCAAGATAGAACTATCTTCCAATGAAACACACAATGGTAAGTGTAGTTAATTCTGAATGAATCTCTGAATGTGCCGCTATTCATTGTTCGGGATAGATAGATATTCCGACATTATCTATTATTTGGGTTAGGATGACTCGTACGACTTTCTACATTTGGCTGTATGATACTTGCATATTTGATAGAGATGGAGATCGTATATATTAGATATTTGACCTTAGATCAATATCATAGATACTTCTATTACATATTCGATTCGCATTACTTTCTCCGAAAATTTATTCAAGCCCCGGCACTAATCTTGGCGATTCTCATGAAAAATGACGCCCTAAATCCAAATATAACTGCCGTTTTTTTTATCAACCACTGTTTCGGAGGAGCCCCTCAGAGATATACCTGCCTCGTCCCGAAAATCAACAGTACTTCTCCAACATGTTTCCATTCTACTTCCTTGAAAATCTGTTCTCCATTTTAGCAATGTCTTAATGGAACCGTTCCTCGTGCTCATCTGAGACTATTCCTAAATGTTTAGCGACAATTTCCAGGTGTAAGTGAAGGAAGTGTACTTGAAGTGACATGTTACATCCCATGGCCTTGCACTAACAGAAATTCTTGACGTGAACGACATTATCATCACTTTTGTTATCACCCAAAAAGTTCTTAAACACATTTTTGAATGCAAGCCAAGCACGTTTTTCTTTTTGATTCTGCTATTCAATAAATGTCGAATGGAAAAGTTATCTAATTTGAAGAATCACAAAACCTCTTTCTTGATTTAAACACGAAATTTACGAGTAGTTTTCAAAAATTGAAATGCGTCATATATCTTGTCCATTGCTTTACAAACTGCTTCATGAATTCTAGTTTGATATCCAAAATTGGCAACTAAATATTTTCCTTATGGTCCAAAGGATCTTGGGCGACATTTTTATAATCAGGGGTAAAATTTTCTCGCGAAGCCCAGTTCCGTACGTTGTAATGTTTATCTCCTGCTCGGCTGTTACAAAGGAAGCAGCAATATTTTGCGAATTCTGATTGCAGACCCGTGGCTAGAGCAGTAACTTTTAAGTTGTCGCAAAATTTCCATTTATAATCATGATATCTAATTTTATCGAGCATTCAGCTGATATTTTCATGTCAACAGTGTATGCAACTGGAATTAGTAAGTCGTTCCCATTTGCCAACAAGACAACTTTCAATCTTGTCGTCAACGAATCTTAAAGAGTCTACATTTGTCTGGGTCACATGGCATCTTTAGTTCTGCCTGATCCTGTAAGAAGATATTTTTAAGCCCTTCTCTAACAGAAGTTGGGATTTAGTCTTAGGTAACTTCAAATTTACGACGAGACCAATAAGGTGAGATTGCCGAGAAATTCGATTAGCTCTCTTCATCATCGGTGTAAGTATCATCAGATGCTCCAGGTTGTAACTTAAAGTCTTCCAAATCCATTTTTGTCTTTAGAGTATAAATTTGTGGGGGCACAAGGATTGGAAAAGACTAGTTTTGAGAAATAGGTCTTCGAGCTGAAGGAACATTGTGATACTGAATTGTATGCTTACTTTTGCTCGGAAACTCGACGGTGGAAGTTATACAAAATTAACAATCTGTAAAAGATGACAGCAAAGTTCACGCCAAACCATGGACACAGCAAATTGCATTGATTCACGGACATCTGTGATCAATTCGGTTAAACTACTGTAACAAGTCGTACAGCAAACTGATGGAGCCTAAGTTTTATCCTGGTCGCCAACTTGTCAATGAGAGTAAAATTTATAAGCTGTTTTAAGAAGAGGAGACAGGGGCTTATGCTGCGCATTTAAAGTAAATTTCCCGCAATTATAGCAGAAGCCATCGGGAATACCCGATATTAACCACAAATCACACTTATGCACTTGGAAAAAATCCAGAGTAGAAGTATTTTCATTGTTTTACACAAATAAACAATTCATAAATACAGAATTCACACTTAAAACGTCGACAAGTCTATAGATGTACTAATCTAAACAACGTACTACTATATCGAGGAGAGCGATGCAAGTTTGAGCTGGTCGTAAATTCCTCTGCGAACCTTTGCGCGTGTGGTATTGAGAGCGCCAGCGTAGTGAAGTGAAAACTGAGGTCATATTTCTATTCAAGAGGTCATTTTACATAGGAGTCGTCAAGAATGGTGTGAAAGCAAATTTTCATGTAGACCAGGTACCCTTTCAACTTGTCGCAGAGAGTTTGCTACTAGATGCATATTTTCATTGGTTTAACAAGATCACCCTTTTCTAATCCATGTTTCAGTCAATATCTCGCTTTATCTCACTTTCTGGATGAACAATATTTTATTTAAGTTTCAGCCTTTTTCTTTTTAGTCGATAATTCAGATATTACCACGTTTTTCTATTTTGCACGATTCACGTGCTGGCCCGAAATCACATTTGATTGCGAGATTGATATACCTACACTTATATTGTTTATACTACTACTACCAGGTTATCGTCTTCAAATAATAAAGATAAACGAAAACCTATTAACTTGATCTACCTGTTTATACCAAATTTTCCCACTAATAAATTTCTTTCCGAGAAAAACAATTCCAGCAGGAAAACCTCTTCGGCGGGAGATTTTACTTCCCTTACTCAACTAGCAAACAATAAAGTGCGGTAAGGAGTTTTGGAATGAAATCTCAACTCGAAATGGCCTTTCATAGAGTTTACCTTTGAAAGAGACTTTTTGTAATTACTTTACAGTTGTCATAAATCTCTTAAAAATGATTTGTTTTTCTTTTGCGAGATTTGAGACGAGAGTCTTTGAATGTCTTGTCTAGCAAGAAAAATTAGAAGTATCGTCTCGAGTTTCGATTCGGAAGCGGGACAAAAAGAGACTTTCGCAATCGAAAATATCGTGGGCAATAAATAAAAAATTTTCCCCTGGAATGTTTGAGTTCACATTCAGTCTCCGAAGACGAGATCTTTGTTATCGAAACACGTATCAGACAACGTAATTATAAGAATTAATGCAGCGGTAGCATAAACAGTGGGTTCAACATCCAATTTTTTTCTTTCTTAGCTGCCTCCATCTATTTTTAGATGTAAACTTTTTCCATGTTCTCTATCTCAAGCTTATTTTTCTTATTTACCACCTTCTGTTTCACATATTAAATCATCTATCCATCTACGTTGTTATCCAACTCTACGATACTTGTTTTTTCCATTGGAGTATCGGTATTATACTGTGTTCTAGTTCTGGTAATAAGCTCTGCTCACTTGCATTTAATGTCGATTTCCTTTCTTCGTAACATCTTGAGTATTGCAAATATCTTTCTGTTCCACTTGTTACTTGCGCTACGCATGATCTTAGTCTATTTCGATCCTATAAAAGGCAACAGGTGGAATGCAGAAGTAATATATTTCCAACTTTAAATTCATAGAATCTTTAAATATATGTGCCTGCTTTTCAAAGGCGACCTACGTCAGCTTTATTTTTCTCGTTACTTCCACCTTTTGGTTTTCTTTCCCCGAGGAAATGATATGTCTCAAACATATATACATTTTCCAACTATATATTGCCTATTTTAATACCGATGCTGTCGTGGCTCTTTATTGTGGAGATGCTCTTTCAGCCGTGCTTTTTCGATACCTATGTAGATCCCTTCTATTTCGGACAGTTGACTAAGCGCATTCATAATGAGGAGATATGGATAGCGAAAGGCAGAAGACAGATGAACGAACCGTCTATTTTAATACTTTCTGTCTTATAAATTCTACTTATCCTATTATTTTTGAAATATTTTGACATATACTTACATAAATGTAACATTAGATTTGTTGTTCTCTTTATTAGGATGAAATGTCCAGTTCAAGTGAAGAATTTCGGACGTGAGCCTACTTTTTACTATGTGAGGTCCGCAATCTTGATACGTTGAAAACTCTCCGAAGGGATCTCCATCAAATGATGAACTTATTATGAAGTCTATTGAACTTGTTATATATTTTTTCAAAATAACTGAAACAAAAAATAGGATTTAGTTATGTTGCATATACACTAAACATTAAGTAAGTCCTAACACTTTAAGACACGAGATGTACGATGACTAAAATTTCATATGCAACTCTTCTAGAAAGTACTCGATCTGCATACTTTTTAGACGAGATCAAAGATTTAAGAAGATAGAATATCTTATATTTTAATTTGCAAAAGACTCTTTTTATGCCCAGAAGTTTTGAAATGGGTAAAACAAAGGAATGAATGGTTAAACGTGAAACGTGAACGTGAAAAAATATGCATCCACCAGAAGCTTTGGCGATAGAAAACGTTCAGGGCGGCCTCGAAAAACGACAATTGCTGAAGATAAATGTATCGCATCGATCTGTAAACGTGATCGACGGCTCATGGGTCCAGAGATAGCAGCTGAGATCAATGAATCTACGGATTTGCCTTTGAGTACTTCTACAGTGAAAATAAGATTGAGAGGAGCTGGTCTTTTTGGAACGGGTGATAGCAAAAAAACGCCGAAATAAAATTAAGAGGTTGCAGCGTGCTAAAAAACATAATAAATGGGTGCAAGAAAAGTTTTATGGAGTGATGACTTGAAGCTTTTTTTGAGGCCAGATGCAATACGATGGAACCTCGGTGCTGGTATGACGATGTTTTGGAGGAAAGGTGATTAGAGACCTGGTGAAAATTGGAGGAATTTCAAAGAAAGGCTTTAAAATAATATTAAATGCAAATGGAGCTATCGCCTGATCAGCAGAAAATTTATCTACCATCATGACAACGGTTCCAAACGTTCTTCAAAACTGTGCAGAGTATTTGAAAGAATTGGATAGAATGAAAGTGATCATTTGAACAGATCAGTCAAAACGCAGTTTCCTACTGCCACTTTACACCTTTGGAATATACTCAAAAACAAATAGAACTAAATAGACGATGGGAATTTATCCAAATTGTTGAAGAGAATGTATGCTTGGAATATAAATATAAAAATCGCTCGTATTGTGGCAAAATCTTTCAAATGGTGTAGTAGTATAAATAGAACGTGGTAGCGGCTCTCTTATGGATATATTGCGGAAGGTGCCTCGAAATCAGGTTTTTTATGAGAAATTATCCCATTGTCATCCCATTATGATAGAGAATAATGTCATAATAGATTTGTATGAAAATAGATTAATGAAGCTTGTTTTTTGCCGAATATCCTTTGCATACATTCTTAATATTCATTTAACAAAAGTAGATACTTGTAGAATCGAACGAATTTATATTCATAAATGCTGACATTTTTAGGATGAGGTCAAAAACTCTCCTCCGTAAAAGGCATAGTTGATATTTCAGTAATTAATAACTTTAAAAGTTTGTCACTATCGTCATGGCCTGGATTTTTATCTTGCCACCATGTATTAAAAAATAACCACTTTTTAATTGGAATTCAGCTGCAACAAATTGAATCCGAGTGTCTAGATCCCTTCTATGGAAAATTTACTATTTGTTAGAATGTACTTTGTATGAGGGTGGTTGAAATAAACACCGGAATTTTCAAATAAACGCCCAAAAAATTGATTGTCATAAATGTGGCTATACTGGATGCTAGACTGGTCTTTGAATGAGCCTAGATAATAGCCGGAACCGCGTATCTTTGTTTTTTAGTGTACTTATAGCTATGAGAGAGAAGGATGTACCAATGTCTGTTGAGCAATGCATCCTTTTTTGTTTTTTGGTTCAATTTCTCGAAATAACTCGAGCAATTGGGGGTTGAGTGCATCTCTGAATGGTGTTGCACTTTCGAAAAATGCCAAGAAGTGGTGGCAAACTTGCCACATGCTTGATGCCCCAGAACAAGAGAAAAGAAGAGAAAGGAGAAAACTCATTGCACCGAATATTCACCGCAGACGAGACTTGTATACACCAGAAGAGTAAACGCGCGTCCATGAAGTAGAGTGTTGTGTACCGTCTTTTAGTAGATGATAGAAGTAATTGCGGTTGATTTTCTCACTGAATATCTGACTGTGACCGCACAGTATTTAAAGTAACTTCCTAAAAAACAAGGTGAAACCTGTGTACAGATCAAAACGACGCTATCTTGCAATCCGTAATGTCTGCAAGACCGCATACTCGGCTCACGATTAAAATATTATCTATTTGGTTCCTTGAAAGAAGTACTTGGTCGACTGCGATTCGCATTGCATTGCGGAGAATTTCTTCGTGCGCGAATGATTGTCAAGCTGAGAGATTTCTTCGAAAAAGGAATCCGAAAGCTTTCCAAGACTAACTGGAAAAACTGTAACTTGATAATAAAATATTTCGTTTTTTATTTGAACCACCCTCATAAATTTTTAGAGAAATAGGATTGTGATACTATTATTGAATTAAACAAATTCAATAATAAATTCAAAAAAAAATTTTATTTCAGGTTTTGCCTGATTAATATAATGCAGTCATGTGGTTCGTAGTGAACTATCAATATCAAGGAAGAATTGATTTTCATCGGTCACATCATATGTTCCGAACTATATCACACTTGGATATGGATCGAACTGATAATAGCGGTAGCTAGTTTGATAGATATGCTTCCATTTCCTCAATTTCCTCGGCTAATACATTTTAAATTACAGGCCGTGTTACCTGATTATCGACATATTGTCATCATCACGAGCCTCTAATACAAGATTTTTTAAACGTATAGAAAATAAATTTAAATTATATTGTTTTATAGGGTAAAAGGTCGACAAACCCACCTTGTACGACTTCAGCTGTGACGTCATTTTCTACCTCTGTTCTTTATCGATCTGGAAAGTGTACAAATTTAATGAACAGACGGGGGTGAGCTCAAGAAGTTATTACTTTAGCTTCTAATTTGTGAATTTATTTAGACAGACAGTATCTTCTGGATAAATATAAATTAAACCAGAGTAATATAAATAATTCTTTTCGTCTGTAACGACCTACAAAAAGCCAGAGAAATATTTGAGTTCATGAACGAAAGTCACTATTACATTTGCATTACACGACTCTACAAAAAAATTTTCGTTCTTTGTCCTAAATTTTATACTATTATTTTCCAGTTAGTTATGCACAAAAACGAAAAGAAAATACCTTTTTTCGGTATAAAGTTTGCTTGTGTGATAGTTATAATAATAATACTCATTTTTCAATTTTTTCATAAATTTTAATTGATTTTAATATTTTTAAAAAGACCGCGCGGTGAGAGTGGGGTATTAACGTTTACACTGTGCCGCTAGATGGCACCCGAGTGATAAACAACCATCGGGTGTTATTTACAAGCCCAGAATAACTTAAAATGTCGTCACGAAAGTGCAAATACGATGCTGATGCATTTTGTTTTATATGTGGTCAATTTATTAAAGTTCGAGACGTGAAATATGAACTAAAGACATCTCACGTTCTCTGTGAAGCCTATGAAGCATATTTTGACTGTCCTGTACGGAATCAAGATAAGCCATGGGCTCCACATGTTGCTTGTAGTTATTGTAAAAGGTGTTTGGAAGGTAAGCAATTTTTATTTAATTAAGCGATGAATCCAAAATAATAGACATATTAATTTTTATTTTTATATTTTTAGGTTGGTATCGAGGTGAGAAAAGGTCTATGAAATTTGCAATACCAAGGATTTGGCGAGAACCAAAAGACCATATTACGGACTGCTACTTTTGTATGGTGAATCCGAGTAAAAGACGTAGAGGTAAAAATGCAAAACCTATTGAATATCCTGACCTCGAATCTTCTTTTGCTCCAATTGTTCACGACCTGACACGACCAGTACCTGAGCCACCAAAAAAATTATCGCAGAAAAGTAGCTCATCTTTTAGTTCTTATAAAAGTAATTCCGATAAGGAGTTTTTGCCTACACCTGAACAACCAAAACACTATCTCATTACTTCAGAAGATTTTAACGATCTAATTGGAGATTTAAATTTGCCAAAAAATAAAGCAGAGCTTCTAGGCTCTCGGTTAAAACAGTGGAATTTGCTTGATGATGTTAAGATCACGGATCAGCGGACTAGGCATGAAATGTTTGCAACGTTTTTCACGAAGGAAGATGGACTTTGTTTTTGTAATGACATTAAAGGTATGTTTGAAGCAATTGGCATACCCTGTGTCGCTAGCGAATGGCGTTTATTCATTGACAGCTCTACAAAAAGTTTAAAAGCAGTTCTATTGCACAACGGAAATAAATTTCCGTCTCTTCCAATTATTCACTCAGTACATCTTAAAGAAAATTATGAAAGTGTCAAAATTTTGCTTGAATCTGTAAAGTATCGTGAGTATAACTGGGAGCTGATTGGAGATTTTAAAATGGTGGGATTTTTAATGGGGCTACAGGGTGGATATACAAAGTATCCGTGTTATTTGTGCTTGTGGGATAGCAGAGCGGATTCTCAACACTATATTCAACGGTCATGGCCTGTAAGAGCAGAATTGTGTGTCGGAAAACAGAACGTCAAATTCAAGTTAGGGTTGATGAAACAATTTGTTAAAAAACTGGATGAAACTTCAGAAGCTTTTGGATACTTAAAAAATTTTTTTCCGAAGTTATCGGAAGCAAAGGTTAAAGCTGGGGTTTTTGTTGGTCCGCAAATAAGACAGATTTTCGCCGATGAAAAATTTCCAACGTTGCTGAATCGTACTCAAAAAGCAAGTTGGAACAGTTTTAAAGCAGTAGTTTCTGGATTTTTAGGAAATAATAAAGCTGAAAACTACGAAAAATTGGTTGAGGATATGCTTACAAATTTTAAGGCCATGGGCTGCAGGATGTCATTAAAAGTACATATGCTGCATGCTCATTTGGATAAATTTAAAAACAATATGGGAGCCTATTCCGAAGAGCACGGAGAACGTTTCCATCAGGACATCATGAATTTTGAACAACGCTATCAAGGCCAATACAATGAAAACATGATGGGCGACTATATTTGGGGTTTATTGAGAGAAAGTAGCTATGAACATAAAAGAAAAAGTAAAAGTGTGCACTTTTAAGTTATTTTCCACTTTTCTGTAATCTAATTTGATAGTAAAACTTAATAAAAATAATAAAAATTTTTATTTCAATAGTTTTATTTTCAATCAAAAATTAAAATCCGAGATTTTTAAAAATTTCGTTCAATCAGTCTTCTAAGCACAAAAGCAAAGTTTTTCATGCCATATATTTTTTTTCCGTCTTATTACGACCTAAACTACCGAAATTTAATGCTTTGCAATCAAAGTCAAATTTCATGTTGACCCGTGTTATTTATATAATGAGAACTAGAAAAAATGATGACACAAAATTCCATATTTCAAAGTTTGAAATTTTTGGCAGTATACGTACATTTTGATATTAAGTAATGTTTGCGATGTTTACTCTATGGAAATCGACCAAAAAGTAGAAAATTCGGAGAAATGGATACGACTAAGGATTGTGTATATTATTTACACCGGGAACTACAGTCAATAATTTTGTTTATCCATCTGTTATTTTCTGATCACATACCATATCTAGAACTGCTGAAGTTGAAAGCAAAATTCAAACATTTATAAACTTACAATAAATGCACAGAGAGAAGTAACAGAATAATATTTTCCATACCAACCACATATTATCCTACAGGAAACTTGGAGCTACGCGTGATAAGAGCACCAACCAACTATAGAAATAGAGGTTGGAAAGTGTTATTGCCAATGCCCAAAACCATAAGAGAAACGATGACTTTATGGTAACCAACAACTAGCGTTTAGTGATTTCACACTAAAGGAAATCGTAGTCCGATATACCGACAACAATTTGAGAGTTGATATTATTCAAAACTTCTGGTATAAGAAATTCTGAAGCGTGCACAAGGAGTTAGCTTAACTATTCATCCACCCC
This sequence comes from Diorhabda carinulata, assembly GCF_026250575.1. NCBI lineage: Eukaryota > Metazoa > Arthropoda > Insecta > Coleoptera > Chrysomelidae > Diorhabda > Diorhabda carinulata. Next base: position 9,310,549 of record NC_079463.1, read on the forward strand.
TTACACAACCCAGAATACGTTTCAAACAGTTGGTTCCACTCATGTGATCCCAGGAACTCCTAGACGCATGACTTCATTCAGTACAGACCTATCAACTGCTTCTCCACTCTATATGAGATACAGCTTATATCATAAATATACTTTATAGACATGTTAAGAAACATAACATCTTAGTGGAGTTGCAGAAGATATCACCAAAGGTGCAAAGAACATAATGCTTTCGTTAATTACAAGAGAACCTTTGATAGAATATCTGGCTTGTGGAGGTCTTGCAGATTTACAAAGTCTACCAAAACTACCCTACTACAAATATGAAAGGATGGCGAAACAAACCTACTTATGCTTATCGTTTAGTACGAAATACCTATGGAGGAATATACCAAGGAGACTTCTTCAACTCGTTGTGGCTCTGCCTTGCTATTAATCCTATCCACCATGCTCTCATCTTCTCTACATGGATGATATCAAGCTATAAGCGGCTAAAGAGCATCAAAGCAAAACCTTCTCGATATAACACATTGAGTCTTCACTAATACACAAAATGAGTATGGACTGTCTAAGTGCAAGACTCTACATTTCGAAAAATGCATTCGCATAAAGGGAAATGTGATATTACAAAACGAAGATATTGTAGAGGCAATGGAAAATGAAGAAATCTACAAATATCTGGGATTCAAGCAACCTAGGCTATTGGACCACAAGCTAGAATCCAGGATCAAAACACAGTACAATCACATATGAAGTGCGAATTAATTGCAGGCAATCAACACCTGTTTTAACGTACTCTTTTGGAAATAGAACATAGCTAAAAGGTTAACATGAACAGTGATAAACAACAACCACTACTCGAAGTTATTAACATAAGTTTGTTACTCATTGTGGTTTATTTCTGTATTTTGAAATTTGATATTATTTGTTTAGTTATTTTTATGTTTGTTTTTTAGTTTTTCAAGTTTTTGTCTACAAATTGTAACAATTTTGTGACAATAAAGCATTTCTCTCTCTCTCTCTCTCTCTCTCTCTCATCCACTATCAGAAAATTGCCCAGAAAAGAGAGTAGAAGACAGTTTTATAACAATAGTCACAAAAGACGTTACACAGTGGACATAATCACGATTGCAACCAGCCGCATGTGGACAAAGAAACTTCAAATAGATGGCTTATTAGCAAAACCCTGTTTCCAGAGACCAAGGGCTTCATGTTGGATATCCAAGATCCAGATATCAGCACTAACAACTATACTGAATACACTGTTCATACTACCAGTACACCAACTCACAATTACACTGTCTGCGTTCATCTTCAGGTACTGAAGATAAACTGTTCTCCTTAAATATCTGAAAACGACATCTTGGTTATCGAAACGCGATTCTGACAGTTTAATTATGAGTGTACATAGTGTAATAGAAGTGTAATAGAAGTGTACATAGTGTTCTAGTGCTCAAGGTTCTCGAAAATTACAATTTTAGACTCTATTACAATAGATCCATTATCACCAATAGACAGGTGACGAATAACAAACCTGACATCTTGGTGGTTGATAGGACAGGCAATTGATTTCTTCCCGTCGATGCAGCCATATTGAACACTCACAACACTCTCAACAAACACCAGAAGAGATTGGCCAATTACGCGGATCTCGCAAATGAAATTGAACAGATGTGACACAGTGAAAATTTGGAAAACATCCTAGTTATTGTGTCATCAACCGGTGTCATGCCTAAGCCCCTACGCGATCGCAAAACTGAGATTACCAAATAACAACTTCGTCGACATACAAAAGAAAATACTTGACACATAACGCGCAAGTTTCATACCTGAACTTAGCTTATACCTTTTGACACTTCGTGTCCAGGTTGGGTACCATCTCAAAGCTGAGTATTGCATAAGTCTTTGGCATTATAATATTAATAATAATCAGTGACGTTGAAATAATAGTAAAACTGTGTATAATATTGAATTCTACTGAGATTATTTTTCAGCGAAAAATTAAATGATGAATGAAGTTCACTTCAAATTTTGCTCAATGAATTTACCCTTAAAAAATTTATATACAATGCTACTTGGTACGAACCATGTAACTAGCGTCATCTTTGAGAGTCTGCCAGTATTAGTTGTAGTAGTATTAAACAAACTCCAATCATTTTTTAGTATGACGGGGTCCCTTTTATGGAAACATCCTGTGAAACTTGATTTGTAATATGAATAAAAACCACAGAATTTAATTATTGTCTCAATAAATCATCTTTATGAAAAATGTTTTTTATGGCAATAATAACTGTTCAGTATCATAATTAAAACTTTAAAGTGTTTAATGAGGAAACGTTTCCTATAATAAGTTATTTTGTTGTTCTTTCGTAAATGTTCGCCTTAAAGTGTCTTCCTATTAACGATATAATTGACAATGAAACCCACTACACTTGAAAATTGAGTTTAATCACGACAAAGTTTACTTTCTAGGACAATTTATTAAAATAAATGTTGTTTTGTTTTCTGCACAAAACTAATAGAAATTCGCTTCTTTTGATATTTCGCACGAATCGATATTTAATCAAGTTATTTTTAGCTTTTTACTCGCTCCGTTGGGGTTAAAGTTGTGTAAACCGTAACGACATTAAATACAATATGATGCGAATATTATTTTTTGGTTACACCACTGAATAATGTGTATGGAAATTCAAATAAGTTCGATTGAATTTTTCAATACTAAATAGGGGACAACGCAAAACGTTTCAATGTTAACACAAAACAATTTCAGTTCAAAACGTTTGTTTTGATTGTTATACTTTGAATTGAAATGGAAAGTGCAATGTACAAATATAAATTGAGTAGTCGAATAGAATAAATTTATTATTTGGCACAATGTATAATTCATAAAAGGTAAAATTGCAGTAGTGAGTTATGACAACAATAAAGCATTTATTTTCCTGCTTTCCCTCCATGTGTCCACGGATTTTATTATATACCAGTAGAGTTCTCATGGAATAATTTCATGTAAAATAACGCATCATCTTTACGGATGCAACTTAAACTTTTTGAAGTAGAGTCTATTGCAAATTTCCTCCCCACTTTAACTGCAAGAATAGATCAAAGAAGAAATTTTACACGAATTTTGACTTTGATAGTATGGAATATCGATTATTTACGAGTATCAATATTGTTTTTAAATTGAACACCCATAAAGGTATTTAAGGTATTACAATCTGGTCAACAATGACCAATGAGCAATTAAGTTCTACTTTGATTTAATAGAGTTTGAAATCTTAAAATTAGGTATACTCCTCAGCTTTCCTCAGGTTCTGTAGAATATATTGCACTTAACTTTAACGTACACACACAAGCTTCACTTTTACACTAAAACACTGAACTTACTCGGAGGGCTTCTCTTAAGTATTCTTTCTAAATCAAGGAGCTGGTTAGCCCCAACATTGATATGATTATGGAGTCTTTCTTTGTGATTCTTGGCTAATTTCTTAATGGTGTGGTCAGCAGTGTCCATTTACAACTCTTTATTTAGTATGTGAATGTACCAAAGGGCATCTACTATGTTCCTGAGTGCTTTGTTTTGGAATTTTAGGATTGATTAATAAGTTGCTTGCTTTGGTGCATCCTCATAGTTGAATACCATAAGTCGATACATGTTTAAGTATCTGCTTATAAAGCATAAGCTGATTATGTAGAGTGGAGTTCCTTCCAATTAGCCAGTTCATTTTTCTTTATTTATTGATAAGTTAAACAAAAAAATATATAAAGAGAATGGTTTATCATTATTTTAGAAAATTGACAGTTTTTTGACCCCTTTTTGGTTTATGAAAAAAATAAAATAAATTAATTTATGTACGTATAATTTTTCATTCGATTTTTATACCATATCAAATCACAAAATGATAGAAATAAGTTCAAAAAATGGACCCTAATCCATTTTCTTCCATACTTTGTCTCACTAAACTCCAGATGTAGTCCCTCAACATATTTTCGTTGTATTGGCCTTGATAACTGCTTTCGAAGTCCATGATATCTTAATGAAAACGTTCTTCTTTTTCTCCTGAATACGCCCATAGCTTTTGCCTGTGTCAGTTCATTTCGAGCCATGAAACAATGTGCATTATAAAATTAGATAGTGTATACTAAAATGTCTACCAAACGGCACAAACGTTTGTCCGTTGAGCTAGAAATGATAGTTGAAAGTGTTTACTTAAGCGAGGCAAAGAAAAACGCGAGAAGACAATGGTGTACCAAAGTACATTGATTCCTTTCCAGAAGCTCATATCACGGCATTTTTTATAAAATGTATGGAATACAAAAAGTACCAGCATGTTGCTTTGACCGAGACTGTTCCAGAAAGATGAATTGGTACACTACAACTTTGTGACATATTTCTACATTGTTTGGGTTATTTTTTTTAAAGAATAGAAAAAGGGTCATTCATAATAGACAAAGCGCTTGTACCAATAATATATCTCGAAAAAATTATTTCGGAAAACAGAACGATAATCTACCTAGATGAGCCTTGGTAAGACATCCAGTAAAAGATGAGTTAATGGTTCAAGAAAATGTTACACGAAAACTCCGTCTAATAAAGATAAAAGATTAACTATTCTACATGCAGGTGAAGGATGAATACCAGAATGTATGTTTATGGTAGCCTAAAATATTACGGATTCTGTATTGTGATGTATAATTCTACCATAGTCTTTAAAAAAAGATGCCAGATGTTAGAAACTGTGAAGAGTAATAATTTTTCAGAGGAATACGATTGTGACAAAGTTGTAAGGGAAGCAAGTCACGAAGTAATTCAGCTTCCACCATATTCTTGTATTTTTAATCCGATGGAGTTGATATGATATAAATGAAAATCTAATTTACGTGCTCACAATAATACACCTACTTTAAATGGAAATATGATCGAGTTGATGAACACGGAAGTTAAAAATGTAACCGCTGAAAACTGTAGAAACTGTATTCAAAACGTGAAAGAAATTGATAACTCATATAGATGTATTGTCACAAATATAAATATATTAGAACCCGTTATATTAGAACCTGAAAATTATTAAAATAGTAGCGATAGCGAACTAGATGTTATCTAGTAATAAATAAAATGTATTATATGTATTTATGTATTAAAATAATGTATATTATTTAGTAGATTTGAATTTAAAATTCAACAGTGCCATCATTTTAGAATTTCAAATCCAACAATGATACAATATACCCTGTTTTGAAATCAAATAAATTCTATAAAACTCAAATTTCTCTTTAAACTATAAGCAAATTGCCAGGTATAATATAATAGTGTCGCCCTGTACAATACCCTACCATTGGAGACCCATAAATTTACGCTTTTTTGAGTCTTATGGAATTATATATATATTTAGGAAATGAAAGCCCCTTATTTGATTGTAGAAAATACTATACATTTCAAGGTCTATTAAACTAACCATCAAAAAACCAGTACACTACTGTTAAAAATAATACGAATAGTCACCTTACCTTTGAATTACTTTTTTATGGAGATAAATGTTGAAATAGTGTACAGGATCCCTCATGACGAGCTGAATCGATATGCATATGGGAAAGTACTGGGACTAGTTCTGAAAATTTGCTTGCATGGGTTTTCAGTTTTTTGAAACTTCCGATTATACTGGAATTGGACCCAAACTTTGTTATTTTGAACGGAATGCTATGGTTTTTATTAAATTTTTGGAAATCAATCATCATTTTTTAATTATTTTACATTTTCGAAATTTTGGATACATGCAGCCTTCCACTAAAAAAATTATATTTCCAAGTTTAAGTGAGTCAGGTCTAATATTTTTGGGATTTGGACAAATAACACCTACAGCTTTCAAAATCTGTGAAAATCTTGACAAAAATTTATATAGGATGTTCAGAAAATGGTGCCGAACTTAGCTATCTAAAAACTTCGAAATCTTAATTTTACGAATGGCAGCCCCCATTTTTCTCTTTGCCATTGGATAGTCTGCTTTAAATTAAGGGGACTTCGTCAGTAAATTCATATATCTCAATTTTTTGTAGAAACTTCAAAAAACTGAAATTGTCACCTGCCGATGTGCGAACAACGAATAACAAAAGTTAACGTATCAAAAATTAAAATACTTTAGTCAATTGAAAAATATTTAAAAACACTACACTAAGAGAAGAAAAACAAAACTAAAGTAATTGTTCGAAATGGTTGCCCCCAACTTCCAACCATTTATGGATTCTTCTTAAAAACCCGTGCTGAGTTTCGAATGTCTTGCGGTGAAAGAGTTCGAAATGCATTCCGAACTCTTTTGTAGTTAGCGACGGAGCATACACGATATCTTTTATACGACTCCAAAGAAAAAAAATCTATATATAGACAATTAAAAACCATGAAGATTTCATTTTTTTCAAGTTTCTACAAAAACCGTTAATTTGAGATATATGAATTTTTACACGTTTAATGTCTAATAAAATTTCATATCAATTAGTTGTGACTTATCTATAAGATGTTCTGTTACTTAACTTACCTTGATAAGTGATATCAGGAACCAATACATTAGTTTCAAAAAGTTCATGAGACAATGTCAGGTTAACCAAATGTTCTCCCTGTTCTTTCACTATACCTTCTAAACGACATTCGTTACTCAAACTGTTCAATTCATTAACCGCATTGTCAAAAATTGGAGGTCCTGGCGAACGACCTGGAGCCGGATCACCGTTTTGACTATGACCCGCGAGATTCAAAGAGAAATTAAAAACGATATCCAAAAAACAAACACCGAAGAATATTATTATTATAGAGTTATTCATTATCACAGTTTTTTGAAACTATTGGATTATTTAAGCATTTTTATTGCATTTCACATATAAATTCAATAAAATAAAAAGTAAATAAGCGTTAGCACTATCTACAATCACTTCTGGAGACGCACCAATCGACCAAAGCATGTTCGTCGAATTGGACACCATAAAGGGAACGGGGTGAAGCGATGAGGACAATAAACGCACACGAACTGAGGGCTGAAATACTGAAAACCTGAAATCTAGCAGATATGCTGGAGCCGCATGTCTCGCGCGCGTAAAGGCTCCACAATCGATTTCTGCTATATGGAACGTAAAAATTGCAGAACAATGTAAAGTCACCTTGAATCAAAACATAACATTAGATGTTTTTAAAGTTTTATTGCACAAGGTTTCCCAAAGAAAATATACGTATAACTTGAAAAGTCATCAACTCTGATTACAAATTTATTTTATTATATACATAGTAATCGACACTGTAAACTTTTGACTTTAACTATATTTTTTTCAAATTATTCATCAGATCAAAAAAAATATATGCTGTGTAAAAGACAATTTGATACGCTTTAATATCGATCTCGATATTGATATAGTGAAATTAATTCAATTATCAAATTAACCTCTTTTATTATTAACATTCCTAGGGTTATTGACAATTTCAAACTTAACACTTGATTTCTTAATAATATGTGTGACTTCCTCTTGCACTAATAATATCTCTCATACGATTAGGCAAAGATCTAATCAAGTTAGCTTTTGTTTCTTGTGAGATGTTAAGCCACTCTTCTTCTACAGCAACAATAACCTGTGGGATCGAGTTTGGGGTAGAAAGTCTAACTCAAATCCTCCTTTTCAGTTAATACCTTAAATGTTCTATCGGTTTTTGGTTACTATTGTATATTGGCCTCTCCATAACCTGAAAACCGACTTTTGCAATGTAATCTTGGACTATTCTAGCGGTGTGCGGCCTTGCATTGCCGCGCATAAAAGTAAATTCGTCTTCAATGTAGTCGACGTAAGGTACTAGATAAATTGCTAAAATCTCCTCGATATATCAATTTTTGAACCTAACCTAACCTAACCAATGAATACAGAAATTGCACCCCAAATCATATTGGAACCACCTCCATAAGCATAAGCAATAATCTACTCTCTTTTGTTTGTTTCTAGAATCAGAATTATCGAGAAATCCGTTGTGTATAAATAGACGCTTGTTTATTAGCCAATCAGTTAGTATACAATCTGATTTCTTCCCGAACGCATCGTGTTTAATAGGTGCAAATGATTTACGAAGCTGAAGCTGCCTTGCAACAAGTACCATAAGAAAATTTGACCACCACCTTTTGTTGATGCCGAGATATATGATATTTTCATGACTATACGTTAATAGAGAAGGCTGCTAGACTGACAAGAGAAAGTTGTGAATTTTAGCAAAAGCAAAGCAGTCTTAAAACGACAAAATCAAAAGTTGTAATGGGCTTTCGCGAGGCACCTTACCGGAACCTGGATATTATGAAGTGGAAAGGACCTCTAAGGCAGATAGGCTTGCTAACAGTAGTGCAATGGGGGATAAAGCCGAAGAGGAAGTAACAGTGTTACTATTGATAGTTGAGATATTCCATTGAGACAGAAATCAGAATCAATCGGGACATATGGATATCCAGAGCTATTTAGCTGAGTATCAATGAAGAGAGCTTCACAAAGATTCACAAAACACTCAATCTAGAAGACCATTGGAGTAATTACTAGAAATTATAGTGTTGGTACAGACTTCAAAAATGGAGAATGGCCACGGACAATAATTGCAAAGAATGTAACGGAGAAAAGATGACGATCGAGCATCTGACACAATAGATTGCCTCGAAAAAACAGAATAAGAAAGAAAAGGATTTAAAAACTTTATTTTGTGTTGGATGCTTAAATATGAGCTATAAGATTGAGAAAGATGTAAGGAATAACTGAGCTGTAAGTCATGGAAAATAAAAGGTAACATAATGGACCTCATACCTCCGAGTGAACCACGACCAATCTAGATCGAGGTTGATCGTACTAACCTAACATAATCTTTTGTTCTGTTCTTGACCGACACCTTATCAAAAAAATAAAAGTTGTTAAATTATCTATTCTAATGTCATTAAGTATATTTTTTTTATACTTAATTGAGACATATTTAGTGTGTAAACAATAAATCCACAAGAAAACAGATTTTATTCATGCGAAGAAAAGCATTTAAATAAATGAATGCCCTATTAAACAATAACTTTGCGAAGCGGATGTTCGCAACTACCAGACTAATATTTATGGAAACAAACTTCCTTGAGTATAATTTATACCTTTATATACTATTTGGAGCCCGCTCTAAGATAACTTGCATAAGGTATTTAAACAAAATATAACTACTGTTAACATTGCCAATTTGTTTCTGTTAAGCTTATATTTATCTATTATCCAGGCCAGGTAACATAAGTTCTTCATAAATAGAGAGCGCGATAAATGTAAGTTTACGTGTTGAAAGCAATTTATAAGATTTTAAATAGTTAATTGAGGCCGGACGAAGAGAATACTTGTAGGTTGGTATGTCCTATGAGAAAATGCAGATAATTAAAAAAATCAAAATTATAGAGATGGAAGAAAGCACAATGACGGTGATGAAAAATGACTTACTTCAATTACCTCCATTATTTCTTTTCTTTTTTCTTGTATTGCTATATTTTCAATACCTCTTATAGATGGTCTGATGAAATTTGATCATAACCAGTGAATTTAAAGTTCGCATGTAACTCGAATCATTATTTTTTTTCTAAATTGGTTTGATGTTCTTGTGAAGTTTGAGCTCCATATCTAAAATGTGTGACTGTCAGCTATTTGTTTACAGTAAGAAAAGTTTGTTTGGCGATATTTCTTATGAGAAAAAAAGTTGAGCAATTATTCTGCTTAAAATTTCCTGTTGCCAATGGAATTAGGGCTACTGAATCTTTGAAAATGTTGCAGAAGCGCTTTGGGAAGTTTATCACGAACGCGATTATTTGAGTGGCACAATGGAAGTCGTGAAGTCATAGAAAACTTGACTCATGTAAATCACCCATTCACCTTTGTCAATGCCGATAACAATAAAGAATTAATGGAATAGTACTTGAAAATCGTCGTGTCCACTTCCAAGATGTAGCAAAGACTCTTAACATCTCTTATGAATTGCCTTCACCAATGGTCTCAGGTGTGATGCCTTCATCCAGTGTGCCATTCAGCTTATGTTGGTATATCTCTAATTAGGGACATTCCTCATCTTCGTCTGCTCCGCTTCAATTCCGGAGACTCCTCATATTTCTATTTTTACAGGATTGCCCAGAGAACATCTGCATCAGATAATAGTTAACAGCAGACTTTTCTCACATCTTTTACTATCGTTGCATACTTACCTGTCTCTACTAAGTTTTGATATTGTTCTTCAGCTAGCTGCAATTACCTCGGCGCCATGTATTGAGCGTCACTCCTAACAATATCGCTCTTAATGCTGATGCTTTAGTGGAAACGTTCTCCACCTATTGCTTAAAATTGATCCTGAGTATTTCCACGCGAAAAATGATCTTACTGAGTTTCTTTCTGCTAGTTATTAGAAACGCTTCCGTTTCTCGTTCTGTTAGCTCTTGATCAATGATTAAAGCAGTCCTGATATCTCTCGAAAGGGACATTGAAGAGGTTTTGCAGATCTTCCAAATGTTCGCATACATCGATGTCATCGTACATGATTTTCGAGAGATGTGTGTGTAACTCGATATTCGCTCGGGCAAATTTAAGTGTCGTATTCTGGGTCGTTCATCTTTGTCAGCGCCTCCAGTCCCACTTCACCGAATTGAAGGCATTACCGGAGATATCAACAGGCATCGCCACACAGCAGGCACCACTTTAACTACTCGAGTGGATAGGTTTTACCTTCTTGAGCTTGCTTTTCATGTAAAGAATCTTCGTTGGCAATAAATAGTGTATGAGTAATCATATGAAGAATAGGAATTCCAACTTAAAATTGCCTTGTTTCGTGCAATTCTAGAGTGAACATGATTGAAAGAAGTAGAGGTGGTAGCGAGTGAAATAGATGTTTAATTTGATATAATAAAAAACTCAGGATCAAAATGAGAGGAGAAAAAATAAATTGAGAATAATAACAAATTCAAAATATCAAATAGTCTATACCTGTGAAGGAAAGGAAGTATAAATTATAATAAGTCAATAATATTCAGATATCATTTAACCAAATCACTGCTGATTTTTCAAATTTACGAGTTGATTTATAACTTTATGATGGTGAACAATTGCATTAAATCATTATTATCATTTGTTAATAGAATTTTATTATCAGTGTTTTCATTTAGCATGCTCATTTCATAACAAACATACCTTTTAGATTGAAAATTAAATGATTCCGTACGTTGTAATTATATAAATATTTAGTAGTGACTAATTTTATATTTTGTGCATTCATTTGATTTATTTCAACACGACTATTTCAATCAATCAAATTCTATATTAAAAAGTAAAAATCATATATTAACAAAACTTTTATACGAGATATTGTAGAGTTTTAGAATGATTTTTAGTTCCAAAGAACCGATGCTTTTTATATCAAAAAATTGATGACGATCAATCTATTTCATACCACAGAATACCAACGAACGGTCGTTTTGTAACAAAAATAGTTTTCAGTACGTTATCATGTAACTCACAAGGTTTTTTTTAATGAAAATTGCGAAGTGACTCGTCCCCAAAAACAATTATTCGAAATCCTTTGAAAAATGATGCTCAAAATTTAATCATTACAGTCATAATACAGACTCAGTATATCACTTTTTTTTTAAATCATACTAGTTTTTGATAGATAAAAGTTACAAACAAATGATGACCATTTAAGGAGTTGAATAGTTTTTCGGAGAAAACATATCGTCTCCTATTCTCGATATATAAAGTATTGGAAATGGAATATAAGAATTTATCCATTGTGAAGCAATGGAAATACAATAAAATGTACTTGAATCCCGCTTTTAAGAGCGGAAAAGTGTACGTTGAGAACTGTTCGGATTATTTTGAAACAAAATGGTTACTGTTGATTTGAAGTACGAAAAAAACAATTTGGAAAATCCAAACGAAACAGAAATTTCTAAAAAGCATCGTTTCATCGTTTTCAAAATGTCCTAAACCGAATCCGTCTGCTGGGGAAATCTAACACCTGAACATTTCTATACCGACTCAACATTTGGTTGTCCTGCTCACAATAAATAAATATACATATACAAAATTTTATTTATACTTTTTTCACCTCCTTTTGTTTTAAAATCTGCTTTTTTGAAGGACAAGAACTATTTGTTATGATTGAGAAACATGGAATGGATTGCTCCCATAAACAGATCCTTATAGAATCTAAAATTTTTGGTTAATTAAGACAAAAACTAATTATTTACTTCATGTTAATTAATGTTTATAGTCTCCTAAATCTGTTGGCCTTTAGTGCTTTAATATTTTCATTTCAAAACTCTTAGTCAAAGTGCATCCCATTAGGATATAGGTAACTGGGATTTTCTGTCAATCATCCAATATAATTTATGTAATTGTAGAGCAAATTTGCGTGATTTATTTTTTTATTTTTGAATTTTAGAGGAGAACACACTGGAGCAAAGAAAAATGAAATAGCTGATAAGCTCGCTAAAGCAGGGAGAGACAAGCCCTTCGTGGGACTAGAACTCTTCTGTGGTATCGATTACAAAACAATGGAAAAAGCACTGGAAAAGAGCAAAGCAAGAAATAGGAGCAAAACCAATTATTGGGACAATCTATAGGGGCTGAGATAGGCAAAGACTGGGAAACTATAACCAGAGTAGATCTGCTGAATGTATCAACCTAAGTAAGAACAATCTACGAGTACTAACAGAAGTTCTGTCGAGGCCTCAACAAACACCTAAAGACTCTAAACCTAGCAGATATTGCAGAGCAGTATCTTTTCCTTTCAAAATCTCTGTTTGATTTACTAGCTGTGACCCTGTTCAATAGTTCCATGTTTGTTTCTGAATCCGAAGTGATTATCTAGTTATTCAAATGAGAAATTTCCTCATAAAAAATTTCTCAAAAACTTTAAAAAGCACACTAAGTTAATAGGATTTTACGACGTGACTTCTGCGGATTTACCTTGTTTTGGAATCATGATTATTTTGGCAATTTTGCATTCATTAGTAAAGTATCCAGTTGTGATTATTGTATTCAATATTTGAGTTATAGCTCCATTCTTTAGTTATTACTTAAGATGCTTCATTAGGGAAATAATCAAATACACTTTGCAAGTATAAATAATATCCCTTTATCCTCATTGGTTTTGCCCAGTTTTCATCTTTATTTTTAATCGTATATTGAAGTTTTTCGAATGTTTTGTATAGTATAAATATAGTTTTAGAATATTTTCACTCGAATCTTACGTTCTTGCCCTCTTTAGGATGAAAATACATATACATAATTTTAACTTAAAAGATCTGTGATATATATAATTACAAAAACATTTTCAATTCAATAAATTATTGTTCAAAAATTTTTTTTCTCTGTGCCCAACGTAAACCTTCGTGCTTTTGTTTTGATACTGACTGATTTCGGTTCTAATACGTAAAGAACTCATAGAGAATGAGACAGTTGAGTTCATTTTAATGTATCGGTATGATCTATTAAAATAACATCATTTTAATTGGGAGGAAGTTGTCAAAAAATTAAAAATATTAAATTAGATTATGGAGGCAGAAGTAATATCGTTTCTTTACGTTGTTGGTAATTATAATTAAAAATAACTCAAAAACACGCTTTTAAAGCACATCAAACTAAAAAGTTGAAAATAATTTTTAAAATAAACTTAACAATGATGAATGAAAAATCCTAGTTTTATTATGAAAAAGGTTCGGGCGCTCGATGTACGAGAAATATAGAACAAAGCGACCCACATAGTATTTTTCATTCATTATTCATTTTGATTTCATTTTAAAAATGATGCTCAGCTTTTTAGTTTTATGTGCTTCAAAATCGTGTTTTTGAGTTATTTTAAACTAAATTCATCTAATTCATATCACCCTCCTATAATGGCATCCCTGCTTATATACCTACATCTTGTCAAAAAACTGAGCCAATCGACGTAGTTGGTAAGGTTATCGAAGTGCTTAATTTCTAGCACGGAGATTGGAAGTTCGAAAAAAAATTTTATTGAATAAGTCACTTGCTCTTAGTTGAAAGGAAAGTTACAAACAAACAAGCTCACAAACAAACAAACAAACCCAGATACAGGTGAAGTTAATATAAGCGTGTTAAAAATACCTTTCATCCAACTATCCCTATTCCAAAAAAATCAAATGTGAGTTTTTGTATAAAGAAATATTGTGTCTTTAGCCATGAAGAATTTATCACGATCGTAGAATCATGTAATTTAATATTCTGGTAATTGACTCTTTTTTGTTATTCAAACCATCTTTTTTCATAAATTTTAACCTCAACTCAACTATACTTTTCAATACTTCACAACGTCTTTCATATGTAAACAGTTGAATTCTTAAGTATACAGCTTACATTAGGCTCTCATACTCCGTAAAATTTTTTTAATATCACATTCAAATTTTGGAGATTTTAATATCTTATTATGGGAATCCTTTTCAGTGATGATTTCTGAGCAATCATCTCACAACCACAGCCTTTTCATGGATAGATTATATTCGAGCTTTAATATTAACAAATACTAAATTTTCTTATCAAAATAAAAAAAAATCACAGCGAAGTATTCTTCAAATGCATAATGAAAATATTTTTTATTACATAAGGAAACTATATAAGAATGATTTGCCGTCAAACCAGTCATTTGAAATTGTACCAATTTACAAGCGGCAAATAAGTAGTACTTATTCCTTCCCTGGAATACTTATCACTTTTGATTATGCTCAACGTAAGAGTATTAAACATTATTAGTCTTAGATATAATTGGATTGCCGCATATGCAAAAAATGATGCGCGTTCAAAGAATGGTTTTTGAAAGTCTAGAGACAGCGGTGCGTGTCTGTAATGAAAATTTAAGGAATTTTGGACCTCATAGGGTACGTAAAACGGAAAATTGTTACTGTTATTATATTCAAGATTATTGGCGTTTATACTGTTACACTTCATTTCAGTTGATTTTTTTTAAAGAAAAAATAATATTTTCCAATACTGTTCCCGATTCATAAGCTATTTTACATAAATTTTTATACATGGTCCTTGATAATTATTTAAAACCTTTTCTCAAGCTACAAAATATCTGTAAAGGGGGGATACCTTTTTTACAACAATCATCATTTCTTTCATAAAATCTTCAATTATTTGTGTATTTGTGTCGTTTTAGTTAATCTCAAACAAAAAAATTGTATATATTAAATTGGTCCTTAACGCTGTAATCATTTGAAAACTATCCATCTTCATTTCAGTAAAATCTAACGTGAGTTTTGTATCAAGAAATTCTGTGTTTTGAGCCAGCAAGATTTTATCACAATCAATCACGTAATTCTTTGTTATTGTAAATGACTATTTTTTCCTCGTTCAAAAGATGATTCGCATTTCTTTTTAAATTAATTAAATTGAACTCTCAATCAAGAAGTATACAGTTTTGGTATTGACTTTTCTAAATTTCCTGTGGTATAATTGTTCTAAGATACAAAATAAAATTCTTGTATTATTTACTTCTTGTAGTACTATTTTTCAAACTATTAATAATTAAAAAATATCAATGTAATATATTTTTTTTCAAATCCAATGAAACTTACGATCAATAACTCACTTTTTGACATTTATGATCATTATACTCTGTCAAATCATCATATAGAGATTGGCGATTCAACAGCACTGTTAAATTTACTTTAAAATCATTCATCAATCTACGAACCTTGATCTTAGTAATTTTTCCGACCCACATAATCATTCATAAAAGCTAATCGAGAGAACGTGCGTAGTGAAAAGAATATCCCTACTTGAAGCTGTGTGGAAGAAGATTTAAATTTTTTTATTCGTTCCGGGATTCAAGAACTGCAGCTTTGTCCATTTTATGTGAAATTTTACGCAAAGATTTTTGTCTACCCCAAATAAGATCTAGATGATACAGGAGCATCAAAGCGTCGATTTTTCGCCAACAGAGCAATTCAAAACAATATTGTGTATATCCATAAAGCTCATTGTTAACTGAACGGTTTCCAAAACTGCCACATATAGAGCGAAATCATAAGCTACAGATTCCATTACATCCAGTTAAATGTGTATTTTGAAGCGGAGGCACCATTAGAATTTATTTCTATGAAAATCATGTCAGGTCATAAATCGTTACCAAATTGAGAAGAAAATATTTTTAATTTGAACAGAAAAATGCTGCATACCTCACGGTAACTCCAGGCATCAACTGAGAACCCAAATTGGCCTTCGTAGGTGTGTGATTTGACACTTCCCGATTATTTACTGTTGTGTCACATAATGTGACAGGTTTTTGCTGCGTCCATTGTTTGTTTTGTATTGGATCACATTTCGTTTTGTATTTTTTTTTTTCGATTAAAAACATTTACAAGAGTAAGCGAATTCTTCAAAACGGATAGTTCCAGAATGCCTATACTAGATCCAATTATGGTGGCAAAAAATACTATTGAAGCCAATGCTTGGCTTTTAAAACATTAAACGGACTTTTCTCCAGGAAAATGGGCAGTTGAAAAGTAATTTGCTAAAATTAAACGAGACGAAATCAGCATTTAGGATAACGTACGCTCCAAAGAGGCTACGAAAAGAACGAATCTACAAAATAACTCCGGATAACCATAAAGTGGAATTTTTCAGATATCTGTGACTAAATATTTGTGTATATAAAAGCTCTGGGTGTCGCGCGAGCTCACAATCGACCAAAAATTGATCATTTTGAGCAGTGTTCGCAGCTGTTCAATCTCATTAAACCCGATTTGTACATCAATATATGATAAAACATGGAAAGACGCATTTTTTGGAATGCGAATGGTATGATATTCGACTTTATTATAAACAGCGACTATAACGTAGCTTTTGAAAGACGAAATCAGCGAAAAATCAGCCCCATTTGAAGAGAAAGAAAGTACTGTTTCATCAAGACAATGCACCGTGTCACGAATCAATGAAACGTTGCCAAAGTTTTCTCCAGATATGGCCCTCCTCGCTAGACAAATATTTCGATCTAATGCCTTAAGTAAATTCTATTTTGAGGCTAACGACAAATCGTACTATTAAAATGTTATCAAAAAATTATGTGCTCGCAATAATCGATGCATCGCCTTTGAATGCAACTGTACTAAGTATGAAAATCACATGCTGTCAAAAAAATGCTGTTTTTTTTCTATGCTATCCAACCAGCAACTCTGCAACCCACCACATTTATGAAATTATCGATCTAAACGTCCGTGAAAACTTTTTTATTGTATATTATTGGTTCCATAGCAACAGCTTCTTATGCTTGCGTTCTTTTTGACTACACTTAATAAGTCTACTTTTTGTCTTTTGACAAGGTCTAGTTATTTTACTGGAAACAATGCACTTTCTTCTGTTTGAATGATATTCATATTCATAACAAGAGTTAATAAATTAATTTATACGGAACAAATAAAAAAATTATAAATAATTCATAACCATAGCTTTGTAATGCTTGTTTGACAAATTTTTGACACAAAATATTTTTTTTATTAGTTAGAAACATATACTTACTTTTTTCCGACGTGATTACGTGGCCATATTGATAATGAGTGGAGTCAGTAAGTATTAGCAGTGAAATTGAGAACTTGATTTTAAAGTGATGAAAATATAATAAAATTATTATAATATTTCACAAGTCAAATTAGAAGTATCAGTACTAGGCCCTATCTTGTCTCTTCTGATTATCAACGGCATTGTCTATATAAAGATCAGCGGTAAAATCTGTCTCTTTGCTAATATTAGCTTCTTTTGGAGCAACCCTGATGTCACGGCACTTCATAAGACCATATTTAGTGACCTAATCACCCTTAAAGTATGGTGCAGCTCAATCTTCTGTGACTCAACGTTTCTAAAACTAAAGTTTTGTCATATAAAGATACGTTGTAGCCTTTTGTGCTAAATAACACCACCATTGACGTCGTTGAATCTGTACAATTCTTAGCGCTAGTTGAGGACAATTACTTGAAATGGGAGTTACATATTTTCGCCTTATTTAAAATTTATGTTCTGTCTGTTTTGCACTAAGATCAGTTTGCAAGGAACTAACGTCTATGCCAGTATATTAGGACTTCTTTAGAAGATTAAAAATATTGACTGTTTTTTTCTTATTCATATTTGAATCCGTTTATCTAGTCCAAAAACATGCTTCTATTATCTTTATTATCGGAGTACGATCTTTATCCACCTACTCTACGTTCAGAGCTAGCTACAGACTCAATACTGTACAATAGGAAAAAATGCACAATCATTTACCAATTGGAATTAGATCTATACTATCTTTTTCAGCATTTGGCAGAAATTTCAAAGCATATTTACTGTGTGAAGTGCCCTACACACTGAACATTGTACACACTGATTTAAGATTAATATTTTTTAATATTGTATTGTATTTTTTGTGTTATTACTTTATATCTAGATTTTATTCTTTATTAACTCTTTACAAATTGTGGACAATTATGACAAGAAAACATTTTTTCTTCTCTCTCTCTCTCTACCGTTTAAACCAATTTTTTTAAAATAGGTTGTAGGCCAGGTGTTGAATTTATTGCTAATTCGATTTCTAGCTACACAACATGCTATGTCAAATTCTACCAACAGCATATTTTGTAAATAGTGGTTTTTGGCCATTTTACCGAACTGGAAATGGAAGAGATGTATGTGTATGTAGTATATTCAATTTACCATGTCTTCATGGGAGCCAATTCTCGACTTCAATAAACATTGGAGGATTCATTGACGAAAACCAGTATTTCAAATTTCAAGGAAACCAAGTAAAATTAGTGGTAAGATGAATTTTGGTATTTACTTAAATAATGAGAGTTTCCACAATTCCACAATATTTTGCTTAGTTTACTTGAAGAGGAATAGAAGATGTCAACTAGAATGAAATTTTTTTAATGTTAATCATGTAATCAAACAAACAAAAAGGATCTTATCTAGGTTTCACATCATTTTCATTTTTAAGAAAAGTAAGGCGTTTATTGAAAAAATGTTTGTTACATATTGAAATATATTGCTCGGGAATTTATTTCTTAAAAATAACATCATCCAAATGTCAACCTTTGTGCTCACGGCATTGATTTAATCGTGCACTGAAATTGCCTATGACTGCTCGCTAAGTATTCTCCGTGATGACTGCTATTTCATGACGGATATTTTCGTTTAATTGTGCCCGGGAAATCGGTTTATTAGCGTAAACATTAGATTTTACCTAACTCCACAAGAAAAAGTCCATAGGTATAAATCAGTATTAAATGAAGACCAACTTATGTCACCTTTTCCAGGAAAAAATTTCAGGACCTTGTGGCAGAAATTTATTGGACTTGTGTGAATTTGCTCCGTCCTGCTGGAAACATGTTTTTTGGTAATAACCATTTAAGTTTAGGAGTTCAGAATTTGTTTAAAATCTGCACATATTACTCTGAAATCACTGTAACTGTGCGTCCCATTTTATCTTAAGAAAAGTAAGTGCCTATAATTTCTCGCGCTGACATCGTATCCCATACGGTCCCATTAAGTGAATGTAGGGGTTTCTGATATTTGTATTTTGGATTGGTTACACTCCAGAAGTGGTAGTTTTACGGGATGGCGTGTCCATTAAGATAAAAATGACCTTTACCCGAAAACAAGATGCTATTAGAGGTTGAAAAGCTCCCAATCATCTGGTTCACGAAGTCATACCTTTGACCATCATCCTGAAAATATTATAGAATTTTCTACGCACTACTGTCGCCGAACTACCATCTATATTAAACTTGCTTACGATTTGCTCCCGAGAAACGCTCCATTGTGACTAAATTCCCAACTTCCCATTGACTTACCTTCCGCGCCCCTAAAGTAAAGTTAGAAGTTGGCAGCTAATAATCAAAATTCTCCTTTTAGTTAAGCTGAATACTGACATGAAAACCCGAATACTCAGAAAATACTACTTTAATAGAAAATTTTTCAAGTACATTTTGATATAAATTTCAATACAAGATTAGAGTTTTAGCGATATAAGGTGGAACCTCCTGCTTTGATCAATTATTTTTTTGTTTTTGGTAACCGGCCTAATTCGATATCATAATCAGAACAATCAAATCAAGTGTTTTAATTTTGAATGTTACCTTACAAGAATCGACAATGTTCATTATTTCTAAAGTACAACAAAATATTGGAACGTCATCTAATTCCTTATCTGAAAACATTTCAAAATCCAAATTATCTGTAAAATAATGATAGATTACATATAGCTAGACAAACCTATTTCCACCATAACAAAATGTGAAGATCGATTATGGTATGTAATGACATTCCTTACTGCTCAGGGTCACCATTAGTCTTCATAAGAGGCAAAATGAATACACATTGATACATTCAAGAAATATGGGAACTTCATCTTATCCCTTAACTCAGGACACTTCAAACTCCCAATAATCACCAAGTAAACGGTCGGTTACAAATAGCCAGACAAGCCTAGAACTACTAGTGCCATAAGAGTCGCAGATTTGTCCCAAATTGAACGGTAGAAGACCGCTTACTTCTCATACGCGCTGATAGGTTTCTTTATAACTTGATTATACCCAGAATGGATAAGAAATCCTGATCTTCAAGGCATTATTAAAGTGGTTAGCGGAAACTTAGATTATTACCACCAGATTTATATTGGATATCAGGATTCTATGGTACTGAATATACCCTAATTACATGCTTTCTTTCTTATCAAATTGAATTGAGAAAACCTTTTTTGAATTATATTTTGATTCCAGCAGGAAAACCAATACTTATCGTGAAGCATGATGCTTCTTTAGAAGAGTTAAAGAACCCATGGCATGAGGTTTTGATAAGAAACCAAGTGTTCTTAAATGTGTATGTACGAGATCTGATCCCTTTGCTCCACACCTGAACCACTCACAATAAAACATTGGAAAAGATATTTTTATTTTTGGAAATAGTGTCCATTAAAGTTAACAAATTTTGCCATCGATGATCTAGCACTTTTTGAAATAAAATTTGTTCAACATTCTGCAAATCAACGACGTATGACATTTTCCGAAGTAAATCGTTTATCACCCAAGCGCTCTCCAAGTTTTAAGTCGGTAAACACTAGATCACAAATCTGGAAAACATAGATTCGCAACAAATTCAAAATCTGTTTAAGCTATTGTGACCGTTGTGATGGTCGACCTGTCACTGGACGCGTTATCATAATGCGCAACTTTCCCAGCATTTTTCGGTTACAGCCTCACGTAATTTTGGAAAGGAATTCAGATAATTATGACTCTAATCTACTAAAATTACGCCTTCAGTATCTCGAAATCGATTAACATGACCTTCCCTGATGAAGATTGTATCTGCAATTTTTTCGGCGGTGTTGAGCCTTGATGCTTCGACTCCTCTTTCTGCATTCTAGTCTAGTGATAGATCCATGACTCATCCATTATCATCAATCTAGCAAGAATTTTGTTTTCTTGTCAATATTCCGGAAGATGACTACTGCCTAAATATATTTTAGTTTGATTATGTGGACTCGTAGAGAGACAGATCCCTATCTTCAACTTGCAACACGAGATCATACGCTTTGTTAACATTTGTGTATATGGTAGGAGTCGTGGGTGTTCCACCTCATTTTCATCCGTATCCGACTGTCTACCTCGTATAAATTCACAGAAGAAACTTCTCATTATGTTCAAATACCCCTGGTATTTCCACCAAATCTTTGTGAATTTGCTTTGGCATCAATTCTTTTATACGCAAGTATTTAATCACCAAGTGGTTCTCGACACAGCTCATTACGTTGAAATCTGACTCTCAAAATAAGACGTGATGATAATAGTATTGATTTATAAATAGATCAGATTCGGACTAAAGGGATCAAGCTTGATATATAAAGTTAATCTTCTACTACATTTAGAAATATTTTTAAGGATCTAGAAGTTGATGTGAGCCTTCCCGAAACTTTAACTCGTGTGAAGATATGTATTAAGTATAGAGTTAAACAACTATGGTATAATGGAATACAACTACAAGAGAGGATTCTGAGAACAATATTCATCGACGAATTATGGTAATTGACAATTATTTTGTAATCGTTTATATAATTACTTTAATTGACTCAATCTTCTTTATTAAAAATGAATTGTTCCATTCACTATTCTATTTTACAGGTCTATCCAAAAGTCCCTTTATTCTATTGCAATGTTTTTCTTATTTCTTAATTTATTTAAACTGTTCTTTAACGATGGGGTAAATTTATAAACATTGTCTTTCACTCACTTAATTTATTGTTATTTCTAGTAAGGAGAAGTTTACCTTCGGTAATGATGTGCGATAATTGTTTTTGTGTTGCAGTCTTGGTCTTGGTTTTCCAGAAAACGCAATATCAAGAACTAGACAGGGTGCTAAACTAACGTAAGACTACAATTATTTAAAATTTCAATTTATTCAAATACTGCTCTTAATTCTTATAATTTTGTGGATGTTTGTGGACAAGTAGTCTTTAAAGAAGATTTTGTTTTCAGGGTCCCGTTTTAAAACTTATCATCGAACTAAATATTCTTTAAAGAGCCCCGATGAAAGTTAATCTAATTCAATAAAATTAAAAATAATCATATAAACACGCAAACACCACATTAACTTTGAGCACTATCTTAATGTTAACATATTTTTTAAAATGTATAAAACAAGTGGCCAATAAATTGTCACAAATATGAAAAAATTCTCTTGGAATCATAGACCAAGACTGAATCTTGTAAGACCAAGACTTCATATCACACTGTAAGACCAAAACCAAAATCGTATACCTAAGACCAAAACTAACCTGGTCTTGGTCTAGATCTTACGTTTACTACTTATCTTAGGCCCATGAAGACGATCATTTAGTTATCGAAATAGACCTCAGGCAGTCTAATTGTGAGTGTTGATTTAATAGTAGGAGTATCCAGATTGTACAGTATGAATTTCACCAACGATTACATAAATTTTATATTATTGATGATCTAGAATCTAGATGTATAAAATGTTCAGTTTTTGATGGTTGAATCAATAAGAACCTGCAGAATGGTTTGTAGAAATAGACTAAACTGATCCAATATATCCACATTGTATTGAAAAAAAATTTCTCTGCGTCTGTACCTATTTATTTGATCAATTCTGAAGAAACTTTGTTTGCTTCAATAGGTTTGATTAGATTGGTTCGTATGTGAATTTCTTATATCCTCTTATCGTTCCGAGGTTATGTCTTCAAAGTCACAGATTAGTCCTCTTTTTAGATCATGAGGTTAAATATTTAAGCTGCTCTTCTCTATATTCTTGATGTGGCTACTTAATATTGTAGTACAAAGCAACTATTTCTTTTATTAATGATCTCAGAGGATTATAGTGAACTAAATCATTTTTTTTTATTTTTTTTCGTCCAGTGAAAGCCAAAAACGTGGGTGAATCCTAAATAACGTTTAAATAAATGTTATCATATGTTGTAGGTGCAATGTAGTGAAAATGTCAAACTTCTGCTTATGGTGTACTCCACATCCATTAAAATGTCCGCTTTATTATTGCTATTTCCGTAATTTAGGGCTGGAATGTAACAATAATTTTCCAATACGGTATGATGTTGAATGGCAGAACTGTCCCGACCACACAATAGTTGTGGATCACATTGCAACTAGACATATAATTTTGACATATATGTATAGTTACACAACTGAAAGCGATGATGAAGATGAAGCTCTCGATTTATCTATGGAGTAGGAAACGCTAATTTATATTATATAAAATAGGTTGTTATTATTATACGTATTTTGTCTTTTATTTTGGTTAATAAATTACACATAAAATACTACTAAATTATTTTGTTCATTTTAATATGGTTTTAAATAAATAAATATGCAACAACATGAATATTTTTTCGAATAATTACTAAAGAATTACTCCTTATGTGACTATAATTGCAAATCAGCAAAGGGAATTAATAAGAGCGATAAACAAATTAGAAGAGGAAGCTAGGAATTACGGACTGGAAATAAATGCATAAAAAGCAAAATGTATGAAAATATTGGGAAAACCAGAAGAGAGAGCAAAACCAACTGAAAACTAACAAACACGAGTATAATTATGAAACAGTATCGACCTTTAACTATCTAGGAATAACATTGGGTCAAACAACCAGTGACAGGATAAAGAAGAGGATAAAAAACGGCTATCAAGCCTATGGAAGAAATAAAAACCTATTGAAAAACATAACCAAAAAAAAACAAAATAAAAATGTACAAGACCCTAATAAGACCATTAATCACGTTTGGAAACAACAGTAAGCAACAAAAGGAAATAAGAAGAAGAACTGAAAAGAACCGAGAGAAGAAAGAGACTATAACAGGTCCAAACGCAACACAGAAGGGGGAAAGAAGAGCAAAGAAAAACGAAGAAATAGAGAAAGAGTTGGAGAAGGAAAATAAAGTGAGATACATAAAAGCACAAAAACAAATGGGCTGGGCATATAATAAGAAGAAAATCAACTGAAATGATCAAAAGAATAACGCAATGTGGCCAAGGAGAACAGGCTGGCTGAAAAAGACTTGGAGAAACGAAATAGAGAAGGACATAAGAACACTTAACTGGAGAGCAAAATGCCGGAAATGAATGGAAAATAATAACAAATGTAGTAAAGATAAACGATAAATAAAAATAGAAAACGAGGTGTAATCCACCTCAAAAAAGAATTTTAAAGCGTTATAAGCTATAGCCATAAACCAAAGGATTGAAAAGCTTGATAATGATGATGACTCCTTCTTACCCGTCTGAAATTCTAGGAGTTTAAAAATCTGAGAACAGGGTATAGTATTACTGCTTATTTTTCAAAGAACGGTAATTATTACAATATTTGAGTCAGAAAGTGAATTTGAATTTTGAAATTAGTGGTTGTACTTATAGCCCAATAGACCTGCGTTAATAAGGAAATTATTCAAGTAATCAAAAAACTTTTAATTTAATATTGAGATTAAATTTTATACTATAAAGAAAAAAATGTCTGAGAAATAAAAAAAGGATAGGATTATGGAACCCTGTTTTGGATAATATTATATTTAAAAAATTTTTATAATTTTTATACTCATCTATCTGTTATAATGATATAATATGTCAATATAAAAAAAAATTCATTTCAAGAAATCATAGTTGTGTATTGGGAGTCTGCATACAATTTCTGTTTTCGTCTTTGTTGTTGTTGTACTCTTCCAATAATTAAGCTCCACGTTCGGCAACGTCATTTACAACTTAAAATGATCCTGCAATTTATTTGCTTTTCTTGTACGATCCTATCTATTCGTTTACATATCTATTTGTAGAAATTCCGATGGAAATTTTAGGAACTTTCTCTTTCTTCTTGTGTAAACAGCTTAAGCTGATCTTGAAACTGTCTTACCTTACATGTCCTTTACTATCCAACAGGCTCGATATATTCGCCCTGGTGCTCTGGGACCCCTTCAAAAAATATAATCATAAGCTCTAAAAGTTCTCTGTAGCTCCTTATAGGGAATGAACTAGAACAGCGGTCTCACCCCCGAACATTAAGTGCCTTGTAGCATTTCAGCTTTGATTTGGTAGTCATGTCATAGACAGGTGTGTGTACTAATATATTTATTCTCAGGAAGCTGGGCTGCGGTAAATATTGCTACCGGCACGATCTGCATAACAAAACCGTATCTTCTTAGGGTAAGCATGTGTTCTTCGTCCCCTTTGCGCTTGTATACTCCTTTGCTTGTCTTGTTGGTTGGATCCTTCCGTCTATTAAATTCATGGCCATTGAATTCTTATGTAGAACACCATGAGAATTTCCTCTGCCTCGAGGTCCTTTTGCCCGTACTACCTTAACAGTAGCATTTTGTCAGGATCTTTTGTCTGGTAGTGAACGTAGGTATCCTGTATGCTGATGCTAATTGGTAAAGGTCCAACGGCTCGTGGGGAGTTCGACATTGTTGACTTTGCCATTTTTGTTGCATGCATCCACATTATAGTAAAAAAATCCATCAATTTATTTTCCGTATTAGCCACATAGTTGGCGTGAAGACCCTGCACTACTTTTCCATATAGGATTTCAAGGTGAGTTTTCTGTCCAGCTACTCATACTTTTTAGTGTGCTGAAGCTTTTGTTCGCTTAGTATAAGGTTAAGAATTACAGTTATTTATAGCATCTTGTAAAGACTTTAATCTTTATCTTCTTGGGTTTGCATGAAATCCCCACGACTTCCGAAGCTCCCTCAATGATTTGTAGTATAGGTTACTGAATTCTTATAGGGTCATCTGTGCTCAATATATATAAGCAAAAAAATAACACGGATGAAGGAATACTTAAATAAAACTACATAATCTAATACAAAAATTTATATTTTCATGATTTGTGTAAGCAAGGAACTAAATTTGGTGAAAAATAATCAATTTTCTTTACCTGCCCAATATCCATATAATCTGCAGTTGCAAAAAATTCTCAAAGTTAAGAAATAAATTATTTCCATGAGGGATAATAGGGAAAATCCTGTGAAAAGACCTAAGAGCCCTCCAAAATTAGCCAAAAAGTCCAATGGTCCATACAGAGCATTTCTTTGCGAGAAAATAAAGTCTGAATTTTTAAAGAAGACGATTAGCTCCGACTTTGATTTGCTGAAATTTGAAAAAAATGACATCCAGCATCAACTACTCAAAGCTTTCTACTGAAACAGATTCTATGGGCTGTTTTAACTTTATTAAACATACCGATATATATCTATTTTGACGTTTCAAATATTTAATATTTCAAAATGTCACGATTTGGTTGTGGTACTGACGATAATATTAATGAAATTATAGAATCAAACATACCAAACATCATAATCAAATTATTAACAGCATGCGTGATGGAAATATCTACATCTTCATCAGTTATAGAAACTAACACGTCTAGATCTTCACTTAACTTTTCTTATTGTTCTTTTGTTACCAACACCTTTAAATAAATTGCTTTTGCTCTGTATTTTGTCTATAATTAAGAAAAAATTTTTTATCCGAATAACCCTCGATCATTGATGAATGCTCAAAAATTTTATAGCAACTTTCTCAACCTTGTTCCTTATAGGCAAATATTCACCTTTTTTTAAGTTTCTACACATTAATTTCGAATAAGGAATGCATGTCACTAGTTAATATTCAAGTCAATAACATTCAAACGAACTTTGACTTACTCACATTGAAATCGAAGTAAGATTGAAAAGGGATTGATAAGTACTAGACCAATCCCATTTTCCATACGACGTTTCCATATTGTATGACAATTCAGAACACGGTGGTAAACAATTACATTCCGAAACGTTACCATGTTTTTTTCTTCTTCTCGTTGAATTTATTAGGCTACTGAAATCTGGCAAATCTGAAAGATCCATCTCTGATGCAGCGATTTTCATGCATTCACTTGAACGCTTGCCACATATTTTGGTAGTATTTGCTTCTAAAACATATTTACAACCAATTAATTATTTGATATCAGTAAATATACTCTAGATTCAAGTTTCATAGGTCATAGACGCAATGTCTCTTCGGGACACTATATCTATAGTGCTTCTCTATCTATATTCATGCAACTAAAGTATAAAATCAAGTAAATTTGTGGCGATTCTATTCCTTCTGTTTGCTGGTTTTTTCTAATATCTGTTAAATTTTGCTTTTTATATATAGTGCTCACAAAATTCCAATTATCTTCAAAATGATTTCCTTTAACACTTATTTCGTGTAAATTTCTACTTTCAATTTCAATTCCAGTATGGGAATATTTAAAAACAAATATAAATTCAGTTTTCTATATACTAGAACATAAATTTCTTATTATTCAATTTTGTTCTACCTACACGTTTTTCTTTAGTAATTCCCATCTACTTTCATGTTCCCTACCCTATTTTATTTTTTTCCCCCGCAGTTCTACAGCCACTAGGCTGGAGTTGGGCTACCACCAAGGACCCAACTGGTACACCACCACCAATACACCAAATTCAACTACAACAACTTGGAACTCAGTTGAGGGCTGCAAACATCCCGATTTTCCATAGATAAGTCCCAGTTTGATATATAGAAATCTGAGTTATTTTTCATTTTATAACTACTTTTTTATTGTTGTCCTTTATTACTTTTTAATAAATTCATTATTTACTGAAAATTTTTCCGTTATTCTCGACAATAAAAATTGATTTGGAGAATCGTTTCGGAGAATTTCATGAGATATTTTCAGTTTTTCCACCTTTTCTATTCACTTTGAACTTCGTTCGTTAAAAGGGTGTCGAATTTAATATCAATTTTTCACCCCATCCAAGTACCAGTTATTTATATACCTTAACTGAGGCTGATACCACTTCCTGAGGAAGAGTCTCAAGCTGGAGAAGTGAGGTTACAACTGTTATGTTAATGAATTTGTTTTCTTACTTGGCATATAAAATGCGACACATCCACAATGATGTAGAGTTAAGTTTGTCAAACATTCCAGTCTACAATTATTAACTGTATAAATTTTGAAATATTTCAATGGTTTTTCATGAGAGAAGTAGCAGTTTCTTGCTTCAATATCATAATCACTAAGTGCAGGAGAAGTTTTAATCACATCTGGAGTGATACCTACGACTACCACTTCGTTTTCAGGTACCTAGAAAGAAAGTTTCAAATAAAATTCGATCAAAGTCAAATTGAGGTACTATGAATCTACTAACCATGATATACCCTTGCATTGATCTTGGAATATTAGATGGCAGATCAATTACTACCTGTAATAAAAAAAAGTTCCATTTATCTCTCAAATAGTTATAAAATGAGATAGTAAAGGAATATTGTTTTCCAGTTGTCCCTGTCCATCATAGTTCTGGATCAAATTTATACAGAAAATTTTTAAACAAATAGTCATAGATGAGAGCAATTACGTTAAAGCGATAGATTAGATACCAAATAATCTTTCTTTTCTTTAGTTATAAAAACATACCAATGGGCCCGTTACATTTTTCGTCAAATGTGTTTTCTTTTCCATTGATTCATTGTTGCGGCTCAGTAGTCACAAGTTTTCGAAGAAATTAATTTATTGTCGACCTCCAATTCTTTTCAAAAAGTTTACGCTTACCAGAAACAGAACAAATGTTAGTGAATTTGTGGGGAAATTATCCTTTGTATTCGCTGGTAAGTTTTTCTAATTCTTTTTAAATTTGTTTTTCATATATACTGCTAGAAAATTTCTATTTCATCGTCAGTGATATTCAATAATTTTCCTTAAACTTATATATTTTGTGACTGTTTGGAAATTAGTATTTTCTGTTTTCTTAAACCATAAAACCAACATAATAAAACAGATTTCTTTACAGTTATATTTCGAAATATAGATTCAGTTTTTGCACATGTTAGAGCATAATCTTCTTTATATTCACAATTTCTTCCTCATTTTATTTTCTTAGCAGCTCTGCAACTACCAACTCACGAACAGAGTCATAAAATACAATACTGAACTTGAGCTAAGAGAGTAGCGAACCACCGGTACTAGGGCCACTTCTCTGGAATATCAAATCTACCGAGAGCAGTCATACGTATAGCATTCGCCGATGACATCGCTCTTGTCATTGTAAAAAAACATTAGAGCGATCTGCAAAACCTCTTCAATGTCCCTACCGAGAGATACCTCAACCATATTGGTCAGGATCTAGCAGATTACAATACAGAAACGGTTCTAGAAAGTAGCAGGAAGAAACATCACAGCCAACAATCTAATATCTGGGTGTGTTTTAAGTAACCGGTGGAAAATACAACTACCAAAGCATCAACAGTTAGAGCGACCTTGTCAATAATGAAGCCCAATATAAAAGGCCTCAAGCAGCACAGGCGAATGCTCCAAATTACCGGTTGAGTGCCTTCCATACTATCTCGAAGAAGGCCACGAAGGCAATAGTAGAAATGTTACCTACTGAGCAATTATCTGAGGAAAAGAAGTGCATCTATCGCAGAACGAGCAACGACAATGGAGAGACAGGCTATGGCAAAAGACGAAGGGAATGTGAACCTAACGATGTATCAACTCATTTCCAACGTGGATAAGTGGATACAGCATAAGCATAGCAATGTTAATTACTACCTGACGCTCATGCTTTCGGGCATACCTGCACAAATACAAGTACGAAGAGTCCCTAGAATGCCCATCTTGCAGCAAGGCAGACGAAGACACGGAGCTTGTCTTTTTTGAATGTTCAAAATTTGAGATTTACTGACGTGGGCTGGAAGTCACGCTGGCTCAAGGTGTCACACCTGATACCTTGGTCGAGGCAATACTTAATTCTGAAAATAAACGGAATGCAACGCCAACCTCCACCACAAAAGTCCCGCAAGACTTGCGACACTAAGAGCTGAGTAAGTCATGTCATAACTGACTCCCAGTGCGAGGCGCCAGGCTATATAACAGCAAGCTGCTCACACTGATGCAGTGGAATGTAGGAGATTGGTTCGTGCTCAATCAAAGATGACAATGTAGAAGAGGTTTCACCCAACCAGCATAAGTTATGAAGAAGGATTTTGGATTCCTTGTACTCTTTTGAGTATGCAGTAAATGGAAATCAATTAATTGTTGAGGTTATAATCTTCTCATACAATCCTCGTATATATTCAATGTTTAATCCCATACAAACATATATGTAGGTGATTCATTGATCAGATCAGATTAGAATTTGAACTTTTTAGCTAATTGAAATGAATAAACAGTATTTGATTCATTCTTTATGGTGAGATACAACCTTTTACTTTCGAAAAGTAATTTTTGTCAAATACATGGATTCATAAAGTTGTATGTATGTCCATGTCGATACTTCCTCTCACCAATAGCATTTTCTTGAACTTCACTTCACAACAATCACCTGCTGCTAAAAATGTTTTTAAAACCAGCTACTTCTGCAAAAAATTGTAAAATTTCTCTCCCCTTCGTTTTTTGCAGTCTCTTACCCTCACCGCTGCTTGACTGCCGTATTTCTACCGGGAGTCTTAGGAGTTTGTCTCACATCTGAAGGTGGTGACCTATCAGCATCCGTATAACTGCCTCTTTGGGTTACCCATATTCTTTAAACTGTCAGTTACTCCAAGCTGGGCCAATTCGTCGACAATATCATTGCCTCTGAATCCTCTATCGAAGTTTTACCAAATGATGAATTTTATGTGAAATTTCATTATAATTTTCTTATAATAGCTAGATAGCTAACATGTCTAACGTATAACTTTAACGAACCAAAATTTTACAATCTTACAAAATTTGAGTTACAATAAAATAATATTAGTACTATTATTACCTTATATCCTTGTGAACCAAATGTACAGACTGTGTCATAATCTTTCTTATATGATGTAAGTTTGATGTTTAATGCATTTGAAATTCCAGATAATAAAGCTCTTCTAGGATAAGGCTCCAGTGGAGCATCACTGCTGTATCCTTTATCAATCGTCCATACGTCATCAGTATGTCCAGTTTTGTGAAAATTCATTATTTCTGCACTGAAAAGACATAACTACTACATAATTGAACGACTGCTCTATTTCTAGTCACACTAAGAACTGCCAAATGCCGTCTGACAAATTTTGCCCAACGATAACTCTTCAGGAGTTAGCAAGAACAACGTATCATATGTTTTATTAAACTGTTTTTACAAAGACATTTTCAGAAGAGCGCACGGAAAATTTTTCCAGATTTCCGTTCGCATATGATAAAAATTGATTATAAGAAAAAACAACAACATAATTTGTATTTAGGAGTTGTACATTGTACAATTTGTATTATTGCAGAAGTTTAGTCCCTTCGGTATTTAATTCTTTACAACTAAAGATGTTGAAGCAGACGATTAGCAAATGCATGGTACCAACATGCTGGGCACAAGCGTGACAGACAAAAAATTGGACCTCGACTAGACTGTGCTGTACGATTCATTCATTAGTTTTGAAGAAAGCTTCCCAGCAATTTATAAATCCAAAACAATCTAGAACGGTCTCACATACACCCAAACCCAATACAAAAGCAAAAGTGTCCGTTATTCTCTTCAATATTTGTGTACAACAATTATTATACTTGTTGAAGCAGTTAAATCGCGCAAAAGCTATTTTCAACAAAATATATTTGGTTGGTATGCAGTCTCATTGCATCAATATCATCCTGGTGTAGTGAATAGTTTCATTGAAGTCTCTGAGACCATTACCTAATTATCTAAATTGGTGTCAGACAGTGAAATCGTGTAGCGTAATGATAGTGGATTCAGTATCAATATCACAATAGTGCCAGAAATTATTAGATATTATTATTATATATAAACTTATGATAAAAACTGATAAGTATGAAGCCTACAGTAGAATGCAACTTCAAGACAGTCACATCTAAGAGTTGACCCCAATACAAACTCCCAACGATTAAGTGGATACCTAAATATCATATGATATACTGAGAAGGTGTGTTTCAATGTAATCGTCAAACTGGTGCCAACTATTACACGAGAATATCCATGCTGCAAGCTCGATTGTGACTTATAATAATAAATAATTGAAGTTAGTTGTCCCCCATAACACGTGGTACATAATATATTCATTTTCGGTCTCTAAAAACTGTAGATTGGTTTTTGAAACCCACTTCAGACTATATGACTATGATTGTGTTAAATATGATTCAATAAAAGCAGATATTATTTAATAATTCACTTACACTCGCCCCTTGAAAATTTTCGATCTATCTAATATATTAAACGAGTAACAAATTCCTTCATCCGTGATTATTGGTATAAATGAATCCTTACAAGATATAGGTTTTCCCAAAAAACGACACTTCTGCAAAGGGAATGAGCTCTTCGTCTAGAAAAAAATATAATCACAATTAAAACCAACTTTGAAAGATTACGAAAATGTTACTTCCATTTAATAAGTTCTTAAAATGGCGACTTGGGGATCGAAAGGTAGAAGAGACCTGAAACCAGGGCGGAAAACAGCAATAAATGTTTTGGTTTCCACTGGTGCACTGAGCGCTGAGACAATCACCCTAATTCCAGTAATGACGAGTTGGTTGATGGAGGTAAATGTCTTCTTGATAATTAGAAATTAACATTTAAATGAATATCAAGTTATCCGGGTACTCTTAAAGGAAGAAGTGTTATAAAAGAGAACGCAAAGCACCTATCAACGAATTCTATACAACTACAGGTTTCTTGTTTGATCTTAATATGTTCGGAATGTACTTCCAGCTGAATGAAACAATTATAAAACAAATGTATTGAGTTTACCCAAAAAATAATGCCAATAAAATGGAGCAACAAATCCAAAAGAGTTAAGGCCATTTGCTTTTTTACATCTGTAAAAGTTTCAAATTGGTCCTTCAAGACTGTTGAAAATGTTTTAGTTGAAATATCTTCACATTGAAGATATTTCTGGCTTTGGATCACTGTATCACGGAGGATGAAAGGTTGTTGCTCTTGAAAGTTTCCTTAGGAACATCTGATGAAACTTAAAGCTGAATTTAAGTGCTGTCATACGTTTCTTTCAGATTTTTTTTTCACATAGTAATCCTTTTCACTTATTTGTCTTGAGCAGAAATAATATCTAATGTTGTAGTTTTTGGTGTTGTGCACAATCTCCCTTGAAATAATAATCGAAACATCTGGAGTTTCAGAATCTACATCTACATCCATAGGTCTATACATATTATCTTCTGCAGCACGTCTTTTTAACTTTTTTTAAGTAATCTCGATAGAGACATGCGAAACTAGTAGTCTAGTTTGGAGATCGTCTAGAGTTACGATCTCTGGTACTGATCTCTTGTGTCTGTCTCTTGTCTCTATCACGGCGAACACAACTTCCTTTATTCAAGCACACATTAAAGAATTGCTTTTTATATATCTGATCTGACAATGAAAAAATAAATATTTATAATTAAAACTTCTTCTGTTTCTTCTGATATTGAAAGTGGTTGATCACGCAATTTCAGAATCAAAAATTAGCCATTTTCCTATGGACGAGAGAATCATTAGAAGATGACCCACGTCCTGTATCGATGGCTACTCCACAAAACACTAAATTAGTGGAAAAATTTTTTCGAAGTAACTGGACTTTAAAAACAAAAGAAATTGCAGAACAGAGAAGTGTTTTAAGAATCCTACATGAGCAATCAAATGTGACAAAAATTTCTGCAAGGTGGGTGCTTCAAAATCTCAAGGCAGTGCAAAAAGAGCAAGTGAAATGTTGAGAGCGATCTCAAGAGATTTGTAGCAAGGACCATAGCTTCGGGACTTTACAAGAAGTCAGTAGTTACTGAGAACTACCTAAAAACATGATTTTTTTTATCGAATGGATTCAATTCTACTTACATCATTCAAAATTTCATAAAAATCATTTTGTAAATATACTTTCTTGAAGAGACCCAGATTATAATTCAAGTTGCATAGATGACTCAAGTGTTCCATATGTTTTCGTCTGAAAAATTACACAAATCAATTAATCAAAATCCAGCTCATAACATAGAGAATTTGAAAGTCAAATGGGATGAATTCGTATTCCTTATTTTGGTTATAACGCATCGAGAATAATTGCAAAATCGTCAAATTGATACCATAAATTGACATTTCTTAACACGAAAACGTGATTATTGACAAATACTTGTTGATATTTTAATATAGTGTCTGCGTGGAAACTTTTCCAGTTAAAAAATCTGGAAAGCCAGGTAATTATATAATTCCTATTAGTACTATTATGAATGGTGACATCTTCTTGGTTTTATTTGCCGGGGTAATCCCTTCTTAGTTGCCTAGCCCATGGAGGTTCTCAAGAAATGGAGAATCCTCCGGGAATCGCTGGCTTTGAAGCAAGGAATCTCCACTAGGTCAAATCGTAGGACTTTTCTCCATATGTTGATAAAATAATTGTAGAGGACAACAGTCCGGAACAGCAGCCCTGTCTAATAAACGGCTTTTGTGGTTCCTATGATTGGACTTAGCAGAATCTTTACCTTCCCTCTACTTGGTTGCAATATTTCTGTCAACTAGTATTAGTGGTTCGTCTTCCATATGAAGGCTTTGATCTGACCACACCCACACGTCATACGTCTGTGTTTTTTTTTTTCACACCACTTTTCCACTGAGTATTCAGATCCTGTCAGCAGTTAAGTGACTCCAGGCGTGGTACAGTTGTTGGCAGTTTCATTGCCTCTGGGCTCTATCCCTCAGGATTTTATATAATTGAAATTGAAAATTATTTCAAATCACGAAATGCTATTCCACTAGTCACCTGTAAAATGGACAAAAGGAACCCAAAATCAAGATAAATCATCACGAAAGGGATTTAAAGAGTGAAAAGTTTAAAGAAAATTATATATTTAAATAGTTGGACGTGATTTCTGTAGAATTGCGACAATGGAACACTCTATATTTCGTTACTGTTGTTCTTTATTAGCATGAATATTTGATCGCTCTGCTCTAAAACCTAGTTAGTTATTCTAAAAAGTGAAAAATGAATTTTACTTAGAAGAATTTAGATACACGCTTTTAGTGATAATAAAACTAAAAAGTAAAAAATAATTCTGATAAAAGAATCAATGTCACTTTTATAAAAACGTGGGATTTTCAAACTAACTCTGTGTCTCGGAATGAAAATAGTAGAAACTCATAACGACTGTCATCCAATCCTAAATTTCGTTATCACCCTTTTGAGCGAGTTGATAAATGCGAAAAATTTAGAATAAGGAAAAGAGAAGACCTACGAGTACTTATTGAGTAAGAGGAATATCGAGGAATAGGAATCATTGGTTACACTTTGAATCTTTACCATTTAATCTATCTTAGGGATACATACCATATTTTTATTCTTACCACCTACATAAGAGATCCACCTACCGTCCATCTCAGCTTATTGAAAGAACAGAAAAATGAAGAAATAATATAAACGGAAATTCTACTCAGCGAAAAATTTTCATTGATCAAAAAAATCATTTGGACATTCTCCTGACTGGGAATCAGACTCAGAGTTATTAGTTACCAAACGCAAAATTAGTTTTAACTACTCACTCTTCTGGTGTCAGCTGTTTTCTTGTATATAAAGTTTTTCGAAGAACACTTGTGTGATTATACATATTCGCGTTGACTTTTGAGTTTGGACATATGGTTACAGCTGGGAATGGTATAGAGTAGATCGGTGTTTCTTTAGTAGCCAATGTAACTATGACTGGACTTTGATCCCATTTATGATAGACTTCCATTATTGCATAGATACATGACGAGAGAGTTACGGAAAACACAATCAACCACCAGATTCTGAAAAAAAAATAGAATTTTTGTTGATTTGAGCTTTTTTAATCTCGATTCCATAATAGGTTTTCAATTTCCCCCTCAATGAAAATACTAGTGTAGAACATCAGCCAAAGTTGAACAAAAATTTTTGCAAAAAAATAGAGAGTAAGATCAGTTTTCATATGTGAAAATTCCTCAATTTGGGACTAGTCTCTAATTCTGAGAAGAGTACAATTACTTTACTCTCTTTCAATCTTTATTACTTTGTTCATTGTCGACGCAGTACGTTTTTAAAATTAATAGTATAAAGTGAGATAAATTCGTGTGTTATTAAGACATTATTGACAAGAACAATTCAAAGCAGCCTAGGCAAAAAAAAATATCTGATGTTGAAACCTAGTACCAGCACTCGTCAATTATAATACTTCCTTGGACCTTCTAAAGATAATCGTTAGAGGTGTGTAAACAGCTCCATGCCCTGCTAAAATATGATCATTTCTTACCTGCGATGTAAAATCTAAACAACCTAAACGTGGAAAATCATTGGTTACACAAGGACAATTTCCAGAACCTATCCAAAGAGGACGATCCGAGTGGAAAGTCTTCTTGTGTGACTGGTGATTTTATGAAAGTTCAGTGTACTACTAATTCATTCTTAATAGTCAAGCTTTCAATGCCGATATATATAGTGGAAATATCTAGGTTCAGTTAACTGGAATTGGATTTAAATTGGAATTGGAAAAGGACAATGCTAAGCCATATACTGTGAAAGTTACACGAAATAAGATCGAAGAACGTGGTGGTATTGAACTCTTGCCACTTTGCCAGCATTTAGTCCTGACTTTGTTCTGTCCGATTACTATTTATTCACATCCATTTGAATCCAAAAGAGTTATTTACAATGCAGTACTACGATGTTTTGAATCTAAAGGCTTTACCAAAGCCTCAAAGAGCTTGCTGAACGTTGGGTTAAAACTATAGAATACGTTGAGCTATACTTTGAATATTAAGACACTTTTTTCACCCTCTATAAAATATCTTATGTATTTAGGGTACCGAATACTGTACTACTTATAAAGTTTATAATTGAAATAATTAAAAAACTACTGTTATCTAATGGATGTATACGACGTTAGTGGCACTGCTGAAACAGCTGATCTGTGCCAATTTGTTCATGTACTAAGCCTATAACTGTCTGCACGCGATTTGTGATCCAAAATACCAAATACACATTGAGCATAAAATGTTTATAGATTTGAAAGTATAATTATTAGTAATAAATTACCCTAACCATTCATCCATCATCTGACTATTATGGAAACAACAAGATGACTTAAATCGTATTCCAAGGAAAGGATTTTCGTATGTGCAGCTGGAGTTAGATCAACAAGCTAGTGATTAATGTAGAGGATAAATTGTTTACTGATGTGCAACTCAACGACTTGTTAGCGATCTGTGCGAAAAGAAAGAGAAAGCTGATTTGTTTGGCTCCTAATTAAAAGAAAAACGTTTATCTGGAGAGAAAGCAGCTTTTTTGACAGCAAAAAAAATTGGACTACTGATTAGATGAATAAGTTTTGTATTGAATACAAAAAAATATTGAAAATAATAATTTATCGAGATTAAAGGGAATATTTCACATTTTCTGGAAAAGTCTATAACGCTATTAATTATAAACTTCTAACTAATCGATTTCATTGACATGTAAAACATAATAACTACGATTATATACCACTAAAACATTGTAATTGAAGTTTAACATTAACGACAATATTATTTAAACATTTCGCATCCTCTAGGCATCGCTCAAAGTTACTCGAACCAAATCTGTTGTGCATATATGGGTAGCGCATCAAAAGTTACCAAAAAAATATAAATTTTCATCATTCACGACGAAAATTGTCACCGATAAGTTCTGTAAGAAGGTCAGGGTTCACATCAATTATTTTCGCAAAGTCACCTTTGGGAGTTAGTTGACAGTTGAATCGTGTAAAATGTCACGCAATTCTCCCGATGTACTTTGTTATAATTGCGGTGAAAAAATACCTAATAGTCAAAAAAGGCTATTACACCTTCAATTAAGAAGTGCTATCGTGCATATTTCAGCCAGGATACTATCAGCCAGGATAATTATTACCACGCATCTGCTGTATCTTATCACAAAAATTTGACCGATTGGTTAAATGGACAATATTCAGCAATACCTTTTGGTAAACCAGTAATATGGAGCAAATCTCATAAGCGACTGTCATTTCTGCTTGACCAATATCAAAAGCTTTTCGAGGAAACCGAAGCATACGGTATCTTCTTCTTCGGAAGAAGTTCCTGTGCCTTCTCCAGTTTATGGTGTTAAATAGTGTTCGAACAGTTATGAAAACGAAAAAGTAGAAACAGAATTTATAGCTCCTCTCAGTCCTTAGGCACCGCATTTGATTAACCAATTGGAGCTTAATGATCTCATAAGAGATTTGGATATACCCAAAGAAAAAACTAAAGTGTTAAGGCTGTAACAGTGGAATTTGGAAGTTAAAGTTACCATGTACCGTAAATACAGTTCAGTTGGTTTGGTTTTTGAAAGAGAACGACTTAGTATACTGTAATGTTATTGAGGGCTTGATATTAAAACTGGGTTATGAACATGAGTCATAACGGAAAAAAAATCGCTACCTTTAGCTTGTAGAGTTCATAAAGAAACATATGACATAATGTTAGAAAAGATAGAATTCAGTACACACCAATGGTTATCCGTGATAGAGATACTATGCAATTGAAACACTCAAGAGAGTAATGAACTTTAGGTAAGATCAATATGGCCGTCAAGAACTATTTACGTTCCTGAACAAAAGTTGTGGAAAATGAAGATTTAGTTAAACCCGATATAATATTACCACATTTGCACATCAAATTAGGACTAATCAAAAAATTTGTAAGCGCAATTGGCAAAGATGGAACTGGTTCTAAATTTTAAAAACGAACATTTCCTCCTTTCAATGATGCTGGAATAAAAGATGGTGAATTTTTTGGACCCGACGTCAAAAAATTAATTGAAGATACATCATTCATTACCATCTTCAATGAAAAAGAAAGAAAACCTTGAAGAGCGTTGAAAATACACTCACATCTGAAATTTTTCACTAAAAATATGGGCGCTTTAAATGACCAGATGGAGAGAGCCTTTATTAAGATATCGCGATAATTGAAAAGCGCTACCAAAGAAACTGGGAGCCAGCAATGCTTGCGGACGCTGTTGGTCATTAATTAGAAACACTCCTGACTCCTAATTTAGGAGATATGTGAAACGGTCTAAGAAAACATGTATTTTTTTAGAGCTGATATAAATCTGGACTTTCATAAATACTTAAGATTTTACAAAACAATTAATTTATTTCTCACAAAAATGTGACGGAACTCACCTTTCTTATTTATGTTTTTTATAATAATTACGAAGCACATAATCTTATCCACTGGGAAGTTTTTTGTTGACTAGTGTTATCCGACAAAGGACGACTCATTTTATCCTTAATTCAATTTTCTTTTCATTGTACAATAGTAGAATGTACATACCTTATCTTAATTGGATGATGATGAATGTTAACATATAATAAATCTAGTGTATAACTGACCGCTGAGGAAGTCTTTAAGACCTGGTGAGAAAATTCTACGCAAAAGAACCAAAACACATGCTCGTACTACGTCTCAATATAAAGTTGGGTCTCTTAAAAGACAAAAATACAAGTCTTGAGAAATGAGAAAGATCTATTGTAGCGAAAATGTTCAGGTAGTAACTTATCGTATAAAAATCTACCCAAGAAAAAAGAGGAAGTATATAAGTCGAGACGTGGAACCTTCATGGTAGGAAGCGGTTCTGCACATTCTATGATTAAGTCACTCGACAAAAAAATATGAAATTATCTCTTGGTTAAAAGTCAACAATGAGGAGTTTAGTGTAAAACTCTCAAGTCCGAAATTATCTATAAATTGCTAAACTGAACCGAAAAAAATGTATGTCATTGATGAATTGTTCAGAAAACATTGAACTTATTTGGACTCAATGCATAAGAATATTGGTATATACGGGCACGGGGATGGAAGGGTCTTGAGTATGTGGAAAGAAAAATAAACCAAAAAATAATTGAAAGCTAGTTTATTCGAGAATGGAATTAGATGAATGTAGATCTTGACCGGAATAAATACTGGTGAAGACATCTCAGATTCCGATCGATGATCTCTAAAGAAAGATTTTCTGCTGCAATTCCACAGTCTCTAACCTAACTTTGGATTTTGTAACTTATTCATCTAGTATATTGATATTTTCAAGTTTTTTGCTGAAAATGTCGATGTTAACCATATAAATAAAATATACTCAATTAAAAAAATTGAATGTCTTTTTTAAATACCAATTCGTAAAAAATCGACTCGGAATATTAGTCATAACAATAATTTCTACCATATTATATACCAATATTGTTGCGGGCGTATTAATAACGTGATAAAACACCTCCAAAGTTTTTATTGTAGATATGTTTGTCTTTTTCCATGGTATTGGTTTCCTCTGTGGGTATATTTTATTATTTTTAATTACAATTTTATATAATAAAATAAAATCTAGTTTAATGGCATTACTACTACTTGACTAATATATTTTTGTCGCAAGATAAAATTACAAATAATAAAATACCAGGTTTATTAATAATTTCCCTTAAAAATTATCTATAACATAATATTTAGCATGAAGAACGTTTTCATCAACATATTTGCTAATCACACGATTAATATCACTACATCTACACTCACTAAATACTGTCTAAATTATCGATTCCAGTGAGCGTAGGTATACTTTTAACATTTGGTATTTGAAGACGATAACTTGGTTATTGAAGCGCGCTCCAAATAGTGTAATTGTAAATAATAAATAATGACATCAGTATGAATATCATGAAACGTTCCAGAGATTCAAACTTATAATATTTATCCATTGATATTACGTACCTTTCAAAATTTGATCTATTTTCTCCAAAGTATTGAAAGCCATGAATTCCAGTTACCTTACAGTATTCCTGAAAATATTTCAACACATTTTTGAAAAAAGTTTTTCTACGGCTCCGTTTGTACATCGCGAACGTCTCTGGGATAATAGAATGTAATATAAAAACTTCATCACTCTTTCCCTTGAACGTGCTTGTTGTTTTAATTAATTTAATGGATTGGGATCGTTCTAGATTTTATAATACTTTTCAACATATTTCAATTATAACGCACATAGTAAAATCCATAAAACACAATACATAAAGAGTGTTTTAATAAAAGGTTATCCCGTTTCTAGGATAGATAGAAAATTAAAAAATTTTCGTAACTCCATCCGTATTCAAAATAAAAGGCGTTGAAGAAAAAATATGTTCAATACTACTTTTTACGAACCGTGTAACTAGCGCCCTCTATGAGAGTCAAACATATAAACAAATTCTTGGGATGTATCAGCTTCCAAAACATATTCGCATAAAATTTTAATACAATATTGTCAGTAGTTGCGGCAAAATCGTATAAAACGTCTTTTTTTCTTCAACGCCCTTTATCTTGAATACTAATGGCGTTACAAAATTTTTTTATCGAGCAAACCCTAACTATTTTTCTGTTTTTTATCTAACCTAGAAACAGTATCACCTTTTTTTAACAGCCTTTATAGGCTGTCCCGAAGAGTTCAAATAATATCCACGCTACTGTAAAAAATATTGGATGCTACTTCTATATTGTTTCTGAAGACACAAAAAGTTAACGAAGCGCGAATACAATTACAAATATCCTCAGTAGTAGAAAGTACATGCCGAAAATACCTGGATGAGTATTATATGAGTTTACGATGGTGGTTTGACTCAAAGTTATTTTTTAATCAAGTTACTTTACTGTAAAAAAAAAAGATTTTCTCTACATTCACGCGTAAAATAACAAATCACTCTATTAAAATAAAAGCGTAAAGTCTACAAATGCCGAGGATTTTTACTTTACGCTCTAGAGCAGAAAAATCTTTTTCTCGTGATTATTTCTTCAAATTTGTTGGGATTATCCGTGACGACAAAAAGCAACAAATACACGTCAAGTTATCAGATAAATTTCTTTAACATCTCACTTATCAGACCATTTTATATGTTTTCA
This sequence comes from Diorhabda carinulata, assembly GCF_026250575.1. Taxonomy (NCBI): domain Eukaryota; kingdom Metazoa; phylum Arthropoda; class Insecta; order Coleoptera; family Chrysomelidae; genus Diorhabda; species Diorhabda carinulata. Next base: position 9,352,974 of record NC_079463.1, read on the forward strand.
TTGATTTATTTCAGATCTCTTTTGATATAAAATCAGTTTCCGAATACAGGTGAAAATTGACATTTGGACCTTTTTTTGTCTAGATCAGGAGTCTCCAAAAAGTTTGAACTTAATAAAACCACATATATTTAGAATCACTGGAGTATTTTTAATTCATACATTATAACAACTAACAGTAACAACTGTCTCTGTTCATTATTTAGAATAAGATATTCATGCAAAATATCAATGTTACGAGTTAAGAGGTGAATGTTATAGATACAAGGTTTGTTATAATTTATCGTCTCGATCCTAGCGGTGCGTGTTTGTTAATCGACTGAAATTACACTTTTCGATTTATCGTGGCCTACAATTAACTTCACTATCTTTAAACGACCTTTTGGTTCACAAAACTTTCATCTTATTCACAGATTATCAGCTGTCCCTGGTTTCTCACTAGTACCAGTTAAAAAGTAATTTGATAATTACTCAACATTTTCGCGATCAAATTGATGTAAGACTAGGAAATCAGTACAATTTTCACGTAAATTATGTAATTTTCTTTCACGCACATCCATTTATCTCGCCAGGATTTGATTAAGACTAAAGACGTGTATGCATCAGAAGAGACAAAATTTGCCTTATTCGAGCAAATAATGCAGATATAGACCTATTTTGAAAATTTGCAAGCAGCTCCTTCATCACTCAATGCAATTATACTTCTTAAGAAAACGTTTCTACTAATAGCAATTTCTGAAATTTTCAGCAAGTTGGAGCACAATCAATTACTCTTCTTTTTTTATTCACTGCATTTACTTTGATTTCATAACAAAAAGCGAATGCTAGATTTTTATTCATTAGGGCCATTGCTTTTAAATCACGACCTTGACTTGTTATAGTATATTACATAACAAGAGTTATAAGTAACCCATTACTCATGAAGTGAAAACTTTTATGCACGAAGCCGCGCAGCTTACAACTCGAGTAACGTACTATACTTTTTCTACGTCCATTCGTGCATGCTACTTCAGAAAACGTGCCCTATTTTTAAAGAAATTGCATAATGTGCTGCCTACTTGTAGGGTCATCACTCTTTCAATAATAAATATATTTCAATAATGCTGGAAGTTTTTTTTAATTGACTAAATTTGTGTAAATACCGCAAAGAAAGTCTTACGTAAATAAAAATTTGATTGTAATTTAATTAAACCAAGAAGTTTAAGTTTTCTTCTCAAAACGCACGTGTATGTTAAATACGAAGTGCACGAATACAATTGAAAAATGGGCAGGGGTTTTTCTACGTTTACCAAACGGTACTATCGATTTTGATTGGTTTCACTGTATAAGTTATACATAATTTACATATTCAACTGTATCTACTTATAGCAATTTAGCTACTAACTTTCTTTTCCTTCAATCCGTATAGACAAAAATTATATGTTCCGATAAATTACTGCATCACATTTTTCTCTACTTCAATTTGTTAATCACAAAATATTCAATTGAATATTTATCACATAACTTTTTCATGTAATAACTTAATTTCAAGAGAAATTTATATAACGGTATGAAAATTGAATTCACATCATATTTTAGAGCTGTCGACATGAGTATAAGTGAGTCATTTATAAATTTTCGCGAATTCTACGAACAAGAACTCAAAATCTTACTTATCAACGGAGTGTACATCCCGATGCGTAAAATGAAATATCCCAAAATATTCGCCATATATTGTTTGTTCGTCTTTTTCCCGATAATGTTTTTCTTCAATTGTAGCCAATACTTATACATATTATTTGAATGTGACAGCATTGAAAGCTTTGCAGGTGAGAATAATAATTCTTATATCAAATAAAATACTATGGTTTCTACTTAAGTTTTGAGATAACAAATGAAAACAAATATTTATAATTGGATATGGTTATATTGTTTTTCAAGATACTCTCCATTGAAGTCAATAAACTTTTACACTAATAGGTGAACCATTTTCTCCATTCCGATTGAGCTAAGTACCTCCAAAGTATGTAATTTCAACAAAGACTGTACGGTGAGAGCTCGCATTATCGTGGTGGAGAATGATTGCTGTGCTGCGATTGGTTTCCCTAATTTTTTCGAAAACAAATGCTGGTGTATCACTTAGAATTGACCGTTCTACCTTACTCTAATAGAATGGTAAGACATGTCCAGTTATTCCGAAGAAAAAAGCGCCCATTTGCTTCGTGCGCGAACAAGTTTTGTTGGATTTGGCTCGTCTTGAGAAATCCGTATAGTCAATAGTTTTCATCATTTCTTTATACCAATCGAAACGAACTTTTTGTTAGCGATTGTCAAATTATACGATATCCAACGGGAACAAATCTTATAGACCGCGAAATTTTCATACAATAATAAATATATGAGAAAGGGAAATAATACCCAAGAATGCCTTAATCTCAAGGTATGTCACATGATGATCTGACAATATCAGTTTACGTACACCATCGATGTTTTCTAGCACATAAGCTGATTTTGGACGAGCTCCGTGATATTGCTTCATCAACAAAAGTTGAGGCGTGTTGATCGTCACAATGCTGTTGGTTTAATCCACGTCGAAAATCATAGAACATCATCGCATGAAAATGTTCTGAGTAAGTTCACCATTAAACATGTCAAACTTTATGATGGCAATATCAGATTTGACATATTCACACCATTGTTGCCATATTTCAAAACTTGAGACGCATATTCTCCTTACACATAAACGGGAAGTCTCTAAAAGATTTGGACATTTGGAAATTAAATATAATTAAAAATCGTGTTGTCGATCATGTTTGGATATTGCGTATGTCGAATAATTATAACAAAGAATTCTTTAGATGGATAGATAGGAACATCTATACAGATTCGTCTCATCATTATCATCATTATAAAAATTCTGATTAACTATAACTATTAACTCAAGATTATTTTATTCAGTTAATTTCGTCGACTTTATTTTTCATCCTTTGAAGTTCAAAAAAAATTGATGATTAAGAACATAGATCTTGAAAATTCAACTTTACAATCATTTTCCATATTAAAGGATGAAGATTATCGGTTATTTATTTATAAAAATATATTTTCAGGAAATGGATATATTGCTAATATGTGCATGATGGCAAACGTTAGGGCTTACTTTTTGTTTAGACAAAGAAAAGAGTTTAAAACAATTTTCGACGATTTGAACAATCACCAATTTCAGCCAATCAACGGAGATGCTAAGCTCATAGCAGAGAAAAGTTTGGCATTTTTCACAAAAGTAAACAAACACAATTATTTCTTATAATTTTACATAGTTTTTAAGTCTATTTAGCTTCACAACTTATCGTGGATTTTTGCGATTGCCAATTAGTCAAACGTATCCAATATAGAAGAAACATAAGAGAAACATTTTCTAGTTTTCGAAGAACGAATACATTAAAAAATAAAGATGCTGTTTCAACTTAAGTAAACTGCCTAGACTTCCTCAGTAGGAAACCCGGGTTCTTAACGCTCAAAAAAGTTTAATTTACCATCAAATGTAGCACCAAGATCTCCGAATAATATGAAATTAGATAGCTGGGTATTGTATTTGATCCTTTTTCTGAAAATTGATTGCATATACGAGACATTAAATCAATTATATTTTGGATGCGATCTCTTACACAGACATAAGAAAACAAGTGAAGTGAAACAAAAATTATTAAGCTTTGTTTAGTTCTTGTTCAAGAATAGTTCCAGTTTTATATTTTCATAGTCATGGAAACTATTTCTATTAGTAAATACTAAATATAGTAATAAATACTTATTTAATATATCCAGTACTTTGACAATTAAAAGGAAGTTCCACAAATAGTGTCCTCAATACATAAAAAAATGCAAGATTCTGTTCAATGAAGGTGAAAGTTCAGCCGCAAAAACTTTGAAAAACAAACAACAAACTGTAAATAATGTTTGATCCAACTTTCTATAGACATAAAGTACTTTCCTTTTTGAAATACATATTTCTGAAGAACTCAAGATGGCGGATGGATTTTAGGTACTAGAGCAAATTATCCAGCATTTCAATCGATTTACCTTTTTAGATCTTAGTAGGAATAAAAAAATTTGTAGGAAAATATCTAATCTACTTTCTATGTTTATTAATATATCCTGTATCAAAATTGTTCAAGAAACAAAAGTTCTAATAATTTCCATTCTCTTCTAATTTGTTCAACGTAATATTTTTTTTAATTTGGAGATTCCACAGCTACTACAAACTCGGTCAGAACAAATTGGAATCATCACCTATTTTTGTAACTTTCTGAAGCAATTTATAGAAAAGTAAAGCCTAAAGGATGAAGACTTTGGATAAAATTAAAGAATCGATAAAGAATCCACCCCTATACTTTTTTTATTTTTATTTCATTATTTCTGTTATCAGGGCTTTCAACGATTAAAGAGTTTCGGCAGAAAACTGGAAGCATTAGATATACTTTCAAATATTTTGAAACCGACAAATATATTCCGTCTTTGGATCCACTTCCTCTTTCATATTATTTTTTCAGCTTTTCTAAATTTTTCGTTAATAATACCACCAACAAGAATAGGTGCAAATTGCTCAGCTTCCACTATTTCAACCAGGTTTCGGTGACTACAATAATAGTTAATATTGTAAACTTTATCCTTTATAAATTTATTATCACGATAATAACTACTTTCAAGAAAGTGCTGTCATTATGTACAATATCACCCTTTCCTCACCAAAGACTGTATAATTACTTACCCAATTTACTTTAAAGACAAGGTAACAACAACTTTATTCATTTACACTTCATTTACAGGTTAAGCATGCTCTCACAGTAATATCTCTAATGGCTTGCGTATCCTCAATAACAACTCCCATTTTTTATTCTAAAAATGGAGGATTACCAGTTGCTGCTTGGTACCCTTTCAATATTTCCTTTAAACCAAATCATGGACTCGTTTATTTTCACCAGACTATCGCTATCTTTTATGAGTCCTTGATTAATATTGAAACTGACGTGCTGGCATCTGGTTTGTTCACTTTTATAGGAATTCAATGTGATTTTCTCTGTTACAAACTATCTAATGGATCTGATTCAAATATAAAAAATTATGTTCAAGACTATCAGAGAATTCGCAAGTAAGTTGAAAATATACAAATCATATTTTCGATACAAATTGTTGGTTTATTCCAGTAATAAAAGCAAATTTGTTATTGAAATAAAAAGTACAAACAAATGAATTTAATGAAAAAATATTAACTGTGTTTCAAAGCACTCGTCTTTAAAATATTTATATATATGTCATTAAAGAATCCCACCAATATCCAGACAGAGGTTTATAGATCTAAATCATGTTTTTTGAAGGTTTCACCTTCTTCTTGTAGTGATGGACGATAAGTATAAACATAATCAATATTTTCTCCTTCCTATATTGTGAGCATAATTTTTTGACACTATTCTGACGTAACAATTACCAAAAAGATATCGATTACCTTGACGGGTGATAAGTTTGCTTAAGCCAATCTCAATTCTGCAAATATTCCACTTTCAACACTTCTTCATATATCATAATAATCAATTGTACTGTCAATAACTATGTCTTGTACATTAACTTGCATTTCAAATCGCAACTTATATACAAGCAATTCTGTTCTTCCAACTATTGTTGTTCCTAAATTGACACTGGATTTTCCACTAAGAAATCATAAATGTGATGACATGAATGGCGATCCATTTCGATTTGTTTAGCTACTTCTGTATAGAGGAAAATAATTTTAGATAATAGTAGTAATTGAAGTTCATATCGCTGTGAGAAAAAATTTTTGAATAATGTCACCGTTTGCCCACTAGAGACCCTATAAATATACGTGTATAATAGGTTTGTCCGGAAAATACGTATAAAAGTTGAATAATAATTTATTTTATAGATTGTAACCAAGCCTGCAAGTTTCTAGCAAAGCTAGGCAAGAATGGCCGTGAGATCTTTGAATGTTTGAAACAAGTTTTCACAAAAAATTCGCTAAAACAACCAACTGTTTAAAAAGGTTCAGGCAAGGCCAAGAGGGAGTGAAAGGAGACTCTCGCTCAGGACTCCCGTCGACATCGAGTTCTGATGAAAATGAATCCTCGCTTGTGTTCTCAAAGACCGTAGATTCACAGTCGAAAGGATAGCTGACGAGCTGATAATCGAAATTCTAAAACAAAAAATTGAAATGAAGAAATTGTGTACGAAAATCCTACCAAACTTCAGAGCAAAAAGCAAAGAGGATTGAGTGCTGTGAGGCAGCAGATGAAAGAGGGGACTTTCTCAATCGAGTCATCACTGAAGACAAGTCCTGGTTTTACGAATTCGATGTGGAGCTCAAATGGAAGCTAGCTGAAGAACAGAGAACAAAAAAGCTGCCAAAGCCAAGATCCAATGCGAAGAAAATGTTGAATGTTTTCTTTGACTCTAGAGGCATTATTCACAAGCAATTTGTCCCTTCCATCCAGGAAGTAAACGGAAATTTTTACGTTGAAGTTTTGAGACGTCTCAGAGCTCATGTGGCCCGATTTCGACCAGATTTGGTACAAGTGGGTGGGTGGTTCCTTTACCAGAACAAACCCGCTCACACATCGTTCGTTGTGCGTGAGTTTTTGCGTGATTTTTTCGAAATGCAAAAAGGTGATTCGGGAAAAGAATCATGACAAAAAAGACACGGCAACTGAACAGTATCACAACTGAAGACTTTCAGCAATGTTATCATTAGTGGAAACGGCGTTGGCAGAAGTGCATCTTGTCTCAAGGAGAATACTTTGAAGGAAACCATATTGTAATACCTGAATAATTGTAAAAATAGTGATTATTGCACTTTTCAACGTATTTTATGGACAAACCTCGTATGTTTACCTTCAGTAGGATAGAATAGAGTGTGTAATGATTGTGTTTACGCATGTTTACTCTTAGTGACGTCAGATAAGATAACATTGATCGATTGTATTTGAATAGTAATAGACGGAAACCCTTAGTTTTCATGTAAAATATTACTCATAGATAAAATAATTATAATAATGGCTCTATAACCTAATAATCTATTTTTAGGATAGCAAAAAGATGTGAAAATATATTCAGCACTATATATTTTTTCCAGTTTTTCGCTACAACAAGTGGATTATGTATGACACTCTTCTTATTAACTTTGGTAATATACATTTGATTTGATTTACACCCCATATAAATTTTAAAGCATCTCTTAATTTGAAAAGAAAACTGTTAATTTTGTTGCCCAAACGCCTGTAGTGACTCTTACCTGCCATTTAAGCGATAAAATGGAATTTCTTAAATTGCCTCAATAACTGTTGTTTCAATTATAAAGTTATCGTTTTCAGAGGCCAACGAGTCCATTATGCGTTCTTTAAAGGGGTAGAATGAGAGAGATATTCGTTGGATGGTTTTTGGTTGGATGAGATATTTGTTGATATAGGTACAACGGCAAAAGATTTCTTTCATTATTAGTGAGTGATGGACTCATTGCGCTTTAGTAGTAGTAGAAGAAAAAAAGATACATCGCTATAGTATACCTTGTGGGTTTTAATGGTAAGGATTTACCCAAGTCGGCTGGACTGACAGCATTAATAATTATTGTATAATGAAATTTTTTTGTAAATAAAGACAATTAGTGTTTGCCGTCTAAACACGAAACGACCCAAAAATGTAATATAATCCAAGAAAAGTAAATGTTCAAGGTAAAAAATGGGTTAGATGGATATAGAAATGGTAGGGAAAAGCAATAACCTAACCTAACCAATTTTTCATATGATGTTTTCAAATTTATATTGGGTTAATATTTCGAATCAAACTACTAACACATCTCTCAATAAATCGTGTGACTAACTAAAAAAAAACACGATTTTTTGGCAAAAATCGATCTTATTCATCAATGTCATTCAAGTGCAATACAATAATTCCAACGCTTCTCTAGCTTCTCGATGCCGTGCTTGTAGAAGGATTTGTCTTTTGCCTCAAAATAAGCTTAAATTTCAGCAATTGCTTCTTCATTTCAGCTGTATTTTTTACCGGCGAGGATTTATTTGAGATCAGCGAATAGCTAGTAGTCACTTGGGACCAGATCGGGACGGTGGATAAGGAAGTAATTCGAAGTGTAAGTCATTCAATTTAACCATCGTTGTCTTCGACTTGTAAATCGGTGCATTGTTTTGGTAGAACAGTGGTTTTTTCTTCGACATATGAGGCCATTTTTCCTTGATTTTTGCATTGAACCGATCCAACAACTCTATGTATTATTCACTATTGATCTTCTCTCACTTTTGATGAACATTATTCCATCCGCATTCCAAAATACCGAAGCCATAACCTTTCCAACTGATTGTAATACCTTTAGACGCTTCGGACGTGGTTCAGTAGCTGCAGTCCACTCAGATGATGATACCGAAGTGAAGTGATGGATCCATGACTGTGAGTAAACGCAGCATCCACTTAAAAAAAACTTTGTCATGGGCAAATGCTCATGCATAATTGTAAACAGACTACCTTTGGAAGCAATGATAAATTAACACACGAAATTGTTTTGAATTCACTGTTTTGAAAATAACAAAAGTAGCTTCACTTGAATGTCTGTCACTTTTTTCTGACTAATCGAAAATCATGAAATTTTACACACAGTCTTTTTAAAGTTGGTACTTCATAAACGTCATATGGATTTGACAATGGCAGCACCATCTGTGTGTCAGTCACGCGGCTTATTGAGTGATTGTGTTTGTATGGAATGAGTATGAATCAATTTTTTGATAGGTTCAGCCATATACATTCGAATTCTTCTTTCTGGTTGTTTATCAAGCCGCCGTTTTTAATTTGCTTCTGGTCCCATCCTGGTTTTCATCAGAAATTAGGAGGAAGGTACGTTTAAATACATTAATATACGAGTATTAATATAAAATAGAATTGATATAATAGGGTTGTCGGAAAAGTATTTGATCCAACTAAGAAACCCTTCCAAATAATAGTTGCCATCTATCTCTTCAAAATAGGCGTTCACCTGCGCGATAAGGGCCTTGTCTGATAAAAAAAAGTTAAAAAACAGGAAAAAGTGCAATTCGTGAATTTTAGCCATGGATATCAGCAAGTGTGAGAAGGAGCGTTGTCTGTATGAAAATGCACTTTATCTTCCTTCAAATGCGGTCGTCTTTTGCACTTTCTCCCTTCACCTTATCGAGCAGTAACACCAATATTCTTCTGTTGTTTTACATTTTTGAAGATAATCGATAAACATAATCTCATGACTATCTCGAGAAACTTTTCCGGCTAATTACAGTTTTGGACTTTAATGGGGCAAATTTGCCCTTTGCTATCGACTGTTTTGGCTGGTTTTCCGTTTCAGAAATGTACGACGGTTGCTACTCAAGTTTTGAGATATGGCAACAATGATTGAATATATAAAATTTGACATTACCATCAGAAAGTGTGACATTTAAAGGTGCTATTACTTTCTACGAGGATTAAACTAACAGAAGTGTGCCGTGTTTCGCTGCTTTTCCGAATTCAATCGTAGTCGCATTTCGCCACACGATCTATTTCTTGAAGTTCGTCCAAAATCGGCTTTTATGCCAGAAAACATCGATACTGTACGTATACTGATATTGAGATTGAGGCATACTTGAGCATTAGTTTTACTCGCATGTATTCAATAATTTATTAGCATTTAGCTGTCAAAAAGATTTGTTCGCATTGGATACCGCGTAATATGACAATCGCTCAAAAAAAGCTCGTATTGATCACGACAATGGCGAGCTCTCACACATCAGTTCAAACAAAAACGTTTTTTAACAGTCAAAACGTCGAATTAATGGGTCATCCACCGTACAGTTCTTGTTTGACACCCAATGATTTCTTCTTATTCTTGCAAATCAAAAATAAATTACGAGGTCAACGTTTTTCTACATCTCAAAAAGCGTTCTAGGCGTTCAAATCACATATTTTGGAGGTACCTCAATCGGAATGCTTCGACAAATGGTTCAAACTTATGCAAAAGTGTATTGATCTCCATAGAGAACATTTTCGAGAACAATAAAGCCATATCCAATTACAAATGTTTGTTTTTATTTGTCGATCTCAAAACTTGAGTAGTAACCGTCGTAGTGGTGGATGCAGGTCTGTAAAATATTCATTCGATTACATTTTAAGTCCAACGTGAACAAATGCGGCGCCAAACGGGCGGATAGCTTATACAAAATTTTGATATGTCTATCCCAGTAACATTCCTAATTCAGCTACCCAAAATTTTACGGTTGTAAATAATGATTGAGAGTCTCTTTACTAATGTCGCAACTTCTTTTAAATTTGCATAGGCGTATATTGTCTTTGTAAAACAAATATTTAATGACAGTTCAAAACTCAATTTTTCCCATCTTCATAAAAATATTCCCAACGATCCACCTAAACAATGTCAAATAAAAACTAAGCTGTAAAAATGGTTGCAATTCCAAGGAGTATATCTCCACGTTTGCGCGTAAATATTTTATAGCTTATATTGATAAATGCCGATATCTTCAGGCTTAAGTCGGAAACGTTTTAGACAACCCCCGTAAATATTCATCAATTCGACACTAATGTAACTTTTGAAATTAAACGACGTTGAACTCCTACAATTCACATTACATTACATTATAATGTAACAAGCATCATGATTCGATTTTTTGTAGAGTGAAAATATTCCTGTAGCCGCATATTGCTATCCTTGGGTAGATGCCACAAAAAATATGAAACGTGATCTAGCATTTTTCATACAAAACACACAAAAACCTATACAAATGAAAGCTTTAAGTTTCTTCAATTTATCACTTGAGATATTTTTAAAGGTTAGTAAATTTACAAATTAATACGTAAATGCTTGTTTTGCGCCTCTTAGATATGTAGAAAGCAAAAAGGTCAAACAGATCTTTATCAAAGGTACAAGATGGTTGTTTGATCAAATTTACTTAGTTTATGCTAGAAGCCATTTCACAGAGATTCCCTTGAACAGGAGTGGGCACATTTTTGTGTAGCGGAGGCAAGATTAAAGTTTATATTTCATACGCGAACCGGAGTAAAAAATTGAAAAACTATTTTCATTAAAATATAAAAAACAAAGTTAATTGAGAGCTACATGTATTTCTCGACATTTATTATAAATTATAATGGACTAAGTTGACATTTCTGCAATTCTTGATGTTTATATTACTACTACTACACATACACACTCACTATTACACTGTCCTACCTGCATGTCCAGAGACTGAAGATAAACTAAAGCATATTTACTTGATCTACCTTTTTATACTACTACTACTAATTTTTCCTCTAATAAACCTCTTCCTGCGTAAGACAAAACTTTCTTCTGTTCGTCCAAATTTTGAATGAGCTAGATCCTCTCCAAATCGCATGACACACTTTTTAGTTTGTCGAAAATACTTTGTCTTACAATTATTACAATTAATTTCGTACAATTCCCTTTTATCCAAGGAAGAAAAGCACACAAGGAGACCACGAACTGCATATAAATTGGGTTAGACGATGTAAACAATTCAAATACCTAGGAAGCATAATTTCGAGAGATGGAACAATAAAAAACACAAAACACAAAAATGACAATATTCAAAGTCATAGTGGGACCTATTTTCACGTATGGATGTGAGTGCTGGCAATTAACAGGTAGACAATAGAAAAATATAGAGACGGTGGAAATGGATTAGGGATCGTCCAGGATATATCCAGAGGAAAACATATACGGAATGAAGATATACGACGAAGAACAGGTCGAGTATACACGACTTCAGAGAAAATACAGATTAAGCAGACACTCTGGTACGGACATATGATGAGGATGGAGCTGAACAGGTGGCCCAAGAAAGCATTGATGAATCAACCGCAGAATAGAAGGAAATGAGGAAGATCCTTAAGGACCTAGAAGGAAGGAATTGAACAAAATATGAAAGACAGAGCTATCCAGGAAAACGAGTGAATAGATAGAAAAGTGTGGCATACGAAACGCGGGATGCGGCAAAGAAAGCTGTAAGATCTCCGCTGTATATATATAAGAAAATCATAATTTTTGTTTCTATATTGGACCAGTCACTCTCTTCCACGCCGAATAAATACTCTATTTCCATCCTAAAAATACTTTACAACCTGATAAAGCAAGATACACGATCTAAATCTTGTATTCAATTAGGGTGATTCATTTTCGAATTTTTTTTATTTCGGTGCTCAAGCAAAATATTAATCTACGTACAGATGTAAAACCACCATGTAAAAAATTTTTTTTCAAATTTCTACTCCTCATTTTTTACATATCAGTTTGATGGACCTTGCAAGGAATTTTATGCTTTTCAAAAATAGAAATTTTAGTTTACGTTCTGAAGCTATCATAGTAGGTATGTTCCAGCAAATTGTTTGTAACTACTTGATCATTCGTGATATGAAAATTGCGTTCCAAAAGTATAAATTTCAACTAATGAACAAATAGTTTAACGTTCCAGTAACAAATTGAACTTATTCAATTCCAAAACCAATTTTTTTCGGTGCTTAAGCAAAACATTAAGCTAGGTACATTTTAAGTACTTAACAATTTAAATATATTTTTACTATTTAAAATGCAGGTAAAAAAATTTCTAATACTCACTCTTTACAATTCTGAATACTCTGTTTACACCACAACTACACCAACACTCACAATTACACTGTCTGACGCGCGTTTCGTTAACCAAGTTATCGTCTTCAGAGACTGAAGGCGCGTCGGACAGTATAATTGTGAGTGTTGGTGTAGTGGTGGTGTAAACAGTGTATTCAGTATGAATATCGCTTGCGGTTCCAGAAATTCCAGCTCAGTGGTTACTCTTTACAATAATACAAATAACCTTTTGGGGAATTTTATGCTCTTCGAAATCGCTTTAAAGTTTTTTGTTAACTCACACTGGTTCACAAATAGGGGAAAAATTGTTTTTCAAAAACTGTGCTTCAACGACTCCTATTGGTAAGCCAGTGCGAGTTAGACAAAAAAACTCTAAAGCGGTTTCGAAGAGCATAAATTATAAATCAAAGCGAAAACCAGCTCTGGCCAAATACTGTTTAGGTCGAGGCCAAAATAGAGAAGAAGAAGAAGAAGAAGAGCATAAAATTCCCCACAAGGTCAATTAAACTTATTTGCATAATGGTAAAAAGTAAGTATTAGAAATTTGAAAAAAAAAATTTTACACCAATTTTAAATGGTAAAACTTTATATTTAAATTGTAAGTACTTAAAATTGATATTAAGAGATCAAACTTGGTGAGAATTTTTTTTTAGATTAATATTGTGTAAGCACAGAAAAAATAAATTTTTCGGAAATGAATCACCCTAAATTCCATATGTTCCAATATTTATTAAATACATTTTTGGTACTACTACTAAATAAGTTCAATTTGTTTCTGGCACGTTAAACTTTTTGTTTATTAGTTGAAATTTATACTGTTGGAACGCAATTTTCATATCATGCATGATTAAGTAGTTACAGATAATAATCTGATGGAACAAACCTACTGAGATTGCTTCAGAACGTAACTACTAAAATTCCTATTTTTGTTCAGTTTTATCATTAGTTTTTGAAAAATAGCAATTATATTTGTTTTAATATTTAAACTTTTCAACTTTGTTTCAGATTGTTCAATCATCGTTCTCGTATTACACAATGTTGAAAAAGATTTCGACGTAAAAAAGATTCATTCATATAAGAAAAGAATTACTGTTTAGCTGATGATGTAATCATTACTAGTTATTTCTCATGTAGAATAAAATGTTTTAAAAATATTTCCTTGTTCAAATATTCCGGAAATAAACAAAATATGCTCCCTTTGGAAATGTTATGTAAAAAATTCGCAACCGAGAAATAATTTACGGAGATTAATTCAAACTCGTGGAAATTTTATGCTAAGCATATCAAATGAAAATAGAATTTCTGACATATAAATAAGCGTTCACTTTGGTTGAATGTTGGATGTTTGGTGACTTAATAAATTAAGGTGGCTATGAGATGACCTTTGTTTTTGACGCTTTCTTGACAAAAGCTTTATTTGTTAGGCCTCGGTCTTCTATTAAATGCTGTATGCCGCTTCCGACATAAGCGTAATAGTCCGGGAGCCGGCAACACAAATACACGACCAAGTTCCTCTAAGAGATAATTAGTAGAATCTATTAGAAAGCACAGTGAACGTCAGCTGCGCCTCGGTGGGTGGGATGAGAATAGAAAAAAATTCCTCCCAACCGAAAATTTATGAAACTGTATCTATCCAAATATCTCAAGAAAACAAAATAATCAGCTGACTATACTATAGTGTATTATACATCAGTTGACACCTCGAACATGAAAAAAAAATTTATATTCTCAGTGATTTCCCTTCAAATAAAAATTTGTTGATGATAGCTGATATGTAGATGTGAATAAATATATGTCAGTATATATCTCGGTGGAAAAACCGTCAGCTGATACTTTGGAAGTTGTTATGAAGGAGTTAAGCTGACCAGGTTTTCCTCGACTCACTGAATTTCTTTTTTTTGTCGAGCGTGGGAGGCTATCCCACCCACCGAGCCGCAGCTGACGTTCACTAGACTTTATTACATAACTCTCTGATGCATATCACCAATTATCTTTCGAAAGGAAATAATTAACTAAATTTTCACCTGGCTCCCGGACTATAAACGTTCCGATCGACGTCTGAACTCCAGGCACAACGTCAACGTTTAATACGTCTCATACGCGAACGATGACGTCTCGTAGTCGACAAATAGTAGTAGCGTGTGATATAAAATGGATATAAATTCTATACTTTTGGCGGCGCTTGTCATACTTCAAGAGGGGGCACAAAACGACAACATACGAAGAATCAAAGCAACGAGGCACCGATCATTTTAGGCCAGGAACCAGCGGTAAAAAAACTGTGGAATTTTGTTTATCAACGTCAATTTTTATGGAAATTTGAATGTTAGCTCTACTTACCCTCTTAATCAAAATCTATCCTTTGCCGAAGGGCGCTTTTCATTTTTTATGGGTGAAAACTACCCCTTATCGTAAAAAATTAAAAAATCTTCGATTTTAGCATGTATTTGAGTAAAATACAGTGTAAATGAATTATGTTGATATTCTCAAAAAAGTTTATAGTTAATCGTACTCATACAACTGCTCCAAAGCTCTGAGGGTAGTAATATTGAAAGCTTTTTTTAAAAACACTTATTAAAATCACAATTTTCATGAAAATTTGAATTTAAGCCTCCCAAAATATAAAAAGACAGGTTCGGCACTGGATTCCAAGATTTTGGAGTGAGTTGAATTTGTAGTCTGGTGGTTGGAACGTTAAAACTTCCAAACTGTATCTCAGCGAATATAAAAAGTAAAATCACCACATATTTACTAAAATTTACTTTGATTCTAAGTGTATATAGGTAGAGGAAGAATTTGATTCAATTTTAAGATTTTATTGAATTTCTCGAATGAAGCGGGAGGTCGATAACAAATTAATTTCTTCAAAAACTCGTGAACAAAGGAATATTCAAAATGTTTGAAGAAAAAGCCGAATGGCATGTTACATCCCCTCTCCTCGGAGAAAAAAAATTCAAGGAAACCAAAATCGTGCTTCAACCATTTCCATTTTTTGAGTCTTAAAGTCACGCCTGTCTTTTGTAATGTTTTTAAAACTAACTGAAATCTTGTTCAACGATTTCTTATGGTATAATCACGTTATGGAGATATGCTATTGCATATTTAATATTATTCATAACTTCTCTATTCTTCTTCTCAATCCATAGAACAGGGCTAACATATTGAGAATTGGATTCTTCTATAACCCTATTATCGAAAATACTTCGGATTATGGTGATAAAATGTGACGTACATCATTTCTGGACAATATTGTGTGAAAAGTTCGATTTTGATTTCTTTTCATAAGCTCTTGTTTCCCGCGGTCATCATTCACCAGCTTCTGTAGGACTCCGACCAAGCCATTCATCCTGAAGCTATTTGTGTACCAGGTGGCTCCATGATTTAGTTTTTCGAGCTTCGAGTTAACCGTCCACCGTTCTCAATTGATGAATAGTCACTAATTAAGGGTCGCAGGCGCTTTTTAGTCACCGCCCGTCAAAATGACATTCACCTACGACCGGATTTTCGAATTTCATTTGGTTAAGGATATGCCATCTTCATAGCTTCGGATTTTATCGTAAGATCCAAATGCAAAAGTCCCAGTAGGGCTTCAAGGGTCCTAGTTAAGGCTGTACGCATGCACCCTGTAATACTAAGCCACAAGAGGTGCTGAACTCTGTTCAGTTGCTGTATAGTTTTAACTTTCTCTGTACAGTACCACCACACCTGTATGTAAGGAGTTTGACCATTGGAGTGTATATCTAGTCGAACATCTTCGGCATAAGACCCCATATACTCGTAAACCCAAAGGCTTTTCAGCATACTCATAACGTGCAGGTAGTTTTCTTTATTCGGGTGTGCACGTGTTCATGAAGAGCAGTTTTGGATCCAGAGTGACAACTAGATATTTCACCACTCTAGACTATTATTTGGTTTTTGAAAACATAAATCTTGGAAGTATATAATTAAAAAAAGCCTGTCATCAAAAAAATAGTTTTATTTAAAAAAATGAACATTGAATAATCCATACACTACTATTTTAGTTTACATATCCTCTAACATTTTATTTTGTGAACAATAACTTCTTAAACTAATAGAAGTCTCACAAGAAACTTCCGTTCAACAGCAAAGTGTTTCTAATATTAGTGATCAAAGGCACATAACATTGTTATATCAAGTTGAATACACTCGTATGTGAAAAAATCGCAATTCTGTGACGAAATTGTATATTCCTTAGTAAAACCTTAAAGCTAATGTTATTAGCTACAAAATGATGTAAAATATTGTAACGTTTCTTCCACCCTTTTTATGTTTATTTACAATAATGTTAATTAGGAGTAACTGACCCTTATAAAAAGTTACGTGACCTATCACTATCAGTTAGCCATCAAACGTCATCGATACACATCTTCATTAACAAACAAAGATTCTACATGAAAATGGACACAACAAATGACAAGCTGTCACCCTATTGCGACAAGGCCTAAGTCAGCGAGAAATGGCCAGTGCGCTAAACAAGAGTCAGTCTGTTGTTTCCATAGTTACTAAGAGACTGGTAACTTTCATCGAAGATGCGTCTCGGAAGAATAAAAAACACATCCGAGAGAGATGACAGATTCATTGTTAGCACATCGTTAAGAAATCGGGCCCTCCCTAGTGTACCAAAAAAAGCTCATAGAAACGCAAGGAGTGGCTGGACACTCAGAAGACTTAAAGCAGCTAACCTTGAGCCAAAAAGCCCAGTTACTGACCCCAAATTATCCGCAGTCCACCAAACATCCCGTCTACGATGTTCCAGAAAGCACGTTAATTGGACAATAGGGCTCCGTTTTCTTCTCAAACGAAAGCAGAGTGTGCCTGCATATTAGCGATAGAAGAGGACGAGTCTACAAGACTTGTAGAAATATTCGAGTAGTGTTATATAAAAAAAAGCGTGGTTTTAGAGGAGGTTCCTCACGGCAGTATTCACAGGATGTCGAAATTGACTTAAAGAGAAAATTTCGGTTCTGCAACAGCCACGAAAACGGACCTCAAAACATAGTTCATTGAGGAATGGGAAAGCGTCGAACAAGATCGAGTAGAAAAACTTATTCGATGTATGAAAAAGCGATTGGAAGTTGTTATTAGATCCAGAAAATGGCACACTAAATATTGATTGGGTTTGGAAGCTACAAATTTTTTGCTAGACTTTTGACCGCGAGCTTGCGACTCGAGTCGATTTTTTTCCTTACGAGTGTAGATTATAAAATTAATATGCTACTACATCTAATAATACAAAAGCTACATAATGTTAAAATAATACCTCAATACCACAACTTAAACTTAAGATGTTACTGATGATAGATAATTGTTATTTAGATGTTAAGTGATGCAGAGGCGTACATTAATTCTATAGCAAAAAAAATTCATATTTTTTGTATTAAGAGCTAATTGTCAGGAATGTGTTTGTTTGTGAGTAATCTGGTTAATACAGAGAATGTGGGGTCTAAGTTCGTTGAACTAATCTCTTCAGGATTAGTGGATCATTATATAACACTCAGATAATTTATTTGTCTTCAAGTTGATTTACAGGTAGAACTAGTCTAAAATGTAAGTATGTTTTCGCACATTTAAACATTTTTTCTGTCAATTATAGACGTGTTTTTTATTTTGGTCGAGAATGTAGACATTGCCCCAGATGATTCCTGACAGAGAAGATCGAAGCGTCCGTTACATTGCAGAAACGCTTGGGGTAGCAAAATCCACCATTCACAATGTACTCCAGCGTTTTCGGGAGACGAGAGCCTGGGGAATCCCAAAGACTACAACGTCATATTTATAACGCTGTCTATATGGAGAGACAGACTTGAAGTGGCGTGAAATACACGTGTAAGCCAAGACTGAGGGAGCATGGAATTATTCGAGGCATTCTGCGACAAGGCTCAAACTCCTGGAAAGGAATTACAGAGAAAGGCTATTATTTGGCAAACAACATTCTCGTTGAACTGTAAAGCAATGGAAAACTGTTTTATTCACGAATATGAATATATATGAATATAATACTCAAGACGATCGAAACACAGTATGGGGAAGATCAGTGCAGAGATTTATTTATTTAATTTAATGGCATAAGATCAAGCCTTTCTTGAAGAATGGATCCCGCTCATTTTTAAGGCTCTCAGAAGCATATTAATACTACACCTAGGGACGGCTAGCTTAGTGATAATGAATTAGCTTCCGATTCCAATAGTGAATATGTTTCCCCTAGACAATTTCAACCGTCATAGACGATCTCTTGCTATACAGAAACAGAGAGTGATTGCTCTGATGATGAAAATAACCCTCCACAAGCCACGCAAAAATAGGAAAGGCGAAAAATATACGCCCAGTAAAATAAAATGGGAATCTAAAAAGAATCTAGAAGATTTTAGATAATTTTAAATTTAATGGAGCTAAGCAGTTACCACAAGAGATTATTTTTATTTTCTGAGGAACAAGACTTTAGTTGAAAAAAACAAGAACGTGGATTTTTCATTGAAAAGGTTACTACCATTGACGAAGTTAGTGTTGGTGTAGTTACTGGGTTTTTTTCTCAGTTTATGTAAGTAAATTTATTTAATTTTCATTTTTGTAGTAAATGTTATTCCCAAACAAACCTTAACAACTTTCAAATATTTTTTTCATAATTCATGCAGTAGAGGGTCAATAAAAATAAACTAGACACTTGAGTTACTGACTAGTATTTTTCATTTTTCCGTTACTTTGTATCTTGGCACTTAGAGCACTTTGACAAAGATCGTTTTAATTAGTTATTGAAGAGACAGATGGCTTGCAATCTTGCTAATTTGTAAATAAGACAATTTTTCAATTTCTATATGGTAATGTATGAATTTTTAGGTACATAATGTATAATTCGATTTTTTCAAATTTTAGATCAGGTCACTTTTGTTCTCAGGATGCATAATAAGACCAATTATAAATTTCAAGTGACTTTTTAACTAAAATATGTTCACATTAATTCTCCTCTCCATAATAATAATCAGTTTGTTTCATAATCCTACAGATAATACTAGCATTTACCATTACTGAATATAATCACTTTTGTAAAGTTACATCATAAATAAAGCACCTACTCAATAGTCCTTTAAATTTGATTTGTAATCTAATTACATTGAATAAATTACTATTTAAAAGTACGCTTCAATAATAACACGTAACCGACATTATTCTCTTGTTGCATAATTTTGATTGAGAACATGGCCTCTTCTTTAATATGCTTCAATACGTCATCATTCAATTGAACGTGGATGGATTGTGGTCCTTCCATATAAACATCACACACTTGTTTTCGAGGTACTCCTAATAACACTACCAGTTTTTCAATCAATTCTTTGCTACTGTGCGAGGATAAATATATTGCATTGAAAACTGGCGAATTTTCCTTGCAAATGTATAGCTTCAGTTTTGGCAAAATTGTCCTTAAAACAAAAACAAAAGCTTATTATACAAATACACATAGAATATAACTGTGGTTGGGATATGAATTAATGAACTTGTGTTATCATTTTTTAATAAATTTAGATATTGTCGGCTTAATATGAATTTCACATAATGCCACTTCAGATAAATGACAATGTCGAAAATGCTCCAAAATACAACTAATTATACATAATTGCTCGGAATCGCCCACCTTTTTAATAGAATAGTTACAAAGATAATTCCACAAATCTTTGCTTCAAAAGAATCACCTATGAAACTTCATTCTATACATATATATCTATTGTGCAACGTAAATGTTCTTCTGTATAATTTGTAAATTTTGAGATTATACAGTTTTCATCCGAAGTGGCGATAAGTCCCCAACGTGTAATTTTACAGGAGGGACAGAAAACTATCCTACTACTACTAGCACTGGCACTACAGCCCTCTTTATAAAGTCACTATTAGAAAAATAATTTAAATCACTCACTTCAGGTGAATAGCATTGTGTAATCTAATGCCATCGGCGCTGCCACAAATTTGAATTAGATCTTCTCTTGACATCCTTAACATGTCATCTCCAGAAAATCTCTCAAATGTCTCCAAATACTTTTCAAATCTGTTCAAAGTCAACCATCTTATAGTATCTTCCGGTGTAGAGTATTGGGAAAGTTGGAAGTTGTTCTAAAACACAAATTTTTTCATTGTGAGAAGAATAAAAAATTTTTACTGAAAAAATACATTATAGTTATAACGCCTTCGTATGAATAGTTTCTTTTATTATTTCCAGGATATTTCATGTCTATTTCATTATTTCCATCGTTGAGATATGTATCACCTTATATAGTACCTTATGGAGGTATGTGTAATGGATAGCAGAATCATGAAAGTAAACAAAAGAACTTACATTGGAATGTGAATCTTCTTGACTTTCTAACGGAAGAATCGGGGCTGGCTTCTGGTTTATGTCTGTGGAAGTATCAGCTTTCGCAATTTTAAAGTGGTTCCCAATCTGCGGGGTGCTGAAAAAAAATTTAAGCAGGTAAGAATCAAAACTAAAGTCCATCATCAATCCACAGTTGCAGTATACACTGACTGTTTTTTTTTAATATAAAATATATATGCTTGATTTTCATTCTTGAACAAATGTTAAACTCTACAGACCAAAATAACAACAAAAACAAAACATTATATAAACATAGATAAGAATATAATTAAAAAGACTACTAGGAAAAGAATTTAACAAGAGCTGATGAAGAAAAACTTGACAACTTTGAACAAAAAAATGATTAGAATATATGAACTAAAAAAAATAAGGACAGACAATATAGAATCCTTATGAATGCTGAAATTAGAGAAATCTTAAATGTAAAGATTTATAGAGTCACAGCAAATTGGTAAAGTAATTAATACTCAAGACAGGAAAAATTTTAGAAAAATAATGGAAAAACCAAAACGGAAGGAACTTTAGTTTAAAAAAGAAAAATGATTAGAATGTGGATTGGCTCACCACAAGAAATGAGTCAAAAAGCTCTTGCAACTTTTCTTGAATCATAGTTATGATGGAACTTTTTTAAATATTTTAAAATTGATAAAATATATGGACGGAGGAAAAATAAACTAACAGAAATTACTAAGAGAAATAAGAGACAAAATACAGAAAAATTGAAATCAAGGAATTATATTAGGTATATAACAGTAGCTAAAAATAAAAGCAATTAGACATAAAATACATAAAGCATAATTAAGATGGTTTGGACACATACACAGGGTGCCTAAAAACCAAATATTAAAAAGATCGTTCTAATAGAAAATAACAGGTGAAAATTATAGAGAAAGTCCAGAGAGAACAATGATTGAAAACAAAGAATAAACAGCTGGACAGAGGGGACGGAATGATAGGTCAAATAAAAGATAGGCATGAAGAGGAAAAAACTAAACGACAATCACAATGGAAGTTAGAAGACAAACCCAAAATTGTATTTCAGAAGTCAAAAATTAAGAGAGCGACTAGAAAATGATTCAATAAAAAATCTTAGTAGGTAAATCAAGCATAAAATTAAAACGCAATCTGTATATATAATATATTTGGTATATAACTAAACTGAATATTTATAATGAAGTTATACTAAACACACTGTTGACAATATCAATACACCAACTCTCACAATTACACATCTAACGCGCGTCTAGATAACAAAGTTATTGTCTTCAGATTACCTTCAGAACAGTGTGTGAATACCACCAATGGTTCCAAAAATTCCAACTTGGTTATAAGGATGTTGTCTGTTACTGATAAAATTTTATAGTATTAAATTTCTGTCAAATATGATAAGTTGAAAAGAATATCCTTTTTGACACAATCAAAACAAGTCTCATCAAAAAAATATTACAAAGGAAAAAAAATATTCAGCAATGTAAACCCACTGAGAACGATTTGGAAATAAACCTGTGCCTACTTTAATTTATTCACTCATTCTGGAATGAATTATTTGTCCCCCATAATCTTATACTCTACTCTACTTATAATCTATATCTACAATATACATTGTAGTACTTGCTCCAGTTCATATGATGTGACAAACTTGAACAATAAAGCAGTTAATAGTATAATTTAGTAATCAAATTGATTGTCCTCCATCCTGTTGTATTATCATCTATTTTTAGAATTAGAATTAACAGCAGTGATATAAACACTCCATGTTAAAAATAGATTTGGAAAGTAAACAGTCAAATTAGAAAATATGAATTGTTAGTTAAAAAATTGGAACATTTTCATAGTAAAAATATATGAAAATTTGTGTCAAATCAATATAGTTGAATCAGATCACTGGAATGATTAATGGGTTAAGATTAAGACAGATTGAATTATCCACTTGAGTAATCGATAATAAATATGCAGAGTGTTTTATTCATTTATTTCATTTGTGCAAAAATGCTAATTTTATTTTATTCTAAGCCACATTCATTAAGGATCAGAATCACAGAAATTTATAAGCCAAAAATTTTGTAGCAGAAAGTTTTATTGAGAATTGCAGATTAAATAAGTTTTTTAATAGCAAAAAAATTCAAAATTCTCCTGGTACTGATTAGAGAAGAAGAGAACTTTTTATTTATTAAAAATTTCTACAGGTACTATGGCTTAAACTGATGACAATTACAAGATTGTTATTAACGGAAATGAATTGAATTATGTTAATAATTTTTCTAATAATAAGTGGTACTTTATATGATTTATTATGTCTTTATAGATGACATCACGACAATTACTTACTTCATAATATAAAAATAAAGATATTTGAATTAATTTTATATATTTCTAGTGACTAAATTTTCCTAAACAAATGATTAACACCTTGACTGCCAAGACAATTTCTACAAATTTATTTAATCTCATTATATTATTAAAAATACCAATTTAAATACAAAGTTATCACTGAAACGTGTAGAAAATGTAGGCTCTTTTTATTTCTTAGTCGAATTATGGGTAGTAAATTATGAGTGATTTCACAGTTGGCAGTCAATATGCAATAGTTTTTAAATTGGAATGAAATCAACAATAATACCTACATTTGAATTTTTCTCAGATGATGTTTCACATTGGCCGCGTTTGTTTTCATTAAACATCGCAGATTTGGTGAACTTAATAATTGCAGATTTGATTTACATCTCCAATTCCTTAGATGTGGATGAACACGTAAGCTCATCCTTTTCCCAACAAGTGTAAATCGTTCCAAATTTCCAGAACAAGCATGAAAAAATTGCGCCTGTACAACACAATCTGATTGGGTGACAGTCATTGTATGTATTAACAAGAAATAACTATTTTCTTCCCCCATGACAGTCTCAAATAAGAGCTAAAGATGTTCTTCCGTGACAAAAATACAAATCTCTCCACTTTCTAGCCCTTTGGAGGCTAAACTTGTTGTCATCTAACGAAAAAGTCCTGCACACTAGTGAATTTGTATAAACAATATTTCGGAAAATATTGATTTTTTGTGACATCAAAAAATAATATATTTGCTGCCACCATTCCTGTACCATCAAAATGTTTTAAAACACCGATCATAAGAATCTTCAAAACACTTTATTTACACCACACGTTAACCAATTTATGATTGCGTTTTAACGTAGGATCATACTAGAAAAACAACGATTTAATTTCATTAGAACCTTCTAACGCAATTTATTATGTTCACTAAATAAACTACTGAATCAAGTTGCAGTCAGATACGCTTTGAATTAACCGGTTTTAGCTAGTTACGCCGGCTTTAATCGGTTCAAGGCGGAATGTCTATAACCAGCAACCGAATAAAATTAACTACTGTTATTGCGTATGCGTATTATTGTTTGTTGGAGCTGGACGCTTTCGTTTTAGATCGTCCTCCACCTGATGCCTTCCATGTCGTCGTAACCGTCCGTATCAACCACAACGATCTTCGATTATTATCGCTGACAACTATGTTGGAAATACAACAGAGCCGTATTCATTAAAATTAACTGGAATATTTCAAAATTCAATAAAGATATTTAATAATCCCAAATGGTTCTCTTATTATTATGTATATACAGGGTGAGTCAAGAAGAATTTTACATACTTCTACCAAATCATGTGGCTACGAAAAAATGTCAATTTATCTTCTTTATTAATTTAAAGGGTGATATGGGAAATTGACCATAAATTTTAATTGGGTATGGTGTTTATACGGCACATTTAATTTTTCAATTTTTTTCATGATGCAGTAAACTACTATCAACCATTCGGCTGCTATTAGCTAAACTTTGAAATTCTCGGGCCGGCTTTAGAAAAATTTAGGTATTCGTTTGAATATAGCACCCTGTATAATATTTTTTGTTAAATGCGATAAATGATTTTCATACTACATAAATAACCAATGAAATCGACATTTGCGACAATGATTCAAGAAAAAATATTAGTAAGTAAATCTAGTATCTAGTCAGAAGAGGATTACCTCGAAATGAAAGGTACTAGATGAAAGAGTTGATACAACTAATATCTAACATATGATAGAATATTGCGAGGGGCCATCTTCTGGTTCTTTGATTGGACGCATATATCGCACATTTCATGTCTAGAAAGTCCACCCCTGCTTTCGTTTTATTGTATGAACAAACCATTTCAGCTTTGTTTTTTCTGTCCCCTGCTTCAATACTGTGGTGTATTGATGACAAATTTCCCTTCCGGTCTTAGAGACTGGTGATACGGTTAAAGTGTTAAATATGAAGAGGCATAATGAAATGTATAAAAAATATATCATTAATTGTATTAAATTTTGGGGAAAATAAGAAAACCCAAGTTTTGTGAACAATCTTTCAACATGGTTAACTGACTGAAAGTTCTTCAGTTCCAACAATCATTTCAGTATATTCAGATTCAAGTAAAGATCAGATGGATTTTATCCTCCTAAACTCCTAAATAAGTGGTATCTAATAATGAAGTGTTTGAACATCAATTTTAGTGTTCTGAGAAAGCACTTAGCAGTCATGTTCCAAAGCTACTATCTTCTGACTAGATTAGAGAAAGTTAATTGCTAACAAAAAGCCAATATTTTGAAAAGATAGAAAAATATTTTTGATAAAATTCTTTAGTTTGTTCTCTCAATCTTCTATCACAATAATTGACTGTGTTCAATTTGATATAAAATGGATATTTTGAGATGTCTTACCATTCGGTACTGGCGTCTGTACTAACTGGTGATGATGGCGGTGATGGCGAAGTGGCATCAATTATCTATAAATAAATAATATGATAAAAATTGATACATATATGAGGTGTGAAAATTATTAGTGTAATGTATATAGGTGTGGATAATTGAAGAGAGTCCGCAGCGAAAGGAATTCAACTACAAGAGAGCTTTTCCATTGGATCGTCGATTGCCGATAAAAGTCATTGGTTAATAGTTGAAATTGAGTCACACAGTGCAACAATCCATGTTTAAGACTTCAGAAGGCCTACGGAAAAGGTTTTTGTAAAAAGTACAAGTTATTTGGTGGTTTGGAAATTTTAAGATTGATCGAAAATGAATCCGCAGCGAAAGACATTCAATTACAAGAAAGCTTCTCCATTGGATCGTCGATTGACGATCAAAGTGATTGGGGAGTATTTGAATTTGCGATATCAGTGAACGAGTTTTAGGCAAATAAAAATATTCTAGTTGAAACCTAACACAGTATTAAAGTTTCAGCAATCCTAAGGGGAGTAGAACATTCTCCAATGCTACCCGGCTTCCCGCTTTGAGAGAGTCATTCAATTATTAATCTAGTTGAATAGAACTAATTGAAAAAATCGGTTTTATCATTTAATTTTTACAAGTGGTATTACATAAATTATTAAATTTACTTCAACTTCGACAAACAAAATGAATCAAAACATAAAAAAGTCAAAACATTTCAATATCTGAATTTTTGTTTTGGATAAGAAATTATGTATTGGAAATTTTTTTATATTGTTTCCATTGAAAACTCAGTTAATCGATTCTTGCAAAATCGCGTAATTGCACCTTAATTTCACGTTGCCATCGAGTTTGATAACCAACAAATTGTCCGTCAGATCAGTTGATTTACTGAAGCACTTTTTCAACCTTGTTGATTTGCGATTTGTGTTGCAAACATTTATTTGGAACTTATTAATCTATTTTCTTCTATTATAGCCAGGGATAAGGAAACTAATTCACAGAAAGTAGAAAGTAAGTGGCAGAAGAGAAAAGGATTAGTTTTAGTTAATGTCAGTAATAATACCCTTATATACCGTGCATAATAATTGTACCAGTTTTTGTATGGTTCTATCTAAGACCCATGGTCATCGTTAGTATTCAATGTAATAGATAACGTCGCAGTTGTCGACCGCATGGCCAATAATATGGAGACGGGTAGTAGACCAACTTTTATGCGAACTGTCTGACCTCGGCATCCTCTGACAGAGATATGCCGACGACGTAGTCATTTATGAGGAGGAGTTTTGAGAATAGTAAGATAGTTCAAAAAGGACTCACCTTCATTAGGAAGAAGAAGAAAAAAGTCAAGACCATCAAGTTAGACTAGCAAGCCATTGAGGGGAACACAGAGGAGAAATATAAGGAACTAACACTAGATAGTAAACTCATCTAGAACTAACATGAAAAGGAGATAGCCATGATGGTATGCAAAAATTGCACAGGGAAGAATTGGCGTTGCTTGTCACCAAAAGTATCTTACTGCGGATATAAACGGAAATCGTGAGACCAATCATCACGTATGGGGCAGTGGTTTGGGTAACTAAAACTAGTCTGATCTCCATAACAAAAATTTTCTCTAAGGTACAAAGACTGGCTCGCATTCTTCTACCTCGAATATATTGTCGTCCCCAAATGTGCCTGTTATGGTGTAATTAGAAACTAGGAGGTCGCGGTGCAAATTATGTACGGTATTGACCTTAGGACGCTACCTTGTGGAAATCCAGATTTAATGGGTTTAAATAGTGACGTTTTGTCTTTTATTTTTGTTCGAAAGAGTCTGTCTAATAAATATGATTCCATTAAGTTAAGAAAGGGAGTCCATTTAATATAGCATGCCGTCGTTCCAAACTTTATCAAATGCTCAACTTATATCTAAAAATACCCCTGAACAATATTTATTTTTATAGGGCTACGTTTATACCATGCGCACTTCGAGGGCACTGTTGAGTTGTTACTGTTGGTTTTGCCTATTGGTCTTGTGGAATTATATCCAGGTTGGAATTAATTCGTTGCAGTAACAATTTCTCAAAAAGTATCAAGCTCATTGGTCCATACGAAGATGTATTGCTCAAATCTTTTCCTGGTTTTGGGATAAGTATTGTTCCAGAATTTTTACATATTTTTGGTCAGTACTGCCGTCTTAAGATCGTGTTAAACATACCTATTAGCATTACGATTTCTTTTTTGGACAGTTCCTTCAGCATTTTGAGCCAAATTGCGATTGTGCGTTTATCTAGATCAAACATTTCGT
This sequence comes from Diorhabda carinulata, assembly GCF_026250575.1. Lineage (NCBI taxonomy): Eukaryota > Metazoa > Arthropoda > Insecta > Coleoptera > Chrysomelidae > Diorhabda > Diorhabda carinulata. The sequence goes on from NC_079463.1 coordinate 9,381,046, forward strand.
TTTTTGTATGTAGCGGTGTGATTAATAAATAAGAATTGGATCATTTAAAATTGGCATTAAAAATATTTAATAAATAAGTTGAAAACAAATTGTGTCTTACATCACTTAGAACGGTGCAATCATAACTGGGTTGATATTTTTCCTGTTCGGATATTGACCGTTTCATTATTTTCTCTCTATCTTGTTTGTGCTTTCGATCTGCTCCTTTCAATTTGAAAACTTTCACTTGACAAGCCGCTACGTGTAATCTCTTTTGGCCACTGAAAGAAGTTACATCAGAATTTTGACACGTTTCAACTTGGATACGAAAAGGTACGCCCTTTTCACCACCGTGTTTCTTGGCAGTAAATTCTGTGCTGATACAGTTCACCTGAAAAAATAAATTACTTCATTTCTAATTCCAGCCAAATTATAACTTAGTGACATTCATACTGAACACACTATTTCTATTTCGGTAATCAAGTTATAGTCTTTTTTATACACATATTTACTAATAATTTTAAATGATCGAGAGGTATAAAGAGCTTAGCGGCAATAAAAGGGCCGACTACCTTGCCAAGCTTGGACAATAGGGCCCGAATATGCGCGATATGAAACATCTTAAGCCTAATCGACTGTAGTAGTAGTAGTAGTAGTAGACGAGAGGCAAAGATTCCAATAGGCCTAATCGCAGGGCATCCGGTAAGCGACTATTTCATACCCAACACCGGTTGGTCGGGTCATCCTGACTGGCGGTTGTGTGAAATATATAACGCATATCCTTTGGAATTGTCAATACAAGAAAGAAATTTTTGGGATCTGACCTTAAGGAAAAGCCTTGCTTTAATACCTCAACGGTTCTAGGAGGATTTTCCAATTTTGAAGAGTTTTCATGGTATAGGGAACTATAAAGGTACTACCCATATAATTAGAACAGACAATGCCTTCCCACGTTTACTAATATCATCTTTCTTCCTTCCAATTAGGAATAATTATTATCTAATTGAAACGAATATAACTGTTAGTAGTTATTTTTTATAGATAATGGTAGGGGAAATAAAACCGCTTAATATCGTTGTAGCCAGTATGTCTTACCTTAATATAAACACCAACTTCTTTTGTTGGATCCCAATTAAAGTGGATCACATTTACAGCATTAGCTGGCTGAGTAATGTCAAAGGCTCCATACGAAAGGGGGATATCAACTTCAAGAATTCTGTCACCAGGTCTGGAAGTTTGCCACAATTGCATCTGTTCCTTTTCCATATATTGAAGACGTCTCTCGTGGAAACATACACGTATATATGTCTGAAATAAAATATTTTTTGAATTATATTAGAATCTGAATAAAAATGGTAATTATGTAGTAATTTTTCTAAGACAACGACCAAATTAAATTGAAAAAAACTTTAGAATGGGCTACGAAAATAACACGACTAAATAGAGGGAAGGTTAATCTACATGGTACATGAAAATCAGTTCTAACTGATCCAACACAGTTAGAGCCATCGATGGGAGCTACGGGTATTGTGAGATCAAGGAGGAAACTACTATTCACCTCCTCTGTAACTATCATGCTCTAATTGATACAAGGAGGCAAATCCTGGGAATTGACTTAGTGGAAGTGCCTTGCGTCAAAGCCACAGATGTATGGAATCTTCTTCAATACTGAAGAGCCTCGATGGGATAGGACTATAATGACCAAGGGAGCTACTCAACCAATTAGGATCAAAAAGGCGTCTCCATACTTTGTAATAATGATAAATTTAAAAAAAATATGATTTCATTTTTTTCACAAAATACATATATAATAATAGTTCGGATATAGATACTGTCAAATTTTTATTTGTAACAAATAATGTTTAATAAAATATCATGCAAATAATTCAATGATTTTGTATCACATCTGATTTCTAATTACTGAAATTACTGTTTTCAAAATGAGGATAAATTATAATAGGTTGTCTATTGAAAAATAGGTCCTTTTTAATTTGGAAATTTCCTGTTTGAGTTGAACTTCTTAGCGGCGAGCATTTTTTTGAGATCAGCGAATAGCCAGTAGTCACTGGAGGTCAGATCTGAACAATACTGTGGATGAAGAAACAATTCGAAGTGTAATTACTTCAATTTATCGGTTTGTGAATCGGTGCATTGTCTTGGTGAAACAGTGGTTTTTTCTTCGACATATGAGGTCGTTTTTCCTTTATATTTGCAATCAAATGATACAACAACTCTATGTAGTATTAATTATCGACTGTCTCTCCCTTTTGGAGATGGTCGATGAACATTACTCTGAAGCCATAAACTTCCCAACTGACTGTTGTGTCTTTGGACTTTTCAGACATGATTCAACGGCTACAGTCCACTCAGATGATGATCATTTTGATTCAGGAGTGAAGTGATGTATCCATGTATCATCCATTGTCACATATAGAAAATATGATATAGATATAGAAATCTAATTTATTAACACGTTGCTGTTTTTGATCGACTGTGAGTAAACACGGTACCCACTATGGAAAAAGCTTTCTCATGGTCAAATGTTCATGCATAATTGTAAACACACTTCCTTTGATATCTTTACGGCCTCAGCTGTCTCACGCAATCAGATATAACCAATTTGTGGACTGTTTTGGAGTTACCACCTCAATTGGTCGACCATAACGTTCACCATTATCAGTGTCTGTTTAAATTCAGCAAACCAATAACAAATGGTTGTTTTCGATAGAACAGAATCTGGATAACACTTTTTAAACCATTGCCATTGTTTAGTATTTTTCTCATCAAGAAGCAATGATAAATTAACATACGAAATTGTTTTGAATGCAATTTGAAAATAACAAAAGTAACTTTACTTAAATGGATGTGACTTTTTTCTGACTAATCGAAAAGTCAGAAAATTTTACTCATAGGTTTTTGAAAGTCGGTACTACATAAACGTCATATGAATTTAAAAATGGCAGCGACATCTATGTGTCAGTCACACGACTTATTAAGTGATGTAATATGAACAATGAATCGAATTATATTTTTTGTTGTATCGTCGAAGGTTTCTACAATTCCTAAACGACCTCCAAAATGGTTAGAAGAGACGATTATTCCCGTCTTTCTATATTCTTTAATAATTCGAAACACAGTGGATCTAGCAACGCCTAAAAAATAAAATTTGAATCCGTTAATTTCATATAAAAGTACTATTTTCGAAAACTTATCCAACGTTTTTACAATTTTAAACACATCAATTAATATAAAATGACAACCGATCTCAATCAGCTTCAATCGATTGTTAATCGACAACATCTGACAAAAGTAGATGCCAAATTCACCTGAATGGATTGATAAATAATCCATAATAAGTGTAGATGATAAGTGGTCTAAGATTACAGAGGTCCTTTTTTGGGGGGCGAAAGATTTCTGCTATTACTTGGAATATTTTCAGGGTGCATTTTCAAATTAGTCCTCACAAGAAAAGTTTTTATTTTTCAATAAAACGATAAGAAAAACGCAAAAAGAACAGAATGGACATTATTTGTTTACAATTTGTACAATTGTAAAAACCGGCGGCGATTTGACCAATCAGGAATCTACAGATGTGCGAAATTAAATTCAAATCAGTCCTTTTAATTCAAAAACTGCGTAAAATTAACATTATTCGAACTAAGGCGTATTTTAAGTGTCTTAAGTGGTGAAATAAAATCGCAGTAACACACACCATATTCATGGTGTTCGCGGTATGGTATTCGTATGGTATTCATTCTTTCCTCACGTTCCAGGATAACCCAGTAATTGTTTAAATAATTTTCACACATCACAAGGTTTCCAGCGCTATTTCAATCAATGGAAAGGATGGGGTATGTAATTTCAGTGTTGAAGCCTCTAGGTATTTATTGTTATGGAAACATACCTTCAATATTTTACCTCTGTAGTAGGATAGATCTCCAAGTTTTTTCAATTTAATTTCATAACTTTGTCCTTGATTGAGATAAGTGAGCGTATCTTCGTTCTGTTTAGTTGCGATACTAGTGGCAGCTGCTAAAACGTACTGGAATCTTTTATCTTCGATAGGATTGAATTTGGTAGATGTTATATTGTAACTGTCTTGAGAATTGGAAGATGATAAATTGGTATCTAGAAATAAAAAACTTTATGAGATACAAACAAATGGAAAGTCTAGTTGTTTATAAATGTTTTTGTTTATACAAATTAATTTGGGTACGGGAGAGAAAAGTTCCCATTAACTGTGTTAACTGTGAGGGTTAAAGTAAACCAGATTATGTATAAAAAAAATGGAGAAGAAATTAAGTACGAGGAGGAAGAGCCACGATATGAAGAAATAAAATCGGTGGTAAATTCGTCGTCAAAATTACCTGCTCCACTAATCCGTCGTGTAAATTGATCGCCTGTTTTCCAAAAGGAAAAACAAATTTTGCATTTTCCTTTAATTAGTTTATTATTCGAAAAAAACATTTATACAACACTGCTAAACATGAGCATCTGGTAAGATGAAACTGGCCTTTCGGGGAAAGTGTCGAGAAATATAGTCCAGAATTCATTAGTAGCTCGGAAGAAAAAAATATCCTTAATGAAACAGTTTGTTAAATTACTAGATAAAGACGAGAAATTCTACATTTGGAAAAGATTATGCCTGTATTTTTAGTGGCTCCCAAATTGGACAACTCACGAAAGATACTCAATTTAGAAATTCTATTGAATTTGTGGAAAAGCCATGTTACAATTAAAAAAATGGAGTGAAACATGATCATAAAAATTCATTTTATCCATAATCACCTGGACAGATGTATGAAAAATGTAGGAAGTATGAGCGAATAGCAGAGAGGGCGTATGCATTAGGGCTTACGCGACATGGAAGATCGCTACCAGGGTTTCTGGTCCCCGTCGTGTGTTGTTTTCTGTTGAAAATGTTGCTCGGAACCTTGGCACCCATGACCGAATCAAATCTTCATTAGGGCGTCATGTAACCGTCGAATAATTTAACAAAATCTTTGACGAGCAATTAGATTGACGAAGAGAATACTAGGGATGGAACATACAGAAACAGGGGATGAACACCGACACGATGGACGGGCGATTTAAAAAGGATATTTTCCAAGTAGATCCAAGATGTCCAGGACCTAGCAAAACGTTCTCGGTTTTGGGAGGATTATGCCTAGCAGTGGACGATACAGGTTACTAAATGGTGATGATGATGTCTAGAATATGTTCGAAACATTTTTATAAAAGCAGGAGAAAAGTTGACTGATGTTATTTTGGTAAGAGATCAGAATTAAAGTTTAAAGTGTATATTGAAGAATCCCGACTCTACGTTATCTTATTTCACGTGTTACGATTAGCTTGTACTTTGAAAATTCATTTTCTCGAGAAATTTAAACTCGGTGTCCGTCTGAGTTCGTTCAGAATAGAACCTGAAAATCACATCACAGTATATACTTACTTTCCACAACGTTTTGGAACCCAGCCAAATTTCCTTGATTCAGTAATTGATTTATCGTATTACTGAACATAGTTTGACTCATATGATCATCGATTGTACTATTTACATTCAGGTGGTTAGACGTGGAGGAGCTCTGCATGTTTTTTCTAGCTGCCTGCAAATTTGAGACATCACTCGACGTCGGTGATGGTGCTTCTTGTTTAAAAACGGTTAATCCGTTCATCGTTAAAATATTTTCACTAAAATAAACGAAAATATTGTTCGAAATCAAAAAATAAAACATATTATTAGTTCTTATAGATTTACTTTAGAAAGAGATACTCATTTTTCAGATTGATGAATATTGAAGCCAGTGAAACCTTTTTTTATCATTGATCAAACTAGTATGCTGATAATGATGACTCTTAAGTAGATTTCATCATTTTTTAGATTAAAAAATGAAGAATGCACCTAATTTATAATAATGAAAGCATTTCACCGTTATTTTAAACGTTATTTTTCTGATTTATAGTATCTTCTTCTTCTTCCTCTTTCAATAGGACCAGGTCCTGTTCAATTTTGTACGTTTAGTCCTCTTCCTGGATCTTCCTGAGAAGCTGAACTCCAGCTCTCGTACCACCTCTTTGGTGGTCTGCCTACAGGTCTGCGTGTGTTCGGTCTCTGAGTTTTAGCCCACTTTGCCCATCTGTCTTCTGGCATTCTTTCTACGTGATCCCTCCACAATCTTTTTCGTGCCCTGGCTCATCTCATCACAGCCTGTACGCCCAATTCTTCTCTTATGTCATCACTCCTTATTTGGTTCCTTGATGGTTCGCAGTATTTTCATCTCTGTGGTTCTCATTATACTTTTTGTTGTTGATGTCTCGGCTCTAGTTTCTGAGGCATATTTGCGAATAGGTCTCACACACGTTTTATAAATTCTGGTTTTGCTATGTGATCTCATCGCTTTGTTTCTCCACACTATATCTCTCAGACAGCCGCTGACTTTTGATGCTTTCATCGCTTGTATACGTGCCTCCTCTGTCAAGTTTATTTCACTAGATATATTCACTCCCAGGTAATTGAATCTTGATACCTGCTATATTATTTTGCTATCGACTGCCAATTTGCATCTAATAGGATTTTTTGATATTACCATCAATTGTGTCTTGTTGACTAAGATGCTCAAATTAAATTTTTTGGCAGAAATTTTCACCTTATATAGTAGACGTTGTAAGTCGTCTTCATTTTCTGCTACGGCAATACTATCGTCTGCAGAAACAATACCTTTAGGGAGCGGTGACCCATTCTGTATACTTCATTGACTTTGTTGTTGACTTCCTCGATCATTTGATCCATTATGATGTTGAATAGGGTTGGGCTAAGACTGTCTCCCTGCCGAACAACAGTATTAATTTGAACTTCTTCAGAGAGTCCTACCTTAGTTTTAATTCTTGTTCTGGTTCCGGTATAAAGTTCTTTGATGTCTCGTTGGTACTTATAGTCTATGTTATTTTTGTCAAGACTCCTAATCACGTCTCCCAGGCGTATTCTATCAAATGCTTTGGTGAAGTCAACAAAACAGACAAACATGGGTTTATTGAATACTATCGACTTTTCCACCAACTGCCGAACTGTGAATATTGCGTCCACTGTTGATCTATTAGACCTGAAGCTTTGTTGTTCTTCGGAAGTTGGTACCTTATTTTTATTTTAAACGTTCTTCTTCGGATTTATAGTATAAGTTCTTTATTCTTGTTCAGAAATGTTGTAATTGAAGTTTATCAGCAAATTTTTGGTCTGTTAGAACCTTGGTGTAGAGGATGTCAAACATAAGGTGACTCTTATACTTTTCTCCAAACCAGTGAGAGTTATAAAAAACTTCGATTACAAAAGTTCTTTGTATTTAATTGAATTTTTAAATTATTGAATTTTGGATTATACAAAGTGTCCCAATTCTTCAATATTGACATCAACTTTGGAATTTTAAATGGGACACCTTATATTTTATTACGTTTTTTGATTTAGTGGTAAAAAGTTCAATAAGACCGACCGGTATAGGAAATATTTGAATTTTCATTGAAAACACATTATATTTGGAAAATTCCGCAAAATAAAAATGAGGCTAACTGGCAACATTTGCAAAATGAATTTTTGTACACAAAAGTATATTGAATTTTCGTGATTTTCGAGTCTAGAATCATACTGGATTTCTTTTTTGTACTGTATGAGTTTTGAATTTTGTATGCCACACTCTGTATATTATACCTTTAATTGAACGCGCAAAGAAATAAGTATCATTTCATACATACATGTCCTATACCTATATATGATGGTTGTGGAATTATGTATATCAAAAACAAAAAGTTATAAAAATTATGTACGCTTAAATAAATATTTTTATTGGGAATAATTCAAAGAAACATTTTATTTACATCTCGAGATATTTGAATTTAATAAAAAGTTTTGTGTTCAAAAATTCATTTTGCAAATAATGCCAGGTAGCCTCATTTTTTCTCAATTTCTCAATAAATATAATAATTTTTCAATAAAAATTCAAATATATCCTAAACCGTGCGGAAATCAAATATTTAGGAAAATTTTTACCACTGAATCAAAAAACGCAATAAAATATTGAAAATTTAAAATTCCAAAGTCGATATCGATATTGAAGAATTGGGACACCCTGTATAATCCAAAAGTCAATAAGTCCTTTAAATACAAAGAACTTTTGTAATCAAAGTTTTTTTATAACTCTTACAGGTTTTCAGAAAAATATATGGGTCACCTTATGTTTGACATTTTATATACAGGGTGAGTCATGAGGAACTTTACCGTATGTAGAGTCCCTCAGAGAAGATATCATGTTGCTACTAAAAGTTTTAATTATTTTTTTTTTATTTCGACTGGTAATTGCTAAACTTTGACATCAGCTTTAAAAAAAATAAATTGAGTGATTCGTATTGAATATTGATCCCTGTATATTTTTACAAATGCAGTAAGTGATTTTCAAACTACATAAATACCAATGAAAACGACATTGACGCACTTCAAACGAGGCCGTACGACCTGCGAAGACCAGCATCGCGTTGATCGACTAAATGAGTCTCCAGAAATGTTGAAAAAAATCCTCAAAGCGATACTGGATGATCGACCACTGAAAGTGCGCGACCTAGCAGACTTAGTAGGCATTTCAAAAGTGCGCTACATCGCATATTAACTAAAAATTTGAACATGACAAATATGGGTGCAAGGTGGGTGCTGCGTTTGCTCCCAATGGAACAAAAACAGCGTCGTGAAGATGTTTATATCAAGTGTTTGGCAATGTTTCACAGAAATAAAGCCGTTTCATAACCATGGATCAAACGTGGGTCCATCACTTTACACCCGAAACAAAAGTACAACCAAAACATTGGTCTGAAAAGGTAGAACCGGATCCAAAGAAGACAAATGCCGTTCCATCTGCAGGCAAGATCATGGCGACGATTTTTTGAGATGCGTGTAAGATATTTTTCATTGACTATTTTCAAAAAGGGAAAAACTATTATTCGAGTATTGTGTAAATTTCTTGTAACGTTTGGACGAAGAAATTAAGCAAAAACAGTCGCATTTGGCTAAGAAGAAAGGGTTGCTTAATCAAGACAATGCACCAGCTCACACAACCGTTATTACAATGGCCAAACTCAATGAAATGCTACCTCATGCACCCTAGTCGCCAGATTTAAGCCCCTTGGATCATTTTCTGTTCCCAGAAAAAATGGCTCGGTGGCAAAGATTCTCCAACAATGGAGAGGTGATGTCAACAGTTAATAATGGCTAATAATAAGTGTTATAAAACAGATGTATTAAACAGATTGGTGGAAATTATGTTAGAAAAGAAAGTAGCAAATAAAAAGTACACACAAACTGAAACATTAGGAGAAGAATAGCAAAAGAGAAAAAATTAGATCAAAGAGGAAATAACAATAGAAAGAAAGAATAGCAACTTGGAAATGAACAACAGAATATTTCGGACAACAATAAAGAATACTACAAAATGTAAAGAATTAGATGAAAATAGAAATAAAACAATATTATGAAAATAGGTATCATGATAATACCCAAAAATATGATAAAATAAAGAAGAAGATGCAGAAGAAATAACTAAAAAAGAAGTAATAAATACAAATACAAAAGGTTAAATTTTACGAAAACGATGAAATAATTATATTGTTGGGAAAAGAGAAAAAAAAGTGAGAAGTACGTAAAGCAGCATCGATAATAGTGATACTACCTGTATATAAAAAAGGAAAACAAACAAATTGCGAAAACTATACATTAATTATGGGAAATTTCATTTGAAATATTTGCTAGGAACAAAATTGAAAGAAAATGAGAAACTTCAGTTAAGACAGCTTTACATGATGCAATTCAACGTGCAGGAAATTGCATGCAATTCCTTCCAAAGACAAAATATTCCATAGATTGATATTGCACGTCGCTTGCCACTGCATCATGGCTGCCACTAACAAAAATCCAATAGTAAATAAATTTCTAACATCAAATTTTACTCAATATTTTGTGACCGATATAAACATGGAAATAACAAAGCTAAGCCTCGCTTTTGGAACCAGATGGACAGATTGATTGTTAAGATAAAGGTAATAAAAACGGTCAAGAAGAAAGTTTTGTTTCATCAAGATAATGCACCAGCTCACACATCCGTTATTACAATTGCCAAAATTAATGAATTGCTACCTCATGCATCCTATTCGCCAGATTTAGACCCATCGGAACATTTTCTGTTCCCAGACTTGAAAAAATGGCTCGGCGATCAAAGATTTTCCAACAATGAAGAGGTGATATCGGCAGTAGATGACTATTTTAAGGAGCTTGACGATTCATATTCTCGAACTTATTAAACATCGCTGCGAAAAGTATATGGAACGAAAATTTTTGTGGGCCAGGCACTTTTGGGGCCATCCTCGTATTAAGATGTTGTCTTACTGCCAGTAAAAAGTTGGGAAATGCCTCATCATGTTGAAAATACATCCCTCGGATAACAACGTTCGCGTTGGCAAACAAATTCGGCAATATCTGTTGTAGAAAGTTCCTCATGACTCACCCTTTATAATTTGAGAATGATACTGTTTCATACACTAGTTTAAATAAATATTTAATAAAAAAAACACAATTTTTTCAATCATTTACCTATATGCACCATTTATTAAATCATTACCAAGACTTAAAGAATTGTCAATGTCTGAATTTAAATCTCCATAGTCCTCTACTTGCCACTGTTGCATTTTCACGGTATCTGTAAGTGTAAAAAATTAATATTATTACATTTTACGCAATGGTGGAATAATCGAAAACTTGACATACAACTGAACGTTTCTGTTTTACATTCATTCGTAGATAGGAGTGTATTATCTGGTATCAAATTCAATTAAAATGAAAACAAATTAACACATATTTAAACATCATTTGTAGTAAATTGACGATAATGAATATATTATTTTCTACAGGGTACATCGATCAGAAAACGATAAAAACAAGATAAACAAAATCTTTTTTGTACTACCGCTCTTAAAGTTCGTGCTACAGACATACTTTAAAGTCCATAAAGAAACATACTTTAAGCAGTAGTGCGTGAAACAACGTACGAGGATATATTGAAAAATTCTTAGCCTACTATAGAACCAAACAAAATTTCAATGTTAAAATATTTTATTGCACCTTGCAACGTCTCTAGACCTTTCAAAAAAGTGTTTCTTCTTGCTCTGCAAACCAGACCTCCACAGCTTTTATTGCCTCCTCGTTGGAAGAAAATTTACGACCTTTTGAACTTTTTTCAGTTAAGAAAAGATGATATTCGGACGGAGCTAAATCTAGTGAATAAGGGGGGTGTTCTAGTAATTCAAACCCTAAATCTCGAATTTTTTGCATGGCAACATGAGATTTGTGTGCAGGGGCGTTATCCTGCAAAAACAAAACACCTTTGGATAGCTCTCTGCGTCTTTTTCCTTTATTTTTTTCCCGTAGAATGGTCAGTAATGTCGAAAAGTGATCTCCAGTTATTGTTGTGTCCTTATCCAAAAAATCAATCATGATTACTACATGGCAATCCTAAAAAACTGGAGCACGAACTTTTCCAGCAGATTTTTGGACACGAAACTTCTTAGGTCTTGGAGAACCAGAGTGTCGTCATTCCATCGATTGTTGCTTTGTTTCTGGATCGTAGAAATGTACCTACCCAAGTCTCGTCCATATTAACAATTCGAAGAACTCTACATCGTTTTCAAATCGAGCACAGATCGAACGGGATGCTTCTACCCTTGCACGCTTTTGGTCAACATTTAAATATTTGGGGATCCATTTTGCAGCAATTTTTATCATGTCCAAACGGACGTGAACTATATAATGAACGCATTTATATGAAATAGTGCTTCAGATATCCGTTTTAGCCCAATTCGACGGTCTGATAAAATCATGTCATGAACTGCATCGATATTTTCGGGAACTGACACAGAAACTGGCCTTCCCGATCGGTCATCATCTTCAATGGAAAATTTACCCCTTTTGAAGCTTGCATTACAATTTTTCACGGTCGCATACGAAGGACATTAATCACCAAGAGTATTAAGCATATCTTCGCAAAACCCTTTTAAATACAGGTACTTTGTGATGGCTCGATACTCCAATTTACACTAACACTTTCAATAAATTATTGTTCGTTGCTATGTTAACGCAATATTTTGTTTATGTATGGAACTGGTCTAGGCTAACTAGATATCAATACATCCTCGTATTATTAAGGTCTCCATAAAGTGGTGGTTAGAGTACGAGGCTCAAATGCGGGAGGTCCCAAGTCGCGCTGATGCCGTTTTTTATTGTTCTACTTATTTAGTAATAATTATTTTTAGGTTGCATTTATACATGTCGAAGAGAAGAGTTGACAAATTTAATAAAACAAATTCGTCTGTTGTTTTGTTAATTTGTTCTAATCTTGATTAAGTTCAAAATATTAATGAATATATCATATATTTTATAAGAAAAATTATCATCAAACTTCTCTATGTTGATGAAATGTTCGCCAGTAAAAAAAATATTGTATGCAATTCTTGTGTAAACGTCTTTTATCGAATCATATCACAATATTCACATTCGTCGAAAAAAGACTATTTTACACATATGTTACATTCTTCTTCTTACGAAGCCGTCTCCCTACGGAGGTTGGCGATCTAAATGGCTATTCTCGCATGAGAAATCGCAGCTCTGAAAATTGTTTTCATGCGAGTGGAATAGCCCAGAGAGGAATGAACATTATGTAAGACCAATTTGGCCGCCAAGAACGTTCCTGGGCAAAAAAAGTGGAAAATGAAGATTTAGTTGACCCCGAAAAAATAATTTTATCACATTTGCACATCAAATTAGGACCAATCAACAATTTTGTAAAAGCTATTGACAAGGATGGAACTGGTTTTTTAAAGCAAAAATTTCCTTCGAGTGACGGTAAAATAAAGTGTATTTGTTGTACCCAACACCAAAAAAATAGTTAAAGATACCATCTTAAATGAAAAAGAAATAAAAGCTTGGATCGTGTTCCTCAACTTTTTGGGTAACTTCAGATCTTCAGAAAATTACGTGAAATATGAAGATACTGAGGAAAATAGCGGGGATGAAGAGACTAGTAAAATTGAGGAACGACACAATTAGATGTGAAATAAACGTAGTAATTACTGTACAAAACAACAGTTGAGATGATTTGGGCACATAATGAGAATTGAGGAGGACAGAACAGTTAAGGTGATGATTAAACTGGAAATGAACAAAGAAGTGGTAGACCCAGAAGGAAATGGGAACAATCTGGAAAAAATAGAACTTAACTGAAGACGGACTAAACAAGAAACAAAGGATAGAACCAAATGGAGAAGAAAAATTACCTTTTGATCCACGGTAAAACACTTTGCGGATAAGCAAGTACGAATTTGTTTAAGAAAAGAGTTTCGTTCCATAACGATAATAATTCCATGATTTTGGAAAACTATATCTATTTTCAATGGAAAAGAAGTTTTCATAATATACAAGTTTATGTTGCTGGATGCAATCGGATAATCACCGAATTTATTTGGCGAACAACAGTGGCATGCATCATTGCAATTTGCCCCAATTGAAAAGCTGAGATCGCGTCATGTGACCTAAATGTTGCCAGGAAATAGCGCCTTAGGTGGCGACAAAGTAATTTCGGTTTTGTGGTATAAAATAAAACATTTTTTTTAACAAAGAATAGTTTTTAGTCAATTATATATTTTCCATTTTGCTTAATGACCTTTTGTCATCTTTCTTTCGGATTCATAAGTTTTTGGTCCTATTCAGCAAAAAACTGAACCAGGTACGATTGAAGGTCATCGTAATTTGTGAAGGTTTGACCATTCAAAGAAGTCTGAAAACTTCTAAATAAATGGTAATCGGTTAGTGCCAGATCAAGGCTGTATGGGAGATGTGGCATCACTTCCCAGCCAAGCTCTAATAGTTTCCCACGAGTTGCCAAAGATGCGTTGCGATATCATGGTGGAATACTAAACCTTTCCAATTTGACAATTCCGGCTGTTTTTCTTTGATTTGCTTGTTTGGTTCCTTGAAAGCAACTAAAAAAACACAACACTTTTGTAATCCCATCAAACTGATAGCATGAGCTTTTTTTGTTGTTTTTCAGCTTTCCTTGTGGTTTGTGCTGGTTCATCGTGTTTGCTCCATGATCATTATCGAACCATGTTACTGTACAGGACCTATTTTTTCTATTTTTCTAGGCTAGTTCTTGAGTGTAAGAGAGTCTTTCCAAATCTGGTGAGTGATGGCTGCAAGATCCAGCTCGTTTGGGTGCCCGGTCACTCGGGCAACAAAGACAACGACTAAGCGGACTCACTCGCCAGACTGGGATCGGTGAACCCACCAATGGGTCCAGAGCTCATTCTTGGTATGGTCAGAAGCGCTGTCATTACGTGTCTCAACAGCCTTCTCGCATGGCGGGCTCGACAGAGATGGACCTCGTTCGTCTCTCACCAAACAACCGCTCCAGCTAAATAGGCGCAAAATCAGACTAGTGACCGGACTTCTAACCGGTCACTGCCAGCTAAGACGTCACCTTCACACCATGGGCTTCACGGATGATCCGGAGTGCCGCTGGTGCATGGAAGAGGACCAAACTGCAGACCACGTTATCTGTGAGTGCCCTGCGCTCACACGGGCGCAGTTTAATCACCTGGACAAACCCCATAACCTGCCTAACGACATCAAGTCAAAACGCCTGATCGGCTTCTTCAAGGACATCGGGCTTTGGTAACGTCAAATAGGGCATGACGGGCCTATCTGAGGGACTATGTGCTTAACGGCTTCAAGGGCCGCCCAGACCTATGAACTATGAACTAGGACCCATTTTTCATCACCAGTGATGATTATTTTAAAGAAAGGGTCGGTTTTATTTCGTTGAAGGTGCATATCGCAAATGTTGATTCTTTGTGTTAAATGAATTTCTTTCAATTCGTGAGGTACCCAAATATCAAGCTTTTTAACTATCCCAAGACATGTTAAATGTTTTTCAATTGTGGTGTGCGATACATGTAGTCTCTTCGCAACCTCTAGAACAGTTTATGACGGTCCTCTTTAATTATGACTTTGATTTGGTCATCATCAATTTCAGTAAAATATGCCGAAAATGTTCGTTTCCACATTCCATTTGAAACTAACCCACAACTGTTAGCTTTATTAAAGATTACGCACTACTTGCTTCTAAAGTTACGTCAATGTGACCAGTTTCACGTGACTAACGACAAAGTACAGGACTAACATGAGTTATTCAAAAAAAAGGTTCTCTGTCAGTAAAAAGAGAAAGTACTCAGTCACCAACCTTCTAATTCATATTACTTGATCAAATTTCGACCAAATAATAAGCTGCACGTGTAAAATTTCCTGTAATGCGTCTTAAATTTAACACGGATGTCATGGAAATAACTATTGTTAAGACATCTGAAAAATTAAGTCGTACAAATTACAAACAATTTTCTCTGCACTAAAAAGCTGGTCTTTGACGTCAATGATTAGACACAATTGCGCGACCTTTTCAATTAGCAGACACTCATGTCAACCGACGATTCAGCGAAATTATTGAGAAACATTCCTGAAGTAGTGTTCAGTTATTTATTTATACGAGATGACAGAATATTGAAATTGAAACGCAAAACATTTGTCATTATATATCGTTATAATACGAACGCTTTATATAAAAAAACGAGATTTTTTATTATGATTCACATTATAGAAAAAAAGCTACATTGTTAGGAATGGGGTTAACATGCTGAACATGTTTTTTACTGGAACAAGACATAATTGTAGAGCCAGTTGCTGGAGGCCACATTGATATAAAATACAAACTTCAGAGGTCTATCGATTTCTCAAAGTCAAAAAAATTTCGAGAATAATTTTGATTTTGAAAGTTTCCCAATATTTTAGTCTGAGATGAGGATATAAGAAAATAAAAAATACTACGTTGTAGGGTAAGTTTTCTCGACAAACAAGAACCCTTTCACTTTTTTGTGAAAGTTTTCTCGGAACAAAGTATTAATGCATCCCGCGCGCAAAAGACGCGCTGCTGGCTGCGTAAAATACGAAATGTGACGCACGTTTAACATATGGAATGGAATATTGAAACCATGCATTTTGAAGATGGAAATCTAAACTTTTTGTTGGATGTGTTATTTTTTTTTTGGCTAACTAGAAATTTGTTCTAATAAGAAATATTAATTTTTCCTTAGTCCTTACATTTCAAATATTAAATTATTTGTAGTTTTATTAGAATTTACTAAATAGAGCTATAAATTTTACTTAAATTATTTAGGTCTTTTTATCATTTATAGCTTTTTCGTTTTTATTCCCAAAAATTCTCTTTTTCGTATATTAGATTCCGTTCCAAGAATTTTTGTAATTGAATTTATGTTTTTTTTTGATATTTCATAGTTCGTTACCGCAGTTTTCTTTTATTTATCGTACTAATGACCTTTTAATCTATTTTTTAAATATTGAGAGGTCTGTCCTATGTAGACAGCGTCACAATTAGTACTAGGCACTTGATATATATTATTTAATTAATAATTAATTAATAATTTTTTGGTGTTTTAGATTTTAATTTAGTGAAATATTTGGATGTATTATGTCATCAATACCATAAAAAAAATAGAACTGCAATAACGAACTACGAGATATCAAAAAAACATAAATTCAATCATTAAGATTCAAAAATTCTAATACACGAAAAAGAGAATTTTTAGAAATGTTTCACATTCTTAAGAACGAAAAAGCTATAAATGGTAAAAAGACATAAATAATTTGAGTAAAATTTATAACTCTATTTAGTAAACTCTAATAAAACTACAAATAAGTTAATATTTGAGATGTAAGGACTAAGGAAAAATTAATTTTTCTTATTAGAACAAAGTTCTAGTTTGATCTTCTTGATTTTGGGTCTCATCTGTTTCAAAATTAGTTTTTTTAATAATTTTTGGAAGAAAGATAAAATTTGACGTTTCGACTTTTCTTTAAATCTTTATCAAAATACTTTCAAAATGTAAATTTTTGAATTTAAGAATAAAATTGACGTGTTTCAGATTTTATCCACATAGTACATAATAACCCTAAAATTTAATTTATTTCATACAAATGGTCCGCGCTGTATAAGTGTAAAAGATCATTCGCTACGACGAGAAATTTTTCAGTAGAAATATTTTTTTGATTACAACAAGGGAATAGCTGTTTTTCTCGTAGTGAGGCTCGATCTCTATCATCACTCTATAATAAAATTCGGGTCTGCTATAACATATACAAGGGGGTTCAGAGAATAGAATGTAAGTATCGTACAGGTAAGAAATTATGAGGATGAACCCGTTATATGTTAGTTTAGAAGTCGGTGGGGACGGGCGGCGTGCGCGGCAGCTGCTATGTTCCTCAACTAGTAAAACGTGTGACCCTGATAATTGTAAAAATTTTCCCCAAATGAGCAAAGTGACGATAAATCTGAGAGTGAAAAATCAGTTTCCAATATCATCATTGATGACGATGTAAATAAAACATAGTTTTTCAATAAAATATTATATAATGAGAAGTATCGATTTTTTCCATACTGCCCACAATTAATTGAAAAAAATGTATAAATTGGAAAATTCTTATTTTAAAGCATAGTGAATGAAAAAATCTTAAAATATATTTTAGAAGAAAAAATAAATTTTTACGTTAAGTTTTTTAATCGTACTCACCTCTGGCATTATTGTTTTTCTTCAAAATCAATTTTCTGTTCGAATCTTGTGTTTCCTTGGGCACTTGTTTATTTTTGCTTTGGTCTAGTTCCTCCGATAATCTCCTCTTTCTTGAAATTTTATCTTGTTCGTCGATTTTCAAGGTATTCCATCCGAATAAATCACTATTATTGTCCATGCTGCATTCCGTTGATAAATTCCAACACTTTTTTGAATTTTCCGAGTTCTCGTTCAACAAGATATCCGAATGTTCGTAAAGTTGATAATCCATATCAATTTATAAAAGTTTTTATTACCAGCTACTTTTTTTTCCTATTCTAAAAATCAGCTATACTCACTACCAAATATGTTTCACGTTTTCTTTTTCTTTAAAACATAACGAAAAAACTGTTGTATAATTTTTTTATCCCTGTAGTTTCCCGTTGTCTATGATTTTGCAAGAGGCTCGAGTCAATGTCAAGCATTTTCTTCAACAAAAGCCTGGATTCAATATCCATTTATTGAAACAACTTTAACCCTATTTATTAAGGGTTAGATCCCGATGGAAACTGTGTACTTCTTCAACACTTTTTATTTATAAAGCCGTTTTGGCGAACACAGCACATAAAGAGAACGCTTTGAGAAAAAATTTAAACATCCAGACCCGAACAATGTTTAAACTGTAACTGTCGCTATACCGTCAAGCAGCTGAATTAGTTAAATTGATATAAATTGGCGAACAGAGTCAAGCTGTAAGATAAATTGATATTCTTCAGGATTGTTTAAATAAGGCCTCGCTTTCTTTCCCTTTTTTGTATAAAATAACCGCAAATGCGGAGGAGCTTGAATGGATCTGCTGTAGATGGTTTTAAATTTACCGAAACGTAGTACGTTGAATGCATTCAGATTCTGTAACAAAATATTCATATCAAAATTCACAAAGTTTATTTTACCAAAATAACAACATCATGTGAAGTAAGTTGTCAAGAATGTAGTTAAATATAATAGAAAATATACTGAGAGTGTCGTAGGTACGCCTCAATTTAAACCTGACTTAACTCTAATTCTACGAACAATACATCTACTTAACTACCTCTTAACCCTTTGGTTGCCAAGTCGAAATCATATTTTGCCCAAGACGCATTTACTGGTGGTTACCGATGATCACCGTGGTACCTCAAGAACGGTTGATAAGAACCTTAAAACACGCCTCAATTTATTTAAAAAAACATTCGAGTTTGTTCTTTTGTCGTAAACAGAATGTACAGACTTAATAAAGCGTGCAAATGATAAGGTTTTGTTCATACAGGATCACTGATAAAGTTCAGTGCCTCCTTTGTCCTTTGAGCTATCAATTTGAAAATTTGAAGGTGTTTCAGAATACTGTTCCGTATCAAAATTACATTTTTTTAAATGAAACACCCTATATTTTATTGCATATTTGGTATCAACTTGACTTCACCATTTCAATAATATAAGGTTGTAGTGTATTTAAAAAAGTTATAACCTATTTAGAGTGGTAACTAGTTCAATACCCTGTACAATGCAAGAGAAATTTTTTAAGAATACCGGACCATATGTAGATAGCAATAAGAAACTGAAGAGCCATTTTCTGGTATTTGAGGATGATTGAATGTAGTGCTTCAGTCATAGCTTCCTGCCATTTTCAGATATTCAATTTTTTTACTTTAGAGCAGCCTGAATCGTTTTCCAAATAACCCTACTATAAAGATGACGTTGTCCGTTTCCTCTTGGATTATAGTATGACTAGTTGCGACACCATTTTGTGTTTAATAAGTTTTTAGCTCATCAGACATGAACGAATTTCCCATATCACTATATAGATGCAGAAGAGAACCAGACACAGAAAACAAATGATTTAGACGTGAAATCACTGATGATGAGGAGATCTCAAGACAGGCAAAAGCAAAACTTGTATATTCGTCTACCAAAATTAATATATACTTGTGATTATCAGAAGGTAACGGTCCTCTAAAATCGACATTCCCTAGAATGGAAAGGTAGCTTTTATTAAAGTTTCATTGTTCCCATGAAATCTAAGTTTTACTTCAGCACATATAGGGCGATCGGATGAAATTCTCTTAACATTCATGAGAAAACATCAGCCACAATCTTTTCTTTAATATTTGTAGCATGAAAGCTGAAGCCACCTTCGTAGTATTTTTTGATTTTTGAATCATTTTTATCAAAAATAAAAGCGACTGATCTTTGATCTGTTATTACACAAAAACATTTATCAATTAGGAAATCTCTCCATATTCGAAGAAACTTTACTATGGCATTTGCCTCCTTTTCTACAGAATAACGTTGCTCAAATTTTCGAGAAAAAATCGACTGATCTTCCAGACTGAAACAGCTGAGCAACAATTGCGTATTCGGATGCAACAGTTTCTACTCTAAAAGTTCTTTCATCATCAATAGACATTAAAACGGTACCGATAATATCACTTTTGAGCTTTTGTCAGTTCACTAGTTAATAGAAAGTGTTTGAATTGGGAGAGTGGATGGATCTTTTGAGTAACGTTGTCGTCCAAAAATGCAAAAGTGTCTAGTTTTATAATGGAGTTAATATTTATCTCCAGCTCTTATTTCTAGTCGTATTCAAACATCCCCTGCATACTATTACACGTTTAACACTAGTTTAAATAATGTTACGAACATACTCGAAAAATTGGTCCTAAGCCAGCCCTGTCCAGCTACAATGGCGAATTCGCATGGCGCCTTTAATCTGTTTTTGTAAATGGCGGACGCACCTTTTATGAACTTTTTATTATAGAAAGCGGTTTGTTTATAGTATTTCTTTTAAATAATTTCTAGGAAAGTCTATTTATTTATTTCTTTTCTTTCTTTTTGTTCTAGAATTTTGTAAATTCCATTTGTGGTATATAAATAAGTTTATTTAGAGTAGTTAGTTTTAGTTTTAAATAAATAGTCGTATTAAAAAAAACGAATTAGTGAAAGTAGTGAAAGAAATTATTCAAGTCATATTTATAAGTAAATTATTATAAGTTAAAAGTGTATTTTATAGTGTGTAAATAAATCAAGAACGTAAAAGACATTATTTATTAATTCACCCCACGAATAGAAGGAGTGTAAATAAACACGAAAAACGTTACACAAATTAAAAATATGCGAGATGCAAGAATGAAAATAACGTGCCTGTAAGTACTGTACGTACTTCTTAATTTTAGTTCTTTAGTTAATTTCATAAATAATTTGAAAATGACTCGTTATTTAAGGAAGGCGGAAAAATCATATTTATAACATGGGAGTGAAGTCCCTTTTCCTCCGCTGGATGTTTAGTAAACTTCACCCTCAAGAGGAAAAGTAGCACTTTCCTCCCTTGTTATACAAATAACTATTATTTGCCTATTAAAATAAGGGAAACGCCTATGGATTACGAATGTTTTATTACATTAATACTCTCTCATTCATACAGGGTGGCGCAATAGAACGTGCATATTGCACCATCTTTTTTCGCGAAGTAAACGGTGCATGAGCGGAGGGAACCTAGCGTATTTGGATAGTTGTACTCGTGGAGTTTTAATAGCCATGAGTCACTTCGACGGAAAGCGTCTTGATAAGGCGACCATATCGTTCAGAATATGGGTTAAGACATATTAATGAAGCTCCGAGTGCAAATTTAATTAAAATATGGATTAATCGTTTTGAAGAGACCGGTTCCACGTTTAAACCACTAGCAAAAGGTCGTCTAGGACCACAGACAATATTGATAGGGTGAATGAAAAAATCCACATGTGTATGCTCGGAAGTGATCGGTGGTTTTAAACTTGTCGCGACGAAGTTTACAACGAATTTTGAAGTTGGATCTTAAACTTCATCTTTATAAGCTCCAGTTAAACGCAGGAATTAAAAGATACCGACTTGGGCAAGGTAGGTATTTGCTGAAGAAATGCTTAGTCTATTTTCCACTTTTGACAACATCCTTTTTTCAGATGAGGCTCATTTTCATTTAAATGGTTTCGTAAACCGACAAAATTGTCGTTATTGGACCGAAAAAAATCCAAAAATGAAACAAAAACCACTCTATAGTCCGAAAGTAACGGTATGGGCAGCAATTTCAAGCAAATGAATTATTGGCCCTTTTTTCTTTGAATATTCACGAGGACCAAACATCAGCGTTAATACCGACCGCTATGTTGCGATGTTAGAGGGATATATAACTCCAGAACTTGCGAGATCAAGAACAGCGAATACTAGAACTTGGTTCCAACAAGACGGAGCGACCTGTCACACATCAAATGACTCTATGGAGGCTGTGACTGCAAGACTAATTTCCAAAAAAGGTGATATCCCTTGGCCCCCACGTAGCCCTGGCTTGATGCCTCTTGATTTCTTTTTGTGGAGAAACCCCAAACATAAAGTCTACAAGAACAATCCGAGGGTCGATCTTTTTAAATAGAAATCACTAATCTGTTGTTGAGTAACTTGGAATTTCTGGAACCGTTGGAGATATTTATACTGCATACACTGTTTACACTACACCAACACTCACAATTGCCCTATCTGACGCGCGTTTCGATAACCAATTATCGTCTTCGGAGACTGAAGGTAAACAGTTTATCAAAACGAGCGTCAGACAGTGTAATCTAAGTGCTGGTGTAGTGGTGGTGTAAACAGTGTATTCAATATGTTGTTGAGTAATTAGAATGATTCTTCGGAACATTCAAATATGATGAGGTATAAATAAAAAATATCATATATTTTTTTTAAATATATATTTCATAGAGTATCATCCAAACTTTTACAAATTCCACTTAATAATCCACCAAAAACTTCATAATGATGATTTAAATCTTTAATAGTATGAATTTTGCACAATGTTTCTAGAGCTCCGTTCGTTGACTTGACTCCAAAAAACACTCTTTTTACTCTACTATGGATCAATGCCATTGCACACATAACGCACGGTTCTCTGGTCAAATAAACATAATAACCTGTGCACAAATATGGACCATCAGTTGGTTCGATTAACTCATCTTTCAGCCTGAATTCCTGAGAACCAAATGTTACGTTGCTATACTTTTCCTGAAGATGTTTCAGAAACATATCAGGTATTCCACTAGTTTTTGAGTGGTGTTTTGGTTTACTGTTCCAAACTCCGCTCTTTTGGGTCTTAGCAACATTATCCACAGCTACCATAGCGGCGTGTCGACACGGTCCTTCATTGGTTTGAGAAAATCCAATGGCTACTACAGAATCTATTTTGGGATCCACAACAACTGCTCCAATATGTCTTTTGGCAAACTTTGCAGTGTCAATAGCTATATGCATGTACTGAGAATGCTTTTCTAGATCTATCTGAGTAAATAACTTATTGGTGGATAATTTTTCTATATATTTATCAGGGTGAAAATTACAAGGCCATAACTTATTCATTTTCTCAAACTGTTTTCTGGTTTTAGGTGGAAATTTAGCAACTTTTACTGCATGTATATTATTACGAAGTAGAGAAAGATCAAAATTTTTTTTCGATAACAACTCCATTACTTCCGCTGGTTTTGTGGATGTTGGACAAAGAATAATTTCTTTATTTTTCATTCGCTTTAAATGAGTTAATTCTAGCATAGGCAACTTTGAATTCAATTCTAATATTACATGACTAATTTTTTTTGTGTCACATACTGTATCTACATAAACATCGATTACAATTGGATCCAAAATTAAATCATCTGGTAAAACAGGATATAGTATGTCATTCAAATTACTGGTATCATCTGTACTTAGTTTTAATCTTTTGACTGAATTCATTTTTATTAAATAAATTCCTTTAATATGTGTAGATCTGAAAAAAAGTCCGATGGATAAAAGGTTGCCCCAGGTCCATTTATTAAAAATATTTCATTTCTTAGATGTATAATTATCATTAAAATAATCGTTCTGATACGATATGTGTGAATCAAACAAAAATAACAATCACTAACATGATCTTTGGTTCCATCCAAATCATTGAGGTACCAAAAGGCAAATGTTTAGATTATTGTTTAAACCAACTTAATAGGAATCTCCCACACGTTACATAACATATATGTGGAACCCTATACATATCTTGGTGGCGCACAGGAAAACGAAAATAATTTAAATAGAACTTTTCAATGAATGGAGTAATTTTTAACGCTGAGATGTAAAAGTTAATTCTCCACACACTGTTCGGGTTTTTACAACACTTTCTCGGCATATTTACAATATAACAAGCGTAACATAGTTAAATGCAGTCGCCTACTGATTTCAATTGGGCTCCTTTTTAGTAAATTATGAATATTTTTGTGTTTTAATTTTTAATAGTACAATTATTAGAGTCATTTCAAATTAAAGAATTAAGTACTTCAAAGTTGTTTAATTTATTCAAGTTTTGAATGTATCTAGATCAAATATTAGATCTTAAGGTATGTATTATCACTGTTTTTAATTTTGTTGATATGGTAAGCATTTTGGTATACCTATTTAAAGCTAGATGATTAGAAAGTTGCTTAAGTTTAAAAATAATTATTAGTAAGCTAAATTTTATAATACAAGCATTGGGCTACTTCTAAAACAACTTTAAAAAATGGTTTATACATTTTAGACTAATATACATTGATTTAACCTTGAGCATATCAGTTAACCTCAATTCAAGAAGTCAATTAAGAATATCAAAAGAATAAATATTTATCCAAGAAAATATATCACAACTATGAGTTCATGGGAGTAAGAGAAATGAAAAACGTTTATAGAATATAATTAATAATCTTACCTAGTTACAGTCCTATAAATAAATAGAATTATCAAATGTACACATAACGTTTACTTTCCAGATCATAGGTTATTCAATTGGTTTTTCAAAAACTGTAAAAGAATTAAATAAAAATTAAGTAGGTCGGGAATTTTGTAAACATCAAAAAACAAGTTATAAAGGTACATTTTAATTTTCACTTACAATTTCAGTCGATATAGAAAACTAATAAATATGATATTCAATCTGTATCCTTCTATTTAGATAAGAATCGTAATATATAAAATCAAATCACTACTTCCTTTAAATTTTGAAAACAGGGATAGAATGGATGGGTATTTTGGAACAGAAAAGTAAGGTTATAGAAAACGTATGATAAATTTAGACATTGTTCAATTCATTACTAATCTTGAACCGATGACTTTTAATAAGGCCTTATATAATGCATGTAAACGATAACATGTACGTTAAGGAACTTATATAAATATAGATGATGACATAAATGAATATGACATTATTTACAATGAAAGTAATATTAATAAATACATTTTTTTCGTTATGATGATTTCCGGAACATACCTCATTCAATCGTTCACAGTAGATTTGTTTCAACCATAGACATATTAATACTAGAGAGCACATTCGATCGTATATTCGTAAATAGAAAAAAATTGTGGTATTGGGTAAATAGAGTTTGAGCTATATTTTCGCAAGGGTGACAACTGACAAAAAATGTGGGTTTAACTGTGACCTGTAAAATAGAGCAACTTTGTTTATTCTTGACTTAAGTTGGAGTTTTAGTTTAGTTTTAATCTCCAGTTTAATATGGTTATGACCCGTTCACTTCGTTCAGTTTCCGAATACCACTGAATGAGATCTAGATTACTTTTCGAACATTCAGATCACTGATGATAGTTTCCGAAATGGCCTAATTTGTGACACGAAATCGGTTATGTTGTATGACCGACCTAAGTGTCACGTCAATTGTCACTAAATCAATTATATGCGTTCCTTACATAGAATAAATAAATTAATAATTAATAATTTCGTATAAAAATCATATAATAACTTTTTATGAACATGTCTAAAAGACTGCTCTTGGCATTAGATTACCCAGAAGTTAATAATTTAAATTTAAGTGGTATGCAACTATTCATTTACATGATAAATATAGTTATAACTATATTTTGTTTTTCTTTTTTAGATGAAAACACATTCAGGAAAGTAATTATTTGGTTAGAAGAGAATTGGATTAAAAAAGCACCTGCTGATTTAGTAAATCAATTGAAAAATAATCGAGATTGGCACATAACATATTCTAAATACAAAGATGGATTAGGTTGTCCTGTATTGGAAAGTAGAATAGAAGAATTACAGTGGATTTTAGGTTACGCCGTACAAATTGAATCCCATAAAAACAGTATGCATTTTTCTCTAATATATGGAATATCCTATTGACCACCAATCAGTAAAAAAAATTATAAAAATTAAATTACATTCATAACCCTTTAATAATTTATTATAACAACTACAAAAAAAGTTGACTATCCAATAATTTCTTAATTACACAAGTGTTATGTAAATTTATTACTGCGAAGAAATGAACTAATAATAAATATGGTTCTAAAAGGCATATTGTTGAAAATGTAATGAAAATTGTAGCTGGTCAAATATTTTTCATAGTATTATAATTTTTGGTAAAACTACATTTAACTAGGCACACCTAATGTATTTGTAAGAGGTGTTCTTCTAACCAGAAGCAATCTGTTGAAAAGTTACAAATTTTTGATGTTAAGTCAATGAAAAATACCAATAAACTAATTTTTATTTCTTCAAGATCTTAATGGTTTAAATATTAAAACTAATAGAGTTGCCTCTAGATGTAGTGATGTAGTGTTTACACAGACACTAGTTGGCTACTGTAGCTAGGCTTCTTGCTTCAGTATTAATAGTTGGTGGCAATAATGAGTTAAATTCAGTAAGTTCTGTTACTTCTGCGAAAGTAATTGGAAAAATGGCCATTTTGCAATTTTAAACCAAACCTAATCAGCCTACCCAAGAATAAATTGTCAAAATAGTTCCAAATCAAAACAAATTATATTTATTCATGATAATTGTAATATTGTGTGGTGCCTAATGGCTACTCGATATAAAAAATATATCAAGTTATACTCATTTCATTGGAATTTCAAAGAAAGTTAAAGAACTAATGAAGAATCACTACATTGAACGTGGCAAATGAAGTGTTGTGTCTAATTTTTATTTGTAATAATATACTCTATGTTCATATTCAACTAAGTAAGTTTTATTTGTAGGAAATGTGTATTTAAAACATGCAGTAGAGAATTTACAAAGTAAAAATGTTCCATCTGTAGTAGCCGAAAATATATTAGATAAATTAGATTGTAAGTAAGGAAGATGTCCATTATTGATGCATTAGGTTTTTATATACATCATAAATATTCATATGTTTCAGTTAGCAGTCAAGAATTTGTAGATGGCATTAATGAATTGGCAAAAGTACTTAACATTGTGAGTCACCCAGACCCTCTGGTCACTTTAAAAGCTGTAAGAAAAGTAGTCGTGCAAAGAATGGCTCCAGATTGTGTCGAAAATCCCGAAAAGTATATTTTAAAAGTAAGTGTTTCACTTGTTACTTTCCACAGTTTTTCTTTGTAGGATGTTTGTTTACCATAAGAATTCATTCAATTCATTAACAGTGACTGTATCTTAGAAACACTTCACGTGGGCAACATGGTAGTTACATCTATATTTTTTGTCTGCCATAATTTGATTTATATGTAACTAGTTGACCCTTCAAACATTGTTTTACCATAAAAATTACTTCAAGGAAATATTTTTCTATTTCAATAAAAATAACTAACTATAAGTGAGTTGGAATGTACACTTTGTAGACAATGAAAGTATGCTTTATTTAGTTTAATAAATTATTCTTTATTAAAGTAATGAATATATTTCAAATTACAATTCTTGATAGCTATCTAAATATCAAAAATAATTTTTCATATTTTTACTATTAATTATGGCAGTTAAAAAATCATTCTCTAATTGTAATAAAATGTACAAACTTTTTGGTTAGTTCGTCTTAAGCCAATATAAACAAACTGGATGGTTTTCCCAGGCAAAAATATGTCACATCTCTATATACAACAAAATTCCATTTTATATTTGAACTATGCATGTAATTGAGAGTTAGTAAATTAACATATACTAAAAATGTACTTGTTGGAATAAAAAAGACCCTTATACACTTTTTATTTATAGGGCACTCCGTTTCCGATTCAAGAAACTGATTTGGGATTCGATTTAAAAGATCCGGTATTAAACCAAGCTGCAAAAATTCTACGGATGATATATATTCAGGACCTGAGGAACTTGCAAACTAAAGCGAACGAATTGATTGTTGCAGTCCAATCTGTTACAGCTAATCCAAAAACTGACACTAAACTCGGAAAGGTTGGATTCTAGAAAAATATCAACACATTATCTAAAAAGATAACTTCAAGATAAGTTGGTTTTTTGATAAGTTTGATGGAATGGAGTTTCAACAGATTGGGAAGTAATCGGTTTGAAATATATGCTTTATTTCTAATGCTAATGTTTTTACACATCGTATAAAAATAATTTTCCCCTAATATTTTTAGAGGTCAAATAAATATGTTTTATATACTCTCATATCAGTCTCTTACTAATTTATTATTTTTTTCTCGAAAAAGATTCAATAATCCTTTAACGCCTAGTGCAAAACTACCTGAAACAAAAACATTTAAGTTGAATGAGTTCTTTGTTAAATTACAATACAATATGAACAAGAAACTCTCCTTCCAAACGTAAATAACAGAAATCTGGATATTAGATGTAATTTTATGCCTACTGTAAAATACTTTTGCTTAATTTTTAAACCTTTTTGTTTCGCCGTTGTTCTGGCAGAAGTTACTTGGTCCAATTTTCAGCAATTTTATATATTCATAGCCAATTTATAGACCAAGGGTGGCCAAACTTTTGGGATCTGTGGTCAATCCACATTTAAAAAATCAAATGATCCAAAAACAACCAGTTGCTATGCGCTATTTCTAATCCTGTGCGTTTCCTCATTATAGTGTCAAACTGGAGCCTGTGTGTAACAGTCTAAGAGCAAAAACAATAAACCTTCTCTTGACAATAAAACGTATTATGAACTTTTTATCGATTCTGAAAGATCACAAGAACAAGTCAATTTTTCAGAAATGTTATCGATATTAAAATTCATAGAGTTACTGCAAGGCAAATCCAAAGGACTAACTACCCTACTAGTGATGCTGAAGAATATCTTCATATTTCTGTGTATGTTCCATATCTGGATACAATTATCCAATCCATTGAAATTGGATTTTTTTTTATGAAACAGAAAGCAATTATTCATTTTTCATCCCCACTTGTTGACTGCCAACTATGAAAATAATAGTTTACCTCCCCTGAAAAGATACTAAAAACAAAAATCCAGACGATCTAAGAAGCGTATGAAATTTGGAAGTTGGAGCTGAAACTTGAAGAGAAATGTGGATGTCAAAGCTTCTAAGTATTGAAACTGACCTCGAACAGCTTGAACTTGCTGGATTAATAAATAACCACTGTCAGTATTTCCATTAAAAAAAAAACGTTAGCTTCACCTCCTACCACAACAACTATTGAAAGATCTTTCAGCACTCTGCATCAAGTAAAAACCTGGTTGCAGTCAACAATGTCTAAAGAAAGGCTATCAGGTCTCTGTACGCTAAAGATTTTGTAAAAAATAATAAAGACAAGGTTATTTCTGAGAATAAAAATATGAAAAATTCGATCAATTTTGTCTTTGCCCCTCTATCATTGACCCTTATGGCCCACTGTGTTCTACCAAAACTGCACAAACCTAACACCTTTTCTCCTCTCGTCCTCCTCTACTATATTTTTTTGAAATGTAACAACTAGGCGTCCCCTGTTTACAAAAATTATTATCAACCATTTGCTTTACTGTGAGCGGCCTCAAAATTTCAGAGTCCCACAACCGGTGGGAAATCTGAAAATCATTTCGCAAGAAAAAAATTTTGTCAGAAATTTTTCTCGATTTTTAGATTTTGTCCCCGGTGATAAATATGTCGATTTCACAAATTTTGTGTTGGTGGTAAACTCAGTCTCCAAGACTATAACTCTATAACTTAGACATAGTAATTGTGAGTGTTGTAGTGGTAGTGTTCTCAGGTATGTCCTCATGCACCGTCAAAGTCTTAGAATGTAAAGATCCATGCTGCTCCGCAGCAATGACTAGTGATATTAGCTTCATCATCAATTAATATTTATCTCATCAAAGGGATACAAAAAGTTTCTGTACAGTAAAAAAATCACTCATCTGTTGGATGTATATCTAAAGGAGGGCATACGTTGAGCGTCTTTGAATGCTTGATGACAAATCTAGGCACTCAAAGAAATGGAGAAAAACGGCCAGACTGAGTGCGATTAGATTTTTATAATTTTTTCATTGTCAACAATGTTAGATTATTTGCACATCCTTACCTTACTTTTATAAGTGATTTGATAAAATAGATTTATATTTGACCTCACAACTATGGAATGCAGCTAAGACAATAGAGATTTACAATTAAAAATATAACTCTCACATTAGGAAATATTGTAACAAAATGATATTGTCCCACAAACTTAGACGATTTCTTTACTTCACGTTGATATTTGTACTCAGATGATATTTTATAAAAAATACATTTCTATTACCCATTCCTAAAGAATTTATAATCAATTTGGAGTTCTTAGGGTAACCTCTTCCTGTTGATATCAAATAAGTACCAATTCCACAAAAGCATATGATAGATACAATTTGACAAGAGGTACACGATTTTGTTTTTTCCATTCCAAAATTTAAACAACCTTTTCTTCATAAATCATAGTTGGACCATATCCTATAAATAACAAAAAAAATCACTTTTCAGAAACTATGATCCGATCATGATCGGAAACTAACTCAGATCACGTTCACTGTTTACGGAAACTAATCGGGTCGTAATCTTATGATAGGATACCTTCCGACCAGTGGGTAGTTGTAATCACGGGTTACGGGTTATTTCATTTGTCTATGGTTTTTTCAACTTTATAAAAGTTATTTATTCCCCTTAAATTGTTATTTACTATTGGTTGCGGTTTTTACATTTTTGGTATTTCAACATAAAAATAGTTTATTCATACGAAAAAATATAGAAATCAAAAGTTTCTGTAGATCATCTATATTTGAAATTTACGCCGAAAATTGAACGTGACGTTCGGGAACTGTGATCAAAATCTCATTCTGATATAGAATCCGCAATCAGCTCTATTTGATCCAAGATCATCGTTTCCGAAAACTCCTAATTAGTTGTTCTTAATTTTAGGTTAGGATACTTTTAAAAACCATAGAGTTTAAACTAAGTATATTTTATTCCATGTTTTTGTTGTATGTAGTACCAGATAAATCGAAACAAGATTATTAGTCAGGAAGTCAGACTCACAACGTTTACAAATATTGAGTTAGTTTCAATAAACTAAAGGTAAACATTTTGAACTTATTGTTTCATTAAGTTGCTTCTTCATAACACGGTTTTTGATTATTTTTATAGAAAAACTAGAATATGTTCTTGAATTTGTAAATGGCTGTGGGTTATATAGTAATTTATTGAAGGTGATAAATATTTTTATTGCTTTGAGATTCACAACCAAAAATAGAAAATAACATATAGGTACAAATCATGATGGGATGTTGTTCTTAAATAAAAAATGAGAATTAGGGTTACTAAGTAATGAAAATGTGGATGCCATTCATAATATAAAACAAGTGATCTAAAAGTTATTAGCACAATATTGGAATGCAAATACTAATCATGACTGCAAATGAGCATTCGACAGTTTGAAAAGTAGGACATTTATAAAGAACGTGGGAAAACTGAAAGTTGATATGATTGGTGAAAATGACTTTGTTTAATTCTAGGGAAGGGTAATGACAAAATAATTGCTAGGGTGAGGCAAGGTGATGAACTTTCAGTGGTATTGTTAACCATGACAGTCGATGACATAGTAAGGGCATGTAATATTGATGGAAGTAATATTAATAAATCAAAGTAAATTGATAGTTAGATAGTTTATTGAACCCAGTTTAGTAAATACATTGTGTTTTCATGTATCAAGATCAGGTTTTTAGTTCCTCTAAAAAAATGGACGCTTTGTAAATGATTCTTATTTTTGTTTTCTGTAAGACACAAATTTTGTTTACCAATGAGCAGTTACCCTACAATATAATATCATATTTCATATTGCTGTGGAAAATTGAATAATGTACAGTTTTAAATAAATCAGTAGAAATACAAGATCTTATCTGTCTACTTTAAAATGATTACAAGCTCTTCAGTAGTACATTCTTGACTCTCAGTTACAAGTACACATATTTTTTCTTCAATTATATGCATAGCTTCTTAATTTAAGGCCGCTATTGTTAAGCTCCCTCAATATCTTCCCTTTTCTTATTTTCTGGGTTGCTTATAAGTTTCATTACAAAATCTGCTATTTTTTCTTCTTTCTATACATTTTTGAAATTGTGTTTCCAAAAGATTTATCCTTTTCTGGTACCTAGGTACCTAACCCTAATCAACTAGGAGAAAGCTCATAGGGGATTACCGTAACTTCGATTGTCTTACTTTTCATAGAATACTTGGGGCGCCACCAAGCAAGAGCGACTGGTTTAATCTGCCTCTAGACGACTTTGGTATTACATCTTAATCTTAACGGATGTTAGTAGATGGCAGTGCTAACGTCATTCGGTCAAGTTTCTTCCATGGGATGATATGTCTTTCGTAAGATGGGTTCATTATAATACCAATGACTTGATTCACGTGTAATTTGCACGATTTGTCGCCACCTGGACGTGTCCCCGTGTGAAATGTAGGCTTACGAGGGACTTGGGTATATATCAAAGCATGTGATATATGAGGATCTAGAAATACCATATATTAAAGACGTGAAGGTACATTTATGAAAATTTAAGAAAATATTCAAATTATTTTATAATAATATTTAAAATGACCATATTAAGTTTGCAGTATTACTCTCTCGTATTAATAGTAGACTACAAACATTCTCGACAGATTAAAAAGTCATTATTTGAAATAGTTTTTTTTCTAGTGAGGATAAGACTAATGTTGTCCAACAAAAGAAATATTTTTCATACATTAATACCAAATTACGGTCTAAAGTTGAAATTAGACCATGTCTACCCGGAAAAAAGGAATCAACATTATATTCCAAGTTTTAGGGTTATTTGGAGTATGATACCATTGATTCTAAGGCAAGTTTTCATATATTTTAATTAAATATGCACATAATTCATAACACATTATTTACTATTAAGGAACTGCATGGAATCTAAAACAAAACATTTATTGTTTTGAAACATGTGTAGTATGCTTGAAACTAAATATAAGTGTAAGAATACAAGTTGTTACAGCACTTTCCAATAAACACGCCTTCATTCTTGGACAGTTTAGGAAGACATTTATCTAAAAAAATAGAGCCTCTAAAGCAAGCTTAATACAGTAAAATACAACTTTTATCGAGTTTAAATGATAAAGATCAAAAAACAAAGTAATTCGAGCTTCAAAAAATTTTGAGTATAGAAAAAAAGTTGAATGTTTTTATATAGTGTAAATATCTTTTTTTGCATTTTTAGATATATTTTGTTTTATATAAAATCAAAATGGAAAGGGCAAAGACTATTTATCGATAGTTTTTCACCCAGGACACCAGAACAAATTTATGGTATGGTATAGATTTATTTGGTATGACAGGGTTTTCACTTAAAATTTGTAGATTTGATTATTCCTTTGAGGTTCATTTTACACTACTTTACAGACTTTCATCATAGATATATTTGAATATTGTAGCAAAAGTTGATAAAATTTTCAAGATATTAGAAACCTTGAATAAAATTTCAGTTTTCATATTGCATAAAAAATTTTCAATGTACAGTGTTGTTTATGTTTACTTTTCCTATAACTGGAAAGCTATTAATCTCATCAAACTTTTATCTGAGATAGGTAAATTCTTTGATTTTTCTGGAAAAGTGTAATTCATTTGTAAATTCCTTGGAAAATGGTTATTGGTGAATGTTTAATACTACAAAACGTACAAAATTTACTGAATATGCCTCTATACAGGTGTACATTTTTAGTACATTTCTAAATTAAACATTAATATAATAAATTTATAAGATTAATATGACTTTTTATGTATTTAAAAGGTGTGCCTATCGGTGGAATTGGTAGCGGTACAATAGGAAGGGGATTCAAAGGAGAATTTTGTCGATTTCAACTACGTCCAGGTATATATGAATGGAATACAGTTGATGCCAACCAATTTATCATTACAATAAAGAATGAAGAAAATGTTACTACATTCCAGAGTTTGCTATCAACCTATAGGTAACAATCTTTCATTAAGCTAACACTGGTAAATACTCTTTTTGTCATAGGAACTTTGTGATCATTTTTTTTATGTTGATGTACCCTTTATAACAATATAAAGCGTATATCGCTCATTCTAAGCAGTAAGTGAACCCTGATGAGATTCTTTCATAACGTTGCACATGAAGCTCGGCCTGATAAAAAAAAATTGTGAAAGCTATTCCTTAAGATGACAACAAAAGAAAAGAGCTTTGAAATAAAACTGAATTATCAGGAAAAACTCGCCCAGAAATGTTTTATTCTTAAAGGAGATTACATTGATGAATAAAATCGATTTTTGGCAAAAAAATGTTTTTCTCAGTTAGTTACATGACTTATTGAGTGATGGTTTATGTACAAATTTACTTTCACATCTGAATAGTAAATTTTATATTTATTGTAGGAAATCCAGTCTCTCTAGTTGGGAAAGTCAGTTGGATGCCAGCAAATGTACATATACCGGTTTATATCCAAGAGCATGGACAGAGTATGATTTATCTAAATATGGTATAAAACTTACTTGCAGACAAATTAGTCCAGTAATACCCCATGACTATAAAGTACGTATTTTCACCTTAGAGAGAGAATTAAATATTGAATAGTGTCAATTTAGACAAGTCATTAAAATACAGTGTGAATTTATTTCATTACTGTTCAGTTAATAATTTGACTATTTGATATTATGGATATGAGCACGATGAGAGAGATAAAGAGTGTCTAAATAGAGATAAAAAACTCTGTTATGGCGATAGGATTGCTCAAAACATCTCAAAAATTTGAAAAACTTTACCACTGCTTGGCTTTTATTTTTGATTCCTGTTATTTCACCTTTATATGTCTTGTTTTCTTAATTTATTTTCGTTTTGTGTCATTATTTCGTCTTTCTCTTCAATATTTCTTATTTTGTCATCAATCGATTCTCTTTATGTTTCTCTAATTGTTTTATTACATTTCTTCCTGCTTCTTTGTATTTTTGTTGGCCTCTATGCTGTTTGTTTTCTTGCAATTCCATTTATTTTTACATACTGATTGCATTTGTCATTATACCACTCTCTTATGTGTCCTTTTTTCCTTTTCATAATATTTCTTATTGCTTTCAGTATACATTTTTTAATATGTGTAAGATATTAATATAAATTGCTAGTCACGTAAAAAGGTGTAGTAACTGCCTCTTTTAAAATAAATTATTTTATATTGTTTGTATTTTATTGTTTTAGAATAGCGCATTACCTTGTGCCGTGTTTGTATGGAATATTGAAAATATTTCTGCTGATTACAAAACGGTGACCATCGCCTTTACATTCAAAAATGGAACCGGAAGCAAAAATGATACAAATGGTAATACTTCATTTCTAGAATTGGTGTTATATTCCAGAATATAACTTTGTATATACTTTCTTCAAAAGACTATGAAGTACTTAATTGAGAACCTTGTTTTGTCAAATAAATCTACCGAACAGTGTTGATTATGGTATCCTTATTTCTTATCGCGTTTCAAACTCAATTCAAGTTGAGTACAAATAAGGGAGACTGGATATTCGTAAACCCTAAACATATTGAAGAATTGAAAATTTAAAAAATAATCACTTTTATGTGCTGTGATAAGCCGTTATAAATAATCATTCTTCAACAGACTTTCAACTAATCGTTTTTTTATTTGTCATAGAATGCAAAGTGTATATACATATTAAAGGGTTACTAATTTCAAAAAAAAAAACATTAACCCTTTGTAGCTGAAGATGATAAAATTTTAAATTATTTTGAAATATGACAGGTTCAAAGAAATATCAAAAATTAAAAAATACTTTTAGGGATTGTAACATTACTGTAACTAGTTGAAAACAACGTCCATGACCATACAGTGGAATAAATTATTATTATTAAATAAATTACTTTTGATAACCAAGATATATTCTTCAGAGATCGAAGGTGAAATGAAACTTACTATTTCAAACTACCTATATATACTAAATTAACCTGACAATCAATCGCTCCCGCGTGAATTAATTCCACCGGGTAAATCACTTCGGCGAGAAATTGCATTCAACAATTTATTGTTGAATACATTTTCCAACAATTTTAGTTTATTTGTATTTATTTCATGATTATGTCAGACAGAATCGACAATATCAGATTTTTTTTACCGTCCATGCTTCAAATTAGCTTAGTGCTCTTTAGAAATCAACATACTTCTTAGTTTGCCCAATATACTGTCATCATGAATTCAATTGGTTTTTTTTTTAATAAAAAACCCTTATTTGAAAGACCTTGCAATTAGACATATTTATAAAATATCTTAATGTCATATTTCCAGTTTTTAAATTATTTGCTTTTTCTCTTATATTTTTTGTAAATTTTAGGTGCTTGTAGTTCGAAAGCCTTCTCTTATGAAAATTCCGAAGGAGTTGTTCTATATCATAAAATCGACAATATGCCGTGTGCTTATGCACTTGCCGCAAAAACTCGAGATGATTTGTCAGTTACGAAGTGCTTATATTTCAATCCAAAATCAAATGGTTTTGACGTATGGAAGCAACTCAAAGATAACGGCGAATTTGATAAAACCAACACTTCAGTTACTGGTTAGTATTTTTTCCTTAGAGATAACTAGGGAGACTGTAATATGCATATGGAAACCCAAAATATGCACAACAAGGTTGAAAATATACAAAAAATGCAATTTATTGATTTACTTTGATATGAACGTTTCTTTTTTTTTCAGTTAGGTACTAAATTAAACATAAATATGCATTTATTACACAAAGCAAATTATCTTCTTTCTTTTTCAACTGGCGTTACGATTCTTTAACAATCAGCGCCTTCTCAACAATCTACTGCCAATCCTTTGTCCATGTGTACATGTGTTGTTTTACTAAACTTGACCTTGTGTAGTTACCATACATCTGTGTACCTACCAAAAGGTACACATTCGAGGTATCGAAATGTTACTGTAATATGGATCTTAAGCTTGGTCATGCAACACTAAACTAAATTTTCTTGGTAGGTTTTTTTTATTTATGCAGTAAATTAAGGATAATTATAAATTACTGGTAAACCAATAGAAATTTCATGTATGGGCTTTTTTGTCATACAAATGTGGAAAGCTCCTGACACTATCTATCAGCGTTCCATCGTTCAAAGAACATTGCTGACTTTCAGACATTGCTTTTTCTTATTTTGTTGCTATCAATTTTAAAAATAAAACACAAAGGCGGAAATCGGTGCTATAATGCGAATAATAGTTACACAAACAAAGAACAAGTATGATGTAAACAAAACAATACCACTAATACTCACTAACCTGAAGTATTCTGTGGTCATAACCTCACAAAATTCAGGAATTAAACTAAAAAGGTAAAAGTTTGCGAACTCTTCAAATTTATTCTTAAGTTTCAGCATGAACTACAAGTACCGTTTCAGTATCTTTCAACTACTAATTTAATGTTAATTATTAATTTTGGCCGCATGCTTTAGATAATTATTGTTAAAAGAAAAAATAGACTTAGAAAATTTTCATTCATTTTATCTCTATTTCATTACTCAAATATTTGTTTGTGTTGACAGAAAATGTTTACGGTGAAATGGCATGTGGAATAGCGGCCAAAATACGTATTGGTCCTAGAGAATGTCAAGAAGTTGAAATGAGCCTTGTTTGGGATATACCTACAATTAATTTCCCATTAAGACAAAAAATCTACTCGAAGTTTTATACAAAGTATTTTGGAAAAGAAAATGCCATATTGAAAATAATATCTTACTCATTTGATAATTATTCTTCATGGGAAGAAGCCATTTATAATTGGCAGGAACCGGTATTGGAAGACAGGTATGGAACAATTATATGTTTATCAGATAGTAGTCTAGTCAATAAGTGCTTTTTAGGTCAAAACTTTTTCGCGGCTTCTAAAAATATTGATCAGGGGTCATTCGGTTCGTAATTACAAAAGTTATAAGCAATTAATTAAAAAAATAGAGGGTTTGGTTTTTTGCTTGCATCATATATTCATACAGATAACACCTTGTACATTATTTAATAAATTTTATTAAATATAAAATTTGTTCGAAGATTATAGTATGAAAACTTTTTTTTTAATTTTTAGCAAATTGCCCGATTGGTATAAAGGAGCTTTGTTTAATGAAACTTACTTTATTAGTGATGGAGGAACTTTGTGGCTTTTGGTGGATGACGAAGAAGCAAAAATGTATTCTAAAAATGACCCTAGGTATGTAGAAGTCACGATTTAAAATAATTTATAGAAATACTACAACACTCATAATTACACTATTTCCCGAATGTTTCGATAACCTAGTTATCTTCTTCAGAGACAAAAGGTAAAATGGTCTTTGTCTCAGTTTAATTGTAGAGGTATTGGTGTACAGGTACTAGCACTGTGATGTGTGAATGTTATTTGAATATTTAAAATGTCATCAGAGGGTCTCGTTGGATTATTTTTATTAGGGAAGTAGGATCAATTTCGTGAGTGTGGTTCATTTATGATATAGGAAATATTTTTCTATGCAGGGCTGAGATTGTGGTGATTATTAAAGAAAGGTTTCCTTTGGTGTGATATCGCTTCATTTGCCCCCGCTCATCTGGCTGAACTTTTGCGGTACCGAGCCTTTAATGAATTATTTGCTCAATATGAGTTTTCCTACAGTACTGACGTTCTCATCGGTTCTAGGGCGCCGCGCATGTAGCCTTTCCTGAAAGCGGAACAACATTCATACTCTTGAGCCTTGGAGAAGCACTCATTCCCGAAATTTTGCGGTTTTTATATTATCTTTCATCAAAAAACAAATCATGATCTGTTACCCAACTGACACAGGAACATCCTTCTCACGCATGGTTATAAGTACACTGAAAAGCGAGGTTGCGCGATCCAGGCTATTCTCTAGGTTTCGTAATAGACCATTCTAACATCCAGTGCAGCTACTTGTATGACACTAAATTTTTTTGCGTAAAATTCCGGTTTATATTTGAACCGTCTTCGTATGTGATTATGTATAAAACAAACACATTTTGAAAATTTTTATATTATTTGATATATTCTTTCATTTTAGAATCACATATGGTCGTTTTGCGTATTTGGAAGGACAAGAATATATTATGTACAATTCGTACGACGTTCACTTTTATGCTTCTCATGCCCTACATAAAAATTGGCCCTTTTTACAAAAGTGCTTACAATATGATTTGAAAGATTTCATTTCTCTTGAAATAAAACAATACATCGATGAATTATACAACGGACATAAGATCGAAAGGAAATATCGAAATTCCGTACCTCACGATGCTGGAAATCCTGGTAATATTTCGATTCCAATATATACCTACTCATAAACTTGAGCTTGTAGCTTTGACATTTGTAATAACTTATTTTGTAACCACTGAACATAACCTAAAGATCCAAAATTTAAATCTAAATGGAAATTTTTCGTCTTGTCTCCAATCTTAGGGCTGTAGTTGTTTCCAAGGAACTAAACGTATCAACCTCTATAACAGTTTATTATGCCCTTTTTGAGTCGCATCTCCAATATCCTATTCCCCAAACTACAAAAGAGAGCTTTTAGATATTTATTCAGACAAAAACGTAGCACTCACTGTTAGGAATTCTTCATCGAATTTAAAATATTGGCTCTTCCTTCCTTATTCATATTTGAATCCATTTGTCTAATCTGTAAACAAGCTTCCCATATTTTAGAAAATTCATTACACAGCTATCCACTATAGAAAGTGGAGCACGATCTTATCTACCTACTCCACGTTCAGAATTAGTTAAAGGCTCAATACTGTGCAATGCGAAAAAATATACAATCATTTGCTTATTTAAAATCTATAATATTTCGTAAGAATTTGAAGGCATATTTATTAAAAGTATTTTCTACGTTGTGAGCATCAGTATTTTGGAACAGTCTCCGTGAAAGTAAGAATAACGTTGGCACTTTTACGTACATTCCATAAAGATTGCGGTGAAAGAAATCAATGCACTTTGGTACGCCATTGTCTTTTCATGCTGTTTTTTAAGAGCTATCGAATTATTCCCAATTTTTCAAACTCTACTTTCAGGAATGCTCGTTGAACCTGAAGTCTCTTTCAATTAAAAGTGTTTTTCGTGGTATCGCTATACTAATTCAATTTAAATATAATTTTTGCTTCAACGGGCAAACATTTGTATCATTTTGTAAATATTTTAAAAGGCATCACTATCGAATTTTATAATATACACTGTTTCAGGGCTAGAAATGAAATGATAAGGACAAAAGCATTGGGACCACTTTCTTAAATCATGAAAAATTCTAAATTACCTAGTAGTATATATTGGGACTTTTTTATTTTTGATCTTGATTGTTTATTTTTTTAGTAAAAGTATGAAGCTTAGTGACACTTTTTATTACGGCATTTTCTGTGTATACAATATAACAGTATGGCTACATTTTAGGTGAAGAACCATTCAAACTCATCAATGCTTATCCTGTTCACGACGTGAGTAAATGGAGAGATCTTAATTCAAAATTCATTTTGCAAACGTTTCGTGATGCTTATTCTTCATATGAAACACCCGATATGGATTACCTAAACGATATGTATGATTCTTGTTATTCAATTATACAAATATGGATTGAAAATGATATTGATGAAGATGGTTTAATTGAAAATGGTGGCATTCCAGACCAGACGTATGATTCGTGGAATATGACTGGAGTAAGGTAAACGCTCTATTTTTTCAAAACCAAATAAGCGCGAGTCTTTCTAAATCTCATTTGCATTATATATATTCAATCCAACCTTCGCTGATTATTCTCCATGCGGTCCTGTCGTTAGTATTTTCTTTCTTTTTCTAATATTTCATGTACTTAATTTTAAATAATGTTTATTAGTTTTATTTTTTATTTTCTCTATTTATTTTTATAATTGTTTCTATTTATATCTTCACTATTATTTTTACTATTTTTTTATCCGTTTGTATAATTCTATGTTTATTGTTTTTATTCTGGTTATTATAATTCTTTAATTGACCAATGTTTTCACCTCCTCAAAAGTTATATATCTTGTGTACTATCCTCTTTATATATCTCTATTTGAAACAAGCTTTTCTCCTCTCCATTCTCCCTCTTTTTATGTGATATTTTTTGTGAAATAAAAAATTATTGGAACGAAATAAAATTACTGATAAACTAATTTTTAGTGCTTATTGTGGAGGTTTATGGTTAGCTGCTTTACAAGCAATGATGACAATGGCGGATCAACTAGGAAAGGGTAACCATAAAAAGGTTTTTGAAAATATTTTAAACAAGGCGAAACCAGCTTATCAACGAAAATTATGGAACGGTAGTTATTATAACTTTGATTGCTCCAAAGAGCAGTACAAATCTATAATGGCCGACCAATTATGTGGTCATTGGTATTTAAGGTGTGCGGGAATGAAAGATTATGAAGTAAATATATTCATTATTAGATTAGAACTATATTATATAACTAATTGAGCCCCTGTTATTATTAAACTCATCATCATATAAAATCCTAGACGCCTGGGTACCCAAATGTGTAGGGCTGAGTCCCTTATATTTTTCTTTTCATGAATAAACTTCTATTCTTTTTTGCCATAGTTATTGCTTGGTGCTATGTGGTCCCTCATTTTCCCAGTATTTCTGCTATCTCTTTACTCCATTTTTTCTTAGGTCTATCTCTTTTCAGTTTGTTATTTGATTATGCTTACATTTAACTGGTGTCTTATTTATTTGTCATTCTGACCAAACCATTTAAGCTTGTCGTTTTCTATAATCTAAATTTATTCAATGCTTAATTCTTCCTTTCGTCAGTACCCAGCTTTCACTTCCTTATGTCAATATTGGCCAGTATACTGTCTTATATATCGTCATTTTGATTTTATTTTCCTACTGATATTTTTGCCATGAATAACCCTAGAAATGCACTATATTGTTTCAATGCACTAAACTTTCTTTCATTTATTTCCACGTCGTCTATTCCTTCTCTATATATTTTCACGCAAAAGTATCCGATCATTTTGACCTATGTTCAACAGTTTATTCTCCTATCTATACTACTTTTGACCTGCCAATATTCATCTTCAGATTTATTATACTTAACAACAAAGGAACCACTACTTCTCCATGTCTTAATCCATCTTTTATTACGAAGCTTTGAGATTCTAAGCTGTTTTTCCTGACGTAACTCTTGTTATTGGCAAAAAGACTCTTGATTGGATTTTAGGTACATTTCACTGTTTCGGGCTATACCCAACTGTAGTTTGTTTTACTTCGGCAAAAGCTTTTTGTGTATGTAACCTCGAGCGTTAGTTGGTATACCACTGATATTAATATAACTTAATGATAAATTAATATAATTTATTTTAGGTGTTTCCTAAGGAAAATGTGAAAATTACCTTAAACAGTATTTTCAAAAATAATGTTCAATTGTTTTGTAATGGGACCATGGGTGCTGTGAATGGTACTGTAGATGGTAATGTCGATAACTGTACCGTTCAAAGTGTAGAAGTTTGGACGGGAGTAACTTACGCTCTTGCTTCAACAATGATTTCAGAGGTGAATTTTAGTATATAAAATTTTTAGTCAGTGTTGATGACCATAGTTTACAACCATGTTGTATTTCAAACAATTCAAGGACTGAACTGATTTATAATATAATTGAAGGGAAACTGTTTTTCTCAATATTCCTATCAAGAGTTACTTCAATTTTGAAAAATATTCTAAAAAATCGAAAAT
The DNA here is from genome assembly GCF_026250575.1 of Diorhabda carinulata. Classification (NCBI taxonomy): domain Eukaryota; kingdom Metazoa; phylum Arthropoda; class Insecta; order Coleoptera; family Chrysomelidae; genus Diorhabda; species Diorhabda carinulata. The sequence continues at coordinate 9,423,733 of NC_079463.1, forward strand.
AGAAAACAAAAATTATTATCAACCAAAACATGTGTGTTTTGTATATAAAAAGCAATAACCGCTTAATAGTAGCTGGTAGTTTGACAAAAAAATTGAATACAAATGTTTTATATCAAAACTAACTTACTTGTTAAAAGGACAGAAGACCAGATGATCAACCAAAGTCTTACCACTCGATCAGCCTGACCTCCCGTTTCTTAAAAAGTGTGGACACAAGAAGCACGGCTCTTACTGGAAGGCCATTTTACACAAAACAGTTCTCTTATCAGAAAGGATCACTATAGATAAGGGTTTACTGTAAACAGTAAATTGCTCTAGCAGACTTTTTTTGTTTAGGGGGCGTTTTTCAGAGCACCTCACTTGAATCCATCAAGAGCAGATTCTGCAAGTTGACAATGTAGACAGTAGATTGTCTACACTGCGAATGTACTGTCAATTTCAGCAAAAGGCTTACGTACCTCGTAGGACTAGTGCTAACACCTTAGGAAGTGGGACAAATAACCTCCAGAAAAATAGCTTTCCTTGTGTATTTTGATAAAACAATGATATTCAGAGTCACTCATGCTACAATTTTTATATTTTTGAAAATTATGAAAACTTGGGACTGAATATAACAAAATGAAAATATTATAACTAGATAAATTTCAAGCTCCAAAGAAATAAAACAATCATTACTTACTTCATACTGAAGCCTTTCTACCTTTTCAGGCATAAGCCATGCTGGAGTTGTCATTACGTGGGCTTCCTCTTGCACGGTAGTTTCCATTCTTTCCTATCCTATGCCTTTTGTTTTATTTCCTGCAATCTAATTTCTCTGTCAAAAACAATCATCAATATGGACTAATAAATGATGAACTATGTATATTTTTATTAAATATGTGATTTTTGTTTCATATTATACTAATTTTTTAGGGTATGACAGAAGAAGGTTTTCAAACAGCTGGAGGGATGTATAACTCTATGGTATATAAATTAGGATTAGCCTTCGACACTCCAGAAGCTCTCTATGCTGAAAAATACATGAGAGCAGTTGCTTACATGAGACCTCTAAGTATTTGGTCCATGCAAATAGCTTGGGAAAATTCCAACAAATCATTAAATGACAAATAATTGGAGTTATGTTAATATTTATCTTAGTATTAACTTTATATTATATAAAACTTAAAACTGCTAGTCAATCTCTGTATAATTCTAAAAACTGTTTATTTGTATTTTGATAACCTCATTTCCTCAAGTGTGGTTATCAAATTATTTATCAAAATAAAAATAGTGGCGTGAATTGGTTGAAATTCAAATTATTAATTATATTATTTTGATATCTAATTCATGTCATTTCTTTACTTAAAGCTGGCATGGAAGTATCGAAAAACATTATATGAAATACGCAAGAATAAATATTGACAAGAGAAGAATCTCTTTAGTTAAGGAATAAAAGAAAATAAAAGGCAAATACACTCTCAAAAAAATGAAGACACATACACCTTTGATTGACCCAGAGCCTTTCTGTCGTGTAGGAAATGTCTCCTACAAGAAACGGTTTTGGAAAAGAAGAAAACCAAAAGACAAGTCACTGCAAAAAATTACTTTGATACTACTAAATCCGAAAATATTCCACAGTGAGAAGCTATACCATCTCACTGGTTTCCTAACTATTACTTCAATAAGTACCTGATGGAAATATGGCTAGTCCATGGGTTGGCAACGATTGGAGGCAATTTACTTTTATACAAAGTTGCATCCAAAATGAATTGTAGGGCCCAATATTTAGAAAAATCTTACTTTCTTTGCAATCTCTTAACCTAAAAATACCAAATTTGATACACTGAATGAGACTTACGGGCATTAAGTAATGGTAAGTAGAAGGCGATCGAATCATTCTGGAGAATTAGTTAGGGGTGAACCAACATGAAAATTTGTTTTTTATGTCAGTTGATTAAATAATAGTTTATTTTCATACTCTGAATAAATTGGTTCTAAAACTTTTTCTACAACTTTATCATTTTCAAGGAAAATTCGAATAACCAAAGACATATTTTCAACAATATTATTCAAAAAGCAGGTTTTTGTGAAGGAAATTATAGAGATGCATGGAAGAATATCGGAGGAAGTTTCCCAATCTATTCTTTGAGTCATTGGTATGCAATCTAATATCAAATTTGTGTTGTTTAATAATAATTGAGCTAAAAGTTTGTTTATGGTACTCCACAAGCTTCTGGCATCAATAATCACTCCCAGGCATTGGATGAATGGTTGAGATGTGATCGCCTGCTCCCCGACTTGCACTTCCATCGTCTCCACTTATTGTCTACTGGTAATCAGCACAGCCTCTGTTCTGTGCTCCGCTAGTTTCCGACCGACTCTTTTCATTCACTTAGAGATCTTTTTGATAACCATTACTTATATTCAAGTTGATCTCTTCTAGCTGCTTCGCTACGAGGTTCGCCTCCTCCGTTAGTATCAGATTGAGTAGCACATCATACATGATGTTCCACAAGAGAGGATCTAGGGCCGAGCCATAAATTACCCCTCCAATGACTTAGTACCTCTTGGGACCGTTCTCTATCGTATTTAAGTATTATGTCTGTGAAGTAGCTTGCTACCATCTTCTGTAGGTATCTTGGAGTTTTTATGTCAAGTGTTATGGTCGAAACGTTCATCTTGAGCGATGTGGGCTTACAATAGAGTGATTAGGTGTAGTTTGGAATAAATAATTCCACGGAATAGTCCACAATTAATAACAATACTTATCCATATATGAATGCATATGCAACTTGGGGGGGGGGGCAAGTGTTCGCCAATAGTAACGTTTTGTATGACTCCAATGATAGCTGAAAACGACGAATCGTGGAACGATACAGAGTGATGCAATTATATTGGAACGTACCCATTTAATGTAAGTGAATGTCGTATTTCTGACAGATGACAGTATCAGTTGACACTGGCATTTAATTGTTGACGGTGATGACTAAAGGAAAAATTTTCATCGAGTCATAAAAATAGACGTCTTTTAATTATCATTAGGTTTTTTAATTGTGAAGGTGAACAAAAACAACTAGTGTAATTGTAAACTTTCAATGTGATAGTTTCTGATGCATCGTATTTTGGTAATAGTGAAAAAATAATATTCTAAACAATGGAAGAAATAATGGAAATAGATTCTTATTCATGCGAAACATTGAATAAAAATTCTAAATATCAGAAAGAAAATGTTTATAATAAATTATTACCCTACGCTGAGGAACTGGAAGGAGAGTCCGCAAAATTATTTGAGGATATTAAGAGCAATCTTGTGAAATCTCTACTGGCTAGAGAAATGAGACCTGGCTGTGCCTTATGGACATCTAGGTTGATGAAGTAAGATTATTTTTAAAATTGAAATTTTTTAAAAATTAGCAATATTTTGCGTTTTCTTATTGTCTTGTCATGACAATTGTGATATTTGACATATGTTTGATAAATAAGTTTCAAAGTTGCTTATTCATAATTATGAGCATGACATTCAAAACCCTTTATTTATAATGACTCTTTGGAAATACTATTCATAATTCGAATGAAAAAATTTTGATTCATTCTAAAGCATATTGACAATAAGATGATTCCCTTTTACTTTCATAGTATTTTATCTATCCCCTTCAAATATGTTTATTTTTAGGTATATAAAAATTTATGGATTAAAATTCTCAAAAGAAAATCACATTACTTTAATCAAGTTATTCTATGAATTAGTTATCATTCCAGACCTAGAACCTACTAGAATTAATAAATGGGCAAATACTTTGATCCAATTATTGAAGTAAGTATCATGAATAATTTCTGGCAATATAAACTACTGGTCAAAACTTTTTGCCCACCCTATAGTTTGCTTGATACACAAGAAACAAAATCAATATTGTAATAACAAAAAATGACAGTCTGTATTAGTAACATATTTAAATTTTTGATTCATCAATGTAACTCCTTTTCACTATTATTATTTTGGTGCATAATTTTGGTATTCTCTTCAACAATTTCAACAAATACCGCCGTCTATTTGATTCCATTTATTGGTGAGGATACTCCAAAGATGTGTAGTAGGATAGCACTTTCTGTTTTCCTTATCCCCTATCCAATTTGTCATGCTGGGAGATACATTGTTTCCAATCAGACACAGGAAAGAACATACTACATTTTCCTTTGATATTTTTTATTGCCTTCTTTTTTCAAAATCCCTTCAATTTTTTATCAGGTCTCCAGTGGCTCTTCCTCAAACGTTCAGAAAACAATCACGTAGGCTCCACGGTGTTTTGCAGCTGGGATTACACATGGAGCTAACATCTGTTCTTTATTTGACCTGAACCCAAAGACTCTTTAAGCTCTTAAACCCTCTACAATCTCTCAATTTTCTTTTGATGTTTTGAAAGAGGTTTTTTCACTGCCACCCTTCTAAAAAGGCCAGCTTTCCTCAATCTCTGTAGAAGAAATCAAAGGCAGATCCCTAGATTCATCAATATAAGCTACTATCTCTAGGTTTGTGAGTACTTGATCACATGATGATTACAATACATTTATATTCAGAGGTTGTGATTCTTCGAGGCTATCCTTAATGTTTTCTATCTCCAAAGCTCCTGTAGATACATATTTTGTCATGTTTTAGTCCAAACAATGTCGATGTATTGCAGATATGTGGCAATGGTAAAATAATATTTTTATATTAACTACTAGTCAAAAATTTTTATCTACCCCATAGTCCATTAATTAAATTTCAAAATAATAGCTAATTGTTTTGTATTCTTCAACTATGAATTATCTCTTCCATATTTATAATAGTAGTAGTCACAGTTACTCCTGTGACATTCAAGAATGTGCTGTCATTTATACTTCTTGGACCAAGATATCTTTAATATATTTTTTGTTGTCTATCACACAGACTATAAGGGGGCAAAAACTTTTAACCAGTAGTGTATACACTAGTATTTTGTTATAATCAATAAAAAAATATATGAAATTACAATTTTCCATGTTATTCTTGTATATAGTAGTATATCACTCATAGAATTTGAGATTATTGGCATAATAAAGCTATTTTATGTTGAAATATTTGTAAAATCCGAATTTGTTCGTTTTCTCTGAAAATAGTGTAATAATATGCTTTTAGAAAGAAATACTTGCTTACTAGAGACGATTTGCAATTAGATTGGAGACCTTTATATGACTTGTGTATAAAGATAACTGAAAAGAGTAAAACTGGAATAGGAATGTATAGATATGCTTCTAATTTTGAGATGACAATTTTTCATCTTATAAGATTATGTAAGGTGTAAGTATTGTTCAACTTTGTCATATTATTTTTAAAAACAAATTTCAAATAACTGTTGACTGTTTCAGATATTTTCCGGCTTCAGCCACTCAGGATATTTTGGATGAATTCAGACCAAGATTATGTGTGTTTAATCAAAGTGAAATGACTACCACAATTAGATATTTAGAGTTATTTCTGCCAAATAGTATGAAGTTGGAAGAAGCAGATATTAGTTACAAATTGTGGTTTGAAGAGTTAATGAATATCTGGGATACATGTCAGGATGATAGCTCATGGGAAAATGTAATGAAATCTCCATTAATTGATATAAATCAATATTGATGAATTATTATTTTTAGAGTATGATGTGGATAATGACAGGACTCGCAAGATTTCAAGTAGGTCGTGTGGACTGGCAACCTTACATCCCAAATATGTTTGTTAGGTTTCAAAGAACCTTTCAATTACCTGTAGCTTTCAAACAAAGACATATGGGTAGATCACATAAAATTGACATTTCTGCAATTGCTATGTGGATAGTGTGTGTTTTAAATGGGGACAAGAATGTAGCTTTTTTTCATTTTGAAAAGTTCATGCAAAGCTTAGAATCTTATTTTTACCCTGCCAATACCGGAAGGTACATGTTTACTTTTATATTTCAACTAAAATGAATCAATCCAATAATATACCAAATTTTTTTAGGTGGACTTCAAAATTGAGAGAATTATTAAGAATGTTGTCGTTTTATTTTATACAAAGGGTTCATTGTGAGAGATATAAAACAAATTCTTGGGAATTCCAAGTACCTGATCATTTTAAACTTACTGAAGAAGATGTAGATAGATTTGTAAATATAATGAAACCATGTATAGAACAGGCCCTGTATAATAGGTATGTGAAAAATTTGTCATTTTAACTCAAGTCTTCCTTGTTTAAGACGTTCTAGTGGGCTACAATTCATTATTTGTTTTGGTATTCTATACTCACTAATCCACTGCACCATCCATTTCTAGGGATGATAGTTTTTATTCAGTTCTTGACGTCAGTTGCCACGTTTCACATCGATATATAACAACGCTCTTGAAAATTGTGTTAAATATAATATAAAAATTTTATTGGCCCATAGTATGGAGCTGAGTGTTCCAATTATTTGTTTTCCTTTTATTATTGGTTCTTCTATTTCTGGTCCAGCTCTGCACTTCTTGTGATTTTTGTTGCCAAATACATATATTCAGAAGCCAGTATTTGTCTTTGTCTTCAAGTTGTAAATCTTCTGTTTTTGATCTGACACAGATATACTTAGTTTTTTTGCAAATTAACCTTTAACCCCCCATTTTTCATATTCTGATATTAGTCAACGAGTCATGAAATCCAAATCATCTTTGTCTTGAGAAATTACTACCTGTATTTTATTCAATATCTTTTTTTTTTAAAGTGGTATTTGCTGTTTAGGTTGAGCTACTTAACAACTCTAATGTTGATTGTCAACCTTATCCATCTTTTTAGTGGTCTCCCAATGTTGGATGTTTTTTGTACCTCTTTATCTATATCTGCTTATTAAAAGTACTAATTATTTTATTTTAATTTATAGAGCGGGACTACATGATACCAGTATAACACTTCAATATCTTTCATGTCTAAGACCAAATATTATCATTCCAATGACTTTGGAAAAATTGTACTCTTCAATGAATAGTTTAACAGAACCTCATAAGTTAACTTCTTCTATGATAGCAGTGATTGCATGCGGAAGGTAAGAATAATTTATCATTTTGCACTAATGAAGTGACCAAAAAACTAAAAAAAAAAATAATTTTAATTTGATTTTACTGAATTTGATTTAGTAGCCTTTAAATACCTGAAAAATCACCTTAACTTACTCAATGAATGATGAACTGAGAGGCGAACTCAGATCAACAACGAATCAGTCCAAGTTACCTTTACCATGGGCCATAGCGTTTGCTCTGCAGTAACTATAAACAACTTTCAAATTCTAGTCGCTACTGAAATATCTAGGCCTCCATCTTGACCAGAAACTTACTTAAAAAATCATTTAAAATCTAAAGGAAGCTCAAGAAAACTCATTCATGTACTATATAACAAATCTAAACCAGTTTGATAACTCAATATGGAAGTCAATCAAAAATACAAAATTCACGTACCTCCAATTAGAGATGAAAGTGGAACAAATCTCCAGTGGGCCAGAAGAGATGAAGAAAAAAACCCAACTAATTTTCGATAATTTAGCACAAGTATTTACCTGAAACGACGATCCAGACAATTAATTGGAAAAAGACCTAAATAACATTCCAATGAATATCCCATCAATCAAACCACTAATGGTGAGTGAAGTTCAACAAGATGCATAAATACAAAAAGAACACATGGTATAGACAAAATAACTCCAACAATGATTAGTAAACTTCCAGTCGAAGGTGTTGCTTACTAAATGCCATCATAAGATTAAATTACTGACGAAAATTGCCAAAAACTGCTCAAATGATACTTATCCACAAGTCAGCCAAAAACCCAAATAAAGTTACAGGCCCATAAGCCTATTACAATTGTTGTCCAACATTATCGAAAGGTTACTGCTACAAAGGATCGAATATGACCTAGAAACGGAAGATTGGATACTACTCCACCAATTTGGTTTTTCGAAAAAAACACTTCACTGTCCAGCAGGTGCAGAGAATAATCCACTGCATAAATCTGGCCTAGAAACACAAACACTACTACACATTCACTTTTCTTGATATCACAGAAACCTTTGAGAAGGTCTTTAATATATATACTCAAAAGTTGGCGGATTTAATTCAAAACATTAAATTTTTAATAATTTGGGAAAAAAATTCACAAGGTAGTTGAAATTGTTAAATATACGAATTTCTTAAATCAATCATTTTTCGCATTAATTGAAATACTGTCCTATTTTTCCTCAATTTGTCTAAGCAAAATGTACAGAATCATTTACTTTTTCACGTTTGAAAAATTTTTAATCAATTTCTCAGACACAAATATTAGTGGCCATTCAATTTGTTACACTGTAATTTTATTCAGAGTACAAATTACAAAACTTGGATAAACTGACAAAATAAGAATGTAACAGTAATAAACTAAATTATTTCTCTTCCAATATATGTTTTTGCATTGAACATTGAGAAATAAGTAAAAACATCCCTCTGTATTACATTATTTTGGACATTATATTTAGGTACATGGTACAAGGTAGTCGTAACAACTATCCAGAAGGTCCAACGCACATAATTCCACTATTAATGGAACTTCTTCCTGGAATAGATCCAAATGATATTAGAAAATCTTATGTAACATTCAATTTCATCGTTCATTTCGTCAATATGATTCCATTAATTGATTCATCTGGAGCAAGCACTTACCATGATTTGACAGAAGAGGAACACATTGTTTGTGAAGCTTCGGCCAATTTTGAAGATTTCGTTTTACAGTTTTTTGATAAATTGTGTGTTTGGATGGAATCAAATAGTTTAGATTTCATAAGGTTGGAACAGATGACGAATAATGAAAATATTAAGAATAGAGTCGAAACTATTTCAGAAAGTGCATTGGGATCTGTGATTGCAGTTGTTTTGAATCAGTGCTCTCCTACTATTTTTAAGGTAATAATAACACTATAATATTGCAATAAAACAATATAAAACCAAGAAATATAAATAAACAAATTCCTTAAAGTTCAATTCTTACATTAAACTTAATTATTATATATTCATTTTTGCTATTTAGATCAAATATTCCTTAGCTTTCAGATTTTGTTTTTAGAATTTGCTATATATAGAAATCATGCAACTTTCAATCTCTGAATCCACTATTGAAAAATTTTCTAAATTTGCTTTTTTTAGTCCACTCGTTTAATGAATATCCATGTATAATTTATTTTTTGTTAGTTTTTTTTTTAATTGCAGTTTAAGTTATTATTTCTAAGCCTTTTGATTATATTCATCCCTAAATTTCTTTAACTTCGCATAATTATGATGATAGAGATGAAAATGTCATAATTATTATAATTTTTAAAGAAAACCTTCCATCATTTTATAATAGACATAATGACTCTTGGATACAAAGTTAAAATAAAAATGGATGGACACTGGTCAAGGGTGGTATTGTTACCCTTAATTTAAGATTTATTTTGGAAATGTTACTGAGGACAACATATGATGTTTAGTGCCATGAGCGATTGAGATTGAAATAAATCACCGAATGAATAATAACACATGATTCGCGAGTAGAATACTATACTTTATCCACGACTAATTATTTTTGATGGAAATTTTGTTACTTATAAGAAAAAATTATAATAATCGTATATCTCATAATAATTTTCAAAAAAATCTATGAATTTAAATTAAAAAATATTACGTATCTAATCGAACAAGTTGATGGTATTTATTTATGGTTAACGATAATAATTGAAATTTGGCCAGTAGTGTATCTGTTTTCTTTTTTTTTGTATTTTTTGTAAAGCTTATAGCTATTCAAATTCCACAAATATTTTTTCAGAGTGCCTTAAAGAAAATTTACAATTTTGTTACAAGCAAAGTAATGGAAGTTCATGTTTCTGGTAAGATGTTAGCTATTGGATGCCACTGCTTTGCGAAAATAAACCCAAAAGAAACTTTAAAACAATTTTTGCCGTATTTATGTGAAAGAATAGAAGAGCTCTTGAACGAAAATCCAAATATCCTTAAAGAAGAACATATTGATGATGAACTACTATATAATTTGTTAATGTTGTCTGAAGTAAGTAAGTTTCTATTGAAATGTTAACCTTGTCTCATCTGCATGAACTGAAAAAAATATTCTAGAAAAATGTTTTTAATATGATTAAAATTTAAAATTATAGTTAGTTGACGGACGATCAGAAATATTGAACTACATGGAACCATTAACGAGAATATTGGATAAAACTCTGCATATGACATGTCAAAGTGCAAGCCAGTTATCGGCTAGAATGCTAGAACTTATGATGTCATCCTTAACTAATATTCAACCGACTGAAGCTAGAAGCTGTTCGATAGATTATTCAACGCCAGTTAAAGACTTTTTAGCCATTAGGTTAGTACATTTATAGATTTTTTTATACAGGACATTTTATCAGGTTTAATTTATATTATTATTATTATTATTATTATTATACCGAAAATAATCAAAAATTATGAATTTTGGCAAAAGAATTAAATATGTAATAAACTTCACTTTTAAAATGAAAATTTTATGTTTGGTTGATTACATTCTGAAATTTTTGTGTCAAAATAAAAAAATCCATATTTTGGAACAAAAACACCACTCTCAAAAATTTAGTGTCTCTTTATAATATTTGAAGGTGAACATAATAGTAAAATATTTAAGCCCAAAGTTTCGTATCAAAATTCTATTTTGATGATCATTAAAAATTAAAAATTCTACAAGTTTTTCAATTTTTTTCCTTTTGGCATATCTTCAAATTTAATCAAATTTGAAGAAGTCAATTCCAACTATTAGTCGAATTCACATGACCCCCACCTATTTTTTCTATAAAAAGTTTTTAAAATTTTCGATATTCTTTAAATTTCTCTACTCTATTTTTTGAATTGTCAAAAACTATTATAAATTTAGATATGGACTTCGGTTGGGATACTTGGGGCTATTATTATAAAAAAAATTTGAATTCAAAAAGTTTTTAGAAGTTTGAATTTTGAAAATCATCAAATTTCGTTAAAAAAATTTTGTTTTACATTTTTTTACTATTTATATTTTACAACTATTATGAAGAATAGTGTTTTTTGTTTTAGTATTATGAATTTTGCAAAAAAAATTGTACCATGTGATAAACTTGATTATATTAAAACGAGGAGAAATCCAAGTTCATGAAAATGACGCATCCTAAATTGCGTAAAAAACTTACAGTAGAATTATACACGCAAAAAATAATTGAATTCGAGCAAGTCAACAGATACCTCTACATTCGAATACATATCAAAGACAATTGCGATGAAGAAAAAAATATAGAATCAAAGGTAACACGAGGAAGCAAACAGACAGGGACAATAAACGAAAACGATAATTGCAGATCCTGCGAGCAAGTCATGGAAACAGCAGAGCATCTACTCTACAAGTGTCCTGCCTATTTCTTTAAAAGGCTTAAGTACCTAGAAGGATTAGTACCAACATTTAGGAAAGTAGAATACAAGAAACCCAGAAAGAAAGCATCCTTTGGGAGAAGTCTATGTATTTTGTAAGAAGAACAATGGATGTAGTCTTGTACAAAATATCTTCTAGGTATATGTGCAGAGTGGCTGTGAATCCAAAACGAGTCCCCAAAACAATCTACAACCTGTCAAGCATATACGGTGTTTATATTTTGTTGCTGACTCACATAAATATGTTGAACCGAAACACGAATGCCAGTTGTTGAACAGTCTGTTCTATGTATTGTAGTTTTTGCTTTGCCACGATCGACTGGATTAATTAAAGTCTTGAACGACCGGTTGGCCACTCCGGGCCTATATATTTTACAATTATCAACTATACTTTCTAAGTGTACATTTCATACATAATTCATATCGCTATTTTCTAAATAGATAATCGTGAGGTTAAGTAATAACATTTAAATCATACATATTATCCCAATGTGTTACTTTTAGAGAATGGGGTAAGGCGCAAGAAATTAAGGACCTAAAAATATCCTGGTACGTTCCAGGTATGAAAGAAGTTGAAGCAGCCCAAAATTTATTGGCCAGATATTTAATGCCGGAATTGGAGAAGCTAGAAAAATATTCTAACGGAGAAGAAAATTTTACGAGACACGAATTGAAAAGGTCCCTAAAAATTATCATTTCCATTTTATCGTGTCAACCCCTCTTACCCATGTGGGAAGAAGACGTCATCCCATTGTAAGTTTTTATATTTTATTTAATGACCCGTTATTATCGATTTATTTATTTATACGAAATATTTAGTATCGTCAAAGTGGCTGCACTGGATGTTAGACTGATCTGTTACAGCCATGTTAGACTGATCTGTTATAGCTGTGTTAGACTGATCTGTTACAGCTGGACCCTCCTAACCTCGCATTTTAATGTGGGCAACAAATCATGATTCGTTTTTTGGTTAGGTTAGATAATGATAGATAATGACTGTCCATCAGTCAGGTGACAACGACTTTGCAAAGCGAATTACCTGTCTGAGGGCTATTCAGCTTCCCTCTTCTGATTTTGAAAAGTTTTGTAGTCTTTGTTATGAATAACCTCGCATTCACGAAGGAGGCATTCGGCGGTTTCCTTTGGTTCCTTATAAAGCGACATAGCTGTCGGGAATTTCTCCAATGATCTTTAGCTGGTAGTTCGTCGGACTGTATCCAGTAAGCATACCAGTAACTAACATATTTTCCATTGTTTCAGACCTGGGGTCTTTTTCCATGTTTCTGATTTCTAATCGATTTTCCACTTTTTATGACCATGACTTTTTGGTAAACCTATAAAAGGTTGTGGTCGTATGAAAGAAATTTTTTCGATAGATCGTCTTGTTCATTGCCGTGTAATCCAGTGTATATATAAGATTATCTAGTTAGTTTGCTTATATTGAGTTCAAAAATTCGATATAGTCCTATACTAGCTTTGACTCAATTTTATGAGACTTGAGTGCTTGTAGGGCTGCTTTGCTATCAGGATGGATATCTTTTCATTGCGGTAGTTACGTTGTACGCAACGAGCTGAGTATGAAAGGATAGCGTATGTTTCCACCTGGAAAATAGAAGGTTCTCAGCCTATTGGGATAGCGAGCTTGGTTCGTTGGCCATATATTCCTACCTCTACTTATCCTTTTTTCGTTTTGGAGGCATCAGTGTAGAATTCCAATTAGCCTCGTGGGAACTCATTCTCTGCATTTATCCATTGCTGTCGACTTTTTATTTTAATTTTATAGTTTTTGGTAAGGCATAGGTATGGAAAACATGATGTTCATGATCATATCTATGGGCATCTTACATTCCTTTAGAATACTGAGATATCCAGTGAGATCGCCGGGTAGGCCGCCCTTGTAACTTATCTAGGATTGTTTCCCCAATTTTAGTTTTTGTTCTTGGCCACCACAATGATCGCACAATGGATTTGTACATCCAGTTACATGCTTTAATGCGATATAAAAGTAGATATACGTGGTACCATTCTTGTAGTTTTAGGTTAAGGTCGAAAGTGCAAAATCATTTCTCATATTACACTCTCCTCGTCTATTCTCAGCAACTATTGTTCTACGAAATCACTCATTGTTATTACCCATATAAAAATTTCTGAGACTTATGTTGGCATTTGAAATTTCAGAGTAGAAACAGTACTGGAACCATGGAATTTCAATCTTAAAGTTAGTGGATGTGGAACTGTGACAATGCCCGATGGTTCCAATGTTCGAAAAGCTGTTGTTACTATTTTACATAAGTTGCAAAAACGATTAATGGAAGTGGATGAAGGTGATACACAAAGTATTCAGAACATTATCAACGTGAGTATCTAAATTTGTTATATCCGAAACCAAAAACATGTGACTAGGAATTGTCAAGATACTTCCTGCCCATAGTAATAGAATTATAAATTTGCAATGATAACACAACTTGAGGGTTTCAACCTGATTTGATGCAGTTGATATTTATTCATTTTATTAATTTTCCAGTCTTAAGTATATAAACAAAATTTGGACAATATTAATCAGTCCAGATCGCATGTTTTTGACGAATCTTAGCCTAGCTGCTTGGTGTTCCCTGGTCACTTGAGGGGCAGTGATTTCAATTCCAGAATTTCTTAAAACATTTTTCATGGTTTGTAAAGTTATGCTTGCATTTCGAGCTTCTGTCAACTCTTGTTGAAGATGTCTTGTCATTATATATCTTCTTCGTAAATCTAGCAGTCTCAAAAATCTTTTGTCTGCAGGTGTGTAGGTGCCTCTGATTGATAAGAAGTAAAATCCAACCAACATTTCTTTTAAATTTTATGAAATACTTTTTCATAAGAAAATAAAAAAATATGACAGGACAGTTTATGGACAACCTGTATACAATCATAATTATTGGAATATATAGATAATTGATATATTATTCTAATATTCATATGACATATGAAACTAGTAAATTGGGATGAGGGATGAATTTTATATCTACATAATATTGACAGTATTTTACTGCATTTTTTGTTTTCTAGAAAATACTAAAAATATTTAACTTTTACGTCGTATACCTATTCGCATATCCCAATTATTACATCAACTCTACTTTCCAAAATAGACTTCTCAATATAAATATTTCTTTGCAGATTTACAATATAATTTTGTTCAACAAAACACGTGGTCAAGATTTTGAGTTTCATTGGAAAAGTTTTCATATGACGAAAAAACTGTTAGAAGATCGTTTACATCAAAAAAAACTTCATTTGCGTCATTTGTTAATTGATAGGGTGATGTTGCAACAAGAATTTCGAATTGAAAGCAGAAACTGTTCGTTTACGGAGACACACCGAATGTTAATGTTGGATCTTTTCGAGTTGAGCACGTCTAGATACAGTGAAGTAAAAATAATAATATTCAATATAAATTATTGTGAATCAATTGTTGATCTATCTACACATAATATGGATAATTAATACTTTTTTTTCTTTTTCTTAGGTGAGGGTGGCAGCTCAAGCTAAATTATTCTCAATAGTTTCTTATTTCCCTTATTCGTATTCAGTACTAACTGAAAAAATAACGGAAATTCTCCAAATGGATTCAGAAAAAAATCACGAAAAATTTAAAGGTTGTTTGTATATATTATTGGGGCCTAAAGGTTCTCCAATAGTTGCCAGACATGATTGGAAGTTTATCGAACAATTATGGCCCCTCATCATTAGGTCCATGCCATCGGAGAAACCGTCTATTATTAATTTGATAATGGCGTTAGGTTAGTACATTTTTGTACAAGGGATTCCAATTTACATAACCAGACGTTTGATTTGATAATTACTAAATAATTTGAAATATTCAGGAGACCTTCGTAAAAATAGCACATATCACTTCAAAATATGGAACATCTTATAAAATAAAGCTCATTTTCTCACCTCTGACCCTTACTTAAGAAACTGCGACCAAAAAGGCGTGTTGGAATCGTTAATTGTGGCATGTGGATATTCATGAGCTCATAAGTGAACTTATTTTATGTTTCAGGTGAAGCTGTCGATAAATTTTTTCCAACAATTGCTATTAATTTAGTAATACCAGAAAGTGCGATAAAATTAACTTACGATTTGGCTAATAATGAACCAGTGTGTGACATGAATCAATTTGATCAATTAGAGGCAAATGGTAGAGAATATATCAAAAGAAGAAGTGAAGAGAGAAGAGCTGCTTATAATGGAACATTAAATGCCTTAATGGACTCTCTTGAATCAGGAAGTTTGTAAGTAATTTAGTGCACACCTAAATACTATGTGTGAAGAATTATTTTTTCTTTAGTAAATGAAATCATAGTCAAGGACATATATTTAAGCTATATTGACTAACATGTCTCAAACGAAACTGTCCTCTCAGTATTGCCTCACGGCTCGGAAACTAACATTGACACAAAAAATTGTAAATAAAATAAGAATAACTCAACGAGTCATGCAGAGGACCATGTTAGGATTGACATTACGAGATAAAATCCGAAATGAAGAACTGCATAGAAGAACAAAAGTTACAGATACAATTGGAAGAGTCACACATTTAAAATGGAAGTGGACTGGCAAGATAATAGTGAGACAAAGAGAATACTAGAATGGCGTTCCAAGGATAAAGCATACAGAAACAGTGGACGACTACTGTCGCAATGAATGAACGATTTAAAGAAGTACTCAGACAACATAAGCATCATAAAAACAAGAAGGGTCAGTTTTTCCACATTATATAATGCAAAGTACCAAATATCACATCCCTCGCCTGATCATTCAGAGAAAGGTTGACGACAGAAGATGGATGAGTCGCAAGTGGCAAGAACAAATATTCTGAAGTAGCGACAGATAGATACCAATTCAACCAAATTGTCATGGAGATAGACCACGCTTGAAGCTAGGCATAGTACCGAAAGAAGAAAAAGAAGGGTAATGGGCTACTCAATTTTACAGGCTCCATGTTACTACATCTATTTGTTGTAATCACACAAATAAATAAATAATCAAAAAAACTCGTCTTGGTTTTGGTCTCGTGTAGTATCTGTCAGGTTTATATCAATTTGGAAACAAATTCACAGAAGCGACAAAAGAATCCAGAGAAGCGTGTATGTACGATTTTAGCAGCATAATACCATTTTCTGACCATCGGAGAGCGATGGCGTATAATTTCGACACGTTCTACTGGCTGGATGTTAATAGTTGGTAATCATATCAAATGTTTAAAGTCTATATAATTTCGTAAGCAAATAAAAATAATTCAACACGAACGGTTGGTCTACTAGACGATAATGTAGGAATCAGTTTTATTGCGCTCCAGGTTTATAAAGTCGAAATCTTTTTTTATTATATTATTTTTGTTGTTTATCGACTTCAATTGACTTTGAGTTATATTGATGTTACAATTTAATTTTTGAAACTTTTCAGACATTGGCGATACCATCAAATGGCTATCAATTTTATCAAGGATCTTGTCCACAGAGATGTGAAATATAGTCCAAGGATAGTGAAATTTTTCCTAAAATCATGTATAGACGATTCATTATTAGTTAGAAAAACTTCTTTAAAAATTCTCGTTTACATTTTGGTTCAGAACAAATCGATATATACAAAAATTGAAATAGATCCGTTTTCATTTGTCAAACAAACTGTGATTAACAGAAAAGTTAGGCCTGGTATACGACAAGAAAACCAGTGGTTAATGTATAGCAGTGAGAATATCCCAAAAAATTCTAAAGACTGGAATGAACCAAGGTAGAAATTTTTTTATGATAAATAGGTTTTTTAAATAAATTTATAATAAAACTACTCACTAATTCAAAATTTTTTAACTATCCATTTTTTCATGTATTTATTGACTTTTTTAGAATATAAAAAAATTGTAATAAAAAATCAGAATTTCAATAAATTACAGGCCAGTAAAGTGGGGTCTATAAAAAAACGTTGCATCCTGGTTCACACGATTCCATAGTGATCTGGGAGAAAAAAGTTGAAAAATGCTTAATCTGTCTTAATGTCGCTATGGCATTGACCTTGAACCGGCGACATGAAATATCAATTTTTTTGCCACTTTTTTGACCTTTTAAAACTATCCAAGACCACGATTCTCTAAATCAATATCAAAAGAGAGCATAACGAGTACATTGCAGATATGAATTGAAAATTACTCTAAATTTAACTTATCTACGGAAAGCTGGGATAGTTGCAGCCCTCCACTGGGGTACAAGTTGTTAGAGATGATATTAATAAGGTAGTGGTGCACCTGTTGGTTCCTAGATTACCGCTTAACTCCATCTGGGCAGCTGTAGAACAGTGTCACCACGAATTTACTAATGTTTACTTTTAATTTAACCTTTGGTAGGAGCTGCAGATAGAGGACGTTTTAGAATCGACACTTAAACTTTTCTAATGAAGTTAGAAGTCGACAGCAAAATAATTTCTTCAAAAAGTTGAACGTGATAATGAAACAAAAGTGATTATTGATCCACAATAACTAAACAACGGTATACGAAAAATTTTTGAACAATATGTAACAAGCTGATTGGCTTCTTTTTGATATTTTATTATTGCATTATTTCTGTTATCAATTTTAGTGCTAACGTTTTCAACTTTTTTAAGTATCAGCTAATTCATGTCTACTGCAAATGTTTTCCCAGAAATTGAAATATTACTGACTATATAGGATCATCACGTTTTTTTTCACTAGTTATTTACGTTGACAGGTATGTTCATGATCAATACACAGGATACTACAGCTGGCCGAAATCTTTGGAAGTATATGATTCTTCTTCAAAACAAGAAACTGCTGCTAAAAGACTGAATAATTTAACGGAAATAGAAAAAGATATCTTAGAATTTTATACGAACGAAGAAAATTTAGAAAAACTCATTAAATTTTTATCTTTGGAGGAAAGAAAAGGCCGGGATCAATTCAACGCCTATAGATTTTTTGCATTTAAGGTAAATAAATATCTTCGAATGTCATTATCTTTCGGTATTCTTTTTCATACATAAAATAAGTGACTTCAACCTGAAGATGGGAAATATATTTGCGCGTTCATTGAAAGGTTCTCACTAAAATTTTAGATATTTTGGAAGTTTCTGTTTAACAATTGTATACGTCAATTTTTGTGAGGATTTTTATTAAAATGGACAAAATTGAGTATTGAGCTGTCAATATATTTTTCTGAAAATTAATACGCTTACTCAAATGGAAAAGGAGTTAGATACCGTGTACAGTATTCTATCAAATCATCTTGACCGACGACGGGCGTTCGGTACGACCAAAAACTGCAACAAATGGTACTGGACGACCATCTGAGATAGCATATCGATGCTTTTCCATTAGGACAAGGCTAACACTCTGCATGGATAAAATTCATAAATTACACTCCGAATTAGTGGGGCATTCATTGTATTTACCAGATCTAGACCACCGTTATCTGAAATAAAAATTTTACTTGAAGAGAGATTTTTATTAGAGGAGGACGTATATGTAATAGATTTAGTTGACCGCCCACCGTATTAACTAGATCTAGCCCCCTATTTCCTAAATTCAAAATTTTACTTGGAGAGAACTTATATATAATATATTTAGTTGACCACCCGCCGTAATCACTAGATCTAACTCGTGTTCCCTCAACTCAATATTTTACTTGTAGAGATTTTTATCATAGGAAGACGTATATGTACTATGTTTAGTTGACCATCCACCGTATGCACCAGATTTAATCCCTGTTAATGGAGAATGAAACTAATAGCGTACATTCAGTGACCTATTATTAATAATAACGCCAAGTTGCGTCTTTACTATTCACTCGCATACATATCATACTTCTTCACTATTGGCCTCTCATCTAATAACATACAGCCAAGATCTGTGTTTACTTGTTACAAGCTTGTTTGAATAGTGTACCGCGAGGTACATCTAAAGATCTGCATCATGCCCTTCAAAATTAGGAATAGTGACTACAAAGGATAACAGATATAGACTCTTCACGTCCACTGGTGTAACCAGGTCATTACACAGAGGGTTGCACCAGAAGAGTAGAACAAAGAAATAATTTTTTTCTTTCTGAAATAAAAAAATCAACTTTATAAAGTAGCTACTATAAAAATAAAAAAACGTCTTACTTTTCTCAAACGAGAACGTTGGATGCTAATGGGTTAATGTAATCTTTCAGAAAGCTCATCTTTCGAAGGTGATGCAATAAAGGAGATTTAAAAAATGTATTTCAGTTTAATTTTTTCAATTTTTCAGAACTTATTTAAAATGTTTGAAGACGTATTATTACCTTATTTTTTACCCCATTTGAAGAGACTAGTTGAAGATAAACTAGAATCTAGCCAAAGATGTGCGGCAGAAATTATAAGCGGTATAATACGAGGATCAAAACATTGGGAGTACGAAAAAGTAAAAAATCTCTGGTCTACACTCCTGCCTTTACTAGAGAGGGCGATAGTCAATATTTCAACTGAAACACAAACCGACTGGGCTTTGTGTATTACAATGGGACTCGAATCTCGAGATCCAAACAGACATCATTGGCTGATTGAGTATTTTCTACAGGTACTTTTGTAATCTGATAACTAATGATTTTTTTTAAATGTTTTATTCGTAACTGGATCAATTTTTACAACAATAGCATTCATTTTGATTTTATTTTTTAGGATCCACTAAAAGATCCCACAATTTTAGTAGCTTGTACCCGTCTGCATTTACTATTTGTGGCCATAAGTCAACAATCATGGCGAAATACAGAAATATCTGGTCGACTTCTGGAGTATCTTCAACCGCATCTAGCTCATCAGTTCAAAAATATTCGTGAACGGATATCAGCTTTATTAGCCGTTACTTTTAGCAATGTGGGGCAAGGCGTTGATGATGGAACTGGAGATGGCTACTCAAAAATGAAGTATTGTAACTTTTTTAATTCTGTAACGTTTTTCGCGAAAGAGGTCGACGATAAATTTATGATAGTTAATTTCACATTTAAAACTTTCATCTCTTGATCTAGAACTTAAATGTTTTTCAATGAAACATAACAAGTGGCGCTACTAGATAATAACGTTAGTAACTAGTAGATTGGAAACTTGCTTGGGCTCAACTCATAACAACAAAAGGAAAAAAGACGGTTCCCAACAACTAACCTCCGATTGCTTTAGTTACAGCCATGCCAGCAAATCTTGAGATATTTTGTGTCTGCTAACATCATTAGCAGCCATCAATACTGCTTTCGTAAACATAGATCAACTGGAAATCTCTTGCATGAAATTGAAAATAAAAGAAAACTGATTTGTGGGGCATTAAATGAACAATTTCAGTTCAAGAGTTCAAACCCACTTCATTTCGTCTACTTAGATAAGAAATCTCTAAAAAGTGTGTAGAATTAAATGAATGAGTGAAGCTGGAAGACGTCAAATATATAGTTAATTTTTTAAGTTTAGTGGATTTACTAACTAGCGGTTAAAAATTAACGGTTGTATATTTAAAATACAGTAGTTTGTAGTTACATATACAGTATCAATGTTGACTGGTGAAAACACACGAGGCAAACTATTTTTTTATCAAAATTAGAGGAATATTTATTCCTACTCACATACATACATATAATCCGATATTATAAGTTAACAAAAATTAAATTTTGCTTTATCACGGGATGCTAACGGTTCTAAAGAGAAGGTAAACTGTATTCAATTCAGTTGCGTTACAACGTTAGAGACTAAGACGTCGGCAGGTGGCATGCGGATGTCTACCCATCAGAATATTATATAACTATTAAAAAAGGCAATATTGATCAAACGCAATACCCAGATCAAGATGTCATTGTTTATATTATTCACCTTCCTAGCATGTAATTTCGAATAGTGTTGCGGGTTGAGGACTCAAAATGAAACTGTCTTAAGAGTTTTTTTAAAATGTCAACGTTTCGATCTTTTATTTGATCTTCATCAAAGCTAAAAATATATGGTACATTATAACTCAAACGTTGATGAAGATAAACAAGTAATAAAATTGTGAAATTAGAAGTAAAACAATTATTGCTCTTAAATAGTTTTACTTTGAATCCTCAACCAGCAACAATAAATTAAACAATACTAATGTGAGTATCTATTTGTAGGAAGTTTTTTGAGATGGTTTCGCCAAAACTGAAATGTTTATTAGATATGTCTTTAGCAAAAATAGATGAAGAAAATAAAGACACTGCGTTAGAAACTGATAGCAAAAATGAAGAAAAAGAGTCTCTGATTAGGTTATTTAAAGTAGGTAAGTAGGTCTTAAATACTTAAGAGTCTGATTATTTGATTATACATACTACAGATGGTGTCCCATAAGTAATATCGGTGAAAATTCCTACATTTTAATTTAAACATGTCGTAACTTGTTAAGACTAGTCTCTAATTCTATAAGTATAATCGCTTTACACTTTCTTCTAATCAATCTCTCTGTTTATATAATAGTATGTGTTGAGATATTATTGGAAAAAAAAATTTAAAGTAGACGTGGAAAATAAGTGAAAGGTATTTAATGAGCGAATAGCACAACATTAATTTAATCGTTTTAATAGTAGACATTTAACGTTTGAAAATTGTTCATATACCTACGTGGGATATTGAGGTTACTAGGGAAGCAATAGAAAACTAATCTAGTAACAAGCACTCGCCGATTATCCGACTCCCTTGAAACTTCTAAAGATACATACATTCAAATTCTTATTGGTAATGAAACTCCTACCTCATCAAGCATTTAGTCCGGACTTTACAGTGTCGGATTACTATTCATTTAAATCCATGGCAAAATTATTGCTTTTTTGCATGTAAATTACATTATTCACATCGAATATCAAGGCTTTTTTTGTATCATTATTCAATAATCATTGGAAACTGACATTTTATATGAGACACTCTCTATACATAGTTCCATGCTTGTTATTCTAATTATTTTATGATTCGATGTAAAATAGATTTCAAATTCACGCTTTCTAAATAGTATTTTTTCATTCACGTTCCCAGGTTTCTTTCACATTATCGGCAATTCCTTATCCAACAAACATCAAAAAATATACTGTACTATTTGCTCAGCTTAGAACCAACATAACATTTATCCCATTTGGGGTATCTAGTGATAATAATTGAAACCTTGAAACAAATTCGCATCATACTTAATTTGGAAATTCGAAATTTGAAAACTTATATATACCGATATCTATCTAAATAGCTTTCAATATTTTTTTATCAAAATACAGCTTTTGTCATTCCAATATACCAAATATTTATTAAATATATATTTTTTAGTTTCTAAATTCGTGATGACATACATGGTTCGAATGAACTACTTTGCGCGAAAGGAATTCCTCGAACTAATACCTTTAGCTGCGTTATTTCAAAATAACGAAGCTGATGAGGAGCTGGCAACATTGTCGACTAATTTATTAGTGGTATTGTCAGAAACAGGTACTTCTCCCAAGCACATTCCGGATGCTATAGATGTCATTAAGAGAGTTGCCAGATGCCCGTCATGGTCAGCCAGGGCAATAATTGCAGAATTTTTACCCATTTATACGTTTTACAACATGGCCGCTATTAATTCAAGAAGGGAGTGGGTTTTGGAAGTAAGTTTATTAATGTCCTATAAAACCAGTTGGTATTTGAAAAGACCAAAATATTAATTATAAATAAAATTGATTGTTATTTTCCAGATACAATCTATAGTACTGGAATTATTGGAAGATCCTCGACATGAGGTTAGAATTCAAGCTGCTAAAGATTTGAGTGGTTTATTACACTGCCAGTTCATTCCAGAACCAAGTGAATTATTGGTATGCATAATAAATGAAATTTAAAATTCTTTTAATCAATAAAAGTAGGCGTCTTTTAATCTAAATCACCTCTACTGTGGTCATTGATAGTGGAAAAAATCCTCCTATACTTAGTAGCGCTGGATTTACAGTTCTAGGCTACGTAGATAGTAGTGGTAGTAAAAAGCAAGCATGAAGTCATAATCTCTGTCCGGATGCAAACGGATATGAACATAATTGAAACCTGGGGACATGAAGAGGAATTCTTGATCAATTCCAGTAAAATAACACTAGTTCCATTTACAAGAAGAAAGGCTACTATACGTACACGTACCTTCGATGAAACTCAACTGATACTTTCCATTGAAGTAAAATATGTAGGAGTCACTTACTTGTAACAATAACCTAGATAAGCCATTGCAGCTATATGGACTTGTTGCATGATTGTTGGCAAGACATCATCACATTTGGTAGTCGATAAATGACAAACAACAGCTCAGAAAAAACTGAACAGAATTCAAAGGCTGATCTGTCTAGCTATTATGATGGCAATGTCAATCCCCCCCACCTTAGACTTAGAGGCGTTGCTAAATCAGCCCCTCCTTCACTTTATCGTTAAGAAAGAAGCTTTAGCGACGCCTGCAGGCTAATCCAGACAGTAAAATTAAAGCTAAGAGATGGAGAAACACTCCAGGCCTAAGACAATCCAAAAGATTGATAATAATATCAGCTAAAAAGTCTGATTAATCTAGTAATCTCGTGATTACTAGAAACGACGTAAAATTAGTGGTCAGTCTTCTGACAGGTCACTGTTCCGTCAAATATCACCTTAAGACGATGTTTGGCAGAAGACGACAACGGCAGATTCTGCGAGCAAGCCATGGAAACAGCAGAGCATCTATTCTGCGAATGTCCTTCACATTTCACTAAATTACCTTGAAGGAATAGTACTAACACCTAGGGAAGTAAGACACAAGAACCCCAGAAAAATAGCTTCCTTTGGGAGGAGTACAAGTATGTTGGAAGCTAAAGACACCACGATGCAAGTGAAACTTTTTCCAGTTTGTAGACATTTAACTGAAACTTTCTGGAAAATATTAATTAAAAAAAATAATAATTTAGTTGTTAACGAATTACTGTAAACCTAGGCAATTTTCCTTCATATTCAAACAGAAAAAATAAATTCTTTCAATTCTAATAAAGACAATTATAATGAGAATTTTCATTTTTTTTCATATTTTCAGACTCAGTTCAAACAAAAAGCCAAAACTAAATATAAGAAAAAAGATGCTGCAGCTTCAACAAGTAATAATATAAAAACCAAGCATGCCGCAGTTCTTGGATTATGTGCCTTTATAGAATCCCATCCTTACGACGTACCTGATGATTTACCAGAAATTTTTCAACATCTTAGGCCCCATCTTAGTGATCCACAACCCATTCCTGTAAGTAACCAACTCTTTGTAAATGATTCAAATATTGATCAAGTTCATTGTGTTTCAGGCAACAATCCGTAAGACTTTAGGAGATTTTAAACGAACTCATCACAATAATTGGGAAACGCATAAACTTAAATTTACAGAAGAAGAGCTTTGTCTACTAAGCGATCTAACAGTGCCCCCAAGTTATTATGTATAGCAATATTAATTTTTTGAGAAACCAATTTAATTCAATTTTGTGATATAGTGAGGAAGAAAAGGTAGATATTCATGTTGTAAGTACGTCATGCTACAGAAAAACCAACGACAAACTATTTTAATAAAATATATTGTTTATAATATCACTATTACTAATATTAGTGTCTAAAAAATATACCAGGTTTTATTACTGAAACAATAACAGTGTTTTAGAAATTAACTGAACTATCGAAGATAGTGTGCGTTCATTGGGGATGGAATCTTTTCTTATTAAAATTTAGATTAGATTGCTTTTCACCCTCCAGCTCAAAAATTATATACGATATAAAATAATATGGGAAAATATTAAAGGAACTGAAAATAATCACATAAATGAATAGTAGAGACTCAATTAATCAGACTAATAGTTGTCATTCTGCATTCGGACAATCAAATGAATTGAGAAACGCGATTTTTTTATGTACTTTGCATAATGAGGCTAGATAATCATTAAAAACAACAATTATTTGAAAAAAATTATGTAAGTGATACAAATATATAATAATTGACAAAAAACAATCAATATTTCATGCTAAGCAAATGATTTGGAACGTAACGGTCATAATAATATTTATTGGTATTGCTTAAGAATAGAAATAAAAGTTTAGTTGACTACACAACTTACTTGTGACACATCCAATTAAATAATGTAATGAAAATCGGTACCTAAACATACTATACTGTTCACTGTAACCACTACTCCAACACTCACAATTACATTGTCTGATCTCCCTCTTTCGATAACCAAGTCTTCAGAGACGGAGTACCTTTGATCTGTGAACTGATGTAGTGGTAGTAAGTATTATGTTATTCATTAAGAATATCATTAATAGTTCCACACATTCCAACCTTGTTTAAACAAAATTTGCATTCAAATTGGATAAACACATTTTTCTGTAGGGTGGCAGAAATCGACATGACACCTGATTTAACTTTTTTATCGGTGACGGCTCGTTGAATCATGGATTAATCATAATTGTAGATACTGGTGTACTTGTAGTCTTATAAGAAATTGGTTTATTATGAGTTTTATCCATGGTATAAGTACACTCATTGCCTTTAGTTCGAAGTTTTTCAATAATTTTACAATATTACAAAGTATATTCGCGTACTATTAAATTACCAACTGACTCCAATTATCTACTAAGAGTGGTAGAGTACAGGGTAAATTGAAAGCTTTCTTATAAGTCATTGTTGTTTACAAATGATTATTGAGCTGTTAAAAATATTGAATTTGTCCTTGGATAAGACTAATTTAAGTTTAAAAAGTCAAGTATGTTTCGGAAATTTTTCAAAAAAATCTATTTTTCTGTAAAGTGTCTTCTAGTGGCAAATATTGAAAGTTATTGGGAAAAATTGTTAAGAATTAGCATATACTAAATTTCGATATCAATTGTGTAATTTTTATTATAGAAAAAATTAATGCTTGGCTCATTACTATTGGCTTAATGCTGATTAGTGATCATGAATGAGTTTAAAATCACAGATTGAATTTTAGGGTTTACTGATCCTCTTCCTATATCTGCGTTTTTCGGAATTATCCAAAAGGTTGTTCTCTTGTTTTACAACTTTACGTTCTAGCAGTTCTTTTGGAAAATTTGTTTACTTTCTAATCAAATGACACTTTTATTTGAAATCATATTTTTATAAAGCAATATATTAATGATATATTTTAAATATATAACTTTTTGTTTTTGTTGTGTATTTTACCTAACTATTTTTAGTAAAATTATTATCTTCTAAAATAATCCCTGAGTTTTTGATCGTTTGCAAAATACCTTTTGTTTTTGCACTAATGTTTTTTAGAAGCAAAGATTTGTGAAAATAAATGCGTAAAGTCATACTTGAAACACATTCACTAGAATTCATCCAGTTTTTTGCAACGTTTAAATCAAAGGCGGAATATTCACAGATATTTTTGAAATAGTCTGCAATTCCAAAAACACAAATGTGTTAACATTCAGCATTATATGTAATGTGGTACATTCAGAGATATTAAATATAATAATTGACAACGCCAAACACACCAAAGTGACACATTTAGATATTTTGAATAATTGTTGCAAACACATTCAGTTGTCTATTTTCTCATATACTTCTTTAGAAATATATCCAAGAAAAGAAATTTGATTATTTATCAAATATTTGGAAATTATTTTATCGGTTCCATCGCACATAACGAGCCCTCACTGGTTGAATGACGAATTTCAAAGAAAAAACTTGTTCAAGTATATTTTTACCTCTGTTTTGTGTTTGATTAGTAAATTAAGATCTAATATAATTTCACTTTTTTTAAAATTATTTTATTACTGTTTGTTCATCATAGTATTTTTCTGTTTTAAAAGGTTAAGGTTCTTTATTATAATAGCAAACAAAAATGTAGTTATATTGCAATGTTTTAATAAAAAGTTTTTTAATCCATCTGCTCTCATTAATTACTATTTTCCTTAACTTCTAAACAGCATATGTAGATTATTTGTTTGCCAAACTTATAAATCCAGTATTTCCAAAATAAATCGATAAGATGTGCAGGGTTCGCCGGATTAGAACCAATACTGAGCAGAGGTGTATAGGAGAATCGAAATATGACGATTGGGAGCAAAAAGATTATTTCTTTGCCACTCTCTAACTTAAATATACCAAATTTTGCACACTATATGAGACTGTTAAGAGCATTAAGTGATGGTAATGAGGGGGGGGCTTCAGGGGCACATCATACTGATATTGGTTTTATATTTCTGTAAATTACAAAAAAATGACACGGTGATGTTGGTAGTTCCTTCAGAACAGATGGCAATACTTACTCCACCTCAAGTAATTAGTTTTGAGGTTATATGGATAAGAGAATTTGCCATACGGTAGTCCGTATTAATATGCTATTTCAATAGAATTCAAGTCTTGTGCTTACTGATACAAATATCTGACAAAAGAAATCGCACCTTAAGGTTGCGGGCATGGAACTCTTTTACCATCTCTACCACTTTAAAGTAGTAGCTATGTTCTTTGAATGCTCACTCAGAATCCCAAAATTCTTACTTGCTACCTATTCTATTAGTTACTAAAATAATTTCAATAATCCATTCAAGGGATTTTTTAAATTATGTATTCCCAGATCTCTTTAATCATTTGGTTACAATGTGAATAAAAGATTATGAAAATGTTAGAAGTTTATTTTTAATCAGTCTTAAAATATCACAATAAGTCATAAAAATAATCTAGTCCTTGTCCTAATTCCCAAATAGATATTCCAGTATTTAAAGATTTACAAAGTTCTAGCCTCCGGTTAATAGAATACAGTGTAGGATAAAAAACCAAATGTTTTATACCATTTTGCTTGTACTCAAAAAAGTGTTCTGCAATTTGTGGATCATAATGTAATTTACTTTTATGTATATTTAACATTTCTATATATTCATGTGATACAATAGCTTTTCCACCATTGGAAGTGTAATCATTTCCATAAAAGTTTAAACCGGTTAATATTTTTTTTCGCTTCTTTAGATCTGACGTTAAAGATATTATACAATCTTCAACCCAAGGAATTGGAGCATTTGGACCAGGTTGAGATGGATTTGAGAAATCATAGGTCATTAAGGAGAAAGCACTCACATAATCATACAATGCTTCAAAATGTTTATCAATGAATAATTCTTCTTTACCTCTTTTTGGAGGTATTACTAATATTGTTTCAAAACTTTCAATGCTCAGCGCATCACTCAACTGTCTTACAAAATTAACAAGGATATCAAATTTTAAGACTTGAGAAAGCTGCATCCAAAATTCAAAAACATAACCATTAAAATCGTGTTTTTTGGCCGTATGAACAAGAGTTTTGACAAATTCTTTCATTTCACTATTATCTGATAGTAGGCTAGAGTAATCTTGGCCAGTCCAACCTTCAAAAAGCACTCTCGGTACAATTTTGAGTTTTCTCTCTCTTCCTGCATTACGTACAGTTACCATCCAGTCTTTATCTACATCATGTGTTCCAGTGACTTCATACTTTTGTTTTCCTCTTCGTTTCAATTGAAGCCAAACTGGGCTAATATGGGTAAATTTATTACCAAATATTTTCGCTATATCATAACCATGATTATTCCAGGGTGTTACATAGCCCAAAACAATTCCATCAAAATTATACTCGTCTACTTCTCTGAAAAATGCTTGATGATTGGTGATTATTTCTTTAGACGTAGGATATTCTTTAACAAGATTTTTGTTGAAAACAGTGTAATTTTGTGGCCCTAATCTAAGTTTTTCATTTGTAGTTTTTGATTTTTTTTCTTTATTTTTGACAGATTTCGGCGTCAGTGTGGAGACAACTACTTGAACAAATATTAATAAAGTACAAATACTAATTTGAATCTTCATTACAACTCGAATTCATATACTTCCTAAGTGGCTTAAATTTTGTATCAGCTTTCTTGAATATAGCTGTTATCCATGTACGGAATTTTAATTGATCTCGAATTGGTTTTCTCCAGTAATTAATACAATTACAGTATATCTTAAACATAAATATGAAAAGTCGGTATTTTCTTGCAATATTGATTTTTAGTACGTGATGACGTTTTCTTTTTAAAAGTCTGATTTATTTTTATATTTTATATCTTCTTCATTCTCGACGTGCGCTGGTCTCAGTCTGTTCCATTCGTAAGTAAACATATTGGACTGATTTTTATTCTAGAATGTTAAAAGGGACACAGTTGCTCATTTCTTCTAATAACAATGTTTCTTAATATTTCATCATTCATTTTATCAATTATTTTTGAGTAATTTAGCTTTAACTTCTATATTAAATCAAAGAAATACTTGTCCAATAATCCAATATATTGTTAATCTAATGGAATTGCCAACTCCAGAAACAATTATTTTTGAATTTTTCCTGCTTGGTCAAAGATAATTGGCATCGGTATATAATTAAATTATCTAAGTTGCTGAGCTCATACTACGGTTTTGTATAAGACCGTGGCTCAAACAGAAGAATAATGATCCAAACATAAAAATAGAAGAAGAAGAATGCTCTCATTGTAATAACAAAACGAAAATAGAACTCAACAAAATTCTTTAAAATAATGGCAGGAAGTCGATTAGAAAGAATTGGCACGATATATACTAGGTATGGTTTCAAATTTAAATTCAATATTTACCAACTCAGTATATTTTCAGAACAACAGGATTAATAAAATCCAAAGCTCTTAACTGGGAAGACAGACCTCTTTGGTATGATTTATACGAAGCATTTCCGCCAAAAGAAGAGCCAAGTTTTGACCGTCCTATTCCAAACATAAAATTGAAAAATATATTCTACAAAGAAGATAGGATTAGGGCGTATGTATTATCTACTTTTGTAAGATTAAATTTGTTCTTAATAAAACTCTTTCTTCTAAGGTATTTCTTGTAGATGAATAATTGAAATTAATTTCTTCTAGAATATTCCATAGAAATAATAAATATGTGGGAACAATCAATTTATTCAATAATAACTACAAATCTTTAACCCAAAGGTTTGTAGACATTTATCAAAAATTGGAAGAGAACTCAGGAGATGGCACTACTGAAGAACAACTATACAAAGAAGCTATTGAAGTTTTAAAACGAGATAAGGAGATTAAAAAAGATTCTGAAGATGAACCAGTAACCTTGAGTAGTGCATTTAAACAAGCCAAATTACAGCAAGACAAAGTGAATATAAATATATCAAATATATTTAAAGATTGAAAATGTATGTTCTTAGTATTTTGTAAATAAAGCTATTGCATTATCTATTCCTGTCCACTATTTCAAAGTGAAAATTTCATTTTTTTGGAAAAATAATGTTTCCAATTCAAAAAAAATTTCAAGTGCTATCCCTGGGGAATGAAATAGCTGATAAACTCACTAAACTAGGGGGCAGACAAGCCCTTCATGGGACTTGAATCCTTCTGCAGTATCAGCTACAGAGCAATGGAAAAAACACTGAAATAGATAGGACCAACCTAACCAATTATTGGGACAACCTACAGGGGCTGAGACAGGCAAAGACTCTTCTGGAAAATTATAACCAGAGAAGATATTCTGAATGTATCAACCTAAGTAAGAACAATCTACAAATCCTAACAGGAGTTCCGTCAGGGTACTGTCCCCACATCTTGTTGCACAGAGGATGAAACCTCTATCCACATTCTTTCGAAGTGTGAAACACTACTGAACTCCAGAGCACTACACCTGGGACTTTATGAAATAGAAGTTGAAGACCTCTGGCGACTACAGCCATTCCACATTCTAGACTTTTTAAAAGAAGTGAGATTTACTGTAAACACTGGGTTCCTCAGTATCGCAGCTAGAAAGTGGGACACAACAGACCCTTTGAGTCGCAGTGTATATGATACCACAATATACATACATACATACAAGATCTTTTTTAATTCCCTTGTAAATCCTACACTGATATCGCATTTATCTATAAGTCACGCCAGGTACTTCTGAGACTGTAAAATTTTTACAGAGTTGTTCTATATAATAATAATAATTGGTATTTGAAACATATATGCCCAGTCGATCAAAAGTGGTTGTATGCTTATTCAATCAAAGTGGATGTAAATTGAATACTATGCGGCCATAGTAATAGTCCTTTTGCAACTGAAGAGAAAAGAAGCAGACTGATACTAACATATAGTTAGAAATAGTTTTTAAAATGAGGCCAAAGTGGAATTTATTTTTTAATTGTATTAAGTTTAGAATAAAGTATAAACATAAATTGTTAGTGTAATAAATTATAATAAATCTAAATCGTTGATTGCTATATTTTTAGAGTGCCAGTTTTTTATCAAAGTAAACGAAATAGATCAGATTCACTAGACGTAAATTTTGCAGAAATTCCTATTGAACGAATAAGAAATTTTAGCATAATTGCCCATGTTGATCATGGAAAAAGTACCTTGGCAGATAGACTTCTTGAATTAACAGGTACAATAAAAAAAGGCCAGAATCAAATATTAGATAAGCTTCAAGTTGAGAGAGAAAGAGGAATAACCGTAAAGGCTCAGACTGCATCTTTATTGTATAAATATAACGGAGATAATTATCTTTTAAATTTAATAGATACACCAGGACATGTAGATTTCTCAAATGAGGTAATTTATGAATAATATACACTACCGATCAAAAGTTTTTTCCCACACCATGATCTATTCATTGAATTTCAAAATAATACACTTTAACAATTTTCAAGATAAAAGTTTTCCTTATTTGTTTACTTCGTAGGTAAACATGTTTATATTTTGTCCGTGAGTGTGATAAGTTAAAATTTGCAAGTAGTGGCTGATTTGTTCATTATTCTTCAACTGCAAATTATTTCTTCTTTGTTTATGATTGTAGTTTAGTTCCAGTTAGCCCTGTGAGACACAAGAACTTGCTGTAATTTATACTTTTTATGAAATTGGCATATGACCTGTTTTCATTCTCATAAATTCAGTTTAGGTTTTAAAGTGGATAAAACCAAGGAAATCGTAGTTGAAACTCGTTCATTATTGCCAGTCTTCATACCCTATATAAGAATAACCATACCATTACCACCAAATAAAAAATACCTCGGCATAGTGTAGACTACAAAAGTGAAAAATATGCATCCACTAGAAGCTTTGGCAACAGAAAAAATTCAAAGTAGTTTCAAAAAACCATCACTACTGAAGATAAATGTATGGTAATGATCAGTAAACGGGATTGACAACTCACAGACCCATAGATAGCAGCTCAGATCAATAAATTTATGCATCTGCCTAGGAGACTGAAAGAAATTGGTATTTTTGGAAGGGTGGCAGTGAAGAAACTTCTCTTAAAACATTAAAAATTAAGAGGCTGCGGTAAGCTAAAGACCATAAAAATTAGATACATGAAGAGTGTGAAATAGTTTTATAGAGTGATGATTCAAAGTTTGAGGTTTTTGGGTTTAAGAGAAGTGTGTTTGTGCACAGGTCAAAGGAAGAACAGATGTTAGTTTGTGTAATCCCAACTGCAAAACAGAGGAGGCTTGATGATGGTTTGATGATGTTTTTGAGGAAGGCCGACTGGAGATGTAGTAAAAATTGAAGGGATTTTGAAGAAAGAAGGAAGGCTATAAAAATATTTCAAAAAATGATGTGGCAAGGGTCTGATTGGCAGAAAATTTATCTTCCAGCATGATAATGACCCCAATAATTCCTCGAAGCTCTGCAAAGAATCTTTGAAAGAATTGGAAAGGAAGAATGCACTGATTTGGCCGTCACAGTCGCCCGACCTCAACTCGATTGAGTTGTGGGACAAATTGGACAGGGAAGTCAGAAAACAGTGCCCTATGTTTACTTCATGTCTTTGGAATATACTCATTAACTAATGGAACCAAGTAGACAACAAATATTTTTCGAAAGTGTTACAGAGAATGCTAAAATTTTGTACAGAAATCATAAAAGCAAGAGTAGGTTACATTGATTAATCCTAAATTTAAATATGTAAAAATTATAGACAGAATTTTTATTATTGCTCTATATTTTTATTTATATATGCTCTTTAGAATATAGATATCAAAATCCATCATAATTTTTTTATGCAAGCTATAGAG
The DNA here is from genome assembly GCF_026250575.1 of Diorhabda carinulata. Taxonomy (NCBI): domain Eukaryota; kingdom Metazoa; phylum Arthropoda; class Insecta; order Coleoptera; family Chrysomelidae; genus Diorhabda; species Diorhabda carinulata. Next base: position 9,457,242 of record NC_079463.1, read on the forward strand.
TGGGTAAAAACTTTTGACCGGTAGTGTAGATGTTAAATTTTACATTTGTTTAGGTTTCTAGATCACTTTCAGCTTGCCAAGGAGTCATACTTCTGGTGGATGCTAATGATGGAGTTCAAGCCCAAACAGTGGCTAATTTCTATCTAGCATTTGTTAATAATTTGGTTGTCATACCAGTTTTAAATAAAATTGATTTAAAGAATGCAGATCCTGCTCGAGTTTGTAATCAGTTACAAACACTTTTTGAGATTAATCCAAATGATGTTCTCAAGGTATATTAGCATGAGACGTAATTTTCTACATTCAATAGCATTTTGTATTTTTTAAAGATATCAGCTAAGTTGGGAATAGGTATTGAGGATGTATTAGAAAGCATAGTGACTAGAATTCCTTGTCCTTCTGTGGACCAAACTTTACCATTAAGAGCCTTAATATTTGATTGCATGTATGATAGATATAGGGGTGCTCTTAATTTAATTTATGTACAAGATGGGTCCATTTCGATCAAAGATTCAATTACAACATTCCACAACAAAAAAGAATATGAAGTAAAAACACTTTCAGTTCTCAGACCTGGTGAAGTACCTGTTGACAAATTGTAAGTTTATATAATTCGTAAAATTGTTCTGTAATATTTTAAAAACTTTGTGCAAAATTAAAACAGGATTTCTTTATAAATCATCTTGATTTTAGGTTTCTTTTGATAGAAAATTAAATAATTAATATAATTATGCAAATTGTTAATGCTTTATCATATTTTAATAAAGACCCAAATAGGTTGAAACCTCAATTTTTATTTTTCATCAAGATGATTTATCAAGAAAAACATGAAAAGGTATAAGAATTAAGAAGAAAAAAATTAAAATAGTTCTATATTACTTTCAAGAGTTGCTGGTCAAATAGGTCTCTTAGGCTGTAATATGAGATCTACAAAAGAAGCACATATTGGAGATACAATTCATCACAGTAATACGCCAATAGAACCATTAAAAGGTTTCAGACCATCAAGACCTATGGTTTTTGCTGGAATATATCCAATGGATCAATCACAACATCTACATCTTAGAAGTGCAATTGATAAACTGACACTAAATGATTCTGCAGTTACAGTAGATTTGGATACCAGGTAAGACTTGTAGCCATTATTAGAATATCTATTTCAGTAATCTATTGTTGAAACATATTGACACATTTGCCATCTTGTCTATTTCTATGGAATACACACCAGTCCTTTAAAACTGGTAATTTGAGATTAGGAGAGATAAAATGTCACTATGAGTTAAATCGTTACGCTTTTTTTTCGCTATATAGCGATTCACCGCTATAGTTGAATCTATATATTGGTGAACAAATTTCTCCTAATGACCCCTAAGAGTTTAATTAATTTTAAATTGAAAATAAAAGTAAAAAATACATGCGATCAAAAAATTATCTTATTCGTTTAAAGTCCTGCTTTAGGCCAAGGATGGAGATTGGGTTTTCTGGGACTACTACATTTAGAAGTATTCACACAAAGACTAACACAAGAATATGGTGCAGAACCAATAATTACAGCACCTTCTGTCACTTATAAAATAAAATTGAAACCTACAAAACAAAATGTTAAAGATGGATCAGACATAATTTTTGTTAATAATCCTGCTAATTTTCCAGAACATGTTAAAATTGAGGAAACATTTGAACCAATGATTATAGGTAAGTTAACTTAGTTTTAATATAGTTACTTAAACAGTTCTCCAACACTTTGTTAGTCCGGCGCTTGTGACCAGATCTAGGATTGTGATACCTTTACAAAACAATCTCTAAATTATATTAAAGAAAAATATGGAATATGAGTTATCAGGAGATTTTTCAAAAACTTCCTTTGATACCTGAAGAGTAAGCACAAAAAACATCTAGAAACCTAGTTCAGTATGCCTGTTCACACTTTTAGCTCATATGTGAACCAAAGAAACTAATATAGCAATAAAAAGAATAATGAAGAAGATTGAAACCAAGCGTCTTGAAAATATGTAGACTGAACTATTTAATATGTACCAGTGAAATGCAGATTCTTGTGAAGAATTTTTATCGCTAAATGATTAATAATCTTAAACCAAGTTTGAAATCGTAGTAGATCATACCGCGCACATATTCTCTTGATAAATTAATATTTTGACAACATATGTACCACTATTTACCTTGTGATAGCAGCGACTTAACTGCTTACTACTAAAGGATGGTTATATTAGAAAATGCAGTATTGCCATTAACTACTACATATTAACATACTAAAAAAATAAAAATATTAAACAATCGTTTGAATGAAGTTTTTATTTTTAGGTACCATAGTGACACCTGATAGATATTTGGGACCAATAATGTCGTTGTGCATGGAACGCAGAGGAATTCAAAGATCCGCTAATAATATAGATAACGAAAGAGTTATTCTTCAGTATGATTTGCCTTTGTGTGAAGTTGTTTTGGATTTTCATGATAGCCTAAAAACAATATCTTCTGGTTATGCCAGTTTTGACTATGAAGATAATGGATATCAGAGTAGTAATCTCGTCAAAGTAAATGGATATTTATATCATTATACATTTATTTACTTACATTCGTTTTTAGTTGGCGATATTATTAAATGGTACATTAGTTGACGAGTTGAGTAACATTGTGCACATAACGAAAGCAAAAACAATTGGACGTCAAATGGTATTAAAATTGAAAGATATTGTGCCTAGGCAAATGATACATATAGCAATTCAAGCTACAGTCAATGGAAAAATTATGGCTAGAGAAAATATTAAAGCTTTTAGGAAAGATGTAACTGCAAAACTTGTGAGTTTTTTTTTATATTTACCACAAGGAGCTATTTGCAATATTTTTAGGTTAGGTTCGATAAAATCCTATTACAGAATCATGTGTGTGTATGTATAAGTACGAGTAGAAATGGTCTCAGGCTAAGGCTATTGACCAGACATTTTTTTTTTATATTGTACCTTGTGGATGTACAGGATTTGAAGAATTATTGGAAGAGGAAAGTTACGATCAATCAAAGAAATGTCTAAATTAGATATAGCCGCTTCATTTTTCTTCTACTCCAGAAAAATATGATTAGTAACTACAACTGCAAAATGACTGTAAAATAACCAATTTATAAAGGTGCACCGGATAACAACAATGGTTATTTGGTAGATTTGGATGAAGCTGGAAATAGACTTTCTGTTTTTTGCTATGCTCACTGTAAAATTTCTTATGCTTGTATTGTTACTTGGAGGCGATTGTAATGAGATCTCCAAATGCTTGATGTAATATTTTTATTGAGTTGTATAGGTCTTCTCAACTACAATAAATGACTATTAGTGATAAAAAATTTTCTTTGAAGGTGTTATAAATCCTTGGGAATTATTAGGGAATTTACTTGTCCTACATGGGGGTGTTTTTATTTATTGAACTAATTGTTTCTAGCTGTTATATTCTGTAGTACATTCCTTCTCTAGTCGCCTTCATATGGTTTGGTCTTGTTGGTTTTTTATTTTTCAAGAGATGTAGTATTTAATAATAATATTTAATGTAAGGATGTTTTGAATAGATTATTTTAGAAGTGGATTGTTTCATTTGTTTCAAGAAGGCATACTAGAACAATTAAGGGTTATATAAAAGAGGCCCACGTTCTTAGGAACACGTTATGAGTCGCCAGATGGGCATCTTCATTACTAATTTAATAATACTCAGCTTGGTTCAATTTATAAACAGATACTCTATTATTAGTAATTGATAAATATATTGCCATTTATTCTAATTATAGATCCATTAGTTAGTGTCCCTGCAAAAAACTATGTAAATTGATTGCAAGATGAAAAACTTGATCAATCTATTGAAATAAGTATTTTATTTTTTAGTATGGCGGTGATGTTACTAGAAGAATGAAATTATTAGCACAACAGGCTGCTGGTAAAAAGAAAATGAGGATGGTAGCAAATATTTCGCTTCCAAGAGAAACTTTTATTGATGTCTTGAAGAAATAATAGATTTCAGACCTGTTGTATATACTTATCAAAACAATATTTTCATTAAATATAGAATGTTGAAAATTGATACATTATTGACAATATAATTTCTTCTTTACATATCATTTTACTGCACAGCGTATAAGCAATAATAACTATTATAAAGTTGTTGCGCTGATACACATAATGATGGGAACAAAGGGGGATTCGTTTCTGGTTTGGTTTCATTCAACTGCTTCTGCTACTTTATAGATAAATAAAATAATTCTAAACTTTGAAATGTTTTCTTTGATAACAGTTTCTCTCACGGATGGTTTCATTATAGGTTATAACTACCAAATTATTTTTCACAACATAAGTTTTAAAGTACTGTATATTTCTTAATTACACAAATCAGGTGAAATATTAAATTTTTCAACCCACTTTCCACTTGCTACACTAGCGTTATTTTGGTGAATCTTCGAACAATAATTTTATGTTTACAGATGAATACTTTTTCAGCTTTCCCAGTAATTAAGATGGTTCTCCTTACCTCTACACTCCATATTCCATTTGATAATGATTTATACTGTTATGTACCAAAAATTCGAAAACATTTCAATTATTATATGTTCTAAGGAATTTATATGAAAAAATACATTGATAGGTAATAAATATCAATTTAATCATTCTAATAAAATATATTGGTATAAAAGTAAACGACAAATTTATTGGCAATAGACGGAAATCTCTTAGGTCTGTTTCTCTTTACAAAAATTCAAAGACGTTCAAGAAAAATTTAATAAACCTGTAGAAATGAAATGCTCATTAATTAAATCATTCATGAACTTCGGAAAAAATGTGGAAAGAAAATTGTTGTACCACAGTTTCTTTAGACAAAACAAAACAATCTTACTTTTGGATCCTTGTTCGATTAAAAGTATAGTAGAGTAATAATTTTTAAAAATTACTGCAAAAAAATGTGTTAGAAATTGGAAACAAAAATTATTTTTATTCCCTTACTTAATTAAGTTGGAATTTCTGGAACCTTTGGTGATATTCATTTTAAACACACTGTTTACACCGACACTCACAATTACACTATCTGACGCGCGTTTCGTTAACCAAGTTATTGTCTTCAGAGACTGAAGGTGAACTAGTTTTCCTTCAGTCTTCAGTGTGTTCAGTATGCTATTTTCTTTTATTGTTCGGTTGTACCTGATTGAGTGAATAAACATAATTTTGTTGTTTTGATAAGCGTTTGACAAAAAAGACCCCTCACCTAAATTCCAACAAACCATTATCAGCAAATTTTTTGTTTTTTCGTCTTATCTGTCTATCGCAAATTGTTTAGTATTATTTTCACTGATGGTCTAATTGCAATGAGCATATATTCTATGATTTCCTGCACGAATTGTGGCAGCTTTAGAAATGGCCGCTGTCAGTTAGAAACGGAGTGACACGTTGGTGAAGTCTCTCGAGTGTGCAACGAGTATGGAAGAGGTACGAAGAGAATGGTTTGTTCGCGCGATGCCTTGGTTCAGGACGAGGCAAGACGCTTTCTCGTTTCTATAGCTGTGAGAAACCGAACGGTCACGACAGTTGCCCATAGAAATATAGTGAGAAATATAAAGTGAGTGGACAGTTAGAAGGCGACTCCATGCTGCTAGATTATCTTCTCGTACTAGAGCTACTAGACCGTTGCTTTCTCGTGAACATCGGAATGCCAGGATCAGTTATAGTATAGAGAAGCATATTTTTTGACGCTCACACAGAGTTAGTGTTTATCGAGAATGGAACGTTTCCAGCGCACAGATATCTGACAGAGGTTCTAGTAGACCATGTTGTACCATTCATGGTTATTCTTGGAGACGATGTAACCTTTATGAATAATGCACAGCGCCACAATGCTCTGATAATTGAGTATTTGACGAGGTTGAAATCACGCGATTTGTTCGGCTCACTCGCACTCCAGACTCAAATCATATTGAACACATTTGGGATGAAATGGGGAGATGGTTAGCGGAAACATGTGCGGGCCCCAAGAAATTGTAGAGAGCTTCATACTCTGGTGCAGAAATGTGATTAAAAATCTAATCCAAAGTATTTTTCGTATTTTGTGGGTTGTTATCACTGCCAAAGGGGGAAGTACTAGCTACTGAAGGCATTACATTTTTTTCAACGTTCGTAAGCAAAGTAAAAATGTACTGTAACTACAAATCTAAATTGTTAATGTAAGAACTTTACAGTTTTTGTATTTTCCCTTATATTTCTTCTAAATTTTGCATCTCATAACTTCTATAACATACTTTTATTTTGGTGGATTCTTTTTTGGTTTTAATAAAAATATTTTTTTTATTTATAATTAATTTTTTGCGTTTATTTTTATTTGTTTTCAACTTACCAAAGATCTGCTACAAACACTTTTTTCTAATAGATGAAAAAAAAGCAATTACCTGAGAACAGTGATAATTTTCAATATCTGACGACGGTTGTTGAGGGTTAATTTTTTATATCACAGACGTACAGTCGTGATTAAGTCAAACATATGCAAGTGATTGTAAGATTGCAATAAATAGAAGACTTTAGTATTTCCTTCTCCTTGGGACTGAAAAGTTTTTGATCACAGTCACCCTGAACAACACATATCTTATTATCTTTTTCGAATTTTATTTGATGTTTACATTCTACTTTTTTATATTGAATTTTAGACAAGTTCCGAGAGATTTGTTAGCAGTAACCATATGTGACGTTAATTTTATACAGTATGATGTACATAGAATTAATTCGAGGTTATTAACTCGATACATTTCGAAAAATCTAATTTGATTTTTCATTAGGAATACACAAGGATCAATTATTGTTCAAATACGTTTTTTATATCATTAAAAAATAAAAAAATGCGGAAACAAGTTTCGCATTTTCTTGAAAACACGTTCTGATTTCTTCTACAATTGAATTTGTTAAATGAGGTTAATTTCAAAAAAAGAGTTGTCTTTTCAGAGATGAGACGTCGGGCTTATTCTTGTCGTTTTCTTTCTTCTTTTTTTTAAGTGAATCAGCTCAGCATCAGCGACAGATACAGCGCATCGGGCGGGGCGGAAACTAAAATTACGGGGCCGGATCTAATGTATCTTTGAGACGACGCATCATGTGCGATCCAATGTCTCTTACTTCCGGCCATTGCCGCAATACAAAAGCTATTCCTACAACTAATATAACTGTCGACAAAATCCTTAACCTGAAAAAAACGAAAATTTTTAGTTAATATCACTCAACTGATATTATTTGGCATTGTTTTTTTTACCGTGTACGAAGAAAGGGCATAATAATTCCTGCTCCTGTAGCAACTAATAATAAAATAACTTGAAGTACTGTGAGCAAAACGTTAATAAGTTTTACGACAAGTGCCCGAGCATTGGAGTTATCGAGACCTTCGAGCGTTACATACTGCTGTTGTTGGAGGGCTTGATGTTCCATTTTCTGGATCTAAAGTAAAAAGAAATTTTGTTTAGACAAATTTAGTGTAATATAATAACAAGTTAATATAAAAACAGTTGCCCTCTACGAATGTCTGTCCGTGATAAATTCGGAAACTACTGGGGATTTTTATAGGATTTTCAACATAAGATAAAATGATTCATGAAAAGTTCCTTAAATTTTTTTAATATGAAGGTACCCATATGAACATGTCGAAACAAGTCAAACCACCTGTAAACTTTAATCAAAAACCCTGCCCTATCAAAATGATATTAAATGATCTACAAAACATATCTTCTAACAAAAAATGTACAATACAATAATTGAAAACACATTTAGATAATTATTATTCCCTCTCAACCACAATTTATTGTATATACATATATAAATCACTCAATAAGTCGTGTGATTGACACACAGATGGCACTGCCATTGTCAAATCCATATGACGTTTATGAAGTACCAACTTTCATATTGATGGGAGTCCTCTACTTCTAAAGGGCATCTTCTCTTGGTCTCCACTCAATAATTCTTTTGGTCTACCGATTCTTTGTTCTTCTGGCCACATGGCGCGCCCAGTGGCTATTGCATCTGATGAAACTGTCTTTTTGTGTAATTATCACTTTTTCCTCCAGAGATAAACTTAGCATCGCTCATTCCATTATTCGCTGCATTACCTGGATTTTGTTTAGGTTAGAGTTTCAGTATCAGTAGAATACATCGTTCGAAGCTTACTGAATACACTGTTTACACCAACACTCTCAATTACACTGTCTGACGCGCGTTTCATAACCTAGTTATCGTCTTCAGAGACTTGCAAAATTGATTACATAGTCACACATAAATTAAAAATCCTTTTATTTATAAACAATTTTGGTGCACTTTTACAAGTGCCTTCAGTAGTAGAAGTTTATTATAACATAAACATCGAGTTTAGTCTAAATAAGAATGAACCTATATTTGGAAACATCCTGTATAAGTAAGTTATTGTGGATTTTAATAAAATCATATACCAATAATGTTCGTGTCTATTGTTATCAAATAATTAGAAGGTATTTTAATTTAATTATTAAATGAACTAACTATTGAAATCAAGACAGTGATCTACAGGGTGTTTACAGACTATTTGAAAAGTAAAAATGGTATTCGCTACTTAATTACTTCGGTTAGACTACCACTATAAACTTGACACATATTAACTACCTATAGAGTAAGTTGAAAGTTTTGATACCAAATATAATTTAGATCAATTGTTAAAAAATAGATACAATAATAAGTTGTTTGTTCTCACGTTTTATTTTCAAAATTAACAAAACACAAAATATCTCCAACTCCTGAAAAATTTATAATTAACTTACTTTTGTTTGACAATGCTCAAGCATTTCATGTATATCTCTGAGACGTTCCTCGCTTTGATATTGCACTTTTTCTTCCATGTCGGCCATTGCCTGTTTTAAATTCTCCACTTCGTTTTGATGAAGTTCTGTGAGGTCATTAATTTGCTCTTCCAGTCTTTCACTTCTGAATCTTTCCTCCTATTCAAGTGAATTAATTTTCAACATATTCATTGAAAAGAAAATGTGAACGCTTGTATAATCATATATACATACTACTTATGCTTCTAATTGTTCTTGATTTTAGGTCTTTTTTATTTAAAATTAGTTTTTTTAAAGACAGATGAAAGTTATAAAAGAAACTAATTTTAAATCAAAAGAGACCTAAAATCAAGAACATTTAGAAGCATAAACATATCAGAAGGTATAAGAAATAAATTAAAGAAATTCATACTACTTATTATATATGTGGATAGTTACAGACATATATCCTGCTAAATACAATTGCGAAGTTGAGAGGCAAAATAATTTTTAAAAGATTGCAAAACTTTTGTAGAAAAACAAAAAATTTCTTTAATTTCTTATTTATTAGACCTTTTGATATATTATGCATCTAAATGTTTTGATTTTAGGTCTCTTCTGTTTTAAAATTAGTTTTTTTTTGATAATTTTTGAAAGAAACATAAATTTTGACGTTTCGACTTTTCTTTAAGTCTTTATCAATATCATATAGTGTTTAAATAAATTAAGAAAGTAAGAGACAGCGTCTGTTAATTCGCACCACAAATAAAAAGAGTGCAAATAAATACAAAAAACATTACAATATTAAAAGTTATTTTGGAAAATTAGGCCAAATGGCTTAATAGGAAGATATTTAAACAATACTTTTAAATAATAGAAACAACCCACATAGTAAGAGTGTTAGAGCCTTTAGGCTTAATGTTCCATAATTTACAGCAAATCAGTTGAAAGATTTACCTGTAAAGAAGAGTTAAGATCTTGTATCTCCTGTTGTAACGATTTGATAATATCAAAGTTTTCCCTAAAATTGTCTAATTGATCTTGAACTAATCTAATTTTCTTATTTACATCAGAATATTTGTCATGTCCTTCTCTACCATATCTGAAAAATAAGATACACAGACAATGATTTTTTTTAAAGTAGTTAAAAATAGCTTTATAAAATGTATACTTTACCTTCCTATACTATCACTTGTAACACTACTACATCCACTTCCTTCTTCACTAACCAATTTCCCAGCAGATTGGTGATGTTGACCATGTCCTGTGGCTCCTGCTACTCCACCGTGACCTCCCATGGAGCTCTGTGATGTGGTTACATGCAACGTTGCAGGTAACGTTGTCGATCCGTGATGATGATGATGGCTCTTATCTCCGTGATCGCTACCTCCATTCGCCGGAATACCGCTGCCCTCTGAGCCAGTAGGTCCACCTCCACCAGTATCGATGATCTTGTTGGCATTGCTTCCTTCGCCAGTCCCTACGTACCACGCTACGAATTAAGTGGGAGCAATTGTTAAGGTGGTGTGCGCATGTGTAAGTGCATTGCCATGCGAGGTTTTAAACGTGCCATATTAATTTAATGATTTTTGGATTGTCTTAAAAAAGGGTGCGAGTGATTTTAAAATCGCAAAATTGTGAATGAGTGCTTTGATTTAGTTTCATGCTGGACTTTGTTATTTTTTTTTTTCAAGTTAAAAGCATATTTATTAGTCTGTGGACATTTTTGAATTGAGCAGGCATGTAAGCTATTATTATACTATAAATAGGATGGTATTTACATTTGGAGTATTGGAACCAATATCTGACATTTTAATTTCAATTGTACTTAGAATAGTTTAGAGTCTTTTTATTAAAATCAAATTTAATAGTGATCCTCGAACGTTCATCAATCAAAATCTAGAATGTATATTAGATAAGAGGTGGGATAGATGAATATTTTCCTGAGCAATAAACCGATATTTTTCCTCTCGATTATTTTTGTGAAGAAAAATCGAAAACAAATTTCTGAAACAAAGAACCCCGTTCAATTCTTATGGAAATTCGGTTTCGACGAAATTTTCTGTAACCAATAATTGTTTGGAGCAAGCTGATTAAAAGTCTCAACGAAACCCCAAAAGCCCCCCGCCCAATCCAAATTACCCGTGAAGTGTCAAAAGGTGCCCTAGGAGGAAGGAAATTGGTTTTGACTAATTGTTCTTAAAAGTGGCAAAGTTGATAATTCAAAGTAAGCTGAATAAAAGTCTCAACGGGCACGAAACCCCAAAAGCCACTCACCCCGTCGAAACTACCCCTGAGGTGTCAGAGATTGCCCCAGGAGAAAGTGGATTGGTTTTGACTAATTTTTCTGAAACCTGACAAAAAATGATAGTTCAAAATAAGCTGAAATAAAGTCTCAAAGGGCACGAAACCCCCCGAAACCCACAAAACTTTCCTCAAAAGTCCAAGGGTGCCATAAGAAGAGGTGCTTTGGCCAGTTTTTTTTAAAACAACAATCGACTGTGTGGGTCTTTTAATACGAGTTAAATTTTTACTACCAATAATGTTAATGAAGTCTGTTACTACGATTTATTTGCTTGCATCTTCAGTATACTTAATTAGGTGAATTTAGAAGAAGACTCATATGTGATATTGTAATTATTAATACGCACTCTAAAGGACATTTTACACATTTCCAAATAATATACAAAAATGTCTCTTAGCCAATTTTTGGTACAATTTTTATATAAATCTCGGTGTTTATCTTGCTAATCGTGATAATTTTCGTAATCAACATCTGTTATTGGTTCCACTTCCAAAATATAGATAGCGAGCAGAGTCTGTCGTTCGGATCTGCCAGATTGAATAAATAAATTTTTCGAATGATACGTCAACATTGATTGCAAGTTAACAACATGCAAGGTTAAAATATGTGTAGGCGGTATTAAATAATTAGAATGATTTATTGGACCCATCAAGGTGATCAGCAATGAAAGTAAAGTTTACATGTAAAGTGAGTGTTTGAAAATTGAATAAGTGCGTTTCTTTTTATAGATATCATGTATCAAATAACATACGTTTTAAATAAATTTCAAACAGAATTATATAATTTGAAGATAATTTTGGAATTAGTTAGAATGTATTTTGGAAATTTCTCAAAATTAAAGAGGAATCGAGGAAACATTAATTCATTTGTATAATATTGGATTGGCGACAGAGTAATTTCGGTTTTGTAGTATAAAATAAAAACAGTTTTTAATCAATTATATATTTTTCATTTTGCTCATAAAATTTCTGGTCCTTATCAGCAAAAAGCTGAGCCAGGTGCGATTTAAGATCAATCATCGTCATTTGTGAAAGTTTGACCATTCAAAAAATACTGCAAACTTCGAAATGAATGGTGCGAGATCAGTGCTGTATAGGGGATGTGGCATCACTTCCCAGCCAAACTTCAATAGTTTCCCACGATATGCAAAAGATGTGTGAGGCCTTGGATTATCATGGTGGAACACTAAACTTTTCCGATTTGACAATTTCTTTGATTTGTTCATCCAGTTTCATTAATTGTTAACAGTAAACATCAGAATTGATCGTTTGGTTTCTTGGAAGCAACTCAACATTTTTGTAATCCCAACAAACTGACAGCATGAGCTTCTTTTGTTGTTTTTCAGCTATCGATGTGGTTTGTGCTGGTTAATGCTCTATTCTGATCAAGTTTCTAGTCAACTCTGCGTCACCTATAGGTCAAATGGCTCTCTTTTGTATCGAGTCTAGTATACTCAAGGAGTACTTGGAAGCCGAGCTTTAAATGTGCGAGCAATACATTAAAGATGAACGAATCTGGGCCTTGTGGATGATGTTGTTGAGTATATAGCTTTTGGTCTTAAACAGGGCTCCAAGTTTTTGTGAAGCTGCATTAGCCAATTAGTCCATGTGACTAAGCTAGAACATATTGCTTCCAATCTGTGGTGATATTTTATGGCCAGACACGACCAAATCCTGAGCTTTCTTTGTAAAAACAGCACTCTGAGTCTTTGCTACATTAAACTCAATCAGATTGTTTCCACCCCACTCCAGAATGTTGTTATATACAGACGAAAGAGAGTAGTTAACAAAATACATTTCTGAGGTACACCAGAGTTGAACTCAAATCTCTCTGAGGTGTGTTTATCGATAGCGACCTGAATGGATCGGTCTTTGGAAAGCGATTAAGCCAATCGATAAGGGAGAATGACAAACAGTACGATCTCCATTTATTTAGAAGATTGGCATACCAAAACCTGTTAAAAGCTGGTCGTTGATGAAGTTGGCAGACTCAAGATTTGCTGGTTAACGACTTTATGCATGACCTTGGCAATAGCTGGGACCAAAGCCATCGGGCGTATTTGTTGGGAACTGTCTGTAGGGAAGAGACCTCTTTTATATGATTGAGAAAAGTGTTTGCACAGTGGACTGGTTGCATATTCTATACTGTGTTTGAAGACACTATAAGAATACAATTAGAAGGAAAATAATTTGACAGATGGATTAGAAAAACGTCAAAATTTCTAGTAAAAAGATTGATTTAGTGTTAGAAATCCATTTGCATAAAAGTGTATGTTAAATCAGGTAAGTAAAAACATACTCAACACATGATGCAAACAGGGGATTACTAAAAGCAGTAAACTTTATTATAATTTTTTTTTCTATAGAAACACACTGATGATTTGTGATTGATGTGATGTCCTAGGTAAATTTTTTTTCAACACTTTAAAATATGTGTCATTCATCTCTCTACTATTCAGAAAAATATGAATATGTTTAAACTATCATGTCGAGTATATAATTTCTTATGATATTGTTTCATATTAATATTCCGACTTACTTGACAATTGACTGATGTTGTCTGCACTACCAAATTTGTTTTTTATCAAATGAGCAAACTCTCTAGGTTTTGACATTACGGAACCTCCAACGTAACTGATACCATCCCTTATATTACCACCAACATTTCTAAAAAATAAAAATGCACCCATTTATGCATCAAACTTTTCGAATTAAACAATAGGAAATACATTCGTGGAAAAAAATCGACTCAAGTCGCCACCTACAATCTGCTGCTCCCGAAAAAAAAAGCAGCAGAGAAACTAGAAGAACATATATACACGACTATTGTATAATGTACCCATTATACGCCTTTTGCTAGACCTTAATAATACCAATAATAATCACGGCAATAATTAATGAATTCATTAATCACCGCTGTCAGATGCTTCTTTGATTTAGCTATAATATTATATTCTCTTGCTACAAAAAAACGGTTTATAAACTTTCCTCTAATTAATATTTTCAATTATATTCAAAATTGAATATTCCTCGACTAGATTCGAACCTGGACCTGCAGTTGGGAGGCACAGAGTATCTACACTGAGCTGTCAGAGACTTGCAATGTGCATCCGTACCGTATGTTTGTTTATTTTCTTTAGCACTACTAGGAATTAGAAAAGCTAATAAATTAAATTTATTTCCGGAAAAGTCGAGGAAAGGATATAATATGACCTATGAATATTTTTTGAACTGGCAAAAGCAATTATTAATAACTATAAATCAATATCATCATCTTGTAAAGTTAGATACGTAATATTTGTTAAGATAAATGTATAGATTTTTCTATGATATATAATGAGATATTTCACAAATATACTATGCAAACACGAACAATCATTTGTACGAAATATTGATTAGAATAAAATGATGAGGTTTCCTATAAGTAAGAAAATTTTCCAACAAAAATATTTTGTGGACGTGGATAAAGTATAGTATTCTGCTCGCGTATAATTATATGCATTATACATTCGTGTATAGTATACTATGCTTCACAAATAAATAGAGATTATTAGTAGATATGTACAAATTACTCTAAGTTATGGTTACTTACTTGAGTCCTTGTCCCATATCCCTGAGAACTTCCCTTGGTGGTCTATGACCTTGAGCAGCGCCATGAGTTTCTAATTCGTGGACGCGCTTTTGATAAACGTCTAATTTTTTTTGTAACTGCGATATCACATGTGCACTTTTTTGATTTTTCTTTTCAAAAACGGCCTTTATCCTCTGCACTTGTTGTTTGTCTGCGTTAGCTGCCAACTTCAGATACTCGTTTACGTTATCTATAAAATTGAATGTTATTCATATTTTGAACTTGTCGTAACAGAAAATATTAGTATTTGTTTTTTTCTATAGGTGACACAGCTAAATACACTCGTAGACGACATAAATATATTTTCTTGCTGTAAAATAGAGCTGAACAGCATTCTGTAGAACCTATATAGTACAATCGGTGGAATTCTTCCATCAGGTGACGCAATCTATGATTTATCGAATACATATTTTCTACATACTATCTTCTATCAGAAGAAATCAAACATAACAACATAAGATCGATTACTGACTAGTTTCGACGTTATTACGTCTAATCAGAGCAGTTTAACAACCCTCGTTCGGGCCTGAGATCCTAACTGAAGACAACGTCAAAGAGCGTCGCTATTTGGTTTATGTGGTTAAACATTCCCCAGCTAACGCTAACTGGCCGCCACCATACACCATGTTTGTAGCAAATTTGGAAATGAGAACTCTTTATTGAACTATCATTCAAACTTTTGAGAAGTGTTCTTTATCAGGGAAACTACAATATAGAATGAAAATCATGAGTTAAAACTCGATTGTTGTGATCCAAAACATACGGATTCTAAAATGAATATGGAAAATCCTTGCCATTCTCTGATCCAAGCATTCGGATACTTATGTATTCACCGTCTGGGAATCAATTAGTTAGGAATTGTGGTGTAATAAATTTTGTTATATCTTTTGAAAAACATTAGATTCATCAACTCCAAAATCAAATCGACAGTTGACAAAATTTTTTTTGATACCTACAAATATTGTTGCTGACGTATTAATCACGTGATGAAAGACCTCTACCGTTTCTACTGTAGATGGCGTCAATTATTTAAAAAAAAATTTTATTCTGAATATTTCCTTGTGAATCTAACACAAAATAGAATGTTATCAAATTAAGTTACTTTGCAGTACACCGTATATTATATTGCGTTAAGGTTATTGCTATTTAACCGTAAACGCCACCTAATTATTTTTATAATTTATCATACTAATCATAATCATTACGGAAAATTAAAAACTTCAATTAAACAATATCCACTGGCACCTACTTCCTTTTTAACACATCACTCAATAAGTCGTGTGACTAACTAAGAAAAAACTTTTTTTTGCAAAAATCGATTTTATTCATCAATGTAAACACAAACACAAGAACAATACAATCATTCCAACGCTTCTCTAACTTCTCGATGCCGTGATTGTAGAAGGATTTGTCTTTTGCCTCAAAATAGGCTTCAATTTCTTGTTCATTTGAGCTGAATTTTTTAGTGGCGAGTATTTTTTTTGAGATCAGCGAATAGCCAGTAGTCACTGTAGGCCAGATCTAGACTGTACTGTGGATGAGGAAGCAATTCTATCTATCTATCGTTGCCATCGACTTGTGGAACGGTGCATTGTCTTGGTGAAAGAGTGGTTTTTTCTTCGATATATGGGGCTGTTTTTCCTTGACCGTTTTGAATACATTCGATAAACGATATTCCATGCGCATCCCAAAATACTGAAGCCATAATCTTCCCAGCTGACTGTTGTGTCTTTGGACGCTTCGGACGTGGTTCACCGGCTACAGCCCACTCAGATGATGATCGTTTTTATTCCGAAGTGAAGTGATGGATCGATGGTTCATCTATTGACACATATCGAAGCAAAAAATCTGATTTATTACGTGTAAACATGACCAAACACTGCTCTGAATCATTGACACGTTGTTGTTTTTGATCGACTTTTAATAAACGCGGCACCCACTTTGAAAGAAGCTATCTCATGTTCAAATGTTCTTGGAATATTTTTGGCCACACTGCCTTCTGATATCTTAAGGCATAAGCTATCTAACGCAATTTTAATTTACGATTAGATATAACCAATTTGTTGACTTTTTTGATGCTTCAAATTCAACATACCAATAACAAATGGTTCTTTTCGATGCAGCAGTAGCTTCACTTTGTGCGCCATCTGTGAGTCAGTCACACGACTGACTAATGTTATACGTACATCAGAATAGACAAAAAACTAACATTTATAAACTATTTTTAATAATATGTAATATAGAAGAATATGGAGGTATGAAAAATTTCATTTATTACTTACCGTCTCTCAATTTCTGTTCCATCCTTATAAGATCCTTAACTCTTATAATTTTAGTTCCGAGTTGTTCCAAAATAGCATTAGTCTTTGGATCCAAACTATCCGTGTCGTCCTCCGTTTTCAATTCGTTACTACCATTGGACATGTAGGACGGAGGATAATCTGACGGATCATATTCCTGCATCAGATTGCCGCCACCGCTGTCATCCAGAAGGTACACTTGATTTACTGAGTCGTCCATATCTCCCCCTGGAAGGACAGCGGTGGTACCACCTGGCGGTCCGGTCCGATTCAAGCTGGCGGTTGGAGATCGATGCTGACGGGCCGGTCTTTGAGGTTGTATGCCACTTCCAATTCCATCATGGCTCTAGAAAACGTAAAATCTTTCAAGTTTTTTGTTTGGAACGTCATATAAAACCAATATCTCGTAGAGGTAGTGGGTTGCGTAAGGATAACTACCACGGGGCGTTAAGAATGTTGCGGAGTATTTTTGATTGAATTTGTGTTTTAAGGCTTTGAACAGCTCCACAGCTGTAAACCATAAGTCCAGATTTGCTTGATCGTGCATTTGTACAATAGGACTTTGTTTTCTAATTTGAGTTTGGACCTTTTACTGAGAAGCAACTGCATTTGATCTTGATATTAAATTGACTTGACTTTGGGGGAGGGGATTATAATACATGGCAATAATGGGATGTTCAATAACTCTTGTAGTGAAGGCTATGCGGAATGATTTATTGAATTGACCTTTATTCGCCAGTTAATAAATAAACCATATTTCTAGGATGTTGAGGTGTTCTTGGAGTTTATTGGTGGCTACCGAGGGATTACTATCTGTTGCGAAGTCAACAGTGTCGTCTACGAACGTAGCGAATCAATTATCAAGCAATGTATAAGAAATATCATCATCATCATGCCGTT
This sequence comes from Diorhabda carinulata, assembly GCF_026250575.1. Lineage (NCBI taxonomy): Eukaryota > Metazoa > Arthropoda > Insecta > Coleoptera > Chrysomelidae > Diorhabda > Diorhabda carinulata. Next base: position 9,475,183 of record NC_079463.1, read on the forward strand.
CAATCTCTTGGATTATGGCTAGTGCTTTGGGCTACATATCGCTTTATTAGGGTGGATTACTCCCCTTGTTCTTTTTGTTAGTCCAGGCTTCGTTTGTTAGCTTCCTAAATTCTTTACTGTTCCAGCATTTTGTTTTTCTGTCTACTATTCCTAGGATTCTGGTATCTTCTTCAATTTGGTTTCTTCAGGTATTTCTTGGTCTGCCTCTGCCTCTTGGCTATAGAGGTATCCATTGTGTTATCCACCTTACCATTTCTGTAGGTTTCCTTTATTTTTCTTCAATCTTCTCTCTCCATCTCCGAGTACAGTTTTCAGTATTTTTCTCTCGATTATCTTCAGATCTTCTTCCTTTTTATTTATGACAGTTGTTTTCATGGCGTACGCAATCACTGAACTTATTAATGTTTTATTTCGTCCTTTTTATCAATATCCCTGCTTTTGAGTAACTTTTATTTCAAATGTTCGATATCCGTTCTTTTCTCAAATGAAAGCAGAGTGTGCCTTCACGGTAGCGATAGAAGAGGTCGAGTCTACAGAAGACCTGGGGAAAGATTCGCGCAGTGTTGCTTAAAATAAAATGTAGCTTTTGGAGGAGGTTCCTGGATGGCGTGAATGGGTAATTCAATGGAAGAAAAACCCGAGATTCTTCAAAAGACGTATATACATTTGACGAGCCCGAATTTAAACAATAATCGACTATATGAGTCTTTGAAGACAATTCAGATAAAAAAAAACACTTCGAAGAAAATGGTCGCCTGTTTTGTCGGAATAACTGGACATGTCACCATCGTTCCATTAGAGCAAAGTAGAATGGTACACATGCATTTGTTTGCCAGAAATGTATGAAAAAATCAGGGAAACCAATCGCAGAAGACGAATCATTTGCCTTACAGTCCTTGTTGTAGAGCCCAATAATTTCTTCTTATCAAAAATAAATTGCGAAGTCGACGTTTTTCTACAGAAGCAGTTGATGCGTTAAAATGATATGTTTTGGAGGTACCTCAATCTGAATAGTAAGAATGCTTTGACAATTGATTCAAACGAATGCAAAAAAGTATTGGTCTTAATAAAGAATATTTTGGAAAACATGTAAGCCGTATCCAATTATCAACATTTGTCTTTCTCAAAACTTCATATACCTTTACTGAATTGTGTGTTAATAAGAGAATTGAACATTGGCAACCCTGGCACGCATGTTTCACAATATATAATCTGGTTTTGGTTTAAACGTATGTTGATTAATAGATACTCAACAACAACAACAGATAGCAGAGCAGCTCTTGGAGCACTTGAGTCAAAGCTAGTATGGGAATGCATACAATCTTTGAACTCACTAGGATCAAACAACAAAGTTACTCTAATGAGGCTTTATTTCTGTGAAACATTACCAAACAGTCCCTGGAAATATCTTCATGACGATGATTCTGTTCCATAGTGAGCAAACGCGCCACTTACCTTGTGCACAGCTTTTTCAATGTCAAATTTTCAGTTGATATCCTACTTTTTGAAATGCCTACTATGTCCGCGACCTCGCTCACCTTCAATCGACGATCATCCAGTGGATTTTCTTCTGGAGTCATCACCTCATTTGGTCAATCACTGCAATACTGGTATTCGCAGGTCGTACAGCCTCGTTTAAATTGTGCTACTCAATATTTTACTGTTGATAACGAAGGAGCAGTCTCAGCCAGAGTAGAATCTATTTCTGGTTGGGCTAATGCCTTTCAAATAAAAGTATTGTATCACATAACGATGATCGGATTTTCCATATTCACAAATTACTAAAAACGTTCACTTGATGACTGCCAAACAAATAATAAACAACGTGGTGTCTTCAAATTTGAAACATATGCTGAATAGATTGTGTACTTTCTAATACAATGGTATTTTTCAAGTAACTAACGATCTCTAGGTCAGGTCAGGTACTTCTGAGGCCGTATTCGTAAATTCAATAGTTTCATGTATTTATTTTCGACGTTGATAATAAAATTAATATTGATTTATAGTATGGAAACAAATTATTCATATAAGAATACTATCCGTAGCTTCAATGTTCGTTCCTGTTCAATGTGATTTCAATTATTGAAAAAGGTGAATTATTAACCGATATCGTTTTCTCCTTAAAAGAGGGAAGTAAAATGGGGTCAATCAATGCATTAAGTAAACTATAAAAAATTAATTCAATATTATATTTCCAGATTGTTAATATTTCGCCAAGATAAAAATCTCGATAAATTATTTTGATTACTTTGATCTTGACTTTATCATTTCTTCTTTTTGATTTCGTCATTCAAGCATGCGTTTCATTTTTTGAGCAGCAAATTAAACTAAACGTATTCTAAGCCACAATACTTCTAACCCATTAACTATTTCTTCTACTCCTACTTTACATAATGAGCAGTTGCCATATTTTTCCAAAACACAAAATTTCGTTCTTCTTCATGAACTTCATTAATCTAGAACTAGCACACTCTTTCTCATATATTTTGGCGGATACAGAATTGAACAGAAGCGAGTGTGTCTTTTGAAATACACTTCTGAATCTAATCCCTCACCTTTTTGACAATAATAATTCTTATTATTCCCCATTTCCAAAGTAAAATATGACGAAAACTCACTGGGATTTCCAAGTTTTGCTTTGTTCCCTTTATTGCTTTACAGAATTCTGTTTCTTTAGAATGTTACGTACTCTTTTTTCTTTGACATTTTTTTCGTTTTCTGCCTGAACCTGACTTTCTTTCCACACGCCGACAGATATAGTGTGTGCGGTCCAACTCATGACGATTTTTAATCCGTTGAGATGGATCGGGATGGAGTTATTTCAGGTAAACGAAAAGGTAGTCTAGTCCGAATACATAATACACCTCGTGACGGTTTCATCAAGAGTATTACCTTTAAAATTGTTATGTGTCTGGTGGAATTATGAAGGTTTAGTGTACTACGAAATCACTCCAGACAGTCAGATGGTAGAGCTATCAATTCCGAGGTATATAGCAGATCCAAATTTATGAGGCTTTATCTGCATAACATGCTAAACCTCACACTGCGATAATCGGCGGAATAAGATCAAAGTACTATTTATTCAGATCCTTAGCGAAAAATTTTAACCCAAGAAAATGTTGGAAATGCAACGTTACAATTTTTTGAATCTAACCCCAAAGAATGTTTTTATCAAGATCTCAAAGAACTTGCTGAACGCTGGTTACAGTCATAGAATAAGATGGGCTTTCTTTTTGTATGATTATTTAATACACAAAATGAACATTGAAAACTGACATTATTTATAAGACATCCTCTATTCCCCTTAATTATCCACAATCAACACATCTTTGTAAAATTGAGTTTAGATAGATTCTTTTAAACGCAATTAGTTAATTACAGCGCTTTTAGGAAATTATGATCATGATCTGAATGTTCGGACACTAACCCGGATCACGTTCATTGTCGTTAGGAAACTGATTTGAGTTAATCGGATCGTTGTCATATGTTATGATCATTTCTACCCTGGTAGATCAGTGGGTAAACGCGAGCAGAGAACGGGTTGTTTCATTTGTCTATGGTATTTTGAACTTTTGATAACTGCTCGATAACAATTATGAAACATCTAGAATTTATTTTATAACAAAATAAATATCATGGAAGAATTAACACACAAAGAAGTAATGAGAATCAAAAGTTCGTGTACATCATGTTCTAAATTTAGAATTTCCGCCGAAATTTGAACTAGACCTTAGGACACTGTGATCTGGGTTAGGATTTGCAATCAGCTGATGGGTGATGGTAGGTCCACACGATACAAACTTCCATAAAATTCTATAGGATTTTGTCTGTGCAAATTTTTACCCCGACTTTATAGTCTGTACAGATATCTGTACGAACAAATGTCTGTATCGTGTGGACCCACCATGATATACCTGAACCCGGGTTATAGTTCCCGAAAAGTCCTAATTTTTAGCTTGAGTATCACAATATGACGTGATGATAAATAATTTTTATGATTTACAAAAGCGTCAGTGGTGTAACAGTCTAGGTAGTCATTATTTATCTTTCGAAATTAGTTTAAGAGCAGCTGAAATCTTGATCCTCATCTTACGTCTCAAATTCCATTGTGTTTAAATCTCTTTATCCATATTCTTACGAACTTACGTTCATGATTAATATCAGGAATTTAATACGATGGTTTGCTTCACTATTTTTTATCGGTCGTTATCATTATCAAGTTGAAATATTACTCATTACGTTGAGTGTTCTAATAATCGACACACATATTACGGAGTTACTAATGTTTACTCACTTCTTTAATACATTTTCCAAGGTAAACTTACTAAACAAGATTCAATTAAAACACTAACAAAATTTTATGTCACATTAAATCCCGGAAAAATATTTTGGCTAATATTTAAAAGGCGAATGAATTTTAATACCAACTTTTTGGAATATATCCAGAATTACAATATTAAACATTTTTCAATGTTTGGTAAAATCTGTGCTAGAGGTTGAATTCCACTGAGTATAAAGTATAAGAAAATGGGACCCAGCCTATCGAATCTTTCTATACCCGTTTCCAGTTCTCCATAGAGTTGATATTAAAGATAGAGTGGAGTATCAGAACTTGTTTAAGTAGACCTGAACCTCTTATAGAGAGGAAGACCATCGGTATACCACTCTCTATATTTTTCTACTCTATTGTGATTGGATCGCCATAACGTCGAGTGATGGAAATATCTTCGGGGTCCCTCAACCTTTGATGCTTTGTATACGGGCAATGTGAATTGGAAGATATATCGGTTTGATTGTTGCCAACCAAATCTAAAATATGTTCCTAAGACAAGCTTCTAAAGGTAATCACGCACTAGTCGTCAACGGACGGAGCGTTCGCAACGGACAGATTCCGAGGTCTCCCGACAGTCGTGAGTTTGAGTGGCATCCTGTCGCCGTGGAAGTGTCGTGCGTTTGAAATCATTGAAATAAATGCATTGTTACTTACTGAGATGGTTCATCCACCTTCCTATATCTTCCCAAATATTGTCCCTGCGTTGTTGATTTGAGTATTGAGGGTTCCTCAGATTACCTAACTCTTCATACTCCTGCACGATCACAATTAACTGCATCCATCTCAGGTGACAATCGAGTTATAATAAATAATATATAGATAGACGAGACAAGATCCAGCAGGTGCTAAACGTCGGACTGAATATTCTAACTACAATCGGCTCCGAACGGAGAGAAAGAACGGGCGCGCATATTCCAGGAATTCCTGATACTGATGACACTCGGATGATTCGGAATGAATGGCCCTTCTCGGATTCTCGTCTGCATTACCGATCTCCGCTACGTACAATGCGCATTTGTGCGCGCAGATCCATTTGAATCAATGTTTTTAATCACACTCGGAAAATCTTATCCGTCCGATGCGTGCGCGTGCTCCGTCCGATGACAAGTGCGTGACCATCTTAAGTGGACTTATTTCTGAAGAGCTTGTTTAAGTATCTTGGATCAATGAAGAATGCCTTCGCAAACAAAAGTTCATTCTCTAAACCAGAAAATTTGCTAATAATTCATCTTTTAAAATGGTAATCGTATCAACAATGCCTTCATCAAATGTATCAAGATCACAAATAAGTCTCTCTATAGGGAAGGTTGAGGGAATCACAGATATGGAAACATCGGTAGGACTTAACTCTTGAATCAGTTTCTCAAATGGTCTTAGTACACCGATAAGATTCGGTGAATAAGAATAATCGTACATGCTTTAGACGCTGATAGGGAAATTATATTCTTTGACATGCAACTCGTTTTGAGCAGAAGTAGAATGATGATCATGAAAGGAAATGATGTATTTTCACGCCTTTTTTCATGTTTCTCAATAAACATGTGGCGATAAATAAAACAATAATCTTTCGACCCCTGATTGATTGATTCCTAATCCACTTTGTCATCTTTTAGGTATTCCCATTCACCATTCTGTTATAACCTTTTAGTGTCCTAATGGCAAGCAATTAACTTAATCCTCTGCCATATAATATACATGGCGGCAGGTTTCAGGCAAAGCCAACTACCTCTCTCCACCTCCATAATAAACTGTAAAATCAAATGGAACCAAAACACCAAACAAGAAATGAACAAAAATGCCATTAAATGGTATACGGATAGATCAAAAACAGCAGACGGAACTGGAATAGGAGTGTATGGGCACAGAACCAAACACTCTGAAAGAGCCTGGGCAGTGCACCAAGCATTTTTCAAGCAGAAATTTATTTAATTGAAAAATGTGTTCAGTTTAAACTAGAGAGAAACTATCGCAAACAGGATATCATCATCCTGTCCGACAGATATGCAGCCATTAGAGTTCGAAGCTCCAATATCATAAAAGTTCGCTAAATCGGGGGCAGACAAACCCTTCATGGGATCCTGTAGTATCAGCTACAGAACAATAGAATAAGCACTGCAAAAGAAGGCAGATAGGAGCAAAACCAATTGTTGGGACAACCTAAAGGAGCTGAGACAGGCAAAGACTCTTCTGGGAAACTATAACCTGAGTAGATCTGCTGAATGTATCACGCCAAGTAAGAGCAGGAGTTATATCTAGACACTGTCGCGTGAAGACGCTAGACCTAGCAGATAATGGGGCGTGCAGATTTTGTTGCACAGAAGACGAAGATCTCTGGCAATTAAAGCCAAGGAGTGTGATTGATGGATCAGCTGTAAACATTGAGTCTCCAGTATCACAGAAAGAAATAGACAATAGATGGATCGCAGTGTATACGAGATGCAAATATGAAAATATTAGCTTGTTTTAGACAAAATTAACTACAACAAGTATAAGTGGGGACCTGAAGGTGATTGGAATTTTAATGGAACTTCAGCGAGGGTTTACGAAACATTGCTGTTTTCTTTGACTATGGGACAGTCGGAAAGTAGTTCAACACTTTGTAAAAAAAATTGACAAGCAAGAAGTGAGTTTCAACCGGGACCTCAAAATGTTAAGTTTATACCCCTTGTAGATCCCAAAAATGACCTTCTGCCCCCCTTCACATTAAACTTGAATTGATGAAAACCTTTCTAAAGGTTATGGATAAAGAGGGTGATGGATTCAAATACGAATAGCGAAGTCTTTCCCCAGTTGAGTGATGCCAAATTAAGGGGAGGTATTTTTATTGGGCCACAAATAAGAAAATTGCTAGACGATGATAATTTTGCAAAAAAGCTCACCAGACAGGAACTTAGAGCATGGAAGGCATTTGTTAGTGTGGTGAGGAGATTTTTGGGCAATAATATGGATCCAAACTACCAACAGTTAGTTGATGAACTTCTAGACGCATACAAATCCCTTGGTGCTCGAATGTCATTGGAAATTCATTTGCTCCATTCCTATCTAACATTTTTTTCTGAAAATTTGGGAGCTGTCAGTGATGAGCAGAGTGAAAGGTTCCACCACGATATTAGAACAATGGAAATTCGGTATGAAGGACGAAGAGATTTGGCTATGATGGGTGATTACTGTTGGTTTTTAAAAAGAGAAAGTGTAACCCATCATAAAAGGAAAAAGTAGAGCTAATTGATATTTGAAGTGATTTTTTTTAAAGTTTTTGTTTTTAATAGATATGAGAAATGTTTCTTAGATGTAAACTATTAGTATTGTCAATATATACGATTTAAAAACTGTTACTACAAAAAAATTTATTTTTTGTCGACCAGAGTTCTTTTTGAAATATCTCGTATATACAATCAGATAGCGTATCAGTAGAGAGGATTAGAGTGTAAAGTTGTTAAGTTTTCTATGCAATTTATAATTAGAGGTAATAATGTTTTTTAATTGAAAATTTTTTATTAGATAGTTTCTAAGAATTATTAAAAATAAAACATATTTTCTATCGATATATAAATTAAAAAAAGATCGTTCGTTACCTTCATTTTGATTATTGCGATAAAACAATTTTCTTCTTTCTTAAAAAAGATCTATTAAACGGTGGATCATCCCGTATTCGAATCGGCACTTTATACAACGAAAAAATACAAAAATGATCTTTGAACCCTCACCGAGCAACCTTGTATCCTTTCCAATAAATTAAATACGCGGTCAAATCGAATACTTGAACGCATAAAAAATACACTCACGTATGAAGTATATATTATGTCGTCCATAATAGGAAGGAAATTACCTTGATAGACTAACTTATATGCAAAAATAGTTGCGCTTCGCAACTATTACATTTTTTTTTATAAAAGAAGTAATTGTGGATATACTTTATCTATTAACATTTTCCGTATACCGGCGGAAAAACCGGCGCTTCCGTTTTTCGATGTCGCCACAATATAACTGCGCGGTAGGTTGTTATTAATAGTTCATTTTTTAGTTGGCTTGGCGATAAAACAATAAGCTACGGCAGATTTAGTTTATTCATCGGAATTTATAATAGCAGTATTATTTTTACCTAATTAATCTATAGAGAATCGACGTTTTACATTCGTATTTTGAAGGGTAGAGGTTAAGGAGAACTCTCTGTGTATGAAAAAGTCGAAAAGTGTTAATTTATACCCATGTGAAGTAATCGACGGATTTCTGCCAAGAATATTTCTTCACAACATAAACTGAACTTTGGCGAAAAAATGTTAATAGAGGAGAACAGGGTTTTTCAATAAAAGGTGATCCCGTCTCTAGGATAGATAGAAAACTGAACAATATTTGGGGCTTGCTGGGTAAAAAATTTTCGTATTCAAGATAAATTGCGTTGGAGAAAACTTTTTATTGAACTAACCCCAAATATTTTTTAGTTTTCTATCTATCCCAGGGACGGGATCACCTTTTCTTGAAACACCGTATATGATGAAATTAAACATAATTTTACTAGTTTTACGCACTCGAAAGTTTATCTGTAGTACGTTCTTTACGCAAGGTAGAAAATAGTTACTTTTGTGTGTAAAATGTTTAATTCTCGCCAAGATCGTATGACGAGGCCAAAAATTCTCTCGAATGTGCCATGAAATTAAGAATTTTCTACACGAAATACAAACAACATTTTTTCGTATGTACAACCGTGAATGTAAAATAAACGGAACAAATTTTATTTCAATCTCGCTATTTGCCGAGTCAATTAAGTTATCGACATTACCGTTGGTATTTGAAACCGGATTTTGAACTCTTATCTAATTACGTGATGAAATTGATTTACACATTTTGTTGGTCGTTTGATTTCACCATATTCTGATAACGATATTTGGCAGTTATATCCTTTTTTCAATGCAGGAAATTGAATTATAATTGCAACAGTTTATGAGAAAAAAAGCTTTTGATGTTGGAAAAGTATATGTGGATATGCAGATAGACAAATGTGACGGAAAGTTAGTTATATAGGAATTATTATTTTCTAATAGTTGGCTGAAAAATCCAAACTGGTGGCGGAATTACTATGGGCCATATCAGCCATCAATAGTGAACATTTTCAGTGATTTGTAAATATGGAAAATTCGGTCATCGTTATGTGATACAATACTTGTCTTTGAAAGACATTAGCCCAACCAATATAAAACCTGAACTAGATTTTACTCTGGCCGAGACTGCTCCTTCGTCATCAACAGTAAAATAGTAGCAGAATTTAAACGAGGCTATAGGACCTGCGAATACCAGTATCACAGTGGTTGACCAAATGAGGTGATGACTCCAGAAGAAAATCCACTGGATGATCGTCGATTGAAGGTGAGCGAGGTCGCGGACATAGTGGGCATTTCAAAAAGTAGGATATCAACTGAAAATTTGGCTTTGAAAAAGCTGTGCACAAGGTAAGTGGCGCGTTTGCTCACAATGGAACAAAAACAGTGTCGTGAAGATGTTTTTGGCAACGTTCCACAGAAATAAAACCGAATTTTTGGCGTCGTTTAATAACCATGGATGAAACAAGGGTCAATCATTTCACCCCCGGATTAAAAGAACATTAAAAACAATGGACTGAAACGGGAGAACCGGCTCCAAAGAAGGCAAAGACTAAAGTTTGAATTACTACCTCATGCATCGTATGCATCAGATTTAGCCCTCTCTGACTATTTCCTGTCCTCAGACTTGAAAAAATGGCTCGACGGTCAAAGATTTTTCAAAAATGAAGAGGTGATGTGGGCAGTTAATGGCTTGACGATTCTTCTAATAAAAAAGATATCGAACTTATTGAACATCACTGGGAAAAGTGTTAAAAGGAGATTACGGAAATGGAAAAAACGTATGGAAAGGTGTGTGTCGAGGGGAGGGGAGTATATTGAAGGGGAGCCTTCGAATGTAGAATAATTTTTATGATAAAACCCCTTTTCGTAACCAGTCTCGTTATTTAATAACCAGACCTCGTATTTCTCAATTATCCAATTATACAGTTATCTGCATTATTATTTATTTAGCTCCACTGATTACTTGAGAAGGGAGGAAATTCAATGCAATTGTTGTCTTAAACCTAGTCCTGAAGACAACTCTCTTAATTTTAGAATCCCATGGAATTGCCATTCAATCAAAAGTGAATATTTCAACAAAGTTTTGTTCAATGAATAATGTCGCTTACCTTACAACTATCAACGGATCCGTGACTGAGAGTTTTCGTATGGTGAGGATGGAATGGTTGCTGTTGTTGTTGTTCTCTTGGTCGAGAAGGTGATGCACTTCTGCTAGACGTTTTACTTCCTGTTTGTTGAGAACTTACATGCAAGCTATCCATTGCACCTAACCTGTAAAGGAATTTCAAATATAATTGAAACCGAATTATTTCCTTAGCTCAAGTTGAGATGTCCAGTAAAGCAGAAGAACCATCGAGCCTCTTCAATTTTTAGATAAGTTTTTTTTTAAATTCATGATAAATTGGAATTTTAGTCATGATGATGTTAGTATTCCATTCAATCTATGTTAAAAGCAGCGATTTATCGAAATAGCAATTCCCTTCTGTTGTTTGCAATACCTTTCATCCTATTGACTTATGAATCTACTCGTACCGGTTACTCCCATGAAGACATGATTACTGATGTTATACTGATGATGTTGTAATGGATAATGCAAGTTATCACTCGAGACATCCAAATAAATTGCCTATAGCCAAAAAGATTTTCGAACTTGACTAAATTCAAAAAATATTAAGTTGCATCCCGGTGGTGATTCGATTCTAATTTGGGTTTGTAAGAAGTAGCTTTATTTATAGTGGCGATATTTCATATTAGAATTATTCTTTATGAACGTAACGATGTTTAAAAGTCAAAATTTAAACCCTCATACCTGTATAACCAGAAGGATGCAATGTTGTTTATACCTAGTTAAAAATGTCCACTTTTTACTTTCAGTTGTTTGGAAGTTCTAAGCAGATTAATTAGGATCCAAAGAGGTTTTCCCGCTGGAATTAACTTTCACGGGAGAAGGTTTATTGATGAGAAAACTTAGTATAAAACTGGTAAGTCAAGTTATAAGGTTTTAGTTTTCCTTCAGTCTCTGAAGAGGTTATCAAAACGCACGTCAGACAGTGTAATTGCGAGTGTTGGTGTAGCGGTGGTGTAAACAGTGTGTTCAGTAGGTTGATTAAGTGAAAACACGATACATCCATTATACATGGTTATTCTAAATGATGGATCCATTTTTAAAAATCCATCTTTATTAAAGCACAAATGCTACACTAATAATTTCCATACCATTGAAAAGAGGAAGTTTCAAAGTTTTTTTTTAATGTACCACAGGTGTAGGCAGGCGGTGCTAGTTCCAGAAGAGGCCGCAGGAGTTCTCGCAGCAATAGGCCGCCATTCTCTGTCACTACCAGTTGTGAGTGAAATGGCGACCGTGGGGCACAAGGTGTTCTGTGTTATTGAGTTCGCAAGAAGTGAGTCGCAAAATGTAGTGCAGCGGGTATTTCGTTCTGAATTTGGTATTAAACCACCAACTAGAAAAATCATTACTCGTTGGTTTAATTAATTTAAACAGACTCTAAGTATGTGTAAAGAAAAAAGCAAATGCTGACCGCGTGTGTCAGAAGATGATGTCAGACGGATAGAAGACAGTTTTGTTCGCAGCCCCAAGTAAGTCTACCAATAGAGCTAGTGAAGAACTTGGAAAACCAACCAACCAACTGTATGGAAAGTTCTAAGACGGCGTTTACTGTACAAGCCCTACCGTTTAGAACTCGTGCAGGCTCTTAACCCTAATGACAAAGAGAAGCTACCGCGTAGATGTTTGCCGTGCAGCAGCTGGAGGCCACATTGAACAGTTGTAATACATTAAAAAAATTTTGAAACTTCCTCTTTTCATTGGTATAAAAAATATTCATGTAGCATTTGTACTTTAATAAATACGAATTTTTAAAAATGGGTCCATCATTTAGAATAATCCTGTATTTATACAAATGTTACTTAACACAAAAGATACAAGAGGTCTAACTTGACAAATATTTTAACTGTCTAAGTGATACGCCTTTGGATTACGAATGGTCTATCATTTTTTTACTGAATCATTCATAAAATTAGACTATAATCACTTTTACTGTTGTTTTGATTGATTTGATTCTTAATTCTTTGAGATAAGGATACGCCAACTCGGGACGGATATTTTAGGTAAACGAAAAGGTAATCCGAGTACTTAATACAACTCGTGACAAGTGCATTAAGAGTATTACCTGGAATTTAGTACCTAATCAACTTTGTAAAGTTGAAAAATCCAAAAATTGAAACTTAGAAATTCCAAATCCTTCAAAATGCATTTTAACCCTAGGTAGGTACAGGTTGATACAGGTATATAGAGTGTTTCGGGACTTGATGCCACAAATTAGGAAGTGAGTAGATGACGTGAAAGTAATGATGGAATTTGACGGAATAAATAATACTATTTGAAGGCCATGGGCAGCTCATGCCTTACGGTTAACAATCCATAACTAAGCAAAAATAAATTCTTCATTCAATTTTCTAGCAAAAAGGTACTCTTTGTTTAAATTTAAGGTTTAGGATATATGTAGATATCTAGATTGTTATACATGCCAAGGAAACGGGTCGCCATAAAGAAAAATTCTGGAAAAAATTATCATAAATTTCAATGATTTATTGAAAATATTTACATTAGATACTAAAACAGATTCAAAAATTCAAAATTGAACTGCATACTGTCGAGAATATTGAAATGTAGAAAAATTCAGTTGGTTAGCCTACAACTTATCAAATAAAAACAAAAAAAAAACTATAATGAATGTTCGGAGTGGGCACCTTGCACTTCTACACACTTCCGAAGTCTTCCGCTTTCATTAATTCTCATTATTTACATTTATAACTCAAAAATGAGGGGTGGTATGAGAAATTTCCTTTTATGTCACAGCATTATTTCCACGTCACCTACTCACTTCCGGATTTTTTGCATAAAGTATATAAAATTTATACACAATTTACACATATAATATCAGAAGCATGGCAGGAACTAATAATAAAATCACTGTAGCTATCGAAAATGTTGTTAACCTCTGTTATTACTATTCCGTTAAACCACCCTCGTATATGTATTACTTACCCGCGTTATATTTATAAAAATGTAAATTCCACCAAGGATGAAACTAAAAAAATATACTAGCTACTTCGCTTGAAGATATCAACTGCCGTAGTTATTGAGAGCGGCAAATACCGCACGTATTTACTATTGGGTATCAAATATTCGTCAACATATGACGCCAGGTTTTAATAAATTTCCTGTTGATATCATGTTTAATTAACAAGGATAACAGTTGATAATTAAGATATGCCATAACACAACATTTGTTCCAACAATGAGATTTGCGATGAGGTATTTTTGCTCCCATTCATATTTTAGTGGTATTATCAACGTCGGTTTAGGATGTTCTTATCATATTTCGAAGAATATTTAAGGATAATGTGAGTGACGGAGAGCTACTACTGAAAATACGTCGATACTGTTAATGATTTTCCCATACATTTTTAACACGCTTGGGGTTTTAACCCAAAGATTCTACTGTGGATATACATGGCAATTGTGAGACCAATCATCACATATGAGGCAGTGGTTTGGGGTACTAGAACTAGTCTGAATACCACGAGAAACAATCTTTCAAAGGTACAAAGACCTGCTTGCTTTTGTGCAACTAGGGCCATGAACTCATGCCTAACAGCTGCACTAGAAGTGATTCTAAATCTTCCACCTCTCCACATAGTACTGGAAAGCGTAGCAGAGAAAACATCACTTTGAATGTTCAGAGACGGATTCACTAAAGAAAAACCGTCCTTAAATAATGACCAAACCTGGGATATGCCTGGGGTCATACCACCATACAAGAAATGCCTTTAAATAGTATACAGACGAATCCAAAACAGAAGACAGAACTGGAATAGGAGTGTACGGACCCAGAACCAAACACTCTGAAAGCCTGGGCGATACGAGTACACCAAGCATTTTTCAAGCAGAAATCTATGTAATTAAAAAATGTATCCAGTTCAGTTGGGAACGTCTGGACACATTGAACGAGCTAGATAAGAAAAATGAAGTTACCCTACCATTGGAGACCAAGCTGAAAATCGGTGAAATTGTTTAAAATATAATTAAAAATAAAATTTGAAAGTTCCCCATCATTATTGAATATTGAATCACCAACAGGGGAAGATCCGTTTGATTCCATGTAGCGACATGCGAATCATCGCAATTGATGCAACTTAAAAGTACTCAGAATGAAGATGAAGAAAAACAAGAAGAAGAATTTGAAAATTAAAACTCGGACGATTGAATTTCACAACTTTTTTTTTTAATTTATCGCTTTTATCTTTTCAATATCTACTAATTTTCATTATTTTGGAATAGTTTCAGATTAATGATCACTCGTGGAATAGACCTACTGGGGAAACCACGTTAAAAAAAATCGCGCTGAGCACACTACCTCAGAGATGGCGTGGAAACATCACTATATCTCAAAAACAGTGGCTCGTAGGAAAAAAAGTATTCACACATTTTTTGAGAATAATTTTATGATCTACAATTTTTGTCTGAGGTATTTTTATGATAAAACTTACTGTTTTGCTGAAAATCGCAAAAAACTAATATTTTGACCTTTCACCTTGAATTAAATTTTTTCCATAGACGGTAATGATGGGGAACTTTAAATTTCATTTATAATTATATTTTAAACAATTTTAATGATTTTTAGCTTTGTGAGAATTTATCTAACTTCGAATGTCTAAATTGACGGGAATAAGTATTGTAGTGCAAATGAGCTATGTAAACACTATAGCCAATTAAAATGTACAGTCAATTTCACAAATCACCCTGTAAATTAATGAAGAAGCCTCTTGATATCCTCCCTGAGGGGCTCTATATATGGTAAAAGCATGTTCCTCAGGACTCACCCTGTATTAGGGCTGGGCAATTATCAAAAAATATAATCGATTAATCGAAAATAATCAAAAATACTCGATTTATCGAAAATAATCGATCAATCGAAAATAATAGATCAATCCAAAATAATCTATAAATCGGAAATGATCGATTAATCTAAAATAATAAATTTTTGATTATTCGAAAATCGGAAATAAAGCTTCAAAAGAACGATTGTGGTTTGATTCCTACAAAAAACAAGATAAAGAGCGAGTATACCACTAGAAACATATAGAAGACATTATGGTTTGATTCCCAATAAAAACAAACCAAATAATGAACCTACAGAAGATATTTGGAAGTAAGATTCTGATATTGAATTATGTTGAAACAATTATTCGGAAAATAAATTTTTTAATCGTTAATTTGATTATTATATTATTTGATTATTTTAACGATTTTACGAAAAATAGTGTGTATGCCATAGCCGCGAAACTTTTTAACGAGCAGTCTCGGCGATATTTTCCGATTAATCGATATTTTTCGATTAATCGATTACCGATTATTTTTAAAAATATATATCGATTAATCGATCACCCGATTATTTTTCGATTAATCGATTATTTTGCCCACCCCTGTATAACTATAAATAATACGAATTATTATAATGTGCAAAGTTTGAAGAATATTTTGAAATGCTCTACTATTCATACCTCCACAAATTCCATAATATAAGTTGTACCATTCTTCCTAAGTACTTGAAATATGAAATGAGCCTTATAAATGTTGAATCACAATTGCATTAGAAGCAATTACTATTTATTTCACTTTTTTCAATTTTTTTTATCTATGATATTAACTGAAATTTGACATTCACAATAGCACATTCGACTAATTCGCGTTCAACTTTGTATATACAACACGTGCAATTTAAAATAAATAAAAAACAAAATATATGATAGCCGCGGAGATAATACGTCTAATGCTGAAAGATATCGAGTTGAGGAAATAGATTAAGTCATTGGTGGAATCAAAATAACATTCTCATTATGATAACCTTTCGGAGAATTCTTAGTCAGAGACGTGACATACCGTTGTAGGTATATATCTATAGAATTTACAATGAATTAATAAAAAAAGAATAATGCGAGGCATTTATAACAAGCCCATGAATCATACACAAATTTCTTTTTAACACATTTTTATTAGTTTCATTTGTCTATCGAATTAATTTTAAATTTTGTACACAAGATCGATATGATAATAATTTCTTCAATTCATATAGTTCTTCCCAATATCAATTGCAGAAGACAGTTATGCGAGGAACAATAATAAAAATAATAAAATAATGTTTACTCCACCTATAAAATTCGGTAAGCATCTAACAAACCGTCAGTCGACGTGGACTCATCATCTCCACTGTTTACCAATGAAAACACCGAATCGTTAACATAAATGCATTTCTATTGGCCGAAGCCGTATGTACACAATTTCTTCGAAATATTCATTCCAGAAAGTCTGCGATAAGCAGTGGCGTCGCTTGGTGAGATTTATTTAATTACTAAATTTCTTTAAATAAATTGAAATATGACGTTGTTTAGACCATGGGCGAATGAAGACAATGAAATTGCACAGTGCAATGAGAATAAAGACAGGTATGAATTTAATAATAAAGATTTAGATATACAAACAGAGCAAGTTATATTAAATATATTTGAATATTTAAAAAAGGAGAATATTCAGCAATCTGATAATGGGCAAAGAAATGTAAAGAAGAACTGAAATCAGTTGACAAAGCTACTCAAGATTTTATACGTAGGACAATTTATTGTTTATTAGAAGTTGCGACATTAGAAGTAATACAGCAAAAGGTAGCAGATTATCCAGAATACAATTATACCAGTTTAGAAACATTACATCAAGTTTTGTCAGCATGTGGTTTTAAACACAAAAAACTGAAGGCAATAACCGAATCTTCAAGGATCGTTCGATGGCGACAAGATTATTTGAGTCAGATAAAAGACTATCGAAGTTCTTATGGACACATAATTTATCTAGATGAAACATGGTTTGACAGTCACGATGTAGTAAATTCCTGTTGTGTGGACAATAGTAAAAATTGCTGTTTGAATGGGCCATGTTCTAAAGGGAAACGACTATGGTAGATCAAACAAAATTGTCAGCAAGGGTTTTTTGATATTGAAAGAACTATACCATTATCCTTGACAGTTTTATATGAGAATAAAATTCAACGTAAACTTGAGAACTATTCATTCTTGAATTTCTCTTACAGTGTACAGAAGAAAAACGTAACAAGCTTAATGGCATGTTACATGATGAAGTCTTTAATACAATGACAGCAAAAAAACATCATTCAAGCATCTTGGGAATAATGTCTAATATAATAAAAAGGGAATTTCTAGAAACAATATAACATAAAACTGAGAATCCTTTGATGATACAAAAGACCTATTAAAATTGAAGAAAATTCAAAAGCCAATTTATAATTTTAATTCATTCTTTAGTGCCTTGTTTTTTTTTTCAATTGTCTAATACCTTGTAGACCTTGACGAATAATTGAGTACATATATTGTACCTAACCTGATCATTTGTTTCAATGTTATTTATACATTAATAATCTAAGCTTTCAAGTTATCGGGCATCAATCAAATTATTAAAGTCACAATTACATATCATTGAATAGAATTTTAATACAATGAAACAATCAACTATTCAACTATTTGTCAAGGTCTAGTGTAGATTGACAAAAAATTTAGAGAATTACTAAAAACAAGTTTTTGTTTGTAGAAAAACTCCTAAACAACGTGACATACTTTGTTTTGTATTTAAGCACTAGAGGGAATAATATGTGGAGAATCGATTTAGCCAAGGTTATATATTTTTGGTAGATTTTGAATAGTTCTTTGATGAGATGAAGCATACAAACACACAAACATTTTTGTTCCCTTTTCTAATCACTATGATATGTACACTGTCGACAGAAAGTTTCCCGACAAGATGAAAATTTATTAAAACAATTATAAAAAGTAAAATAAATCTAGTTAAAACAAGTTTTATTTTAAATATATAAAAGATAACATTCAACGATTAAAACCATGAACATATTTTGTCACATTAGAGTCTAGGGGGTGCATACATGAGATTCCTCCTTCTCTAAATATTAAAAAATATCACCCAAAGGTAAAAGCTACTTTCATTGCTACATGACACGACAAATAAAATTTATCAACAATACTTTGTTATGATCAGTAACCACTATTTTTATGCTTGTTTACAATAGGGAAGAAGTAAAACAACTGCTTCTGTTTTTTTAAGCACATACAGAAACAATAATTTTCAACACAAAAAATTATTGCAATTCTAAATTAAGTGTTAAAAATAGAATCCCTTGTAAAAATAAGTTTGAACGTTCTGTGGCGCCTATGAGACAAATAAGTTTAATTGATATTTGTCTCTAGTCATTGAAAGAGATCATTATGGCAAAACAAGATTTTTTGTTGATTTAACAATTAAATTATACTGATAAACTTTGACTGTAAACAGTTCCAAATGATAATGAACTGTGTTATTAAGACTATTGAGAAAAATGAACATTTACAATTCATTTTAGTAATATTATTGTCAAGCAAACATTTTTAATGCAAAACAAGAATTTTCAAGAAGGATTTTATTGAGAAAATAAGGAATAAATGTAGAAACAATAACTTAAAATCAATAAAAAAGACTTATTGGAAAAAAATAATACTATTAAGATAGATTAAAAAGATGCAATATACAGAAATCAACTTTAAAAATTATGATAGAATATGCAGAAGGAAGATGACCACAAATAGAAATAAATAGCAATCATATTGGGAAAGTGTTTGTGACAAAATTCAAGAAGGGAATGAAAATACAAAATATATAAAATAATCATTTTACAGAGGAGAAGTACAAAAATAATAAGAACAAAAATGATAAAAGACCAGATGAAAATAGTGAGGATTGTAAACTGGGTAAAGAAAGAAAAAGAGTATAGGTACTTGGTTCTAATGGTTCTTTGCTTTTGATACAAAACAAAGAGAAAATATGTGATTAATTACATATCACTTAGGTAAATACAAAAACTATAAAAGCAAAAATGAATTATCCATAAATAGTAAAGAAAAAAGAAGTGGGAAAACAAAATAATTTTCTTATAGAAAAGAGCCTACAAAAGATGACACATTAGATCCACCACTGTTCTTAGCCTTACATAGACAATACATATATAAAAAATGTATACACAATAGATCCAATATAACGGTTATAAAACTAACCAAGACAAGTTTGAAGATGTTTTTAATATCATTATTATACTGAATTGGAAAAAAAGGTAGATTAAGCATGCTTATGAATATGAGGCAACAGGCAATTGTTAGAATGAATAGGAGAAGAAAATTAAAATAGAAATACATAGTTATAAATATAATAATTTTTTCGGTAAATATTGAAATGACTGCCCTTACCTAATTACTATTCATGATTCTGCCTTTTGTGAACTATGCGATTTCACATTATAGATACTTTATAAAACTTGTGAATAAATTTAACCGAACATAATAATCCACTTACAACAATTTTATTCATAGGAACTTGTGAGTCACTTTACCTTTAAATTAAATAAATAAAAATTCATCCTTCACAGATTTACAAATGTCACTTGTCACTCATTGTTTTCGACATTATTAAGTTAGCAACACACGATAGACTATAATGAAATTCTAAATTAAGGTTAAGTGGAGTTTTTTTTTCAACACATATGATTTAATTTGTCACATACAGCACTAGCGAACGAGGAAGAAAAACTGGGGCTCACTGAATTTAATAAACTATATGGCGTTTCAAAAAATTGTTCACTATCCAAATTATTTTCATCCCAATCTAAACCAACTATCTTAAATCCTTCACTTGATAATTGAATGCAAAACTTTTTTTCCTCTTTTGTGCGTAGATTCATGTAAATACAGCTATTGGAACTGGGAATTTTCTCAGATATATTAATTTGGTTCACATGGGCTTTGACATCATTAATAATTGCCTCTGCTTCCAATTTCCAGCTTTCAGAATCTAATATATATTCTGTCATCTCTTCATAAATGAATACCTTTGAAGGATAACCAATTTTCAAAAGAATCTATAACATATTTTAAATACAACTTGCCTATGTATTGAAGTCAGAATTAAAGCCAGAAAAACTTTTATGAATGAATACGATGGTATTTTAATTCACGCCATCATGTACTACCAATTACTACATTTCATAAAATATTGCCACGTTTTGATTGGCTTACAACTGATTTGATGTAGTTTCTGTAAATTTATCTTTATAAAATAAATAATTAGATTATGATTACGATTCCGATTGTCGTTATTTAATTTGTTGTTTACCAAAAATAGATAAATCATTGTTATATTATCTATCTTTTCCAAACGATATACTAAAAAATTAAAGAAATTCATAATATTTTCTTATTTCAAAGCTTACATAGATCAGTAGTTTATGTGCACTGTAAAATTCTAAACCCTATTTCTACATATTTGTGTAAGATGTTACTTCTTTCAGGAAAAAGTCGACACAATAGTGTAATTTTTTAAGATGACAGTCTTTGTTTTAAATACTTTTAGGTTACACTAGGTTTATGATTTAAATTTAGTGGTCATAATTTTACGTTACATTTAATTTTCAATTTTCATCTTTATTGACACATGCTTTATGATGCAGTAAATATTGAAAATTATTTTTTATTAATAATATCTGCTAATTTCAAACAGAATAACAAGGTCGTGATAATGAGGATATATTTTTCTAGTTAGGCAACAATGATCACATTATTTCGTGTACAATGATTAAGATTCAGACTATTGGAGTAGTAGTCATTTCTTGCTGTCACTTCCAGCTGAGAAGTGACATTTGAGTAAATTTTAATCAGTATTTTTGTAACATTTATAAACATTATAATAACAACATAATCATTACGAAATTGTGTGTGCTAAAGACTGGTTATGTATACAGAGACGATAATAAAAATAAATATTTCCAAATAATTTATTTATTGTGTATAATAGTTCAACATCAAGTTTTTCCGTACAATTTTTAAAATGTCTCAAACTTTTAGCAAAATAATTCCAGTAACAAGTCCCATAACAACATCTTGTATGGAATATGTACATCCTTGGACTGAAAGTTGCGCTCAGGCTACTTGTGGTCTCTATTTGTACTGTATCTATGATTCCTTAAGAATCTATGGAACTGTTTACATGGTTCGTATACTTTTATTATTATAATTTATAAAACGCTTCATTATTTAAATTATGAAAGTGGATTTTTAGAGGGAATAAATTATTAAAAAATGTAAATTTAATAACTATTTCACGATATGTTTTCAATTGCAAATAAAGATTATTTTTATTATTTAGTTATACAATGAATAGGTAACTTTTCATAGCCTGTGATTTCAATAATATTTCAGAAAAATATTTTTTTTCTATTTAAGGTTTATTATTTTCTTAGTATTGTTTGATAAAATAACAACATATTTTTTATAATAGACAATAATATCAATTGTATAGCTAATGTTTTGGTGAAGTACTTTTATCATTAAAAGGTAGTTAGCAAATTTTAGAAGGCACTGTACTACTACTGTTTTTTCTCGTATTCTTACTAAACCACCAATGATTTTAGTTTTTGGACAAATTCTCAAAAAGTATATTTGGAAAACAACCATAAATATGACATAGAAACGATTCTAATGAAAACTTTTAATATCACAAAAATTGTCATATTATTATAAAAATTGGAAAGGAGTGGATTTTAGACACTAGATATTATCTATATTCCCTCCTCCTATTATTTTTAAGAAATATATTGAAAAACTGTATATTATTACAAGATTGAACCATTGCTGCAATTCAATTAAAAATAACAATATAAAGAAAAAAAAAAGACATTCATTTCACATTATAATCTTGACAGAAATTTCGAAAATAAAAACAGTATTAATACTTGTTCAAATGTTTCAAATTAGTTCAAATATTTAATTAGTTCACCCTACTTATCAGTTGGAGTCAATAAATATTCAATAAACAATTTCTCGTAATATAATTGAACACCTATTTAATTTCAAATTTGAAACTCCACTTTCGTTAATAGTATCTACTGATTAAATATTTCACTACTCAATGTATACTAATAATCAATTATTTTCAAAATTACGATAACTTATATTAGTATGTTCAATGTCAAATATAATTTGTTGAACAAAATAAAAAAGAGGTTATTTGGATAAGACTTTGTTTCGCAATTTTTTGAAAACCAATACAACACTTGACTTGAATAAAACGGTCTAACACTGCTCTCCATATAGTTTTATGCTTAGTTCTTGTTATCGTATTATCGCAGGTGTTGAATTTGCCTAATAGTTGGTTTTAAAAACTAAACTTTGGTTCAATATTGTTTTATTAGATTTTGTTAAAAAGAAATTATTAAGCGAAACCCTCGAAATTGCCATTGAAAAACAGAAATTCCGTCATAGACTCATTGCAACGGATAAAATTTGCCATGAACTGTCAATTTGCAATTGCTAAACTAAATAGAAAGAGAAAAATTTAAGAAAAAATTAACCACAAAACTAAGCTCTAAAAGTGATCGGGATCAAAACACCATATTAGAAATTAAGAGAAATGTCAATAAATGGAATAAGGATGACTTTGAAATAACAGACATAACTAGAATAGGAGTGTACGGGCCAATAATGTGTCCAGTTCTACTTGGAAAGAAATTATCGCAAACGCGAGATTATCACCTACCAAAAGTTACCCTACCCTCGAATTGGTTTCAGGACACATTGGAGTGGAGGAAATGGGATTATCTTCAGGGGCCAAGACAGGCGAAGATAGTTTTGGAAAACTATAACCAAAGATAATCTATGAAATATATCAACCTAAGAACAATAAACGTTTAGTAGAGCATCATACCTGGAGTTGTATCAAATAGAAAATGAAGATCTTCGGCAGCTGCAGTCATTCCACATTGTGAACTTTCTGAAAGGAGTGGGATCCCCAGAGCTACAGCAAAAGAAAGGTGTCAATAGATTATTTGGGTCGCAGTGTATATGATACCATGAATCACATACAAACAGAAAGAGAAAGTCATTCATGTTTACATTTAGACTATACAGTAAAGAATAAATTAATCTATTTGTATGGTTCTAATCAAGAGTTTGAAAATATATTACATAAAATTATTTTTATTGGTGAAACACGTGGAATTATTTCTAAAATAGTTAAATACATTGTTGAATATAATAAGTACAACTATGTAAACTTATTCTTAAAACCTTATTTTAAATATTTGGTCGTCTGTGCTTCTACCATTTCTAAAACCCCATTGTGAGTCCTTTAAAGACATATTAACCTCTCCAGAGGACATATTAAGGTTATTCAAGCATTGCTAGACAGCTACATACATCAAATGGGACAACAAATTTTACGAACAGAACGAAGGAGTAGCAATGGGAAGCGGTCTAGGTCCGGTAGAAGCAAATTTCATCATTAAGAAATTCGAACAACAAGCCTTAAATAGTGTTCTTTCTAAGTCAAAAATGTGATTCCGATATGTCGACGACACTTTCATTGTATGGAGTCACGGACCAGAGAAACTTCAGGAATTTTCCACCAACATAAATAATATACAACAAAATGTGCAGTTCACAATGTAGATCGAAGACAACAAGCGAAATACAGAATAAAAAACAATGCAAAAAGGAAACAACAGAAAACGATAAGAGACAACCAGCACCCAGAGCATTCCTACTATATACTCCTAGAATAATAGACAGAATTGGCCGTTTACTTCAAAAAGCAAATATAAAGACGATATAAAAATCAAGAATGGAACTAAAAGAAAGACTAAAATCTGCTAAAAACAACAGGAACCCTCATTCATCTACCACATACTCTATGTATATGGAAGGGCATATATAGGAGTAACAAAAAGGTCTATTAGTACAAGAATCAAGGAGCATAAAGCTAACTGCCGCTTGGGATACACCATACACCAACCTTCTCAAATCTACCTCATTTTATCAGGTTAGACTCTACAGGAAAGCTATAGAAATTCATAAGCATGCCTCAAATTTCAACAGAATAGAGAAAACACTGAAGGTACTTGAACAATTATTCCAATAGTAAAACATGCTAAAACCGCTACATTCAACAAAGATATATTCGGGACGGACGTCACGACCGAAGGAAGACCAGTCGAGACGAACGAACAGTTGGCACAGCCTACCCGAATTACCCGTAGATACGAGCTTATACGTATGATACCCCATATCTTCGTCATTCCTTGGAAAATATTTAATTATATGCGAACGATACCGCACTAATTGCTTCCTCCCCAGACATAAGCTCTATCAACCGATCCCAAAATATCCTGATTCAATTCTGAGATTTGTGCCGGAGATGGAGAGTGACTCTTAATTCACAAAAAACCCAAGCCGTGATCTTCAAAGATCCCAATACCAGGAGCGACTTCTATCTTAAATTTTCTTCCTAAGGCTTTGGGGAGAATGTCTGAAGTTCCGTCTATTTGAGACGGCGGGTCTGAACGATACATTGGACAGAGTACGGAGGCTAGTCTGTCCTCTCAAGACACTTGAAGGAAAATTCGTACGAACCTACCCTCTTACCTTACTTCATACGTATAAAACCTACTACCGTCTCATTATCGAATATGGAGTAAACGCCTACCACACCTAACAATCTACTAAAAAAGCTCTTCTTGCAAACAGTTCATTCTTAGTTAATGCTTATGGAAGTGTCTGGGGCTGAGCCATTATTACCGTTTATAGTCGATATTGACATGACACCTATTCCGAACCGTCTAAATGACTTCCAATCCTGATACGTGGTTTGTACCATCATATAAAACAATTCTTTGGCCAAAACATCTTCTAGATTAGGTGAAAGCCTCTTCCAAATCCCAATTCGTCGTTCGTCGATGTTGCAGATGTGTTTTTTCTGTAACTTGGTGAACCGGTTTACCAGCTAAACTGTTAACGAAAGGAAATAATACAGCCGCAACTGTACCTGCTACCCGCCCACACTTTATTTTTTTCTCTTTTTATTCTATTGTAGTGCACTCTATCATCCTAAATCTACCACAACTGCAGTCACCCAGAGGACATTTTCCTATATCAAGGCCAAAGCTAATATATAACTTCTCCCACATTAATAATATCCCTATCCTAATCAGAAAGAACTCTTTTTCACATCAACGTCCAGCCGAACTAATCGCATTTCCGAAGGTGCTAACCTCTATTGTTCGCGAAATGTTAAGAGCAAGGCACAACCGACGACGGTCGAACTCAAAAACCGTATATATATATATATATATATATATATATATATATATATATATATATATATATATATATATTGAAAATTATAGTGAAAACTCATCTTGAAATTTGAAATATGGTCCTAGATGTTTGTTCTAACCCAAATCCCAATATCTTTTTTTCATATTTACCACGTAGAAGTCACGGAAAAATAAGTTATAGAAATTTCCCAGGCATACTTTATTTTTCAAAACTCATGTTGGAAATTAGTCTTTAATCAAACAGATCTAAACCTCAAGAAACCAAAATTTGAATCGGGAACTTTCTTACAAGAGAACAAACTGTATACTTCGGGGGGGGGGGGGATAGATTGTATTTCGCGTTAAATATTTTTTCTTTCTAATATGTTTGTGCCACTGTTTAAGTATTTGGCAACAAAATTTTCCGTTAATATTATTAGTCGACATTAATTAGTGTTTATGGTGCGTGATCTATCTGTAAAAGCGGAATTCAAATTTCACAAGCTCGTTAACAAATTGTTAAATCGTTAAATCGTTGCACCATAAGCAAATTACAATTATAGAGGGTGATTGATTAGTATGATAGATTTCAATGCATTTGTCCTTTAAGATATCAAATTGAAAATTTGAGGGATTATAGCCATCATGAGTCTTCATAATATGATATTCAAAATCTTACAGATTATTCCAGAAAATTATCTTATTTACTACAGTATACGTGGATATCTTTATTATCACAATGAGTGCTTGAAATTATCTCCAAAGACATATATGCATGCTTGACAGCGATAATTGAAAGAGCTACTTACACTACGAAGTGTTTCTATAAAACATTCCGAAATTCATTTCGTATTCTCTCCATCATGTCACCCCTTGTTGTTGGAGGTATTTTGTACACTTCGTTATTAACGTAACTCCAGAAAAATGAGTCCATTTCATTGGAATTTGGTGACCTTTGTATTGGATCATTTCTCCCGATCTATCTTTCAGGAACTAGTTCATTCAGTTCACCATTATTTAATAGATTAACTTAAACGATGCACCATCATGCAACAACAACATCCTTTGACACGAATGAACACAGGGTCGGTTTGCGCTCCTATAGAAATTGCAGTTCAGATCATGCAGGAACCACCTTCATAAGCACTCCGTTCTTCAAAGCAGCAATCTGCAAATCGATATTTTGGTCTTCAGTACACTTTCCATCTTCGGTCGCTACCATGGAGGCATATTCTGGTCTCATCTGAGAACAGAACAGATCCCCATTGTTCCAATGTTCAATTTAGATGATACTGTACAAAACGCTTGCCGATGAGCTGCTGTAAGTTTTAGATCAATCGCAGGTGTTTTAGGGGTGAGGTTATTTTCCTGCAGTCTTCGTCTTTCTTTGACGTGTACGAAGTGAAACATAGAAAATTTAAATACTTCTCCACACATTCAACGACCATCTAGCTTTTTATTAAACGTGGCTTCATATGCAAATAGAACATGGTCGAAAAGTCTCTCCGTTGATTAACTACAAAATGTTCAACAATTCCTGTTGCAAGTAAATGTCGTTAGGGTGCATTTTGTTTTCGTCAACGTAGTAGCTCAGCCCTTGTTCGCTGGAAATACTCCTGTGTGGGTTTTCAGTATCTGCCAGCAAAACATCAATTTCTGTCACAGATGTCACAGAAAAATCAAAATATCTCAAGAACTGATAATTTTAGGTATAGGGAATGCTTGATATAAAAATAAGTTTGTTGGTAGTACTTTTCGCTACCCACATGAAATACAGGGTGATTAATTTGAACATACCGAGAAAATAACGTATTAGTGTTTTGTAATTTTTACTACTATTCGAATGGTTTGGCCGCAACAAATCATCATTCTTGAATTTCTCTTATATTGTACAGGGTCTTGAACTTGTTACGATTGTTATGAAACAATCAACGCGCCACTGTCGTGTTTTACAGTCGAGATTACACACGGATCTAACATCCTTTGCCTCGCCTCTTAGAACCAAAAACCTCAAACTTCGACTCATGAGTCCATAAATCTCTCTCCAACTCTCTATAATTTCAACTTTTATGTTCCTTAGCCCACTCAAAGGCAGATCTGTGCTGTTATTTCGGGGCCCGTGAGTAGGTCTTAGTGCAAAAAGTATAAATCATAGTCCGTTCTCGCGTCTCCCAGGTCTAACTGGGACTAAACTGCAATCATAAACACCGAAGAAATATTTCACAGAATAATAATCAGATCAGCCTGTACTTGTAAGTTTTAACTCGAAGCACTCACCGTTAAAATATAAACCTTCCCTCATATAAACAAATAAAGGATATTATTGTTTTCGGTTTGTAAGACACCGTTTCGATCTTCGCTGACAATTTATGAAAGAAAAATTTGTTGAAGTGTATTATATTTAAATTGAATGGATGGATAATGGGGTAGGCAAAAACTTTTGACCGGTAGTGTATATCTATTAATGAAAATATACAATGGAAATAATTATGTGATATATCTATTTAAACTATGAATAAAATCCGTCAATAGGCGCCAGGCATTTTCTTATAAAACGATAAGATAGAAATTTTTTGGTCTAGATGGTGAGGTATCGAAATTTTGTCCGGAACATCGAATTCTAAATAAATAATTGAAATAAATCATTTTGAAATTGATGCCACTGAAATATGAAAAAATATGGTAAAAATCAAGTTTTACTTCGAAGTTAGAGACCTGCGTTATTTTCTTGGTCTGTATGACACGAATTTTCATTCTATCCCTCCAACATTCATAGTTTCCCATGAAGTCATTCTATAAATATAAAATGGTTGGATATTTAAGAAAATCGATCAACTTTTGTTTGTTTTAAAGAAAGTTTTATTTTCCAGTTAACATTGTTGATGAAGGGAAAGATACCTTCAAAAGAAGATTTGAAAAAAACTCTATATGGTATAATTCAGTCCACAGCTTTTCTCAGTTTCACAGGATTTGGATATTCACTTTTTTTGTGTTTATTAAGGTACTTTTTATATTCTAATAAATTGTATTAATTAACCAACAAGCAATACTTTAATAACGATACTATTAGATGTAAAATTTAATCAAAAATATACAAGGGCGGTTTGACGGATTTTTAACGAGAATCTCTGATCGTAATGTTAATTTAATGATTGTTGAAATATGCAGTGACAACCCTCGTCCCTGATACACAATTGATAATGATTTTTGAAGAAAATTAATATGTAGATGCCACTTGTTTTTCTTGTTCATTGCGCCAATATTGTGAAAAATAACGGTTATAACTTTTGGTGGAATTGTTTAAAGGGTCCATATTAATCGACCTACTGTAAACTTTTGACTTCAACTATATTTTTTTTAAATTATTCATCAGATATTTGTTTTCAGTGACAGCTACTATAACCGATTTTTAAAAAAAATTTTTCTTTACAAAAATTGGTGAAAACTTTTATGTGCCAAATATACTGTAATTTTTTTTATTTGAAATATTTATTTTTTCATCTTATTTTGACTTAATATCGATAATGCATGAATCAAAAATTCTCACGTCAAAATGACGGCTTTTTTGAATAAGTCGGTGGGCTTTTTGATCGTTGAAATCTTTTCTTTTTGGTGGTGTAAAAAATATACATTAACATAGTGAGTTTTCTCGGAGAATGCAAATAAAAATATTTTTTCAATTGTACCCTCTATGTGAGTAGCATAATATTCCTGTTGACTAAAATTATTAGTCTTCAAAATAGCATGAGATCCATTAAAACTTATTATAAATATTTATAATATTTCACTTTTTGGAAAAGCCAATAAATTCACAAATACTTCAGTCAAGTGCGAAATAAATAATATTTTTCAGTTTATCTGCAGGAAAATCCAGGTTTAGAAATATCAGTCTGAAGGAGGTTCATTTGCAATATTGTTTATTTGCTTATCATATCTCTACATCAAAATTACTTTACTTGATAAATCGTCTTTATTTTAGGTCTGTTTCATTAGATAATAATTAGTATTCAGAAACATGTAAACAATTGACATTACCACCTATTTTGTTGTTCATCAAAATACGACGATTATAAATCAATATATCACCCACAACATGAATATGAAAAAAACCTGTTTAATCACAAATAATAATGATTCGTTAGTTGTTACACCCCGAAAATATGCAACAGCCACTAATTAAATTGTTTGTATTTACATTAAAATGTAGAACTATAAATTTGTTTAGGTCTTTTTTATAATTTACAGCTTTCTCGTTCCTATGTATGCGAATCATGTTTCTTATTTTTGATTCCATTTCAATATTTTTTCGAATTCTTATAATCGAATTTGTCTTTTTGATATTACATGTTTAATAATGCATTTTTTTTATTGTATTGATGACCTTTTAATCTATTTTCAGACAAAACTAACTAACTATTGATAGTGGTAAAAATATTGTACGTAATTCGTGTGTAAACGCCTTTTATCGAATCATGTAACAATATTTACATTCGTCGAAAAGAGATTACTTTACATATTTGTTACATTATTCTTCTTACGACACCGTCTCTCTACGGAGGTTGGCGATCCAAATGGCTATTGTCGCACGAGAAACCGCAGCTCTATAATTTCTGTAGACGTCTGTCCGAGCCATCTGCGCAAGTCTTTCAGCCATGAATTTTGTTTACGGCTGACCGACCGTTTTCCTTCGATCTTCTCTTCTATTATTAGGAGGAGAAACTCATATCGCTCGCCTCTCCTAGGTACTGCAACTTTCTCTCCTTGATTGTGGTGAGAAGTTATCCATTTGCTGTAGGACCTCTATGTTTGTCTTATGTTCTGTCCAAGATATCCGCAGCATTCGCCTTTACGCGTACATTTCGTACGCATCAATTTTCTTCTCTGTGGCCGCATACATGGTCCAACTTTCGCATCCGTAGAGAAGAACAGGAAAGATGTAACAGCGAAGCTGAAGAAATTATAGAAGAAGTTTTATGAAAATCCGTCCAGTAGTTCCAGAGATTAGCGTGTACAAACAGACAGGCAGACGGACATTTTTTTCAAAACTTGTATTTTTGTGTTCAGCTACACTTCTTTTATCACATTGAATAATTTTTTTGAAAAACAAACCAATGGACAGACACGTCTATTCTTCAGTTTTATTATAGTATGGATTCTAAGAAAATAACATTTTGAAATTGAAATTATTATGTAAATTGTCAATCTGATGTTCTGTTTTCATACTGGCCGAAATAGATGGAAACGTTAATTTTACCAATTTTTTTTATCAAAAGAGACCTAAAATCAAGACGATTTATCAAAAACAAACATATAAAAAGTGAAAAATCAAAAAATTTATCATAAATTACTATACTTCTGTTCATTTTCTCAATTGAATTGATCGAGTGGGTCCAATATTTGCTAAAATATTTTCGGGATTACTCAGATGACTCTTTGCTCAAAGGCTACTTCATATATATTTGCACTGTAACTAGCACTAAGGACCAGTGTTACTATTTTTACTTAATGACAAAATAAAACTTGATTTGTCACTATTTGTTACAGGAAAACTTTGGGCAACTTCAATATTTTAACAGTATCTGCAGTACCATCTTTTCTTTCTAGTGTTTTTTCAATTTTAATAGAAAGACCAAGCAGACGCATCCTTTTGGCTCTTTATGTCAGTAACATAGCCACCGAAACGTTATGGAATATGGCCAAATCCAGAAATTTAGTTCGAAGCATTAAGCACGGAGATGTGATAATTTTTAGTTTGAGCATGGCCATACTCTCTCTATTTTTCAAAAGTGGTTACCATAAAAAATCTGATGCTGATAACAACCACGAAGATGCAATGTTCAGAATAATGAGGTAATCCCATAAATATATGAACGCTATTTTTGTCCAAAAATATAAATACGAGGGCTGCTACTTAAGTTCCGAGATGACCAAATGGAAACAAATATTTATAATTGGATTTGGCTTTATTGTTTTTCATTACATGCGTTTGAACGAATTGTCGAAGCATTTTTTCCACACCTATTGAGGTACCTCCAAAACATCTAATATGATAAGTACTAATCCGAATTGACGGTTCTACTCTGCCCTAATGGAACGGTGGCAACATGTCCAGTTATTCTGAATAAGCAGGCGACGAAGTGCTTCGTTTTGTTGGATTTGGCTCGTGTTGAAAAACCCTTACAGTCGATTGTTGTTTAATTACGTGTTCATATCCACAGGACCAGTATTTGTCGCCTGTGTCGCGGTGTTCAACGCAAATGAGGGGCAATGATGCCTAATCATGCCTCAATCTCACGGTATGTCACATGACAATCTTGCATTATCAGTTTACGCACAGCATCGATGTTTTCTAGCATAAAAGTCGCTTTTGGACGACGAAATACACGTTATTCATCATGTAGCGAAGTGCGACCACGGTGGCGAGTTGTTCGGCACAAAGCTGTTACTTTAATCGTCATCCACATGTTCCCGATTTTATTCCATTTGACCAAGATGAATATATCTGTAAACAACTCAAATAGCACTCGTATGACAACACTTGTGTCAATGTCAAGCTTTATGATGGCATTGTCAGATTTGACATATTTACATCAGTGACATTTAGGAATGTTCTATAACAGAACATATCTAACGAGCACTCATCCAATACACTGACTTAGTTCCGGGTAGCTCCCAATGAAGAAATAAGGTTAGAATTTTAGTTGGTAGACCTGGTATTGTAATATCTAGAAATTCTCAGAAGAAACTGGTACTGGAAATAAAAATCGATCAACCAAGCTTTCGAGTTCGAAAATTATTATCTATTCAAGATAAGTTAATGAGAACTAATGATTTATTTTTTCCAATATGGCGCAAAATATTTAAAGATGTGGTGACAGCAATCGGTTTTAACAGATAGTAGAGTATTCTCATTCAGAACACTTCATAGAAAATTTTTACTCAACTTTTCCTTAGTTTCTTCAACTGATATAATTTTTTTCCTTATTTTGCTCGAAATCGAAAACAGTTTTTTTTATACGAGCATTAAAATTAAATTGTACGTCAGATTTTAGAAAAATTTTAATTGATATGTAAAACATAATCAAAACTAAAAATTTCATCACATTAGCGATATTCAACCAATAAAAAGTCAATCTATTACAATCTACACAAATTTTTATACGTGAATATGATGTTAATATATCAAATTTGACATATTCACATCAGGATTGCCAAATATCAGCACTTAAGTATCAACCCTCGTAAAACAATGTACACAATTCTGGAACACATCGTATTTCGGAATGTAGGACCATATTGTAAAAAACGATTTTATTTTCGTATATTTTGCAGGTATTCATGAAGATTATTTTAGACAACTATTACTACTACTACTATTCCTGTGGCCACTCAAATCCAAGTTGATTTTTGGCCTCGCCAACAATTTTCTATCTTCAGCCATGTCTACTTCTCCACCAACTCTCCTTACATCTTCATCCATTTGGTAATTCCATCTTGCTCTTGGTCTTCCCAGTGAGCCTACCTTCTGGTTGACCACTCCACACTCTTCTTATTGTTGTCTCTTCATTCCTTCTTACATGGCCCAGCCACCTAATTCTTCTTCTTATCACAGCCACAATATATGGTCGTTTGTACCGGTCTCTGGGTTCTCTGTTTTTCAGTATTCTCTATACTCTTCCTTTGAAAACTGGCCATAAATCCTTCTTAATATTTTATTTTCAAATGTTATTAACTTTTTCTGAGTGTGTTTTGTTAGTGTCCACATCTCACTTCCATACAACTAAACTGTCTGTATTATGACTGTGTATATTCTTATTTTCGTATTTCGATAGGCTCTAAAAATATCTATTGGCTGTCTTTAAACTCCTCTGTATTACTTCTTCTATTTTATTGATGTTGTTCATAGGAAATCCTAGGTACTTGAATTCTTCAGCAATTTTAAAGCTGTATCCCATAACGTTGAATAATTGGGCTGTGCAACTCTCCCCATTTTCATATATTCAGTCTTATCTTCATTTACCTTAAATCCTACTTTTCGTGCTTCTTCTAAGAATACTTGTGCCAGTATTTTCAGGTTACTCTTACTGTCCGCTGTTAAAGCTACACCATCATATTTATTTTCCCTCCAATATTTGTTTTACTTGGAATACCTTCAGTTACTTTCAAAATTTTTTCTAGAGCAAGATTGAACATAAGGGGGGGACAACCCGTCTCCTTGTTTTTCTCCTGTGGGGATATCGAAGGTATCTGTGTATTCCTTTTCTAGTCTGACCGTTCTTTTTGAGCCTTCAACACACATTTTTACAAGTTTTATTATCTTTTCTGGTATGTTATTTTCTCTGAGCACATCACATACTTTTGATCTATCATAAGCCTTCCTAAAGTCTATAAATAGTATATATAAATCTCTTTTATATACCTAGTATTTTGAGGCCAGCTCTTTCATAACAAATATTTGGTCAGTAGTTGATTTCTCACTCATAAATTCTGCTTGGTGCTCACCGATTATTTCAACTATTTGATATTACTTTAGACAGAATTTTATAAGTACAGTTCGGTAGAGATATCCCCCTGTAGTTTGAGCATTCTAGTTGATCCCATTTTTTATGATTGGGGACCATCACTGCTCCCTTCCATTCTTTGTGCATAATTTCCAGGTTCCGGACGTTAACTATTATTTTATGTAGGGGCTTCATATATTAGACAAACAATTTTAAATTTAAAATTGCTACGCTCAAATTCGATGTCACATTTAAACATTTTCATTTAGGTTTGTAGTCGGACCTTACGAACAGGAAGGTTACACATCTGGAGAACCGAACGGTTTTCACAGAAGAGTAGATAAAGAAAACGGATCTTCGGTTTCTCCTTCTTCTTCGCAAGTCTACAAAAAGAAAAATACGATATTCCATGTCGTTACTCAAATGTTGAAGGTGTATAGTAATATAATTAATAAAATCAAGAGCTGTGATAGAAGCAATACCTGTCCGCATCCTTTCAGTTGTCTGTATTATATCACAGAGGTAATATTAATATTTTTTTTATAATAAAAATCCTGATCATACAAAGAATCCGTTACTAATACTTTAAATATGGAAAATTACGTATCAAGTGTCTTGTAATAGTTGTGATTCTGTTTATATAAGACATACATCACAATATTAAGAAAATAGATTAAGAAGTCATCGATATGATATGGATTGGCAACACTGAAAGCTGGGCATGCATTTATTCCAAAATTAAATGTGTGTTATTTTATTTGTTCTGTTATTTTATTTGTTTTGAATTTTCAATTAG
The DNA here is from genome assembly GCF_026250575.1 of Diorhabda carinulata. Classification (NCBI taxonomy): domain Eukaryota; kingdom Metazoa; phylum Arthropoda; class Insecta; order Coleoptera; family Chrysomelidae; genus Diorhabda; species Diorhabda carinulata. The sequence continues at coordinate 9,510,189 of NC_079463.1, forward strand.
ATTTAATCCTTAATTTGGTTCTTGTTTATGCTTTTTTATTTTGAGTCGACTCTTGTCTCGCCCCCTTCACCAACCGACAATGCCCGAACGCCGTCGTTAGTTTCTTGTTTCAAACAAAGAAATACAACATAACTAACCTGAAAATGTGTGCGCTTGACGGTCTAGCTCCTAAGCATTAAAATTAAACTAACAGACAAATATAAATCTTACCTTGAAACAGAAAAAGTAGACCAGGCTATGGGCAAGAACAATGAGATGCAAAATATAAAGGATAGTACAAAAGAAGAATGATTGCCGAAAAGGTAAAAGGTAAACCCCGGCATTAAGCTCAAAAACAACAAAAAAATCTCATGCTCTCAGTTTGGTATGATTACAAAGGTATTGGGTTTTTTGACGTGCTTCCAAGGAACCAAATGATCAATTCTGATGTTTACTGTCTACAATAAATGAAACTGGATGAAGCAATCAACGGCTAGAATTGTGAAATCGGAAAGGTTCACACATATTTGGCTATTTGTGGGAAACTATTGGAGATTGGCTGGGAAGTAATGCCACATCCCCCATACAGCCCTGATCTGATACCATCTGATTACCATTTATTTCGAAGTTTGCAGAATTTTTTGAACGGTCAAAATTTCACAAATGATGATGACGTTCAATCGCACCTGGTTGAAAAAAATGGAAAATATATAATTGATTAAAAACTGTTCTTTGTTAATGAAAAGTGTTTTTTTTTTCATATTTACTACAAAATCGAAATTTGTCGCCAAGCCAATATTAGTAGAACTATATTAATTTTGAGAATATTTAGCCATTTTTTTTGTTTTAAGTAAATCTTTGTTTAATACTTCGAGAAGCTTCACAAGTTTTCGTCTTGAATTTTCTTCAGAAATTGGATTATTTTCTATCCAATTTTCCGAAAACGTACTATAGATAAACAGACTATTTGTGGATTTCACTGTTTTATATAATTGAATAGAAATAATTTTTTAGGGTACCGGAAGAATGTTCTCTTTAGGTTTAGGTTTGCAAGTAACCCTAAAATTAGTCCTAAATTTAAAAAGGATATTTATGTCGCCAACGACAATAAAAAGCATTTTATTTAAAAGAGAAACTTTCAATTTGCCCATATTCTTAGGAATGTATAATTGTTTATTTAGGGTAAGTAGACATTTTATAAAATCTATTTATGTGAAATTATCTGTTTTCGTGAATAAAAGAATATTAAAATAATAAAGCATTCGTAATCCGTAGGTACTTCTTTTAGTAGACAATTAAAATATTTTTATCTTCTACATGCTCTTGATTTTAGGTCTGCTCTGTTTTAGAATTATTTTTTTTCAATAATTCTAGTCACTCGAGTATTTTAATTTGAAAACATTTTTATAAATATAATAAATATATCGGATGTACCCTCATAATTACACCTATTTAAAATGTTTACGACTTGTATAGAATGAATGGTTTTGATTTTGATTTTTAAACAACAATAAAAAATCATTTGAATATAGAAACCAGAATAAGAAGATGAACTTTGGAACCAATATTCGCAACGAGTGGCTGGATCATTTAATCAGTAATATTGTTCAACTGTTGTTCACATTTTCTCTCCCTTTTTAATAGTATGATTTACTGCCTTTTTCCAGTTTTCATGATTTATTATTATTATTTACAACCTTAAAAAACAACTGTTTCATATCACTCATTTTGAAAGAATTATTTTTTATTGAAACTTCTCTCTGTGCCCGTACCAGTGCAATCGGGTTTAATTCTTGATGATAGGGTGGTGACTAACCACTGTCATTCCGCGATTTTCTGCAATTTCATCAATTTCTTCTCTAACAGAACCGAGATGGAAATTCATATTCTTTGAATTCAACCAATTCTGTAAATAAGTTTCAACAGCTTGGTTGTGGGCAATTTTTCCAAAACTCTCAAGTGGAGAAGAAGATTTATCATTTGTTCGCACCATTATTCAAAGACATCATCATTAGTGCCTGTTTTGACTTAATAATTTCCCATTTAAAATTATTTAAATTTAAAAACATTCCACAAATATAACCCAGCCAGAGATACAATCTCTTATTTTTACCTTCCATTAACGTATCCTCTCGGATTACCAAATTTTTGTTTTATATTATTGTGACTCATCATAAATTTAGTTACTTAAACTCAACGTTTTTTGTATTCATTATGATTTATGGTGCACGATCCTAATAGGCACCCACATCATAGATGATTCATTCCGGGTGTCCCTTGGACACTTGAATTCCATTAAGGTACCAAATTACGTTTATTATATTATTATTTTATTTTGTATAGATGTGATTTCAACGCCCATAGATAATTATAAACTTTCATTCAATAGTATTTTATAGTATTTAAGAGCGGTCTGTAAACAGGTTCGCAGAAAAATTCGGCTGGGTCGTGGCAAAAATTGTAAAAACAAAAAATCTGGAACAAAAAACAATTGGAACAAGAATTAAAACTTTTTCAAGTATTTGAAGTGTCTTACATTAAATAACAAAATTTTCATTGAATTTTCCGAGGAAATGGGAAGTGATCCTAAACACCTTCTTTTGTATTGATATAAACGATTCCTTTTAAAATGTTTGTTTGAGCTAAGGGACAGAGACTTGGTTATTCAGAGTGAACAACCACCCTCTAAATACGAGGTCTGGCTATTAAATAAAGAGACTGATTATGAAAAAGGGTTTTATTTTATTCTAATTTATTCGAATGCTCCCCTTTAATATACTCCCCTTCTCTCGCCTCACACTTTTCTATACGTTTTTTCTCATTGATCAAAGCAGTGCTGGAAGTCTTCTTTGGTGAGTGCCTTTAGGAGCTCTGCCGCTTTTTGCTTTTTCGCTTCGATCGACTCAAATCGGGTCCCTTTCAAATCAGATCTTTTCCTAACCTTTCCAGAAAATCTGAGCAGCAGTTGACACAAGAGCTTTTGATCAGGAGTCAGATTTTTTGGCACCAACTTCCTACAGACTTTTGTCATGTGTAAAATTTTTCTAACCGTTTCTTTATCGGCGTTTACAGCCTCAGCAATCATCCGGATGCTCATTCGACGATCTGCACGCACTATTTGGTCGATTTTGGTCACTGTTTCCGGAGTTGAAACAGTCACCGGCCGACCTGGGCGCTTACACCACTCAAAAACACGCGCACGAGATAGAGAATTGTCCCCATAGGCCTTGTAACAATTTTTAGCACTCAGTCGGAGTTTTTTCAATTAACGAGAAATTTGAGATTGATTGAGAGACGGAAACGTGTTTTGGGACGTGCATAGACAAGATATACAGATATCCAACGCACTAATCGTTTTTTACCCCACTCGTCTAAGACGCCCTCTAGGCGCGCAGTCTCGTTATTTAATGGCCAGACTTCGTAAAATGTATAGATTTCACGATTTCGAGTGGTTAATGAAAGTAACTTATTTGTGCGACATATTCAATTAATTGAATTTGAATGTCCAAGGCTTTAGTTTATTTTTTTTTTATTATATCTTGTTTCTACATGTTTTTACAAAAACTTTAAGGTGGCGCACGGAACATTTTTTTTCCGTGTGCTAAATAAAAAAATACAATTTGTATTATGCCGGAAGTTTAGTCCTTTCGATATTTCATTCTTTAGAACTATTAAAGATTTTGTCGAGGCAGACAGTTCGAAGATGTTTTCATTATCCTGATAGAATGTCGAAGACCTTGTATTTTGCAAGTGAGGAGGGTTAATTTTTGTTATACCCCTATTGTTCTTTATATGGATTCTCCTATGTATCCTTCTGCTAATTTGCAAGAACGCCATCCTCTGTGTCGTTGCAGAATGTGCAAATCAGCACCGCTTTCCACCAACATGGTTGCCGAAGAACGCCTTAGCTCTTATCCGGTATATTCTGCAGGATCCTTAAGTTTCTTGTATTTCACAACAATTTTCGGGACAACGCGAGTGATCCTCGTATATATCATTTTAAGAAGGTCTAGTGTCTTTTAGGTACTCTATTTTATTTTTTGTGGAGCTATTAGATTTTTGTTTGAAGTTTTTGATCAGTTTTTCACCGCCTCTTTGGTTTTCTGTACTTTATTCATAACTTGTAAACTCGTTCATCATAAATAATTTAGCTACCAACCGAAGCTCTGCAGAGGAAAACATCTCTCTATATCAGAGCTATCCTAAACAAATAAATATTCCAACTAAAACAAATCCAATTATTTTTTTTCTGTCTACTTTAAATTTCCGAACTAACCTTGTAGTGGATAAAATACACTACAACGGTTATTTTTATCAATTTACATGGTATAATTAGAGTTTTGTACTTGTACTTTGGCCCTATTTAAATATTAATATCAGAGAAAGATAACATGAAATGTGTAACCTTCATTTTTTTGATGTTACGTAATTTGTTATAAATAAATATGTATCGAAATATATTAATATGTCTTTAAACCCAAACAAATATTCATAAATATGTTAACTTATATATTTACATTACTACATGACTTTAAGAAGGCCCATGTTTTATTTTTCTTTCCTCATTAGTCTTCAACTGATTTCACAAATTGCTACTCTGTAATTTTACGCTCCAATTCGGCTCTACCTTTCTAATATCCAACAAAATTACATCCAACCTTTTTTTTTGATATCCCCCTACCTTTTTGTACCTACTGTAACGACCCTTTTTGCAAAACTATTCCCTGACATCCTTTTAGTATGCCCCAAATATCTTATTATTTTATACATCTTGTTATTGATGGATATTTATATAAATCCTACAGTTTTTTGTTAGTTCTTCTTCTCCAAAGTGTTTCACCTGTTTTTATTGCCCCAAAAATTTTCCTCAACATTTTCCTTCCTCATATAATCAGTTTCATCAGCCTTTGATTCATCAACTTCCACAATTTTTTCTTAGAAGAGACTTGATCTATCAGTTTTATTCCTTAACTTGTTTTTAATTTAGTGTGACTTTAATAGAAATCAATAATTTTTGTTGTAGAGTCATAAATCATGTTTTATATTTCAGTTTTTTGAATTACTTTTGTTATTTTAGGCGTGCCTTTGTATTTTAAGGAGAATAAGAGGTAAAGATAGTCCTGTACATGCTCTACCCGCAGGAATTTTAGCGGGATTAGCTTTCAGTAGATATCCAGATTCCACGATAGCTTTGTACGTTATGTGGAAAGTGGCACAGGTAAGAGTTTTATCTAAAAAAGAACTTGTGTATATGTCTAGATAATTTTGTATTGTATTTTTTTTTCTTCTAATCTATTCAAACTGTTTTTATACGCACTTACTTAATCCGTCATGCTTATAACTAAAAACTTATCGAATTCTTAACAAATTAATTTATTTAAACACATCGTTTACTTGTCTATCTCGATGTATTCGGGATGATATCAGATTATTTACTAACTTACTCTCTGATAAAAAAGCACTTATTTATACACAAAGCATTTCTCGATAATTCGGCTCTAGAATGTAAACGAACAAAAAAGGTCTTTCCAGAAATTAATTCTATAAAAACGGCGACAACATAATGTACATAAACAATATAATAAACTCCGTTCACCACTTTCTTCCATAATTTTCATGACATCTCTTATGTTTTCTTCTTTTGTGTCTCTAACGTGCATTCCGCGAAGTACTGCCTTAGAACCAATATCGTTGCCAACATTTATTACATTTTTATTCCAATTGGTGTAATGGAAATGAGATTATAGACCATTAACTTCACATATCAACAGCTGAAGAAATAAGTCAAACCATCTAAGTAAAATTCTTCAAAAGCTTTCAAATTTCCTAAACGGTTTGAAGGTTTCTCCTTCATTTTTATTTGTGAGACTTGTGCTGCTAACGGGTTGTCTCTATTTTATCCCGAATTCTTTGATATTTAATCGATTATATCTTTTACAGTAGTTAGATTAACAATCTAAAACCTAGGATGATTAAATTGAAAAAGAGCCGGAAGTAACCCAACATCCTACGACGTTCTTCAATGTGTTATTACCACCATTTTCTTATCGCTGCAGTTCTATCGATCAGATTTCGTTCACTCATTGATTTTTTCATTCCATGCATCAATTATAATCTTACTATTGCTCTCTTTCTGCTCTAGCTCATTATTTTTTTTTGGTAATCATTCCTCCCTCATGTTCTCCATGTGCTCATACCAAATCAACTACCTTCCCTCAATATGCTCTATAATTGTCTCTTTACAGTTCATTCGATCTTTTATTGTATCGTTTCCGACACGATCTAACCTAAACGCTCTGTCTGTTCTTCTCCATTTTTTTCTTGAGTGTAGCCATATCCCAAAATTTGAGAAGCAACCCTCGTGAAGATGTACCCTTATTTCTATAGGGAATATAACCTTTAGAATTTATTGTACCTAATTCTAGATCACCTCATACTGTACTTATTGTATCTGCATTCGCCCTACTAAGAGGTTCAAATTTATGGTTTACATTTAACAGGAAATTTTTTTTTCAGGTGACATATAATTTAGGAATTGACAAAGGTGTTGTACCAAAGGTATCTGGATTCACAGAACTGCTATACTGCTTTAGTACCGCCGTACTTTTCCATGCAGCCATATTAGAACCAACAAATCTTAGGCCAAGTTATTGGAAATTTTTACATTCCATTTCTGGTGGCAGGTAAAAAAATTTTGTTCCGATGAAATTCAGAATATAAATAAGCAGTAAGAAATTTAGAATTTATACAGGTTTTTACCATTTACAACCGAGCATATTGAAATCTTGCCTGTTTATAATTCATAGTAGAATACTGGGCAGCCAAGGAATATTTAAGTCAAATCCATGAAATCTGCGACGTTACTAGGCAAGGTGTGAAGCTTGCCCAACTGTTTGAACCGGATACTCACAGACGACGTATTCTGTAGTTTCTATTCCATGCACCATCGGCACTCCGGTTTGTCCGTAGTGCGGAGAAGAGTTGTCCGTTTAAAAGTCTAGTCACCAGTTGAATTTCGCGCCTATTTAAGCGAAGCAATTGGTGGGTAAAAAAGATACAAGACTCATCAATATGTGCCTTTTATTGTCTTACGTCTTGGTGGATTTGATTTTACCAATCTGACGAGCGAGTTAGCCTCATCGTTGCTCAAGTGACCGGGTACCAAAACGAGCTAGACCTTACAGTTATTGATCAGTTCTTGTAGGACTTTTTGACACTCCATCATATGCATACAGTGCTTCTATGGCGTCCATTGAGTATTGTGAGTCCACATTCCATCACAGCGAATAGTTCGGTTTACAAGGCGAGAAAAATTCGCTTCGTTTGGGATATCCTCTGCAGAAGCATGTGCCGTCAAAGCCATTCATCTCGGAGCCATCTGTGTTTTATTATTTAATATAACGAGCTTAAAGTCACCAGTCAATTGTTCTCTATCAGTAAAGTGTGCCTCCAGCCCTTATTATTAACGCTTAATTTGATCTTAAGCCAATAAAATTAATTGGGTATTCACCCGCGGCCTGTGTTCAAATTTTAGCATGGTCAGTTAATCCAGTCAGCAGCTCATTCAGTATATTCAGGTATCCTATGCCTCGATGGAATTTCACAATTAATATTATTACTTGTAAATTAATCTATACACTTGATGTTTCGTGTACTAGCTTCATTCCCATGTCTATTTTCGGGTGTGGTTCGATGAAATCATGACTTCAATAAAATAATTACTTTACTGTAATAAAAAAATCTCCTTCTAACAATACATACTTAGTCCAATTTTTTATAGCATCTAAAAAACCTTTTCATTTGTGTGGAATCGCTTTCCACAAAGTCATTTTTTTAGTTTGGAAATAGAAAGTAATCAGAAGAAGTCAGTTCAGGTGGATACGATGGATGAGGCAATGGATTGTTACGCAGTTCGGTTAAATACCAAAGAGCAGGCGCATAGTTGTGATTCAATAGAATTTTTTTCTTCAACAAATGCAATAATTTTTTCTCAAGTCCCGCTTCAAAACGTGTCAGTAAATCATCATAACATTGTTCAGTTATCGTGAACTTTTTTCTCAACAATCAATAAAGACCCAACCTAACCTAACTTTCTGAATTCCAAAACACTGTAGTAGTTTTCCTCGGATGGAGTCATGGTTTCGAAACTATTTTTGGTTCCGAGTTATAATTGTGTACACAAGTTTCATCTACTATGACATATTCATGGAAAATTAATACATTGTATTAACAATCTCTAATTTATTATTTTTTTGTAGGATTGCTTGTATGGCTAGAGCGCCATTAGATGTTTGGGGTTTGAATTCGACCGATTCGCTAAATAATGTTTTGATGAAGACCAAAACTGTACCAATTGTATATTTTTAGTAAAAACAATCCGTCTGCTTAGAAAATTTGTGTATGTTTTATGGTTTTTATTATTTTTTTTGTTATTTTTGTTTGCAAGAATATAAAAAGACGTTATTGCTACCATTGGGTAAAAGATATATTTTGGAAAAATAAATACATTTTGTATACAGTTGAAGTGACTTACAACCCCTTCACCACTATTTCTAGATCAATGTACAAAATAATATGCGTTTAGTGGAACATTCTCTTTCAAAAAATCAATTGAAAAGTCCAGTGCAAAACCGGTTAATACTGAATATACTGTTTACACCAACACTCACAATTACAATGTCTGACGTGCTTTTCAATAACCAAGCTATCGTCTTCAGAGACAGAAGGTAAACAGTTTACCTTCAGTCTACCTACCTACGGGTAGAACTGGAAAGACATCATTGATTTTGTTTGTGCGAGATCCTAAATTGTGGTGGCAGGTGTTTCTTCTCGAATAGTGGCCACGTTATCATAAGAATGTTGTACTTTAATAACGTTTTTCTTGAAACAGGAATTAAATTAACGAGACTAATAAATGTAATGCGATACAAAGTATCACTGATTTCTAATTATTTCTTTGTTTATTTAAGGTAACAATTTCAACGTATCAAATTTCAGAACGTTGTTAAGAAAGACCTTGTTAACTTGTATAAATAGAATTAATAGTAACAGAGCGTTTCAGTTTTCAAGTAATTGTTAAATAGATAATAGAAATATGAAGATACAAGTAAGTAGACATCGTATTTTGTGTTCAGGATGTGCTTTTATTTACATGTTAACAAATACTAAATGAAACTTTTTAGCTTACACCAAAATTTTTTCGGGTTTTTTACGTTTGTTGTTCTAAATTCCAATATATGAGAAGGGAGAACATAAAATATGGAAATCCCAATTTATAAGAGATCTAATGGCGAATTTCCAAAAAAAAAACCAAAAGCATTCTAACAAAACATCTTCAATCAAAGAAGAATAAATAAATAAAAAATGAAACAATTCATTTTCTTGTATTCAGCTTGTATTAGCCACGAGGAGAGCAATCCAAGTGCGGCTGATACTCCTTTCAAGGAGCTTAAAGCTGGAAACAATATAAATTATAAATCTTTGTTTTCATTTTTCTATCTTAAAACTTTGTTCAAACCTATACAGTAGCCTTTGTAAGTTATCTGAGATGATCACTGCGTCATCAACATTACATACTATTTTTATTTCTTTGTTTCCAATCCGGTATCCTCTTCCAGCTTGTTTTACCTCTTTTCTAATCTCATCCTTTATGATGCTGAACTAGATCGGGCTGATGCTGTCCTCTTGTCCTGTACCGGCCGTCACAGGTATTCTACTGCTCAGCTTATTTTCCATTCTGATGTATGTGTAATTATCCGTGTTCAGGTCTTTGATTACTTTTATTATGTTGGGGTGAATCATCCTTCTCTCCTGTAGAGTTATTTCATCCCTCAATCGTACCCTATAAAATGCTTGGGTGAGATCGACAAAGCACAAGTAAGACGTCTTATTGAATCACAAAAATAGCTACTATAGCAGACCTGTTTTTTAAATTTATATTAGATGGAATTTCATATTTAGATTCTTCTTTTTGTTTTATAATGTACAATTATTACTAATGAGTGTAATCTTCCAATGACAATATCTAAAGAACTATCAGATAAATCATATTGTGATACTTGGCTTGATGTATGTAATTTATTTAACTGGTCATGTCAGTCTAGCAGTATAACACATTTTTGAAGCACCCAGTACGACTTATCTAATCAACTAATTTTCTTTTACATTTGCTTATAAGTTTTTTAAGGGTAATTATTAAAATGTCGATTATTCTTTTTATTTCAGATATGGGTTATATGTTTCATATCTGCAATAAACTTAATTACTTGTGGTTACTTAATCAATTATCATCCTCTACCTCCTAACCTTATTACATCCAGTACTGTTATTGGTAGCACTGCTGGAGTCACTCCTTCCTCGGGCTCGTACTCTGCTTCCCAACTCACTCAAACCATTTTAAATTCTCCTCATCGAATCCAATCACCTATATCTCCATACCATCCTTCAAATTATGATGGCAGAATAAATCAGGATACCTATAGTTCTGGTTCTAATGAAAGAAGAAATCAATCTCGTTATTTATCTCAATTCACTCCGAACCGGTTCTATAATCCCAGTCAAACCACCAACTACAATACGAACCATCCTTCTGCAGTAACATATAACTCATATGATAATGAACGTCCAGGAAATAACAATCTGAAGCAAGAAGTTTATTATCAAAGGGAAAATATTGATGATGTTGGACATGTTCATGATGCTCATAACAATTATGAAGGATATTAGAAAAACTTACTTTGTACCTGGTTTTTTATTTACGTTAATATAATGCGTGAAAAGACTACTTTAAAAATGAAATATGTTTAAAAGGGTATTTTTTGAAGATATAAATAAATACAGGTTAGTTGAAGTTAACAGTTATTATATTGTGAATTCATTTTATCAATCCCTTGTAATTATGTTGTAATATCTGGAATTGAGTGATAATCAATTTGAACACACTGAGTACACTATCATTAAACCAACACTCACAATTACACTGTCTCAGTCTCTGAAGACGATAACTTGATTATCGAAACGCGCGTCAGACAGTGAAATTATGAGTGTTGGTGTAACAACAAAATAGTTCGATACTTCGAGTCTACAGAACTTTGAAAATTGTTTTAAATAGAAATAATCGAATTACGACCTAAAAAATTCGAAATGTAAGCAATTAATTAAATTCGCAAAACCATGAAGATGCAAGTTTGGCATTATTTTAATTAAAAAAACGTAAATAGGAATAAGGGCTCAATCAGACGTTGTGTAACGGAGGCAGCCACTCAGCACTTTGAGGCATCTCTTGTCACGCAATTGTCTGGCCCACTATGTTCACATGGAGCCGAGTAAATGCGGAGAGAAATATGCGTCATGAACTTTCAAATGAAAAAGTTATTGAAATAATATTTGAATGAAAATTAATTACAGTTATAATAAAAAGTTTGTCATTTAATATCTAATCATTACACTGGTCGACAAAAAATTTTTTGTAGTAACACAAGAATGAATAGCAAATTGTGATAAAATGGACCTATACAAATACGAAAATATGGAAAAAATAATTATAACACTTAAGGTTTTTATGTTACATTTATAGAACCATATTCATAGGTAAAATATTTAATATTTATTAAAAAAATAATTTCAAGTTTTTCAAATCGTACATATTAACAATATTTATAGTTTACATCTAATAAACATGCCTCAAATTTATTAAAAAGAAAAACTTTGAAAAAAATCGCTTTAAATATCAATCAGCTGTACTTTTTCCTTTTATGAGGGGTTGCACTTTAATCAGCCCTTATGCTACTGTTTAAACATACTGTATTAGTACACTCTACATGTGGCTGTGTATTCTAAGCGTAGCGAGTCTAAATTTTTAAGAAGTCATTTTAACCTTACTTCTTAGGCGGGAATTGAACTTATTCTTTTCAAATTTTACAAATTTATTTCGTAAATGAAATAAATTATAATTAATAGAATGACTAACGTTGAATATAATACCGATACTTTGAGTGATCTTCTACCTCTTTATTATAAGAGATTATTTCCTTACCCACAGTTTTATCGATGGTTGAGCTATGGTAAGTAGCATAAACTATTAAAATATTAGAATTTCAGAGAATATTTGCAGGAAATGCTTCGACTTTTGCCAAAAGAGAAATATCTTTTACGTTACTCGGAGATATTTATATAAGATATCAATCATTTGATACTCAAGAAGATTTTATGAATGAATTACAAAAGAAATTTCCTATTAAGATAGATATAGGAGCAGTCTACCAAACAAAACCAAAAGATAGAGGCCCCGTATCACAGATTGTACCCGTAGAAAAAGAAATAGTCTTTGATATCGATATGACTGATTATGATGATGTCCGGACTTGTTGTTCAGGTGCAGATGTGTGTACGAAATGTTGGAAGTTTATGATTATTGCCTGTAAGATTATAGATGCCGCTCTTTATCAAGATTTTGGTTACAAGCATAAACTTTGGGTTTTTTCTGGAAGAAGAGGTAAGAAATATTTCATTATATATATTTATATAAACATTTTTGCATTGATTTCTTGCCAATAAAGCAATCAAACTATGTGATTTATACATACCTTCTGTGAGTTCTGTTATAGTATCTGCTAAAGTTTTTAATACCATGTTTCAAATATCATGAATTGAAGTATCTCCTCTCATTTAATTATATTTACAATGTTTTTTCCATTAAAACATTAGTTTTGAAAGAGTAAATACTTAATTTGGTATATATTCATACATTTTAAATATATTTCTCAAAATTATGAAGCAGTGTTTCAAGGAAATCAAAAATAAATAAACAGTTAATATGCAGATTAATGTTTACTTGACTAGAAATCAAATAACTTTCTACTATCCAATGACAATTATTAGATATTTGAATCCTTAAGACTAAATACATAGCTCGTTTCATAATTACCAAATAATTTCAAAGAATTAAACAATTGTGAATATAAATATGTAAATTGTTTTCATTTATTAATTATTTATTAACATAAATTTTTATTATTTCACTTTTCTAGAAAAGTATCATTATGATTTCTGATCACTGCAATGAGATCATTTTTAGTATTTAGATAAATGTTTTTGAAAGTCTTCTCTATATTTAAATTAATAACAGACAGAAAATTTGTATATTTTAGGGATCCATTGCTGGGTTTCAGACAATGAAGCTAGAAAAATGGATGAAACAGTCAGAGCTACTATCGGCGACTATTTACAAGTCATTAAAGGAGGGGCCAATTGTTTTAAAAAAGTCCAATTGCCTGGTGATAAAATACATCCTTCATTGAAGTAAATTTCAAGCAATAACTTGTCTCCAAACATATTGCTCACAGTTTTTTTATTTTTAGGAGAGCTTTGAATGTAATTAATGATTATAGTAGCACTATGGTAGAGGAACAAGATATTTTGGGTACTGATGAAAGATTGAATAACTTTTTACAAATCATAGATCAAGACCTGAGATCTTCATTTAAGACTCCAATGAAAAAAGCTGAAACATCCCTGGGAAAATGGAATGCATTTATCAATACATATGATGAATTATTTAGAAATGTAAGTTGAGTTGTGTTTCCTTCAATCTCAATGGCTCTTTGGCCATCCCACAAATATGAACTGTGATACTACTTAAGGTGCCCATGTTCATAAACACGACCTATTTAGATATATGAGTGGATTTTGAACTGATGGGAACCAAGGTCCTTTGATAGACTTTTGTTCCTGTTTGGGAGAATGGTGCATAGAGGATCCGGAGGAATATTGAGCTAAGACAGATTTGGTAGTGATCATTCTGAAAGCGCGTCTGATGTGGTTGAGACACATGGAGAGGATACCTTCTCAGAGCTATGTATGGAGTTCCTGGAGGACGGCGACTGAGAGAAAGACCGCGCCTTCGCTGGTTGGAGGACGTTGAGGCGCACTTGATCCAGCTAGGGGTTCGACCTTGGAGGCACCATGCTAAGGACAGAAAGGATTGGTAGTCGTTTGTTGAGAAGGCCCTAGTTCTCAAAGGACTATAGCGCGTGCTATAAAAGAACAAGAAGAAGATGCTTTGCATTATTGAGCAAACAACAAACTATCAAAAAATTTGCTGGATCAGTTGTTGACAATAAATTTCATGCATAAAAAAATTTCATAGTTCTATGATTGAATTATGTTGAATTATTATTCCTTTTTTTCTTTAATCTTTTATAGGTGTTTACTACACTTCCACTAATAAAAAATTTTGTATTTATTGAGAAGGAAAAAACATTCTCTGGGAAATAATCTTGTATTCATATTATATTGTAGAATTGCAGGAAGTGTAGACTATTAAAAGACATTAGGAAGTAGTTTTGATTATATAAAGGTCTTTATATGTATGACTTGTATGTGTGACTTGGGATACAGTGTTTTATCAAAATTATCTCTTATCGATACAATATTGTGTTGTAAAATTGTACAATTTAGAATTATTTCAGATTTTAAAGGGAGTAATCAAATATTATTTGTTTTTGAACAAGGAGAGCAGTATAATATTATTTCCCTCTGAAAAAAGGGGAAACTCATGTAACTGAATCCAATTTTATTTAATAAGCTGTTTCTTTTTAGCAACAAATACCAAAATCTATGAGAAACCTCAAAGAAGAAATTATATTGCAGTATTTTTATCCAAGGCTTGATATCAATGTAACAAAGGGATTCAACCATTTGTTGAAAGCACCATTTTGTGTGCATCCAAAAACAGGAAAAATTTCGGTACCCTTCAATCCAAAATTGGTTGACAACTTTGATCCAGGACATGTGCCTACTTTACAGTAAGCGAAAAAACTACTCTGCAACTCTCCACATATATACATATGACAATAATAACTTCGTTCGCGGTAGTTAATTTGGATACATTCCGAATGTATTCTAAATATTTTCTGGACGTGTTAAATGCGCATGTTTTTGTTTTCATAAATTCCTCCACGAACGATTCAACAACATTAAAATTATAATTTCAATTCAAAATTAGGTCATTCTATTCTATTTTTTTTCTGCATAAACCCAGAATAAGACTCTCTATTACATGTTCTTGATGATACATAATATATCCAATATAAACTGACAAGTCATTAGGAAACTCAAGAATATCCTCAATTTCTTCCAAAATGTTAATAACTGTTTGCTTTTAATGTCCGAAAACTTATAAAAAAGAGATAATTATCCATATTTGTAGAAGTTAGCTCTATCTCTATTATACACTCTCCTGGATATCCCTTTTCAAAAAATTAAGATCACCATATATGTCTTCTGCAGCTTTTACTACTGCCACGTTTGGAATTCTTTAAATACAGTAAACCAAAAGAATGTCTGTTTCTGCTGTGTTTTTCAACACAATTATGGATCAGAAACTATTGTAAATAAAGATTAAATCAGTTTAAGCTCCCGATGTCGGGGGCTTAATTTAATGATAGTTCAAAGACTTTTAAACTTGGTTTAACACACGGTGTAATTTAAAAAACAGAATTAAGCCAGCGTTAAAGTTATGTAATTAACTTATCATTGTTTGAAAGAAAGTTATTCACTAAATATTTTGCATTTTGATAAAAATACATTTCCTAATTCGTAATTAATTATAGTGGACTCATTGACGAAATAAATGCCTATGATAGAAAGACAATGGAACAAGAACAACATTTGGTGGACTCTGATGCTGGAAGGACTCCATCAAAATCAAAAATAAAAGATTATAAGAAAACTAGTCTCTTGAATAGTGTCGCTGTTTTTGAGGAGTTTCTGCGAGCTCTAGAGAAGGAAAGAAATAACAAGGGAAAAGAGAAAGGTATAAATTTTGATTTTAATTGGTACATCTAATGATAGATTTTTTTTTAGAAATTTCAATGGAGTTTTAGTGTGACTTCAATTTTATAATTTATTATTTAACTGTTCAAATAATTTATAATTTACCTATTTGTAATATTTTTTATTAAATAAAACTATATATTTTATAACATATCTTGTTTTATTTCATATTGTTTCTTATTCCTCCGCTACTTTTTCAAATAGCTTTTAATTTGCTTCTGCAACTCTCTCCATTTTCCGTCCAACTTTTTCTCATGATACTTTAAGACTGGAGCTCCAAAACGTTACTATTGAAAGTGTCCTAAATCCCCACCCCAATCACATGATACATACATTATTTTGGCGCATATACGTTTATATTGAGCTGATATGGTACAAAATAATTTTGAGTCAAAATATAGTGGAATAATTTATTTCTAACAATTATCAATATTTCAATGTAGATACTAGCTTCATCTGATCCTCAGTTTGGAAAAAAGGTTTTGTCCAAGTCTTGGGAATCCACCGAGTTGTAAACCACCAAGAGAGGGATTTAATATGCGATTGAAAATATTCTTAGGAATGTTACGGACACGATGAATATCTCCGATTATACCAGGATGAGCGTTACTTATACTCGGTAAAATCATCATTGTAACTACCAAAACTAGAGCGAACACCTGCAAAAAAAATTTTAAAAATATTGCAGTCATGAGTTAAATATTTTTTTCATATTGAACACACTGGAGACGATGATTATCGGAATGGATTCGTCAGACAGTGTAATTGTGAGTGTTATTGTAGGCCTTTACACCTTAGCTCATCTAATCTAATCTATGCCCTTTTCCTTACATTAATGTTTTTATTGCTTCTACTACTTCTTCTTTCTTTATCTTTTCTAAACACATTCAAGTTTATGTTCTAAAACAAAAACTTGTGTGTAAGTTTGTACAGTTCTGCCAAACTAAATCACCAGCAGCAGTTCCTTCTTCATCTTTACATTTAAATCTTCAAAGGAAGATTTAACTTCGTCATTAAGGGTATCTGTTGGTTGCACTTGGTAGCACCTCCTCGTTTATGTTTTTAGAGAGACCGAATGGCAGGATATGAATGGGTAGAATAAAAAAATATCGGAAGATGTTGTCGCAGCATGACGTGAAAATAATGCTGTGACGTTAAAAAATTTCTCATACGATCGCTCGTTTCTGAGTTATAGGCATTTAAAGTTGCGAAATCAGATTTATAATTCTAAATTATACATTCGAACATTATGAATTTTTAATGAAAGATTACGTATGTCCATGTAGTGTGTTTGAAAGAATAAATAATTTCACACTACTAAAGATAGCAAAAATGAATTTTTCAATCGGTTTTTCAACAAAAAGGTACTCTTTGTTTAACGCGATAAAATTTATAGTTTAGGAGATATGTAGATTTTTAGATCGTTGTACATTCCAAGGAAACCGTTCGCCATAAAGAGACATTCTGAAGAAAACTATCACAAATTGTAATTATTCATTGAAAATACTTACGGGAGGTATTAAAACATAAGCAAACATTTCTAACTGAAATGGTTAGCATACAACTTATTAAATAGAAACAAAAAAAATTGTAATAAATGTTCGAAGTGAGCACTTTGTACTCTACGGAGGATATTTCTTTGAACTTAAAAAATATTCATCTAAACATTCGCAAAGACATTGGGACGTAATAACCTGGATTTATCTGTTTATTGAATCTTTTGTTAGAGGATTGAAAAAATTGTTAAAAAAATTCAAATATAAGTATACGAATCTAAATTTTTTGATAGTAATAATTCCATCTGACTTAATAGACATAGATTTTAGTTCAATCTACAATAAATTAATATCGCTTTTTGACATTTGATATTAGTATAAATTTGAATAAACTTACCAAATATTTAACCATGTTATCACTGTTTTAATACGATTTATGTAAATGGGACTGTTACAGCTTTATTAGATCGAATGATTATTATATACTCATTTATAGGTATTTATTCATTAATGATTGGTATTGCCCGGGGAACTCATGTTTTCCAAATACATTTTTCGGTTTAAAGATGATTTTTAAATTAAGAAACCGTAATTAATATTACATTATTTTTTCAAGTGTAGAATGACTTAAAATTTTCCACAGTGAAGATAATATGCAAATGAACAATTTTGTATTACGTCAAAAATTACAATGTCCGGCTTTCGAAAGCATATTTCATATCAATATCGAATAATCTAGCAGAGGAAAATTTCATGCTAAATTCCTTCACAATGAACTTGTGAAATTGTGGTGTGAAAACTATAAAAAATATTATTTTAATTTACTAGTGGAATATCGATAATAAGTGAAATGTTTGAACATTTTTCTTGCTGGAAGTATATTTTCCGTTTCACAGAAAACAACTTGACCAATCATCATGAAACTTTATACATATATTCTTGAAGGTATTAGAAGTACCAAAAAAATCATTATTACGAAAGATAAAGAAATGATTAGTCAAAAAATATCAAGTTTAGCTTCTTTAACGCCATCTACCAATCCAGTAATAAAGCTTCAACCCTGAGTACTGTAATACACACGTGTCGGTATTTCGGGAGTTACGCGCATGCGTAGCAGACATAAGACGACATCTTTGATATTGCTCGTTTCATTTAGAAATTGATGCTGAAGTTCCATCTTTTTTCAATGTTCGTTTCTTGTACTTTATATCTTTTTTCTTAGTTATCCTTGTAGAAAAAAATCTGTGCTGCCTTTCAACGTTTACAGAAAGGAATCAAAGCTCGTGAACGTAGCAGCATACAACAAAGTCCTGTATGTATCATTTTTTAAAAATCATGTTTGCTACACATGCGCGTAAATTCTTTTGTCTGTCACGCATGCGCGTAACTCCCGAAAATACCGGCACGTGTATTATTGACGGTCACTTTAAATCCAATTGACTATAGTTACAGCTATTTGGATTTTTCTTCTATATTTATATGGTGAACAGAATGAACGCGGACGTGCAAAATGTGGAAAATACACCCCGAATTCAACGCTGCACAGAATTAACATGAACATGACGCTGGTTTGCTAGTAAACATAACCTTAAAAGTGCATGTATCTAAAGGTGACAGATTTTTACATAGTCATGTTTTTAAACATCAAGATTATATAAACAGCAGCAGAACCGGATTTAAGGTATTTTTTTCACAAAAGGTTCCCGACTTCGTCTGATAAAAAACTTCTGCAAGTGAGATTTGCAGTTTAGGAAAGAGAAAAAAACGTTGCCACGGCTGGGGCCAAATCTGGTGTAAACGGTGGATGGTTATCCAATTCGAATTTCAATGTATGAATTTCAGCCAAGGTAATCACTGAAATGTGATTTTTTTTCTTCAAATGCGGTCGCTATTTTGCAATTTCTCCCTCAATCCTAGAAAGGATTGATATGTCCTGTTATTGTTTTACCTTTATAAAGTTAATGGAGACAATGTCAAAAAACGGTGCCAATCTTTGTCTTTTTCGGATCAGGTCGCTTTATGCAATCCACTGTCTTGATTTGTTTTCGTTTGTAAGTGTAGTGGTGGATTCAGGTCATCTACAGTTTTTAATTTATTCATAAAATCTGAGTCATTTTATTACCGTAACAATAAGGCCGGAAAATTTTCATTCGAATGATAGTTTGGTCCAAAGTGGTGAACTTTTTCGATAATATCGTTGGTAGTAGTAGTTTTTTAACCAGCTAGAACGCTCGATGTCAGTGAAGCCGATACGTCTACGGTTGATTTCAGTTACCCAAAGTTTCACCGTCGTAAGTGATGGTGCAGAGTCTACGTACACAGCGACCACCTCCTCTTCCATGTTACCTTTTAAAACCAAATATTTAATGATAGCTTTATAGTCATTTATTCTCATTATAAGAAAATTTTTCTCAACGACTCACTTATGTAGGCTGGAGTTTCTTTACCTTTACGGTACTGACGAAGAAGATTTCTTGAATCCATTGTGCCAGGTGATGAGACAATAATTCTGTTTGACACGCCAGAAACGAAACGACAATTAAAACAATAGATGCACGCAAATTTTCTAACGAAAACCACAAAACTTTGCCACGCTTACGGAGAGCTATTTAAAACAAACAAAAAGGCATCTGGAATTGTTCTGATTCTCGACAGTGCCCGTCCCCAACGACTTTTGTAGCAATTTCAATGAGATATTTTCTGAATTGAACTGAATTGAAACTGTAGCTTGGAGGGCGACGCTTCCACACTGACGTAGAGCTGAAAAAAACGCCACCAAGCACTTCCATTCATTGGCGGCTAGATTTTAAGAAGAGGGTAGTGGTATTACATTAACAGATATGAATAACGACTTGATCGTTGAGGTGATTATGTAGAGGCCATCGGAGGTTAAAATAAAACAACAAAGTATTGAAAATATTCACATATAACAACAGTCGCTTTTATTTTCTAACATTTTGATTCATTTTGTGTGATTGTTGGATATGATGTGAATTTTTGCGACTTAAAATATTAGGAAAAACGTGATTTTTTTATTTTACAAATTTGTCCCTTAGCTCAAATTTTGCCAATAAACAATCTAAACATTGGTATAAATTTTAATATTTTCAAGATATTTTTTAAATCTAGTCAGAATTTTTACTTAAATCAATATATTTTAATAAAATTCTATTTTTATAGAAAAATAAATTCATTTAAAATCAGTCAATACATTAAAAAAATATTTTATAATGTTAATGAATGGGTATTCATAAGGAATATTTTTAATGATGGTCGTCTCCAAAATGGTGGATATTATGTTTATTTTCTTAGTTGCGTTTAAATTCATATCCATGTCCTTGATGGTCGTCTTTGAAAAAATGCGGTTCGTGCTTCACTTCATGCTTTTGAAAATCATGAGGTCTGAAATCGTGTTTGATTTCATGTTTCTCGAAGTCATGAGGTCCGAAACCGTGCTTTGTTTCATGTTTCTCATGATTATGAGGTCCGAAATCGTGCTTACTTTCATGTTTTTGGTAATCATGACGTCCGAAATCGTGTTGGGATTCATGCTTTGGATAATCATGAGGTCCGAAATCGTGTTTAGTTTCATGTTTCTCATAATCATGACGTCCGAAATCGTGTTTGATATCATGCTTAGGATGATCGCGAGGTCCGAAATCGTGTTTGGATTCATGTTTGGGATAATCATGGTGTCCAAAGTTATCTTTCAGCTCAGATTTGTGATAATCACGTTCATGACCATGACCAGGCGCAGCGTTGGAATATATACAGAGGATATTGATGACTATAGCAATACACAGCTGAAAAAATAAAATGAAACTGTAATTATTGGGGAAAAAGTGTGAATGGTAATTATTTCATCAGGTGTCTATGAAGGATACTATCATTTTTTTTTACTACGAGAGTTACTACTTAAGTTTTGAGATAACGAAGAAAAACGAATATTTATTATTATTAAGCATGCTATTTTTGTTTTTCAAAATTTTCTCCATTAAGATTAATACAATTTTTCATCATTGTGAACAAATTGTTGAAGCATTTTTTCTATTCCGATGAGTTTACCTCTAAAATATGTGATTTGAACACATCAACCGCTTCTCAGATGTAGAAAAATGTTGACCTCGCAAATTATTTTTGATCTGCGCGAATTAGAAGAAGTCGTTGGGTGCAAACAAGGATGACGGATGACTTGGATAACTCATAATGATATTTTGATTGTTCAAAACGCTTTTGTTGATGTTGGTGTGTGAGAACTCGCAGTGGTCGTAGTGGAAAATGAATCGTCTTCTACGATTAGTTTCCCCGATTTCTTCCAACACTTCTGGCAAACAAATGCTGGAGTACCATTCAGATTGACCGTTCTACGTTGCTTTAATGAAACGGTGATGACATGTCCAGTTATTTCGTAAAAACAGGCGACGATTTGCTTCAAAGTGCTTCGTGCGCGAATAACTTTTGGTGGATTTGGCTCGTCTGGAAAAACCCATACTAGTCGATTGTTGTTTAGTTTCATAATATGAAAGGATCATATGATGACAGTGTCAGATTTGACATATTCACATCAATGTTGCCTTATTTCAAAACTCAAGTAGCAGCCCTCGTATAAACATGCCAATAGAATAAATTGACGTGCTGAATTGTATAATAATTGAAAACAAATTGATAGTACGTCATCGATTCATGACATCGTTAGTACTGACCAGTATACTGATTATATTCTGACTTTACATGAGTGTACATATGACCAATTAATAAATTCTAATTTGTTTTGGTTTTATTTCTAATGACTAAATCTTTTGTTTATTGTGAGCATATTTTGATTTGATTTTAGAAAATGTGTCTTCAGACTGAATACAATTAAACAAATACTAAACTATTAGAAAATTTTATTAAAAACCATTTTGCATTTATATCCTTTATTTTCCAATATTTGAAGGGCATAATATTCGAAATAATAAAACTACTAAAATTAATTATTTACAGTAACTGTAAACTTACCATCTGTTTTACCATTTTGATAAGTCGGTTGTTTGAAGTCTTCAAGAACTAACCGCTATTCCACTTCAGAACTTATTTATATATGATTCTTCAAGATGATACTCGTGAGTTCGTCTTTTTCTTCAATTAATAATCCGTAGAATTGATATGGTCTTAGGTTAGGGTTTTCCCACAGCTTTTAATCTATGCTAAGTAGTTTTGTGCACAAAAAAATGAAAGAAAGATGAAAATGTTCGCTGCGTTCAAGGTCGGGCAATAAACTTCGCGAATCTTGTTTTTTTCTTCATTCAAGATGATCTACACAGTGCAGTACAGAAAATATAACGTCTTATATTTAATCAATTTCTAGTTAGTCAACTAATTGATCTTTATCACAGGCAACACTACAAAGTTGATTTTTTTTTCTTGCAAGATCAAAATATTACATAGACAAATATTGCACGTGGTTTGACACTAAGGCTGCTTGACATGATGCAAGGCAACGTGCAATGCAATGCAAGACGCAATATTTCTTGATCAAAAGCATGCGCAGATGAACTTTATCTAATTTTTAAATGTTTCTTCATACATTCTCGAATAATTTTCGTATATTTTCTCATCTAAGGTTTGTCCCACCATCGCATAGGTGCAATTTCTGTCCATGTGACTGAAAAAATAAGGCAGCAGCAGATATAATTATTGCGAGTGATGCACTTTTTCTTATCCACTTTACTTAGCTTTGTTATTTTCATTTTTAAACCGATCACAAAATATTGAATAAAATGTGAGGTTAAGAAATTGTTTACTTGATATTACTGGCAATCATGACTCAAAGGACTTGCGTAATGTCAAGTTACGTGTAATATTCGTCCATTAAATTGTCTTGGATCATGTTAAGCAGCTCTATCGTTTTGGTTTATTACGTGCAAGCTGCATTTCTAGATGCTGATCTAACATTTTATTTTTCTTAGGAGTTTTTCAAATGTTTTTTCATCCATTCTCAGCTAATGTTTGTGTGTTTTTTTGTCTAGCTCTACAGCTCAACTTACGTTTCCACTTGTTCTATCTATCCAGGGCCTGGCCCATCATAGCCTGGGTGCTTTTGTAGTCGATCGAACTCCAAATGCAAGGCAGCAGCATGAAGAACATAAATACCTCTTGACTATGATCGGGTCAAAGCGATCATGATCTGAATGTTCGGAAACTAAACTAGATCACTTTCATTGTTGATCGGAGCTAATCGAGTTAATCGGGTCGTAGTCATGTGGTGTGATCCTTTCTATCCTGGTAGATTGGTGGGTGAATATGATTAGATAAAGGGCTCTTTTATTTGTCTGTGGTTTATTTAACTTTAAAAATTTTTTATTCCAGCGTTATGGATAGGTTATTGAGGTTTGCGGTTTTCAGACTTTTCGGTATTTCAGCATAAAAAAAGGCTTATTACTATTAAATTTTAGTGTAAAATCCATATGAGATGAAGAATGGTTGATAACTGCTCAATAACTATTATTAAATAGCTAGAATCTATTATACAACTTGGACACAATAGATCCTTTGGGTCGCAGCGTATATAATTTCTTAATTAACGCACAAAAAGTAATCAAAATCATAAAATTTGCATTCTGCAGATCATAGTTTAAATTTTGAATTTCCACTCCAAAATTGAACGCGATGTTCGGAATCTGTGATCTAAATCTCGTTCTGGATTATAGTTTCCGAAAAATCCTAATAAGTGAAACGATAATCATCAATAAAAAATGCCCGGCGACTATTCTCTGCGTCTTTTTTTTGTGCGGGTATTCCTAAAATTTGTCAGTCCCTTTCAAGTAAATGGTAATTAGAAGAAGACAAGGAGTGTAATAGATTTGTTATATTCACGAATTTAATCTCATGTCAAAACTCGTAGTGTTCAAAAATTTATAAATAATAAATTCCAGCAACGAAAATCACGAATTATTAAGAAGGTTAGATTTACCACGAAAAATATTTTGGCATATTATATCTTCATTTTGGTATTAATTTTCTGAACGTCCTATATATTGTTTTTAATAATTATTACTATCATAAAAAATTAATATCTTTCAATTGATTTATTATTTTAAAACTCGTGATTAAAATTACCGGTTTCGAGAGCTATTAAATTTGTCTTTTTTATTTGAAGTAGTGTACAACTGTAAATTATGAAACCGTTGAACGCTGTTTTATAAATCAATGAGATCTACTAAATATTTATTTTAGAAACATTGAATTTGTTATTATTCTATCGATTAACAAACTACAGTAAAAATCCAATGGAATTATGTGTCAGTCACCTTTGAACTTGAAATACGGAGGAATGAGAGGGAATTATATACTGTCAGAAGTGATAAAAATGGAAGGAAAAGAGCAATAATAATTATTACACCCCTATATTGATATAAATATGATGATAGAGATTCAGTTTTCTGTATAATGTTTATATTAATTCTATGAAAGTTATAGTGATTTTTACTTTAGTTTGTAATTTGCAAATAAAACTTTGAAGCAACAAATTTATCTTTGTATTTGATTTTACTGAAATTATCTTCGCTTGTTATATTAAGTACAACTCTGTATAATTCTTAATGATGGGTTCGTTTTCTACATTTGTGAGCCGATTATGGTTTTACAAAGTGAGAACATCTGTAATAACATATTGTGTCCTTCATTTATCATGTTTCATAATAAAGATACCTTTGTTTTTTCCCCTCAATATTTCAATCTCCATTAATATCGTCTTTTCTAACAAATAATTTCATCTTTCCCTATCAGCGTCGATTTTCTACTTTCAAACAGTATCTCATTCATGTGAACTTATTAACAATTTATCTCTTTCAATTGGATTGAACCTTGTCTAAAATAATTTATAATCTGTACTTTCTGTCGATAAAAATTTATAATCATTTCTAAAAATCTTGAGGGCTACTCAAATTGAACAAATAATGCTCAGCATATTTTTTTTTATTTTTCATTACTGCTTTATATTATATTGAGGTTTAACTTCTGGGTAAAACAATTCGTTTTCTTACTTGTTTATCGTAAATCTGGATATATTTTTCCACAATTAGAAATAAATCGGTTCAAAATCACAATTATTTTGTTTATTATTCTTCACAGTTCATCATCTCTCATCTTTATATCGCCAAGCAACTGAATAGTAAAAAGCATTCAGACTTAAAATAAAAACCATATTTTATCGAAATAATTTATTTACAAATAACATAACTGAGTTGAGAAACATTTTTCACTCTAGTATTACTTAAAAAAGTCTACCACCTTGAAGGTTATTTTGTCCAAATGAAGAAAAACCAAGTTGATTACGTGGATAACCAAGACCATTACTTTGTCCCTGTTGGCTGAAGGTCGAAGCTCCGTACTGGTACCCTGATTGTCCAAGCTGGTTAAAGCCTAACTGACCACGTTTATTATAGTTTGAAAGACCATAACCTCCTCGACCATAGTTTCCTAAGCCTTGTCCTAATCCAGGAGCTGCTTCAGCAATTTGCATTATGCAAAGAATTGAACATACTATAAATAATATCTGAAAAATGAATCATGAAATATATATTATTAATTGGTTAATGGATCGCAAAACATGAACTGTCGAACTTTGGAAACTCGAATTTTCTGACAAGCTAAATCAAATTTGTAATTTTTAGCCGAATTTAATAAGTCAAATTTTGGTGGGGAGCCTCCTTATTACGATTTATTCTTGTTTACAACGGTTTGAAGCGACCAAGTTTTTGTTCTATTTCAATTCGCTTGTACGATTCCTAAAGCTTCCAAGTCTTTTTTTATGATTGTTAATGTTATCAAAACGCTTGCTAAAAACTTTATCAGATTACTAGAAATATAAGCTGATAAAAGAAGTGAAAGTGGCTCTCGAAATAAAGATGTAGGTGTGAATTATGCTATTTCTGCACGAACAGTGTCTATTATTCTGGGAAATAAACAGTCAACACTGTAAGTAAAAGAGGTGTGTCAAAAGGCTGAAGAAAGTGTAGGAAAAGCAATTACAAAGTTATTTAGTCGGCTAGAGCGCAGAATTTGCCTATATCCGAAGGAGTAATTAGAGAAAAAGCATTGGAAACTTCAAGGAAAGCACTGGCTTGCTGGATGAACTTATGTCACGAAAAACAAGTGAGAAAAACAGCGATGTAAGTAATGAAGATTTTTCTAAATTGAAATTTGATTTGTTACCCATTTATTAAAAGGTTATCAAAAATCAGAAAATCAGAAATACTATGAGGTAAGCCTAGTACACGTCTAGATACATTGATGAATCTTACAAAAATGGATGGATCTGAAAAAATGAGATAATCTTCTTCTGACAGGTTAAAGTAATGAACCTAGCTGCTTGAAAAGACATTTTGTATCTAGCTTACGTTGTTCCCGTCGATTTCGATTTAAAAAAATCTATTGAAACTTTTGAGGAAACAAAAAAAAACTTTACATCAATAGTATATGTGGATGAAATAGTGATATATTGACGTTAAAACGGTGACAATACCTAGATGTTTCAACTTGACTTTTCGAAAAACCCAAAGTAAAGTACAAGTTGGTTAAGATATGTAATAAGGTTATATTTGACTGGTTGGAGGGAATAGAAGCAATTTTTTCAAGTCTACGGACGTAGAAAAATTTTTGTATGAAACTTGTGAGTAAAGTAACTTTTTGTCACTCGTAAGATTTATCAAACCGTCCTACTCGTGAAAAAAAGTATTACTTTACTCACTTGTTGCATAAATTACTATTATATTGTTTTGAAAAGCTTGTAATTTTTTGGTATACTCAATGTATACGTAAATTTTTATTTCTATCTTAAATTTTATTCTGAATTTTGTCGAATCCTTGAAAGTATTAAATTAAAAAACTGCTGTATTTATTATTTTAATGTTTCAATAACAATTGATTTGTATCCAGAAATTTTTAAAAAACACTTCTAACTCACCAGTTTGGCCATATTACTGCGTCAATTGATAAACTTAACTTGACTGTTGAATTTTCTTTAAGTTTGTATGTTTGGGATCCATATTTATATAAATGTTCCTTCGGTAAGTATTTCGGAAGAATCTGGTTTTCCCTCAAATTTTCCATAATCAGTAACATTTTAGAAATGGATATTATTCATTTCAAGGAATCTTTTTTATTTAGATTCCGGTATAATATGTTATTAATGACATGCCTACAAACATAATTATTTAGGTAGTAACTGTCTATAGAATAGGTTTAACTATTTAAATACCTATTATTTTACCATTTGTAAATTTAAATAATATCTAATGGAAATGTTAAGCACTTGACGTTTTTCAAAAACGTATATTCTAGCAGAGGAAAAGTTATAACTGGTACTTTGGGGGGTGCCTAGTATATGATAACACGACTAGAAATAAATTTTCGTTCTTTCTCCTAATTTTCAGTTTATTGTTTTTGAGTTGATTATGCACAAAACCGGAAACCAAATACCTTTTTAGGTATAAAGTGTGCTTTAGAGATATAGTAATTATATTAATCTTTGAATTTTTTCATAAATTTTAATTTATCTTTATCTATTTAAATATTGAAAAAATTTATAAAAATCTGGTCGATTTCCTTCAATTTTTTTTACTGTTCGGTATTTATGCCTAGATTTGTCATCAAGCATTCAAAGTTTCTTATGCTCTACTTACTGAAACATGACTCGTTTCCCGTTCATTTCCGATGTTTTTATAGGTAGCTCCTTTCATCTCTCGTGTTCTAATTGAGGTAAGTTTTTCGTTTTGGTCTAAGAACACTCAGTGAATCAAGCCCTTTCATTTTCATTATAATATGAGTGAATTGGTTTTTCCATTCAATGCTGCATATCTCGAATTCTGATTGATATAAGTTGTTTATTTTGGTCTAAAAATACCGAGTAAATCAAGCTCTTTAACTTGAGATATAATATTAATGAATTGGTTGACTCTGAGGAGCATTAAGCGCTTTTTAATTTTCCTGATATTTTTCTCCACTCAATGCTGCATATCTCGAGTTTTTATTGAGGTTAGTTATTAGTTTTGGTCTGAAAATACTGAGTAAATCAAGATCTTTAATTTGATATAAAATATCTATGAATTGTTCGACTCTGAGGAGCATTAAGCGCTTTTTAATTTTCCTGGTATTTTTCTCCACTCAATGCTGCATATCTCGAGTTTTTATTGAGGTTAGTTATTAGTTTTGGTATGAAAATACTGAGTAAATCAAGCTCTTTAATTTGAGATAAAATATCAATGAATTGGTTGACTCTGAGGAGCATTAAGCGCTTTTTAATTTTCCTGATATTTTTCTCCACTCAATGCTGCATATCTCCAGTTTTTATTTAGGTAAGTTATTAGTTTTGGTCTGAAAATACTGAGTAAATCAAGCTCTTTAATTTGAGATAAAATATCAATGAATTGGTTGACTCTGAGGAGCATTAAGCGCTTTTTAATTTTCCTGATATTTTTCTCCACTCAATGCTGCGTATCTCGAGTTTTTATTGAGGTAAGTTATTAGTTTTAGTCTGAAAATACTGAGTAAATCAAGCTCTTTAATTTGAGATAAAATATCAATGAATTGGTTGACTCTGAGGAGCATTAAGCGCTTTTTAATTTTCCTGATATTTTTCTCCACTCAATGCTGCATATCTCCAGTTTTTATTTAGGTAAGTTATTAGTTTTGGTCTGAAAATACTGAGTAAATCAAGCTCTTTAATTTGAGATAAAATATCAATGAATTGGTTGACTCTGAGGAGCATTAAGCGCTTTTTAATTTTCCTGATATTTTTCTCCACTCAATGCTGCGTATCTCGAGTTTTTATTGAGGTTAGTTATTAGTTTTGGTCTGAAAATACTGAAAATACTGAGTAAATCAAGCCTTTTAATTGGAGATATAATATCAATGAATTGGTCGAGTCTGAGGAGAGTTAATCGTGGACATCAAACATGATTTTATGACGAAGCTATAATTATCCAAATAGTCATTGCTGTGGAGCAGCATGAGTCCTCTCGTATATTTAAAAATAAATCCTTATTTTCCTTGGTCACGCCATTACGTTCGAACGGATGACCCCACCCCATTTGGCTTATTCTTTTTTGTCGTGTTTCTTATTGCCAGGAGAAGAAAAAATCGAAAAAATTTAACGGAAAGTTAAGAGTTATTAACAACCATTAGCATTTTAGAACATCGAGTGCTTGATGCACACCAACAGAGGATTAATAAAATTCGGAATGACAACGCCCAACCGCCCGATGCACGAAGTATTTAATCATTAGTTTAGACCTGAAACCCAATATGATGCCAAGGCATTAGAAAACGGATTTTGCACTAAAGTTTAATAAGTAATGGGCACTTTTTATCTTGAAATGGCGAAAAGTATAAAAATCGCAAACCTCAGTAACCTATCAATTAATCTGTTCATGAGAAACTTCAAAGGATCTTATCAGTTTCGGAACACCAAACATCGTGATCCAGTTTTAGATTATGGTCGGGTTAACTCGATCGATCAAGGTTTCGGAAAAATCTATTCTTCAAGAGAGGACAGAATGTGTTGGAATTCTGCCTAGAAGTGAGTGAAGGTAGTACTTAAGTATTGATTGAAAGTTTTTCTTTTGAGACACAAGAGTAATTTAGCCCTTGTTTAGTAACTTTCTAATGCAGACAAATTTAAACCAATTTTGGTGTTGATTTTTTACGTTTGATTGATCTCCTAACACAATTTTCCTTCATAAGAAATATTTATATCCACACATGATATACTTGGTTATATAAATGCGTGTAAATGTTCTTGATTTTAAGTCTCTTCTGTTTTAAAATCAGTATTTTAATAATTTTTGGAAGAAAGATAAAATTTGACGTTTCGACTTTTCTTCAAATCTTTATCAAAATATGATATTGACACTGACAATTTGTGTATTTATATTTATCAATGTTCTAATAAGAAAAATTAATTTTTCCTTAGTCCTTACATCTCAAATATGTAGCAGTACTTAATTAATCAAATGATTTATAGTTTTATTAGAATTTACAAAATGGAGCTATAAATTTTACTTAAATTATTTATAGCTTTTTCGTTTTTATTTCCAAAAATTCTCTTTTTCGTATATTAGATTCCGTTCCAAAATTTTTGAGTCTTTATAATTGAATTTGTTTTTTTGATATTTCATAATTCGTTAACGCAGTTTTATTTTTTTATCGTATTGATGACCTTTTAGTCTATTTTCTAAATATAGAGAAGTCTGCCCTATGTAGACAACGTCACAATTAGTACAAGGCACTTGATATATAATATTACTTCTTTTGTTTTTTGGTATTTTAGATTTCAATTTAGAGAAATATTTGGATAACGTATTATGTCCTTTGTGACTTATACTAATATCATATTTATTAAAATAATTCGATAGTTGTTGGGAAAGTCCTTGAACATATGGTAAGGGAAAATATGTTTTGATGTTTCGCTTCTGTTCTGTTTTTTAATTGATTGTAGTTTATCCTTTTCTTGAATATGTTGTTTATTATTTTTTCCGGATAATTATTTTGTTTCAATGCAGTTTTTGCTTTTTGAATAGCTGAGCATCTAAATTCAGGATCTGATAGTTGGATAGATCTATCAGCCAAACTTATTATCACTGATCTTTTTTGTGACATAGGATTACATGAATTGAAGTTCAAATATTTTTACGAACGAGTTGATCTCGTATACCATTCTGTGTTTATTTTATTGTTAATTTTATATTATGTGACATCAAGAAAACTGATTTTATTATTTTCTTAGGTTTCGATTGTGATTTGAAGTTTTTTATGATAAGAATTGAGTTTTTAATTTATGTTTTCCACTTGATTCTTTGGTACGGCAGTAATGCAACCATCTACATGTATATTATATGGTTATATATTAAGACATGAATGTATTAATTTCATCTAGCTTAATCGTTATTAACAGTATGATTCACCTTCAATCAGATACAATACAAATGAATGAAAAACGGTACTATGAAGCATATAAATAAATTCACATGTCGCATGTTATATTTGTAGGTTTTAGTGAATCAAGTAATAAAATATAATTCCACATTATTTCAAAATCAGGGCGTGAACAGTTGATTGATTGAAGTGGGTAGGGAATTGCTTTTATATTTCACATTTTTTATGTTATTTCCGGAATATTGAATAACACTCCCCACATAAATTATCAATGATATTATTTATAAAAATATACCTTGAATTATCTTTTGCAGCTAGTATTTGCTATTTACCATCGATAGTATTTGCTTGAATAATAAGTAAGAGATTGTGATATATCGTTTGAAAGGTCTCTTCATTTTGTATTCTAAAAAAAATTATTCTTGTAGAACACTAAAAATAACTATGAATATCAATGAGGTACATGTACAATACCTGCTGGAAGATCAGAAATTTCACTCGAGGATTCAATCTACGGCTTATTGGAATGCCCTAATTGGTTATGAGCATGTTGATGTATTAGATTGCACTATATAAGAGATACGTACAATTACTGTTACTTTGCTAGAGCTAGACTGAACATATATGTTACAGCCCTTCGTACAATCCCAGATCATTGATGCTAGCCACCCTGTTTAGTTGCATGCAGAAATTATGTGCTTCAGTGTTTCAGTATCTTGCCTACATAAACTACAGTCGCCGATTTTTTTTATTTTTAGAATCTCAAGGCTTTTATTTGAAAGATAGTGTCCCGTCAGGAATCTTGAGAATTTGTAGATTATTCCAGCTTCGATCTTCCACGGTCTTAGTTTCCGAGGAACAGTGTTTGAGACCGGATAAAGACTCCCATTCGATGATCTATTCTCAAAGATTCGGTTTCTCCTCAGAAAAAATGAAGAAACAGCCCATATAGGATTTTACGATGGACCCAGTATAGGTCCAGATTTGGGTCAAGTATGTACAACTCTAGCCCTAGCTTGGAAGCTATTATTGGCCCAGACTCGAATTGAATCGATATTCAATATATTGTTAATAAAATTATAGTTTTTTGACACATTTCTATTATTCCGCTTTACTAATTAATGTATATATTAGTTAAATAATTACACATATAAAGAAATGATACTATTTTTTATTGTCTTTTATGAATAAAAGAATTTTTATTATTACTCTACTTATTATTATTACTTTTAATGTTGAGATATCTATTATGGATAAGATAATAGAACAAAACTTTATATAGTTATTCAGAATTCTGCTCAGCCTGGCGAAAGTCGGATTACCCAAAGTTCAGCCAGGCTCGGCTGACTATAGAATGACCGGGGCTAAGTTACCCAGACTTCAACCAGGCTTGGGCCATTATTGGTTTGCCAAGGCCGGGCTTTCCAGCGTTGGTCCAAGCTAAGCCCCGTCGTTCAGTCTGGAGGCTCCTACATGGCGGTAATTTAGGAGAATCTAATTTAGGAGAACTTTACCGAATTGATTTAGTATTTCTAGACACACCATTGATCAACTTAGACTTGATTATTTGTGACCTGATCGCTTTTGTAGCTGTTTGACAGTGAGAGAGGATCGCTATATCTCTTTTCCAATAATTCCTGTAAAAATTAACTTAATATGCACACGTTAATGCCTAGAGCTTCCGTTTAGAAGATACTAGGTTGGTTTCACGGTCTATATACAGCTATCCCCTTTCCTGTTGAGATTTTACAAGCAAGCAAAAATGCAATGGAACAATTAGGAAAAAAGAAACGAATTTATGATAAAATGAGAAAGGGAAAACAAGACATGAAGGTAAAATAAGAGGGATCAAAAAAGAGGGATAAGAGGGGAGAAGTTGTAGAAGAAAAAAACCAGTTTGAAAAGATCTGGAAGAAGCATTTTATACAACTGTTGACGGAAAATATAGGGTGTATAGATAACTCAAAAGAAAATTTAGAAGAATTAACAGAAGAACAAACAAAAATGAGAAAATAGAAGTCATTCGAAAAATCGGAGATCACCTGGAAAAGATAGAGTAAACATGGAAGTGTGGCGGGAATGAAAGATTATATAAATTGATGAGAAATATATAAAGAGAGAAAAAGATATGGACAAATCTTTGCAAAGCACAAAAAAGGGATCAACAACAGTGACAAAACTACAGAGAAAATACGCTGCTAAATTTAGCTTTTAAAATAAAGTAGTAGTACACATGGCAAATCCATTAAAGATGCCATACAACCAATTAAAAAGATTGTGAATATAACATATAAATACCATATCGACAAAGAAATGCTGTTCATAGATTTCAAATAAGATTTTGGCTTATCGCGATTACTATGATGGAATTGATGAGGGAGTAAAATAAAGTAACTCATCTTCAACGCTATTCAATTATGGCTAGAGCATTTATCAAGAAATATAGAGTAAACGTTGAAAAATAACAGCATACTCAGACTATACAGACCTCTTGATAAAAAGAAGAAGTGTGCTTGAGAAACTGAGATATATAAAAATTATGAGATATGGCAAGCAATTCAAGGAGGAAACAATAATTATAGGGAGATGATTTCTTCTATTTATCATCTACGTTTTAATGTAGAAATAATCAAATAATTAATAATGTTATTAGAAAATAAATCCTTGGAAATATTAATAAAGGATATATAAACTTGTCCTGGTATTTAGAGTTAACAGTAATTATATAATTTTCACAACTACCACATTTCCCACCTACTGTCATACCAAAAGCATATTGAAGCATTACCAAGAAAATGTTATATCCTGAAATTTCTGCACTGATATCAATAAATTAACGGTAATAAAATAAGGAAATTTTAAACCTTCATATAATGAAAAATAATGTCAATCCTTTTTTGAACATTCGTAAGTGTTCTTTGTATATAAAGTGTATTATGCAACAAGATGAAGGTCGAGGAGTTGATCTATATTCTATATATACCGGGGTGGATATTTTATCCGTACATTGTTAAAATCAAGTCATAGTCTAAGGTACATCATGAACGGTTCGGTAAGATTTTTCATACAATTACTTATATTCTAAAATGAAACTTTATAGTTATAATAAACAAAATTACAAACGAAATAACTGGATATACATTATAATTAAAAGGAATAACTTGTTTTATAAAAATTTATCGCAATTTTTTTTATTTTCAAAATAATTTTTCAGTATTTTGCAATTTTTTCCTCTTTGAAATTTACAACTACAAAATTGTCAGAAAATTATAACACGCTCAACTTGATGAATATTTAATTTGAAAATGCGGAAAACGTTAATGAAATTTTCTGGTACATTTTTTAGTTAAAAAAATCTGTTGTCCAATCAAAAGTTTGTTTCAATGTTATTTGAACTACCAATATTGCCTATCGGAAATCAAGATACGTCAATAAAAATTTTTCGAATTAAATTGAATATTTGTGAAAACTCTTGTCGATTAATCTGGGATGAGTCCCATTTCCTGGCGGATATCTTCCTTTAGCTGATTGATGTCCCTCGGATTGTTCATGTAGACTTTGTTTGAGGTGTCCCCACAAAAAAATCAAGAGGTTTCAAGTCAGGGCTACATGGGTGCCAAGGGATATCACCTCTTTTGGAAATTAGTCTTGCAGGAAACATTTGCGTGAATATTCAAAGAAAAAAGGGCCAATAATTCATTTGCTTGAGATTGCTGCCCACACCGTTACTTTCGGACTATGCAGTGGCTTTTGTTTCATTTTTTGATTTTTTTCGGTCCAATAACGAAAATTTTGTCGGTTTACGAACCCATTTAAATGAAAACGAGCCTCATCTGAAAAAAAGGATGTTGTCAAAAGTGGAAAATCGACTAAGCATTTGTTCAGCAAATGCCAACCTTGCCAAAGTCGGTATCTTTTAATTACTGCGTTAACTGGAGCTTATAAGGATGCAGTTTAGGATCCAACTTCAAAATTCGCTGTAAATTCACCCTATCAATATTGTCTGTGGTCCTAGACGTTCTTGGACGACCTTTTGCTGGCTTGAACGCTTAACCCATATTTTAATTGAACTTGAAGCTTCATTAATGTGTCTTAATCCATATTCTGAACGATACAGTCGCCTTGTCCAGCCGTATGATCGACCGTTCTTGTAGAACGTGCGAACATAAAAAGCGCTACGCTTTCCGTGGAAGTGACTCGTGGCTACTAAAACTCCACGAGTACAACTATTCAGCCACGCAGCCTATAATGTCTGCCCTCGTGCTTTGTTTATATTAACAGCAACGCTAAGCTTGACAGGAAACTGAATTAGAATGAAAGGTCGGTGGGAATAATTGGAATCATCATGGATAGCAACTAACCACAAAAATGACACTTAACCTCAAAAATTCAAATAGTTTTATAGTGTATATATAATAACAGAAATAAATAACAATCAATTGGATTGGATGTTGACGTGACTGTTGGTATTACAGTACTCTGGGTTGGAATTTCATTACTTGAATGCTAGATGGTGTTGAAAGAGCTAGACTCTGAAATTTTCTACAAATAATTTTTTCATCTTTCGTATAAAATGTTTTTTGTTTATAAAAAGTATCCTATGTTACTTCTAATACCTCAAAGAATATGTGTACAAAGTTTCATTATTATCGGTTAAGTAGTTTTCGCTTGAATGCGTAACAAACAAACTTACATTGATATTTCTAAAATTAGTAAGGATGACAAGAAAACCATGTCTCAAAATGATCATTTTGTAATAATTAAGACATACTGTATACATTATTAGTGTATGAATGGATATTTATATTCCAGGTAATTACATTTTTCACTATATTAGCAGTAGCCTCTACTTCTCCTAGTGGATTGGGTCTAGGACTCGGCTGGGGTGTTGTAGCCCCACGAGCCGTTGTAGTTCCTCCAAGCTCAGCTACAGTAATTTCAAAACCAATAGAACTACCTCATGCTTATAATGTAGTCTCTGGGCCAATAATTGCTTCTGCACCAGCTATTGCACCAGTTGCTCCTTGGGCTATTGCTCCAGTTGCTCCATGGGGTATAGCTCCTGCTGTGATTCCTGCACCAATTGCTGCTCCTGTGGCTCCTGCAGGTGCTGTAGCTGTTACCAATGGTGGAGGTAAGTTTTAATGATATTTCTAAATATCATTAAAATCGAAGTTACAAATTTTTGACGTATTCTACTTAAATTATCTATCCTATATTTTAGTATACTTTAAATGAAAACAATATTTTTTGAATTTTAGGTGTTGTCGAAGTAAGTGGACACGGTGCAGTTGTATCCGGACCTAAAACGGCCCCTGTAGTTATCGAAGGCCCCTCCGGTACCGTTAAGGCTAAAGGACTCTGGGGCCCAACTTTGGCTGGAGTTCTCCATTGAATTAAATCTCATGCACGTGATAACTTTTACTGAACCTAACGTTGGATGCCTCAATACCTGATTCTTGATTTGTATAGATTTATTTTAATTTATAATAAAAGCTTGAATATATCATAAAAACGGATTGAAGAATGTGTTTTTGGGTTAAACTGATAAATATATCTGATGGTATTGCATTAAATAGTATTATTTCGAATAAGTTCTCTCTGTCACATGTCCAAAATTTATATTTTTTAACAAAAGGTTATTGATTGGTGATCCTAGGTCAGATATTTTTCGTTTTTAATTACTTTAATGATATTATGTTAATCTTGGGAATCAATTACCTATTTCGGAATATCCTTCGACCCTTTAATGTCGGTTAAACAGTATTTGAATTTAATACTTAAGGCGGTGGCTTAGAGTGAGGTCATCGAAGTATTATATTTATACAAAGTTTATTATATTTATTACAAAATTTATTATACTTATACAAAGCACTGATTTACCATGCATGCGATTATCCGTAAAAAATCGTTTACTGCTCAAGTTTTGGAAACAGTCGGTAATCGCTAAGTATTACGGTTTTGAGATAACCTGTGACTTGGTGCGTTATCTTGATGCAATAAACTAAGACCATCCTGCATCAGATCCTATCTTAGTTTGTCTTGGTACTTCTTACGGTTTTCATGATTCGTTTTCAATTAATCTGTGTTCCACTTTTTCCAACATATTCTGACTTTGCGTTCTCTTATTATTTTCATCTTCATCTTTTATAATACTAGGAAAAAGTCTGAGTCTGCATTTGCTCCTCTATAAGACCTCGTTTCCTATACAATACTGTTTCTACTTCCTCGATATGGGTATGTGATCGATATTAATCCCAGCCTTAGCCACGTTATCTTATGACGTTTTGTGCTCACTATGAAGGTATTCGTGTTTATTGCCAGATTGCCCAATCTCATTCCATTGTTGTTTGTTACTCTTAGGTATTTTCTAGTATATTCCTTCTATTTCATCATAAAACTCCTCTCTGACTTCTTGATTAGTTTCTTCCGTAGTTGCGTAGACATTTACAATATAATCGTCTGCTTAATTATTAATCTAATAGTTAAAATAAGAAATAAAGAATTTCTATGAAGAAATACAATACAATAAAGCGTAAGCTCAGAAGAAATAAAAAATAAAAATAGGGAAATGATAATAGATGAGATCGAATTGATCCAATGATGGAAAGTAGTATATGGAAACAAGAGACAATACCAGAAGCGTGGAAAATGGCAATGATGGTACCAATACACAAGAAAGGAAAAAAGATGAATGCAGAAACTACAGAGATATCTCTAAGGCTATAGATAGTAGAGAATATGGAGAAAATTTATTCGGAGACTACCAATGCGGGCTCAGATCTGGAAGATCAGTCACAGATCATATTTTCACTCTGAGGCAAACGCAAAGGATGGGGTATTAATATGATTTTCCATAAAGGTAAATCCGTTATTCACTACGCTGTTCAATATAGTATTAGAATGGATAGTACGTAAAATCGATTTCAACAGAACAAGGATAGTAAAAACAAGGTCAACACAACTACTGGCAAACGCGTAGTAATTCATTTCAACATCGGAAAACGAGCTTAAGGAAATTTGCAGAAACAGTGGATTTACGAGCTAAAGAAGATAATACCACAAAGGAAAAGAGCGGAAAAGAGATTTTTTATACAATTGAATGCAGAAAAAGTAATTCAAAGTTATGTATATCTTGGGGTGGTTATCTAGGATGACGATGACGAGGGAAGAAATCTAAATGCAAGGATGACGACAGGAACTAAACAAATGAGAGCAATGAATGCGATAATGAGTTCCAAAAAAATCTCCAGAAAACAATAAAAAGACGAACAGTGAGCTACGGAGACAAAACGGGGTTCTTAACAAAGCAGAGGAAGAGAACTCAGATATATGGGAAAGGAAAATACTCAGTAGATCAAAAGGAGAGAGAATTATGGCTGAGTAGAACAAATGATGAAATACGGAATTTATTTGGAGAAGCAGAACTAAGCAAAATAATAAGATCCAAAAGAATAGAATGGCTGGGAGTAGGAAGATAAGATTCAGCATTTATTATTTTTTGATTCCTTGAAAATTATTACAGTCTAAAGAAAAGGTGTATATGTTTTTATTTAAAGTATTGAAAATAGTGAACTTTAAATTGTTGTGTGAATAGGTGATAGCATATAAAAAATAAGATTAGTAATCTTATGTGAGATTCATGTAGAGAAAGAAGGAGAAAAGTATTTATAGAGTATAAAAATAAATCACTTATATAAACTGTATATGTTGGTTGGAATAAAAAGAAAATTAAAGATAAAATAACATAAGAAAACATGTTGATCCCTTTTATTTTCTTAATGCGCCCATATATCTTCATATGATTGAAATTCTGATTCTTGAACGCTTTAAATGAATCAGATACCAAAAAGTTTTCTGTTCTACCATACTCTCTGTTATTGTTTGAAAACAAATCGACAACTGAGTGAAATATGGCAGAATTTTCTTCTAATTTGTTCAGAATTGTTTTACTAAACTTAATCCATGATTTTCTCAAAATTAGAATGTTCGGGTGAAGGAAATATTTGGACCAAATATGCTATTTTTGTTTATTAATATATTTTCATCTATTAAAGTTAGCATGATCACAGCTTTTGTGAAAATTAAGTAGAATTCTAATCTGAAAAACAATTCTTCATCTCAAAAATTTCTTTCAACCGGGAAATTGATTTTTACTAAACTTTGTCGTGCATTTGAGAAAAGACAAAATTTTTCTTGATACCATGAAACATTATCTTAAGTTTGTTTAATTGAAATTAATCCAATTTGAAATTCTTTCCCCAGTTCTCTTTGTATTAGTGTAAACATATGACCCTCGCTTTTTACTTAATTTTAAATATACAAAAACTAAAATAGGTTTCAATTTTAAACTCTTTATTGAGCAAATCTTGCAAATAAATATAAATTTACAAAAATTTTCACAACCGTAGTACATACACATATATTGCTAATATAATTTAGAGAGCCCCTCAGACTTATCCAGGTCAGGTTTGTAAAAGTTTCCAGTGAAATCTTCAATGGGAAAATATACTTAGAAATGTGAAAATTATAAAAAATCACCAAAAGAATTTAAAAGAA
This sequence comes from Diorhabda carinulata, assembly GCF_026250575.1. Taxonomy (NCBI): domain Eukaryota; kingdom Metazoa; phylum Arthropoda; class Insecta; order Coleoptera; family Chrysomelidae; genus Diorhabda; species Diorhabda carinulata. Next base: position 9,549,974 of record NC_079463.1, read on the forward strand.
ATTTTGACGTTGAGAGAAATAACAAGAAAAAGATATTAACTACTTTTTTTCCAAATTGAATTGTCACTGGAATATTTACATAGTTTTTGTATATGTTTTAAAGGTGGAATTACCAATGACCAGCCCAGGCTCCGTGACCACCCCAACCTCCATGACCGTATCCCCAAGCACCTGAAAGAATACATATGTTGAATTTTTTTCAAATAATGAATAATTCTAACAACATTTGAATATAACAGAGAAATTGAGATCAAAAATATTAGAGATGTCATAGATACGAAAATTGATCTTACCAATAGCTGGAGCAGCCAGAACAGCTGGGGCAGCAACGGCGGGGGTAATGAGGGCACCGTGGTTTACAGGTCCAACAACAGCACTTGGTCCAGCTACAGGTCCAACAACAGCACTTGGTCCAGCTACAGGTCCAACAACAGCAGCACCAGCATCACGTGGTCCTACTACAGCACTAGGTCCTGCTACTGGTCCAATTACTGCAGCACCTCCAGCATGGGGTCCAGCTACAACAGCTCCGGGAGCAACGGGTCCTGGAATAACAGCTCCGTGAGCTACGGGTCCTGCGAGAACTGCTCCATGACCCCATCCACCATATCCCCAACTGGGAGCAGCAGAAGCTACGGCCAAGGTGGCGAAGAAAGCAAAGACCTGAAATAATACTTAATTATTGAATTTTGTCTGATTGAAAATAGTTTGTAGTTTCATCAAGGGAGCTGAAAGCATTTTTCACAGAAGAGGAACAATGATACTGTAGTGGCTTTGCATTTTCCGTTTTAATAACAAATCCAATAATAATTTTTGAAAGATATCCCTAAAGGCATATAAAAAACTGATTGTTTTCTAATATATTTATTACAAAGGAGGAATTTATTGAAAGATATTTTTTAAAAAGTTTTATGGTCAATGTTTATAAATTCTCTTACCAAAGTGTTCATGTTGAGATCTGTGTGATAAACAGTACGGATTGAGAACCATTCACCCCGTTATATATACGAAGTTTTTGACCTTCCTTGTACCATTTTAATTGCTGTTACATTGAATAATTGAGAGAAATAAAAAAAATAGTTACACCTATTACCGCTTTGTTCGCATTGTAATATATACAAGAAAATATGTAGTATTATTATATCCCACGATGACAAATTCTTGTAAGATTTTTAATCCAGGATTCTTTTATGGTTCTTTAATTTTTTGACTATTAATATTATAAACGGGTGCGCAATCAAATTCGTTATGTTCATTATTAAAAAAATGGTTAAAGTATGTTATACAAGGTACTTAAAATTTGAAGCCAATTGTTGAAGAAAATCGTAACAACGACCTCTATCAATGAAAAGGCGAACAAGAATATTGATCTATTGTAGCCATATATTCCTAATTATTGTCAAAATTAATTCAAAAAATGATTTCGCAAATTTTTGTTAAATTTAATATGAAGTTAGTCAAAATATTTTCAAATAGTATTTTATATACTCATTATACGAGGATAGTTCCAGAAATACCTGGTATAACCTAGAGATGGCGGCAGTTGATTGAAAAATACCACTGTATTAGAAAGTACACAATCTATACAGCACAGCATAGAAATATCCAGTAGAGACACTCGAGAAAAAGTTTTGCATGCTTGCGCGAATTTACACAACCAGCAAAATGGCGATTTTTGGAAACAAAAAGTGTGTATAAATGTAGCACAATGTGATTTGTTAGTTGAAACTGTTTTGTTTTAATTTTTTATAGTAGTTAGGGTATAGTGTTGAGACTAAATAGATCAGTTAGTGTGTTAGAAGTTAATACAGACTTTAAAAATTGTGTTTATTGACTATATTGCTAAGGTACAAGACTGCCGGAACAAAATGCCCATGCAATATGTATGTGGATATTTAATACGCAAATTTTTAATTATACATCGTTGTCACATGACTTTATATACTTATACTGAGACTTTTGTAGGATTACTTTCGCCTGATGATACTTTTATGATATATATTTTAAAATTAGAAGACATTTTCCAAGCTAATTTTGATAATATTCTAATTGAAAACCGAGTGACTCATAGATACACAGAGTTATTGAAATGGTGCCAGTTTAATCATCTATGTGGTCAGTTTCTACTTGAATATTTAAAATTGCTATTTATTCGTTTATTTTTTTCTTTAAAATTTGTCACTAGAAATTTCAAAACGCAGTAGGGACGTCGTGAATCAATTATTGCAACAAATTTATAGATACACTTTGATCACTAATAAATGTATATTGAAACGCAACCTCTTATTTAATTTTATTTGGTGAATATTTACTTTCCTGCTCCTATTTTCCTCTGAATTATTATTTAATAATTTATCTCACATTTTCAATATAACAGGTATCAATAAATTTTTGGAATTTCACAATTCCTATTAAATTTGGGATAACTATCTAGCTTAATTAACAAAATTATTGTTTATCCAATTACGATTGTTTTATTCTTTAATTTCTATTGGAATACTTATCATAAATTTAACCACCAGTAAAATTAGATACATATTGCTTTTTACAAAACCTTTACTACATTTCTTCTTTAGTACCCGAGCGTTTAAACTTCGCTCTGAAGACAACCACGAACATGGCGCAAGGCCATTGAAACTTAAAGCATTGTCTTATTGGGTTAAGGGTAGTCAGAATTTTAAAAAAATCATTTTTTTTTTGTATTTTCGTTAGTGTAATATCTTAAAAATATTCTCTGGAAATTTCAAGTTGATCCGATTATTAGTTTTTGAGTTATTCGACAAATAACAAAGAGAGCTCGGGCACTTCAAAGCGCTCGGGAGCAGGTAGCTAGCGGTATGCTGAAAAAATGGATGCTGCACGTGTGAAAGTGGCAGATTAGCGCGCCAACAACACTCGGGAAGGCAGAATGCTTCGTAGACAACAGCAAATTGATGTTTTGGAAACTTCCACAATGGCTGAAGAACTATTATATGGCCCAGGAATAGATGACTCTTAGAATACATAATAAACTCGGGCCTGATCGAGGGATTTTTTTTTCAAAAATTTCGATTTTTTAAGACCAATTAACTGTTGATTTTTTCCCAAAAATCTAGACAAAAATTTCCTGAGGCCGTCATTTTGTTAATTTGAAAAAAAAAACCCTTCGATCAGGCCCAGGATTATCTATTTATAAAAGTAATTTTTTTATCCGATTGATTTTAGATGAATCTCCAAGGACTTTGGACGATTGTCACCACAAGGACATTTTTTTGGAACTGGGTCAACACAGACAGCTATAACTTTGGAAATTAAATTTTTTATTTGAAATGTTCGTGACTTCAAAACATTGTATATAACTACTTTTGTAAAATAACACGATTTAATAGCAAAAAAAGTACTCAAAATTCTCATTTTTTCGTGCCTCTGACTACCCCTAACCCCTTATGGGAAGTGTCGCTATTGGCTTATACTTATACTGTGACATATGTTACAAGTTTGAAGACGCCACGGTGTTTAGTATTTGTTTGGAAACCATCAATACGTTTTTAGTGAATACAACCCAAATTATTTGAAAGGCATTAGCCCAACCAATATAGAAGCTGGACTAGATTCTACTTTAGGTGAAACTGCTCCTTCGTTATCGACAGAAAAATATTGGGTAGCACGTAAAAGGAGATTTCATTGAAAAATGAATATATTTTTTTCCAAAATTTTTATGTTTTCGTTGTTGGACCAGATACTTCTGAGACCATTCTCGTATATAGATCGAGATAATTTCAAAATATAGTTCTTGAAGACATCTATTATTTTTCTTCATAAAATTTTTGATACCGATTAAAATAACCCATAAATACATAATACATGTTTTGAGTAGTGCCACGGTACATATACACAGGTAAGTCTATGCACAGGCACGCGCCATCCCTCTCGCACAATGTGATGTCACGTTGGAATCAACATGTGAAGAATAATGTATGATGTATACTGTTATAAAGTTTTTTTTTATTGCAAAAATACTATTTGGAGCAAAAACATGTCAATTATGTATTATTTATATAGTAATTGAATTCACTAGTTAAATTTTAGGTCCTTAAGGCCGCGTGTGGTTTACAAGGAATACAATTCCCTGCCTGTTCCGTGGAATAAAAGACTATTTAAAATATGATGTGCAAAATTATGAAATTAGTTATTCAATTTAATAATATATAAATAAGGGGTGTCGTATCTGAATATTATTTTGTGATTGGGGGTTGGAAGGAATATTTAGCAGAGTGGATTTCCAATTGGTTTATAAATCCAACAATACATTAAAACAATTGCTGGGCAATTCTATGGATAAAACACCGAATTAGGAAAAGAGTGGTATATATGAAATTAGCTGTGATGATTGTGACGGAAAGAATATTGGGCAGATTAAGTGATCCGTTACTGTCCGGTTTAAAGAGCACATAGCTCATTTGGAATATGGACGGACCAAAAGATCAGGTATTGCCGATCACGCTGCCAGTCACAATCATGACATAAATATTAATAATGTAAAATTGTTAAAAATTCTATCCAATAATAAATTGTTGGATGCATTCGAAAGCATTGCAATTGCTAGATGTAAGACACAGGGCCAATTCCTTACAGCCTACTCTATAGTTAAGTAGTCAAAGAATGAATATGAATATTCCCGAGTGTTTTCCCGCTGGAATTAATTTTCGCGGGAGAAGGTTTATTGGTGGGAAAATTTAGTATAAAACAGGTAAGGCAAGTTATAAGGTTTTAGTTTACCTTCAGTCTCTGAAGACGATAACTTGGTTATCGAAACGCGCGTCAGACAGTGTAATTGTGATTGTTGGTATAGTGGTGGTATAAACAGTGTATTCAGTATTCATTTATCATATTTAACATTTTATCTTTTCGATCACAGGGTCCTCCGTCAAGTTTTTTTGTTGGAAACCAAAGTATTCAATACCTTCTATGGTATTTAGCATGTAGCGACGGCATCATGATCTCATAGTAGAAAGTACAATATTTTAAAAGAAAATAATAACAGTTAGATTAACTCTATAATAGCACACACAAAAAATATCACAAACACACCAAAACCTAGTGAATAAGTACAAATCCAACTTAATCTTAATGACCAAGAAAACATGTTGATTCTAGCGTGACATCGTGCGCGAGGCGTGTCAAAGTTTTTTTTGAGAGATACAGAATTTTAAACTTTCAATAACTACCTGGAAAGCATAATAACAAACTGTTTTGGTAATTGAATAATGCATATTTGACATACTTTATCAAACATGCATTATAAAGAAGCTAGAAAATTTGAAATGGCTTTCTTCATATCGATCACAATCAAAATAAGAAAGCTGTAGATCGTCTATTTCCAATCAAGAATATATTTTTAAATATACACAAATTCACTTTATTTGAATATAATCGCACAACTTCATGAAATTGGTAACATCGGTTGAAAGAATCAACACGTGGAAATTGAAATGATTCATAGGAGCTAGAAAAATATCTAATCGTACATACAAGGATGTTACTGGCCCAACGTAATCTATTTTTAGCTCCATACACTATTCCTAGCGCTTTTCAATAAGTTCGATATCCTTTTTAGATACGTCAAGCTCCTTAAAATATCCATTAAGTCGGACATCACTTCTTCATTGTTGGAAGATCTTTGACCACCGAGACATTTTTTCAAGTCTGGGAAAAGAAAATAATCCGAGGAGGCTAAATCTGCGAATAAAGTACATGAGGTAGCAATTTAAACGTTAATTCATCAATTTTGGCCATTACAATAACGGATGTGTAAGCTGGTGAATTGTCTTGATTAAGCAACACCTTCTTCTTAGCCAAAATGCGGCCGCTTTTGCTTGGTTTTTCCGCTCAAACGTTGCAATAAGTTCGCATAATAATCGCAGTTGATAGTTATTCCTTCTTAAATGATAGTTATCCAGAAAAACCGACGCCATGACATCGCCTACAAATGGAACGACCTTCTTTGGAGCCGGTTCTCTCTTTTCAGTCCATTGTTTTGATTTCCTTTGTTTTGAGTGTGAAATGATGGACCCACATTTAATCCATGGTTATGAAACGTCGCATAAACTCGTTTTTTTTTTATTCCATTGTGAGCAAACGCGCACAGCTTTTTCATGCACAAATATGCGATATACCGCACTTTTTTTATTGCCTTCTACGCGCAATTTCGTCGACGATCATCCAGTACCGCTTTGTCGATTTTCTGGAGTCATGACATCATTTGGTCGATCACTGCTAGTCTTCGCAGGTCGTACAGTATCGTTTAAACACTACTGTCCAATTTTTTACTGTTGCTAACGAAGGAGCAGTCTTACCTAGAGTAGAATCAAGCTCAGCTTCGCTTTCAGTACTTCTGAGACCATCCTCATATTTCCACATCAGAACCAAAGTGGAACGTAGGCTACAAAGCCCTGAGTAGGACCCTGATTCATTTCATTTAAAGATAAGGACATGAGTCATAATTTTTCTCAGCAGAAGTATTCAACAAAAAAAGGAAACGAAATGGTAATTGAAGATAACGAAGCTTAAATTTTCTGATTTAATATTCTTAGAAGATATACTGCTAGAGGTAGCTCATCTTTCACAACAGAATTGGGCTAATAATTTTGCAGTTTGGGAATTTCCTTAACATTCAAGTGGACTATTTAATCTTTGGATTGGTTATGGTGAATCCATTAAATTGCTCTTAAATATTCTGAATTTAACACTGTTGGATACGTTAATGTGGCCGTTACTGAAGAAGGAAGATTATTTAATAATGAAGAATAATGAAGAATATCGAAGATAAGATGAAGGCATCAATTTATGAATTAAATCAAATCCATTAATAATACTATCAAAAATAACTTCACTTATTTGAGGAAACGATTTTACCTCTGTGTATTAAATAATAATGATCGCGACTCCCAGTTCTTAAGTAGACATTTTTTATTTTATACGACCATACTTTTTTCTATTGTTATATTCACTATTAAGTTAAAAAAAATGTTTAAGTATTGACTGCATAACAAGAATATTTAGAGTAACTTCACATATTTTTTTAATCAAAAACTTTGAAACTTTGTAACGTATGCGTATATATTCGTGATCAGCAGAAAAAACCGAAAAAATAAACAAATTAAGTTGCTTTTAATGTATTATTTAACTTTTATACATTTTCATATGTGAAATAATTTCGCCAAGGCTTAAATGGTTTTGCGAAAATTTTTTGTGAAATATTTTTTATGTATTTGTATTAGTTAATAGAGTTCAGGTTCAGATAAGTTATTTCTTCTAAATATCTATGCTATGAATTTAATTTAATTTTGAATAGAAATATTCATATATAAAATATGAACACTCCTGTGAAGCACACTTTTCGTCTCATTTTTGTCTTTATTTTTGGTTAACTATTACGTTCTCAATAATATTACTAAGATAACTGATCGTTAGAAAAATAGGGATTTAATTTTTTTATTTGAGAAACATATATACAGTGGTATAGTAATTATTGAACTGTCGTATGATCATAATCATCATATGTATCATAATTGTTATAAAACTGAAGCGATTTTATCTCATTCTAGATCAGTTATATAAACGGTGAGTCAGGTGCAAGGTTATCAAGTATATAATATAAAAATGTCATAAATTGAATGCTGTATTAATAAATTATTAACTATAACACTATGACATGAAAAAAATTTTCTTATACGACCCCTAGTTTCTGAGTTAAAGGTGAAATCATAACTTACATTTAAGTGTATTTACGAAATTATATATTCGAACATAATTAATTTTTAATGGATGATTACGTATGTCCATGTGTGTTTGACGGAATAAATAATTCTACACTACTATTTGAAGACCAGGTGCGGCACATACCCAATGGTTAACAATCCGTAACTTCTACAGGGACAACCTGTACAATCTAAAAATAGCAAAAATAAATTTTTCAATCGATTTTTCAACAAAAAGGTACTCTTTGTTCAACTCGATAACATTAATGGTTCAGGAGATATGTAGATTTTTAGATCGTTGTACATTCCAAGGAACCGTTCGTCATAAAGAGACATTCTGAAGAAAATTATCACAAATTGTAATTATTTATTAAAAATACTTACAGGAGCTATTAAAACATTTCTAATTAAACTGCATACTGTCAAACATCGTGTTACTATGTTCAAAATTCAATATTCAAAGTGATGTTGATAGAAATATTGATTAATTGAAATATTGATTCTGGTTACTATAGGAATTTTTATTAATTTTTAATTGGTTAGATTATGAATGAAGTTTAATTTTTATAGGTTAGATAAGGATAAGTTGTGGTGAATGATGTTCAATATTGGTTAGTTAATTTATGGATAACATTAAATTTCAATAGGCTAAGTCGTTATGAATGTAGCTGAATATTTATTGGTTAGAATATAAATGACGATAAATTTTATAGGTTATGTCGTTATAAGTGAAGTTGAAATTTATAGGTTAGGTGAGGTTAGTCATAAATTACACTAAGGTTATTTAAATCAGTTTTCCCATTAATCCATTGATGATTTTGGGCAAAATATGTTGTTTCTAAAAATAGACGTTTTTGTGTAGTTATTTTCAGTTGTCAAAACTTTACCAGATTCATAATTCATATTGTGTCCTTTATGATAGGCATGAGGCGCTAATGAACATCTATCAGGACCTTTTCGACTGACCAATGTACTTTTTGTCACAATTTAAACAAGGTATTTCATATACTATGTTAGGCAATTTATTGATTTGTATTTTATCTTTTACTTTAGTAAAAATGTATTGAATATTAAGTCATTGCATGTTTTGGCTTTCTCCGCTATTTTTCTCAACCTTTTCCTCTCCTGGGTATTACTCCACCATCCACGGACTCCCATTTTATTCAGATCTCTTGACTTTCCCATTGACTTTTTGGTCTTACTTTGGGATGTTTTCCCATTCTGTTATTTTTCAGCTTCACTATTCTTTTTCATCCGTTTTATGTGTCCTAGCCCTCTTGTGTTACTTATATAAGGAAAAAATTGAAATGTAGAAAAATTCAGTCAGCTCCGGCTTATCAAATAAAAACAAACAAAACTATAATACATGTTCGAAGTGGAGACCTTGCACATATACACACTTCCGTAGTCTACGCAAGATATTTCTTTGAACGTGGAAGAACATTCCAAGATTCTTCCTTATAGAGTCACAATGGAAGTTTATTCTATCGATTATTTCGTTTATTGTGTTTACCGGTGCTGCATGTACCAAGCTGTTAAGATACTCCCAAAAAAATGAAACCATTGTAATTAATTTAGAGGAACGTGGTGGCCATGCAAATGGACCTCCCCGACGGATCCACCTATTAGAAAAAATGTTATTAAGATGATTTTTTACATAATTTAGGAGGGGCTCCATCGTGCATCTTTGCCTTTTTCGGAGCAGCTTCGCCTTTTACAATTAACGGTTTTTTTTTCGTTTCAACATGAATAAGAGTTTTATCTGCAGCTATGAATGGATGGAAAAAATCCGATTTATTTTGATAAAAACGCGTTAATAAGGCCGGGGAAATGTTCATTCGAATATGTTTTTGGTCCAAACTGAGCAAATACGGATAGCTTACGAATGCGTAATTGTCTGTTAGTTTATGGAAAATGCACTCTTTAGATATGTTGCTAGCGTCTTCTACCTCTCTAGCACCAATTCAACAGTTATTCAGTACCATTTTCGATAATATTATCATAGCTTTCCGAACACTCGTCGTCACGATGTTAAATGATGGTGCAGAGTTTCCGTATTTTCTTTTTTCGTTTGCGTATGCGTATAGATACCAAATGGCAATTCGATAGTCAATTTGTTTCAAGAAAAATCTTTACAACGACCTACTTATACAATATTTTTGAACAGAGGATTCAAATGGCTAAAATTTTAGTAAGAGCATCCCCTCGCGTTTTTTATGTGCTGACATTTTCAGTCGAAAATTTATAGTAGGATAACAAAATATTATTATGTACTAATGAAATAATGACAAAAAAATAATGATCATGTATCTAGCTTCCGGAATTTAGTTAATGTAATAATACATTTTTAAAATTTTCCATTTTCAAGGTGTATGTACTAACCAACCCACTCATATCCATAAATATGTCGTTAGGTGAGTAGGTAAGAATTCATTTAAGCGTGAAAAAGTCTATTCCATCACAATGATTTCAATAAATTAAATCTACAAGTAGTAAGACTGGAAGGATATTATCTAAATTTTTCTCGGAATTAATAATTAAATAGGCTAGTCATACATTAATAAATATTATTTGTATCAGTTTTATTTTGTAAATTATTAATAAATTCAATGAATATGAATGAAGTGAATAATTAAATTAATATAATTAAAAAGTGAACAAATTGATTTTTACCCTGATCACATAATTTATTTAATTGTGACGAGATGCATGAAGTATACCTACTTTTGCTTATTTGATTTTGTTACCACGAAAAGAAGAAATTGAGGGAATTTTTGGACCAGCCCTATACAATTCATTCATACAATTTATAATACTAATAGTCGTAGAGCTGGCTACAAAAAACAGGGTCGATAAGGTATGCGCCATTTCAGCTTGTAAACTGGCGATCCCAACTTAGTATTTCACCAAACGTCACTTCTTAAGGTCAGCACAGGTCGGATATGAAAATGCCAGCCGGTTTTCCCGAACGAAAAAATTGCTTGAAAAACCTCATAACGTGCGCGCGCGAAATCTTCTGTTAAACATTAAACGTGCGGTTTAAGCCTCAAATAGGAGGGGTGTAATAGTGCAAGAAGTTTTGCAGGCCGGAAAACCCTCGTAAGAAATGATCGAAAGTGTCGGAAAACTTATCTGAAAAGCCTCATAACGTGCGCGCGCAAAACCTTTTGTAACGTGTGGTTTAAGCCTCAAATAAGAGGGGTGAAATAGTGCAAGAAGTTTTACAGGCTGGAAAACCCTCTTAAGAAGTGATCGAAAGTGTCCGAAAACTTATCTGAAAAGCCTCATAACGTGCGCGCGCAAAACCTTTTGTAACGTGTGGTTTAAGCCTCAAATAAGAGGGGTGAAATAGTGCAAGAAGTTTTACAGGCTGGAAAACCCTCTTAAGAAGTGATCGAAAGTGTCCGAAAACTTATCTGAAAAGCCTCATAACGTGCGGGCGCGAAACTTTTTTATTAGGTTTATGGGGTCTCTAAGAGTAGTGTTATAGCGCAAGAAGTTTTGCTTAATGGAAAATTATTTTTGATGTCTCTATTCAAAATATCTGTTTGAACTAATCGAAATTAAAAAAAAATCATCAGGATACGATGAAAACTCGCTGAATATAATCATTTTTTATCGTGCTCTTGAATTTATAGCCCTACTCATTTTTCACCTACTCGAGCCGCCGCCAACAACGCAAAAAACGGGCTTCTAAATTTTTTTATTTCATTTACTGCACCAATTATCAATTATCAATTTTTCTTAAAACTTTGATAAAGTTGCTCAGTATTGAGTAGCAGCTCATGGTGCCACTGCTCTTAGTTGAGACCCCAAAAACATAATAAAAAAGTTTCGCGCGCACGTTTTTCAGCCAAATTTTTCGTTCGGGAAAACCGGTTGGCATTTTCATATCCGACCTGTGCTGACCTTAAGAAGTGGCGTTTGGTGATGTACTAAGTTGTGGCCGCCAGTTTACAAGCTGAAATGGCGCGTACCGTCTATAATATGCGTGAATGTGTTGATTGTGACCCTTTCAGTACCAATTTGTTTAGTTGGTTTAATTGACGTTTTTTCATGATAAACTTTTCAAATGGACAAGAACAAACTGAACAGCTATTGAATTATTTAATTTTTCTCACTATAGGATCTTTTGGAAATCCGGGACATATTTGTCCTACTGTGTATTAGACATATAAATACCTTTGGTACTTTTGATAACAATTTATACAGGATGTTTCTATATTCAACCGAATACGATCTACCACAGAAAGAACTCTATAAATGATTCATTTTGATATAAAAATACGAACCTTTACGGGGCCTAGTTGCTGAGATATAGGGTGTTCAAAATTTTAAATCAAAATAAAAAATTTGCCATAAATCAAGAACGCCTTTTGTTTCAAATTTGATGACCAATATGCTCCTTAATAAAGTAATATTTTGACGTGAACAAACTTTGGAAAAATTTAACCAGTGGCGTGCTGACAGGGTTAGTTGTCATTTTTATCCCCCCATTTTTCACGCCACTGGAACAATTTTTTTTTTAATTTTGTTTCAAATTGCCTGATTATTTTTAGTTAACAAGCTAATAATCTTTTATGTAGCTAAAATGAGCGGTGTTGTAGAAATTTGCTTTTAAACATAAGTCTGCAGGGAATGATTTACTGGGAAGCTCGAAAAAATGGTAGAATGGCAGCTCGTTTATACCAACAAAGATTTCACAATCGTCGAATTCTACATAATTCTACATTTGCAAGTATTGAAAGAAGGCCGAAAGAAACTTGTTAATTAAAAGAAATAATGCTGGAAAGCAACGTACAACGAGGACTGTGCATCTGGAAGAGGAAATATTAAATAATATTTTTGAAAGGCCATCTTTAAGTACTCGAACTGTAGGTCGCGCTCTAAGAGTGGACGATTCTACTGTATGGAAAGTTTTAAAAGAACAAGTGTTACATCCATACAAACTGGCCAGTGTTCAAGCATTAGAACCTAAAGATTTTCAAGTGCGTATGGAATTTTAAAACTGGTATTTACAAAAGAGTCGTGAAAATAGAAATTTTCCAAAATATGTGTTGTATATCGACGATGCTAGATTTACTAGGGAAGGAATTTTTAATTATAGAAATAGTCATGTTTGGGATGAAGGAAATCCGCAAATTATATTTCTGGAAGAAATATTGGATGAATTATTGGAGAATGTACCGTTAAATATTAGACAACACATGTGGTGATGGGGCATCTGTTCATTTTGCTGCAGCGGCAAGAAATTACTTAAACAGGCGTTTTAGAGACAAATGGATTGGTCGGGGTGGACCCAATTGTTGGCTTCCAAGATCACCTGACTTAAATCTTATCGATTTTTATATGAGGCTATATGAAGTACTTAGTGTACGAAACAATAATCGGATCTGAACAAGATCTAATAGCTAGAATTCAAGCTGCGGCAGAAATCATTCTATACGATCCAGATTTATTCTCAAAGACACGTTTTAAAATAACAAAATGGTGTAATAAGTGTATTGAAGTAAGCGCCCAACAGTTTGAATAATGAGATTATGAATAATTTTTATTTATTTTGAAATACTTACGTTTAATCACTATCCGAAATTAAAGGAATAGTTAATTGATTTGTAAATTACTTACTTGCTTGCAGCCTTTTGTTTAGAGGCATATTTCTACAACACCGTTCATTTTAGCTCCATAAAAGGTTATTAGTTTTTTAACTAAAAATGATCAGACAATTTAAAACAAAAGTGACAACTAACTTTTACAAAGTATTATTTTATTAAATAGGATATTGGTCACCAATTTTGGAAAAAAAATTTAAAAGCGTTCTTAATTTATGGCAAATTTTTGATTTAAAATTTTGAACACCTTATATCTCAGCAACTAGGCCCCATAAGGGCTCGTATTCCTATATCAAAATGAATAATTTATTGAGAAATCTCTCTGATAGAGCGTTGTCGGTCGAATATAGAAGCCCCCTTATGTGAAAATATCTTTATTTATTCTAAACTAAATGTGATAAGCAGTAAAACAGTTTTTACATAGTGGTAGATTACAAATTGTTTCAGTTCCTTTTTCTTGCGATGGAATGCCTTATTGGCACCTGGATCTAGAAACGTCAGTGATAGTCAAAAATAAAAATGCGATAGAAACCATCGGCATATCAATAATTATGGTCCATGCATACCTAGTTCGCGTAGTCATTTGGTTCTGAGCGCATTTCCCGTAATAAATTTTCGTGTATAAATTTATGCTGTAATTTCAATCACTTTCTAGACGATTGAAGACATTTTTCCCTTTGTACGTGTGCTAGCGCCATCACCAAAACACTCCGACTGTATTAATACTCATTATTATTCAGAACTATTTTTTCCGCATGTTTGAAAAAATATTTCTCATTTCTGATTTAGGTTTCAATTTCCTGGCATGGCAGAAGTCGGTATATTTTAAAGAAACATTGAATTAAGAAATATTCAATCAACTAAAAGTAATTTCCTGAATTAGAATAACTATGTATGTACCTATATCAATAATACAAAAAAAATTATTACTATCAGAATAGGAACTTGGTACCTAATAACATATTTCGTAATCAACGTTGAACGTACAAGATCAAGAAAATTTATTGTTCCTACAATAATAATGATACATAAAAAGCAAAAGGCGTGGTGAATCAGGTAAAAAAAAATTGACAAGGTTGCATAGCTGTATAAAACAAGAGTCTAAAGATACATTTGATAAAAGTTGTATTACGTGATATAGTTATATCTTAGATCCTAGGAGCTGTTCAAATATGAAGTTAATGGTAATTATTTTGGTTTTTTTTAATAAGAAGGAGTTTGATTATATTAAAGTTTTTGGGGAGGGAAAAATGTTATTTACATAATTCGATAAATAATTATGATAAATTTTCGATATGTTAATTATCTCATTTATTAAATCACAAATAGGAAGTGGAAATAAACAAAATTCTTTATAAAGTTACTTGAATCGTCCATTTTTCATAGTTGTAGCATATACAGGGTGTCCTACGGCGAGTTTAAACTATCTGTATATGGCAAAATACTTAAAGAAAAAATCATGAAAATTTCTACGTTTGAGTTTTCGGAAACGATCTTTTTAACTAAAATATTTTCAAAGATGGCCGGTTCTATTGTCGACTGTAACTTTGTTATTTTAAATAAAACACCCTATATATTAATACATTTTTGAAATATACGTAAAATTTTAGTATACTTTTGTCTAAAAACTTTTTTAATAAAATGCATACTTTTTGAGTTATTCATTTTTTTGTAAAAAATTGACCGTTGCAGACCCTTATAATTTATTTTTTTACGAGAATACCCTTAGAGATATAAAAATGGTTTCTATTCGGTTGCTTTAAGCAAAGTCAGATGTATTTTAATCTATGTTGAAATTTTTTTCATTTTATACAGGGTATGTATAAAAAAAGTTTCAAAGTTTAATTTCATAACTATCAATAGAACCACCCGGTTTTTTCTATTTTAATGCATTCAGGGGTAAAAAATAAAGCAAATTCATTTATATTTTCCTATACCTTAACCTTACCGTTATCCAGATATTAAATGATTTCTGTAAATTTTTAGAGTTGCAGGTGTGGTCTAAATTTTATTTAGACCCGTTCATACAAGCACTGAGAAATAAAAAAGTATTTTTCTTTATCTCTTCAAGGTCTTTAAAAAAATCAAATCAAATTGTATCTACTAATCCTATTCCAACTTTCAGTCGTTTCCGAGATTTTTGAGGTTTTAAATTATTATTGTATTTTTTAGCAAGTTTCAATTTTTTATGTATACTTATAGTAGGCTTTGTAATAAATGACACTTATTTAACTGTCATTAGTCAATTGTTGATAAAATGACTCGTTCTCAATTTAATAACGAATAAATATTATAAATTTATAAATATCCGACTTGTTCAATTTCTTCAAATATAATTGTAGCAATAATGAGAAAACTGTATACCTTCCTTGTAAATAAAGGATACATAAATGGAGTATATGTGTAATAACCACAGTCAGTAGTTAATGATAACAATTCTTCAAACAAATTGATGCTTTTCAATCTTTCGATGAACATATCGATTGAAACAATCCATTTTTTCAGCTGGGGCTGTTAGCCTTTTCTTCTTGCTTAGTAACTATCCAATGCGGTTTCCAAACAATAGTAGCAAACCCAGGAGGTATTGGAGGTATTTTCAAAGGTCCAGATTCGGAAACGATAGTTAAAGGACCTGATGGTAGCGTAATAACTTCTGAACAAAACGGAGGACTCATTCAGACTGAACAGAAATTAGAACCAATCATAGTCGCAGAACCCGAAATTGTTGAAGCACACCCCGTCTTGCCACCCTCACTGGCTGAAGACGGTTACATTGCACCTTTAGTACCTGTAAAAAATGTGGTTATTGCAGATGACGCTAATAATGTAGTACCAGTAGTTAGTTCTGGAATTTCAGCCCCACTTCCAAATTATATTGGTCCTCCAACAATTCCTGTATCTTCCGGTCATGAGATAAATATTATAGAGCCAGAGCCTCATATTATTCAAACAGAAATTATTGATGCGCCAGCAATAGAATCCAAGGAATCGACAGATTTAGTTGGGCCTTCTGGAAGTATATCTACAAGAGGTTCGGAATCGATCGTATCCGGACCAGCATCGACGACTATAACAAGTAAGTAATATCAAAAATAGTATATAAAGTTGATTGATCATGATGATTTATTCCTGAAAACTCATTTTGAATTGTCATTTTCAAAAGTACCGACCCAGTTTTATCTTCATTTAATGTACAATTACAAATTAGAAGAATATAATCTCATGAAATGTATGTTTGTTTAATTGTCCTTCGACATTTTTCCTGAATCTTCCGATTGCGGAATTTTCTATAAATGACCAATATCTTACACAGTATTCATTATTAATACTGTAAAAAACTAAGATAACTTTTGCCCTCTATCTAATAATAAACTTTCTCTTATGATTAAAAGTGATTTCAACATTAATTTGGTTTTGCATACAGTTATGCACTTTGAAAGAGTGATTAAAGAAATATTTCAGATAACAAATAACAATTTTTGAATGTTCGTACTATTTGGCATGAGTGAAACCACGAGATGCCTAAAGTTTATGAAGCATGTAGGAAAGAAAGCAATACTAATTATACACTGTTAAAATTTTCTTTGGTAATATTACCCACGATACACATACACCGGTATGGGCAAATTTGATACGCCTCGCACATAACGTGACACTGGAATCAGGAATCACGTGCACCGTTTAACATACCATAATAATACAACATCTAAGAAACCAACCTCAAATTTAACCGTATTCATTTACTTACATAACTAAAGATGTTTCTAATTCATTTTAGAATATGTATGTTTCACCTATATATGTTTTGGAACACGATAATTGAGTCTAGCTCATGATTCTCATCCTATATTGTAAAAAAGACTTCTCATTTTTCTTTTTATATAAGTCGTAGGTCAATAGACAAGTTGGGATTTTAGCTAATATCTCCCAGGACAATAGGCTGATGGCGCATGCCTATTCTACCGGAATATTAGCTAAATGCCGGACAATAGATTATTCGTCGAAAAATGACCAAGCGTTTGTTTATTCTCCTGGGACTTTAGCTAAAATTCGGATAATAGAATATCTATTGAAAAAGGGCAAGCGTTTATCTGCTGTCCTAGACTTCTAGCGAAAGAGTCAATACCGAAGCCAATTTCAATGGTTATTTTTATTTTTGAGTTCACACTGAGGCTCGCACTGGCACTTTCTTTGAAACTTTAACCTAACCTAACCTAACCTAACCTAATCTAAACTAACATACATCTTTTTCTTTAACAACGTTACGTTAACTATATGCTACACCTCGGACGGCTTCTATTTTCATAAAACTTTAACCTAACCTAAACAATGATCTTCTTCATTTTAAAAACTTTTTGCAAATTACTTTTCAAGTTCACGTATCGACTAAACTGTACGTCAGTGTGAACTCAAAAATGAAAATAAACATTGAAATTGGCTTCGGTATTGGCCCTTTCGCTAGAAGTATACAGCAGATAAACGCTTGACCTTTTTCAATAGATATTCTATTATCCGAATTTTAGCTTAAATCTTGGGAGAATAAACAAACGCTTGGTCATTTTTCGACGAATAATCTATTATCCGGCATTTAGCTAATATAGCCATGCGTGAAGCGCCATCAGCCTATTGTTCTGGGATATTAGCTAAAATCCCAACTTGTCTATTGACCTACGACATATATAATATAAATATTTTTTTGATTGTGTTTGGGTATTCAGTAAATCAATAGTTGTATTATAACTATAGTAAGTAGTAACAATTATATATATTTTTCAATTTAATAATTTAAGAACGAGTTATTGAATTATTCGTTCTTAAATACGTCGCGTCGTTTGGAAAAATGGTTCCACGATGTCTTTATATATCAAAGGTGGGTTAGGACATCAAATGTTAAAAAAATAAAGCAGCAAAACTCATTGGGTTATCCTTGCACCTACTTTCAACTTCATTTCATGAGTATTAGGATGTGAATATCCAAATTCACATAAAAAATGTACCAGTATAGATTGCAGGATTTGAAAAAAGGAATCAGAAAGACCGTAATAACTAAATTTTTTAATAATTTTCAACGTACACTATAAATTTAATATGAACGTATAATAAATTTGGATGAAACAGGCATTAACGCCTAGGCAAGCAAGACACATTGTAACAGCTAAGCGTTGAGAACTTGTAACACTTTGTGGTAAAGTGTCAGCAAGAGTTACTGCTATTTCTTCTGTTTTTTTTTTGTATCCATTTCACCCACTGGGACTACTCATGGCAATCTTGGTTTTGCAAAACTGTACATACAAGCTCTTCAACATATTCAACCTCAAACTTCGTCCAGATAGCTCACTTCTATTTATTCGTGACAACCACGAGTCACATTTTATTGAAGGTCTCAACTATTGTCTATGTTTCTTGGCAACCCTATACGTTACTCGAATTATATACTGGATGTCCCCGTTTCGGGACCAATTGAAAAAAAACTTAAAATAGCTTTTAATAATTGACACAATTCATATATTGTGAAGGTTTTACTTATAATTTTCCTACCCAAAACCATCACAAGCCAATAAGTTGATCAGCATTTGGAGACGATGATTTTGAACCTATAGAAAGAAATTTTGATTTTGATATTTTTTATCACTTCAAAAGGATAGCATGTTAAGCTTTAATGCTAATAATAACATAATATCTAATTTAGTGATGATGAAGATGATGATGAAGAATTTGAGAAAGAAGGTAGAGAATATTTTGACGCTCCTAATCAACTAGATAAGTCATACAAATTGCAATCGCTGGATATCAGCGTAAACAGTTTATGAGCAAACTTCAAATATCTCTCAATGATTGACATACTGAAAATATTTTGGGGACTAACCATATATAACATAGCCGAACTTTCAAAATATGCCTCTTGGGAGCTCTTTACACCTTCACATGCAGCTTTCCAAGGTCAAAAATTTGGCCAGTGTGCAGAATTTCTTTTGGGACGATAATTTGAATATACAGTAATCTTAATTTTGATATATCTGCAAATATCATTCGACATCTTATTCATTTAACATTTCCAAAGGATAAGAAGCTAGACTTTAATACTAATAATATCATAATATCTATTTAACTAATGATGAAGATGATGATGAAGTTTCGAATCAAGAAGTAAGGAAGAATTTGACGCTCCTAATCCACCATTTAAGTCATATAAATTGCAATCACTGAATGCTTACGTTTTTATATAGTTCAAATATATCTCAACAACTCGCATATTTAAAATATTGAGACTTTATCCATATATAACATAGCCAAAATGTCAAAATCTGCCATTTCGGAATCTTTCACATTTAAAAACATCACAAGCAGCCTCCCAAAAAAATTAAGCCTATTTTCATTTGGAGATCACGATTTTGAACCAATACAACTTCTGTTTTTGATACATCTGTAAATGTTATTTCATCATAATAAAGAGAAAACGAAGAAAGAAGAGAAGAAATTGACGTTACTAATCCAGAAAATATAAATATTGGGAAATTCCTGCTTATTAAATTTGGAAATAAGAAATCTGTAGTTTATTAACTGGCAAAAGTAATTTTTAAATACAATTTCATTGAATATTAAGTGTTATATCTCGGAAAAGAAGCCTAAAGCTCACATTTTTGTTTTCCCTGAAAAGAAAGACAAAGCAAACATTGATTTTGGGGATGTTGTTTTACAATTATCACCTGAAACAAATTACACAAAAAGTATAAAGTCCATGTATACTTTTTCAGTTAGTTTTAAGTACATTGTGCTATAAAGTAACAATATGATTGTTCCAACTCTATTCTTTGTTATACTTTTCTTTACCTAATAGTACCAATAAATTGGACTCTTTAAATCAACATGTGTATATTATATTTTTTGAATAATTAATAATTTCTAATAATCTGTGTGACTTAAGATGTTAATTATTATGTTACAGAAACAGCTAAAGTTTTAGTTGCCCCACCTGTAATAACTGCTACAGCAGGAGTACCTCACGTGATAACACCAGTTCATGTACCAACCCTTATCGAAGTCAATAACGAGATTCCAGTAGCATCAGCAGGTAGTATAATCACAGGAACTGAATCCTCAACTGTATATCCATTAAAAGCAGATGGTTTGCTTAGACCTACTATAACGCCACCAATAGTAACAGGATCTCCGATTCTATATCCTTTAACTACTTCCGTAGCATCTACTCCTATTCCAAAAGAAACGGTTATTCAACAAGTACGACCTGTACCAAGCCAATTACCGTTATTAACTCAATCTAGCCCCGTTTTTCCAACAGGACTTCTAACAGGAGAACAATTTGATAGAAGACATCAAGTTTCGACAACAATAAATCCTTTACATGACCAATTTACAGTCCCAAAAGTATCACCGAAAGTAAGCGTTGAAGATGAAGGTGCAAGTGGATTTATTCAACCCGGCTCAATTTATGGAATACCATCAAGTACTTTGACTCCTATATTAACTTCCTCCCAGGCATTCTATGGAGGTACACCTTCTAGCACCGTATCTCCCACCTTTTCCAGTACTTCGCCCTTCTACGAAGGGAATCCTTCCACCACTGTATCTCCTATAACTTCATCTGATATTCAGCATGTTTTGAATCCTTATCATATACCAAGCAGAAACATTATACCTCCTGAAATCGGCATACCACGAGGACCTATTGATTTAGGTACGACAATAACTTCAGTAACGAAAAACCAAGAGGCGAATAAATCTCCTGGAATAATAAATCTTCAAGGAATCGATAATGACAATATTCAAAGAACAGAATATACCAGCGATAATGATCACACATTTCAAAATGGATATTATAGAACCGACGTATTACTTGGAACTGATCCAAACAGTGTATACCATCAACAGAGAACGGCTACTCTTAATGATCCTTTGCTAACTGAAACTAATCCAATATTGTATCAAAATGGTATCAAACAATCAACGAATAACTATTATCCTGGTTCATTACCTTCAGAACCTGGTATAAATCCAAATATAAATTTCAACGACAGACCTCAAGGACATGCATTTAATGTATATGACAGAAAAAGAAGTAATTGATGGGATAATCATACCTTTAAAGAATACTAGTCAATGTTAATGAAAAGGTGGGGGATTCTTATAAACAACTTAACTCTTCTTTTATTTATTGTGAGATTAATAAAGCCGTTACTTGCCCTGTTGTAATTCATTTAATACCAATTTCTACACCTTTGCTGATTGGTAGCTCCAATCGATGCAATTGAAAAACCAATCTATATAATTTGTCCCTGAATAGGTGAAAGATTAATTCTGATTTAAATAGTCGTTCAATCAATTATGATCTAAAATTTAGACTTATTTATAATCCAAGAAATCTGAAACGTCAGGACCATAATTGAATAATAATTCGACCTCTAATGAGTTTCTGCTATCCTATGAGTCGATCGAATAGCAACAAAATATTACAAAAACATTAGATACGGCGTCATGTTAAGTTTCAATTAATTTTTTTTTTAATTCGCGCACCACAGATCACTGCCTCATACTTGATGATTTATCTTTCTATCGCCACGTACCTCTATATCATAATTTGTAGGTTAAAACCTCAATTCGCTCCTGCGAAATTTTCGCATTCCTTTAGAGCTTTTGTGGCTTTAGTGGTTATCTCCTTTTCACGTTTGTTCCAAAGGAGTAAGTCTCCCTCTTTTTGACTCAATGGTTTCCCATCTAGTTTAATGGACTGGAGATTGAGTTTTTCTTCCTAGTCAAGGTAGTTAAGTAGTTCTTGTTCGGGTTGACATTGAGTCCAACCGATTGTTCTTCTATAGTTGTGTTCTCTTTAAACTATGTCACAGAATGTATTCTCAAAACTGCTCCTTGAGTAAATACCTAACTATGTCGTCGGCATATTCTTCACAATATGTAGCAAGGTCAGTCAGTCTGCATAATCTACTACTAGATTCCACATAAGTAGGAAAATGCAGCTTCGCTTTGTGGAAATTCTCTGTTTAAAATAAAGTCGCTACTACAGACAAACGAACGGACGGACAAAAGTAATAGCACATTCTTTTTGTAAAAAATGCACTAAAAATGAGGAAAGTGCTAGTTAAAACATGGGCTTATTGAGTGGAGAATATCCAACAGGAATAAATATTGAACCTGCATTACGGTCAGCATTGGAATATGAGTAGATTATGGGGATGGATGTAGAACAAAGTTTGTCTATGTACAAATTTATACTTATGAAAGAGTCGAGAATTTATAAAAAACATGGAGTTGTTAACGAAGTGGTATTCAAAAGGACCACATATAAACATATGGATCATTGTAAATAGATAAATTATATAAATAGATAAAAACGATTCACTTAATGATTATTTGTTTCATTTCCTTATTTGACATATTTCCAAATTTTAGTGCATATCTTGCGCATTGTATAAGCGCATATATCGAGTAATTTCTCGTAAGTGTGTCCTCCAGATTAACTTAACATTTCGATAAAAACCTTTATAGAATAAAATACTAACATAAAATTTTCCTTCCGCCACCCAACTTCAATTTTTATATTCCAAAGTGTATATTTCATGTTGAAATGAATCAAAGTGTGATTTAAAAATGTTACATATATATTTAGGGCGGGGTAAATATAAATAGAAAATAGAATTTCATATAATCGAGGTCAATGTTAATGATGCATTATTCAATGCATTTTTAAACGCATAAAAACTGAATCATTGTATCCGTCCATTCCAGGAAAAATGTTATAATGGCGATATTGATCATCAGCCAGTGATGTTACTTGTATCTAATTCAATAGAGTCACTGGCAACACGGCAAAGTTTAAATAAATTATAGGAGAATATATATTGAAGAACGGCAAGTAGGACCACCTCATGAGTACCTTGCAGTTTTTGATCATTGTTTTATATTGATAGGTGCAATAGAAACAAATATTTTTTTTATACAAAAGCAGTTTACGACTCGGCGGCCAAAATCGGTCTGACTGAGAACAGATATATGGTCTACGTTGTAATCTTCTGCATGAGGTCGCATGAAATGATTACAAAGATATGACTTTCCAACTCCTGCATGGCCTTTGTCTTTCTCCACACCAGAGAGCCCCAAATCAAATCTCTTAAAATGAGTATTATAAACTCATTTTATATAATATTGGAGCAAATCATTATGTCAACTTGGAACTCTTTAACAAGTAAAATAGCACTGTTCACTGAATAAACTATTAGTACTCATAACTATGTTCCACTCATAGCTCTGACACTTTCATTAAATGGTTTTAAATACAAAAATTATCACTAAACTTGCAAATTATAAAAATATTGACCACCCACCGTCTTAACAAGAAGCCACTCGAATAATTCGAGTGATGCCTACGGTGTGGAGATATCAGTGGATATTGATCTTGAATTTCTGTAGGCTGTAATGTCCGGAAAAGTCATGCCTCAGTAGCTAATTACACGAGCTTGCACTTCTCGAAAGAAAAAAGTCCCGATAAATTGTCATTCTGGGCGTTGGCAGGTGCATATGAGCCCCGTCTGCCTGTAGACTGAGTTTTACAAAAACTGCTCTAGGTGGGATTATGTAGAGCAACTGGGAAGAGCATAAGCCGTAATATCAGGTCTGCGACTATGCTCTAAGCTGTAAGTCGAATTGCCCTCTTAAGTATCGAGTGGTGGCCGAACTCCAAATGTGCAAGCAATATTTCAAGAATAGACGAACCTAAGCCTTGTAGAGGATTAGAAGCTGTTGCGGAGCATATACCTTTTTAGTCTTAAAGAAGGCTTCAAGTTTTGTGAAGCTGCCATTGTTAAATCGGCCACATGACTTTGCTAGGACCTATTGCTTCCAACCTCACCACCCAACAAGCTGTTTTACAATGATGTTAATATTTTATATCCTGACAGGACCAAATCCTAAGCTGCAGTACCAATTGATGAAAGGACGAAAAACCGTACGATCTTAATTTATTTAAGAGGTTGCCATGCCAAACTCTGTCAAAACCTTTCGATATGTTCAGTGCGATTGCTCTAAACTTCCCATATTTCTCTATAGCTTCGGTTCATACGTTGGTGACTTAGCTCAGGAGGTCCCCTGATTGATCTATGTTCACGGAAGCCGTATTGATGGTCACTGATTACGACTTTCTCCGATTTTTGGTATAGGTTGAACTTGAGCAATTTTTACAGCTGCAGGGAAAAGACTTCTTTTATATACTAGAGAAAAGAGTTTGCATAGCGGACCTGTTAGTTCAGCTGAGTGATTCTTCAATATAATTGGTTTTAACCCATCTGGACCACTGTCTCATTTAATTACCAAGCCTCTGACAAGGTTTGCCACTTCTCGGTATCAAAATTCTATTTCTGGCTCTGTACCAACTGCATGCATGCTGGGTGTAACTTTCTCCGCGAAGCAAGAGTTGAATTTGAAGCAAGCATGCCACCCAAAAAGTCCGCCTTCTCTTTTGCGGTCACTGTGATTGAACCAACTTTTCCAGACAATGGTCGATATTTTGATTTACAAATGACTTGATTAACCAGTTTTGTAAAAGACCAGAAAGACCTTGATCCATTTGGGCAACTTAGAAGTTTGTTTTTCACTCTGTTTTCACGATGATCTGCTTAAAAGTATTTCTCGAGGCAATAAAGTTTAAACGATTTTTGATACTAGGATTTGAGCACCTTTTGCGATAAGCTGCATTTTTGTTATTGACTGCTCTAGTGCAGTTTTTATAAAACCATGGTTTGTTGTCTGCAAAGCTCTTGAAGGAGTAAAGAATATAGCCTTACATACCTGTCAATATAAAGCATCATTTCAAGGAAACATAAAAAGAAAATTCTATAGATGCTTTCATTTGGTTGATCTATAGTGCCAAACTTTACGTAGTCTAGGTGTTTCCTGACTTTGGATTTCTAGTTCACACGTTGCTTGTATTAGTGATCTAATGATGGAGTGTTACATGTACAGTCATGTTGTACAGATCAGGGTCTATTGATGGAACGTCTAAGAGCTAACAAAATCAACATCTTGATCAGGGTCTCTGGTTGGTTCATTGATAAGTTCGGCCAATCCATGACTATTGGCAAAATATTCAGCTTCCTACCCTTTATTGTCAGTTCTGTTGGAAAAATTCAACGTGATGAACATTATAATCACAGCTATATCAATATCTGCGTTTGATTTCAGGTAATCGATATTATGGGCAAGGTTTAAGAATAACTTCCTGTAGCAGGTACCGCTACGAGATCTCACAACCTCCAAAACCCCTCAAAACTACCCCTGTAAAGTCCAAGGGTACCATATTGAGAAACGGGAAATTATTCAATTAAACATCTCCATAGTGAATGAAATAACTGCTTCTCAAGTTGATCTTTCGCATTTTGTCTAAATGAATTATGGCAAACATCATCTAATACCTGCTTCATATGTTGGCACAATGGAAATATATTCAGACAGAGCAACAATCCAAACGCACGAATGCTTGAGGAAGGTTAGCATTGCCTTAAGTGGCAGAAAATGTTCAGCATTGCCCTAAGTGGCCGGGACTATTTCATCTTGCTTTAATTGACTCAGGAATGTTTATTAAGCTGCAATTTACCTACCCCATTGACAACCAATTGAGACCTTAATCAGCATGCTTTGAACTATCATTGTGCCAAGTTTACGAACAGTTGCTCAAAACCAATCCCAACATACCTTCGAGCACTTTAGTGGTAGTTTTGAGAGAAACGAGAGGGTTTGGGGTTGCGTATCCATCGAGACTTTTGATCAGCTTGTTTTAAACTGTCATTGAGCCAAGTATCAGAAAAATTGGCCGAAACCCAATTTCCATACAGATTGAACGAGCGGGGTCTTTTATAAGAATACAATTTTCATTTAACCTACAACCAAACAAATTTTTAAAGCAAAATACTGGTAGCTCAGGAAATAGAAAGAGTTAAATTATCAAACGCTTTGGTTAAAATAAATGAGAAAGGAGAATTTTTCGTTTTAGTATTAAATGTTAATGTATGTGGAAGGGTTAAAAAGGTTAAAGCATAGCAGGAAAAAGGTTGTAGATTTAATAGGAAACTGAAAAATAAACATGATTATGGAAAAAAAGTCTTGTTTCTTTATTAGGACGTAACTTCTCGTCCTAAACTTTTTTATTGCGTCTTACACTGCATTGCATATTGTTTACTCCAAAACTTCATGAGAATTTTACGTTTTGGCTTCAGCTTTTGACCACTTCCTTTTTAAGATTAACCTTGACTTGTCATCATAGTTAATTTTGTTATTTTTCAAACGAGATACAATCATGTTAAGAAAAAATATATATATTTGTTAATTATATATTGATATAAGGATGCGGAAATATTTACACACCACGTATATGAGATATCTGTAGAGATTTATCATGAATGGTGACATTGAACAACGGTAACAAGAAGTAAAGTACAACGCCCAACATTACCATAGATTATAACGCAATTTCTAACAAGAACTACATAAGATAAAATAGTGGAGGTATAAAATAGTGAAGGCTCTTTAAAAATAGATGCTATATGCACTCTATAAAAAATGGATATATATATACAGAGGGTGGTAATAAAACTATATTCAGTTTATAATCAGCTGTGTCGCAAATCACTTCAAAATGAACTCTTTGGTAAGATCACATTGACAATGAATTAATAATTTGGTAAAATTTTGGCCATTATAATTCTCATTCTATATAATATTTTGTTTAATTAGTGAAATCATAGAAGAATTAAATAAGTTACATAGATATACAAAGAAAATATTAA
This sequence comes from Diorhabda carinulata, assembly GCF_026250575.1. Taxonomy (NCBI): domain Eukaryota; kingdom Metazoa; phylum Arthropoda; class Insecta; order Coleoptera; family Chrysomelidae; genus Diorhabda; species Diorhabda carinulata. The sequence continues at coordinate 9,577,133 of NC_079463.1, forward strand.
CAAATTAAAGTTTAATCGGAATTACAGCCAATGAAAATGATAAAAATGGTTTCGAAAAATGTATTATCAAAATCTGATTAAAATAATTTTACTTTATGAAAAATTTATGCCGCTGACAAGGTGTCGATACGGATCTAGAGAACGGTTATCGGGGCAAAATATGTTTGAAAGTCTTCAATCTATCCTTTATCTATTCTAATACGTTGAGGGATTTCTCAAAGGTATATTGAGTACTACTTAATAATAAGAAATAAAAAACATTTTATATTCAGTAGAAAAACAGAACTAAACTTTCCATTTTTTCAACACATAAAAGTCCAGAAACATGTTTTATTTAGGATAAAAGCTACTTAATACCAAATTATTATCTAAATTGATATTTCTAGTATCATATTGAGAGGAAAAAATAAAAACATAAACGTAAACAAACAGCAAGTAAACTGTTTTCATTGTTGGTATATATGGAGAGAGGGAAATTTGGTAATGATGATTAAATGTTATTATTTAAGATAATTTAAGAAATTTAGGAAAAGTTCCTTAAATATCATGGAATTATTTGTAAGTGATTCTTTGCTTTGAAAAGTGACCATTTAAACAAGGAAGATGCTGAACGCTCGGGACCGGAATTTATTGTAACTATCCCAAAAATATCACCGTTAAAAATACGTGAAATGGCTGATGAAACAAATATTTCTTCCTCGTTCCAACTTATTTGTTTGTTGTTATTTATAATGTCGTTGATGTAACCTTCGAAAACCACGGTTGTTTTCCTTATGAGCCGTGTAAAGTTCCATATCTTTTTAGAAACATACAAATTTGTTTGCCCTTTGCAGTCAACTTATTTATGCCAATTTTTTGTATGATGCATTTATCATTCGGTAATTTTTAGAGTCAAGCAGTTGTTTAATTCATTTGAATTACAAGAATTACATATTTTCAGAAAAAGAGGTGGTTTTTACGTTAACTGCTAATCAATAAAATTCTTGTACGCGGTATTATACTTTCCCTTTGATTTTCAAGGTAAAAAAATATGTTTGGCCGACTCATTTCTCATAGCATAGTCGCAACTGATGAAGCTACAATAATGAAATTTTGAAAATGGAGTCCTCATTCAACGTAATCTTTCACTAATACAAAACTTTTGGATTTTCCTTTCCAAAGAGGAATAGATATAGGATGGAAATTTGTAAAAATGTCAATTTTGAAACTAGGATCCTCTAGTTATAAGTTATTTAAAAAATTATTATTTAAAGTTCGTATATTTTGAAATTGAAACGTTTGTATTTAGGCTAGAAATTGAAAAATTGATTTGCTCAGGAAAAGTATACTTTAATTATTCATTATTATTGATTAGATTAGCGTATACCTTCGACTTACTAATTACAAATGTTTGCATCAAGATGAGAAGTAATTCTGATATTATTCACTGCCTTAACACATCATCGCACTGCCAAAACTACTAGATTAGAGTTAAATTCACAAAATTTGCAATAAGCTCCTTCTACAACGTAACCTCCTGAGTTTTAATCCTCAAGCGGGTTACATAGGGGAAGGAAATTTGTATGAGAGTTCGCTAATTTTGGAGTTGGAATCATCCAATTTTGTGTTAGAGTTAAAATAAACTAATAATGAACTTGTTTATCAGGATTTTCAATTATTTCACCCCCTAATGTGTGAAAAAGGGATAGATTTGTGTATGAGAATTCCTTTAACATTTACGGACTTTTTGCAAATTACAACCCGGGTTAAGTTCGATCACATATCAACTGATTGCGGATCATAACCCACAATTTTTGGTGGAAATTTCCAATTTAAAACATTATCTACAAGAACTTCTGATTTTTAATACGTTAATCTTCCCATGATATTTATTTAGTTGTATAATAGATTCTAGGTGTTTATTAATTATTATTGGTCAATAAAATTTAATACTAATGAGCTATTTTTAAGCTGAAATGCCGAAAAGTAACGCTGCTCATTAGAGCTAATCATAGACAACCATAATAAATAATTATAATTTTAAAGTTCAAAAAAACCATAGACAAATGAAACAACCCGTCAGCTGATTGCATTCACCCACTGGGTAGAAAGGATCATATCATATGACTACGACCTGATTAACTTCATTAGTTTTCGAACAACACTTTCCACGAGGTTGATACTCCAAGAACGCTGAATTGATTTGAATAGCCGCCTTTTTGTTATAAGTATGCGTGATTAGAAATTAATTTCGCATGGATCTCAATAAGTATTTAAGTATTCTCTAGCAATATGAACTTCCTTCAATTGGGCTCATGACATTGTGTGTTAGTGTAGGATATCCAAGGACGAACAGGATAGTTTGAGTGTTTCATTAGAATGGTACCTAAATATATCAACTTGAAAATTAATCATGTTTGGATAGCTAGAAGCATATTAGAAACAAAAATAGTTTTCAAAATTTTCGTCGGTCGTTTGTGAAAGATACAGATAGAGCTTCATCTAATTGAGAAGATAACTTGTTAATGTGATATCAGACGGTTCACTTTTTATTCATTTCTGTTTTTCATTCAGCATCTTTCATTAAGAATGAAACGTCTAGGCATTAAATGAATCAAAAGTGATAAATGAGCTTATTAGTGAACCAATCCAGCGATGTTGGAGTTCGGCATTCGGCATCAATTACTCGCACCCGAATGAACCGAAAAAAAGTGAACCGTCTGATACCACCTTTGATGATTATAATTTTATATCGTTACTGTTTGATGTGTCAATGTAAGATTATCTGTATCTTCAAGGTTGCTGTGTTTTTTGTTGCGACAATGGCTTACGCACAAGCATCAGTCTGGGCTGTAGGAGGAGCTACCACTCTTGTTGGTCCCGCTAATCCCGGAGCTATTATCAAAGGACCTGCTGCTAAAGCTGCAGTAGTTGGACCTGACGGAAGTGTCATCACTTCTTCTGCACAAGGTAATTGTAATAAAATTACATAAAAACTACTTGTATGTTAGAATAATGCTTAGTACAAAAATTGCAGTTTGAATTTTCACTATTTGTAGCTGGCGCTGTTGCTGCTGCCCCTATTGCTGGAGGAGTCGTGAGTTCCGCTGTCGCTCCAGGTGTAGTTGCTACACCGGGACTAATTGGTGTGCAATCATATGCAGTGCCAGTTCCCATTGCTTCCCCATGGGGTGTTGGCTTAGGACACTGGTAAATCGATGTTTACTTTTTCCATAACTGACTTTTTGTGATTATTTTTTCATGTAATATAAAATTATTTTTATATAACATATAGTTATTGTTTCTCTTTCACTCTTATAATGAACCAAGAAGTTTTACCATCTAGATACACAATAATGTCATCGCTGAAGAATATTTACTTCCTTGGCGCACTGTAGATGTCAAAAAACGCTATTATAGTTTTCTTGACCGTTCCTATACAATGAACTAACTATAAATATGTGGATAACTTTCATATATTTCTAACGTACCCTTATAAAGACTAAAAATACTACAGACAACATTACAATTATTTATATCTTAGCACCGACAGACGAAGCAAAAGATTAATACCAAGATTAGTAAGTTTCATGGAAAACTAATTAAGGTATGGGAAGAAGTTACAAGATATACATATGACTATTAGAGATATTAAAGCAAAAATAGAAAAAGAATACCATTTAAGTAGCTTTGCGGGCAAAAAGAAATAACTAACGATAATGGAAGGTGAATATGTCATTTGGCTGGGGAACTCAACAAGTATATTATCAGCACTAGTTTGAACGACCTCTTTTTCTTCTACCGGTGTTATTATGCCAGTCCAGTGTTTTATATTGCGTAGCCTCTCTTTCCTTCGATTTTTCCTTGTATGATCAATTGGGATATTGTAGAACGTGACCCAAATATCCAGCCTTTTACACCTTGATCAAGTTGAACAACTCTCTCTCTCAGTCCCCGCTCTTTTTAGTACATCCTCGTTCCTTACTCTGTCTGTCCATGGTATACGCAACATTCTTCGAAAGGTCCACATTTCGAAGGCTAGTTTATTGATATACGATATCTTTAATGTCCATGTCTAATGTTTGAACGATAAGGAGATAAAATTGCGTAGATGATATCAGAAACTACCACGAAAATTAAGTACATCATGACTTAATAAGAAAAAGAAGATGTAAGATTATACAGAGAAACATGCGCTGAGAGTGATGATCTTTTAAGAATTATCAAAATCAATGAGGAATGGTAAATATGGTGAAAAGATAAGATAAAAGTAATAAATAAAAGAAAGGACTCAGAACGAATACAGAGAAGAAATAGAATAGAATATACATAAAAACAAATGAAAAACAAAAAATATATTGAAAAAAAAATGAGAAAATAATTATATTGAAAAAATGATGAAGGACAATCAGATACTGTTATCAAACTCAACATTAAAACGTAAATTACATATACTTACTATATGTACAAGGACTTTCCCAACAACTATCGGATTATTGTATTCAAGGTAAATCATGAAGGATATAATACTTCATCCAAATATTTCACTAAACTGAAATCTAATCTAAATCTAAACACCCAAAAACAAAAGAAATAATATTATATATCAAGTGCCTTGTACTAATTGTGGCGCTGTTTACATAGGGCAAACATCTCAGTATAATAATAAAACTGCATTAACGAGCTGCGAAATATTGAACAAAAAACATAAAATCAATTATATAGATTCAAATATTCTTGAAATGGAATCAAATACACAAAAAAGAGAACTTTTAGAAATTGTTCACATTCAGAAGAACGAAAAAGCCATAAATGATAAAAGAATCTCAATAATTTGAGTAAAATTAATAGTTCTATTTTATAAATACAGAGTAGGACAAGAAGCCACTTTTGGCGAGGAGACCGTAATAACAATGGAGAGCGTCTATTATATGAAACGAATAATCTGGAAATTAGAAATAGTTTATATCAACATAGAAATATTCATAAGTATACCAGAATTCAGAAAACTCGCAACCTGAGGTCCATAATATCATTATAAAATCATCTTCTTCTTTTTCATTTTTAAAATATCATGATCTGTTAGTTTTACAGGTTCCTCTGTATCAGTTCCTCAGAGGTGGACTACGAGCTGTCCATCCATCTCTAAGGTGGTCGTCCGAGTTCTCTTTTCCCTATTGGTTTCCCTTCAAGAACGATGCGTGGCAGTCTACTCTCTTCCATTCTTCTCACGTGGGCGTACCAGTACCTTTTTCTTTGTCTCCCTCATCTTACTATGTCTTGCACCTCACATTGTTCCCTGATGTCAGTGTTCCTGATTCGATCTACTCTTGTTTTTCCCACTATAGTCATGAGCGTCTTCATTTCGGCTACCCGAAGCATGCTTTTCGTTTTGTTGGTTTCTATTTCGTATGTCATGATTGGCCTGATACAAGTCTTTTAGATCCTAACCTTGCTGTCCTTTCGCATGTATTCGTTCACCCATATTGTCTGCCTTAAGCTGCCCGATATAGTAGTCGCTTTGTTGATCTGGCTTCTTAGGGTCTTCACTGGGTCGTGATAACTCGACAGGCCCATTACCCAGGTATTTAAATTTTGAGACTTGTTCGATGATTTTGTTCTGAATTACAGGCTTACATCGTACGGGCTCTTTAGCAAATGTTATGCTTTTTGGTTTTTCTGTGGATATGTCATGTTCATCACTTGGCTGACCTGGCAGAATTTGTGTAGTTCTGCGTACTGCGTTTCCGCGAAAATAGCTGCATCGTCGGCGTAGCATACCCTACTGATTCTTTTATTCGGTATCCCATATTAGTCTATTAAGGGATTGAACAGAAATGGGCTGAGGCTGTCACCCTGCCTGATACCTCCTGGTGTTGGTGTCATCTCTTCCGTATAAGTTTCTTCTGCCTTTACTTTGGTCGTGTTGTTCGTATTGAGACTGCGGACTGCTCTAACGATGGTGTCTGGCGTTTCTTTCGATATCAGTATATTTATTATATCGGAGAAGCGGATCTCATAAAATAAAACTCAAAAATGAAAATTCAAGAAGTGAAAGAAGCACGTAGAGAACTATCCTGCGGGAGCAACTACTATGTTCCACTAAGAACAACAAAAACAACTTGAAAACAGTTTGGAATGTGACAGCGTAAAACAACTATACAAACAACACCTGGAAAAAAATTAAAAAATAATAATTACAGCTGGAGCAACACAGAAAATTATCATGAATAAATAAAAAATGAATACATGGAGATACAGAAGAAGTACTGGGAAGATATAATTTAAATCGGTGAAATCAAAAGATAGGTATTCAACAGCAGGTAGCGAAAGCAATAAAACAAATTACGAAGAATCACAAGCAATAGTGAGAAAAAGAATAACCCAGAAGAAAAATGAACTAAGGGAGGAAAACTGTCAGAAATAAATACCTAATTGCGAGGGGAGTAAGCTCAAAAAGATCAAAATTTTTTAAAAGGGTGAAATCAAATAAGACAAAACCAATAATATCAGGGAGTATGTAGGTTCCTAAAAAACAGTAAATCCTCTAGACTAGGCGTTATTCCTGCCGAACTAAGTAAAGCAAGAAAAGAGACACTGGAAAGGCATTGCAGTGATAAGTACAATTAGCAGAAAGGTTTCCGCGGTCAGGATTAAGAACAAACGGGTTTAGGGTGGTCATTCGTTCATTGGTAAGAAGTGATCCGTTTCAGTGATTTCAATCTGCCTAATTCACGCAACGAATCACCCCTTTTTTGACCTCAATTTACCTACTACTTTCAATAGAAATGAAAAGCGGAAACAAAAAAAGATGATTGAAAAAGAAATAAAAAGTTATATGCCTACCATAAAGAACACCGTGGACACTTACACAATCACTGCTGGTCTTGAGCTTAATGGTGAATTGTGAGTTAGCATCCTAGACCTTGTTATTTTCTCTTTTTAGCGCACTTGGAAAGTATATTATTTGTAGGAGGGATGATAAATGTGTTTAGTTCGGCTTCTCGGGGGGTGTTGGAAGAAATATTACTATTGGCTAAAGGAGTATTGGAAAGAAAAAGTTGAAGAAGTTGTTTTCAGATTGACGGTAATCTCTGGCAATCGTCCCTTGTGTTAAAAAAAATCTTACTCCACCAATCACCGGCTTTTCAATATAATTTTATCAAATCCACTCTTTTCATGTTCACCCATTGATATAGGGCACTTTCGATGGTTTATCTCACCAGAAAGCTCAGCATATATCTGACAAAAAGACCCAAACCCAAAAGGACAAACTATCCAAACTAATTTCGGTTCAAAAACTTTCTCTTAAAACTATTAATATGGACACATTAGTCCACAACTATTCAAACAACGATCGCAATCACGCCCAAATCCATACCAATAAAAACCATCATTTTTCCAAATAGAGGAGGTCATCTCTAAACTCTTTTTCAACCAAGCCGAAATTATTAGACAGGATGTTACCAAGGTCCTCTTAACATCAAAACCTCCTCCTTCCAAGCTCACCTCCAAGGATCGACAGGCTCTTGAAGATATTTATAACGATCCTGATATTGTAGGGCCTACAGCCAACAAGGGCAATGTCACGGTCGTCCTCAATACTTCTACTTATCTTAATAAGATGGATAATCTTCTCAATACTTCAATGACCCCATCACATATCTGGAAAAGATAACAAAAAATCTTATCAACAAATCCAAACTTCCTTCAGACATCAAAACCAAACTCATATCTCGAGAAATTCATTAATCCAATCTTCCACTACGTCCCATTGTTAGTGCTTTTAATTATCCCACCCTACTGTCCACCATCTTGTTGTAATTCTTCAGCCAATAGATATTCATGATGTAGCTTAAATAATATTTTGATAAAGACCAAAGTAGATCGAAACTTCAATTCTTACAAGTTATTGCAAATTGATAAAATAAAGACGAATTATTATGAAATAAAAAGAATTTGTTGACATGTTCCTCCGCCGCTGCCTCAATATTACCCTTTTACCGTATCAAAATAGAATACTTTCTGTCGCTGTACTATTAATAAATCTGTATATTCCAGTTTTGGAAATTACTCATATATCAATTGATTGGTTAAATGAATGTCATATTTTGAATTGGACAGTTGACTGTCCAAACCAAACTTGTCATTAATAGCAATAATAAAGATAATAAACAACAAAATAATTTTCCTCTCAATGAATAATTCGCAAAAAACTGCTTAAGTTCAACATACGTTATTACGAAACATCATTAGAGCGCTTGTCGTGCAACAAGTTATATAATCTGAAGAATATGTGTTCAAGTATACCCACAATAATACCTTTACCAATACCTGAACAAGAGCTTAAAGAACTTGTCAGTAAAGGTAAGTAAATTAATTCAATTCTTTTTTTATATATTTAATATAAACATTATTATTATTCAGGTCAATTCTGGTCCACGATGATGAAATGTAATCTTGAAATTTCAAACCTAAGTAACTAAAGTATATGCAACACTTTAATCAGTACATTCTAATGAACAATTTATCATTTTAATTTATAAATTACTCATACAAACTATTGTAAGTTTGGAATTCGAAGTTTCCTCTTCAAATAGCAGTCCCTATTACCTAATTTTCTTCCCAATAATGTAGATTGTTATAAATTGTTCTAACTCTCCTGTGTATCCACGAAATACATTCCGAAAAGACCTTAAATTAGTCCTCTCTGATTTGATTTTTAAAAACTTCTACGTTGTAATTATCTTATTAATTGTTGTCCACAATAATACATCTATATAACATATAAGATGCGATGTTGATACCAAATAAGTACAAGGGTCTTTCAAATATGATCGAGACAAAGACACATTTATTTATTATCTAGTAACACACTATTACCACCTCTCCGGAAGCATTTTGATGCTGGTATCGAAGAATTCCTTGGGAAACTCGGGCAGCTATGCACGCAAAAACTCCTACTTGGTCGTCGGTATTGAATTTTCAACCTCCAAGGGCTTCTTTCAGTGGTTCAAGCATATGATAGTTGCTTGATGGTAAGTCCGGAACTTATGGGAGATGTTCTAGTATCTCACAGCCCAGTTATGATATTGTATCGAGCGTGAGACGGGCGGTATAAGCGTGCGCGTTATCCTGGAAAAGAATTGCTGGAAAGCTCCCCCGGTTCGGGTGATAAGCGGGTTCCACGTATATTTTCAGGCTAGAGTAGAATTTATGAATTGTTATGTGCACAGATAGTCATCGGAAAGTACTCTTCGACTGGCACCCCTTCCTCCTTCTTCCTCCACTCTTCAGACGACGCCTTACTTCCATGAGTGTAATAATGTAGCCATGTTTTGTCTATAGTGAAGATCCGCGTTAAAAAAATGTCCTTCCCCCTCCGCCTTGTATTGCGTCAGCAAACGGAGACAAACTTCCAACCTTATGAATTTTTGGTTGAAGTTCAACAGTTCGGGAGCCCATCCCGCCGTTAACATTCACCTTGCGGTCTTCCAAAATGAGTTGTTCTATGCGGTGAATGTTGTCTGATGTGAAGCACTTGACGTTCACTCATGGTCGTATCACGTGCGACGAAAATTATGCCGTACTCTTAGTAACGGACCCAGCTAACACGTAATTGAGCCGCAAACATACAGACGCGCCATCTACAACGTTTGTCTCGATCATATTTGAACAGCCCTCGAAACTTAATTATTTTAAAAGTATGTAACTGCATACGCATTCCAGTATCGCAGCAACAAAGGGCGACCCAATAAATCCTTTGGGTCGCAGTGTATATGATACCCCAATATCTCTATAATTTTTTCCAATGCAGTTTAATCTCCTTTTTTATTTTTATTTTAAAGTAGGCATCAGCTTTTTTAATTTTATCGCAAAAAAATAACTAATATCAAGTTCATCTTTTCTAATTGAAGATTCATCGACAAGTATGTATATTATACTGATGAGGCCCAAGAAAGCAAAACCAATCTAAGAGTTTCCGAATCCTAAATGCAATAGTTTGAATCGATAATTTGTTCCAACCATTATTACGTTTATCAAGGAAAATAAGATTCAGTATCCGTCGTGGAATATCGTCAAAACATTAATTGCTTTTTCTTCAATTAACGATTAAATCTTGATTTGAAAAATTACATGTTAAATTCTCACATAAGCAGCAACAATTTTTTGAATAATACTTAGCATTCTTCGAATTATTCCAGGTTTGATTCCAAAATAAAAATCAATGTGTGATTACTTTGACTATACCATTTATACTCCTATTTCTAGACAAATATTTTTATTGCTTTCCATTTCTCCCATTTTTGCTTAGTGTCTGTATCTACATGTAGACAACCTTCAACATCAACAGAAGTTAAATGATTGGAATGTCACACAAAAAACCTCAGTGTTCAAAACGAATACATCACAGGTATTTTTTAGGAAAAGATTGGGCAATTATGCATGGAGTTTCAATGAGAACGAAAGAACAATTTTCCGAAGACACCATCACGTTTGCTCCCTTTGTTTTGTTTCCTTCTACAATGCCAAAGAAAGATTTTCAACATGCCGTTGAACTGCAGACTATTTTTCAAGAATTATTCCACAAAGTTGCTTACGATCGAGAATTTTTGAAGATGTGTTTAGAAAATATTGTTCAGGTTGACGAATTTACTGCAAAATTGTTCGAAATATATGAAACTACAGAAAAAGAAGGAGTTTCACAAGTAGGTAATTTCTACAAAGTAAAAACTATTTGCATGATTGCTTTGAATGAATAAGACAAAAAAATTCAGACTATTTCATTTTTAACTATATATCCTGCCTTTAACTTCTGAGTTTGTGTCATTGATACTATCAGAATCATTTTCAAAGGTTACTGTTTTCACTTCCAAAGGAACGAACCATTCAGTGTGATTAATATTAATATTGAATGTGATTATGTTAACTGAAGATGTGTATGTTGCGTTTCTTCATTTCAGTCAATAGGATTGGGCCTATTTCGATGCGATTATATGTTACAATGCAATGATAAACGAAAAGATGGTAGTGATGACTTTTATCCATTTTGTAATTGGAAACTTATTGAAATAAATACTATAGCAGCTGGATTTGGATGGCTAGGTCCTGCTTCCGGTTTATTACATAGGTAATGTGTTTGTGTGCATTTTTAAAAGTCTTATAAATCTTAAAGTAGTGTATGAATTATGTCTATATGTCTACTAAGGAAGTATTTACACATTCAATAGCCAAACGTAATTAATTTAAATCAAACTAGAATGGAGAAAATATAAATTATTATGACGGAGACGCAGCCGCACGCCTTAATCTCCAAATGGATCGTCCGGAGTAACGTGCGGAGATTAAATACTTTCATTTAAGTAAATTGATCCCAACGCAAACTCACAAAGATTTGATATCTATATTAGAGAATCTGCTGTATCATATGACATAGTGAAAGTGGCGTTAGTATAAATGTAGTCCGTGAACAGTAGAACACACAGGTGGAGCAACTGCAAAGTTCATGATCTCTTTTTACAATATCGACGTGTGATTAGTAAATAAATAAACAATTGTTGGTCTTTCATACAATGTGTCACGAATATATTCACTGTCTAACTGAACATGAGAAAAATGTCCACAAAATGGGAATGCCCACATGCAAACTGAAAAAGACGATTGTCTTTTAACGAAGTGTAGAGAAGATAAAGGAATTTTCTTACAAGATTAGTAGCAATGGATGAACCATCACTTTGATTTAGACACCAAAATACAGAGTAAGGAGTTTTCAAAATACAAATCCAGTAGAAAAGGTCATACTTATCTGCCCAAAGGCTAATCCAAAGAGTAGAACTAAAGCCAGGAAATCTGAAAGGTTACCTAAAAATTCTGGATCTGATAAAGCTAGAAAGCAGTGACAAACCTATGGACAAAATGCATAGCATATTGGACAAGTTAGCGCAATGAACAGGACTGTGCATATTTGTACAAAAATACAAGCTCTCCATACTTTTAGAAACATTACTCACCATTTTTCAAGTAGAGTTGCTAAAAGGAAAGAAATATGCTCAGGAGCTTTTAAATAGAAACCTCTCATCGCACATCAACATTTAGTCAGATAGCCAAGCAGCTTTGAAGGTCTTGAAAGCTATTGAGTGCTCGTTCAAACTGGTGTACGAGTGTAAACAAACTCTAAAAGCACTAGCTAACAAAAACAAAATAACTCTGATGTGGCTACCAGGCCACCAGGGTATACCACTCCATAACTAGGACCATAACCCTATTGTGGCCTCATGAAACACCATATCAATAACAAACTGAACGGATGGCTAAAGAATCAGATGTGGAAACACTCCAGGCTTAAGACAATCCAGAAGATTCATAACCATATCAGCTAAGAAGTCTGCAGTAGTGATGATCAGAAATGATATGAAACTGGTGGTCGGTCTTCTGGTAGGTGACTGCCCCGTCAAATGCCACTTTAAGATAATGGGCATGGCAACGACAACTGCAGATTCTGTAAGCAAGCCATGAAAACAGCAGAGCATCTAAAAGGCTTAAGTACTGGAAGTGGAACACAAAAACCCCCAAAAAAATAGACTCCTTTGGGAAGAGTCTACGTATTTTAGAAACAGAACAATTAGATGTAGATTCTTGCACAAAATATCTTCTAGTTGTAACTGCAGACTCGCCAAAACGACTCCCCAAAACAATCTACAATCTACCTATTTTGGAATGTAATTTCAATAGATTACCGGCAAACGGGAGCTAGCATTACTGGTGCATGTTATATTTGGTTCCAAAATTACGTAAAGCGACAGAAATATGCTGAAGAATATGGGCGAATGTTTTCTCTTCAATCAAGACAACGCAACTAGTCACGGGTCCAAAAGAGCGCAGATAGACTTCGAATTAGTTGAACAAAAACTCAAAAAACTGATACAAAATAAACTATAACAATAAGCACAAGACTTTTCATTTTTTATTACTTTTTTATTTTTAATACTAAGTGAACCAAGTTTCGTAAAAAATAAAATATATATTAATATTTCCTGGTGGAAATGTTTTCACAATATTCTGTTTTAGGTATATTCTACAAGAAATGAATCAACTTGATAACATAAAAAACGTGAGTAATAGATAAAAAGTTTCTCATAAAAGTTACATAGACCTTTCTTTACCTCCTTTTTATTGAGTGTTCTTCCACACTGAAGATGCAAGGTACAAAATACACATTCCGTATATACCCGTTATATACATTTACCTTAGTACGTGAGAGTGGAATATGACTAATCAATTTTACGACTCTTCAAATTATAATTGCAATCAGTCGAAGATCAATATAGAATTTTTTATGGCAGCATCCAGATTCAAATGCGTAAGAGAATAACTATTATTATTGTATCTCTGTAGAGGCAAGTCACGTTCCCCAATCAGGAAAAGTGTTGAAGAGTGTAAGGAAGTCTGAAAGAAAATTGTTCAAATACAAGTCTGAGAGTCGGGTGATGTGGAAGAGATTCAATACCAATTCAACAAAAATTCACGCTTAACTCTCCACCCGGCTCGTTCTGAAGAAGCAAGAACATCTTGCATTCAAAGAGCAAGCTGCACCCGGATGATCGAAATGAAACCTCTCATTCAATTACATAATCTAGTGTTTAATTCTACATTGGAGTATCATTATTCTTCAATATTATATATAGGACGTGTTCTCATAAAGATGTCACCTATGAAATCGGTCTCCAATCTTCTCGTATTCGGTTGTTGTATCCTTATAAGCTTTTCTCTTTACCATCCTTCGCGATTTGATCCTATGTACATGACCCCTAAAAAGTCGCATCAAGTTAATAAATCCTACAATGTCTTCTGTTTTTATTTTTTTATCAACGTAAACGTTCCGCATTCTATCTCTCAATGTGACGAATTTTGATTTTGAAAGTTATCAACTTTTGTCTCAACAGGGCGAATGTTGTATTTAATCTCGCTTTACTTTCGCTTGGCTATGAACTAGCTTTTTATTTAACTAAATTCAGACATTGATAGGGTTGTTCCAACCTGCTAGTCGGGACCGTACTTAGTACGGTTATCGGAAGCGTTTATAGATATTTTCTGCGCAATCTCCGGTTATGCACGGTTCTTGTAACAGTACTTGTTATCAATCAAGGATCGAAAAGACTGGTTGGAATGCAAAACAGAATCGTTCGTATAACGGTAACCGCCCGGTTGGAACACGTAATCTCTATTGAATCGTAACCGTACCAAGGACGGTTTTTCTTAGGTTGGAACGAACCTCATATTTACGTAATCAAAATTAATGATGATTAAATGCAAGACCAAAACCAAAACCAGGTAAGTTTTGGTCTTGTATATACACTAAGTGGGCAGAGTTATAAGATTATGTTGGAAGTTAATTGATTTATTGAAACGACTCTTCGTCGTTTGACAAAACACACTCAATAGGTTTGTTCCAACATGTCAGTCGGGACCGTTCTTGGAAAGGTTATTGAAAGCATTTATAGATATTTTCTGCGCAAACTCCGGCTATGCACAGTTCTTGTAACAGTATTTGTTATCAACCAAGTATCGAAAAAACCGTCTCTGAAACGGTTCACAAACGATCTCTAAGTCGATTGGAACACAAATAAGAATAGTTCTTATAACGGTAACCGCCCGGTTTGCACACGTAATCTCTATTGCTTAGAATCGTCACCGTACCAAGGACGGTTTTTTGATGGGTTGGAACGAACCTATTAGCTTCACACGAGAATGAATACAGATTTTTTTTTGGATCCCTTTGTTCTGAAATGTCTATATTCATACTATTTAATTACAAATTGAAATAACGCTGGTTAGGTACTGGTTGATACTGTAACTCGCTTCCTTTTGTAATTTCCTGATTTCTACTCTTATTATTGTTATACAATATTTTCTTCTCTAGAACTCTATATGCCATTTCCAGTGTCAGAATATTGAGATTTTAGTTTTCATTCTCCTTTTAACCATATTTTCCAAGTATTCCGATCCTTTGCTACTTTATTTATCTGCAGTATTGCTTTTCTTTGTTTTCCTCCTCTTTTTTTCTTATATCTTCTTGCTTCTGTCACTTTTCTTTTTAGGCTTTGTGATGTTCTTCTCTGTATGCGTCCGTTATCAGTTTAAACATATTTTGTTTTCTATTGATTCCAGTATGAACATTTCTATAATTACCTCATTTTTCATCCTATCCAACCTCGTTTCCCAGCTATTTTTCTTAGTCGCTACTATTCTATTGTGTCTTTATGTTCACCATCTAAATTTCACTTCCTTTCATTAACATGGGTACTTCTATCGACCTCTTTTTTATGTCTATGTCTATGTAAATATAGCTTCATCCGTAAAAAGTATACTCGATACAACACGATGATTATTATTTATCCACCGACAAAACTCCATACGGTTAGCGTAATCCTCTAGTTGTCGGTGCTGTACTCTCTGTACATATAAAGGATATAAACCTTGTTCGTGGAGTGAGTTTATCACCCTTTTTTGTGGAATTCCCAATTGAGTTGCAATTCTCCGTGAGTTAGTAGTTGCATCTTCTTCTACTAGATGCAGAATATTTTTTACTTCTACCAAACCTTGGCGAGTAGCGCTTTCAGATGATATGTTAGCACTTGGAGGTTTACCAGTCTCGCACAATTTGTTAAAAACTCTAATAAATACGTTTTTGTCAGGATATCTTTGGTGTGGAAAACGTTGACGATATTCTTCAGCAGCAGCTGTAGCATTTCCATTACAGAAACCATAAACAAACACCATTTGCATATTTGATCTAAATTTGAATAAGTATCTGGCATTTTGCAACACTAACAATCACATATATTGGAAATTAAACGTTCAGTTACTGTTCACTGTACACTAACAGTTCATCAAAACATCAGAATTATCAAATGCCTTTGAGCCTCGAACATGGCATACTTTGTTATTATTAAAATTTAGATATAAGTGGGAAGCTAGATGAACATTTTTAATTACTCCATAACTTAAAAACAAATGAAAATCAGATAAGAACATATGAGTTTTTTTACATTATTTTCACGTGTATAATACACTCCTAGACTTTGGTGCGCTCCTCCCGACTCACCCTGTATATATTTTTACGTTTTCTGTGAAGATGTCTCCCAAATAAAGTGGTCACTTAATCTAATCTTTATCCTTTCATTATTTAATCTTCCTTGTGTTTTGTTTTTTGATTTACTATCATCTTTTTTCATTTCTTTATATTTACTTGCAAAATCTCAGATCTTCTACTATCTTTATCCAATGTCTACCGTTGTCAGGGTCAGACTTGCTCCAATATTGAAACAAATACAACAGATGAAGATATTTGTGATATTAATGAAGAAACTATTGATGCATCCCTTTTCTTAGAACAGCGAACAGAAATTCTGCAAGAAAAAGAGAATGAAGACGAAGAAATAATTGTCGAGTAGAATTAGACAATCATCTTATATAATGACATGTAGAAAAAAACAACCTATTCCACTTTAATCATTAGCAATATTACTATTCTTTCAATTAATAGGATACGATCTGATCAAACTTTCTTTATTACAATAAGTCGTGGAGTATACTTACTGGGGAAACCACTTTGGTTGAGGTGAGGCGTAAGAGAAAAAGTGACAGGACCATTTTTGTAAAGAATTGTGTGATCTACAACTTTTGTCTGACCTACTTTCACGATAATACTTACTGTTTTCGAGAAAAATGGAAAAAACCTTAATTTTGTACTTTTGACCTTGAATCAAATTTTTTGCAGAAATAGGATCGAAGGGGACTTTTGGCATTTCATTTATAATGATGTATTTAACGTCTCTGTAAATTTTCAGCTCTATGCGAATTTTTCCTAAGTCAAATGTCTATTTTGACTGGACTAAAAATTTTTCTATCTAATGAGTCGAATGCATCTTTCAAATCGACGAATGTAATATGTAATTCTTCTCATTGTTCTGTTTTCCTTTCTCTTAAGCTCCTTAATATGTATTTGTTATCTATTGTTTGTTTCCCTTTTCTTTATCCACTTTGCTCCTTAATTTTCTCATCAATAGATTTCCTTATCTTTGTCGCCGATATGACTCTGTGGTTTTAGCACATTTGTTGATCTCCTTTTTTATTTATCGGTATTCAATTGATTGTTTTCCCAGTCGCAAAGTATTTTATTTGTGTTTCAGGTTAAATTGATTAATTTTAATATCTATACCTTTCCTGTTTGTCCTATATATTCATCATTTCTGCTCCTACACTCCCTCTTCCGTAATTTCCTACAATTTTTCTTCTCTTGTCAAGTTACTGCCTTTGCGACTGAAATTTTTTTCGAAAAATTCTTTCTTCTTATTTCGTTTCTTTTTCTTAATTCTATAACTCTGATTTTGTTTCAAAAGCTCCTGTAATTGCTTTTATAGTAATTTTCTAATTCTTCTCCAAATTGTTTCCATGTTTCCTTTTTAGCTTTGTTAATTTCTTTCTTTACTTTGTTTTTTGTATGATTTGTATGCCTCTGTTTTTTCTTCGCTTTTATTTTTTATATAATTCTTCAATAATATCTTTTTCTGCTTGACGATTTTCCTTATTAACTAATAAAACTTCTAGTATTTCTTGTTGGTTAATTGAATTGTAGCTTCCAGTGAACAACGCTCTAACTGGGCTGTGTGGAGGAATTTTGGAAGCGTGGGAACTTTATGGTAATTCATCAGCTGTCATTCTGATTTTAGTTGAAGATATAACGTACAACATCAGCGATCAAAAATTTCATGAATATACCCTCAAAGAAATGAATCCGAGTATAAGAATTATAAGAAGAAACTTAACACAGATATACTATAATGGAGAGCTGAATGAAGAAAACGAATTGATAATGTAAATATGAATCTATATCTCAATATAACTATTTTTTTATAAAAAGTAATGATGATCAATTTTTGGTTAACGCAGCTAGGAGCATCCACAAATTACGTTTCATGAGAAGGATAGAAATGAAGCGAATTACTTGTAACGTCACATTTAGTCTAAATTCTTGAATTACAAATCCTCAACCTAAATAAAAACCATAAGGCTTAAGCCCTTGTTAGCTTCTTGCGATATCAAAATAAACTTTTGGTACTGCTGCTTTGATTTGATTATTTTTAGAATCGAAATCTCAAAATGTGTATAATCGGACGAAGTTCTGCCAAAATATGTCAACTTGTAGCAAAGACGGAGAGCAGGTCCAGGAACTAAGACCTTTTTTCAAAAGCCATAGCTGCAACTTCATGGGCAGCATGTTATGCAAATGAACCGTCTAAATCAAGGGTGTCTAACTATATACGTTTACAATCGCCATAGAATTGAGTTTTAACCTGAAATGGGTCGGAAAACAACATTATCCGTTTATCCCCACTAATTTCCTGTTTCAGGATAAATAGAAAAAATTTGTCACCAATAATTTAACACTCTATATCGCTATATTCGATTTTGGTGCCAAGTCAATCATCTTTAATTAAAAAAGAAATCAAAAGGATTGTTTTGGTGATTATCATTATTGAGATGAAAAGAATAAATTTAATGAAGGTACTCTCAATACAAGAGAACTAGAGATGTTTGACAAAGAAACTAATCACTTCTTCATCTTCGCCGTCTGGTATCTTAAATAATGGTGCAAGCCTATGAAAAAATATGATGTATTCAGTTGGATGATCTTAATCGAGATTTACTGATGGTAACAAAATGAAGACATCACATCTTATTTAATCCAAAAATCAGTTATTATTAGTGATTCAATGGAGAATATAGGAGAATTGGGTACATTTTTAAGAAAATAGAAAAATAATCCAAAAATGTGTCAATTCTTTCGGTGATCCCGGGCCATAATGCTCATATGGAAAGGATGCTTTCTTTGATATCTGCTCAATGTACAAAAAAGACGAACTAGCTTTGTAAACAGACTATCAAGTGTATAGTTCAAAGTGCAAAGAAAGTTTCAAAGTGATATGCGTACACCTTTACAATTATGTAAAAAGGCAAAAGCAATTGCTGTAAAAATTAGGAACGAAATGTATAAAAGGGTACAGAAAAACAATCACTAGATTCTGGTGTGTAAACATAACCTCCTCAAATACAACCTATAGGGCATTCCAGAACCTTGATCTGTGCAATACTAATACGACCGCTGGATGACAAATAACGAGTTTAACAATATTGTAATCCTGGGGTTTTGCTATTTTTTCAGTGTTTTCTATTGCCTTGCGTTGCCCAATATCCCAATCTTTATCCCAAATTCTAGTAATCTGTAAGACTGAATTACTATGTATGGTTCCAGTAAACCTACAAGAATTTCAAAAACTGCATAGTTATTTAAACCTGTAGTTTTGTTCTCATCATTTCTTAAAGCTTCGCTAGAAATAGTGAACTTAACAATGTCCTGAATTTCTCCGTTTTTCTTGAGTATATCTACATGGAAATTCTTCTAGAACATTTTCTGTAGTATTACTTGGAGTTTCAGATCTTCTAGTAAAACCTAAAGATATTTAAAAAAAAATAATATTAAAAAAAAATTATGGTTAACCACACTTAAGATTACGAACAGAAGTTGTCTTTGAAAAGAAGTAGCTTCATCAAATATTTTTCCCGGTAACCTTTCACAAAGACATCATTAATTATGTTGTATAAAGTATCTTACTTTACTTTTTACTCACTAAAACTGTAATGTCTCTACAATAATCACATTATCTATATCACAGTTTATCGTATCTTTTTTGTTTTGTAGAGTTTAGGGTTTCAATTGTTTTATAGCCCTTGTTTAAAATGAGGACCTAAACAGAGTTTAAACTGTACTCCAGATGTGCCGGTTCCACTGAAATAAAAGAAGTAGAGAATACTTAAGGAAATACTTTCCCTATGCAGCTGTAAAGCACTAAATAGTTTATTAATTATAAGCACGTACTCGAAATAATGTGATTAGATCATATTCTTGTAAATGTTGCTTTTTGTTAAATCTACTCTTCTTATAGCATCGTTTTCTACGTTCCTTGGATAGCTGTTCATGTTTCAATGATATAACAGCCACCATTCCTTTCAGATCCAATTCCACACTTTATCATCTTGCAAACTGTAGGTTTTTCTATTCAAATGGGCATGCTAAACCGAAGTAAAATATGTGTGTCGTTCAGCAGCCATATTTGTTTTCAAGTGACCGCTATTTGAATAGGCCTATTATTTCTGTCATCGTCTAAGCATTTATGGCAATTCTATAGCACCAAGTTTTCTCTACAATTTGAATCTGCAAGAATTGAATCCCAGATTTGTGTTCGAATACTTTTAAACTCTTTAGTTTTGGCTAATTTTGGTCTCGATTTATTTGTGGAAAATCAAAAAAGGTTTAGAAGTTGAATAAATATGAAAATTCTCGGAATTAAATAAAAATAACAATTTTGTTTTTCCTTGATGTTTTGTCACAAATTAAATTTCTGAACGCAACCATAACATTTGGCATTCGACAACCAACTAATATGTCGATCCATCCTCTACGTCGATCGATACCTCTAAGAAAGAGTGCATCCTACTATCTTTGTGAATGACGATAACCGCTACGTGCGTGAGAACTTTCTTTACTTCTGTGAACCTTTGTGATGATGACATTTCAAGTTATGTGCTCTTTTTTGTTGATCTTTTGTGATAGTGACACTTGACTGCTAGCATGAGAATATTTTTACAACAAGGCGAAACTGCAAATGTGTTTGCGAAGCATTGGAAATAATAGTCGCAGTGAACACTCGTGCTGCGTAACATTAATCAATCTCGACTGTGTAATAGAACAAGACTGGCTAGGAAAAAGTGATAAATAACGGAATAAGGCAACAATCATAAAGGGAAAATACAAAGGAAAGGATGTCTTGATCCCGCGTATACCGATGATTTCAATGGAATTACCATTCGATTTTAAACGTTTAATATTTCCGGTACGTCTGGCCTTTGCGATGACCATAAATAAATCGCAAGGCCAGTCGTTGGAAGTTTGCGGAATCAACTATTCGCGCATCGGAAAACCGACATCTTTGTATATTGACGTACCACAAGACAAAACAAAAATATATTTTATCAGAAAGCTGTAAATTGCTTATAAATAGCCAGTATTTCGGGAAAACTCTGTTTTGTAAGTAAGCAATATCATGTGTAATTAATCGAAAATAATAAAACTTCATTCATACTGAGCATTTTTTCATTTTTTCTAATAAAAAAAGGATTCCTTTTGTTTGTTTAAAGGTTATTTTATACAAAAGTTTAGGTCTTTCACTTATCGATTGAGGCAGTACGAAGTCTACTGAGTCAGCTAGTATGTTGTATATATTTCAATGAATTATATTATTTGAAAAAACTTGTTACAAATGAAGATTAATTTTTAACGAAACCTGACAAATTTTAGAGATCTTGCAAAAAGATTAACATTTTCTTATGTGTATTTTCTAGGAACGGAATGAAATGATTGGTACATATTACAAAATTTGCTTACTAATGTCTAATGCCCCTTTTTGTATTTATCCATCACTTGACTCTTCAATTTTTTATTACGTTCTACTAATTGGGTTGATTTGACAAAATCATTTTTATTTATGAAATTTATGAAATAAATTTATGAAAAATCTACAATAAAAAGCTCGATAAGAAGTCTTATTGAAAATAGTAATATATTTTTTAGAGATAACAATATAGTTGGGGTGGTTTACTTCAGAACTGGTTACGAACCTTCGCAGTATCCAACGGAAAATGAATGGTCTGCTAGGCTGTTACTCGAAAGGTATTCATAGTTTTAACATTATTATCTTTATATTAAATTACTTCAATTTTATTATAAAAAAATTTTAAATTATGTTCCACTCATTACAATAACTCTTTTTTGAAATGATGACCAGAAATTTTGAAAAATTTTTAAAATCGTGTAAGAATAATCAAATGTAAATTTGTAACTACATTTGGAGCTGATAACGTATACGTCAATTAGAGAAAACATGGCTCTGATTACCAAAATAGGCTACACATCTAAGTACCTGAAAAACTATTCTGCTAACAATTCTCCAACTGTCCCTCGTTTTGTTTTTTTCGTCATAAATATTCAATGTTCTACACAAAGTTCAGGCATTTCTTTTGCAATAAAAAAATCTATATCTATTTCTGATTAAGCGCAACAATGCTGTTCAAACTCCAAATCTCACACATTGTTTCGAAGCACAATGTGTGAGAATTGAAAAAAAAAAACTAAACTAATCTAAAATACTAAATAGGAATTTCTGGAACCGTTGATGATATTCACCCTGACACACTCTTTACACTACGATCACACCAACAATTACACTCTCTGACGCACGTTTCGATACTCAGTTATCGTCTTCAGAGGCTAAGGTAAACAGTTCACCATCGATTTTACAGTATCAACAAAAAATAAAGGAGAATTAATTTTTTGCCAGATTACTGTAAATTAATATTGAATTTAGAAGAGATTCATTCCATTTTGTGAGCCCTAGATGAGAGCAATCTCAATCAACAGATCTTTTATGAAATTATCATGTAAACCATGGTCTATAGGATTTAGAGCCTGCAACAACTCCATACAATAAGGATGTAGTTGTAAGTGTCTACATCAAAATCTCAAAATGGTCGTCACAGGAAGCTATTTAACGAATAGACTTCCGACAGTCTCTTTAGGCTACGTCAATAACTCCCGCTTTCGCTGAAAACTTTTATCACTTCCTCTTGGTCGTTCCATAGTAATTGATGTTATTATCACCTGGAAAACCACAATCGAACCGATAATAATCAGTTTATATCTTTACGATTTAAAGAAATCAAAAACGTATCTGTTTTCTAGTCGTCATCTTTGCTACCTACACTTTTTAACGGATGGGGACTGAAGCATTGCATGCACTTGCTTACCAGTTTCAACAGACGAAACTGTTTGCAATGACCTTCCATTAAATCTATCAATTATAACTGTAAGTAGGTAATCCTGCTATTCCATACGGTAAGGTACTATCGTTACAATGATATATTCAATTTATATATACGAGTACCAGCATACGTCTTGAATATAATCATGTTAGGAGTAATGAACTATTATTTACCTAGTTAATAATAGATGCTATTAACATGGTCTAATTTGACCTGCTGCATTTGAACTGCGCGCCTAAATCGAATAAATATTTTTTTCCCAAACTGGTGCAACTTTTTTTAATATTCAGCTATAGCGCTGTATCTCAGTTAGTGCGTGTTTGTCAATTAGCGGGTGAGTGTGTGTGAAAAAGATAAAAGTTTGTCCCACGATATCGACTATAAGAAAAAGTTGTATAATTCTTCAAAGATATTATCCCGAACACGAAGCATTTAGTAAAGGTCATGAAGTCGTCGAAAACTTGCTTGATGGAAATCGCACATCCACCTCTCTATGATATCTTAATGAAAAGTTGCAGAAATGTAACTCTAATATCATTATGTTGACATCTGAGAAATATAAGAGGCTCTCAACATTTTTTGTGGAACAACTCAATACATTTTGGTTAATGATTTCGGTGTGAAGGGTCAAAACGTACCAAAAGACTTGAATCTCTTGCAAAAACATAACAACGTTGCTGGGGACCCTACTTTTCATACACCATCATTGTTGACATGGTTTTATGAATATCACATCGAAAATGTCCAGCAATCTAGTGATTGGCGCTCTAAACATGTGCCGAAACCGAAAAACTACGTCAAAGTTTGTCTTCAATTCAATTTCTTCAATTATCGTGGTGTAGTTCACCATGAATTTATTTTAAAAGGTCGAACGGACAAAAAGGAATACTACTTTGCAGCGTTGAGACGTCTACATAGAACATTTGGTGGTTAACAATCGTTGATGCGTTAACAATGCTACATCCCGGCTGATTCTTTTCATTCTATCCAACATATGATGGACGGTTATGATAAAAGATTTTTAAATAAGGTAATTAACCGTCATAGATTTAAGAAGTAACTATGTGAAAACACATTTTTCCAAATCAAAATGAAAAACAAGAAACATTTGCTCTTGTATCTTTCAATCCTGTTTATACAAAAGGATTGGAAGGAATATTTAACAGAATGGGTTTTCAATTGGTTTATAAATCCAACAATACATTAAAAAAATTTGTAAGAAAGTGGTGATTGACACAAGAAATATATAGGGCAGACTAAGAGATCCGTTATTGGCCAGTTTATAGAGCACATAGCTCATTTAAAATATGGACGGATCAAAAATCGATTATTGCCGATCACGATTTCAGTTATAATCATGAAATAAATATTAATAATGTAAAATTGTTAAAATGTATGTATCCAATAATAAATTGTTGGATGTTGAATTAATTTTCAAGGGAGAAAGTTTATCGGTGGGTAAATTCAGTACCTCCAATCTCTGAAGACGAAAACTTGGTTATTGAAACGCGCGTCAGACAGTGGAATTGTAGTGATAATGTGAACAGTGTGTTCAGTATGATGAATATCACCAACGGTTCCAAAAATTCCAACTTAGTTGATAATCGGATTCGAGGGCAAACAATTCATGGATTTTCACGATGAGAATGTGCCGTCACAAGTCACAATCTAACATGATTTTAACTGTTTTATTTTGCTAAACACGAGACTTAAATCAGAACTCACCCACTAGATGTGATCTGTAATTTCTCCTCTTTTTAAAACTTAACTTTGGGGACCTCAAAACTCAACTTATAATCATTCAAGCATTGGCATGCTTGTATTGTCTCGAAAAGAATCTACTTTGAATGAAAATTTGTATCAAAATAAATAAAAATATTGATTTTTTTGTCAGTTTGAGTCAAATTTGATTACATGGTACTTTAAATAGCACGTGTATTAAAAAATATTTCGTGGTACAGAATTATAAAAGTTCTGAAAACTATTGTAATGCATGCTTCTTAACATGGATGTAACTGAATAAAGAGAAATATGCTCTAATTTTCAGATCGAAAGCTATAAAATGTCCGAATCTACAATATCACCTTGCGGGAACAAAAAAGGTTCAACAAGAACTCTCGAAACCCGGTGCAATTGAAAGATTTATTAACGATGAAAAGAAAGTGAAATTGATCAGGAACGTATTTGTTAATATATATGGATTGGAATTTGATGAAAGTGGCGAAGAGGCTGTGAGATTGGCATTAGAAGATCCAGAGAGGTAATAAAATTGTCGATTTCCACGCTCTCTAACGTCTTTCTATGAATTTACGATATTAAACATTGTTTGAATATCGATGCTAGTATATTCCATATTTCATTTATACTGTGAATTCAAAATAATTGAAATAAGTCGCAGTAATCAGTTAAAGCCTCATCAAAGAAATAAACATGTATTCAAAAGTTAATTATATTGATTATTTGTGATATATTATGGTGCCTCTGATGTGAACCAATAACGATGCCGCGCCACGTTTCGCCCGGGATGTTCACGTAATGATCATGCACTGATCATGGTTTTGGTTCACGATTTTTCTTCGATAAATAGACTTTAGAACTCTTTTTTGTTCGTTAAGAATCCTCAGTATAATCCTCTCGGCGGTTTAACTCATGGCAGGCTACTTTGTTAAAACGAATTGGCTCGTATTACCATATTCACAAAACTATCATATTGAAACCAGATCTAATGAGAGCGCTAGCTCAATAGCTCATATAGGAGTAGCAATCGGAACATTCTAGCTTATTCTCATAGTTTTATACTGAAAATATTTCCCCTCGGAGTATAAATATGATTCTATTATCGTATTTGCTCCTAGTTCGGGCTCTGTTCTTGGTTTACGCATCTCACAGTCAAACTGAAATTTAAAAAAGGTGTGCGCTTGACGATGACTGTTGTAAAAAGACGATTGTGTCTTTACCATCTAATTTAATAGTTGTTGTAGGATGAGATGAAATGTTTTAGGTATATTTTGAAACCCCAGAGAGAAGGCGGTGGTCACAATATATATGGTAAAAGAATAAGGCAGTATATAGACAAACTTAAAAATACTAAAGAAAGGATAGCATGGATATTGATGGAGAAAATATTTCCGCCTATTATCAAAGGTTATATGATTCGGCCTGGAACTGAACATCCACCGCCAATTACAGATATGGTGTCTGAGTTGGGAATATTTGGTGTAATTATGGGGTAAATATACAATTTCAGATTTAATTTGATTAATTCTGTTCATAGACAAACTTCTAATGGAATCTTTATACAATTAAAAAAAATATTTACCAAGCTGATTTTAGGGATTCAACAAGGATAATTTCTAATAGACAAGTAGGTCACATGTTACGGACAAAAGTGGAATCTGCTGATGAAGGGGGCGTTGCAGCTGGCCTAGGAGCATTAGACAGTCCCTATCTAATAGATTAACTATATTTTCACATCCAATCCTTTTTTAAGTCTATAATTAGTGACTATACCTTACGTATATCTGTACATCAACTAAATAAACACATTATTACAACAAATTTGTTAATTGAAAACATAGTATGTTATGTAACACAACAAAAACACCTGAATCTGAAATATCCCCGAGCAGAAGATGTACTTCAACAAAAGCATAAATAGTGGAAGTAGAGCCCCAAAGATTTCGTTTGTAGACAACAAAGTTAGACGTAAAGTGTTGAGATATGCAGACAAGTTCACAATTGATTCAAAGAACGAGTAGCTGTAATGAAATGTAATCGGGGGTGGATCCAGAAAGAGGTGAGCCAATCATACCGGTACGAAAAAAATAATTATCCCACCCATTTCAGTGTTATCGTTCAGTTAGTCACAATTAAAGTCGATCACATAGTTGCCAAAACTCTGAGAAAAACAAAAACGTGAAGTTTACGATACACGGAGCGACAATAATAAACCTGTGCAAATGCAAACTGATTTGTATTGACAAAGAAAATCATTTATCTACTTATTATTAAATTCGTCTTGCTTTAATTAGTTTTTAGACATTGAGAGTGAAATAAATAGAAATCCCGTAAAGCCTGCAGTTGAAAAACTAACTCTCAAAATAGAAACACGAGACTTTAATCTGATTTTGATTTTTCCCCGTCATGTACAAACACTTTCAAAGTGAGAATGTTACAGAAATAAAAGAATTTGAAGATGTTGTTCACTCAGGTATTTTAGTTAATTACAAGTTTTCATTTATTTAAATCAAAAATGCAATAAATTAATCTTTTTTATAACTCTTGCTTGTCGCCCTCCTCCCAACACAGATATACGGGCCCCTGCATATAATTTATCAAAATATTTTGATGAGGTCCGAAGTAGGTCGAAGCGTCAAATTTTTACCTGTTATTTAAGCTTATTTTCATTGAAAAGCGATATTAAATCAAGACAAACAACCTCGAAATATTTTAAAAACATAAACCTAATTTCTGTATGAGTTTTAGCATAAGCTCCTTTTTATTCGAATCCTTTTAACGTACTCATTTCCTCTTCAATAGTTTCCGAGTAGATTCCCGTTCCTTCCACATTTTATTTTTTTTCTTCGCAGTTCAGTAGCTGCCAGATTGAAGTATAGTTATAATCAAGGATCCAATATCCGACAACGTCGAAGGACGTTTGGAAGCCGAATTTATTTATATATTTATAATTTCATCAAATTTAATATATTTTCGTCCACGTAAATGTGAAATTTATAATAACGATCAGGATACTTTCCAAACACTCAGATCAGTGATCAGGTTAACCTAATCATATTTCCTTCTGTCAATTGACAAATGACAAGCTTGACTAAAAACAGTTATGTTTAGTTTCGCGGTTTATTAAAAACGATGTCGAATCTTAAAATATTTTTATTACTGAATCGTGATTTAAAAATTAACAAACGATACTAAAAGTGGTAGAGATGCAGAAATTACATGCAAATAAAATTGAAAACGTACAGGTTTTGAGAATATCTATTCCTCGACTTCCATTTAGTGACTGCTCAAACGTTAATATGCCTCAAAGAAAAACATCTAAAAAAATTAGTACCAAAAAGTGTCTTACTCCAGAAAGAACTGAAAATAAATGTATAGACGAATTTTCACGAGTTACAAAAAACAAAAATATACCATCACAGAAGGGAACAAGTACAAAAAGAAAAAATAGAGTGTGTATAGGAAAGGATAAAGAAAGCTGCCATAATTTGGAAAACGATTCGGATGCTAGCTTTAATGTTGAACATAATAGAAATTTCCAAAAAGACTTATATGTGAAACTACACAATATTATTTCAAATGATGTAACACACAAGCCATCATCTAACAAGAATGCTAATTCTAGGTCACAAACAAAATTTGACGAGAGATATAAAAAACATGTAAATAAGGAGCTACATAATAAGCAATCGGAAGAAGCTGCAAATTCAACATTAAAAATGTTAACTATTCCATTACCAAAGATGTTGAGAAAAGGTACAGTTAAAAATTATTTCGAATCAACATTAGAAGAATCAACTAATCAGTGTACACCTGATAAAAATAAAGTAAAAGTTCCTATTTATAGACAACAATTTCCGATATTAACAAAGAATAATTCTAAAGATCCTTATGCTCTTGATATTATTGATCCAAAAGAATCAAAACAAAAAAAAAGAAGCTCTGCAAAATTCAATAAAACCATATACGATATAATGAAGAAAATTGAAAAGAAGGAAAAGAAAACAACTAAGAAGAAAAAAGTAACAAAAATAACTCCAAGCTATGACCAGAAAATACTGAATATAATGAAAAATGTTTTGCATAAAGTAAATGATCGTGACTCGGGAAATAAGAAATCACATAGTTCTAACCCACCATTGAAATTAGCAACAAATTCAATTAATGACAGTTCAAAAATTTCATTTCCACATTTAGATATAGAAGATGGTTTCCGTGGCTTTGATAAGAATGAAACAACTATTTCCACTTTAAATCGATATGATTCTACTAATTTGGAAATTTCTGCAAATAAGATACCAGGTTCATCACAAAAGAACAATGGATCCCCTCACATACATGTTATCAGTAACATACTTTTAAAAACCATTAAAAATTTTGAGTTTACGAACGCAGCAAATTGTTCTCATTCAAGTACAACTTACCAAAATGAAACAAATAATATGAGTATAACTTCAGATATGAATCCATTAGATAAATCTCATAATTTGCAAAGAGAGTTTCATGATAATATTCCTCTCTTTTGTGAAGATGAAAACTGCGAATCTGATTTAGATAACGATTTTGAAAATGTAGAAGTTGGATGTGATGAATTCTTTGGTTTCAAAGATGAAACTGATGAAACACCAAAATATTGCAGATTTTATCATAAGGTAAGTAACTAACAACTCTAAAATTCTAATATAATTTTTGTTGTATTATGCTACTTTCTACTATAAAAGTTATTAGATGTGGATAAATCAAAAAAATTTGTTTCTTATTACTATACAGGGTATTCTGTGATTTAATGTAAAAAATTGGGGAGTGAATAGATGCTGTGACAAAAAATTTTACTCATACGACCCCTCGTTTCTGATATACATGCCTTCAAAGTTGCAAAATCAGAACTTACATTCAAGTATATTTTCTAAATGATACATTCTAACATTGCGGATTTTTAATGGATGTAGAGTGTTTGGCAGATTTTAATAATCTACACTACTATCTGAAAGCCAGGGGCGACTCATGCTCAATGGTTAACAATCCATAACTTTTACATGGACAACCTGTACCAGCTGAACATAGCAAAAATGAATTTTCCAATCGATTTTTCAACAAAAAGGTACTCTTTGCTCAATTTGATCAAATCTATGGTTTAGGAGATATGTGGATTTTTAGATAGTTGTACATACCATGACAACTGTTCACTATAAAGAGACATGCTGAAGAAAATTATCATAAATTGTAATTATTTATTGAAAATACTTACAGGAGGTATTAAAACAAATTCAAACATTTCTTATTGCATTGCATACTGTCTAACATCGAGTTACTTACTTAAGGAAAAAATTGAAATGTAGATAAATTTAGTTGGTTAGCCTACAATTTATCAAATGAAAACAAAAAAAAATAATAAATATTCAAAGTGGGTACCTTACACTTCTACATACTTCCGAAGTCTACGGATAAAAAAACATTGATCTAAGCGGTGATTATGTTGAAAAATAGAGAGAAATCTAAGCTTTCCAATCATGTATTATTCAATGCCAATAAACATGTTTGTCATTGTGAAAATTCGTTACGAACCTTATTCTGTTATAAATATTGCAGAATATCTAAAAAAAATTTTTAACTGCTATTGTAAAAAAAGTAAATATTTAAAATGTCCGTAAATGTCAACATATATACATTTGTGGAAAGAACAAGCAACTGTCTTTATAGGGTATTTAATCTGTGTTCATAATCTTGATTCAAAAATCTAGTGAAACCTGCATTTTCAGTTCTCGAGTTGTGGAAATGAGTCATTATAAAGATGTACACCTTTTATTTGGTGAGAAAGCAATGACAGTTTGTTTGTTTCTGTTGAGATTTAGATATTATGGTATTTTATTTTTAATCCATTTTTTATTTTAGAAAAAAGAACATCCTTGGAGATTTCAAGGTTTCTTTAAAAGAAATCCACATATTTTAAAGCTAAAAAAGAACGGTTTACCATGTAAAGAACAAGAGATGGTTCTTGATTATGAATTCGTACAAAGGATAGAATTACTGTGTGCCAAAAAATCTGTAGATACTTCACATGTAAAGGAACCAGTTCAAACTTCAATATTGGATTACATAGAAAGTGCTCATAATGAACAAGATGTACCTAATCGACCAAGTCTATTTGATTATGAGGAATACAATGTAGATAAAGTCCCCAGGAGAGTTTTGGGAATAATCCAGAGCAACAAAGTTATTTCAACACCCACAAAAAAAATAGAGGAAGATATTAGGTCTCCAAATGTGTCCATAATTCGTAGTGATGAAAATGAAGAAAATAATCCTTTGAAATCAATAAGAAAGAGTTATCAGAGAAAACGTGGGGAGAGAGAGATTAGAAAAAGTGGGGACGTCCTGAACGAAGATATATTGCCATCAGTTTTAGAAAATAATTATGAAGTTCCACAAGATGAAGTTCACTTATTTGAAGACATTGATCAAGAAAAAGATACAGATTTTAATATTGATATGGTATGTAATATTAAATAAATCAATTTTTATTATATTTTGGAAGTGAAATTAGTTTAGATTTTAAATCGAAAATATATTTTCTTACTTAAATAATAATATTTTTATGCTTCTAAATGTTCTTGATTTTATGTTTCTTCTGATTTCTTTTATAATTTCTCAAAAAATTCAGAAAAAACCTAAATTGAAGAACATTTAGAAGCATAATCATATTTAAAGTTCTAATAAATAAGAAATTATAGTAAATAATACTTATATATAATCTAAAAGCTCTTCAAAACCAGTTAAAAATGTACATAGTTTTTTATGATAAACCAGCTGGGACAGAGAATGAAATTTACCTTGGCCATAGTTTTTTCTAATTGACAATACTAACAAAATATTTTGTTTAAGGACAAAATGAAAGAAATATTTTTTTATTAAAATATACCTGAAATCAGTATCATTTAGATATATATTTTCTATAATAAATGTTCTATTTTGTTATATATTTTTGTTTGTATTTTTGCTTCATATATTGTTTTCACTTGTCTACCTCTCTCCATTCTTTCAATATGCTCTCATCAGCTTGGATTAGATGAGCTGAAGCATAAAAGCCGGGATTCTACCTACCTAAAAGTTTTTAGCAGAAATAAGTTTTATGAATGCTTCTTTGATCTTTTTTATTTTTGTAATGAAATGATAAAAATTATGGGTACATCATGTAAATATTATTAGTTGGCAAATGTTTCATCAATTGTTTGTGTTGTAGCCAATCTTCCCAAAAAAGCGAAGAAAAAGACTATTTTCCGAAGGATCTGATGATGAAATGGACGAGAAGAAATCTAAGAGAAAGAAAAAGAACGCTATGACTAAAGCTGAAGTAAGTATTGAAAGAAAAGTTATTAATTATATAAAAACTAAACGGACAATTCACGCGAAAGGCATAAGAGAAGTACTGTTCAACTCTCGCGGAAAATGGATATATCATACTAGTCTGACAAGATAAATCATAAGCCACAAGGTATAATCTCCGATAGTCGATATTGTTTTTTTGTACAAAGAGTGCTGAGCTGTGAAATATAATTGTTTGAATTGTATAATTGAAATGGAAAATTGAATTGAAAAATAAACACAACAGCGCGCCACCAAAGATCGAGCCAAAATAAATGTTGGGGTCATAACAAACACTCTTTAACACAGACTTCTACGTTCCATTTTTTTTCTAAGGACATATATTGAAAAAGTACAGAATATTGTCCTTAGTATCTGTCAAAAACTTTTGAATTATGGCCAGACCTACCAACCTTATTTTAACGCCTTGAAGATACCATTACAAATTGGTTATGGGACCGCTTCACTTTAAGTGTTAAGTTAAAGGACCCTTTAATATGAAGGCTCCTTTAGTTAAAGTGTCAATTAGGATGGGATTATTAAACCGGCCGTTACACTGATAGATTGTAATTCAGCTGGTTGCTATTTTGTATAGATATTCTTATGTTACATAAATTTTGTTTCTATACTGTATACAAATTCTTGTATAATTTTCTTTTGGAACCTTCAGACATTTTTTATGATCAATGTTGTTAATTTGATATTTCTAATCACAATCAAATCATTTGAAATATTCCACATTTTATTTTAGGAAAATGAATTCAACGCTTGGGCCGAAAAAATGAATGCCAGATTTGCAGAAGAGGATAAACATGAATTAACAATAGAATAGATATTATAGAGTATAAGTAAAAGAACAATAGAAAGTATTTAAAGTGCCATTAAAAGGGTAATCCCTTTAAAATTTATATATTGTTTTATACATTCATGTCCATTCCATAATATTTTCTTTATATTCAACTTTTTATTGTTTTTAAATAGTCGAAAATATTTTAAAATGTTTAAAAACCTTATTTTTATAAGAAATGTATACATGGTGATACATCTTACAATTAGGAATCACTACTGCTCAAAATGCAGAATTTACATAATATGGGACTTTTTTCATATTTAAGATTACATAAAATTTTCGTGTAAGAAATGCTTATAGTTTCAAATATCCAAAATTTTTCACATAACTACCCTACATAATGTGTTCCTTTCTTAACTATAAATGTATCCTTCCTGACTTTAAATGTATCGGAATATCTTAGTCAATTTATTTTTCATACACGTAGTATGTAATAGTTTTAATCATTTCTGCACTAGTTTGTGAGACAAAATGTTAATAATTGCATACCAAAGTATGCAATTAGTGCAGAAACTAGAGATTGCCCTCTTCTTACAATAATGGTTCTTGTGATACTGTAAGGTGTGTGTATCAGGTATGCTTATTTATCATTTTATTGCTGTTTGTAACTAAAAGAAACTACTACCAAAACCGAATAAAAGATGGTGGTAGATACATTTCTGACAAAACCAATTATTAATTGGTCAATGATTATAAAAAAATTATAATCTAAAGGTTTAGCCTAGGGCAGTGAATCTCGATTTTATTATTTAACAGTTTTAATTTTAAACTGTTCCACAAGTTCACAAATTCGGCTGTTGTGCTTTTATACATTACGATTTTTGATAACTATTTGTATATATATTTTAAATTTGAACTTATTTTCTTTTATAAAAATGTTTTTGTGCCTTTTTGCATATTATATTTGAAACAAAAAAATGTTGTGTAGCATTTTAATTTTATTAAAAATAAAAGTATATACATGAATACAACTCCAATCAAATAAATTCAAATAACACCTCTACACAAATAAGGTCGTTAAAGTAACCTTGATCGATTTGAATGACTCAACTTTTCAGTGTCTAAGAGCTCTTTCCAGTTGGTTCGAAGGATACTCAATGTAATAATGTAAATCCGCCCGCAGCGGAATTTCCTGCCGATCAGTCTACAGAATAAAATATTTTTAGAATACTTAGAATTTATTATTGTCAAGAAGAAAATGTCCCCCTGCCTGGTTTGGCTTTGTTTTATTAATGACTATATCCCCTATATGATTCATTTTTCAAACCATAACTTACCTGTTAGAGTAACACCTTGAAACTACGCTTAAAATTTAGTTAATGAAAAAAAAATATAAATAACTGCTTATTACAGTTTCAAGATGTTACTCTAATGTATCATAGAGAAGATATGATTATAAATAAAACAAAGCCAAACCAGACAGGGGGACATTTTCTTATTGGCAATGGTGAATCCTAACATACTGAAAATATTTTATTATGTTGACTGATCAGCAGACTCTTGACTAAGCGATTGAGGAGGTAGTGCTAACTATGGTATTTTATTAAAGTCTGTTTAACTGATTTGTGTGATGCATTGTGGAGCGTTATTTGAAAATACTGAAGTTGGTCTGATGAAATCATAAAACAGTTTTGTTAATAATTTTGACCTTAACATCCACATATTTCTGTCAATAACAGAGTTGGTATAAATAAATCATTTTGACCTTATTAGAATTATATTATATTTAGTCATTCAGAACAAGAAATTGAATTTCAACTACTGACTGAATAAAATATAACCAATCAAAAAATACAATTGAAAACAACTTCTTTAATTTTATGTACTTCAATTCAATAATCAAAACTTGGTGAATAACACAGTTAAAAAAATTTGTACAATCTAATACTTATGAACATTTGTAGAGGAAATTACTTACCCTGGTATGCAAAAATTGACCTTTTTGAAAATTGTTGTAAAAACAATTTTGAGGCGCTGGATTTGAATATGATATTGGTTTTTTTATCTCGTAAAGTTTTTCTACCATATGAGGTATGAATTTTTATTTGTTTCTAGATGATTTTTTTTTAATTAAAAGATTTTATAACTAAATTGACTCAAAGTGTTATAAATGCCTTATCCACTTGTCACTGAAGATTCTTTTTAAAGATTTTCGCTTGTGTTCAATCTTCCCGTTGTTTTTCTGGAACATTGCCAAGTAATGTTTCTTCTTCACTAAAATCTCCAAGACTTTCTGGAAAGTAGTCCAGGCTAGATTCAAGGAAATGGACTTTAAGCTCATGTTGCATCCTGCATTTCCTTTAATTATTCTCCACCCTTGCTTCTGGTTTTCGAATATTTGAACCAAGAAATATACCTTTAAGTTTGACTTCCAAAAATGATGGTAATTTATCACGGTCACATTAGTAACAATGATGTTCATGACATTGACAATAAAAAATATTTTCAAATTATAACATCAATAAATACAAAGAAAAAATGAATTCAGTAAGAATTAACTGAAAAGGAAAACTTATTGACAAACCAATTCCAAATTGAGACAAACTAGACTGCGTAGAACTATTCACAAAATATATAAAGGTAAAACAATACAACAAAACAGAAACATGTTTATGATGTAAATAGGTCTCATATGAACAATCTTGAAGGGCCTTGAAAAAACCTTGTAAATTTAAATGTACAATTTGAAAACGTATAAAACGTTTAAAAAAATACACTTTCCAATTATATATATGGTAGTTTAACAAATTATTATGGCTCACCTGTAATAACCACTAATCTGGTACTGATCAAAACTACTGTATATCAGACAAACTATTCACTCAAATTGACCCCCACCTATTGGAATCTTTACTACTGCTGCTGCTGTCGTTCTCTGCTAGGTTGCATCACTTACAAAGTCAGGAGATCATCTAACCCATCTGAATCTGATTATTTGAATGTTTTTATTTATAAAAGTGAATATTTTAATTTTCTTGTGCTTTTTGTCACAATGCTTTATTTTTTTATACTATTCTTTTTTGAAATATATTTTAAAAAATCATAAATTTTTCATTTTTTTAAATGCCTACTACAGTATCTATTTATAGCAGTGGTTCCTAAACTTTTTTGTTTCATAGAACACTTTCAAAATTTTGCTGGATCTGGTGGACCCTGCAGCTACATTACTACCAATTTCCAAATCTCGAAAAAAAAGTGAAGTGAACTTGCGTTGTGTGTCAACAACATTTTTGAAAAAAAAGGTTAGAAATTATTACTTGATAGCGTTATTTATTTGATAATAAAATCAACTAAACAGATTTTCAATTAGATATTAGATATAGAAAAAAATTCATTGAATTACAAGAACGTGGAGGAGAATAAGGTGGAAAAAAGGAGTTAAAACATATTATCAAACAAACTAGTAGCATTAGATACCCCCACAAGGACGGAGGACAGGAAATCAGATCCGGCAATGAAAACAGAATCGGAGAACAAAGAAGATAAAAACACTAAGGATAGGAACTGGGAATGTAAGCAGTACATATGCCAAAGGAGTACTGAAAGTTTCAATACAGAAAATAAATAGATATGAAATCGACATATAGGCGATACCAGAAACAAACTAAAAAGGAGACTTTGTAAAGAAAGTAGGAAACTACATAATAGTGGAGGAGCAACAAGAGCTTGGTTGCCAGACACAATACAGAAGTAAAAAAATGTATAGAAATTGAAGTATATTGAAGATATATGCACCAATCAAAGGAGAAGAAGGTGAAATTGAAGAAAAATATGAAGAAATTGAAGAAGTGCTTAAAGCGATGCTAAAGAAAGACACTAAAGTAGCGATAGGCGATTTCAATGCAAAAATTGGCAAAGAGGAAATAATATATCTGCGAGTAATAGGAAAACATAGCAAACACGATCCAAAAAACGACAATGAAAAAACATTAGTTAATTTTGCAACGCAGACGGGACTCGTCATCGCCAGCACGAAGTTCGAACACAAGGAAATCAACAAAGGAGCAATAATCAACACATCTATACCTATTAAAGACAACTTTAAAATAGCAGATTGAACAGTTTTAAACACTTAACGAAACAGTTATATTAAAAATAAAGAATATATGTGGAAGCAAGACAAAAAAAACAAAAAAAAAGGGGTAGACCAAGAAAACGGTGGAGGGAAGTAGTGGAAGAAGACCTTAGAGAGAAAAACATTCAGAACTGGAAATAAAAGGTAAGGGATCGAAGAAGTGAAGAGAAATTACAAGGCTATGGATCTAAATGAACTGCATATAAACCTATATATATTATAAAAGCGTGAGGTGAGTCATCGAGTCCTAAATTTAGATATTACCATTTTGAGCGGGTTGTAAATGGGGATATGGATAATAAAGGAAATTGAAGACCTATTTTGTGAGTAATTTTCGGTAAAAGAAGAACAAGTTCAACGACACTGAATAGAAATAGAAATCAAGACAGCTGGCAGTCCACCTCCCAGGAACTGATAGAGAGGATACAGATCATGAGATCGTAAAAATGAATAAGAAGAAGAAAACATAAGAAACCCACCGAGGAACTACTGTCCATCTTACATTAGAGCGCCATTTCGAACTTATTAAAGAAAGGAATAATGGAAAGTCCTACTCATCGAATAATTTTCAGTGATCGGACAGTCCCCGAACTGGGAATAAGACTTAGATCTGTTGGATCCAATAGTAATTGTATTTGAGTTGTGTGACAAGCAATCGATTTTTTAGTGTACATAATAATTATTTTCAGAATTAGAAAATAATAAGCTTACCATAATTTAATTATAAATGTGAACAAGATGAAAAAATTTGAATAATTTCACTTAAAACTAATAATTATTAATACTGGTAATTTAGTGGGCAAATACGATCATTTTAAGTTATTTGGAAATTTATAAAAACGTGTATCAAACTATTTTTATGCGAGTACCGCAATATCAAACGTTAGATTTTGAATGATTTACTATTATTACGATGAAATATGTTCGGTGACGTGAATCGAAACGTGGCGTTAAGCCAACAAAGAAATATGCTTCGAAAAATTCGTCCGACTTGTTTTTATATTTTCGAATTAACGTCCAATAAAAATATTTTTTAATCGCTAAATGAAATTGCATTGTTCCAATGTATAGAGAGTGCAGTTAAATAAATTTGAAATGTGATTTTTTTATCAACCAATACATTACGAAAGCGTTATTGTAAAGATACAAATTTTGTGCCGAAACTGAAACTGAAGATCAACAAATCTCGGTTATAGCGAAACCAGATGACTTGCTATTATGCCTGCCTTGGAAAGGGCTCTCAAAATGTATCAGTCTTTAAAAAGCTCCTTTTTGGATATTGAAAACAAACCTAGACCCTACAATAACATTGTACAATATTATTAAAATGCGCTTACAATCCAAACGATCAATTAAATTGCGCAATAAAACAACTGCTGCGCAATGTTTTCGTGTTTAGTTGAAGAATAGTGTGCACTGTGCGTAAAGCAACATGTCCGAACAAGATTTAGCTGCTGCTTTAATCGTGTTGCTTGTGGCTAAACGTAATCGAACACGTTGGTGGTCGAAAGATTAGTACAAGAAAAGGTAGAAATACAATCACGAAAATATTCTAAAAGATTTGAAGATATCTGCGGAACTGCGACTGAACTTGGAACAGTTTCAAAATCTACTAGAATTGGTCTCGTCATTGATTGAGAAAAAAAATCGGTCATGATATTCCTTACTCTTAACATTCCACAAAGATGGCAATTCTCTGTACAATTGGATACATTCGACGATAAACTCTCTTTTCTTAACTTTTTTATTCTCTTTTTCCGCCATTATGCACGCGCGCGTGTACTCCTCGTCAAGACGAAACACAGACTAAAAAATATTGCCCAATACTCATCCTACACAATGCAATGGAAAAATATGGTGCAATAAAAATTAAACTCACTCAAATTTCTGTTCACTCATTGTGCAATCTTCATTATTAACCCTAAACGGTCAATAAAATTGATTGTCTAGGAGCCGCCTTACTAAAAAACTTTTTTGAAAATCCCACATCCGAATTGTGGCTTTATTTTTACATGTTCAGTCAGCAAGTTTTCATCAAACTGTCTTGAAAGTTTAAAACAAAACAAAAGACCAATCAGGTTCTTCCATTTATAATCCATCAATTTATGTTAAAATTGAAAGATAATGGTACTGATATCGGTGAAGGGTTTGTGAGGCTACAAAATAAAACAAGCCGTAAATATCTGGAGCAGTGCACTTGCTTTCTTACCAAAGAAATGGAGATCTTCAGGTTCATGTCAGTAAGTTTCCAGACAACTCTCATATTTTGATTTGGGGAAACAGAAATATTCATTACAATATTCCTATCCCCATTATCGGGAGAATATTCTGAGATTAGACACATTTCAAAACAATTTTTAGTTAAAATTTGTATTGTTTGATCTTTAATTTCTCACCTGTTTTTTGGGAAAGCCCAATCATCAAATCAGATTTTATCTTTATCTACATTGTTGACTATTATATCTGTAATGATGTTGGATGCCATGGGAAATAAAGATAGATGTGGGAGAATTCGTTATTTGGAATAATATTTTTTTATTAGGAACATTTGAACGAAACCACAAACGATTATTTTTTAAAAGATTTATTTAATAAAAAGAACATATTCAATATAACAAATTCATTATCACAGTTGAATATGGATTTGGTTAGTAGTAGTTTGATATTTATAAACATACTAATTGATGGTAGATTCTTCTAGGCAAAAAAATCGTTGAGTCACTGCCATTCTTGCTTGGAATTCTGGAACAATGAATTTGCCCATTAATTTATCAACATTAAACCCATTAATTAACCATTTCAGATTGAATAGATTAAGAACCAGGGTTTACCGGACATACCGTATAGTACAATAGTAGTAGACTCCAGTATGTAATAATGTTGGAGACTTATAAGCCTTCACCAACATGACGTGTTTGGAAAAACGCTTGGTCAATGTGTAGTGTTAAATACGCGAAAAACATTATACAGAATGTTTCATGTGACAGTGGGCAATATCAACTTTCTTATTTTAAATGCAACCCCCTATATATTATTTGATATTTGGAATCATCAAAAAATTCTAGACATATTCCATATTTTATTCATATTGATATAAGTAAAACAAATATATAAAATTTTTTTTATTTTCGTTTAAAACTCATACCCCCAACAACTTGTGTCTGCCCAATGAAAGTAATTGCCAGTGTCAATACTAATAATGTCAAAAAAAAAACAGTTTAATTGCACAAAATAACCATTTTTCAAATAATTGCTCGCCTTATTCACGAAAATTTTAAAAATTTGCCGCGCATATCCTATGAAATAATGAGAAAATGGAAAATCAGTTTCGTGAACTTGTTCATGGAAGGACAAATAGAAAAAGTAGCTGACAATGCAAAAAGTGATGATACGAAATTGGATAGCCCCATAAATCTATTCAACGTTAGCCGCACATCAATTTTTCGAATATTGAAGATAGATAAAATGCATCCCTATACCAACTCAATAGCTCATGGAAGACGATTTCGATAGTAGAACGTATTTTTTTGAACAAATAATGGCAATATTAGATAACAATGTGATCTAGTTAGAAGATCTTTTCTGATGAGAGTAAATTTACACTTCACTGTCATGTTTATCATCAAAATTGAACAAAGTATACGAATTATGCCTAAACGTACACGGCAATGGAAAAAGACCAAGTGCAAATGAAGCAACAATGTACGAGGTTGCTCCCAGAAGTACCTGGTCTGACCTAGAGATGACGGTAGTTGTTCGGAAAATAACACTGTGAAAGTTGAAAGTGTTGAAAGTACTCAATCTATATAACATATGTTATATATTGAAGACGTCCCGTTGTTTAGTATTTGCTGGAAGTCATCAATATTGAACTTTTTCAGTGAATTTGTAAACATGGAATAAATTGGTCATCGTTATGTGATACAATACTTTTGTTTGAAAGGCTTGAGCCCAACCAATATAAAAGCAAAACTAGATTCTACTTTGGGTGAGACTGCTCCTTGCTTATAAACAGTAAAGTATTGGGTTGCAGGGTTTAAACGAGACCGTACGACCTGTGAAGACCAGCATCGCAGAGGTCGACCAGATGAGGTGACGACTCCAGAAATGTTGACGAAAATCCACAAAGCGGTACTGCAAGTGTGCGAGCTAGCAGGTATAGTAGGCATTTCAAAAAGTACGGTACTGAAAATTTGGATATCAGAAAGCTGTGTGCAAGATGGGTGCCGCGTTCGCTCATAATGGGACAAAAACAACGTCGTGAGGATCTTTGGCAATGTTTCACAGAAATAAAGTCGAATTTTTGCGCAGTTTCATAACCATGGATGTAACGTGAGTCTATCACTTCATACCCCAAACAAAAGAACAATCAAAACAATGGACTGAAAAGAGAGAACCGGCTCCAAACAAGGCAAAGACCGTTCCATCTGTGCGCGGAATAATTTTTTTTTAAACAAAAACGATCGCATTTGGCAAGAAGAAAGTTAGGTCACCAAGACAATGCACCAGCTCACAAATCCGTTATTGAAATGGCCAAAATTATTGAAGTAAAGTTTGAATTGCTACCTCTTCCACCCAGACCTGAAAAAATGGCTCGGTGGTCAAAGATTTCCCAACAATGAAGAGGTGATGTTGGCATTTAAAGGCTATTTAGAGGAGCTTGACGATTTTTATTATAAAAAGGCTATCGAACTTATTGAGCATCGCTGGGAAAGTGTATGGACCTAAAAGAAAATACCCTGAAATATAAATTATTGTGTTTTCTTTGTTAGTCCAAGTACTTCTGTAACCATCCTCGAAAACGGCAATGGACATGACAATGAGCAATTAAAACAATAATATAAAAAAAAATTAAACATTAAACAAAATGATATATAGCGAATAAAACGCTTATCAAAGAAATGAACATTTATAAGATGGATATAGTCGCTCTACGGGAAATTCACTCAAAAGGAAACGATATTCAAAAAAAAAAAGCAAGACACCATTTATACCATTAAAAGGGGGACTTGCATCCCCAATTTTATGGAGCCTGGTAGTTTAGAACTCTTATGCGCACTTACTGACCTCCGCATACCTTAATTCCATTTGTCTAGAGGAGAAATATCTGGAATCAAAAATAATAATAAGACCAAACATGATTGGGGCAATGGTCGGGGGTACTGATCTAAAAACCACGAGAATCGATGTCTTGAACGTAAAAAATTTGACTTCCATATGTGCAGCCGAGACCATAATGGCATGGCCAAGAAGTTAACCTCCAATTGCTTCTGGTACACAATAGAGTGGTAGGAAATGAAATAGCTGACATGTTAAAGTAGAGGAGGATAAATTCTTCTTAGGACATAAACTCTTTTATGGAATCGGCTACAGGATAAAACAGAAAACACTAGAAAGCTAGGGAAAACTGTTACTGAATCAATCTACAGGGTTTGAGACTGAAAAAGGTACAGCTAGGAAACTATAACGAAACAAGATCCAAGTTAAAATAATTCACAAATATTAATAGGAGTCTTGGCAGGGTATTACCGCCTCAATGAACACCTAAAAACTCTAGGTTTAGCAGAGAATCCAACTTATATAATCTGTTAAGTTGGGGACGAGACCTGTATCTACATTGTCTCATAGTGAGAAAATCAATAAAATATGAGGATTTTTTGCAGCACATTCTGGAGTTGGATTAATATAACAGCTGTAAACACTGAGCATCACCAGTAACAAAAGGGAACATAATTGGCCTTCTAATTAGCAATCGCAAACACGACTATCTATATTAATATAATGAGTTTCATTAATAGAAATGAATAAAAATATAAGTCTCATAAAAACAACTTTATTTACATATCCCATGGATAAGAATAAATGATAATCATTTGACTAACAATATAATGAAAACTATATACAATTATTTAACCTGAAATTTTGCAGTTACAATTTACATAAAAATAGATTATCGTCTATAGTACTGTTAGCTATTAAATTGTAGTATCTATTAACTTACATAGGACCTACTAACCTTACCAATTATATAGTGAAATACTTTTTTAATATAACAGATGGAAATTTCACTGCCATGGTCGAGTACATTTGAATCCGATCATGTAGAAAATTATCATTCATTTTTCTTGGAAAGAGAACTAAATATCCGTTCACAATAACTTGTTATATAGATTTTGAAAACATAAAAAATATCAATTTTTGAGGCATCAAATTCTAAAATTGATAGTGATTCTATATCAAGTACTTTTGGTTCTTCATTCACCTGAAACAACTTATCCTAACAGCACCAATTGTTATAAAAATTATTGCATTTACTGTTAATTATCAGATAGTGGCATTTCAAGTATTGATAACATAAAATATCCCACAATGAACACGGAGGTATATTTTTCAATCAATAGTACGAATATCCAATGATTTAATCATGAACTCAAAAGTACAGTAGTTTACAAAACAAACTTATAAAGTTACCAGTTGCAAATTTACATTTTATCAATCCTTTACATTATGAAACGGTGTATGAGCAAAAATAATTATAAGTATTTTTGCTCAATTTCAACGTACTATTTATTTATTTTTACTTTGTCTAATGAAAACATGATGAACTAATTAATA
Organism: Diorhabda carinulata; assembly: GCF_026250575.1. Classification (NCBI taxonomy): domain Eukaryota; kingdom Metazoa; phylum Arthropoda; class Insecta; order Coleoptera; family Chrysomelidae; genus Diorhabda; species Diorhabda carinulata. Next base: position 9,620,689 of record NC_079463.1, read on the forward strand.
TGAAATTTAACAAATTTGAACGTTTGTTAAAGCCAAACTTTTCCAAATCTCACCTTTAAATCATCCACTTTTGAAACCTTTTATATCACTAACAGCCATTTTATAACACAAATCAAAAGTTGGACATGACAACTTATGGATGGAATTTACATTGTAAGAAACGTACCCACAAATAAAGGTAGTCTGAAATCTATCTATAAATAAATCGAAAATATTGTATATAAAATTAGTTTTTATATTAAGTAAAGAATCTATTATCAACAAGAATAAGTCAAAGTTCTGGCTGAATATTTATCAATTGTAAACGCTGATCTGCAAAATTTCAAGTACGTAAACTATTTCAACGAATCTAGCGGTTCATACCCATCTTTTTCAATTTTTTCTTTAAACATTAGGTAGTTTCTTTTTCTATCAAAATGTTTCACCCACTGCGCGGTACAAGATTGTTCGTACAATTTTCGGAATTCTACACAAACATTTGTTTTTTCGTCTTTATCGGCACTAGAGTTCTTGTCGAGACATTCCCAATATTTGTCACGCGCCGCCCAACATTTGGAGCGTTCTTCTCGCGTAGGAAACGACATGACTGCCCAGCGACGATATGAATTTTCGACTGAACTAAAACTAAAAATAATAAGTGGTCAGAATTTTTTGAATGAAACTTGTGTGCAATATTCATACATCTTAAAGTTTAGCACACAGAGACGGAACCGATCAATATAATAAATAATGCAGTGTTTGAAGTAAAAACTTTAATTCAAATTTGTTATTAAATATTTAATTCTAGATGATGGAACATAAATTATAGACGCCAAATAAAAATAATCAAATTATTATGGGATCAAATAACTGAAATATTATTACGATAACAAATATTTAGTAACTAAAATAGGATACGTGAAAATTTTAGTCATAACTTTACCAAACAATATGTATAGTATACAATTTCATACAATAGTATGGGCCTCCAACTATCAGGCCTACGTCACCAACGTAAGAACTGAAGATATAGAGAAATATGGGGAATTCAGAGCAATCGCACGAGTGGACATATCGACAAAGTTTGGCAGGCCAACCTTCTAAATAATTTTTGCTTCGATATGTGACAACGAATGAAACATGGATCCATCACTTCACTCCCATATCAAAATGATCATCATCTGAGTGTACTGTTGTCGATTAACTACGCCGAAGCGTCCAAAGGACAACAGTCAGCTGGGAAAGTGATGGCTTCAGTATTATGGGATGCGGAATATTGTTCATCGACCCCCCCAGTAGCCACATGATTTATTTAGTGATATGTTATGTTTTGACAACTCACTTACTCTGTTCGTTAACAATTTCCTAGTCATCTTCCTAAATCCTATTGTTTTAATTTCTTAATTGAACAATTCAATTATTTAATATTAATAATTGTATCTTATGTTACATAGGGGGCCATAGGAATTTTAGTGATTTTTTTGTTGGTATCCTTTTGGCAACACTTTTTTTGATAGATCACGCGTGAATTGTGTCTTGTCTCATGGTCTGTTCTTGTTGTTCTATTTGGTCTTTAATATAACTATGAATCGATTCAGAAACGAGCAATGGGAGCTGGCAAAGTTGGAGGGAGATCCACTTTTATATCGAAAAATTGTGTTCAGCAAGGAAGGTCATTTCTGGTTGAATGGATACGTCAACAAGCAAAATTGTCGCATCTCGAATGAAGACAAGTCAGAAGCATTGCAAGAGCTACCAATACATCCCGAAAAAGTCACTGTTTGGTGTGGATTATGGACCGGTACTTCTTCAAAAGCGACGATGGCCGGAACGTTACTGTGAATGGCGAGCGCTACCGTGTGATTATTGACGATTTTTTTTGCCCAAAATGGAAGAATTGGACTTGCCTGACATATGGTTTCAACAAGACGGTGCCACATGCCACACGGCACGAGAACAAAATGGCTAAATTGAGAGTCGCCTTCGGTGAACAGTTCATCTAACGTTTGGGGCCAGTCAATTGGCAGTCTAGATCGTGTGATTTAACGCCTTTGGGCTATTTCTTGTTATGGCTAATTCTACAGGGATAAACCAGCAATGATTGACGCACTGGAAGCCAATATTGAAGTATTTATAAGTGAAACACCGACCAATTTGTTAGGGAGAGTGTGCCAAAATTGGACCTTGCGCATGGGCTATCTAAAGCGGAGCCGCGGTCAACATTCGCATTAAATCATCTTCAAATTAATTAAATTATACTGATCGTTCTATCGATTCCAATAGATTTCATCAATTTTTTCAAATTTTTTGTGGTTTTTTTCAAAATCAAATCCTATACCTCTTGAATAATCACTGATTAGAAGGACTTGAATAGGGCATGGTTGGGAAACACTGGTCTAGTCCAAAGGATTAAAATCGCCGAAGAGGCCAATGAATGAAAGCTTCTGCAACTCTGTCAATCCATTGATTCGAACTTAACCGATTACGACACTTTCAATCAAGTGGGGGTTGCATTTAAAATAAGAAAGTTGGTAATTTTTTTGAAACAATACATATTTAAATACGCCCTCATTTATGTATTAACAAATTTATTCCATTTGACTGTTCCACGTCATGAATTATTTTTCGTGTGTTAATCAACACTGAACTTGTTTATTTTTAGTTGATGTCAGAAAAACAAAATAAATTATTGATGCGTGTTATTTTTAAACCCTTATTAACGTGACTCTAATATTTGATATTTTCAAACTTCTATTTCAATACAAGGATAATCAATTTTTTCGAATAATTGTACAGAAAAAACAAATGAAAGGAAGTTGATATAAAAGTAAATGAAGCTACTGAATCAGAAGATCATGAAATGTGGTCAAAACTTTGGTAGAGAATAACTTTTACACTTGATATGTTTTTGAACAATTGCATCGAGTTGTACATTAATCAGGGATTGATTAGTTCTTAGAAATAAAAAATTTCAATTTCAATTGTTGTAATGAATCTAGAAATACTTAATATTTCCTATGCAGTTGAAGATAACTATAAGATATTGTACATGAATTATGTCTAGAATTTTCTAGGGAATCCAAATAATAAATAGTATACTGGAGGTTGTATTTAAAACGAGAAAGTTGGTATCTTTATAAACAGAGAATTAAGAAATCGTTACAAAGAGGCCAAAAAAGTATGAGAGAGCACAATTAATAACCAATATCAGGTACAACGAAGGAAGGCTTTTAATAGATGGAAAGGTTAAAGATGGGCTCAAAAAATGCAAGACAACGACCAGCTAAAGACCAATTTGTGGAAGACTTATGCAAGTCCAAGACTTTTGCAGTCCTGCTTTTTTTCATTTATTCAATAATGTTCCAAATTATTTCTCACAATATGTGTATTTTCACTTTAAAATATCATGAAAGCAATTTGAATTTTGACTAAGTATAGCTAATTTAAATAAAAATGGGTTTGTTGAACAAATTATTCAACTCACAATATTTCTATTACTATTAAATATTATATATTTTAACTCTATAAAAGTAAAATGATTGCTTCATATTTAAATTACAATCGTTATTTTAAAAAAAGGATTCCTAAATTAGTGTACAAATACATAGAAACACCTAATTTTATTGAAACTGCTGTGGGTAATTTTCAGTCAAGTTTAAAAATGATATTTCTAATTTTCAAATTTGTAACTTCCTGTTACTTTGTACCCAGATATTGTTTCGATTTTGAATTTTAATAAAAAAATTCAGTTATATAAGTATTTCAATTTTTGGAATTTGCGGACACTTATTCTAAATACGTTTACAGTAAAATTTTGTTTCAAATAATCTGATCATTTTTAAAATAATTTATGCATATAATATAAAAAAAATCACACTTTCAACTTAGTTTGTATAATATTTTCTCATGAATTTTATGAATTTAGCTGACGAGTCCATTTTTAGATAAGGATTATTTTGAAGGGATTCAAATATTTTACTGGGATATTATGGGAAATAGTAATTTATGTACCTAACTTCATAGCATTACGACTATTATAGCCTAAAATTGAGGTTAAGTTATAATATAAAAATTTTAAATATCAATGTAGTCAAAAGTCTTCTAATAAACGTTTGGTAAGAACTCTAAAATATAACTAATGAAATAAATACTTACGTCTAAAACGAAGTTGAAAGGATTATGGTTTTTTAGATTTTCTCTTGCATTTAGAGACAATAATTATAAAGTGACATTCACCATTGCGCTGATGCAAGAAACAGATAACCTATAAAAATCTCTGAATTTCTGGAGTGTCTGACTACTTGGAATTTTTTACATCAATATGTCCTTTTCGTAAAAATTTTTCTATCAAATGATTGTATAGAGTATTGAAGTAATGATTTTAAGGTGAAATATCGGTCATTTAAAAAAATGAATAAAACCAAAACAAAAAAAAATAAAGTTGAAAAGTGTCCTTCAACTCTAAATGATGATTTGGTTAAAGACGTATCAAACAAGTGTATTTTAAACGAAAAACCACCAGAATTAAAAAATGGGCTGATCAATGGATTATCTAATGTAAATGATGCGACTGGGTGCAAAAAAAATAATAGAAGAAAGAGAAATAAGCAGAAAATAGATACAATAGACAATAGAGAAAAGGAACAGAATTGCGTTATTAAACAAAAGGTAAATATGCATTTTCCTTAAAATATTCAATTTGTGTAACTATATTTCATTATGCATTATTTATTATTAGACATGAATCATTTATGATGACAACAGTATATTGATATTTCAATATTCAATTATAATAAATATATATATATATATATATATATATATATATATATATATATATATATATATATATATATATATATATATATATACATATATATTACAATCAGTCAAAGTAGTAATATAATTCAAATATTTCATTATATCATATATCATAGTTTCATGTCAATATTGCTTATCAATAATACGTCACCATACAAATCTATAGGTACTGTGCTGTAGTTCATAATTTTTCATTGAAACATATAAAAAATTTTCTAATGCAGCAAGTCCTTAACCTTGATGTTGATTTCGAATTGATTCGAGAATTGATTTGAAACTTGACCTTATATGATGATTTCACGATTCTTGTTGATTCACAAGTAGATGTGAAGAATTTGCCATTATGAAATATTATGTTCATAAGGATTTGAAAAATTTAATCACCCAGACTTTCATTTGTAAATTATGTATTTAGATAGAAATGTTTTGTGAAACGGCCAATGCCACAGATCAAAATATTTTATATTCCTAGTACAAAACTTGACGTTAATCCAGCAGTTTTTGATATATTTGCAATTACTGAACATACTGTTTACACTACCACTACACCAACACTCACAATTACACTGTCTGACACGCTTTTCTATAACCAAGTTATCGTCTTCAGAGACTGAAGTTAAACTGTAACAATGAAACCGAAGACGATAACTTGGTTATTCAAACAGACAGACAGAGTAATTGTGATTGTTGTGTTCAGTATGAATATCACCAACGGCTCCTGAAATTCCAACTAACATATTTGCAATTTCTACAATATATTGAATTCTGCTCAATCATAATTTTGTTTGCAATTATCTATTTAAGTCCACCCACACAATTAAGATTCACTAACATGTTTTTTATTTATAATAACATTTCTCAATTCTAATGAAATATATACAACCATTTAGGTAATCCAGAAATATTTTAAATTTACATACAAATCTTTAAAGGGGTGCATTGAAACACTTATTTTTTTCTTTCAAATGGTTCTAATTATTGGATTTATATTTTTGGAATGTCTCCCAAGTCATTAGGATAACTAATTTAGAGTCACCATGTATCTTATCCTTTATAAAAACAGGGTAGTTTTGAAGGCTGACTAACGATAATTTGAATTTTTTAATTTTAAATTATTTTAATAATATAAATATGGAATGAAGTAGATAGTGAAATGAAATTGATTATTCTAATGTTTTTTATTTACTTCTAAAATAAGAACTTCATAAATAAGACCATTTAGGAGATATTTGATAAAACGAGATTCTTCAATCACCTTTGTGGAATCATCTACATAACAGTAGAGAAAATACTGAAAGAGGTACATAGGGAAAAAATCAGTTACTGTAACAATTTGCAGAAGCTGAGACAGACAAAGATACTTGTGGGGAACTATAACCGGGGATGATTTGTTGAATGTATCAATCTAGGCAAGAACAATCTACAAATAACAATAAGAGTCTTGCCGCCTCAATAGACACCTTAAAATGAAAACGATAGGTTTAGCTGAAGGTGCAACATGTAGATTCTGTAATGCATAGGATGAAATCTCTATCCGTATTCATTCAAAGGGGAGGACTACAGAACTCCAAAGCATTACATCTGAGAGTGTATGAAATAAAAGACAAAGATCTCTAGAAGCTTAAGTCCTTTCACATCCTGAACTGTTTGAAAGGAGTGGGATTGATAGTATCCTCAGTACCACAGCAATAAAAGGGGACATAATAGATCCTTTGGGTCACAATATTTATGACATCCTAATCACCACATACATACATTTCACAATTGTCATACTTATATTAATCAATAGATCAGCTATAACATGAATATCAAAATAAAAATCTGCTTTAACCAAAAAAAGGTTTTTTTTTTAGTTGTAACATTTCAAAAATATGTAGCAGTCATCAGTTAAATTATTCATAATGCATTAAAATTTATAAGATAGAATAAAGACCGAAATAGTTCGAAATTTCAATTTTTATCTGTTTTTGGATACATACATACATTGTTCTTTATTATTATTATTTGGTCTTTCAAAAAATGTACCCCTATGTACTATTAACTTGATGTAAATAATTTTTATAACCTTGTACAGTTTCAAATATTTTCAGATAGTATTATTATCAATTATAATACATATTTTTGTAGAAAAAATTTGCATAATAAAAATCATTTTAATTATATTTTTGCAGGAAGACCAAAGTACATTAGAAGAAATTTCCAGTGAAATTGTAAATAATGTAGATAGTAAAATTGACCCTATTACGACTCTAGATTCAAATGAAAATATCTCTTGTGATAAACCTAAACTAAAACTGCAGGCGGTGAATGCAACAAATGCTCAACCAAGTTCCAGTGAGGTTGATATCGGAATATTAGATAGTTTAAAAATTGTTAGTTTAGAAGACAAAAAGGATGATGCGCAGTTGACGGATAATCATTCTCTAACAATCAAACCAAAAATAGATTTTATACAGTATGAATCTGAACAACAGATGCCAATGATCATGAAAATCATACAGAAGGACCTTTCGGAACCATATTCTATATACACTTACAGATATTTCATACACAATTGGCCTAAACTTTGTTTCCTGGTATGTAATGATATAATCTGTAATTGCTCAATATTTTATATAATTTTGACCAATTAAATAGGAGTTTATTGATTCGTATAACTTTTAGGCGATGTGTGAAGATGAATGTGTAGGAGCCATAGTATGTAAGTTAGATTTGCATCGTAAAGTGATTAGAAGAGGTTACATTGCTATGTTGGCAGTAGATCAAAAATACCGTAAACTCAGAATCGGTTCAAACTTAGTACAGATGGCTATTAACGAAATGTTATTGGGCGACGCCGATGAAGTTGTTTTAGAAACTGAAGTTACCAATAAACCTGCTCTACAGGTAAGCTGATCTAAACTTTTCGTACTATACAAGAATCAACTTACTAAGGTAGCTCAATGAAACTTTTGTTGATCGTGCAGTGCAAAATAAGATAATATTTTATAGATTTGTTTACTTAGATATCTTATAACATTGAAGGCTCTAAACGTTGAACTAAATACTTTTTTATAACAAAGATTAGATTTTTCATTAATAGTATTAAATTATACAGTGGACTTGTAAAATTTAAAGAAAGTATATTCTTCTTTATCGAAAATTTTAATTTTACAATAATAATGTTGTATTTCAAGTGGATAGAATTAGTATTGACAAGTTTAACAGTCTGTATATATTTTATACTGCCCAAGATCCGTTCCAAATAGGTTCTACGTCATCAGCGCCGATTGTATAGGAGAGTGGCTGACCTGTTTGACAAAATGCTCCTGGCTGGAGTGATTTGTCGCTATTTTGACGACAACAAATTGATTTGTTAATAAAAATAGAGCATTGGTTCACGACAAAACCGTTTACTTGTACTTTGTATTTTTTTCATAATTTTTCTCCCTTAGGAATACTTTATTTGGTGTAGTAATAGTGGTGTTTCTACATTTTGGTACAATACAATATTTATAACGAAACTTTGTCGACAACCTACCAAAAATAGAACTAATACGACGCGATAGGATGGTAAAACAAAACAATGTGGTGCGGATACTGCTGTAGCTTGTCGAACGAAACTTGATCGGCGCTGGTGACGTAAGCAAGCGATTGACGCGTTGCATTAAAAAATGGAGGCGGTGTAAAAATATTACACTTTTAAAAACTTAAATCAGCGCTATTATGAGTGCTAGAGACGTGCTAAAATTGCAAAATTTATGTTACGGCATGGCCAATCATTTAAAAATATAAACCAGACATCATTATCACACCCATTGAATTCTTTTCAGCTGGTTTATCCAAAACCTATTAATAATATAGTGATAAATCTATTTATTCACTTCCATACTTTTAACACTTATACTAATATTTTTATTTTAACGATGCGACCACTCTGTACAGAACTGTCCTGTCGATCAGGCCGCCCTACTTATATAATACCATCGATTTTTCTGGAGCGTCTCTTATTGGTAAGATTATACTAAAAAATTCTAGCAATTGTCATTTTTTAAAATCGATTCCCAGTTGGCCGGTTTAATATTAAAAAATGTTAACTGAAATATTATATAAATTTATTTGTGGTATTATTAATATGTTGTTTTGTTTATGTTTTCAATTTTGTTTCAGCTATATGAAAAATTGGGTTTTGTCCGGGATAAACGACTCTTCAGATATTACCTAAACGGAGTGGATGCTTTGAGACTTAAATTGTGGTTGAGATGAGTATCAATCGAATATGATCAAACATGTCATTATTGAATAGTATGAATTTTGTAAGAGACTATGTTTTGTTAGAATTTAGAAAGTGGTGAAGTAGTTGGAGGTTCGCAAATTTTATTATTGTTGATGTTTATTTATATTCAAATTGTTTTCTTTATTTTTTAAGAAGATACCAAAAGTTGTCGAGCATAACGGGTCAAGAGTAAAAATTTTTCACGATTATATCAAATTAAAAGATGTTGATTTCAAAATATTATTTTAGGATCTAAAAGTTTTGTTGTTGGTATGTAGTTTAATAATTCGGAAATGTTATGGACATATCTTTGTTTCACTTTGTGTCTAGTGTCGCGAATTTTGTGGTTGATAATGTTCACTTACGGGAAGGTGGTCTAATTTGGATTAATTTTATAATATTAGCTAAATAAAAGCTCGAAATAAGTGTCAATAACAATTAATTAGTAGAAAAGAAACTCACTAAATGTACTAATAAAACCGTTTAGTGCCATACATATTTTTACTGAACACACTGTTTACACTACCACTACACCAACACTCACAATTACATTGTCTGACGCGCCTTTCGATAACCAAGTTATAATCTTCAGAGACTGAAGGTAAAATAAACGCGTTAGACAGTGTAATTGTGAGTAGTGGTGTAAACAGTGTGTTCAGTTACCAACGGTTCCAGAAATTCCAACCTAGATAAGTTCAACTGTAAAGCAATCACACATTTGGATTTGTGAACAAACCTCATGTTGTAATGAGTCGGAAACACATGTTTTTAGAAGCTTAATAATCCTAATTATTAACCGATGGGAAACAAAAGCAAAGCAATTAGTTATTAGTACATCATAAAAATATTATTACGATTCCACCATCCAGCTCTAACGCAACGTTTGTTGGTATTCGGAAACATTACATGTAAATCAAAAATGACTTCTTGAGATATTCGATATTAACAATAGATTATGTGATGTACAGTTCTTTTATTTATCTTAAGGTGTTTCGTTACAATTTATATATAATCATTAGGGTGGTCATTAAAAATTAAATTTTTTACAACGCCCTCTAAAAAACTTTTTTTTGATGAAAACACACTTGGATTTTTTTCTTTAATTCAAAATAACCCGTGCCACTATACAATCCAATTTAATTTTTCGATATAATCTTTTTTTGGAAATTTTTCAGAAAAAATAAAATTTTTTTCGACATATAAAAATTATAGAACTCAAATCAATGAAAATAACAATAAACAAAAATCTAAATTAAAAAAATTTTCCATTTTATTTAGTATATCGAATAAAAAAATGAGAGTCTGTTTAGCTTCTAGTTCTGTATATGGATTTGCTTTTTGAACACTCCGTTATTTTTTATTGCAACCAGACTTTTTGATATTTCCTCATTAAAATATTTTCAGTAATATCAGAATTTGAAGTGAATCGTTTTGCTTTAAATCTAAAAGTAGATGAGGCCATTACTTTGCGCTTAGAGGTGAAATGCTTTTAAAGTATATCCTTCTGCTTCAGGTTTCAAAGTGGGCTCTTTCGATTTTGATGTAGATTCTGCTTCAGGCTTGGTGATCACATATGGTGCTAGATGATCATCATCACTATCAGAATAACTTTTATTTCAAGAACTCTCACTTATATCTACATCTGAGAAAACATTTCGATCTATCGGTCAAATTTCAGATTTTCTAAATCTTGTAATAACTTGTAATATTGTAATTTGCAATACTGTTTCATAGCCGTTTAAATTCTAGTCCTAAAATTAGAAACACTCCAAAATAGAAAATAGTAAAAGCGATTAGAATGTTTGAATATAGTTATCTTCACACAGTTGTTTGGACCGCCTGTACCAATCAGTGATGCTTCCCATTGAGCGTCGATTTTATTCTCGGGAGTATAAAAAAATCGGGTGGGGGTACTTTCAGAACAGACCCTTGTCCTGAAACGTAAATGAAATCTTGAAAAAGTTTTACTCTTCACAAAAAATAGGTTATGTTAATTTTTGGTTGGCCTATAATACTGAAAAGTTTATAACGAATAGGTTTGCTTCCCACAAACTAAAAATCTAAATTGGAACGATATTTATTAATATGGAATAAGAAAAAATAATGTGTGCTTGAAATAAGTGTTTCTTTGATTTCTATTATGACGTAATATTGATATGTCTATAAATGTACTATAAACTTTTTGTATATATTATAGTGGTCTAATATACACTTATTGTGTTGTAATAAAAATTTAAAGAGTCTCATGTCCTTTATCGGATAACTTTTAAAGTGAAGTATGACTGAACCAATAGACAAAATTATCCTCGTTCCTTTTCAGTTGCATAATTTGAAACATTGAGGTAGGACAACTACCAAACCAACCCATTATACATGTAGTTATTACGTCTCACAACGGTCCACTTGTAAAACAAGATCTAAAGAAATGAATAGAGACACCTGGCAAGAGACTTGCTTAAAGCCGCCTTCTACCTTTCTTACCAAACAACTGCTCCACTTGAATTGGTACTGAATTCGATTGGTGTCTGAACTTTTTATTGGACACGATTCTAGACGCCATCAAACAGATGACTTAAAGTGCTGCTGGTACATGTAAGAAGAAGAAATTGCTGTGCTCAGCTACTATGAACACATTAAGGATAGACACAATTTTTCTATTACAAATGTGTTTCCCATGTTCTTTTCTTCTTCTCCTCTACTGGTAAACAATTGTCTAAGTCATTTTAGAAGCGAGCCACTACTTCAGTTCAAGGAAGAAGATGAAAATCATTCGGTGCTGTCGGGACTGTATGGTGGGTGTTCGAAAATGTCCCATTGAAATTGTTGATGGAGTCGTTGAGGTGGACGGGCATTGTCGTGGATTAGAACAATTCCAGATGTCAGCATGTTTTTAAACATTATGTTCAATTTTTCGTTATTTATTAAAATTTTACAATCTAATTACACAAAAAACGTGAGATTCCATGTTACATTCATAAACCTAAGTAATCAGATGTAAAATTTTAATAAACAACTAAAAATTGTACAAAATTATTAAAACAAATTTATTGCCATTTCTAAGAAACTTTATTATCGTGATGGTAATATTTTTATACCATCAAAAAGTAGAGATTTCAAGGAACAAATAACTCACCGGCTTTAAAATATATATATATTTCAACAAAAGAATTTTCTTCTAAAAATTGGGATCTTTTTTCGATATTAAATCAAAATAAGATTAAAAAATAAATATTTCAAATCAATAACAGTATATTTGGGACATAAAAAGGTAAGTATTCACCAAATTTCGCAAAGAAAAAATGTTTTTTGTAAAAGATAAAAAACCAAAAACTAAATTATTCCAATTTCTCACATAAATTTTGAGGTTATGAGTCAATTTGTAAATCTTTTATTACAAACAACTTTGCTACGCGACTTTCCACACGAATTTTATACAACCAAATACAAAATACGACAAAATATTTTTTTATCTGTTATCAAAACAAATCATAGGGCAGAAATTAAACATTCCGGTAACGAAGAATTTAATATCAGAAAAAAATAAATGTGAACAATTTTTAAAAAAAAGTGAACATTTTGCCTATTCTATTTATTCATATATTCATTAGTTTTTCTTTTAACAGATTTGACTAAATAGTTCAGTTCCGCATTCTTTTTTTGTTTGGGTTTTGGAATTTCACTGTTTTGAATTTCACTTCTTCTTTTTAATTTTTCATTTACTAATGCCTCTATACCCTTTGTTTTCTTGAAATGAGGATCTGTTGGATCTATACTAAAATGATGACTTGTGTATAATGCAGAAAATCTTTCATCGTTAACATTAATTTCAAAGTTATCTCTTTTTTCTTCATCTTCAATATCTTTATTCTTTCGCTTCTTTTTTCTTTTAGTGTCATCATCATTTTTCTGAATGTTTTTTAACGAGAAATGATTCTGATTGTCCTCATTTAGAAGTAATAATTCCAATTCTCCTTGATTCTGTTCATTATCATTATCAGATGCATATTTTTCTTTTTGCTTTTTGCTCTTTGTTTTTTTGAATTCTGAATTATTGAATTCTTCGGCAAAGTATGGATCATTAATATCAATGTCTGAAGGTACATCTGATTCATTATTTTCCTCTTGTTTCCTTTTCTTCTTTTTCTCTTTTCGTTTTTCTTTCTTTTTGTCTAGATACTGTTCGAATGGTGTTTTTTCCTCACTTTGCTTTTCTTTAATCAATTTCTCAGTTTTCTCTTTCAAATCAATACCCCATGATATCTCCATTTCCAAATCTTTTTGGCTTTTAGTAGTTTCTGCATTTTCTATATCTTGTAATAATGCTTTGTATTTTTCTATTACATCTTTGTTTCCTTCCTCCTTTTCTTCAATCTCTTCGTTTTCTTCTGAGTCACTGATTTCTTCTCCACTACTGCTAGCCAAAAAATGTTGTAAATCTTCCTGTGATAGTTCATCTAATTTACCTGAATTCAATTTTTGAGTAACTTCTATTCTACCTGGATCAGTCTCGTCCCAAGTTAGAGCAACTTTAGCTTGCTGAAGAGCTGTATTCGTGAAAAATCTGAAAAAATCAAAATGATTTAAAGAAAATGAAGTTTACCAATCTGACAGCAGCAAAAAGACATTTATTGTTCACATATTCAATAAACTATAAACATGAGAAAAAGATACAGTTGAAAGGGAATAAAAATTATTTCATTAAATCAGGTAATAAAAATAAACAAAACATGTTGCAGATCAGCCACTGAACATGAATTTGAGCATTTTTTAGCCAAAGTCTGGCACTTTACTAATTTTCAATCTATATCTCAGAACAAAAGAGTTGTATTGATAACACTATAGTATACAAAATTTCTTAACTTTTTTTGTGAGACTATTTGTTTTGCCGCTAAAGCGCCCTGAAAAATGGCCATACTTCCATATCTGGTGAGATTCAAGCTTTTCGCGCTCTTGCTGTGATACTAAACTGTTATAACAACAAAAGAAAATTGATTTCCATAATCATAGCCAAATTACACTCTCAGATAATGACATGAAAACGAGCCACAAAAGTTGCGGACAGTGTCATTGTGAAGGTAACCATGTTTTTGGCTGAATATGCTGAGACTGTGGTGGTAGTTCGAGATGACATCAACCACTTGGTCATCCTCGCGTGTATTTGCAAACGAGAAACCGTATTCTTTCTTAAGACAGGACGCAAGAGCATTCCTCCAACCACCTACTCTCCTACCCACGCTCTGGAAGATAAAACCATGTTTCTTCACACAATGAGGGGGTGTGACACGACTCCGGCACCATACAACCAAGGGAAATTGTTGTTTGTGAAAACCCCCACCTTGCTGATGTAGCAGCAGGGTGAGACTCCTGGACAACATGTACAGGTACACAGGAATGACTGAAACATCAATAAACCAAGACGTCATCAGCAGCTGCAGCTACATAACACAGTTGTTAGGTGTATCACTAGGTGCAGAAATGGCTGGTGGTTGAGAAAAATTGTGAAGATTGGAACTTGAAACAAGCTTCAAATTGCCTCTCTACAAGCCCCTTGTCCCCCATCTAATTAATTTATTACTTTCTTTTCATAGTAATATTTATCAGTATCAGTATTTATACATTTAAAATATAGTAGTTCAACATCAAATACTTGCCTTGGTTGATATTTATTAGATTCTGGTAATCTATCACAAAATTCTTTTGGTTCATCATCAAAATCCATGTCCTCTGGTACAAACCTTAAATCCAGTTTAATAGCACTTGATTCATATTCCATTCCATCACATTCTGTATAAATTTTATTAGCAGAGTTAATACTATCAAATGAGATGATAGCATAATAATATTTTAGCCTATTAAGTTGGTACTGTCTAAGCTTCTCCATATGGTAGTTTGCACCTTCCTCATCATCTTCATCGTTATTTTCTTTGTCTATGGATTTTGATTCTACTAATTCTATAGGACCTTTAACTTCCTCTTCTTTCATTCTAGTTTTCCCAAACTCTGAAGGGTAAATGGCAACAGACTTGACTGCTCCTCCTGGAGGTAAGAAGGAATTGAAAAGTACTAACAAATCTACAGCTCTAATTCTATCCCAATCCATATTACAAGCTGCTAATCTAGTAGTTGGTTCTTCAGTACATTCTGCTTCTGCATCTAATTCACCCCATTTGTGGTCTATATTTTCACTTTCTGATAATTCCTCCTCTGAATCTTCATCATCAGAAGAGCTTTCTGAGAATAAGTTTGACTCTCCTCTAGCATAATCTACACTTAGATCTTGAAGTTTCTTTTTTACACTATCTGTAAGCATTTTATCAGACACATGTTTTGAATCTAAATCTTCTTGATCCCCATCTTTTAAAGGTTTAACGTATTTACCAGCTTCTTTTAAGTCGGTTTCCTCAATATCTGATTCAATGTCTGTACTTTCGGATTCAGAACTCAATTCATAATAACGTTTTAAATCCTCATTTGATGTGTGATTAACTGGTCTGCCTCTCTTGTCAATGGTATATTTCACTTTAAATTTTTTATCCTTAAACATAGATTCAAATCTTTTATCTATTTTCACTTTTCTCTCTTTCTTAGGAATTCGACGAAATTTTGGATCAGTTTTAATATGAGAAAATCGTTTATCCTCCATTTTAAAATTTAAGCTTTTAGAACAAATAATAACTGATTAATTAACTTATAAGTTTTTAGTACTTTGCAGTTGAATAATTTTATGTTTAAATTCAATTTTTAACTTGAATCCACTAAGACCATGCCTTTCATCTTCTTTTCTGAAAATCATCAAATTTAATATTTTAGACCAACAGCCACATAATATTGGGTACAATCCGTTCTTAATAACAGTGGGGTTACTTTGTTTGTCTATGATGAGTTCTCATAAGCAGCGTTAATTGGTAGGTTACTAAGGTTCGCGGTTTTTATACTTTTTGGCATTTCAACATAAAAATATCTAATCGGTATTAAACTGGTGTAAAATAGGGGTAATTCATTCAATAACAAATATTGAACAATATAATATATATACTTTATAAATATCATAGAAAAATTGAAGTTCGAAGAAAGTAATAGAAATCAAAGATTTTTGTGGATGATGTACATTTGAAATTTTCACCAAAAATTGTAGGCAAAGTTCTAAAACTGATCAAACACTTGTTCTGGGTAGGATCCGCAATTAGCTGATAGGTCACAGAATATTCTTTATACAATGGTATTACATATATGGTAAGTACTTTTGAAGCATTCTTGTGACGAATCATCAAATATTTTACTAACGCCGCAGAATATATTCTGATTTTAGTTTAATGTAAATCAATTAAGCACTCCACTAAAAAATTCAATAACTTACAAATTTTAACATAACCTCTTAAAGTTTCCGGTTTTTTTCTGTTTTGCCATTTCTTAATATTTATTTCAGCGCTCAAAACGCCTCAGAATCCATTCCACTTGGATTTAAAATTATAACGTTCTGGACATGTGGAACGGAAAAGATCGTAGTTGTCGTGAGTGCTTAGTGGAATGCACCCTATTGATCAAAGATTATATACTGGGTTATGTTTTGCGTGTATATAATCCAAACATTTTATATTCGACATATGATATAATCTTTGATGTTTTGTAATACAAATAATAATAATGATGTATGGTTAAATTTATTTCGTAATTCATTTAATTATTTTACAATATCGTATGTATTTGTTTGCTATATGAAATTGATTTGATATTACTATAATCTAAATATGAAACCTTGTGATGTTATAGAATTACAGAAAAGCAGAAGGAAAGATGCATCCTTTGTTATAGATTACATAAATGTCGGACGAGGATTTTTGAAAAATCCTCCAAATACAGATAATCAATTTACAATTAATAAATCCGAGTTTGTTGTATGGAGAATTATTGAAAATGAATTTTTAGCAATTGACAATGCAGTTTTTCACAATGCAGAAACAAATCTTATACGATGGACGTTTGAACATAAAGATGAAAAGGACGAGTTTAAAGAATCAACAATATTTTTCTTTTGGAAGGGTTCAAAAGCAGTTAAAAGTAAATGTTATATTCATGTTTATAACAAATACATATACCTATTTGAATTTTAGGTGGTTCTCCTTTACCCCCAAATTTTGATAATGATAAATCTATTGTTCATCGTATAATTCAATGGAGTGAACCAGCGATTTTTTTTCAAATTTTCCCAAAGCCTATTGTGGTATTTGATGGAAAATATTCTGATTTTAATCCCAATGTTGAACATATGTTTATTGTTCGTGGTGAACTGAAAGAAGAAATACATTTGTATGAATTACCTTTTATAAAAAAAAATTTAAGGAGCAGAGCCATTTTTATTATAATAGATCCTCAAAAACGCACAATATTTATTTGGAAAGGCTTGAGAATAATGAAAGAGCAAGAGATTACATTGAAAGAATCAAATGTATTGGAAACGTTAAAAGAATATGTAAATCATTGGAAAAGTTTCGAATGCTTACAAATCAGGGAACACGAAGAAGATGATATATTCATAGGAGATATCAGTACATACTGGCATTATGAAAAAAACTGTAATTATTCTCCCAGATTATTTTTTCTTAATTCTATAACAGGGAAATTCTTAGCCACGGAAGTAGAATATTCTCTTGGTAGTAAAAATCATGTAGCACCTTTCCCATTTTTACAGTCACATTTATTTATGACAGATATTCAACCAGGTGAGTGTCATTAATCATCAATTTTATTCATTAAAAACAAAATGAATTAAAACCTGCAAAATATGTCTTTTTGAAAAATTTGAAAAACTTCTATTTCTTCTTCTTGTGGTGTCTAACTGTGATGGATGTTAGTGATCATCATTGTAATATTTATTTTGTCAGCAGCAATGCAATAAAGTTGAGGGGAGGTTTTATTGAATCATCCTCTTGCTGGATCTCTTTTTTTTCTGTTAGACTTCCATATCATGCCAGTAACGAAAGTGGATGGGGTTTGGTGTATAGGTTGGGTTAGAGGTGAGGACTCAATACATGCAACCACTCATTGCATTGATAAAAAAGGGGTGGGTATATAAAAAAAATATTCCACAGCTGTAATTGGACAAGAAAAAGTATTGAAACGAGAAAATCGTTAACGTAGTTATAAATTTTTCTACAACAATAGCAGACGATTGAGCAGGCACATTGTTGTAATGGAACAAAACTTTTCTTAGGCGCAGCATCAAAGTGTTGAGCCATCGTTATCACTTTTTCTGCATAATCAATAAAGATTATAACCAAAACATTCTGTTGGTGACCTTACGAGGGTTGCTACAAATATTTATAATTAGATATGTCTTTATTGTTTTTCAAAATATTCTTCATTAAGATCAATACACTTTTGAAAGCGTTTAAACCGATTGTCAAAGCATTTTTGATCATAAGAAGAAATCAAGGACTGTATGGTGAATGTCCCATCAATTCGATGTTTCTGTTCAAAAAAAATTTTTGCTTGAACTGATGTGTGAGAGCTCGCATTGTCGTGGTGGAGAATGATTCATCTTCTGCCATTGGTTTCCCTGATTTTTCTTCTGGCAAACAAATGCTTGTGTACCATTCAGAATTGACCATTCTACGTGTCAAATTATGGGGTATTAAACGCGAACAAACCTTTTTGACAGCTAAAAGTTCTTGAATGTATGCGAGTGGAACTAATGGTCGCATTAAGAGGACGAAACCGTTTTACAACCATAGCGGAATCGTTCGGTGACACATACGTAATAAACTCAACACTTTCTGGACCCTATATTTCGGAGCTCTTTTAATTTGTGCTAGGTAACGGTATCGGACATGAAACGTGAGAAAAACTGAGACAGAATAAGACCAGAAGGTTGTTTAATCAACTGTGTCCTGTGATCAAAGTTTAAGTTGTAGCCTTTGAAGACAAAAATTATTGCATTCGTGAATCTCCATGATTTATTCGTATAATTTAGTTTTGAATTATAATGTCCATTTGTAAATAACACATTTATCACATTATTTACAGACATACAGGTTACATACGCACTTTACCGTTGCCCGTTGAATCAGAGACACGCATGCGCAGTACGCACTGCTATTGGTTTAAACCACGTCTAAAGTCAAAGAAAATTTTCACGATATTTGACCAAGATAAATATTTCAATTATCTATAATTAACTCAAATAGCACTCTTATGACAACACGTTATAAATACGCTCGCCATTGAAAATGAAAATTGTTTGTATTTCATATTTATGTCAGATTTATAGATCATTCAGCGGATGTAACGCATAGCGCTGCTGATACGTATCGGTAACAGTAATGATCGAGAACATGTTGAACGTGTTTTGTTAGTTAATGACAGATATATTCTCAAAATAGATGCTATTTTGGTGATTTTTCTGAACTTTCCAGTGTTACATTAAATGGTAAAGATGGAGAAACTTAGTCTAGTTCCATTTAAAAGAATTACTACGAGGTGTATTCATCATTCACCATATGTATATAAAAATTGTCATTTACATTCATGCTGTTCCATTTCATTTTTCTTATCTTCATGAACGAATTCAATCATTTTTCTTCTAAGAAAGGTTACAAGTTGTCGCTTGATCACAGAACAAATTAGAAGCCCTCGAAAAAAAAGCGTCCGCTATAGAACGTGTTGAGTTTAACCCCATTAATGTATAATCTTCAAATATTTATTAGGTAATTATGTAAAAATCATCCCCCACCCCCTATCGACTTGGGGTTGTAGGGGGTAATAAAGAAAAGTGTACTGAACACAAAAAAAATTATTCCAGCCTTCGGTCATTCCTTGTTAAAAAAATAGAGAGGGTTAAAGATTAAAAATTTGACATTTTCGGAATTACGTGTGTTCACAAATTATAAATAGTAAAAATAATTGCAACTGCCCTCCCCTGAAAGAAAAAATAAATTAAATAATTTTCATAAACAAAAAATATACATATTTTTCTGCTCTGCAAATATTTTTGTTATCTGTTTTATATATTTTGTTTGTTGATGTGGTGGTTTGGTTTCTTTTATGAACATTTTAAAATCAATTGATAAGCTCTGATAAATGATATTATTCGATAAGATGTCGAAAATGTTTCTTATGATTTATTTAAAAAATCACTTGATATCGCAGAGAAAGTAGGGGTTGAGTTGTCAGTACCACGAGCCACTCAAAAGCAAGTACACAGAAGTAATCCACCATCTGAATCTGCAATTGAATACTGGAAGTGGTCAATAATCATTCCCTATCTTGATTCTTTAACTTCGTCTTTGTATGCTAGATTCTCTGAAGAAAATACAACTGCTTTTGCTTTAACTTGCATGCTCATAATGGCTTCAAAATATTTCAAAAATAATGCATTTTATGAGTTGTTGATGATGATGTTGTTGATGTCTTTGCTACTGTGGAAAGATATCGTTCAGTACCCTACGAAGGGTGAAAACCTGGCTCAGGAGTGCAAAGAGTGATGATGTACTCACTGGATTAGGTTTGATGAGTGTACATCGAAAATTTTTGAAGGAAAATTAGGACTGCATAGTGAAGAAAGTTTTGGATAAATTTAGTTTAAACCCAAGAAAAATGTTATTACTTTAATTTAAGTATAATTAAAATCTCAAAGTTTTGTTTTCATTTGCCTTTTCTTTTTACCTTAAAATTTTACATTTTGAACGACCATGGACCATGACCATAATTTGTCCCCATTTTAAAAATCCTGGCTACGCCCATGGGAATTATGAACAGTATTTATTATTTTATCATATAAAAATGCATATGGGGAAATAGAAAATTCAATAAATATTTTTTTATGGTAAAATAGGGTAAAAAAAGATCACAAGGTGTGGCGGGGGGGGTTGTTAAAAGAGCAAGGAAAGATATATAAATTTAAATATGAGTAGAACCTAACCTAACCTAAAAACAATGAACGACGGCTAATTCCACCTTCCATATATTGTAATTACCTCCCTCTAATACCCCCCGCAACACCAAGTCGATAGAGGGTGGGGGATGATTTTTAGATAATTACCAAGATAAGAATTAATATTTAAAGAAGTTGAAAACTAATACTGTATTTGATATTCGTCGAGTACCCCAGACAGAATATTGAAACCAATTTGTAACTTTAATTTATTATTAAATTCTGAGTTTGCTAATAAATGGTTTTTAAAAACAAAAATTGTCAATTGAGTTATTTAATTATAGCAACCATCAACCAAAAACTTGAGTAGCTAATTTATTCCTCTCATTTGGATCATCCTGTATAATCACAGTACCTCTATAAAGTCATTCTTTCGTTTAAAGTTTGCGTTCATTAACTTTTTAGGTCTATTTTTGTTAGACAATAATAGTGATATTTGGTTAATCTCAAGTGGTCTTACACCTTCTGAAGAATTAAACGCACTAGCTGTGGAGACTGCCGAAAACTATGTTAAAGAAAAGGAAAGGCAGTTTAATATTCGTGTTTCTTTGAAATTTGTTAAATTAGGCGCAGAGCCTATCGAATTTACAAATTTATTTCCTTATTGGAATTGACAAATAAAATATATGTAAATTGATATTAATTTTTATTTACCTTTTACAGTAGAGTTTCGATTATCCGCCATTCCGTGGTATCCGCCGCACTTACGATACTTTTTAAATTAATTAATACAACAAAAATCTTTGAAAATAGTATGCCGATAACTTGCCGCCGTCATTGAGTGTACGTGTCTGCGGGCGTAAGTGACTGTATGTGCTCTGTCGGCGTTTGACTACCACGAGCCGCCCGGCGCCAATTTCTGTAACTGTCAGTAGCTCGTACGATCTCGCTTAGTAAAAAACTGTTTCTTGACGTGAGTGTTCAGTGTGCAGTGAGGTTATTTGTTCATATTCAGTTTTTTATTACAGTTTGGTAAGTGTTTTATTTTGGTCTTGTTGAAAAGTGTGATCATGGATAATAAAAACAGAAAGAAAGTTGTTTTATCAATGCAAGATAATCTTAACGCATTAAAACGATTGGATAAAGGGGAAACATTGCAGAAGATAGCTGATGACTATGGTGTTGGTCGTCGCACTGTTGATGATTGGAAGAAAAAACGATTAGAATTACAAGAATGGTGTTTCTCAGGAGTTACCGAAACGACTTTAAAGACAGAAAAACTATGAAAAAACTAGCGAGGCCTTGCACATATATTGTTACGAAGAAGTCTGCGAAATGGGTCCTTAGTCCGGCCCTGTTCAGCCACAATGGAATTTTGAAATTCAATTTAATTTGTACTACTATTATTATTATTTTCATTGTCAATTTTGTTATTATTGTAATAAATTTTTGTTTGAAATTGAGATCATGAATAATTTTTATTTGTTTTGAACCACTTAATCTTTATTAAATGAATAATTAATTAATTTATAAATTACTTACGTGCTTGCAGACTTTTTGTTTAGAGACAAATTTCTACAACACCGTTCATTTTAGCTCCATAAAAGGTTATTAGTTTTTCAACTAAAAATAATCAGGTAATTTGAAAAAAAATTAAAAAAAGAATTTGCTCCAGTGGCGTAATAAATAGGGGGATAAAAATGACAACTAACCCTGACAGCGCGCCACTGGTTAAATTTTTCCAAAATTTGTTTATGTCAAAATATTACTTTATCAAGGAGCATATTGGTCACCAAATTTGAAAAAAAATTTAGAGGCTTTCTTGATTTATGGCAAATTTTTGATTTTGATTTAAACTTTTGAACACCCTATATCTCAGCAACTAGGCCGCGTATGGGTTCGTATTCCTATATCAAAACGAATCATTTATTGAGATATCTCTGTGATAGAGCGTTGTCGGTCGTATATAGAAACACCCTGTATATGAAACGCCTCGTATAAGCGTGCAGGAAGTAACTCGATGTCTCCCTCTCTTTACCCATCACCGCGATAATCACGCGCGGACAACACAGCGATACGATAACGGTAGGTATGGTCTTGGGTTTTCTCCAATAATCCAGTACGTAAAACCCGTTCTGTATACGTATTATTCACGACGCATCAGCTGTTCAACTACAATTCAAAATTCCCGGTGTGGTTCTTATAAGAATCGACAAAAAATATATTCCGCCATCTTGTTAGTGGAAATGAATACGTTTTAGTTCGACAACGCGCTATCTAAAAATGGAATGCGATTTTGGCAATAGTGATGTGGAATGTTTGATATTAACAATCAAAGATCATCCAGAAATATGGGACTTTGAATCTGAAGATTATAAAGACCGAAACAAAAGGAGAAATGCTTGGGAGGAAGTGTGTAGGGTATTTAAAGAAGAATTTGACGAACTTTCTAAGGCTGAAAAGGACGCTCTGAGTAAGGCGAACTTCACAAATATATTTATGATGATTGTTGAATGTGTAGTAATTAGCATACGATCAGAACTTCCAAGTTTTTGTTTAAATTATTAAATTTATTAAGTATATACAGGGTGAAGACATATTTTCAAATTTTAACATTTCTTTATGACAAGAAATTTAGTATTATTCAAACTGCAATACAGAGTTTCCCAGGACTGCAAAAAATTCGGGAGTGGGTAGATGACGTGAAAATATTGCTGTGGAATAAAAAAAATCTTTTTCATATGACATATGAGTTATAAGCTTTCAAAATTGCGAAATCGGAACTTATTTTTAACTATATTTTCTAATTTATACATTCGAACAGACAGAGGCGGCTCATGCCCAATAGTTAACAATTCATAACATAACAGAGACAACCTGTACAATATACAAGGTAGTAAAAATGAATTTTTCAATCTATTTTTTAACAAAAAGGTGCTCTTTGTTTAACTTTAACGGATAAAATTTATAATTTAAGAGATATGTAGATTTTTAGATCGTTGTACTTATATACCAAAGAAACCATTCGACATAAAGAGACTTTCTAAAGGAAATTATCATAAATTATAATTATTGATTGAAAATAGTTACAGAAGACATTAAAACACTATCAAACATTTCTAATTGAACCGCATACTGTCAAACATCGTGTTACTTACATGAGGAAAATATTGAAATGTAGAAACAATTAGTTGGTTAGCCAAGCTTTTAAGATATCCTTAAAAAATGAATCCATTGTATTTAGTTCAGGGGAACGTAGGGGCCATGCAAATGCACCTCCTCGACCAATCCACCTATTAGGAAAAATGTTAATAAGATGATTTTTTACATAATTTTTGAAGTGGGGTGGGGCTCCATCCATATCTCTGCGAATGTTTAGAGGAATATCTTTTAACTTGGGTGGGAAATCAGCAAACAGTTATTTTTTTGTTTATCTAGAAACTGACGAGCGTGGGCCAGTCTTGCTGGATAATCCTCTACTTCCACGGTATGCACTGCATGTAATGCATTTTGCTTTGAAGCAGCTGTTCGTATATTTCGTTTTTTTTGGTAGGACACTATCATTTTAGCTGCGATCAACCCTAAAAAAAGTTCTACAGTCGGGCATAATTCTGCCTGAAAAGCGTTCAAAAACTTGGAAGAGATTAATTATTATTTTTCATTTAGTAGGCTACTGTCAAATAAGGTACTACGTGATATTCAATTAAAAATTGTGAGGGACTTAATTTGTTAATTTCTTTCAAGTTTTTTCAATAGCATTCAGATAGTAGTGTAGAATTATTTATTCCGTCAAACACACATGTTCGAATATATAATTTAGAAAATATATTTAAATATAAGTTTTGATTTCGCAGCTTTGAATGCCTATAACTATAATTTTTTTATATAGGATTTTTTTATATATGTATAGGATTTGATTTTGAAAAAAACCACAAAAAATTTGAAAAAATTGATGAAATCTTTATTAGAATCGATAGAACTATCAGTATAATTTAATGTTTTAAGATAATTTCATGCAAATGTTGGCCGCGGCTCCACTTTAGATAACCCATGGGCAAAGTCAAATTTTAGCACACTCTCCAACATATCGGCCGGTATTTCTCGAATAAATGCTTCAATATTGGCTTCCAGTGCGTCAATCGTTGCTGGTTTATCTCTGTAGATATTAGCCTTAACATAGCTTCATAAGAAATAGTCCAAAGGCGTTAAATCACACGATCTAGGTGGCCAATTGACGGGCCCCAAATGTGAGATGAACTGTTCACCGAATACGGCTCTCAATTTTGCCATTATTTCACCATGTGGCACCGTCTTGCTGAAACCACATGTCAGGCATGTCCAATTCTTCCATTTTGGGCGTCAATCATCACACGGTAGCGCTCGCTATTTACAGTAACGTTCCGGACAATAAGCCACATCAAACAGTGAACTTTTTGGAATGCATTGGTAGCTATTGCAATTCTTCTGGCTGGTATTCACTCCAGATGCGGAAATTTTCCTTGTTGGCGTATCCATTCAACCAAATATGATCTTTTTCGCTGAACACAATTTTTTGCAAGCGTTGTGGGAGATCGTGTTACTTCAATTCTTGCACCAGCCGCATCTTATCAGGTTTTACAACCAAATCGCAAAATTTTCCACGTAATGGAGTAACAGAGGCCCAATTGCTGCGAACGGCGGCGAATCGACATTTCACGGTCATCAGTAACACCGGCGGATACAGCCGCAATATTTTCTTCTGTTCTCACTGAACGTTTGCGTGTTAGTGGTTTAATGTCCAATAGTGTAAACTTATTTTATTATTATATAAATTTAATTGTATTATTATTTTTTGTTTCAGTTCGACAGTTTATCAGAAAATGGAAAAATCTTAAAGATGCCTTCATGAAAGCCATCAGGCGAAATCAAAGAACTGGTAGAAAGGAGGTACACCGTAAATATTTATACGGAAAACAAATGAATTTTCTTCTTGAAAAAGTACGGAATGATCATCAAAGCAAGGAACTACCAAAAAATCGAATTAATAAATCCATTAATAGCAAACGTCAGAATTTCCACAAAAGAGAAAATGTTATCAGGAAGATTGATAAAGAGGATTCAAGCGTAGAATACGTAGCTGTACCAATGGACATTCCAAAACACCAAGAAATCGATGAAGACACGTCATTTTTCAATTCCATACTACCGATGGTAAAACAATTCAATGCAGATCAAAAGTTAGATTTTAGATCGGAGGTTTTAAACGTAATAAAAAATATGAGAAGAATGTCACAAATGGTGAATAGTCAAGAACATAATTGTTCTACAAGCACGACTTCATTTTACGAGGAGAGTCTAGATATTAAGGAAGATTTAACACAATAGACTTAATATTTCTTAAAGTGATAAAAGTGGTCAGATCGAACAAGATTACTGATTTGTTCGATTATTTTCGACTACCAGAAAGAGATTAATCTTCAAAATCTTCTCGGCCATCTTGAAAACCATTCAAAAACACTACAAACTTTCATTGATTTAAGAAATTATAAGTTTTAGTTGCAGTTTTTCTAAGATTCATATGAAATTTAACAACAATTCGTTGCTGTATTTTTACGTCGATCATTTTTACGGCGAAACAAAAAAATAGCCCCTATAAAACCGAAGGCACCAGCTACACTGGTTTGTCTACAGACACGAGATATCGTATTCGAAACAGTAGAGGCTTCAGGCTAAACAGCTGATAGTCGTTAACCTCAGAAGCATGTGTAACTAATAAAGATGAATTTTTCCAAAATAACTGTACAAAATGTAATATATACAGGGCAGACAAATAATAAGTATAACTTTATATTACTAATTTTAAACACGTTGTATACTTCATTATTATATATAAAATATCGCATTGGAATTGGTAATAATCGGATTTCAGCATTTTCTCTTCTTCTCAGCTTTTTTTTGAAAAAAAATTCTACGTAAATAATCATTGGTCTAATGAACGTTTTTTCCTGATGTAAGAATGAAATTTAAAAATGTACCGTGTAGTATTGAAACATCTCTTCATTTATTATCGGTCGCAGTTAAAATCAACCCCAATTTTAATCTGGGTCCCACCATATGGCGTATTGTTCTCGACGGAATGTAGAATTATTGTCCTCGTATACTCTATGATCGTCGTATGTCCAATGATCGTTCTGCTGCGTAAATCAGGCAGTGATTGTTTTTCCTGAGAGACGTAAATGGTGATTTAATAACAGGGAGCTTCGATAGCTTTGAATTAAAGGACCATTTAATCAATACGAGTCGAAAAAAGGCCTTTACACAAGAACTGCATACAATATTTTATCTACTAGTGGAAATTCGATCAAAATGCAGAAGTTTAATGGTAATTTTCTTCACGAACTAGTATGAGACTATTATACGTATCATTATATATTATACTATTATACGTAAATTTATCATTAATTTCAAGTGCAATAATTATTTATTCACAATTTATTAATAAGCTACCGCCAACAACGGCCATTATCGTACATGTACATATTGTATTTAACATTTTTTGCAAATAGTTTTAAATCAAAACAAAAACGTGTACGTATTTGATAAATATACGTGTTTGACTATTGTGAAAGGTAAGTCAAATAATGAGCAATTAAGTCACTGTTTGTCACCAAAAGTATTTTAACTTGATTTGTGTATAGGTTATATATACAGTGAGCAATGCAAGCAAGACGCAAAGGGATCAATTTGAGCCGTCGAACAATCAAATCTAGAGATCACTAGTTTGTTCTTGGTATTTGCACTGGCAGAACTAGTTAAGGAAGTGTAGACTAAAGCTTTCTTTGTAGCATAAGCAGCACTAGTGTCGCTGTTCTTAGTAGCAGTACAAGAGAACTAGTTCAATGTACTGCTCGCACTGGGTCTAGAGTCAGTTCAGCAAGTGGAGTGCAATCAGTGTAATCTGGAAACGGTGGCACTACATCTTCGTCATCGGACGAATGTAAAATATCAAAAAGTAATATAGTTAATACTACAATGGCTAAATCACATCAAATAACCTCAAATACAACAATCAACAAATGCTCTCTAACCTACTCTGCACTAAATCGTTCTTTGTATCCGATCGAACTAATTCTATACACTCATGAACTGGCCTACACTGGTCCAGTTCCAGTGCAGCTACCAAGAACAAACCTCACGAAGATCGGGCGAACAAATCCAACAAAACAATGCTGATGTACGTGTGAGCACGGCACATTTATGTGAATAATAATCGCAAGGGGCACGAGGTGAACGAAATCAACTTAGACAATTAGAACGAAGGTAAACGCGCAGATTCATAGTCAACAGACGTAAAGAAATTGACCAACAACGTCAACAAGTTCTTCGAGCATTTACATCAGATTTATTTCTTCGACTAGCATTCCAGTATGACCCCGATGTTGGATATTTATTGGACAACTATATGTGGCATTTACTCGCATATTTAATACTAAAAATATGAATAATTATTTTTGATGTTTAGATAGCTATGAAGATTCTTAATTTGAAATATTTTCGTTTCTTTAATAAAGAATACTTTATTAACCTTAAATAAAGCATACTTCCATTGTCTACAACGCTTTCGATTATAAGTGATATTCATTTGTAGAAAATCTGACATACTAGTCAGTGGCGGCGCAAGACCTTAACTTATGTAGACAAGGTACACATCGCGGGACCATCTGATGGTGCAAGAAGGAGGGAATATAAAATAAACAATCACTTGAAATTAAACAGTTTTTTATTCATTAAGAAATTTTTACTTATACTTCTTTGGAATATTAAACAAAAATAAAAAAAAAAGAAATAATTAAAGAAACTTTTGATTTTACTCAACTCCTTAATGATTGGTTCGTAATTTATCTTAGATGCTATATCTGCTTCACTAGATAAAACTGCCAAAGCTGAAAGTCTTTCTTGACCCTTAGTATTTCATAGATGATTTTTAATCAGTATTAATTTTGAATAGCTCCCTTCAGCGGAAGTAGTACTTAAAGGTTATTGTTAACAAAATTCTAATGACAATGTTAATATTTGGGTAAATTTCTTTCAAATCGTTCTCTATGATATATTGGAGCAGATGTTTCACGTCTTTAATGGTGTTGGGTGAATTTGGGATCATATTTTGTAACTCTTCATACAACGAATAAGGTTGGAAGTCACTGCTCTCACCTACTTGCAGGACTGTGTGTAAATCCTGACAGGTTTGCAGTATCTCCTCTTTTGGAATTTTCAAAATGTTAATTTAAAGACATAAATTTCGATTTTATGTTACTTATCACATAATTAATCATGGTGTTAAAATCTCTGATCATACCGGCTTTTAACAGTCTCTATAGATTGATCACTGCCTTCATTATCAAACATACTTTTCTTTTTAGCTACTCTACTGCTTTTCTCAACAAACTGACGAACTGCATTTTTTGAATCCAGTTTGTCGGTATGCTTTGATCCAGTTACAAAATGTACCCAAATGTTCAAGAGTAATGCTTAAATGGATTTGTACAGATTGCCATAATTTGCTTATGGTATTGACACGCGCTAATAACTCATACTATATATGTAATGATATGATAAATTCCAAACTAAACATTTCGTTTAAAACGTAATCGCAATCACTGAATGTGTCCGATTGTTCCGTTTGGCATTTAAAGTTTTCTATGCATTCAACATCATCAAATTGCAATAATACAGCCTTCACGGCCTGAATTCTGCTTTCCCACCTTGTGTCCGATAAAGGCTTCATAGTCATATCTTGAATTTGTCTTTGATTATTTTCCAGCGTTTGTTGGAACTTGAAAATAGCAAAAAAATCTTCTGAATAAAACCAAAAAATGATTTTGCTGCCACAGTAGAATTAGCCGCGTCTACCAACAACAGTTTCCAGGTACGACAACCGCAAGGTGTGAAAAATGATGATAAATTATATATTATAAAAAATTTTCGTTCATTATAAACAATTAATAAAATCAAATTTCAAAAACATTCTATCAGTTTAAAAGTGGTCTCAGTATTATTACTTTATTAGCTTGATAAATACTTTCTCAAAATCGACTGGCGGGAGCAAGAAATAGAACAAGAGGTATTTAAAGCCAGTGGCAAATCTTTGGACATTCAGCCAGACATTAAATAGTAATGTAGCAGAATTACTTAAAGTAGGCAATAAAACAAATAATTTTCCTCATATTTGGTAAGCTTAAAGCTTGTTTATTTATGTTCATTTTATGTTGAAACCATGAAAAATATCAGCTAAGAAAATAGGCCCGTTACTTATTCATATCCAAAGTTTTGATTATATTTTACAGTTACATCTTGCAGTATCCACTGCAAGATGCAAACTTCATAACAAAGAAAAGTCTACCTAAACATGAATAAGTGAAGATATTTTGAAAAAATTTTCTGGCCTCACAAAAATTTGAAACAGCCTTTTTCAAAGTTTGAAAACATTATTTTCGACAAATTTGAAACGAAAATCAAATAGAATTTATGTTAGTTACACATTAAAGATGGTAGTAATACCGGTTTTTAGTACAACAAATAAATTTCTAGTTGATGACTAATACTGATTCATAGATAAACCGGTATTACAGGTAATTTTCAAATTAGTCATTACGGTGGCGCACATCTATCGGTGTATATTGGATGTACAAATCTCAGTTTCTCTCGAGATACGGTCGAGGTCGGTTGTGTCGATTGATTTGTTGTTAAGGACGCGGGTGAACCGGGTGTATAATTTCATTGAAAATATTTTGTGTTGTTAGTTGGATTAAAGGATTATTTTTAGGAAAAAGGTGAGTCTTTAAGCTTTCCATTTTTTATTAACGAAAATTATACGTTATAAATTGAATTTAAGAAGTAAGACTTGCGCTCTGATTAGCAATTGTTTACATTCAATTTGCTTTGTAACTGCACTTTGATTTCCTTTCCATTAATATTTTAAATTTCTCTATTTCCTTTTATTTATTTGTTTTTATTTTAATATTTCTTTTTACCTATTATTTATTTTCAATTTACTTTAACTGTCACAACACTTGATCAAATTTCTTGATCATTTTCACTGTCAAATAGGTTTGATTCAATGTATATAACCTTTTCCTGTAAATAATTATTAATATTACTCTCTTGACAATAACAATGTTATTCAATTTTACAGTTTATAGTTTCTTCGTTCTAATTATTTCTCTTTCTATCAGTTGG
Source organism: Diorhabda carinulata (assembly GCF_026250575.1). Classification (NCBI taxonomy): domain Eukaryota; kingdom Metazoa; phylum Arthropoda; class Insecta; order Coleoptera; family Chrysomelidae; genus Diorhabda; species Diorhabda carinulata. The sequence continues at coordinate 9,651,828 of NC_079463.1, forward strand.
CTATCATCTTTTCTTGTATTTCAGTATTTGATTGAAACATTATTTATTTAATAACATTTCACCCTTCAATTATTTTCTAAATTGAAATGTATTAATGATTGAATTTTGTATAATTTTATTACCATTTTATTACCTCTTGTATATTATATTACATATATGCATGCATGGTGTATCAAATGTTTTATCTTTTCTTTTTCAATTATTGATTGTTATTGTACTTTTTTATCATAATTGTGGGACCTACTATTAATATTCCCGCTTCACCTTATATTCCCTTATCTTCAGTATTCTCTTATACTTTTTTTTATTTAAATGAGTGAATTATTCATCAGCTTCTCTGATTTTCCATTTCTTTCTCGTTCAACTAATTGTATTTATAAAATTATTTCCATTTTTTGACTTATTTTTTCTAAAATTGTCTTGTTTACGTTGCCACGTCTATCTTCTATCTCCTTGTCCATATCTTCATTTATATTCTTGATACTCTCATCAATTTTCTTACTAATTATCTTTCTCCTTTGTTTTCATATTCTTATCTATTTCATTATATATGCGTTGAATTTTCTTGTTCAAATTTCTATTCATGTTCTTGTTGTTTTTTTTTTCTATATTTATGTTTTAATTACTTTGTTTTGTATTTTCCATCTTACAACAGTTCCATCTGGCATACCTTGTTAACTAGTAGGAAATCTCTCAATATTTACTTTCTATCATTTTATATTCCTTTGATTTCAAAAGTCTGTGATAGATTCCATTCCTCATATATGATTTTTTTTTTCAATTCTTGAGTGTTACGAACTGCTATTATTGTTATTTCACATTGCCTTCTTTTGCCATTGCCATTTCATTTATTATTATCAGTGATTTTCTCTCTCTCCTTCTTTTTATTTATCAGTTTGTTGTTTTTTTTCGATTTCTCTTTTTTTGTATTAATAAATTTGTTTCTATCTTGACATATTTTCTCACCTATTATCTTGTTTTAGTTTTCTTTCCTTTCTTCTATTATATCTATGATTTCATCAATTTTCTCACTAATAACTTGGCTTCCATTCTTCTATTTTATTGTATATTATTTGTTTTCTCATTTTTCTCATCATTTTTCCTAATTATATCCAAATTTGTTTTTGCTTCAACTTTCATTTCAACTTCTGCTTATTGATATTCCATTCCATACTTTTATATTTAAATATAATTTCTCCTTGACGGTTTAGTCGTAATATACTTGATTTATTCGTTTATCTTGAGCTATGTGCTAATTAGCTTTATTCCACGACAATTATTGCAATCATTGTTATTTCCTTTCTTATCTTCTTCTTCTAAAATTGTATTTAATTTAAAGGTATAACGAAGAACATGAGTTCTTGGTATGCTTACATTTGTGTGGTTTAGTGAATTTAAATAGATTAGTTTAAACTTTAAAATTATATTGGCAATTGAAGAACTCACACAAGGTTTTTTTCAGAACTCTCGTCAGTCATCAAAGAGCGGTGGTCGTTCTTTTTTCCAACAGAAACACGACCGTCACCATGAAGTGTCATGGGTAACATAGCTCAACCGCGTCGTTCAGACTTGGTTTCAACCCGGGCAGTCGCACCTGAGCTCTTACTCCATACACTATGGAAGACTGCGAGTGTTTTCTGTTTCTTTCCAAACTCCATCATTTCTAGTGGTCTTTCTCATTCATATAGAGGTGGTCGTTCTTTTTCTTTGAATAGAAACATACTCGGAATCATTTCTACTGGTCTTTCTCATTCAAATAGAGGTGGTCGTTCTTTTTTCTAACAGAAACACGACCGTCACCATGAAGTGTCATGGATAACATAGCTCAACCGCGTCGTTCAGACTTGGTTTCAACCCGGGCAGTCGCACCTGAGCTCTTACTTCATACACTATGGGAGACTGCGAGTGTTTTCTGTTTCTTTCCAAACTCCATCATTTCTTCTGGTTTTTCTCATTCATATAGTGGTGGTCGTTCTTTTTCTTTGAATAGAAACATACACGCAATCATTTCTAATAGTATTTCTCCTTCAAAAAGCGGTGGTCGTTCTTTTTTCTAACAGAAACACGACCGTCACCATGAAGTGTCATGGGTAACATAGCTCAACCGCGTCGTTCAGACTTGGTTTCAACCCGGGCAGTCGCACCTGAGCTCTTACTCCATACACTATGGGAGACTGCGAGTGTTTTCTGTTTCTTTCCAAACTCCATCATTTCTTCTGGTTTTTCTCATTCATATAGAGGTGGTCGTTCTTTTTCTTTGAATAGAAACATACACGGAATCATTTCTAATAATATTTCTCCTTCAAAAAGCGGTGGTCGTTCTTTTTTCTAACAGAAACACGACCGTCACCATGAAGTGTCATGGGTAACATAGCTCAACCGCGTCGTTCAGACTTGGTTTCAACCCGGGCAGTCGCACCTGAGCTCTTACTCCATACACTATGGGAGACTGCGAGTGTTTTCTGTTTCTTTCCAAACTCCATCATTTCTTCTGGTTTTTCTCATTCATATAGAGGTGGTCGTTCTTTTTCTTTGAATAGAAACATACACGCAATCATTTCTAATAGTATTTCTCCTTCAAAAAGCGGTGGTCGTTCTTTTTTCTAACAGAAACACGACCGTCACCATGAAGTGTCATGGGTAACATAGCTCAACCGCGTCGTTCAGACTTGGTTTCAACCCGGGCAGTCGCACCTGAGCTCTTACTCCATACACTATGGGAGACTGCGAGTGTTTTCTGTTTCTTTCCAAACTCCATCATTTCTTCTGGTTTTTCTCATTCATATAGAGGTGGTCGTTCTTTTTCTTTGAATAGAAACATACACGGAATCATTTCTAATAATATTTCTCCTTCAAAAAGCGGTGGTCGTTCTTTTTTCTAACAGAAACACGACCGTCACCATGAAGTGTCATGGGTAACATAGCTCAACCGCGTCGTTCAGACTTGGTTTCAACCCGGGCAGTCGCACCTGAGCTCTTACTCCATACACTATGGGAGACTGCGAGTGTTTTCTGTTTCTTTCCAAACTCCATCATTTCTTCTGGTCTTTCTCATTCATATAGAGGTGGTCGTTCTTTTTCTTTGAATAGAAACATACTCGGAATCATTTCTACTGGTTTCTCATTCAAATAGAGGTGGTCGTTCTTTTTCTTTGAATAGAAACATACACGGAATCATTTCTAATAGTATTTCTCCTTCAAAAAGCGGTGGTCGTTCTTTTTTATAACAGAAACACGACCGTCACCATGAAGTGTCATGGGTAACATAGCTCAACCGCGTCGTTCAGACTTGGTTTCAACCCGGGCAGTCGCACCTGAGCTCTTACTCCATACACTATGGGAGACTGCGAGTGTTTTCTGTTTCTTTCCAAACTCCATCATTTCTTCTGGTTTTTCTCATTCATATAGAGGTGGTCGTTCTTTTTCTTTGAATAGAAACATACACGGAATCATTTCTAATAATATTTCTCCTTCAAAAAGCGGTGGTCGTTCTTTTTTCTAACAGAAACACGACGGTCACCATGAAGTGTCATGGGTAACATAGCTCAACCGCGTCGTTCAGACTTGGTTTCAACCCGGGCAGTCGCACCTGAGCTCTTACTCCATACACTATGGGAGACTGCGAGTGTTTTCTGTTTCTTTCCAAACTCCATCATTTCTTCTGGTCTTTCTCATTCATATAGAGGTGGTCGTTCTTTTTCTTTGAATAGAAACATACACGGAATCATTTCTAATAATATTTCTCCTTCAAAAAGCGGTGGTCGTTCTTTTTTCTAACAGAAACACGACCGTCACCATGAAGTGTCATGGGTAACATAGCTCAACCGCGTCGTTCAGACTTGGTTTCAACCCGGGCAGTCGCACCTGAGCTCTTACTCCATACACTATGGGAGACTGCGAGTGTTTTCTGTTTCTTTCCAAACTCCATCATTTCTTCTGGTCTTTCTCATTCATATAGAGGTGGTCGTTCTTTTTCTTTGAATAGAAACATACACGGAATCATTTCTAATAATATTTCTCCTTCAAAAAGCGGTGGTCGTTCTTTTTTCTAACAGAAACACGACCGTCACCATGAAGTGTCATGGGTAACATAGCTCAACCGCGTCGTTCAGACTTGGTTTCAACCCGGGCAGTCGCACCTGAGCTCTTACTCCATACACTATGGAAGACTGCGAGTGTTTTCTGTTTCTTTCCAAACTCCATCATTTCTAGTGGTCTTTCTCATTCATATAGAGGTGGTCGTTCTTTTTCTTTGAATAAAAACATACTCGGAATCATTTCTACTGGTCTTTCTCATTCAAATAGAGGTGGTCGTTCTTTTTTCTAACAGAAACACGACCGTCACCATGAAGTGTCATGGATAACATAGCTCAACCGCGTCGTTCAGACTTGGTTTCAACCCGGGCAGTCGCACCTGAGCTCTTACTTCATACACTATGGGAGACTGCGAGTGTTTTCTGTTTCTTTCCAAACTCCATCATTTCTTCTGGTTTTTCTCATTCATATAGTGGTGGTCGTTCTTTTTCTTTGAATAGAAACATACACGCAATCATTTCTAATAGTATTTCTCCTTCAAAAAGCGGTGGTCGTTCTTTTTTCTAACAGAAACACGACCGTCACCATGAAGTGTCATGGGTAACATAGCTCAACCGCGTCGTTCAGACTTGGTTTCAACCCGGGCAGTCGCACCTGAGCTCTTACTCCATACACTATGGGAGACTGCGAGTGTTTTCTGTTTCTTTCCAAACTCCATCATTTCTTCTGGTTTTTCTCATTCATATAGAGGTGGTCGTTCTTTTTCTTTGAATAGAAACATACACGGAATCATTTCTAATAATATTTCTCCTTCAAAAAGCGGTGGTCGTTCTTTTTTCTAACAGAAACACGACCGTCACCATGAAGTGTCATGGGTAACATAGCTCAACCGCGTCGTTCAGACTTGGTTTCAACTCGGGCAGTCGCACCTGAGCTCTTACTCCATACACTATGGGAGACTGCGAGTGTTTTCTGTTTCTTTCCAAACTCCATCATTTCTTCTGGTTTTTCTCATTCATATAGAGGTGGTCGTTCTTTTTCTTTGAATAGAAACATACACGCAATCATTTCTAATAGTATTTCTCCTTCAAAAAGCGGTGGTCGTTCTTTTTTCTAACAGAAACACGACCGTCACCATGAAGTGTCATGGGTAACATAGCTCAACCGCGTCGTTCAGACTTGGTTTCAACCCGGGCAGTCGCACCTGAGCTCTTACTCCATACACTATGGGAGACTGCGAGTGTTTTCTGTTTCTTTCCAAACTCCATCATTTCTTCTGGTTTTTCTCATTCATATAGAGGTGGTCGTTCTTTTTCTTTGAATAGAAACATACACGGAATCATTTCTAATAATATTTCTCCTTCAAAAAGCGGTGGTCGTTCTTTTTTCTAACAGAAACACGACCGTCACCATGAAGTGTCATGGGTAACATAGCTCAACCGCGTCGTTCAGACTTGGTTTCAACCCGGGCAGTCGCACCTGAGCTCTTACTCCATACACTATGGGAGACTGCGAGTGTTTTCTGTTTCTTTCCAAACTCCATCATTTCTTCTGGTCTTTCTCATTCATATAGAGGTGGTCGTTCTTTTTCTTTGAATAGAAACATACTCGGAATCATTTCTACTGGTTTCTCATTCAAATAGAGGTGGTCGTTCTTTTTCTTTGAATAGAAACATACACGGAATCATTTCTAATAGTATTTCTCCTTCAAAAAGCGGTGGTCGTTCTTTTTTATAACAGAAACACGACCGTCACCATGAAGTGTCATGGGTAACATAGCTCAACCGCGTCGTTCAGACTTGGTTTCAACCCGGGCAGTCGCACCTGAGCTCTTACTCCATACACTATGGGAGACTGCGAGTGTTTTCTGTTTCTTTCCAAACTCCATCATTTCTTCTGGTCTTTCTCATTCATATAGAGGTGGTCGTTCTTTTTCTTTGAATAGAAACATACACGGAATCATTTCTAATAATATTTCTCCTTCAAAAAGCGGTGGTCGTTCTTTTTTCTAACAGAAACACGACCGTCACCATGAAGTGTCATGGGTAACATAGCTCAACCGCGTCGTTCAGACTTGGTTTCAACCCGGGCAGTCGCATCTGAGCTCTTACTCCATACACTATGGGAGACTGCGAGTGTTTTCTGTTTCTTTCCAAACTCCATCATTTCTTCTGGTCTTTCTCATTCATATAGAGGTGGTCGTTCTTTTTCTTTGAATAGAAACATACACGGAATCATTTCTAATAATATTTCTCCTTCAAAAAGCGGTGGTCGTTCTTTTTTCTAACAGAAACACGACCGTCACCATGAAGTGTCATGGGTAACATAGCTCAACCGCGTCGTTCAGACTTGGTTTCAACCCGGGCAGTCGCACCTGAGCTCTTACTCCATACACTATGGGAGACTGCGAGTGTTTTCTGTTTCTTTCCAAACTCCATCATTTCTTCTGGTCTTTCTCATTCATATAGAGGTGGTCGTTCTTTTTCTTTGAATAGAAACATACACGGAATCATTTCTAATAATATTTCTCCTTCAAAAAGCGGTGGTCGTTCTTTTTTCTAACAGAAACACGACCGTCACCATGAAGTGTCATGGGTAACATAGCTCAACCGCGTCGTTCAGACTTGGTTTCAACCCGGGCAGTCGCACCTGAGCTCTTACTCCATACACTATGGGAGACTGCGAGTGTTTTCTGTTTCTTTCCAAACTCCATCATTTCTTCTGGTTTTTCTCATTCATATAGAGGTGGTCGTTCTTTTTCTTTGAATAGAAACATACACGGAATCATTTCTAATAATATTTCTCCTTCAAAAAGCGGTGGTCGTTCTTTTTTCTAACAGAAACACGACCGTCACCATGAAGTGTCATGGGTAACATAGCTCAACCGCGTCGTTCAGACTTGGTTTCAACCCGGGCAGTCGCACCTGAGCTCTTACTCCATACACTATGGGAGACTGCGAGTGTTTTCTGTTTCTTTCCAAACTCCATCATTTCTTCTGGTCTTTCTCATTCATATAGAGGTGGTCGTTCTTTTTCTTTGAATAGAAACATACACGGAATCATTTCTAATAATATTTCTCCTTCAAAAAGCGGTGGTCGTTCTTTTTTCTAACAGAAACACGACCGTCACCATGAAGTGTCATGGGTAACATAGCTCAACCGCGTCGTTCAGACTTGGTTTCAACCCGGGCAGTCGCACCTGAGCTCTTACTCCATACACTATGGGAGACTGCGAGTGTTTTCTGTTTCTTTCCAAACTCCATCATTTCTTCTGGTTTTTCTCATTCATATAGTGGTGGTCGTTCTTTTTCTTTGAATAGAAACATACACGCAATCATTTCTAATAGTATTTCTCCTTCAAAAAGCGGTGGTCGTTCTTTTTTCTAACAGAAACACGACCGTCACCATGAAGTGTCATGGGTAACATAGCTCAACCGCGTCGTTCAGACTTGGTTTCAACCCGGGCAGTCGCACCTGAGCTCTTACTCCATACACTATGGGAGACTGCGAGTGTTTTCTGTTTCTTTCCAAACTCCATCATTTCTTCTGGTTTTTCTCATTCATATAGTGGTGGTCGTTCTTTTTCTTTGAATAGAAACATACACGCAATCATTTCTAATAGTATTTCTCCTTCAAAAAGCGGTGGTCGTTCTTTTTTCTAACAGAAACACGACCGTCACCATGAAGTGTCATGGGTAACATAGCTCAACCGCGTCGTTCAGACTTGGTTTCAACCCGGGCAGTCGCACCTGAGCTCTTACTCCATACACTATGGGAGACTGCGAGTGTTTTCTGTTTCTTTCCAAACTCCATCATTTCTTCTGGTTTTTCTCATTCATATAGAGGTGGTCGTTCTTTTTCTTTGAATAGAAACATACACGGAATCATTTCTAATAATATTTCTCCTTCAAAAAGCGGTGGTCGTTCTTTTTTCTAACAGAAACACGACCGTCACCATGAAGTGTCATGGGTAACATAGCTCAACCGCGTCGTTCAGACTTGGTTTCAACCCGGGCAGTCGCACCTGAGTTCTTACTCCATACACTATGGGAGACTGCGAGTGTTTTCTGTTTCTTTCCAAACTCCATCATTTCTTCTGGTTTTTCTCATTCATATAGAGGTGGTCGTTCTTTTTCTTTGAATAGAAACATACACGGAATCATTTCTAATAATATTTCTCCTTCAAAAAGCGGTGGTCGTTCTTTTTTCTAACAGAAACACGACCGTCACCATGAAGTGTCATGGGTAACATAGCTCAACCGCGTCGTTCAGACTTGGTTTCAACCCGGGCAGTCGCACCTGAGCTCTTACTCCATACACTATGGGAGACTGCGAGTGTTTTCTGTTTCTTTCCAAACTCCATCATTTCTTCTGGTTTTTCTCATTCATATAGAGGTGGTCGTTCTTTTTCTTTGAATAGAAACATACACGGAATCATTTCTAATAATATTTCTCCTTCAAAAAGCGGTGGTCGTTCTTTTTTCTAACAGAAACACGACCGTCACCATGAAGTGTCATGGGTAACATAGCTCAACCGCGTCGTTCAGACTTGGTTTCAACCCGGGCAGTCGCACCTGAGCTCTTACTCCATACACTATGGGAGACTGCGAGTGTTTTCTGTTTCTTTCCAAACTCCATCATTTCTTCTGGTTTTTCTCATTCATATAGAGGTGGTCGTTCTTTTTCTTTGAATAGAAACATACACGGAATCATTTCTAATAATATTTCTCCTTCAAAAAGCGGTGGTCGTTCTTTTTTCTAACAGAAACACGACCGTCACCATGAAGTGTCATGGGTAACATAGCTCAACCGCGTCGTTCAGACTTGGTTTCAACCCGGGCAGTCGCACCTGAGCTCTTACTCCATACACTATGGGAGACTGCGAGTGTTTTCTGTTTCTTTCCAAACTCCATCATTTCTTCTGGTTTTTCTCATTCATATAGAGGTGGTCGTTCTTTTTCTTTGAATAGAAACATACACGGAATCATTTCTAATAATATTTCTCCTTCAAAAAGCGGTGGTCGTTCTTTTTTCTAACAGAAACACGACCGTCACCATGAAGTGTCATGGGTAACATAGCTCAACCGCGTCGTTCAGACTTGGTTTCAACCCGGGCAGTCGCACCTGAGCTCTTACTCCATACACTATGGGAGACTGCGAGTGTTTTCTGTTTCTTTCCAAACTCCATCATTTCTTCTGGTCTTTCTCATTCATATAGAGGTGGTCGTTCTTTTTCTTTGAATAGAAACATACTCGGAATCATTTCTACTGGTTTCTCATTCAAATAGAGGTGGTCGTTCTTTTTCTTTGAATAGAAACATACACGGAATCATTTCTAATAGTATTTCTCCTTCAAAAAGCGGTGGTCGTTCTTTTTTATAACAGAAACACGACCGTCACCATGAAGTGTCATGGGTAACATAGCTCAACCGCGTCGTTCAGACTTGGTTTCAACCCGGGCAGTCGCACCTGAGCTCTTACTCCATACACTATGGGAGACTGCGAGTGTTTTCTGTTTCTTTCCAAACTCCATCATTTCTTCTGGTTTTTCTCATTCATATAGAGGTGGTCGTTCTTTTTCTTTGAATAGAAACATACACGGAATCATTTCTAATAATATTTCTCCTTCAAAAAGCGGTGGTCGTTCTTTTTTCTAACAGAAACACGACCGTCACCATGAAGTGTCATGGGTAACATAGCTCAACCGCGTCGTTCAGACTTGGTTTCAACCCGGGCAGTCGCACCTGAGCTCTTACTCCATACACTATGGGAGACTGCGAGTGTTTTCTGTTTCTTTCCAAACTCCATCATTTCTTCTGGTCTTTCTCATTCATATAGAGGTGGTCGTTCTTTTTCTTTGAATAGAAACATACTCGGAATCATTTCTACTGGTTTCTCATTCAAATAGAGGTGGTCGTTCTTTTTCTTTGAATAGAAACATACACGGAATCATTTCTAATAGTATTTCTCCTTCAAAAAGCGGTGGTCGTTCTTTTTTATAACAGAAACACGACCGTCACCATGAAGTGTCATGGGTAACATAGCTCAACCGCGTCGTTCAGACTTGGTTTCAACCCGGGCAGTCGCACCTGAGCTCTTACTCCATACACTATGGGAGACTGCGAGTGTTTTCTGTTTCTTTCCAAACTCCATCATTTCTTCTGGTCTTTCTCATTCATATAGAGGTGGTCGTTCTTTTTCTTTGAATAGAAACATACTCGGAATCATTTCTACTGGTTTCTCATTCAAATAGAGGTGGTCGTTCTTTTTCTTTGAATAGAAACATACACGGAATCATTTCTAATAGTATTTCTCCTTCAAAAAGCGGTGGTCGTTCTTTTTTATAACAGAAACACGACCGTCACCATGAAGTGTCATGGGTAACATAGCTCAACCGCGTCGTTCAGACTTGGTTTCAACCCGGGCAGTCGCACCTGAGCTCTTACTCCATACACTATGGGAGACTGCGAGTGTTTTCTGTTTCTTTCCAAACTCCATCATTTCTTCTGGTCTTTCTCATTCATATAGAGGTGGTCGTTCTTTTTCTTTGAATAGAAACATACTCGGAATCATTTCTACTGGTTTCTCATTCATATAGAGGTGGTCGTTCTTTTTCTTTGAATAGAAACATACACGGAATCATTTCTAATAGTATTTCTCCTTCAAAAAGCGGTGGTCGTTCTTTTTTATAACAGAAACACGACCGTCACCATGAAGTGTCATGGGTAACATAGCTCAACCGCGTCGTTCAGACTTGGTTTCAACCCGGGCAGTCGCACCTGAGCTCTTACTCCATACACTATGGGAGACTGCGAGTGTTTTCTGTTTCTTTCCAAACTCCATCATTTCTTCTGGTTTTTCTCATTCATATAGAGGTGGTCGTTCTTTTTCTTTGAATAGAAACATACACGGAATCATTTCTAATAATATTTCTCCTTCAAAAAGCGGTGGTCGTTCTTTTTTCTAACAGAAACACGACCGTCACCATGAAGTGTCATGGGTAACATAGCTCAACCGCGTCGTTCAGACTTGGTTTCAACCCGGGCAGTCGCACCTGAGCTCTTACTCCATACACTATGGGAGACTGCGAGTGTTTTCTGTTTCTTTCCAAACTCCATCATTTCTTCTGGTCTTTCTCATTCATATAGAGGTGGTCGTTCTTTTTCTTTGAATAGAAACATACACGGAATCATTTCTAATAATATTTCTCCTTCAAAAAGCGGTGGTCGTTCTTTTTTCTAACAGAAACACGACCGTCACCATGAAGTGTCATGGGTAACATAGCTCAACCGCGTCGTTCAGACTTGGTTTCAACCCGGGCAGTCGCACCTGAGCTCTTACTCCATACACTATGGGAGACTGCGAGTGTTTTCTGTTTCTTTCCAAACTCCATCATTTCTTCTGGTTTTTCTCATTCATATAGAGGTGGTCGTTCTTTTTCTTTGAATAGAAACATACACGGAATCATTTCTAATAATATTTCTCCTTCAAAAAGCGGTGGTCGTTCTTTTTTCTAACAGAAACACGACCGTCACCATGAAGTGTCATGGGTAACATAGCTCAACCGCGTCGTTCAGACTTGGTTTCAACCCGGGCAGTCGCACCTGAGTTCTTACTCCATACACTATGGGAGACTGCGAGTGTTTTCTGTTTCTTTCCAAACTTCATCATTTCTTCTAGTCTTTCTCATTCATATTGAGGTGGTCGTTCTTTTTTTTTGAATAGAAACATACACGGAATCATTTCTAATAATATTTCTCCTTCAAAAAGCGGTGGTCGTTCTTTTTTCTAACAGAAACACGACCGTCACCATGAAGTGTCATGGGTAACATAGCTCAACCGCGTCGTTGAGACTTGGTTTCAACCCGGGCAGTCGCACCTGAACTCTTACTCCATACACTATGGGAGACTGCGAGTGTTTTCTGTTTCTTTCCAAACTCCATCATTTCTTCTGGTCTTTCTCATTCATATAGAGGTGGTCGTTCTTTTTCTTTGAATAGAAACATACTCGGAATCATTTCTACTGGTTTCTCATTCAAATAGAGGTGGTCGTTCTTTTTCTTTGAATAGAAACATACACGGAATCATTTCTAATAGTATTTCTCCTTCAAAAAGCGGTGGTCGTTCTTTTTTCTAACAGAAACACGACCGTCACCATGAAGTGTCATGGGTAACATAGCTCAACCGCGTCGTTCAGACTTGGTTTCAACCCGGGCAGTCGCACCTGAGCTCTTACTCCATACACTATGGAAGACTGCGAGTGTTTTCTGTTTCTTTCCAAACTCCATCATTTCTACTGGTCTTTCTCATTCAAATAGAGGTGGTCGTTCTTTTTCTTTGAATAGAAACATACACGGAATCATTTCTAATAGTATTTCTCCTTCAAAAAGCGGTGGTCGTTCTTTTTTCTAACAGAAACACGACCGTCACCATGAAGTGTCATGGGTAACATAGCTCAACCGCGTCGTTCAGACTTGGTTTCAACCCGGGCAGTCGCACCTGAGCTCTTACTCCATACACTATGGGAGACTGCGAGTGTTTTCTGTTTCTTTCCAAACTCCATCATTTCTTCTGGTTTTTCTCATTCATATAGAGGTGGTCGTTCTTTTTCTTTGAATAGAAACATACACGGAATCATTTCTAATAATATTTCTCCTTCAAAAAGCGGTGGTCGTTCTTTTTTCTAACAGAAACACGACCGTCACCATGAAGTGTAATGGGTAACATAGCTCAACCGCGTCGTTCAGACTTGGTTTCAACCCGGGCAGTCGCACCTGAGCTCTTACTCCATACACTATGGGAGACTGCGAGTGTTTTCTGTTTCTTTCCAAACTCCATCATTTCTTCTGGTTTTTCTCATTCATATAGAGGTGGTCGTTCTTTTTCATTGAATAGAAACATACACGCAATCATTTCTAATAGTATTTCTCCTTCAAAAAGCGGTGGTCGTTCTTTTTTCTAACAGAAACACGACCGTCACCATGAAGTGTCATGGGTAACATAGCTCAACCGCGTCGTTCAGACTTGGTTTCAACCCGGGCAGTCGCACCTGAGCTCTTACTCCATACACTATGGGAGACTGCGAGTGTTTTCTGTTTCTTTCCAAACTCCATCATTTCTTCTGGTTTTTCTCATTCATATAGAGGTGGTCGTTCTTTTTCTTTGAATAGAAACATACACGGAATCATTTCTAATAATATTTCTCCTTCAAAAAGCGGTGGTCGTTCTTTTTTCTAACAGAAACACGACCGTCACCATGAAGTGTCATGGGTAACATAGCTCAACCGCGTCGTTCAGACTTGGTTTCAACCCGGGCAGTCGCACCTGAGCTCTTACTCCATACACTATGGGAGACTGCGAGTGTTTTCTGTTTCTTTCCAAACTCCATCATTTCTTCTGGTTTTTCTCATTCATATAGAGGTGGTCGTTCTTTTTCTTTGAATAGAAACATACACGGAATCATTTCTAATAATATTTCTCCTTCAAAAAGCGGTGGTCGTTCTTTTTTCTAACAGAAACACGACCGTCACCATGAAGTGTCATGGGTAACATAGCTCAACCGCGTCGTTCAGACTTGGTTTCAACCCGGGCAGTCGCACCTGAGCTCTTACTCCATACACTATGGGAGACTGCGAGTGTTTTCTGTTTCTTTCCAAACTCCATCATTTCTTCTGGTTTTTCTCATTCATATAGAGGTGGTCGTTCTTTTTCTTTGAATAGAAACATACACGGAATCATTTCTAATAATATTTCTCCTTCAAAAAGCGGTGGTCGTTCTTTTTTCTAACAGAAACACGACCGTCACCATGAAGTGTCATGGGTAACATAGCTCAACCGCGTCGTTCAGACTTGGTTTCAACCCGGGCAGTCGCACCTGAGCTCTTACTCCATACACTATGGGAGACTGCGAGTGTTTTCTGTTTCTTTCCAAACTCCATCATTTCTTCTGGTCTTTCTCATTCATATAGAGGTGGTCGTTCTTTTTCTTTGAATAGAAACATACTCGGAATCATTTCTACTGGTTTCTCATTCAAATAGAGGTGGTCGTTCTTTTTCTTTGAATAGAAACATACACGGAATCATTTCTAATAGTATTTCTCCTTCAAAAAGCGGTGGTCGTTCTTTTTTATAACAGAAACACGACCGTCACCATGAAGTGTCATGGGTAACATAGCTCAACCGCGTCGTTCAGACTTGGTTTCAACCCGGGCAGTCGCACCTGAGCTCTTACTCCATACACTATGGGAGACTGCGAGTGTTTTCTGTTTCTTTCCAAACTCCATCATTTCTTCTGGTTTTTCTCATTCATATAGAGGTGGTCGTTCTTTTTCTTTGAATAGAAACATACACGGAATCATTTCTAATAATATTTCTCCTTCAAAAAGCGGTGGTCGTTCTTTTTTCTAACAGAAACACGACCGTCACCATGAAGTGTCATGGGTAACATAGCTCAACCGCGTCGTTCAGACTTGGTTTCAACCCGGGCAGTCGCACCTGAGCTCTTACTCCATACACTATGGGAGACTGCGAGTGTTTTCTGTTTCTTTCCAAACTCCATCATTTCTTCTGGTTTTTCTCATTCATATAGAGGTGGTCGTTCTTTTTCTTTGAATAGAAACATACACGGAATCATTTCTAATAATATTTCTCCTTCAAAAAGCGGTGGTCGTTCTTTTTTCTAACAGAAACACGACCGTCACCATGAAGTGTCATGGGTAACATAGCTCAACCGCGTCGTTCAGACTTGGTTTCAACCCGGGCAGTCGCACCTGAGCTCTTACTCCATACACTATGGGAGACTGCGAGTGTTTTCTGTTTCTTTCCAAACTCCATCATTTCTTCTGGTTTTTCTCATTCATATAGAGGTGGTCGTTCTTTTTCTTTGAATAGAAACATACACGGAATCATTTCTAATAATATTTCTCCTTCAAAAAGCGGTGGTCGTTCTTTTTTCTAACAGAAACACGACCGTCACCATGAAGTGTCATGGGTAACATAGCTCAACCGCGTCGTTCAGACTTGGTTTCAACCCGGGCAGTCGCACCTGAGCTCTTACTCCATACACTATGGGAGACTGCGAGTGTTTTCTGTTTCTTTCCAAACTCCATCATTTCTTCTGGTTTTTCTCATTCATATAGAGGTGGTCGTTCTTTTTCTTTGAATAGAAACATACACGGAATCATTTCTAATAATATTTCTCCTTCAAAAAGCGGTGGTCGTTCTTTTTTCTAACAGAAACACGACCGTCACCATGAAGTGTCATGGGTAACATAGCTCAACCGCGTCGTTCAGACTTGGTTTCAACCCGGGCAGTCGCACCTGAGCTCTTACTCCATACACTATGGGAGACTGCGAGTGTTTTCTGTTTCTTTCCAAACTCCATCATTTCTTCTGGTCTTTCTCATTCATATAGAGGTGGTCGTTCTTTTTCTTTGAATAGAAACATACTCGGAATCATTTCTACTGGTTTCTCATTCAAATAGAGGTGGTCGTTCTTTTTCTTTGAATAGAAACATACACGGAATCATTTCTAATAGTATTTCTCCTTCAAAAAGCGGTGGTCGTTCTTTTTTCTAACAGAAACACGACCGTCACCATGAAGTGTCATGGGTAACATAGCTCAACCGCGTCGTTCAGACTTGGTTTCAACCCGGGCAGTCGCACCTGAGCTCTTACTCCATACACTATGGGAGACTGCGAGTGTTTTCTGTTTCTTTCCAAACTCCATCATTTCTTCTGGTTTTTCTCATTCATATAGAGGTGGTCGTTCTTTTTCTTTGAATAGAAACATACACGGAATCATTTCTAATAATATTTCTCCTTCAAAAAGCGGTGGTCGTTCTTTTTTCTAACAGAAACACGACCGTCACCATGAAGTGTCATGGGTAACATAGCTCAACCGCGTCGTTCAGACTTGGTTTCAACCCGGGCAGTCGCACCTGAGCTCTTACTCCATACACTATGGGAGACTGCGAGTGTTTTCTGTTTCTTTCCAAACTCCATCATTTCTTCTGGTCTTTCTCATTCATATAGAGGTGGTCGTTCTTTTTCTTTGAATAGAAACATACTCGGAATCATTTCTACTGGTTTCTCATTCAAATAGAGGTGGTCGTTCTTTTTCTTTGAATAGAAACATACACGGAATCATTTCTAATAGTATTTCTCCTTCAAAAAGCGGTGGTCGTTCTTTTTTATAACAGAAACACGACCGTCACCATGAAGTGTCATGGGTAACATAGCTCAACCGCGTCGTTCAGACTTGGTTTCAACCCGGGCAGTCGCACCTGAGCTCTTACTCCATACACTATGGGAGACTGCGAGTGTTTTCTGTTTCTTTCCAAACTCCATCATTTCTTCTGGTTTTTCTCATTCATATAGAGGTGGTCGTTCTTTTTCTTTGAATAGAAACATACACGGAATCATTTCTAATAATATTTCTCCTTCAAAAAGCGGTGGTCGTTCTTTTTTCTAACAGAAACACGACCGTCACCATGAAGTGTCATGGGTAACATAGCTCAACCGCGTCGTTCAGACTTGGTTTCAACCCGGGCAGTCGCACCTGAGCTCTTACTCCATACACTATGGGAGACTGCGAGTGTTTTCTGTTTCTTTCCAAACTCCATCATTTCTTCTGGTTTTTCTCATTCATATAGAGGTGGTCGTTCTTTTTCTTTGAATAGAAACATACACGGAATCATTTCTAATAATATTTCTCCTTCAAAAAGCGGTGGTCGTTCTTTTTTCTAACAGAAACACGACCGTCACCATGAAGTGTCATGGGTAACATAGCTCAACCGCGTCGTTCAGACTTGGTTTCAACCCGGGCAGTCGCACCTGAGCTCTTACTCCATACACTATGGGAGACTGCGAGTGTTTTCTGTTTCTTTCCAAACTCCATCATTTCTTCTGGTTTTTCTCATTCATATAGAGGTGGTCGTTCTTTTTCTTTGAATAGAAACATACACGGAATCATTTCTAATAATATTTCTCCTTCAAAAAGCGGTGGTCGTTCTTTTTTCTAACAGAAACACGACCGTCACCATGAAGTGTCATGGGTAACATAGCTCAACCGCGTCGTTCAGACTTGGTTTCAACCCGGGCAGTCGCACCTGAGCTCTTACTCCATACACTATGGGAGACTGCGAGTGTTTTCTGTTTCTTTCCAAACTCCATCATTTCTTCTGGTTTTTCTCATTCATATAGAGGTGGTCGTTCTTTTTCTTTGAATAGAAACATACACGGAATCATTTCTAATAATATTTCTCCTTCAAAAAGCGGTGGTCGTTCTTTTTTCTAACAGAAACACGACCGTCACCATGAAGTGTCATGGGTAACATAGCTCAACCGCGTCGTTCAGACTTGGTTTCAACCCGGGCAGTCGCACCTGAGCTCTTACTCCATACACTATGGGAGACTGCGAGTGTTTTCTGTTTCTTTCCAAACTCCATC
Source organism: Diorhabda carinulata (assembly GCF_026250575.1). Taxonomy (NCBI): domain Eukaryota; kingdom Metazoa; phylum Arthropoda; class Insecta; order Coleoptera; family Chrysomelidae; genus Diorhabda; species Diorhabda carinulata. The sequence goes on from NC_079463.1 coordinate 9,669,312, forward strand.
ATTTCTTCTGGTTTTTCTCATTCATATAGAGGTGGTCGTTCTTTTTCTTTGAATAGAAACATACACGGAATCATTTCTAATAATATTTCTCCTTCAAAAAGCGGTGGTCGTTCTTTTTTCTAACAGAAACACGACCGTCACCATGAAGTGTCATGGGTAACATAGCTCAACCGCGTCGTTCAGACTTGGTTTCAACCCGGGCAGTCGCACCTGAGCTCTTACTCCATACACTATGGGAGACTGCGAGTGTTTTCTGTTTCTTTCCAAACTCCATCATTTCTTCTGGTCTTTCTCATTCATATAGAGGTGGTCGTTCTTTTTCTTTGAATAGAAACATACTCGGAATCATTTCTACTGGTTTCTCATTCAAATAGAGGTGGTCGTTCTTTTTCTTTGAATAGAAACATACACGGAATCATTTCTAATAGTATTTCTCCTTCAAAAAGCGGTGGTCGTTCTTTTTTATAACAGAAACACGACCGTCACCATGAAGTGTCATGGGTAACATAGCTCAACCGCGTCGTTCAGACTTGGTTTCAACCCGGGCAGTCGCACCTGAGCTCTTACTCCATACACTATGGGAGACTGCGAGTGTTTTCTGTTTCTTTCCAAACTCCATCATTTCTTCTGGTTTTTCTCATTCATATAGAGGTGGTCGTTCTTTTTCTTTGAATAGAAACATACACGGAATCATTTCTAATAATATTTCTCCTTCAAAAAGCGGTGGTCGTTCTTTTTTCTAACAGAAACACGACCGTCACCATGAAGTGTCATGGGTAACATAGCTCAACCGCGTCGTTCAGACTTGGTTTCAACCCGGGCAGTCGCACCTGAGCTCTTACTCCATACACTATGGGAGACTGCGAGTGTTTTCTGTTTCTTTCCAAACTCCATCATTTCTTCTGGTTTTTCTCATTCATATAGAGGTGGTCGTTCTTTTTCTTTGAATAGAAACATACACGGAATCATTTCTAATAATATTTCTCCTTCAAAAAGCGGTGGTCGTTCTTTTTTCTAACAGAAACACGACCGTCACCATGAAGTGTCATGGGTAACATAGCTCAACCGCGTCGTTCAGACTTGGTTTCAACCCGGGCAGTCGCACCTGAGCTCTTACTCCATACACTATGGGAGACTGCGAGTGTTTTCTGTTTCTTTCCAAACTCCATCATTTCTTCTGGTTTTTCTCATTCATATAGAGGTGGTCGTTCTTTTTCTTTGAATAGAAACATACACGGAATCATTTCTAATAATATTTCTCCTTCAAAAAGCGGTGGTCGTTCTTTTTTCTAACAGAAACACGACCGTCACCATGAAGTGTCATGGGTAACATAGCTCAACCGCGTCGTTCAGACTTGGTTTCAACCCGGGCAGTCGCACCTGAGCTCTTACTCCATACACTATGGGAGACTGCGAGTGTTTTCTGTTTCTTTCCAAACTCCATCATTTCTTCTGGTTTTTCTCATTCATATAGAGGTGGTCGTTCTTTTTCTTTGAATAGAAACATACACGGAATCATTTCTAATAATATTTCTCCTTCAAAAAGCGGTGGTCGTTCTTTTTTCTAACAGAAACACGACCGTCACCATGAAGTGTCATGGGTAACATAGCTCAACCGCGTCGTTCAGACTTGGTTTCAACCCGGGCAGTCGCACCTGAGCTCTTACTCCATACACTATGGGAGACTGCGAGTGTTTTCTGTTTCTTTCCAAACTCCATCATTTCTTCTGGTCTTTCTCATTCATATAGAGGTGGTCGTTCTTTTTCTTTGAATAGAAACATACTCGGAATCATTTCTACTGGTTTCTCATTCAAATAGAGGTGGTCGTTCTTTTTCTTTGAATAGAAACATACACGGAATCATTTCTAATAGTATTTCTCCTTCAAAAAGCGGTGGTCGTTCTTTTTTATAACAGAAACACGACCGTCACCATGAAGTGTCATGGGTAACATAGCTCAACCGCGTCGTTCAGACTTGGTTTCAACCCGGGCAGTCGCACCTGAGCTCTTACTCCATACACTATGGGAGACTGCGAGTGTTTTCTGTTTCTTTCCAAACTCCATCATTTCTTCTGGTTTTTCTCATTCATATAGAGGTGGTCGTTCTTTTTCTTTGAATAGAAACATACACGGAATCATTTCTAATAATATTTCTCCTTCAAAAAGCGGTGGTCGTTCTTTTTTCTAACAGAAACACGACCGTCACCATGAAGTGTCATGGGTAACATAGCTCAACCGCGTCGTTCAGACTTGGTTTCAACCCGGGCAGTCGCACCTGAGCTCTTACTCCATACACTATGGGAGACTGCGAGTGTTTTCTGTTTCTTTCCAAACTCCATCATTTCTTCTGGTCTTTCTCATTCATATAGAGGTGGTCGTTCTTTTTCTTTGAATAGAAACATACTCGGAATCATTTCTACTGGTTTCTCATTCAAATAGAGGTGGTCGTTCTTTTTCTTTGAATAGAAACATACACGGAATCATTTCTAATAGTATTTCTCCTTCAAAAAGCGGTGGTCGTTCTTTTTTATAACAGAAACACGACCGTCACCATGAAGTGTCATGGGTAACATAGCTCAACCGCGTCGTTCAGACTTGGTTTCAACCCGGGCAGTCGCACCTGAGCTCTTACTCCATACACTATGGGAGACTGCGAGTGTTTTCTGTTTCTTTCCAAACTCCATCATTTCTTCTGGTTTTTCTCATTCATATAGAGGTGGTCGTTCTTTTTCTTTGAATAGAAACATACACGGAATCATTTCTAATAATATTTCTCCTTCAAAAAGCGGTGGTCGTTCTTTTTTCTAACAGAAACACGACCGTCACCATGAAGTGTCATGGGTAACATAGCTCAACCGCGTCGTTCAGACTTGGTTTCAACCCGGGCAGTCGCACCTGAGCTCTTACTCCATACACTATGGGAGACTGCGAGTGTTTTCTGTTTCTTTCCAAACTCCATCATTTCTTCTGGTCTTTCTCATTCATATAGAGGTGGTCGTTCTTTTTCTTTGAATAGAAACATACACGGAATCATTTCTAATAATATTTCTCCTTCAAAAAGCGGTGGTCGTTCTTTTTTCTAACAGAAACACGACCGTCACCATGAAGTGTCATGGGTAACATAGCTCAACCGCGTCGTTCAGACTTGGTTTCAACCCGGGCAGTCGCACCTGAGCTCTTACTCCATACACTATGGGAGACTGCGAGTGTTTTCTGTTTCTTTCCAAACTCCATCATTTCTTCTGGTTTTTCTCATTCATATAGAGGTGGTCGTTCTTTTTCTTTGAATAGAAACATACACGGAATCATTTCTAATAATATTTCTCCTTCAAAAAGCGGTGGTCGTTCTTTTTTCTAACAGAAACACGACCGTCACCATGAAGTGTCATGGGTAACATAGCTCAACCGCGTCGTTGAGACTTGGTTTCAACCCGGGCAGTCGCACCTGAACTCTTACTCCATACACTATGGGAGACTGCGAGTGTTTTCTGTTTCTTTCCAAACTCCATCATTTCTTCTGGTCTTTCTCATTCATATAGAGGTGGTCGTTCTTTTTCTTTGAATAGAAACATACTCGGAATCATTTCTACTGGTTTCTCATTCAAATAGAGGTGGTCGTTCTTTTTCTTTGAATAGAAACATACACGGAATCATTTCTAATAGTATTTCTCCTTCAAAAAGCGGTGGTCGTTCTTTTTTCTAACAGAAACACGACCGTCACCATGAAGTGTCATGGGTAACATAGCTCAACCGCGTCGTTCAGACTTGGTTTCAACCCGGGCAGTCGCACCTGAGCTCTTACTCCATACACTATGGAAGACTGCGAGTGTTTTCTGTTTCTTTCCAAACTCCATCATTTCTACTGGTCTTTCTCATTCAAATAGAGGTGGTCGTTCTTTTTCTTTGAATAGAAACATACACGGAATCATTTCTAATAGTATTTCTCCTTCAAAAAGCGGTGGTCGTTCTTTTTTCTAACAGAAACACGACCGTCACCATGAAGTGTCATGGGTAACATAGCTCAACCGCGTCGTTCAGACTTGGTTTCAACCCGGGCAGTCGCACCTGAGCTCTTACTCCATACACTATGGGAGACTGCGAGTGTTTTCTGTTTCTTTCCAAACTCCATCATTTCTTCTGGTCTTTCTCATTCATACTGAGGTGGCCTTTATTTTTCTTTGAATAGAAACATACACGGAATCATTTCTAATAGTATTTCTCCTTCAAAAAGCGGTGGTCGTTCTTTTTTATAACAGAAACACGACCGTCACCATGAAGTGTCATGGGTAACATAGCTCAACCGCGTCGTTCAGACTTGGTTTCAACCCGGGCAGTCGCACCTGAGTTCTTACTCCATACACTATGGGAGACTGCGAGTGTTTTCTGTTTCTTTCCAAACTTCATCATTTCTTCTAGTCTTTCTCATTCATATTGAGGTGGTCGTTCTTTTTTTTTGAATAGAAACATACACGGAATCATTTCTAATAATATTTCTCCTTCAAAAAGCGGTGGTCGTTCTTTTTTCTAACAGAAACACGACCGTCACCATGAAGTGTCATGGGTAACATAGCTCAACCGCGTCGTTCAGACTTGGTTTCAACCCGGGCAGTCGCACCTGAACTCTTACTCCATACACTATGGGAGACTGCCAGTGTTTTCTGTTTCTTTCCAAACTCCATCATTTCTTCTGGTCTTTCTCATTCATATTGAGGTGGTCGTTCTTTTTCTTTGAATAGAAACATTCACGGAATCATTTCTAATAGTATTTCTCCTTCAAATAGCGGTGGTCGTTCTTTTTTATAACAGAAACACGACCGTCACCATGAAGTGTCATGGGTAACATAGCTCAACCGCGTCGTTCAGACTTGGTTTCAACCCGGGCAGTCGCACCTGAGCTCTTACTCCATACACTATGGGAGACTGCAAGTGTTTTCTGTTTCTTTCCAAACTTCATCATTTCTTCTAGTCTTTCTCATTCATATTGAGGTGGTCGTTCTTTTTTTTTTGAATAGAAACATACACGGAATCATTTCTAATAGTATTTCTCCTTCAAAAAGCGGTGGTCGTTCTTTTTTATAACAGAAACACGACCGTCACCAAGAAGTGTCATAGGTAACATAGCTCAACCGCGTCGTTCAGACTTGGTTTCAACCCGGGCAGTCGCACCTGAGCTCTTACTCTATACACTATGGGAGACTGCGAGTGTTTTCTGATTCTCTTCAAACTCCATCATTTCTTCTGGTCTTTCTCATTCATATTGAGGTGGTCGTTCTTTTTTTTTTGAATAGAAACATACACGGAATCATTTCTAATAGTATTTCTCCTTCAAAAAGCGGTGGTCGTTCTTTTTTATAACAGAAACACGACCGTCACCATGAAGTGTCATGGGTAACATAGCTCAACCGCGTCGTTCAGACTTGGTTTCAACCCGGGCAGTCGCACCTGAGCTCTTACTCCATACACTATGGGAGACTGCGAGTGTTTTCTGTTCCTTTCCAAACTCCATCATTTCTACTGGTCTTTCTCATTCATATTGAGGTGGTCGTTCTTTTTCTTTGAATAGAAACATACACGGAATCATTTCTCTTCATAATCCTGAGTCAGAAAGAAGTGGTTGTTTTTTTTTTTGAACTGAATCTCCAATGGGATCACATTGTAGAAGACCGAGAGTGTTTCTTGATTTTTTGCAAAATTTTCCTTCTTTTCTACTCGTATTCTATTCCCTACGAATTTCTTCATAAAAATCAAAATCGGTTTCGATGTCATGACAGTTAATTCATTATTTAGTAACGAACAGGACTCCAGTAGATCGTGGAATAGGCCTACAGGGGAAACCACGTTAAAAAAAACGCGCCGAGTATACTACCTCATTGGTGGTGCGGAAAAGTATACATAAAAAACCTTTTCATCAACATTCTTGTTCGTTGCATCCTGCAAACTTAATCTCGCAGGAGAAATGATGAAGTATTTTGCATAATGATCTCCAATTTTTGTGGGATATTTTGCTTGAAAAGGTGCTGCTACGGATTTTTAGGGCTGATTTTTCCCAAAGAATTGTAATATTTTTAGAAGAAGCATAAATAACTCATTGTTACTGCAGGAGAAAGTATTTTTAGTTAGATTATATCAGATTATATCATTCATGAACATCTTATAAGACTATCTTGAAGATTGAGGTTAGGTGAATGAACAAATATGCATATTTTGAAAAAAAGTTTATTCATAAAAAACATCTTCAATTATCACTAATCGAGATTCAAATCGTCCTCAAATCAATATATGAATACATAATCTACTTTGTAATTTTCACATAGGAAATATCTACAACCAAGAAACAACTAGAAAACGTACCATCCTCAATATTTCGTACAAATATTAACTAAAAGGAGGTTGCTTTTTGTTTCATTATAAAGTTCACTTAACTACCTCTAAGTACCAGAAATTTGACCCTTTTTTGTAGTAGTTCACGAGTTATATTGTGAAAACTGTTACCAAGTGTTAGATAAAAAAAATCCTGATGGTGTACAGAAATTGTATAGGGAGAAATAGGAGTTGTAACCCAACGATTCTACTGTGGATGTGCAAGGCAATTGTGAGACCAATAATGACATACAGGGCAATGGTTTGGGGAACTAGAACCAGTCTAAATACCACGAGGAACAATTTCTCGAAGGTTCAAAAATTGGCTTGCACATAGTACTGGAGAGTCTGGCAGAAATAACATCACACAGAATGTTTAGAGACAAAATCACCAAACAAAAACCGCCCATGAAAAACGAACAGAAATATCATCAAATGGTGCATAGATTCTAAAGCAGCACACAGAACTGGAATAGGAGTGTACGAGTCCAGAACTAAACACTCTGAAAGCCTGGGAAACACACCAAATATTTTTCAAGTAGACATTTATGCAATTGAAAAATATGTATCATAAAATCCAAACTACGTTAAGAACGCCTAGTCGAATTCAAAGAGCTAGGCAAGAAAAATAAAGCAGACCTGCAATGGATTCCGGGACAAATCGGAGTGTAGGGAAACGAAATAGCTGAGAGATCAGTTAAAGTAGAGGCAGACAAACTCTTCATTGGACCTGAACCATTGCGTGGTATCAGCTACAAAAGAATAGAGAAAACATTGGAAAAAAAGTAGATAAGAATAAAACCAGCTACTGGGAAACCTCCAAGGGTTGATATAAGCAAAGACACTTCTGGAAAGCTATAACCAAAGAAGATATACTAACAGTCTCAGGAGTCCTATTAGGGCACTGTCACCCCAATGGGCATTTTAAGACACTAGACTTGGCAGGTAATACGATGTGCAGATTCTGTTGTGCAGAGGATACCTCATTCTCTTGAAGTGTGAGAAGTGAACAGAAGACGAAGATCTGTCATCCCACATTCTGAACTTTCTAGGAGGAGTAGGATTAACAGATCAGATGTAAACACCGGGTTCTTCATTATCGCAGCAAGAAAGGGGGCACAATAGATCCTTTGAGAACATTTGTGCATTTAATATCCAACAAAATTATAAAAAATTTTCATAAGAGTATTATTCACCTGAATCACTTCAAACGTATTAAAAAGAAACACCATGCAACTAAACTAACCTAACGTAACCATTGGGAATGAGCCGCCCAAGTAGTGTAGAATTATTTATTTCGTCAAAAACACTACATTGATATACGTAATCATCCCTCAAAAAATCATAATGTTCGAATGTATAAATTAGACAATATACTCAAATAAGTAAAGTTCTGATTTCGCAACTTCAAATGCCTATATCTCAAAAACGAAGGGGCGTATGAGAAATTTGTTCAAGTCACAGCATTATTTTTTCAACATTACTTATTTCCGAATTTTTTGCATAAAATCTCTGAACACCCTGTAAAGTTCTATATATACCAGCCGTTAATCAAATTAATTACTCTAAACTTATTATTAAAGGGTATTTAAGCAAAATACACCATTCTTAAACTGATTGTATACATAAAATAATAATTATCACTTCTTACCTAATTTACCGTGATTACCTCTGAAGTGTACGGATTGGATACTTTTATTCTTGTAGTGAACTTCAACTCCAAAAAAATAGAAACGCAGATGAGACTAATGGTTAGTAGTGCTCCATGCACCCAACCTTTCAAACTTCTTTTAACATGTCTACTCCAAGTGTTTGATTCATTAAATAAAATGAAACCTTCAGCCATCAATGGAATATACTGAAATAACGAAAATTCGTTTGTTTTTGAATAAACAAAAAATTATTTCTGGCACTCTTTAAAGAGTCCGAACTAGTTTGAAATCAGTTGATTAAAAATATACATTCTAAACGGAAGAAATAAGATTTTCAGATATGGTATAAATTACTAATTCAAAGAAGAAAAACATTTGATCATTTTTCAAGTCTTTTCGCCAACATTCCATTACCTCAATCAACGAATATGTTTATCCACTTTTCTCAAAATTTTATTTGTTTTTGAGGTCGAAGACTATTCATTATTCTTTTAGTGACTGATATCCATTTTTTAAATAGCTTATATTACTTATAATCTGTGTAAGATTATCAGTATCAAAAAAGTATAAATTGCTTTACTGGTTTTCATAACGAAAAATAGGTATGTAACCAGTATAACTTAGAACATATCAAATGATACACGCGAGATCATATATGCAACTAACATAACAATGCAGGGTATCGTTAGTTGCATACCGACTAGGGTAAGAACGCACAGTTGTAAATTTTCAAGTAAAAAAAGTTGTAGCTAGACAATATAATATAGTAAGAAATTATATTTTCACGAATTTCTGGTCTGTGACTATCAATTGAACTAAAAACTAATTTCACCCTCAAAAGCGTGGATGTTTTATATCAATAAAAGTTGGACCTCCAAGAAAACAACATAAATATAGAAGGTATACCAGTTGAAGTAAATGGAGCGTAAATAATAGTGTCTACAAAAATTGATTTGCCTTATCAACGACCAAATAGGGATAATAGGAAGAATTATAACATGCGATTTAACACTATATATAATAAAATATGTTTGATCATTTTTCTCAAAGTTTTATTTGTTTTTGAGGTCGAAAACGATTGTTTATTCCTTGAGTGACTAAATTCTATTTTTTTATAGCTTATAATCGGTGTTTAAAATCACTAAATTATCACCATAGACAGATTCAAATATTTTGATACGTTTTAACATACTTTATTATCTATCTGCATATGTAACGAAACTATATGATTCGATTTTCGCCGACTTTAAAGTAGATTTGAAAATTTGTATACTTCATAATTACAACGCAATAATTTAATGATTTTGGCTATAATAATCAACGTATCAAAAAGTATAAAGTGGTTTACTAGTTGCATACTAAACATCATGGAATGATAAATTATAATTAACAAGTATGCATAATGTCCATAGGTATGTAACCAGTATAACATAGAGCATATTTAAATGAAACACGCAAGATCATATAAGCAACTAACGTAACAAAACATAGTATCGTTAGTTGCATACTGACCAGGGTGATAATGAACCATTTTATAATGTCTTGTTTCCTTGAAGTCATTGTAATATTTTTTGTTATCGGTACATTGTGATATGCTGTATTGTAGACGACAAGAACGGACCTATTAGGTAAATTTGGCAACAAATGGTTTTCAATCCATTGCATAAAATTTTGGTGGCTCATATCATTGTGATAGTCCCCGGTCTTTTTACCTGCAAATAATTAAAGAGAATGTGATGAGTTACCCACATGGGCGGATGTAATTTGGGCGCTAAAGAATTAATGTACTTTTTACAACATGTAAACTAGGCGCCAAGACCGAAGGGTCATTTTAATCCTATGTGTATTTTGGGCGCTAACCGACTGAAGTACACGATTTATGAAATACAGTTATTTATTAAATCACCGACATTTATAATAAGATATATTTTTGTATTTTTAGATTTTCCTATAAGAGAAATGACCTATTATCACTTAAGGTCTGAAAAAATTTATCGTTAGAGGGGGCTACTTTGCACTTTTTTTAAATGAAAAATCTGCCCTTAATAAAGTTTCCTCACAACATTTTTGTAACACTCTACAGAATAAAGTAAATTTTATATTTCTTTATATTTTTATTTAGTACTTAAGTACATATTACATATAAAATAAGAGATTTACATAACCTAACCTAACCTAACCTACTTAAAAATCTATCAACTTTCCCTCTATTGGGTTATTTTATGACTCGACCTACCTGCACTTCTTAGCGTCGAAAATACATGTCGGATTATCTACCCTTCTTGGTCAGACAGGTAAAGAAGAATGGTTAGCGCCCAAATTACACCCGCCGACCCTCATACCTAATTTAAAATTTATGAGCCCTGATAAAATTGAAATTACCTGATTTAAATATTCTCTATTGTGTACTATTATTGGGCGTTGACCTTTCAATGTTTCGTCATTCCAGCCCTTTTGCTTAACATGACTGTTCTGTACGTATGTTTCGTCCGTGTAAATTATGTTTCGACCCTCATTACGATATTCTAATAGTTTTTTAAAAAACCTTATTCTTTTCAGGAGAATATCGTGAGATTCACACAAAAATTTTCTTCTACCTTGTATTGACTGACACCTATAAAGTAAAGTACATAAATTATAATTAAAGGGTTTATATGACTCTGTCAACTTGGTATTTAAATAATTAAGTACCTATGCTTATTTCCCGAATCCAATTTGTTTAAGAAATCGATTCAAGCTGGAAGCGCTTATTGGCTCTGATAATGTTTGGCGGTCATTAATTTTTTGCAAAACACCTAAAATTACATATTTTAGTTTACATTATTTATTACATTTTAATGTTGGAATTTTCTTCTCTAGCAAATAGAAGTCATAGATAATTTCTCGAATTGTATTAATTTTATCATTATTTATCATTAATTCTTAACCCCACGAGTCTTCTTCGGCAATTTAAATAACGTACTTGGTCCATTCCATTCGACTTTTTGAGCTTCCTTACTAATTTTTTGATTGTGACATACCTGGAGCAGCTAGTGTCCTCTCACTCCTCTCTCTACAATATTATTGCATATTTTTTAACAAAAGTAATGTAAAGTGTAAAATTTGCTAATATAAAATTCAAAACACATCTTGATCAGCTTAGCTTTGCTATTAAAAAAGCGCAAAATATACAAAACCCAGTTTTAAAAGTCCACTTAAGTTTACCAAGTAGTAGTGGCAAAGTGCCCTGTTTTTTTTAAAAGCAAGTAAAAAGGAAAATAGGTACTATATTTTAGGGTTTCAACCTCACATTTAATTAATCTATGCAAAAAGGTCTGCTTATTTAAAAAATCTAGGTGTTTACCTGTAATTTTTTTAAGGAATGACAATTACTTCCTCTGCTTCTTTTTTCATAAAGTTACGAGTACTAACGTCATTATGGAGGGTAGAGGTAAGGAGAAACGTCATTATTGAGGGTAGAGGTAAGGAGAACCATCTCTGTACTACAAAAAGTGTCCATCAAATCCTTTACGTTAGGGAGGCGCTACTATAGCATGAGTTTAAAGAAAGATATTGATTTCGGCGTACTACTTGAGTTACTTTTCATTTTACGTCCACTCGGACCACTTTTCACTTTTCATTTTTTTCGTCATTATGATTCTATTGTGTATTAAAGTCTTAAGATAATTTTTACAAATTATTCACATTTAGCGTTATCTGACAGTAGCTTTTCTAGGTTATATTTACAAAATTATTTTGGACTACGTAAATAGTTTAGATTTTGTATACCAATATTTAATTAACGACTCTAGTCATTTGAGTTATTGAATTTTCTAACACTGCATACTTCACTCTATCTAAAATAACTAAGTTCATATGATATCTCGTCCGACAAGAGCGCCATTCTGGTCAAATTTTGAATTATAATTTACCGTCTACAAACGGACAGTTTTTAAGCTAAGCTCCCATATGAGAGGCTATGTACAACAACACCTTGTTTTCCGACTTTTTTCAGCGACATTATTTGATTAAAAAATATTATTAAAGTATCCTAAATCTTTTTTTAACGAATAATTACTTATATTAGCACGACATAAAACACAAACAAACTCTAAACAACTACAAACAGCATTAATAATTGAAATCGAATAACAGGACGAGTAAACTACCTGCAATATATGTATTTACCCCTTTCTGATTTCATGAGTGAAATCGAACAACATCGGAAAAAGACTGCCTATAATAAAGTATCTCTGTAAACGAAACCGCTTCTGTTCAATTTCTAATTTAAACCATGCGAAAACCGCCACTTCATTTAGCAAAACATGTTCTACACAATAAAAATACGGAAAACTTGTAAGCACGTCAATGTAGTAAAAATGCAGTGAACAAAAGGGTTGAGAATATTTTAACGCTCTTTGGCAGGTATGACGTGCCTTTGTTTTTCTAATTTGATTCGTACACACTTATAGTAAGTTAGTTATTTTTATTGTACTAGAAAAATATTTGCTTTATAATAATTTATATGGCAAAACAACGTTGGTGGGATCAATTAGTATCTTCATAATAATCAACACAAAAATTTATGTTTTAGTGTAACAAATATTTGGTATCTAATGTAAAAAGAGGATGGTATTCATGTTGCCAGTACAAAATTCATAAGCCATATTGTATACTTTCATTGACTTATCCGGCAACTTCTAATTTCTGATGGTCTAAAGCAGGGATGTGGAAACTACGGCCCGCGGGCCATCTCCGGCCCGCAAAGCGTTGAAATCTGGCCCGCGACCAGCAAACAAAAGTTAAGTACAATTTTCTTTTTATCAGAAATTATATTCTCATGAATTGGCAGTAAAGGCAGTACACGTCGGGCATAAAACCCGTAAGTCCAACTGTCGTCGAACGCACTACCCATTTGAGGCAACTATTTTTGAACGCCAGCAAAATGGAATTTTATAAGTCCTTATCTCGGACACAATACCCAAATATATTTTTCCTCGCCCAGAAAATAATGGCTATGTTTTGGTACAAGCTATTTGTGCGAACAAACGTTTTCAGTAATGAAAAAATTGTCTTCGTAATAGGCTTTCAGATGACCTCCTTTTTTCATTGTTAAAAATTTCAGCATCACAAATGGAGACGGCTTATGATGAAGTCATGCAGAAACAAAAACTGTTCCACATGTCACATGTTCCTACAAAGACCAGCGCCCCTCAACCTTCTACTTCGCAGCTAATTAAAGTACAATTAATTAAATGTTATTAAAAATATTATTTTTTAATATTGCACAATAAATTAGTATTTCAGAAAAATTATTTATTATATATTTATTTTAGTAAATAATGTAATGCCTCAACTTGGCCCGCCATATATTTCGTTAGCAAAAATGGGCACGCGAAGAAAAAAGTTTCCCCATCCCTGGTTTAAAGAAAAGTCACTGTCATTTGTTCTACTTCAATTTATAAATTAATTCAAAAACACATTCAATGTCTTCGGCAGCTCAGTGTTAATGCTCCGTGCCTTCAAACTGAAGATCCTGGGTACGAATCTACCCTAGGAAGATTCATTTTTTTTTATTTGTACCAAACTAAATTGAAAATATCTATGTATAATCTGCTACCTTAGTAATTCCTACACAATATTTCAAGACGTACACCTATGGCCGACACCGAAATTGAGCCGAACTGGACGGAATTCCCCGTTTTGCTCTATACCTTTCTGAAATAGACTATAGTAGTGATTTCCTTGGTAAAATTATAAAAACCGTTTTTTGTAACCAAAGAATATAATATACCTAAATCAACGAAGCGGTGATTCATTAATCGTTGCCGTGATTAATGGGTATTATTAAGGTCGAGCAAGTAGACGTATAATGGGTACATTATACAACAGTCGTGGATAAACTATTTTATAACTTCCATTGAACGAGGTCAAACATCGAATATGAACATAAAATTAATTGATGGGACAAAACCATAATATTCATTAGTACGTCTATGGAAATAGAACGTGACTACTCACGGAATTATTCACATCTCTATGTGAGTGTGTGCCATTTATAAAGAGTGTGACCCCGTTTTTTACAGTGTAACTCATTCAAAACGAAAAGATTGTATTAGAAAAAAAAATTGGAAATCCCCAAAGTTATTGTTATACTTTCATGACCGGCTGTTGACTTCGAATCGGAAACAGCTGGCTTATTTTAAATTTACTTTCTTATTATACAGGAGAGATGCCTTATTAAATATTCCAGTAAAATCAAGTAGTAACACTAATATAAAAAATAATAAATCAACGGGAATATGCGAATACAATATGTTTCAAACAGAATTTCGGTATTAATTATTGAGTTGTGAGTTTTAATGTACGAGTGACCTCGCATTTAAAAATACTTAATACAAGTGTACATTTCAGCCCAGCGGAGGTTCGTTGCAGTGCATTCGTTAGGGAATTGCTAGCAATTCACATCGCAATTTCGTGACTTCTTTACTGGAAGGGGAGTTATGAGGCGACAGCGCCATGAGACTTTGCATTTAAAAATACAGGTGTACATTTCTTCTAACAAATAAAATAACAAAAAAACGATAATCCAGTTACCTCTAAATGATTAATACCTGACGCAGGAAATTCCAAATAACCTTCTTAATGTTCTAACAGCATACAATTGAATTTATCATCTCCGATGATACAATTTTTGGGAAAAACCAATACCTTCTACCTGCTAATTGTTCCATACTTACATGAACCTAGACGAGGCGTTTGGAATCGAGGAAAAATTCATTCTGTCTCGAAGTCTCTCGAAGCTGCGGCGTTTCCACAGACTTAGCTCGCACGACATGGTTTAATCTTCAGTTGTATATATTAAGTTTATTGTGCTACATCTCCATTACCCTCGATACTAAGACTAGCGCCCACAGTAGCAATTATCTATTCAATTTATTTAAATGTAAACATAGTGTGACACGATGCAGTGAATAATTGATGCTATCATTCATTGGAAAGTATAAGAATATATAATGAATATATCACGTTACAGTGGTGAATAAAAACATTAAGCAAGTTATAAATTTACTACGACTGCGCCAGTTATGAATTTCTTTATTTCCAAAATTTATTATTAATAACTTTATTAACAAAAGAACCCAATTTTACAAATGATTAATTTCAAGCGATTGAATTAATTAAGATTCATTGAATAAACTAGATCCTGTTCTGTGGCTCTTCTTCTTTCTTCAAATTCATATTCTACTTTCTTCTTTTCTTCAATTTTCTGATTTCTCAGAAGTCTTCAGCAATCTGAAGTTCCTGTTCCTCTAAAAAAAACCGTAGATATTCTGTATTGGAATACGTAGTCGAGTCTTCCACCGCAATATGCGTAAAATTCGCGAACCGTACTACGACTGCGCCAATTATAAATTTAACTTTTTCTAAAAAACACAAGAACACAAAAAAAACTAGAATAAATGTTATAAGTGGGCACATTTCCGGAATCTAAAGAAGATATTTCTTTGAAGAGCATTCCAAGATTCTGCCTTTCACATAATTTGTAAATGATGTAATAAATTATTTTGATAACATTTTTCCTTATAGTTGGATTGGTCGGGGAGGTCCACTTGCGTGGCCACCTCGTTCCCCTAAATTAAATAGAATGGACTTATTTTTTTAGGGATATCTTAAAAGCTTAGTATATGCAACACCAGTAAAGACAAGGAACGAAATGATCGATAGAATAAAATTAAAATTAGAAATTTTTGATTTTCTTTTAATACATCCTGTAAATATTTTCAATAAATAATTACAATTAATGATAATTTTCTTAAGAATGTCTCCTTATGGCGAACGGTCTCCTCGGCATGTACAACGATCTAAAAATCTATATATCTCGTAAACTAGTAAATTTTATCTAGTTAAACAAAGAGTACATATTTATTGAGAAATTTTTATATTGTACAGGTTGACCCTGTAAAAGTTACGGATTGTTAACCATTGTGCAAGAGCCGCCACCATGTTCGAATGAATAATTCGGAAAATTTACTTAAACTGTCACGTCATCTACTCAATTCCGAATCCATTAAGTCCCGGAACACCCTGTATTTTATTCGTAAATAAGTACATAAACGTTTATATTTATTTAATCTTTTCGTTTTATTTGTTTACAGACGAGCAATTAGGTATTTCCAGTATTAAAGCGCAATCAAATTGTTTTGTAACAATAGACAAAAATAGGTTAAAAATTAATAATGGGAATCCCTGTCTTTGTTTATTTATCTTTTAAAATCTTAAAAGTTTCAGTAGTTTATTAAATGCTCAATTGCTTTTCAGAAGGAACGAAATAACGAACGAAGGTAAACAATCATTTTTTGGAACTACAACTATTCAAAATATCTTAAGTTCTTCTTCACTTGATTTTGCTCGCTCTTATTGAATTTTGTGAAGAAATTGATTTTATGACCTCATTCAAATTAGTCACTCTTCCCACTTTACTCTCTATACATAAAATATTTAGCCCTCTAAGCTTTTCTTGAGACATGGTACTTTGAATTTTAACTTCGACATCGACCTTTGAGCTGACGCAACAGTTACTGGCAAAGTTAAAAACAAAATGTATGCTGTGCATACATCTGGGAGCTGCAAGCTATAGAATAGTATTCAATTAACAAAAGTTCACGATTTCTGGCTCCAGAGCCCTTCGAAAACTGAGCATTTGCTAAGGAAAATCTGAGGTGAGATTCTCGTTATATTCAGCAACTAGTTCTGTAGTTCTGTTGATGTCAGATTCAATTGTTCGTCTGTAGATTATGACTATGTAGATCATTCCAACAAATCTTGAAGTGATTTGTTAATTACAATACCTAAAGTTCCATAATAAACAACCGTCTTGAAATAAAGGTTAGAAACTGATAGGCGTTCGTCCTCTGCTAGTTCATCAACTTGTTTTTTTACTTTTCGGCGTCTCTTATCTTTAAACTTAGTCTCAACACCTCTTAGTTACCTTCTGTAGGTCCATTACTTCTCTTTAAAGGTTTTTTGATACCAGGTTTGTTGACTCAAGGATTAGAGTGTGCAATATCACATGAAACACAAACTCGAAGTTATCCAAGTGTTTTTTTAATGGAATAGCTTGAGTTTTCTCACTTGATGTGAATGAGTTTACTGACTTTAGTATGATTTTTGTCAAAGCTCTCACATAATTATCACTCAAAGCTTTTAAAGAGTCGATTAGAGATGACCATCGTGTTAGGCAAAGCTTTTTTAAAGTATAGGTAGTTGTACTTTCAAAGAAACTGAAGTGTAACAACATCAAGAAGTATAATAATAGAAGAATTCTTACGAAAATGGTTCGGTAAATTTGAAGAGTATTTAAAAGAACAAAATGTTTCTAATATTTTAAAACACTCTATAAGAATATTCAATTGTGATGAGACAAGTTCCTCTATGTGTGCTAAAACAAAAAAAGTTTGGTTGGAAAATGTATCCGAGATTAAAACTGGTAACGAAAAAGAGACAATTACAGTGTTGTTAGTATTTTCTGCAAAGGAGGAGACTGTGTATCAAATGGTGGATTTTCCTTATGTAAGGCCTTCATAATGGTGCTTGGGTAAATCTCAAAGATGCTGGATGCGTAGCGATGTCTTTTATATATGGCTTGAAAAAGAGGATATAACAAAACCAGTACCGTTACTGATTGACAAACATATATCCCATTTAACAATGGAGTTCAGTGAATTTTGCAGCAATAATGGGATAATATTGTACGCATTGTCTCCCCACACTACCCATGTAATGCAAAAGACGGTACGAAGTTGGTAATCTAAACCAAACAATGTTAACTGTGTTTTAACATTATGTCCATTATTAAAAAAAGTACTTGGAAGTGTGTGATAAACCGAATCGAAGATCTTAACATGGCTTTGGCTACTCCTTGCGAAATAACAAAAATAGAACTTGAACTAATCGATAAAGTATTAGTTAAACTGCACAATAAACTCTAAGAAAAAACACTGAAAGTCATTCAAGAAGCTAATAAAATATTGTATGCCCATCGCAATGATTATAGATTCTTAGAAAAAGAGCAAACTGAAACTGGAGAAAATGGAAAATGATCATTTATTTGATCTCATTTGAATATAAATACAGATGTGAATATGAATGAAGATGATTAGGAAACTGATGATAAGAATGATAACGAGAAAGATCTCTAACATGAATTGATAAATGGAAACTGCAATAGTAATGACAATATAAAGGAAGTACCAAATGTAAAAGCAAGATCTCATTCTTTTAGAACATGATACTTACGCAGAAGAAAGCTGGAGACTCATTTTGATACAAATCTATTTTGGCGAAAGGAAAATATGAGGAGATAGAGCTCCCGTAGCAATTTATTTTGGAACTATCTCGACACAGAAGCAGGAGAAAGAACAAAAGGAAGAAGAAGTCAAGATAAAAAAAATGAAAAACGAAAACGACCTAGTTGAGAACTAGTCAAATAAGAATAAAAAAATTACGATTCAAAAGTAGAGAAAAATGTGATATATGTAGTGAACAACTAGATAGCGATGTCGAGGAGGATGAGCAGAAAAATGTTAGATGTGATTTACGTCCAAGATGGCTCCATCTCATATCTACCAAATTTATTGGCTCTTCATGTGAAGAAATATGTAAACAAGAATTTAAATGTGATTTCTTTAAGTGTTCTAAGTTACTAATAAGAATTAAATTTTTTGTTCTTGTACTATGATATTTTGAATAAAATTTTAACTGGACAATAATTTATGGTAAAACTATTTACTCGTTAGTTTCTGGCTGAACACTCGTGGCTGTATATAGATTTTTGGGTGGGGTACGAGCGCAAAAGAAAATTTGATCTGCCGAAGTGAGTCCTAGAGATGGACCAACATACGAGCTTTTGAATAATTGTTATTATTAAGACAAAACAAAAACCATCAGCAACATCTAAGATTTTCCAAAATGAGTAAATATTCAATATTATATAAAATATTGAACAAAAAATGATAGAAAAAATTATAGAATCAGTGCATCTTTGGTATTAGCCTCAAAATAATTAAAATATTGCGTATTTTGAATTTTCCACTAAAACGCCTTTTAATTTAATATTGGTTAGGTTGGATTAGGTTAGGTTAGATTGGGTTAGGTTAGATTAGGTTAGGTTAGGGTAGGGTGGGAGACTATGACTATAATTGACAATGACAATTGACAATTGACAATTGTATCTTTAAAAATTTGTCTCTATATTTGTATAAGGGCCATCCATAAATTACGTTACAAGTTAAAGAAGTGGGAGGGGATCGACGAAATGTGATATTGTGTAACAAGGGATGACGTCACATTTCAAAATCTATTAAAATATAAATGTTAGAACACGAACTTTAAATTAAACTAAATGCTGCCAAACGTATTGCGCCTAGCAGACATTTCTTGTTTATATTCATTTGACCTCTGACTTTTGCGGACGAAACAACGTCGTTCGTCCTACGAATCAAGTTTAAAATGAACTAAAAAATTAATTTAGGTAATCTTTACCATAAATAATATTTTGTATCATACAAAGTCCCTAATAAACACAAGCAATTACATTAGAGGCAACAAGTTTTCCTATCCCGAAGTTTAGTCCTCAAAGAATTGCTGCCAGACGTGTCAGAAAATTTCTTTGTGTGGATGATGACGAGAAGAAAGTGATTGCTATGCCAGTTATAAATAATTTAAAGGAGTAGATTCAAAGTCCATGGACTCAAGTTTATATTTTAAATTAATATAATTCTATTAACATTTTTTTAAACTGTTAATTTCTTTAATTAATATAATTAATTGTTTTTCGTTTTGTTAATTCTTAGATTTGATGTTAATTTTATTAAAAAATAATTTAAATGTCGCAGTAGTGAGTGAGTAGTGAGTTTATGGATGACCCCGTGTGTCAAATACAAAAAACGATGAGAGTTGTAAAAACTTGTATTCATTAAAATTAAACCTACTGAAATGGTTTGAGTTTGAGCTTTACTTTTTCTAATATGTTACTGTGCAAAGCCTATAGGTCCTGTTTTAAAAACTGATTATTGTAGGGGGTTGAATGTAGGAATCACATCCTCATGTTAAAGTATGTAAATTTATAATTATGTACAATAGTTATATGTTTTTGAATCTGAGCTAGGTATTCATCAGAGGTAAGATGACCGCCGGTAATACATCCATTTTTTTTGTTTCCCATTGTTAGCTGGTATCTGTATAATAATCAAAAATAGTAATATTGCTATAGCTACGATAGAATATTATAATGAAGACTAAATTTCAACACGCTAAGCAAAATTATTTGTGAACATAAAAGGTGTAAAAATAAATGAAAAACATTGATTAATTTTATTGTTTTACCTGTTGGTAATACCTTTTCGTATATTTAAATATGTAAAACAGTATTTACAGTAAATAATGATAAGGATAATATGGAAAACCCACCGTGATAACTAACGATTTATTACAGTATTTAATGTAACTGACGTATATTCTTAAGTTGTTGCTAAATAATATGTTTACTGCTGATAGTAGGATTCCAGAAAAAATTTGAATATCAATTCGCACTTCACGGTAAGTCCTAGGTGAACGTGTTTAATACCGTGCGCATACTTTGTGGTATATGCGTTTTCAAATATAGATGACAAATTACAAAACATCTAAACGAATATTTTTCAGCAGGTGATATTCACGAACATGGATTGAATAACTTTTGAAAGATCGAATATATGAAAAATTGTTAGGAAGCTTTTTTGCAGAGCGTTAAATTTTTTACCAGAATACATCTTGACAGTTCCAAAATCTCGCGTCCATCTTGTGTTTCAAAATTTCAAATTCCAAAATGACGTTGTACATTGAAATGGGAAATGGAAATTTGCGATTCGGTACCTCCTAATACAGATTGTGATATTCACGAACATGGATTGGATAACTTTTGAAAGATCGAATATATGAAAAATTGTTAGGAAGCTTTTTTGCAGAGCGTTAAATTTTCTTCCAGAATACATCTTGACATTCCCAAAATCTCGCGTCCATCTTGTGTTTCAAAATTTCAAATTCCAAAATGACGTTGTACATTGAAATGGGAAATGGAAATTTGCGATTCGGTACCTCCTAATACAGATTGTGATATTCACGAACAAGGATTGGATAACTTTTGAAAGATCGAATATATGAAAAATTGTTAGGAAGCTTTTTTGCAGAGCGTTAAATTTTCTTCCAGAATACATCTTGACATTCCCAAAATCTCGCGTCCATCTTGTGTTTCAAAATTTCAAATTCCAAAAGAACGTTGTACATTGAAATGGGAAATGGAAATTTGCGATTCGGCTCCTCCTAATACAGATTGTGATATTCACGAACATGGATTGGATAACTTTTGAAAGATCGAATATATGAAAAATTGTTAGAAAGCTTTTTTGCAGAGCGTTAAATTTTTTACCAGAATACATCTTGACATTCCCAAAATCTCGCGTCCATCTTGTGTTTCAAAATTTCAAATTCCAAAATGACGTTGTACATTGAAATGGGAAATGGAAATTTGCGATTCGGTACCTCCTAATACAGATTGTGATATTCACGAACATGGATTGGATAACTTTTGAAAGATCGAATATATGAAAAATTGTTAGGAAGCTTTTTTGCAGAGCGTTAAATTTTTTACCAGAATACATCTTGACATTCCCAAAATCTCGCGTCCATCTTGTGTTTCAAAATTTCAAATTCCAAAATGACGTTGTACATTGAAATGGGAAATGGAAATTTGCGATTCGGTACCTCCTAATACAGATTGTGATATTCACGAACAAGGATTGGATAACTTTTGAAAGATCGAATATATGAAAAATTGTTAGGAAGCTTTTTTGTAGAGCGTTAAATTTTTTACCAGAATACATCTTGACATTCCCAAAATCTCGCGTCCATCTTGTGTTTCAAAATTTCAAATTCCAAAATGACGTTGTACATTGAAATGGGAAATGGGAATTTGCGATTCGGTACCTCTCATAATTAATTTTAAGATCTCTAATTTGCACGGTATTTTTCCGATAAAATTTTCGGTATAATAAAGAAAATAAAATACGTCGATTTTTTTTAAACAGTTTTGTGTTTATCTCTACTTGCGGATTCCAGTCCTTCCTGCTCAGCTCTCTTTTCGAAAGTTTATGTTAAAATAGATAATGTGTTCCTCTGTAATAAGAAATGCTCGTTAATATGAGCTGCATGCAGCACAGTGTTGTTGGCAAGATAATGAATTGTTCGCAGAGTTTTGAAGCCCTGGGTGATCGCCCTACCGCGCCCTACCCTATCGCCGCTTCTGCATTAAGGAGTTGATAATCAGTTAGTAAGCTCAAACATAAGGTCGAAAAAATAGTTTTCCTCCCATTTTTTCGCTCAACAATATTTAAAATGGATTTTGATTGAAGATATTTCACACTTAAAACCTACAAATGTTTCTTTAAGGATTACGGTGTGCTATTCTTGTTAATCCACCCAGACAAACAAATACACGATAAAAAGCGAGATGGCTTCCAAACTACCACACATAGTCGAAGGCTGGAATTTCCCATTTTTAATTACATATTGTCGTTTCGGTCCTCTGTGAGCGAACATCGTAACTTCGAAGTTTCCCATTACCACATACGATTCGGCGGTGCATCGTGACCGCGAAACGTTTTAATCATTTTATTTTAATTATTTAAAAAATATTTGAGGTTTTTTTTGTTTGTAATGAGATTGTTGATACAAATATATTCCGTTGATTATTGTCAAGGTGGGTAATAGTGGATTTATTGTTTACGTCAAATGTCGCGCCTAAAATTATTTACAAAAATCATCACCAAAGGCTTAATTTTCGGTAAGTGTTGAATATTTCTATTCCAATTCATCTCAGAGATTTTTATCAGAAGAGATTTTCTCCTAAAACTTGTTATTCTCAAACGATTTCTTATCTTCTTATGGATGATAGCTCAGTGGCAACTGTTATGTATACAGAGTGTTCCGGGACTTGATACAAAAAATTCGGTAGTGAGTCGATGACGTGAAAATAATACTGTGACATAAAAAAAATTTCTCGTTTCTGAGTTTAGGTATCAAAGTTGCGAAATCAAAACTTGTATTTAAGTATATTTTCTAAATTATATATTCGAACATTATGAATTTTGAATAGATGATTACGTATGTCTAAGTAATGTGTTTGACGGAATAAATAATTCTGCACTACTATCTGAAGGCCAGGAGCGGCTCATGCTCAATAGTTAACAATCCGTAACTTCTACAGGGACAACCTGTACAATCTAAAAATAGCAAAAATGAATTTTTCAATCGATTTTTTAACAAAAAGGAAGAGCATTCCAAGATTCGCCCTTATAGCGTCACAAAAAAATGAATCCATTGTATTCAATTCAGAACGTGGTGGAAAAATGTTATTAAGATGATATTTTATATAATTTAGGATGTGGGAAAGGTCTCCATCGTGCATGAACCACTTGTCTCTGCGAATGTGTATCACATAACATGAATGGGAAATCATTTTTTTGGAGAAATTCTAAGTATCTCTGATCATTCAGGTTATTATCGAAAAAATATGAACCTACTAAATTATTCCTGCCCACACGTTAACACAAAATGATTGTTTGATTATCAATTAGAAATGTTTGATTGTGTTTCAATAGCTCCTGTAAGTATTTTCAATAAATAATTACAATTTATGTAAAAGTTACGGATTTTTAACTATCGGGCAGGAGCCGTGTCTGGCCTTCGGATACTAGTGTAAAATTATTTATTCCGTCAAACACACCACATGGATATACGTATTCATTCATTAAAACTGCATAATTTTCGAATATATAATTTAGAATTATAATTCTGATTTCGCAGCTTTAAATGCCTATTACTCAGAAACAAGGGGTCGAATGAGAATTTTTTTATGTCCAAGTAATATTTTCACGTCATCTACTCACTCCCAAATTTTTTATTATATTATAGCTTGCAATGAAAAATTCATTGAAAATTTATTTCTGTTATACCATTAGTATTTGCAAAATATTGGTTTAATCTGCTTCACCTTTTTTTAAATTATTTTATTCATATTATAACTAAATGTCTGTGGGTGTGTTTAAACTTTTAGCCAAATTTAAAAAAATTCATGCTAATCAGATCAGTATTGTTTCTATAGTAATATTTCAATATATTTTATTCACTTTTAATGGTAATAACTGGTATTAAATTATTCAATTTCAGCAAAGTATATATAGTACATTATAATTATTCAATTCATTAATTATTTAGGCAATTGGCTTTACAATATTATGTATGATTAGTTGCCTAGTCTTGAGGGTACGTATGAAATTTTTAATAAATTTTATTCAAGTTATAATTTTTGAAACTACTTATTAGATCTATCAGGTATTGTTCCTATCGTAATAATCTATTTTTTTAACCATTAGTTTTATATATTTTATCAAATAATAGTTATAACGAATATAATAGTATCGTCACGAGTGTATAATGGATTTTTTTAGCAAAAAAATATAATAAAGCCAAATCAAGAAAACATCTAACCGCAGTGATTAATGATGATAATGAGGTCGAGCAATCAGGGGTATAATGGGTATTATACAATAATCGTGAATAAACCATTTAATTCCATCTAAGTACATATATACATTATAATTATTTAGATGTTCATGTAATTCGGCAACCAGTTCTACACTACGGTGTATGTATGCTTGATTGCCTGCTCGTAAGGGTGAGTCGTTAAGTTAATATTTTGATGATAGAATACAAGACCCAAGTCCTCAAAAACACCTACTTCGAAAACTTTCGGTTAAAAACTGAATTTTTTTCGAGAAATAATAGACCTACATTATCCTGGTACATATATTTTCTAATTAGCAAAGCAATAACTACTATTATTCGTCCAAGTAACTTCTCTTGCTCTTCCAGTGTCATTTAAATTATTATCATAGAAATTCAGTTAATATAATTTACTTTAAAAAATACATAACAAATATTTATATACTTAAGAATGTTGAACTAAACTATTTAGTCACAAGTATTTGTATACAATCTCCGAAAGCCATGGGTTAATCCACAATACCGTATTTGTGCAAATATTGCAAAGGTATTTTGTTATAAACAAAACTATGAATAATGGGTTTTTATTTTATTTTTTTATATAACAAGGCTGAAAATTAAGTATGAAATAATTATCGATCGTTACAATCTTGAAAAGAACTAAAAATTTATAGTTTTTCTTAATTTGTACATAATGGAATTCGTGGCTCTTATTTAGAGCATTCTTAAACCTTTTTGAAATGGTATGTTTTATTTGAAAATTCGAAATTTAAATTATGTCTTTGATTATTAACAGTTTTTTCTACTCAACTTCCAGTAATTGCCTATTCGCTAAAAAATTACATTTCCATTAGTGTTATTAACCTCAATTAAATAAAAGATTAGATAAAAAAATTTGACGTAATGAAATATTCATTGGTTCAAGTTTCAGGGATTTCGTATATCAATACTTCGTGGGATTTCGCTTCAATATACTTGAAAACCCCAAAAATGTATCACATGCCATCAACTAATTGTAAAACTTATCTATGAAAGATAAAATTTACGCTGATAAGATTAAGTTTGGAATTTTAATGCTTCTGGAATTTTTTGATATATCGAAACGATGTTCAATAGAAGACATTAGATAAAACCATTTACTTGATTTTCTTATGACATATTTTTTTCATTTGAAATTTTTATTGGGGTAATTATTAGTGAATTGTGTCAGCATTTTCTTATTTTATATATAATTTATTTATGTCATAACAATAATTTATTTTGTATAGATTTGAAAAACAGTATCGTCCATTTTAAGTTCGTAATAAATTGTATATAATCAAATCTAGGACTTCACAATGACGTATTCCTATAGATATTGTACACGTGGTATCCACCTGGAGGGTTTTCCCAAAATGGATTCAATAATCGAAACTTTCTCACTTTGGGAACCGTGAGAACCAAGGGAATTTGAGGACAGACTCCGTTAGTCAGATCATTGGAAAACCGAGAGTCACATCAATGTCGATAAAACCTGTTCAGAGTATTCAATAGAACCAAACTTTTATAGTTTGTATCCATTTAAAAGCAGAAGTCATTCAATATTAGTGTAGTTAAATTATTAGTTATTGTTTCAAGTAAGTCATTATTATTTCAATTTTATAATTAATTTACTCTACTAAATCTGTATAAAAATTATTTCCCATCTCTTCAAAAATAAAGTTCGGAAGTAATTTGACAAAACTATACTTTCTAACGTGATCTTGATATTAGACTTCTCATAATTAAATAGACAAATTGAAGTAATAACTCAAAATGATACTTCCTGAATAAAACTTTAATATATTAAAATGAATTTTTAAGGATGTAACCACATTATTATGTTTAAAGGTTATTGTATAAAATTCTTGTAATTTAGAACAAATTGGGGTTGCATCTACCACCCTTAGATATTGAAGGGGATCTCTCTCAATCAGGGTAGATGATTCGAAAATTCTTGGAACGGAATATAATATACGAAAAAGAGAATTTTTAAAAATGGTTAACATTCATAAGAACGAAAAAGCTATAAATGATAAAAAAGACCTAAATAATTTGAGTAAAATTCATAGCTCTATTTTGTAAATTTTAATACAACTACAAATAATTTAATTAATGACTGCTGCATATTTTGGATTTAACTAAGGCAAAATTCATTTTTCTTCTTAAAACAGACTTCTATTTTTATTTTGATATTCATGATGTAGGTGATCTATTGATTAATATAAATATGCAAACTGTTAGTGTCAAATAATATTTTGATAAAGACTGAACGTAGTAGAAACGTGTAATATTTATCTGTTTTTCAAAAACTCATTTTTCAACAGAATAGACCTAAAATAAGACGATTTTGAAACATAAATATAAATAATCATTTTTGCTATCTTTAGATTGTACAGGTTGTCCCTATAAAAGTTACGAATTGTTAACCATTAGCCATGAGCCGGCCCTGGCCATCAGATAGTAGTGCAGAATTATTTATTCCGTCAAACAGACTACATGGATATACGTAATTATCCATTAAAAATTCAAAATGTTGAAATGTATAATTTAAAAAATATACTTTAATATAAGTTCTGATTTCGCAACTTTAAAGGCCTATAACTCAGAAACGAGGGTCGTAAGAAAAATTTTTTTCATGTCACAGCATTATTTTAAAGTTTTCTACTCATTCCCGAATTTTCTCCCGGTTTCTAAATCATTTTGATTTTAGGTCTCTTCTGTTATAAAATTATTTTTTAATATAATTTGAAAGACAGATAAAAATTTGACGTTTCGACTACTTTATCAAAGATTTTTATCTGTACATATCTTAAGTGAACTCTAAGAGAAACTGGCGACAACTTTTCCTTTTGATTCAGAAGGGCAATGATTTATAATTACAATATTTAATTATGTACAAAAATTATAAACATTTCTAGTTACAAACGATTGTTTTATTTCAAATTCTTACAATTAACATTTTGTCGCGTAATTCCATTTTTGCACCCAAATGACCTTGTTATTAATGTTGAAGTTTAAAGGATTTTGGAAATTATATTTTTTTTTTTTATTTAAAACGGAAATTTTAACCGTTAAGAATATGTGATAGGATAAAACCAATAAATCATACTTTTCTCACGAAAACATTCAAAATTTCTCTTGGAATTTCCTTTCCGAACAAAAACTGCGTCTCGTTCCATAACCTTATTACAAAATTAGAAACTTTCCATCCTAATCGGTACGTCACTGTAGATCCATTACTCCATTCCAATCAGTGCGCATGTCTCGGGAATCCCGAAACCATTCGCTTTTAGAAACCACGCGAATGTTCAGTTGTGTAAACGAGAGTGAGTATGTTGTAGCAGTCATAAATTGTCGCTGATAACGAACACGATTGTTTATTGTAGTCGATAGCGAACTCCTTTTTCGATTAATTTAGTGCTTTAATTCCTTTAATTCGCGTCGTAACGAACGTTTATAAAGTGACGTAGACTTCCTAGTAGCCATTTTGAAAAAAAAACTGTAACAATGTCTAAGCAAGAAAATTTTACAGATTCGACTGCAACAGCCAACGAAAAAAAGGCTGTTTATTACGAATCCTCGACGGTGGATAGTGGTTTTTTGTCAGGCGAAATATCCGAAGAAATTAGTGATATCGGATTTAACGAAAAACAAAAACCAATAAACACTCAAGATTCCATTACAGAAGAAGAAGAAGAAGAAGAAAAGAAAGTTAGACCCATGCTTTTAGACAGTGGCGTGTATCTTTCTGACAGTTTTTCCAGAATAAGTATAAAAGAAACTGATTCTGGAACAAACGACCTAAATAATCCCAAAAGATCTCAAACACCTGTTGATTCTTCTACGAAGAGTAAGCAAAATCGACCCGCCGAGGATATATCATGGAAAATTTATTACGAACAAGACGAGGAAGGAGATACGTAAGTACATTTCTATAATTTCTTATAGTTTTTTTTTTAATTAAAATGGCCTTTGCCTGGGTTCAAGAGGTTAAGCAACCGTTTCTATATACGTGTTGATACAATCCTTGAAATATCATTTTCTATGCTACAGGGTGATCAATGTTTGAGTGATAACATCAATTTTTTTAACGAAACATTTATTTTAATTAACAGAGATTTCCTTTCGTCGCCTGATTCTTAAACGGTATGCCGTGTCCAATTGTTGTAGTGTGGATAAACATACATCAGTTTTTATTAGTAAAATCAAAATTAATCATTCGCTTTTGATTTTTTTGTTTACTGCATTTTTTGCCTATTTAAGCAACTTTTATTTAAGCCAACTTTAAGCAACCTAATGAAAAAAAGACGATAACTTTGTTATTGAAACGCATGTCAAACAGTGTTAGTGTAGTCATAGTGTGAACAGTGAATTTCACTGTATTTGCATCAACTGTAGGTCGCATTTGGTGTATTCCTAATATCTTTATATTCAGCTTAACGTTGCCGCCATTGTCAGTCAACGGCAATTCAAGAGAACAATGCGAATATATGATAAATAAGATTAAGAAGGAGAGAGAAAGTGAGAGAGATTCCTTAGATAGAATTTGATAAGGAAAATTATTATTGGAAGAGGGTTTATTGGAGTGGGCCCTGAAATAGGAATAGCTCCTTTGCAGGGCTGGGGTTGTGGTGGTTGCATAGAGCTGTGTTTTCTAACTTCTCTGGAGGAGGAAAAGTGGAGATTCGGGATTTTTGGCTAGAAGAAGACGAAATATTCCCTATTGTCGACCATTTGGCTGGGGAACCGTTTCACCAGGTTGCAGGGAAACCGCAGAAAACCTGCAACACCCACTAATTATCAAGGATCAAGGAAGTTGAGGTAGGGAAGGTCATCGTACGCTGTTGCTAGTAGACGAAGGGTCTGCTAACGGAGTTTCCTTTTGGGTTTTGAGCCGAGGAGCCGTATATTGTTGACCCAGGAGATGAGAAAGGTTTCTTTGGCAGCGGAGTTAGTTGATTCGATGGTACGAATCACATAGCGGGATTGGAAAGATTAAGAATTCAAAATCGAACGTTCACATTTGTGAACGTCAAATTAGAAAGAAATACTTTTCGTGTTTAGTCTGATGGCTAATGTTGGTTGCTAACGTCATTACTCGAAAGATTATTCATCCATATCGTGGTTAATGCTTTGAAAAGTTGCTAAATTGAAATCAGAGACTTTCTGTATCTTTATGATTTAATATATTTTTAATTGGATCTCCTGCATCAGTAACATCTTACTCATCTATTTTTTTAACAGTTCATCGACTATAATTATGATTATATCTTGAGGATTTCCAAATTATACGAAAAAACCCATGACCAAACTAAAATCGTTCTTTGAAATATATAACGTACCGCAGAAAATAGTTTTATATTTTATATTATAAAATGAAATTGGGGGAGTCCCGGAGAATCCAACGTACAGGACTTTGATTCAATTAAATTTATTAGCAGATTGTCGTAATTAATCACATTTTAAATGCTCTAAAAACTCAGTACACGATCATTAACAAACCGTTTACCACAAATGCTTCTTTACTGCTCAAATACTATTAATATACAGGATGTAAATCAGACTTAGATCTAGTCGAACGTAGATTTCAGGTTGTTTTGTTTGAAACGAAATGTATAGTTAATTGCTACGAATTTCTATAATTTTTTTATTTCAATTTGATAAGAGATTTAACTCGTATTTCATCATGACACGTTTTACAAATAACGCAATGTTTTAGTTGTGTACATATCTATTTAAATGTTAGTTTGTCTATATTAACAGTAAGATCATCTCAACTTTATCATTGACCGTCACTAATATCTAATGAAAGCAAGTGATAACCTTTAATTAATGATGACGATGTGTATATTCATATGCTATTACATAGAAGCTCATTATTTGCATATCTTATTTCTAGAAGGCATATCCTTGATGTATGACACATGATACCCACCTAAAAAACTTTGCGTTTCAATTGATCACGTTTTTACTTAAGGAGACAAAAGAGATTCAAAAATAATATATAATGTCAATTGACTTTAAATAATATTTAACGGGATAGGTTTATATTTTCTCCTTAAATTTATCATTTGCCGTCAAAGTCAATATTTGGAGGTACGAGGATAGTCCCAGAAGTACCTAGTCGAAAAAAGAAAATACAAAAATTTTACCCTTTTTATAATAAGAATCGTTAAGCTCCTCAAAATAGCCAATAACTGTCTACATAACCTCTTCATTGTTGAAAAATATTTGACCACCGAGCCATTTTTTCCAGTCTGGGAACAGAAAAGAACCCAAGGGTGCTAAATCTGACGAATGAGGTAGCAATTCATTAATTTCGGCCATTGCAATAGCGGATGTGCGAACTGGTGCATTGTTTTGATGTAACAACACTTTTTTCTTAGCCATATGTGACCGTATCGCTTGATTTCTTTCCTTTCTCAAGATAGTCAATGAAAATTATCCCACGCGTATCCCAAAAAACCGAAGCCTGCAGATGAAACAGTCTTCGCCTTCTTTAGAGCCGTTCCTCCCTTTTTAGTCGATTGTTTTGATTGTTCTTTTGTTTCGGGTGTGTAGTGATGGAACCACATTTGAATAATGGTTATAAAATGGCTTTATTTCTGTGAAACATTGCCAAGCACTCGATGAATCTTCACGACGCTGTTTTTGTTCCATTGTAAGCAAACTCAACACCCATTTTACGCACAGCTTTCTCATGTCCAAATTTTCAGTTAATATGAGATGTACTGCACTTTTTGAAATGCCTGCTATGTATATACTAGATCTCGTACTTTCAGTCGACGATCATCTAGTACCGCTTTGTGGATTTTCTTCAATATTTCTGGAGTCTAGACATCATTTAGTCGATCACTGCAATGCTGATCTTTACAAGTCGTACGGCCTCGTTTAAAGTCTGCCACCCAATATTTTACTATTTATAACCAAAGAGCAATTATCCCCTATTGAAACTAGTTCAGCTTTTATATAAATTGGGCTAATGCCTTTGAAATGAAAGTATTGTATTACATAACGATGACCAATTTTTTCCACGTTTACAAATTCACTGAAAACGTTCACTATTAATGGCTACCAAACAAATACTAATCAACGTGGCGTCTTTAAATCTGAAACATATGCTATCGATCTACCGCCATCTCTATGTCAAGCCAGGTACTTCTGGGACTTTAATACGCATACCATAGGTTAAAATTAAAAATTGAACATCTTCTTTACAACTTTTTATTTACTTTAATAAAATAATAGTTTTACAAAATAATCTTTATTTAATTGTGAACTTCCAGTCACATTTCCAATAAATCACGATATTTTCTAGTAAACAAAATTCCATTTTGGTAGTGTTGGCGTATTATTTTAATTAAATTAGTCATTTGTTTGTACCATTTAAAGGATTTCCTCTGTTCTGAAAAATCAAACGAACTGATTAGGAATAAATCAGTTTCTTGTTTCAAAGATGAATCACATTATGTCCCTGAAATTATAATAATTGTTTCAATCATCCGTGATATTCCTATTTGATTCTTAAATCTAATTGTCCTACAGATAATGCGTCGATGAGATTATAAACCTTTCTACAAGCTATGAGTTTCACAATATTTACCTTGAGTTTTTGCATTCTATTTTTGTTAAATGCTACTTGTTTACATTGGAGGAAGGAAATTGCTATGGAGTATCGATTTATTATCGTTTTATCATAAGAAATCCTTTAATTTGATAATTTTTATTTTGAAAGTCGTGCTAAAAACCGCAAACAAATCCTATCTCTTGTCACGTTTATGTTTGCGATCCCCTCTATACTGGTGCTCAAATTTCAATTATAAGTATCCCGAAAAATATTTCTATTAAACTGCTATTAGCTTATACAAGGTTGGCAACTAAGTACTTTCCATTTTTACCGATAGAGAGCGCTGCTTTATTTTTTGAATAACTTATGTTATTCCTGTACTTTGCCGTTTGTCACGTGATACTGGTCATAATGACGTAATTTTAGAAGCAAGTAGTGTTTGATTTTTAATAAAGCTATTAGCTGTGTGTTAATTTCACTTTCCAACTATTGGAGCTTGGCTGGGAAGTGATGCCTCATCCCCCATATAGCCCTGATCTGGCACCATCTGATTACCTTTTATTTCCAAGTTTTACAGAATTCTTTGCATGGTCAAACTTTCACAAATGACGATGATCTTCAATCGCACCTGGTTCAGTTTTGTGCTGGAACAGAAATTTTATGAATTTGAAAGAAAGATGTTTTTGTCTATACTACAAAACCGAAATTACTTTGTCGTCAACCTAATATGCCAATAATTACACCCTGTATATATATTCAATCGATTAATTTAATTTTGTGTCATGAAAAGGAATTCTATTTTAAATTAACTCATTATAAATCATTTTTGCCATGAACGCAAATTTGACATAGCTGAAATAGAATTCTAATGAGTAATTCTAGTCACATCCATATGATCTTCATAGGAGACTGTTTGTTAGACTTAGACCTTAAGAATATTTATAAATCAACCGTCTATTCGGACATCTATTCTTAGATGTCAACGCTTGGATACCAATCTTATTTTAGTAGGCATCGAGATAGAAATATTTAATTTCTAGAACACATTTAGCATAACGTGGTATTTTTTATTATTATATAAATACAAACTTTATTTGCGTCGGAATAGTTTTTGAGCTTGAAGATGATAAAACAAAAATATCTAAACACTGTTTTCGTCACACGAACTTTGTGATGATTTTTATTTGTTTTGATGTACCTACCCTCATTAAAAAAAAATTATTATTTTGTTTCAGTCACATCCTGTTTTTTTATGACAGATATATATTCTTTTCTGACCTCATTTACATTTTTTTGTTAATTAACTAATTTACGCGACTGTATAGCGATTGCATTTAACCAACTTACGTTTCTCATATTGCAAATATGCCGCGAAAGTGTTCAAATAACTCGGACAGTTTTTGTTAGGTGTGTGAAGAATTAACTTTTACATCTCAGTACTATTTTCGTTGGGTTTGGCTAAACAAGAATCTGGATATTTGCCTTTTGATATACCAATGATTTGGACAGAACCAAAAGACCATTAAGTGATGGTTATTTTTGCTTGATTCAAATTAAAGGCATCACAACCAAATCCAAACACACTGTACCCAAACTTGTCATCGGCCAACAGACCAATTCTACATAGTGCCGAACTGTCCGTGCCAAACCGATAAGGTATTTCAAAAGAGTGACCCAAGCTATGAACCATCAACTTCTAAAGAACCTCATTCATTGATACAAAGTGATTTAAACGATTTAGTACGTGATTTGAGTTTGTCTAAAACACAAGCTGACCTTTTGGGGTCTAGATTAAACGACTTGAATTTACTTTCTCCTGGGAAAAAAATTTCTTATTTCCGATATCGTGACGATGGAATGAATCTTTCTAAACATCAGCAGATGACTTAGTCTATTGTTATAACATTCCTGTAGTGATAAATCTATTGAATTTTGAATATCATCCAAGTCACTGGCCATTGACTCCTCAAAAACTAGTTTGAAAGCAGTGTTGCTATAGAACGGAAACATATCTCCTTCAGTGCCGGTTGTCTATGGTTCTGATATGAAAGAGACTTACGAGGACATGAAGTTCCTTCTTGAAAAAATACAGTGAACATGTTTGGAAAATTTGTTATTGCTCTTTTGCTTGTGCTAACAGCTTGGTTACACAAAATATTGCTGTGTTCCTTTTGCGAATACAAGAAGAAAGTATGGCCAACGCGTGAATCACTTACTCCAGGGTAGAAGAATATTGAAAATGAATGAACCCTGACCACATACTTTTACCACCGTTACATATAAAGCTCGACTTGATGGAAAATTTTGTATGTCTAAATATGACGGTGTATTCTTATACTTGGAAAAGAAATTTCCTAAACCCAGCGACAAAAATTAAAGAGGGAATATTTATTGGTCCACAAATACGGGATCCAATGAAAGTTACTAACTTTAAAGGGAAACTGATTAATCTGGAAATGTTTTGTGAATGTTGCCCCCTAGTCCATAAGGTGGAAAATTGTAAAATCTAATTATAATTTCATACAAACCTTTGGGATGTAATCGGTCTTTAGAAATACATATCCTGCACTCTTATCTGGATTTATTCCTCGAGAATTTGGGCGCTGGTCAGGACATTTCCTCAATAGAAACGCGCCATTAAGGAAAAAAGATCAAGGATCGAACAGATTTCTATTGGACACTTGAAAGAAACCTGATGTGTCAATTTTTTTATTGTTTGGTGGCCATAGTACATTCAAAATTTGGTATAAGTTTTCGTGTGAGAAAAAAAAGTTGACCAATGTAATTATTGTCATGTTATGGTAATCACTGATTACAATGGTTCTACTAAATTGAAATTCCATCACGTACGTTATGAATGTTGATTGTATAAATTTGGAAACGGAATTATAAGTAGTTCGGTCAATCATTTTTTAGGCTATTATAGATCTTATTTCCTTGACAAAAATACTACTAGCCAGCTGATTGTTCGATTATATGAAAGATGATAAGATAAATAAGTACCCGATATGAACATTTCCTGTCTTGTTAGTTAATAACAATTTATTACAAAATAAACGAGTTCCATTAAGGAGGGTCCTGAGCGAAATGTCCCGAAACAAGATACATATTTTTATGTTTCTAAATGTTCTTGATTTTAGGTCTGTTCTGTTTCAAAATTAGTTTTTTTAATAATTTTTAAAAGATAGATAAAAATTGACGTTTCCAATTTTCTTTATCAGAAATGCCGATCAAAATTTAAAGAAATTTGAGTTCGAAGGTCGCTTCGATTACAAATTAAATCAGAATTACCGCAAGATACGAAGATATAAACTTGATTAGTGAGAAATTAATCTTTCTAATGGTGTCAGTTGTTATAGCGGTTAGCAAACAAAAATAACAGTTTCTGTCACTCAAAGAAAGCGCGCGAAATTTAACCACAATTTTTTCACATTTTCTTTTTGATTTTGGTTCATTTTTACACTCAAGAACTAAATATATTTCATAGTAACAATTAATTATAATAACCGATGCCGTTATAAACTAGCTGTATGTGGAGCAATACTCGACGATTATTGGCTGTTTAGAAAAAATCAAATGAGCGACTATTTATTTTTAATAACAAGTAAACGTTTCATTCATCAAGTTTTAAGCATTATTTTTTAGTTAATAATTATTCACTTTAAGATTTTTAAGCATAAATACATGTGGAATAAAAATTTTAAAAAATTTCAATTTCAATATGATTAGTTTGATTGACGCGGGAGCCTCCTTAATAGAAAGTGGAATGTGATTATCTCGACAAAACAAACGGAATATAAAACAATTTTCATTCTGTACGTGCAAAAATTCTTTCTCTGCGGTAATAAAATTTTAGTTATTACGAACCACGAAGAAACAACGAGAAATGAGAAAAATTTCAAAAATTATCATCGTATATTAATAAAATCAAAGTAAATCAAGTACAAAGAATTTATTACTGTTGGAAACAATGCGCGTAAACTTGGAAATACCGAAAAGTTTTTAGATAATCTTTTATAGGAACGTTCGCAAGGTTCGTTAAGTCGGATTGGCGCGCCGTATACTGATTATTTTAACGACTACACTTTTGCATACAACACAGATAATACATCGTCGGCCTAATTATCAGAATGGGAATTCAATTTATTTCTAAATTTGCAAATAACATTATTGAGGAAACGGACTTTTCTTTGCTGCAGTATACAACCTCATTTGGAGTAGAAAGTGCGAGTGGAGTAAAGACTTTTTATATATTTATCAATTTGCTTACAACGCACTAGGTAATAATTTTGTGATAAAAGTCAAGATTTTTAATCACAATCGAATGTCTATAATAAAAATTAACAAAAAAATTTCAACAAAATTCTTATTATTGTTTATTTAGGCACAACCTTCAGTTTTAAACCTATTTATTATTTTTTGAAATATAAAACAGAGATCTTTTATAATTCATCCTAAAGTCTAAGGTACCTAGTAGTTTAAGAATCAATTAACTTTTACATTAAGTTTCTACTTACGCCTAAATAGCAACGGCACAAAATAAATCTCGAATTTTGGTAAAATGTTATGTACATACATCTGGCACACAAATTTTGGGTAAAATTAATTTTCAACGTAATCTCCTTTTAGCCCCATACACTTTTCCCTGCGATGTTACTAAGTTCGATGCCCTTTTTATAATAAAAATCGTCAAGCTACTCGAAATACTCATTAATTACCGACACACTTCTTCATTGTTGAAAAATAATTGATCAACGAACCATTTTTTCAAGACTGGGAACATAAAATAATCCGAAGGAGTTAAATCTGGCTAATAGGGGGCATGAGGTAGCAATTCAAACTTTAACTCACTAATTTTGGACATTGCAATAACGGATGTGTCAGCTGGTGCATTGTCTTGGTAAAATAACACTTTCTTCTTAGCCAAATGCGGCCGTTTTTGCTTGCAGATGAAACAGTTTTTGCCTTCATTGGAGTTGGCTCTCTCTTTTGTCCATTGTTTTGATATTTCTTTTGTTTCGGGTGCGAAGTTATAGACCCACGATTCATCCATGGTATGGAACGGTGGAAACATCTTCACGACGCTGCTTTGGTCTATTGTGAGCGGAACCCATCTTGCGCACAGCTTTCTCACGTCTAAATTTTCAGTCAATATGCGATGTACAGCACTTTTTGAAATGCCTACTATGTGTATTAGCTCGCGCACTTTCAGTCGACAATTATTCAGTACCGCTTTGTTGAGTCTCTTCAACATTTCTGGAGTCGTCAACTTCGACCAATTTTTTCTGTGTTTACATATTCACTGAAAAACTATCAATGGCTTCCAAATTAATACTAAACAACGTGGCGGCGTCTTCAAATTTGAAACAACAAGAAACATATTTTTTTCATCCTGATTGGGAGCTCTTCCCACTCAGTATTTGTATATTTCAATTTGTAATCAATCTTTCCATCAAATGTGAACCTCGGATCTCTTCTATTAGTCACTGTCAGCCAGATATGCATAGTCTTCTGATACATTTTTTTGT
This sequence comes from Diorhabda carinulata, assembly GCF_026250575.1. Classification (NCBI taxonomy): domain Eukaryota; kingdom Metazoa; phylum Arthropoda; class Insecta; order Coleoptera; family Chrysomelidae; genus Diorhabda; species Diorhabda carinulata. The sequence goes on from NC_079463.1 coordinate 9,707,021, forward strand.
GTCCCAATGCAACAAAGTGCATGCTGTCACAGTCCATTTTTGTGTACCCTTTCTCTAAGAATTTTTGTATAAAAGTTATCTCAGACATCATGCTACATGTATTCATCCTGTTAATCAGGCCGAAGACATATTTGTTTCATGACGAATTAATGGCTCCCAAAATAAAAATATCTCATCAAATTTTGACAGGATTCGAAAAAAATACATTTCAATGAATCTCTTATCGAAAACGTGTGAAATATGTCTATTTTCTTGCAGACACCTTCACATAGCGATCGTCCAAGGTTTCTTGGAAGTAGCACTAGCTTTAATCCGCGCAGTGCCTCATCCGAAACTCCTGGATACGCCGAATGACCACAACCAAACGCCTCTTCATCTTGCCGTCGAAACTGGACAATACAAAATAGCCCGATGGCTTATCGTAGCCGGAGCAAAACCTTGTCCTAGGGGTCCCCAAGGAGAATCACCTTTACATATAGCAGCACGAAAAAACGATCACCGAAGTGTTAGAGCAATAGCGGAACCAGTTCAAGTTCAAGAAAGGGAACAATTGGCTCTCAGTTACCAAGCTCATATGTGTCAGCCTTGTGACTTTGATCAATGGAACTTTTTAGGTAAGCAAAACCCTCATTTTGTAATAATGTCAGATTATTAGAAACGTATGAAGATTCTAGATGAAATTTCTTTCTAATAACTATCGTGCTCGAATTATTAATACATTTATATCATAATTAGGAATTTTATTTCACTATTACTAGCATTATATATTTATTACATCACTCATTAAGTCGTGTGACTGACATTTACGAGGTACCAACTTTTAAAAGAGTAAAATTTCGATTAGTCTGAAAAAAGTGACAGTCATTTAAGTGAAGCTACTTTTGTTATTTTCCAAACAATGTCGTATGTCAATTTATGAAAAAAAAATAGTGTACAAGCTCAGCGATGGCTTTTGTTATTGGTTTGCTGGATTTAATAAACGGGTTCGTGCAGACATCGATGATGGTGAACGCTCTGGTCGTCCAATTGAGGTGGTTACTCCAGAAAACATCAAAAAGTTCACAAATTGGTTACATCTAATCGGAAATTGAAATTGCGTGAGATAGCTGAGGCGTAAAGATATCAGAAGGCATGAATATTTGACCATGAGAAAGCTTGTTTTATCAAAATGGATCCCAAAAACAACAACGTGTTAATGATTGGTTTGTTTACACGTAATAAATCAGATTTTTTGCGTCGATATGTGACAATGGATCCATCACTTCACTCCGGAATCAAAACCATCATTACCTGAGTGGACTGCAGCTGGTAAACCACGTCCGAAGCGTCCAAAGACAACAAAGTCAGTTGGGAAGTCGATGTTAAATTGATCGAATTGCTTCCTCACCCACCGTATAGTCCAGATTTGCCCTCAGTGACTACTGGCTATTCGCTGATCCCAAATGATTGAAGGAGAAGAATTATATACCGTAAGATTTTGAGGAAACCGAACTAAGGAAACATCATTTAAACTATGTTAAATTTGAGTGATCTTCTGGACTGATGAACCCCGACGCTCGACCTGTTTCGGTTCTTCTGTCTACCTGTTCTTTATTACTTCTGCAGTGAAAAACAATTATTTCTATTAACTTTCAAATTATTACAACAGTAAATAATAATTACTGATTAAAAAAAGAAGGAAATAAGTTTTTAAAAAACGAAAATTTGAGTACTTTTACAATATTACTAGGCATAATTTGATTATTTTATTTTTTTGTTAAATTTACGATTATTCCTAGTAATATTCTCAAACTCCTCAGATTGTCGTCATTCAAAAATGTATCTCCTTTTTATTAATCCGTACCTATTGTTTAATGTTGTAATAATTTGAAATTGTTAATAAAAAAAATTGTGTTTCGCTGCAAAAGTTATAAAGGACAGGTACTCAGAGGGTGCGAAAAGGGCCGAGTACAGGTAGCTTACTCAAATTGAAAATATAGTTTAAATGGCAACGTGGTGTTTGCTACGATCGGTTTCCTCAAAATCTTAAATAATAATATGTATATAATAAAATTATTATTTTTAGAGATATTTAACATTAAACACGAACCTGCATAATTATTTTGATTAATATCGTGTATTAATTATACCTTGGCATTGTAAATAAGGTCACAAATTCATAATATCTCTTCAAATTATTTATAATACTTGATCTATTCGAATACCGTTAGATTTTTAATACCAATAATCAACCTCGTAGAATATTTGGGAAAACCTGATTGAGTTGAATTGATTTGCTATTATATATTTCAAATGTTTGAATTCTACACGAATAACGTTAACTGACACAGATACCTGCCGATCAATAAAATGTAATCCCTCCAGGTAGACGAAAGATATACTAAAATACCTTTCAGAGAATTTTTGAAAAATATCATTATTTAAAATGCTAAAATTTTTAAAATAAATTAGATTTTACCTGCCCCTGTCTTTTATCAGTTTCGTTTTTAACAAATTAAACCAATACAGACAACAACGACTCATTAGTATAAATAACGTTTGAAAAAATTCCAATTAAATTTTAAATAATTAATGACTACAAATTTGAAATGATTGTTGTTACATAACGTGACATCTACTTTTTATCTCGAATTTAATAGAAGATTAAAGAAAATAAAAACCTTTTTTAAAAACTTATTTGTTAATAAAATTAACTGAAAAGTTAAAAATAAACTAACTCTTAATAAGAACTATAACCCGTAAAATAATTCCATATCGTAGTGTGACACAAGTTTTGCCAAAAATCGATTCTATTCATCAATGTTATCTCCTTCAAGAGCAATACAAGCATTCCAACGCTTCTCTAACTTCTCCATACCGTGTTTCTAGAAGGATTTGTCTCTTGCCTCATTTCTTACCGCCGAGCATTTTTTTGAGATCAGCGATTAGCCAGTAGTCACTGGGGGCTAGATCTTGTCTATAAGGTGGATTAGGAAGCAATTAGAAGTGTAATTCGTTCAATTTAACCATCGTTGCCATCGAATTTTGAATCGGTGCGTTGTCTTAGCGAAACAGTGTTTTTTTCTTCGATATATGAGGACGTTTTTCTTTGATTTTTGCATTAAAACCATCCAACAAATCTATGTAGTATTCGCTATGGATTGTCCTCCCTTTGTGCTGATAGTCGATGAACATTATTCCGTGTGCTGCTTTGTGCACTTGAATATCTAATTTTTTTATATTTGGAGTAGGGTAAAATAATGTTCAAATCAGTTATATAATTCCAACTTAGTTATTTGTAACGTTTCTCATTCTATTCATTACTTTTAATGCATCAACATTACAAGGTTTCTTCGAAATCAACTTAGAGCAGTCAAGTTCTTCGAATCGAAGACCAACAAAGATTTAACCCGGCACAAAGCCTCATAAGCTTCCCATGATGTTTGTAAAATACGAGAAACGTCATTAATTTGTACAAAGTTCCGATTATTTTGGACCGCGCCTTGAACAATATTTTGCGATATAGAACAAGCGTTTTCGAAAACTAAAATCAGATCGTCGGTCTATAGGTTTGAGTTGTTGTCTATATGTAACCCCGAAAAAATCTTAAGCTACAACAACTGCTTGACCATGAAATCCATATTGTTCAAAAAAGAATCCAAACTTTACAGTTTTTCAAAACAGTATTATTCGAGAAAGAATGCGCTTTTCAATTTGCCACAATCGTAGAATAACCTCAGGTGCCCAGGTAACGTGCTGTTCCAATATGCTTTAGAAGAAGATACAGATCACTTAGGCGATTGTTACATCGGTAACACAACATCAATTCTTTATTCTCGCGTAATTCTCGTGGAAGATAAGTAGGAGATTTGGCACTAATTTTAATGTACTCAACGCTACCACGTTGCAAATTCCTCTGATTAGTCTTTTTCTGCTGTTAAAATGCGTTCCTCTACTGACTTGCTTGCCTGAGCATTCTGTTCTTTTCGAGCCTGACCTAGTGTTCTTCTTGTAATTCATTATTTCTTCCCTCTTGTGTATGTATCGTTTTCTCTATGTTTAGCTACTGCTATACTTAGTTTTTCTAATCGTTGCCACTTGTGGACATCTTCTCCCGTCGCTGTCGCTTCTATTTCGCCTTCTCAAAAAGTCGTTTTCTTTGTGTAGTATCTGTTCCCACAAGTATAGGACAAAAACGGTCCATTCCCCCAGAGGGCCATTGTATAAGTATAAGGGTTTGCCCTTGTACTCTGTGGTGGAACTTTAGCGATTTGAAATGTTTATGTACCCTCACACCATTTAGCCCTTGGTACTGGGTCATACATCTAATCAATCAGACATTTTTTTCCCAAATTTCCCAAACCAAGATACCCGTCTAAACGAATTACTAGCCAAACCTGGTGCCTTTCCAGCTCCGTCATCAGGCCCTGGTTATCATCTAATATCAAAGTACTCGTCAAGACGAATCAAATGAGCCCAAATTCGATGGAGTCGCGTCGTTTAATTATTGTCGTCGTTTATTCCAAAGCCAATTTTATAAGGAATGTACGAGTTTTCTTTGCAGATACAGATGAAAAATTGGTTGCTTTTTCTTTATTAAAAACCATGTAAATTGACATCTAATCATTTTATTTTTTCTCAATAGATAGATTGTCAACTGCACTTCTAAATTTTCATTGATTTTCCAGGTAGTTTCTTTTCTAATGGAGTTTTTATGTCTGTCTTATCCTATAATCTGTTTCTGTATCTGATTCTCATTATTTTTAGTTTCATTTCATGTGTATATCTATGTAATGCTTAAATTCATTACGTGAGTGCGTTCGTGAATAAAAAACTTCATTATAATAATTCATATTCATATTTTTTATAAACAGTAAAAACCAGTATAAGTATATGAAATAATATTAATGTCGGAATTTCCAAATTCTTCGACATTAATATCATTATCAATCCAGCCCTCGATCTTGTAATAATTATGGGCATATCTAATAAGCATGTTCATTATTTGACTAGGATGAAAATGCCAGAAACTGCTGATAAACATTTCTACAAGAAATATGTAAATGAACTAAGGGAAATGTATAAAAAAAGAAAATATATGCTAAAGCCAAAATTAGGCAACAGGGTTGTAATAATTTTCTTTATAGAAAAGATCATCATTTCATACAAATATCCAATATACGGGTGTTGATACAAAAAATTCGGGAATGAGTAGATGCTATGACATGGAAAACATTTCTCTTACAACCCCTCGATTCTGAGTTACAGGCCTTTAAAATTGCGAAATCAGAACTTATATTCAAGTATATTTACTAAAAGCCTGGTGACGTCAATAGATTAAAACTAACACGATCTACTCACTAACACTTATCACTAAACTTACACATTAAACTATTCACTAACACTTATTATCTAATTTATTTAAATAGCCCTATTGGTTCAGTTTTCACTTTGCCGATGTTTACTATGACATCAATTAATTTACAAACTCTTTCCGGCTTCTTTTAGAAACTCGTTCTATGTACTATTTTCATTTTTGAGAATATTCGATGTCCTAGAAATCTCTAATTTGATGTAAACAAGCAAAAAGGTCTTCTCTATAAATACAGACTGCAATAAAGTATAATGTAAATAAGCAGACCTTACAGGTTCCAAGGCTTAAATCAATGGAAGACTTCGCATGATGTGCTTTGGTAATTTTAAGTGGTTAAGAATCCGTAACTTTTACAGGGACAACCAGTACAATCTAAAGATAGCAAAAATAAATTTATGGTTTAGGAGATATGTAGATTTTGACATCGTTGTACATTCAAAATAAACTGTTCGCCACAAAGAGACATTCTGAAAAAAATTATCACAAATTCTAATTATTTATTAAAAATACTTTCAAGAGGTATTAAAACGTAAGCAAACATTTCTAATTGAACTACATACTATCAAGAATCGTGTTGCTTACACGAGGAAAAAATTTAAATGTAGAAAATACGGAGAATATTTCTTTGAACTTTGAAGAGCATTCCAAGATTCTGCCTTCTATATATTCAATAAATAATTACAATTTGTGATATTTTTTTTTAAATCTACGTATCTCCTAAACCATAAATTTTTTCGAGTTAAATAAAAAAATGTATTTTTGCAATGTTTCGATTGTACAGGTTGTTTTTTTATGTCACCGCATTTTTTTCACGTCATCTACTGGCTCCCGAATTTTTTGCATCAAGTCCGGAAATACTCCGTCTTAATTATATTTTTACCTGAATTTCACAAACCTCTACATCGATTCTGTAAAGTATGCAAATCAAACTATTATATAAAAGTAAAAGTTATGATTCGAATGCAGAAAGTATAAACGACGTTCCAAAATACCGTCACATCTCAACCTACAAATTAAGTTTATGCATTTCTATAAATACAGCGTGTCTACGGCTATGAAAACTTTTTTTCTTCTTCGAATGCCTGAAGAGAAACGCTTATACTGGGAAAACCAGACGCGTCTGACAAATGCCGCAAACTTGAATTCCGCATACTTTCAAGTTATGATTTCAGACAGCGTTGTCAAGTATTTTTCATTCTAATAAAAATCCAATTGGTATTATTGATAACGCTTCGTTAAAGACACATTTATATACTTTTATTAATGTTCTAAATGAATTTTCTATACTAATATAAATAATTATTAAATTTGATATCCGAATGCTATTTACATGTTCCGCCTATGTAGGCTTCCCATGCAAATGAGATTGATTTCGATATAGTGACGAGAAACCGTCAATTTACTTTTTCCATGACGATTTACTGCTCCTTACCAATAAAATCCTAATTTATATTAAACCGATTTTGATTATAAACTGAAATACTGTAATATCTCTTATTCTGAGTCACTAACTAATGTTATTAGGTAAAATTGAAGGTCCAGGCGGAAACAACATTCATTACATTTTCTAGTAATTTAATAAGAAACTTATTTACTCATATAGATAAACATAAAACTTTTGACGTGAATTTTCATCAGAAATAAACATTCGTATTATATCACTCAATAAGTCTTATGACTGACACACAGACACACAATCTATATGACTCTTATGTAGTACTAACTTTCCAAAAACTATGTGTCAAATTTCATGACATTTCGATTAGACAGAAAAAAGTGACAGCCATTTAAGTGAAGCTACTTTTGTTATTTTCAAAACAATTTCGTGTTAAATTATCATCGCTTTTTAATGAACAAAAATATTGTACAATCTCAGCAATGGCTTCAAAAGTGTTATCCGGATTCTGCTTCATCGAAAAGAACCATTTGTTATTGGTTTGCTGAATTTAAACGTGGTCGAACAGACACCGATGATTGTGAACGTTCCGGTCGGCCAATTGAGGTGGTTACTCCAGAAAATATCTAAAAAGTCTACAAATTGGTTGTATCTAATCGTGAATTGAAATTGCGTGAGATAGCTGAGGCCGTAAAGATATTAAAAGGCGTAAACATTAAACCCCGAGAAAGCTTTTTTCAAAGTGGTTGCCGAGTTTACTCACAGTCGATCAAAAACAACGTGTTGATGATTCAGAGCAGTGTTTGGCTATGTTTATACGTAATAAATCAATTTTTGGCGTCGATATGTGACAATGGATGAAACATGAATTCATCACTTCACTCCGGAATCAAAACGATCATCATCTGAGTGGATCGCAGCCGGTGAATCCCGTCCGAAAGCACAACAGTCAACTAGGAAGGTTACAGCTTCAGTAACTTGAAATGCGCACGGAATATTGTTCATAGACTATCTTCAAAAAGGTAAAGACAATCAATAGCGAATACTACTCACATTTGTTGGATCGTTTGAATGCAAAAATCATGAAAAACGGTCTCATATGTCAAAGAAAAAACCACTGTTTCACCAAGACAATGTACGGCATCGAGAAATGTTGGAAAATATGTTTTTCTTAGTTAGTTATGACTTATTGAGTGATGTTATATCTGTGGGTAATTTTAGGATGGATTAATGAGGATGGGTTTATTCCAAATGTGTACTAAAAATATAAATTAACGAGCATCGTAAAAGTGATTCATTACATTTAAAACGTGGTATCAGTGGCGCCTTTTCAATTGATAAAAATTCGAAAATGTGTCAAGTGATTCAAACTTAATAGCTTACACTCAAAGTAAACAGATAAAAGTACGCAATGCAAACAGTAAAAAATGAAGAACGATTTTTTATTTTTTGTTGAAAAATCGATTTAAAAATTCATTTTTGCTATGCTTTGTATCCCTGTAAAAGAACCATTAGCCATGAGCCGCCCTTGGTCTTCAGATAGTAGTGTACAATTATTTATTCCTTCAAACACACTAAAGGGACATAAGTAATCATCCATTACAAATTCATAATGTTTGTATTTAAATATAAGTTGTGATTCACGTGCTGATGACGCACTAATCATTCTTTTAGTTTACTATTTTTCTTCGATAAATAGATAAATCCAATCATTATATTCTCACCAAATGACAAAGTATTCTTTCCAATTTCCTTATAGATCCGGCAACGAAGCAATAGTTTGTAGTCTTTGAAGTATATTTTAAGACCGGCAATCTCATTGACGTTCCCAAGCCTCCTGAGGCTGTGAGGATTTATTTTTATTACAAAACCAAAATAGATATGCTGTTAAAAATTCCTTTCTTTTTGTGTGTAAACAAAACGGGATGAAATATGAAGGAAAATCCCTGCCTGTTTAATTTTAAAACATTGGATGATTCAAATCGTACGCGGTAATGCATTCGAAAATTTGAGGTATGGGCCATTGTGCCACGTGAGAATACTTTTATATACAAAATAATGAGATAAAAATTTACTAGAATTATTTATTGATTAATAGTCGTAATATTTTATTGTCATAAATTTTTTTCTCATTTTCATTTGTATAAATTTATGGTATAAATAAATAAAGTGGTGTCAATAATCTTATTGTATACATAAGCTATATTTCTAGTGTCTAAGGGACATTTGGAATTACTTAACTATGACGTTGATTCCCATTAGTTGTGGTAGATTTATGATTCTTCACAGTCATATTAATATAAAACAAAAATTTGGTAATCCGGGTAGATACTTTAATGGAGGGCAAATATAAGGAATACTTTGTATAGCTTACCTAAATGAATAATGGTTCCCATCAGGGGTAGGGTGATAATAAACGTTTTTTACCTAAACACATTCAATTAAATTAATTAGTACCCCACTGTGTTTGTTTTGCGACATTTCCTAATTAGTTTTGGTTCAGCTGGTTTTTTTTTAATTAGATTTTGTATATAGATATTTATTAACGTACAATATATTTTCGGTTTTTCCAGCTCATCGTGTTTTAGAAAACAACAATAAACTTTCGAACCTAATTACGAATGAAATTATAAAATAATATAAACGAACGGCCATAATTTCTATAAATAAAACAAAAAATTTCACGACGGAATTTTTAATGTAAATTTTAGTAACTTGTTAATAAATTCTTATGTCATAAATTTCGTAAAAACGTTACTTGCGTCAATAGTTATAAAAAATATATATATCGATCCAATGAACCCAAACAATTAATTATCAAAAAGTAAAAATATTATAATTAGATGTCGAGAATGTCGTTTTTACAATACGAACTTTTTAATTTCCACAAATTTGAATCCTTATACAGTTTTATTCATTTAATAAAAAGAACAATTAATTTCAGACAGTTGAGTAAGTAAATATTATAAAATTACTCTTCAATAAATATTACTAAAATTAATTCCTAAATCCTATAAAATAGTTTTTGGAAACAACACTTTAATGTTAACCCACAAGGCACTCATGAAATGTGTCATCAAAAATCTACTGTTGAAACCAGCGTCGTATTTAGGGAGGGTCTAGCGGGGGCTGCAACCCCAGGACCGTCCACGTAGGGGCCCCACAAAATTATTTGATCATTTTTAGAAGCAATATTGGATCTACAACAAAATTTGCATTTTTTTCAATAAATTGCTTAGAAATTTACATGAAATTGTGTGATTTAATCTTATTTTTTACTCTAAATAGTAATAAATTCTATATTCCATGCATTCAAAATGTAAACAATGAATTAGAAGAGCGAGTAAAATCTGTAGTAGAAATATTTTCGAATGATCTACAACTTGAATTATTTTGTGAATTAAAGCAATTCCTTTCTCTTATCAAACTTCCACCCGAATTGATTAATAATAACAAATAATTTATTCATTCAATTGAAAATGCTTAATTGGATCGTTGAATTAGATATGATCGAAACTTTTCCGAATATATAACCTATCGATTGCTCGTGACGATACCTATAGCGAATTGTGAAGGGAGAAAGGTCGTTCTCCGAAAAATGTACATCGCTCTACAATGTTAGATGAGCGATTATGGCCATTAACAAGGCTGAATTGAAAATGAGTTGTTTGACGAGATAATTGAAATTTTGACGAGATAATTGAAAATTGTGCCGCAACTAAATCGAGAAAAAACTTTATTAAATAATAATTCTATATAGTATATGAAATAAGATTTGATTACATTTAAAACAATTCGATCTGATTTTGTTTTCCCCGGGTCGATTTTCGAAAAATTCGTCATTTCCTCAGTTTACGTACAATAGAGGTAACTCTTGGTTGATTTAACGAACCAAAAATGGCTTGGAATACCTCCCAAACTCTTTTGGCATACCGATCCAAAATTAGACTGGCACGGTGTGTGAGAAACAACCGGCACAGAATCTACGTATCGATCCTCGATATAAAATTTATCTTGACCACTAAGTCGTATATCGAAAATTTATTTATACAGACTGGGTTTTATGTATGGAACGCCTCAATTATCTCGGAAACGGATTGTGCGCAAGGGTCTTGTAATACGGCCGGTATTATGGTGCATTTTGCAGTTGATGCAGTTTTTCTGCGCCCTGATTTGGATAAATCTAAATTTTTTTAGTAATTCACTGACAGTAGAGCTTGTTTCGGTTAGGATATAAATTATTAAAGATATTACACGTTTCTTGTTGACTTCTACGCCTATTACCATATCCTAATATCGTTAAAATCAATTCGTTCTTTTTCAGATAAACGATCCATCGTGACTTTCAATAAACTTCAACAATAATGATTTATTGAAACGTCAAAATATATTATTTTAACTTCGCGGGAAGTAACGCAAATGTAGCTATAACTCCGAAATTAGGACATTTAGGTATAGAGAATATTTCATGAAAAATAATCAGGATTTCTAAAAAAACATAATATATAGGGTGATTTATTTGAAATATTGGAAGTTCATTATTTTTCCGATAAAAGGAAAAATCTGATAACAATTTAGATACCGTAACCGCATAAAAATTTATAAAAAAAGGTACAGGCCGTTTCCGAGACAATTGAGGCGTTCCATATATAAAACTCGCCCTGTATATAGAGAACGTATTCTAAACATCAGTTGTCGACTATTCTCTTTAATTGAACATTCTAAACATCTGAGTGTTTATTTTGATATTCCGAGAGAAAAAATGTTGATTCGAATTTTTTGGAAACGTCACGAAAAAAATGACTTTTTCACAACAGAACACTATCACGGGTGAAAAATCATAGATTCGTATTAATATTTTAAGATATCGTACACAAAAACTAGAAAGGGTCTCCTATATTATCTTTTACTGTTTTACACGGTTATGACAGACTTTGAAAGATTTACGATTAAGGCAGAACTAGGTTCATACTTACCCAAAAATAAAAATTTTCGTCGATGAATGAGAAAAAAAGAGAAAACAGGATAAGTACCACATATGGTGTTCCTCGTCTGAAAAATCAAAAAAAATGTGAAAATTGCCGGTTTGCAACTCAATATTTCATAAATACGCACAGTACTCATACCAATTTCAGAACATCAAACAAACCGTCAGTCCACGTCGACTCAGCATCAAAGTTGTTATGTATGTACGAAAATGTAATCAGTCTCCAGAACTGAGTAAAGAGATTGTAGAACTCGTAAAGAAAGTTCTAGCAGCAGACAGCCAAGAGCTTTTGAAAAACTATGTTGAACATGATATCAAAGAAGAAGATGAGTATGTGGTATTACCCTCTTTACAATCCGTCAATCAAATGATGACTCTAGTGCAGACGATTCTGACTACCACGATTATTTATAAAGATATTTTCGTTTTATTTGCAAAGAATTTATTTTACTTTGAAATTTCGTTTTCCAAAAAGGGCTTAGTTCACGTCTGGTACCCTGTTTAAACCAAACTCCCTTACAGGCAGGTACATTTCACTCGTCTATTTACGTTTTATAATTTAATATTCAGTTGTAGCGAGTTAATGAGATATTAAAATGACTTTTTTCCCTAATTCCAAGTAGGACTACAATTTATAACGATTCAATTGCCTTTTAACGAATACTTTTTCGCATAAGATATACATATTTTCAAAAGTATATATAAAAATAATAAATTTATTAAATGAGGTATCTACGCCTATGGTAGATCAAACAAAATTGTCGGCAAGTGTTTTTATATAAGTTTTCATAATCTGCAATTGATATTTGAAAAACTATATAGATAGAGAACAAACTAAAGAAACAAAGTTAAAACTCGAATCTACCACGTAAGATTATATCCTTTAAAACACCGTTCTTATAATACTTTGCTACTACTTAAATAGCTTTTTTAATTGAAGTAACATGAACTAACATTCTCCATTTGGGATCTCATTTCTTCTATGTCGTCTTTAAATAATTACTTTAGTTATTTGCATGGTGGTAATTCAAAATAATCGTAGATATTTATATCAATAAACGTGTTAAACTTTAAGGTACTTTCACTGCTATTTGAAAACTATCATAAATGTGATTTCGCAACGCTACTCATATAAACAATTACAATAGCATGGCTTTTCAGTATCTTGTGACCTGAAACCTCCATTGGAAATTCCCAGTGAGGCACCATTAAATTATATTCTCAAAAAACCCAACACATAATATAAACCATTTATCTATTTACTTGCTAATCGTTTACGATTGTTAATTTTATTTGAAATATTTTACAAAAAAAATGCGGTCAGATCATACCTATTTTAAACAATTATAATTTTTATGATTCGAAAAAAAAAGACTAGAATAAAAATTCGACTTAACATAAAAGATAAGCTTCGAGTACCAATATAAAAACTGACACGTGTATTTGTTTGAATTCATAAATTGTTTAATTAAAATTACTTTAGATTTAAATGTATGATTAAAAAAGTTTTTATACATGCATTTAAAAAACTTTCCTGTCTTTAGAATTAATATGCTTCATATATTAGTACCATTACCTTGACTTTACCTAGTATAATTGGTAAATAAATTAACTTTCTTCAATCCAAACAACATTGAAACTTTCTTCATTCGGAGAAATTGTTGAACATTTTCAAGAATTGCAATCCGTTCTTGATGATGATATTTAAATAATGTATGACCAGAGTTATGTAATTGTATTTATCAATGAATTTATACTTTCTTTTTTTTATTTGAAGAGTATCTTGAAACTGGTTTAAAGACATCATTTCGTACTACTAAAAAGCTCTTGAAATAATAAGAAATTACTTATATAAGATACAGTTTTTCCTTGATAGAATGGAACATAGATGGGCACATGCTGGTTTTTTTATTACAATTTTCCGAATAATAGAAATTTTTAAGTTAGGATAAGTGGTTCTATATCTCACCTCAAAAAACAACATGGAACACCACATGATTCAGTAATCCGTCCATCTCTATACTTGATAGCTATCAAAAATATCAGAGAAACCAATAAAAGTCAGAATCTATGTCGATGATCTGGTTATGTACATAAAAAGTAACAACAATCAATTTCACAACCACACATAAATATATTTGAAAATGGTCCAGAGACTTAGAAGCGAAAACCAAATGCATAATGGTAGACCAAAAACCACTACACAAACTAAATGGTATTCCTCTCGGTTAGGTATCAAAAATCACAGGACCTTGTCGTCAGAATGAACTAAAACTATTAAAATTTTTCTCAAAAAGAAGCTGGGGATCTGACCAACAGACTTTACTCTCAATCTACAGGCATTTCGTAAGATCTAGGATCGATTATACCTCAGATACTAAAATGTTTAGATACCATAGCCAATCAAGCATTACGAATAATTACTGGAGCTTACAGAAAATATCCCATCGAAAGTTTACAAGTAAAACTAGGAGAGCCATCACGACATCAAGACAAGACCTAACATTGTCATATGCCAGTACTATAATGAGCAACCACAACATCCAAACTACAATAGCACAGTTGCAAACATATATCAAAGCACGTTCGAATTCAGGAAAAGAGTCTACTATCCCTTTTATCAGAAATTTTGTAAATATATATACCTACCCTTGATATACCTTCCCCATTGCTAATTAAAACCCCGAGCATTGACACCAGTCAGAACTGGCAATAATTATATCTGCTGCTACCTTTATTTTTGGAGTCTGATGGACAGTTTAGCTGGAGAATTGGATGAGAAAACATAAAAAAATTAGTTGAGAATCGATGAAGAAACATATAATAAAAAACTCCCAAGGAAAATAAAACGTAATATCAGCAGATTATAAATTTATTTCTCTCTAAAATTGCAACTTGCACGCAATAAAAAAGGAATCAAACCGATAAAGTACGAGATCTTGTATGAAACAACTTGATCTGCGCATGCTTTTTACATATCAAATGTTATCAATTAAATTCTACAACCAACATTTTATCAACAGTGTCAACATTGTAATTTGTTGCGTTCTTTCGTCCGTTGCTGACCTATCAAGAAAAAAGCTCTCTCAACGTTTGCGTCATGTCCTGGGATAGCAAAGTAATACTGACAACTAGTTAGGAATTCTAAAAAGCAATCTAGGCATATCATTGATTTAAAATAGACCACCTATTTTTTATGAGCTAATAGCTTCTTGAAATCAACGTTCTCTTTGTTAGTGTTCAGGAAACGAGTGTTCGTGATTCAGATTTTCATCATAAAAGTACAGAATTGTGGATTGGAAAGCTTTCCAAAAGTCGGTCATCCCAATTCTACACAAAATTTTATTTATTAAAACACATTTTTTGATAAATAAATTTCTACTAGCCTAATTCGTAAGCATGCTTCTCCAATTTCAGAAAGATCGTTGCTATCCACTCAGGAACGCGGAGCACGACCTTTACCTGCCTACTCCACGTTCAAAATTAGTTAAGTGCTCAATATTTTACAATGCAAAAAGATGCACAATCACTTGCCAATTGAAATTAAATCTATCTCATCTTTTCTCTCATTCCGCAATAATATGAGAGCATATTTACTGGAAAATACTTTCTACGCTGTTTGCGTGAAAAGCTGGACAAACCGGACACAGTTTATTTTGGCCGAACACACAATTAAAAAGCCTGTCTATGTCCGGCTTTATCCGGACGCCTGGCAACGGTGTACATATAAAAAATAGAGCAGTATATATTAAAATGAAAATTAATCTTCAGTGATAATCTGAGTGACAAAAGAAAGTGTTGAACAGTAGCAGCTAATATGCAATAATCGTCCAAAACAAGTGAATAGGAACGAGACTAAGAATAAGTCACAATAAAATTACGAAAAAATATTTACTATGTAGAAGTAACAAACCTATGTGTGGAAATTGTAACTAAAATGTACTGTAAGAAATATACTTTTAGAATTTTCCAAATGACATGGAAACTGTACTAGGAAAGAATTGCGACGTGGATAATATCTATAATAAGTATCTGTTAAATACGTATTTAATTAACAAGTGATTATGGTCGATGCGAAATAAGTACTTGGAAAAAAATAGATACAGTTTTTATCTATTTGACGAAATTAAAATCAAATGTTCTTACGTTTGATGTCATTTATTTACTTACTATAACTGTTATTTTACACTCATGATAGTTATTTTAAAAATAAATTGACGCCTCTGTTCAATGACGTGCGTGAACCGAAGAAACTTCCAAAAAAGGTAGCATCCGTTTATAGAAAACTAATTGCGAAATGTATAAAGAATTTCGGAAATCCCCTATTGTAAAATTTTAATAAGTATGTTTCGAGCCAAGAAAATCAATTTTAATTTTAACTCTCTCGGATGAGGATAAGTAAGATCCTCGTGATCTCGTAGGCGTTTTTTTGCACTCAGCTTTCTATTTTTGATTTTCGATATCGGCCACAGGCGGTAGGAATTTTTCTTTATTTTCGGAATTTATTTACTACGCCCAATTCACATATACACTGTTAGTAATTTGTCGGGGATCGGTAATGTTAATTTTAGACGATGTAAATAAACAGATCTCCAATCGAATAACAAAGTGTTTGTGATTCAGTTTTTCGTCATAAATACACAGGAATGTGGATTGGAAAGCTTTCCAGAAGTCGATCATCCCAATTCTACACAAAATTTTATTTATTAAAACACATTTCTACTAGCCTAATTCGTAAGCATGCTTCTCCAATTTCTGAAAGATCGTTGCTATCCACTCAGGAACGCGGAGCACGACCTTTACCTACCTACACCACGTTCAAAATTAGTTAAGTGCTCAATATTTTACAATGCAAAAAGATGCACAATCACTTGCCAATTGAAATTAAATCGATATCATCTTTTCTCTCATTCCGCAATAATATGAGGGCCTATTAACTGGAAAATACTTTCTACACTGTTTACGTGAAAAGCTCGACAAACCGGACACAGTTTATTTTGGCCGAACACACAATCAAAAAGCCTGTCTATGTCCTGCTTTATCCGGACGCCTGGCAACGGTGTACATATAATGAATAGAGCAGTATATATCAAAATGAAAATTAATCTTCAGTGATAATCTGAGTGACAAAAGAAAGTGTTGAACAGTAGCAGCTAATATGCAGTAATCGTCCAAAACAAGTGAATAGGATATTTTACAATGCAAAACAATGCACAATCACTTGCCGATTGAAATCAAATCGATATTATCTTTTCTATCATTCCGCATGCTGCATACTGGTTTAATTTTGCTGGACTGTGCATTTCTTTCATTGATTAACCTCTATAAATTTAATAATAGGTTCGTTCCAACCCATTAAAAAATTGTCCTTGGTACGATGACGATTCTGCGCAATAGAGATTACGTGTTCCAACCGGGCGTTTACAGTTACACGAACGATTCTGTTTTGTGTTCTAACCGACTTAGGTGTCGTTTATGAACCGTTTCCGGGACAGTTTTCGATATTTGATTGATAGCAAGTACTGTTACAAGAAGAGTTCCTAGCCGAAGATTGCGCAGCAAATAACTTTGTTCGCGGTAGATATCCTGAACATGTGCAGTCACCACATTCATTAGCAGTGTGAAATTGTGCGTTCGTGGACTACAGATTTTTAATTCCGAACGTGTTCTGACTACGCCTAATGTATCCTTGGACATATACATTCATCCTTTTTGTAATATTTACCACGAAAATAATATCTAACTTATGTGGTTTGCTACGTAATTATATTTAAAAAACGTGGTGGTTGATTTTACTCTTACAAATATCAAGAATAAACCTTCGGGTAGTTCATTATATACATTTTATTCTTCTAGTTAGATTCAAATTCAAATTATAATTTTAGATGTTCATAAATCGTTCGTACGTATGTTCCGAACATATTCTGAACAAAAGCCTGCGCATTTGACACGTTTAGAAGATATCCAGAATACATTCGGAATGTGTCCAAATAATCTACCGCGAACGAAGCTAATATCTATAAAAACTTCCAATAACCATTCCAAATGAGCAGGTTGGAACAAACCTAATATAATTGTATGTTCACCTCGACATAAAACAATAATAAACCCTCGAAATATTTAAAGTATAAGACATCAAAGCGAGTTAGTTTCTCTTTATAAAGAGTTTCATTTGAATTTGTATGTGAATAGGAATATTCTATTCTAATTCAATGTATATTTAATTTCTTCAGGTCAAACATGTGTTCATGTAGCATCTATGCACGGACACGTAGAAGTTCTGAGACATCTGATATGGTATGGAGCCAACGTCAACGCAAGGGAGGGTTGTATGGGATTAACAGCACTCCATTACGGCGTCCGAACTGGTAACGAGGAACTCGTCAAGTTTTTATTGGATTGTAAGAATATCGACGTCGAATGTATCAGTTATAACGGAAAAGATGCTTTAGAATATAATCATCATTTTGTATCATCGAAAATTCGACAAACGTTATTGGACAAGGGATTCTCATCCCCCTATTCCAGTGAAGATGAATTCGATTCGGATGGCGAAGAAGACGAGGTATGTACTCAAATTATTCGTTTAAGTAATCTAATGTTTATTTATTTCCTTCCACAAATTTTCTTTAATTAGTTCCTCATTGAGCAGAAAGTTTGGCTTCTTCAGAATTGATTGAGGATCCAATAACATAACATTTTTTGAGTCATAGTTTTTGAGGGTGGGTCGCTAGGGACCCCTTGGGCACTTACGATAAAGTCTAATATATTCTTTTATTTAACAAAACAAAAGATTCACTATAAGAATTTTTACATGTTATGGAATTCATCAAAGCACTTGTAATGTAGAAGAACTTGTCAACTCTCGTATGCTTTAATGGTTTTATTTTTACAAAGAGAGCATTTCCGTCTTGTTTGTTGACAGAGAAGACACAGAAGATTCCTTGGGTCCAGGCATTTTCGACTTAGTTCCATATTTTTGCGCAATCTCTCTCCTAAAATGGATAGTCGATCATCCAACACAATATTTTTGCCTATCATGGCATTCCTTTAATTAGATATACTGTTAACCATTTGGTCTACACCTCCCCTGTACGTTAATTGCATGAGGTTGCTGCACATCTACTTTCATGTTGAATATTTGGTATTTTTGCATGGGCTCTACACCATAATCATTCGACAGTACAGTTACGACATTATTGTCTTTCCATTTTCCATACATTTCATGTTTTCCCGTACGCAAACCAGGGTATTCTTTTTATAAAACATCAGCATAGTCTAGCGCTATTGATTCACAAAGACCTAGACTAGTTGTATTGGCAACTTCTGTGATTTTTCGTCCCTAATTGCAAACAATAACCTGGCTTAGTACTGATAACCCAAGCTTTATAGCCAAATCGTATGGGTTTATAAAGTATGAATTGCTAGCAACCATGTTTTCCATAATAAGGAATCATTGTTTCATCTATGGATAGGTTTGGCTGTAAAAGTGCAAATTGCAAAAATTTCTTATTTAAAACATCAATAATTTGTGGAATTTTGACCATTTTGTCCCCTTGATGTAAAGAGGTGTTATCCATTGCAAGAAAAAATCTGTATATTTTCTCATTGACTGCGACACCAGCTTCTCCTGCGTAAGGAAACTTACCACCAACCAAAAGAATTCCAATGAACACATACTCTTTGCTTGAGAGTTCAAATATTTTTTTGAGTAGCGTACGTAACAGTAAACTTAACAAGGTATTCGATTAGTCGGCTCATAAACACCTCAAAAAACTATATATATATATATATATATATATATATATATATATATATATATATATATATATATATATATATATATATATATATATATATATATATATATATATATATAACAACTGTAGGTGACCAATGGATCGCTAACGACAGTAAAAAAAAGCTTGTTGTTTCCATACAGTATTATAAAATCATATAAAATGTGGATAAATATTTACAAAAAACCAAAATAAAGATGTGAATATAAATATATTAAGAAAATATTGAAAGGGAATCTATTTACCAATAATGATTTGAAGACATTGCCCTTATCTTTATTTTTGGTCGTATTCAACTGCATGTAGCAATAGCCAGATTTATTTTTATACCTTGGGTCGTTAATGACCCCTTGGGCATTAATGGGTTAATATAACAAAAAACGAAAATTTGTATTTAAATAATTTCTTTTTACTTTCAGATGATTTACGAGAACACTCATATCTTCAGTGCCCATATGGTGAACGCTAGTGCTTAACAACTCCAATATCTAATCTATTAAAAAATGAGGCAGAAGAGAAATTTGAAAGGTAGCACAAAATAACAGGCAGATACAAGAAAAGAAGAGAGGTAGAATTGCCAAATATTCGAAAAAAATGTCATGAAATTTGTACCAGTCCTTACAACCTTCATGACATTGTTCAATCACACACTTCCATTATATTTAAGTAGTTTTTTCAGTGATTTTACAGGTATTGAATCGTGGACGAGATATTTTCCCTCATCCAAATTTGAAATTTCGTATGATCACATTCAATTTTAATTAATTCTCATGAGAATTAAGCTCAAATTAAATTTGTGTGATTCACTCAGTTTCAAACTACATAAAATTTAGTGCTATTGACTAAAAAAACCATATGAACTATCAAAGTTAACACTATTTTTTACAGATTTTATCTCAAATATAAGAAAAATGTTTAGCAATTCAAATTATCCTATTTAACACACCATCTATATATACTTTATGTTATATAAATCCATGGCTATGAAATTTATTAATAATTGAAATTATTTAAAGAATATCTTTGATTAACTTTTACTATCAGAAAAATTGATGGAAAAATAATTTTTTCTAGTTATAAAAGACTGTAAAATCACTGAAAATATTATGTAATAATTGAAACTGTTATTAAAAAGGCAGATTAAATTATTTGAAAGATTTCGCTACTTAGGATGAAAACAAACATCCAGATTGTACATAATTCTTTATTTAATTATTTAAAGGTGTTTTCATCATTTGTAGAAGAGATATATGTAGTAAGTTTCGTGAATTTTTACACGAGTATAATTTTAGTATAGAAAAGAACTGTAAGAAGTATTAAATCAGTCTCCGAAAGTGTTATTAAGACTAATGATGAACAGAGTACAGTTTATATGTTCTTTTAATTCGATTAGTGTATATTGTTTTTTCGTCAGCTAGATCGTCGTTTTTTTGTTATATTTATTTTCCTAAGTCGCTATTTAATTTACAGACATTTGTAAATAATTACACCTATATTTTTAGTTAATTGTACCCCAAAAATATATAATTTATTTTAAATATACAGTGTTTTATTCCAATAAGCCTCCACTTGTTTGTTTTTCCTTGTATCAATCTGCTTCCAACTCAGACATGTTCCTCCTATCTTAATTTTATAGTCAATCCGAAGCCCTACATGGTAAGTTCTACAGAATCTTACAGAACACTCCAGAATATTTGGTAACTGCATACTTGTAGAGATAGAGATCAATTCACAGGGAAAAAGGGGAACAACCTATTAAACCTAATGTACCTAAATAAAAAATATACAATTTTAATAAACATTTATTAATTAATGAAATAAAACAATTCTAACATTGATCGATTTTATATTTATCCATAACTGCTCTGGTATCATTCTTATGTAAATGTTCTAGAATTTTACTTTCTATGTGATCAACTGCTGCTCTGGTTAAAACTAATGTATCGTGTTTTAACATAGAATAAACATTTAAACCATAAGATGGCATCAAATTAAAATGTTTAACTCCGTCTGTTGCGATTGTTATATTCCTTGGCATCACATCATCCCTAAAATACAAATTCATAACTTAATCATATTTATCAATATAAATAAACCACTTACACATCCACAAATAAAACTGATGGGCCCCATAGACGACTTTTAACTAATTCATCTAAATAACCTTGTTCTTCAGTAGGCAATTCTAAATTATCGACAAGGCATAAATCATCTTGTGCAAATTTAATAGAAAGTGCACTTGTTAATCCATGCAAACGAGTATAAAATGGAAGCATATAAAAGTGTGGAGTAGGAGATTTTGGACCATGAATAACTCCACCACCTTTGAAAAGTGGACTTCTGATTGACCCATGCCTTGCTTTACCCAAACCTATTAAAAGTATAAAATCAAAAGTAACCAATACAATAATCTTGATACAAACCTTTTTGGGGCCAAGGTTTTCTTCCGCCACCTCGTACTTCGAATCTTGATTTTGTATGAGCATAACTCACATATCTATACAGAGACTGCCATCTAATATTTTGATTAATTATATCTATTCTGGGATTTGTGGCAAAAACCGAAGGATGTAATTCCAAAAGTCCTAATTTTCTTCGATCTATTGTATCCAAACTTTCTAACCAAATCTGACGAGTATCTTGATATTTTGGAGGAAAGGCTATTACTCTCGGTTCGATATTTGTTTTTTCTGTTGTTGATAATGCAACGGTGGAATAAATTCTTGATAAACACGAACAATTACGAATTTTTGTAGTTACATTAACTAACATTTTGATATCAAAATGTTTTATATAAACGCACTCAGAAAAACCTAACCTAACAAACTTGTCAACATAGCTTAACTAACACTTCCACAGCACTTTTTTATCTGGCCTATAATTTTTAAAGTTAACAGCAAGAAGAAATATGTTAATAGTTTATCTTTATTCAGAATTTATGACGCTTATGTTTGCTGAAACATTATAACTTTGTTTATTTAAAACAAATTATTGATAAAATTGGAATAATAATTGTTTAAATGTCTTTTTTTTAAGTAAATGACTGAACAATAGCTGTTCATTAAGAAAGAAGAAGACATAATACATATTTATCTATGTTGTTTGAATGCGATTGTGAGTAATGTGATTTGTATTGGTAGAAATAATAATATACAAGAAATGGAAACTATATTAGAACAACAACGTCGTTACCACGAAGAAAAAGAACGTTTAATTGATGCTATGGTAAAAGAAATGCTTCATAAAAAGAATACTTACCGAGAAGCCATAAATTCCGACCACAGACAAAAATATTTACTAGATAGATATATGACTTCAACAGAGAGACTAATAGAGCTTTACGAAGATAAAGACGGTCAACGTAAAGCCGAAGTAGCCGCTTTAACTGGACCAAACGAATTTCAAGAATTTTACAGTAGGTTGAAGCAGATTAAAGATTTTTATCGACGTCATCCTAATGAGATCAGTGTTCCTATGTCCGTTGAATTTGATGAATTTTCCAAAGCACGAGAAAATCCCAATGAAGATCTCGCAAATTTTGTAGAATTCACTGATGAGGAGGGATATGGAAAATATTTAGATTTGCATGAATGTTATGAAAAGTACATCAATTTGAAGGGTATTGAAAAAGTCGACTATATTACTTATTTGGGTATGTTTGATCAATTATATGATATACCGAAAGAAAGGAAAACTGGAGAATACAGGAAGTATCTGCTATGTTTAATTGAGTATTTGTCTTGGTTTGTACAAAGAATTAAACCTCTTATGGATCTGGACAGTGATATGCAAGAACAGGTAAAATAATATGAAACCCTCAATAACTGCAATTCCACTATCAATTTGTTTATAGGTTGAACAGGTATTGGCAAACTGGGATAGCGGTAGTGTACCAGGATGGCCAAAAGAAACTGGTTCTGCATTAGCAAACGTTGGAGCTCATTTGGATCTTTCGGCATTTTCTAGCTGGGAAGAATTAGCTTCTTTGGGCTTAGATAGATTAAAATCAGCTTTGATGGCCTTAGGATTGAAATGTGGTGGTACATTAGAAGAAAGGGCGCAAAGATTATTTTCTACAAAAGGTAAAGGATCTTTGGATCCTTCCCTCATGACAAAAAGCAATAAAGGCAAAGCCAGTAAAGAAAGGGAGTTGTTAAGACAAAGGGAATTGGCAACACTGGAAGCACAAATCTATAGGTAACTTTTTACCATTTGTTAGTATATAACATACTTGAATTATTTTCTTAGGTTGGCAGATTTAGTTTCCAGTCAGCGTTCAGCTACTAAAGAAAATGTCCAACGAAAGCAAGCACGTACTGATGGAGAAAGAGATGACAGTGAAAATGAAGAGAGTGAAGATGATAGCCCAGATGAAGGAGAAGATGATGTTCCTTATAACCCAAAGAATCTTCCTTTAGGATGGGATGGGAAGCCAATTCCATATTGGTTATATAAACTACACGGCCTCAATATAAGCTACAACTGTGAAATATGCGGTAATTATGTTTACAAAGGCCCGAAAGCATTTCAAAGACATTTTGCCGAATGGAGACATGCTCATGGAATGAGATGTCTGGGAATTCCAAATACTGCACATTTCGCCAATGTTACGCAAATTGAAGATGCTTTGGCTTTATGGGAAAAGTTGAAGGTTCAAAAACAAAGCGAACGGTGGCAGCCAGAAACTGAAGAAGAATATGAAGATTCTCAGGGTAATGTGGTCAATAGGAAGACTTATGAGGATCTTAAAAGACAAGGATTACTTTAAATTTAATTTAAATCGTATTTGTAACATTATCATCAATAAAAATTAACTAACCAACTAGTTTTTTTCGACAATACTTTTGTAATCAATTGATAAATTGATACCTATTAAAAAAGTTTCATTAGAGATGAATATTTTAATTTCCTCGAATACCTTATTAATAAAGGCCAAATAATCTACCAATGGTGCATTCCACTAAGCGGTTACGGCGCCTGAAATACTATGCTGGGCGTTCCACATAGTGACTACGATCGTTGTGATCGTGGCGAGAACGTCATGACTAACTTTCACGACCCTTGTCAAAAGATGGATTGAAGTGATCGTTAAAATAATTAGCGGAATTTTCAGAATTCCAGCAACGCAGATTGCAACCATGAGAATCTATCTCATTATTTGATGCAGTATGGGATATTATAAGTACTTTTGAAACCAAATATTTTACTATTGCCTCGGAAGATATTTTGATTTTACTATAATGTAAATTAGTTAAAACACTCCACTAAATAATTCAATAACTTACAAATTACTACATAACCTCTTAAAGCTTTCGCCTCCGCTTAGTAATCCATTCCACTTGGGTTAACATTTATAACGCTCTGGACTAAGTGGAACGGGAAAGACCGTGGTGGTGAGTGCTCAGTGGAATGCACCCCTATATATGAAACACAAAAAGATTTTTCCTAGAGATGTGATTGTCAATATCTGTAAACTATTGGTAGATAATGTTTTTTCCGTACTGTATCCTAATAACTTAATAAATTGATATTTCCATTGCAGTTCTTCATTATAGAAACTGAGTTCTCAATACTTCTCAAAAACAGTGTAACTATAGTTTAGCTACTATAAGTTAACTTCCCATCTCTATTATTTACTAGTGACTTGTCATCACAATTTAAAATTTGTAATAAAATTTTAAAGAAATTAAAATGCAATCGCCTAGTGGTGCCGTACATGGATACCCGGGTGGGCCAGTGTTACAGTGGAGTCCTGACAAGAAACATAGTGATCGTGAAAGGTAAACAATAAAAAAATTGTACTCATAACCTCAAATTACAATCACATATGTTTTAGATGGATTTGTATCTATCCCGCTTATATAAACAGCAAAAAGACTTTAGCTCAAGGTAGAAAAATATGTAAAGAAAAATGCGTTGAAAATCCCACACATCAAGAAATAAGAGACGTTTTGGTTGCAGCAGGCTTAAAAGTTGGCGTTGAAAACAAATTGTACAGCAGAGAAAGAAGTAAAGAAATGCTGTATCGCGGCAGAATAAGAGTACAATTGAAAAATGACGATGAAAGTTTGTGTCATCCAAATTTCCCTACAAGAGAAAGCATTATGTATCATCTAGGTGAAATGATCCCTAAACTCAAAACAAGGTTAAACAAAAGCACAGGAGAAACTCCTCAGCAAGCAACTGGGGCCGGTAAGGGCAAAGGCAAAGGAAAGGGACGACGGTGAATTGTTGAAAATATATCTAAATAAGTTTTCTAATAAATTAAATTTGTAACAAAATCATAAAGTATTTTAATCAGTTTATTAAGAATACAACATAAAAACCAATTTTTAAAGTTATGTGGAATATTAAAATAAAAGTGCTATTTAATTAGCAATAACTCAATTAAATACTATTCAAAAATTTATTATTTACGGATAAACAGTAAATTTTAAACAAAAATAGACTTTTTATATTGTCGCCATAGACAAATTGTAGTAGACAATGAACTAGTACAGAATTTTCTGGCAAGTTGTAGGAGCTTCCTTCCCGCACATTTTCCATCTTATCTTTAAATACGACATGGAAATGGAAAAAACGAGGTATGTGAAATACAAACTTCCAATAAAAATAATTGTGATACAATGACCCTTGTGAAAAATTGACTAACGTTAATAAAATGTATCGCTAAAGGCCATTCTTCTATACCAAGAAAGACAAAGTAAATAACCTCTAAATCTATCTTAAAATTTATACTTCTATAATGAACATATTACGGCGTTTAACTCATCAAATTATTAATAATAGTAAGTTGAAACTAGTTTAATACATTATTAAATATTAAAAAAATCTTTTTCGTAGGGCCGTTTATAATCCGAACGTGTAGCAGCACCCCCGATGTTCCCGATTTTGAAATGAAAAATCCTTACGAAAAGGAACAAATCCAATGTCTATTATGCAATCATAACATACATGCCGATTATAAAAACGTCAGATTATTGTCACAGTTTCAATCTCCATATACGGGACGTATTTATGGTAGACATATAACAGGTTTATGTAAGAAACAACAGGAAAAAGTTGAAAGTGAAATAGTGAAAGCCCAAAACGCCGGTCTTATGGCTTATTACCTGAAAGAACCAGTTTTTATGCAGGATCCTGAATTGTTTAATGTAGAAAAACCATTGAGGCCTCATAGATTTTAAAATTTTTCTGTATGAACTTAGTTTGGATATTAGGTTTTATATAATAAAATCATGTTAGTTGAAAATTGATACTTTTATTTAAATTTCTTTAAATTCAATAACAAAATCTCTTGATGATATACACCAACCATTAAATTTATATATTGTAAACCATATTTACATAGTTTTTAGACAGTCCCTATCAACTTTGGATACCAGCACATTCAATCCTTCAATTTGAAATTTTTGTTGAAAATACTTGAGGAATCCTCTTTCTGAATCACTATGGTTACACAAAATGACATTTATTCCTTGTTGAGTAGCTTCTAATACATCATGATGTAACATTTCTCCGGTGAGGTACAAGTCTGCTACCGCTGGACCAAGAACTGAGCTACCAGACCCAGCACAAATAGCTATACTGGATATTGGGGAGTCTGTAATAGTATTTGCGATCAATTAATAGAAAAAAAATATTTAGATGAATGTTTATTTTAACTAAATCATTCCTAAAATGAAGTAATGGACCAAACAAAAAATGAAATTACTTGCCAGTGACAGAAAAATATGGAAATATGGATGATGAGGGGCAGATAATTCCAATTTAACCTTTGAAAAAGCTTAACATTAAAACAAGAACAAGATTACGGTCACTCTCAATTAACGAGGGTTTTTTATGCCTTTTGTAATGTATCTTCGGGCTAACCAATGATGGATGGTTGACTATATTCTCTGTATTTAAGCATTGAAACTACTTTGGAATAAATTATTTATTAAACAATAAAATAAATAGTTAATCTTCAATACGACGACCATACTCGACGAATTCCAGACTATTAAAGACATCGAATCTGTTTACAGACCTCTTTTAAATACTAAAATCCTCTATAAATAATTATATGTATGGTCTTTAGAGTCTTTACACACAAGAGGTTGTATCTCCGTCTGGGTTACATTTGTGCAATGTTCTTAAATAGGATATTATGTCAAAACACCTTGAACCAACACACTCTCAAATTTACGAAGTTATTTTTTAGCATAAAAGTAATTTTCTTATTTGTGGCCTACTCCAAGTAAAAGCAGCAACATATTTGAAGAAGGTATGGTGGAGGTTCTTTTCATCAACAACTAACTACACCACTGTTCATGGTGCAAAAGCAAACCGATTACTAAGCATTTGTTACTGAAAACTCTAAAAAAGATCACTACCAATAATGAGTTAGAAGGTATCCTGACTATTGGAATTGACCAAATATATTTTTATCACTATCAATGTTTTCTTTTGTCAAATTTTTCATTGTTATGGGTGTTAATACCCTCTTAATGGAATGACCACTTAACAGTCTCAAAATTCACCTTACTAAGTTTCAATAGAATTTTTAAAACAAAGTACAAGGTCGTAGATGCCCCTCTGCTCACCCCAATAACTGAGTAGATGCGATAAATGAATAGTGGGGGAGTATACAGCAAGATATTTGAATCCAGGAACATTGTGATTATCGCAAAAGAGAGGAACGTCTCTATACTTACCGACATCTCTTTGTCTCCCAACGCCTACACGGAGATATGGAATACCTATATGTTTTTTTACTATATCAATAGCTTCTTTTAGTGAAATAACATGATTAAGAGTTATATATCTTCCCGATCCCATTCTCTCTGTAGGATCATCTTTATGCGCCATAATAGGCCTAACTGTTTCGACGTTAAAAGCCGAAGCTAACCAATCGTTAATACCATTACTCATAGTATCCCAACTAGTATGAGGACTAAATACTGCTATATCATTTTTAATACATTTTGTGATAATTCTCTCTTTCCAATGTCTAAAAGTTGATTTTATTGATATTTTTTATGATTAATTCAAATATAACTTGATGTACTTTTGGCTTACGCATTTGAGTGGTTTAAAAATATTAGGATGATAACTAATTATCAATCTACTTTTATTCTCGATAGCTTCGTCCACTATATCCTCAGTCAGATCAATCGTTAAGAGAACGGTATTAACTAGTGCACCTATAGACGGTTCAACTAATAACCCTACGTTATCCCAAGGTTCAGCTAGATTTAAGGGAGCTATTTTTTCTAGTTGCTTAATTACATCTGACAGTGGTAAACCCATTCTGTTGAATTGAGAGCCAGTGTTTGAATAAACTGAAAATAAAGAACGTTTGGCACTTAATAACCGGCTAATTTTGTAAAACATAATACTTTGGTTCCTATAAAAATTCTTACCTTATTAAAGTAAGGTTAGGTATATAATATAGTAAGTTGCATATAGCGCAGGGGATTCTTAATAATAGTTTTCTATCAAAACTATTAATAGTCCGGTCAAATTAGATATTAGAAGTTACATAAATTCCCAAAGTTGAAAATCAGTAAAATTATTTAAAGTAATAAATAATGTGGGGCATCACGGACGATTTGGAGTGCCGTTGGTGCATGGAGGAGGACGAAACCTTAAACTACGTTATCTTCGAGTGCCCTGCACTCACTCGAGCGCGGTTTGAACAACTGGGTAAGCCTCACAACTTGCCTAATGACATCAAAGGTTTCAAGCCGAAGCGCCTGATTGGCTTCTCAAAGGACATCGACCTCTGGTAACGTCAAGTGGGGCGCGGCGGGCCTATGTGCTCAACGGCTTCACATTTTCTTCCTTTACTGTATAAAAAACGGAGCTTTTGATTAACACGGTATGTTTAATAAAAGTAAATATCTATATAATTATTATTTATTGAATAAAATAAAAACATACATATAAGTATAATAAAATTTTAAAAATTGAAACACTACAAAATATAAATATAATATTTTGGAAGATCTACAGTAAATATTTGTATATTATCAAAATATATAAATCAAAAAGTTGTAAAAGTATCTTCGGCAATTACTTATCTAGATTAGGTTACACCTCTCGGATTTCGTTAAAATTTTATTATGTTATAGAGAAAATTACGCTGAACAATAATTCAAATAGATATAAAAACTGTATATAGAATTCTGGCTTATTTTATTTATTATCGACCACCTCATCAAGAAGAAGAAGAGTTTTCGATAAAAGCAACCACTGCTTGTGATTGGATTTCATTTTGTAGAGAAGTATATATCATTTTTTCTCATTTTCCTATTTTTTACCTTCTTGGAAGCAAAGTATAATTTTCATTATTTTTTATTGATGATTTATCAATTTTGGGTAAATAATCGTCCTCAACGCAATCATACAGTTGAACTATATTGATGAAGCAATTCTTGGTCGACGTTAATATCATCGGGGTCGGTTCATGGGTGTTTGGTTGGATAGATCCGGTGACGAAATATTGCTTTATCAAGATCTGCACATATTCTTCAAGGCGTCGAATACAACCTGATACAAAAATCATGTCTAATAGTTGACGAAGAGATAATAATTTGTGTCGAGAACAAAGGATGCAACAAAAGCACACTCTCAAAATATATAGAGGGACTCTGAAGAGATTTGCGTGATAATATTCAGCCTTATGGCAGATCTTGTTATCATTATAAGCAATATATTGCTGAATTTTATTTCAAGATACTTTACACAAAGAATTTTCATCAAATGTCTCCGAAGTATCCTATCGAAATTGATCTTTAGACGAATTTTTCTCTCTGCCCTATTCTGTTCCTCTTTTATTTCTTTCAACGATTAATTTTTAAATATTAGTCACTGAAAAATTATTATTTGATTTTTGAAACAAAAAAAAGTATGTTACTGCGCGAAATAATATGTTCTTTTAACCTATATCCCGATTATACCCATTTTATAATCCAAATAACCTACCCTTTCAGTATATTATATCTCAATTATAGCCATAACTTGCCCCTTTAATATTTATTCTAAATATAGCCATTTTATAACCCAAATAACGTACCCTTTTAACCTATATCCCAATTAAAGCCATTTTATGATCCATATAACCTGACATTTTAATCTATATCTCAATAATAGCCATTTTAAGATCCAAACAACGTATCCTTTTAACCTATATAGCCATTTTATGATCCAAATAACCTGAAATTTTGATCCATACCTTAATAATAGCCATTTTATGATCCAAATAACCTGACATATATATTCTTGTTCGTGTAACCTAATCTAAAAAATTACCGTATTTTTAAACAAGCACAAGTGGGCAACCCCCATTGAACTCGAGTAGTTCGAGTGGTGCCTACAGTATAGAGATACCTGTGGATATTGAACTTAAGCTTCTGTAGCTTGTATTCCAAAGGTTTGCAATTCTCCAAAGAATTAAGTCCCATTCAGGGCGTCAGCAGGCGAAAACGGCGTTCAAGAGCTACGGCAACCTGATTTGCAGACACTGCTCTAGGTGAAATTATGTTGGACAAGTCGGAAGAGTATTTGTTGTGGTAGTATCGATAAAACAGAGTCAGGTCAGATCAGCTTTTCGTGTCACCAATCTTAAGACACACAGGATTATTTCTAAACCAGATATATCCAGGATTATATTTTAACCACTCAAAAGGACCTGAATTGGACAAAGACTAATCGGTAGATATAGACATGTACAGTAGTGGAGCCCTAGTTTAGGGATTTCAAGAACAATGTGAAAAACTAATAATTAACTTCATTTTTTTTGAAATACTGACCTGACAACAACTTTTCACGTCAATTATTTAATTTTGGTTACTATAACTTATACTAAGTTAGATTTATGTATTTCTTTCGAACATAAACATACTATTTTCAATATGGATCTGTAATTAATTTATGTACTTTCTAATAGTTTGATATATTAAATCGAATTTGGGATAATCGATACAATTATTGTTACAATAAATAAAAAAACTTAACTGTTAAAGTCCAAACTTATATAAATGATTCTTATTCAATTGAATCTAATCAATTTTAACTTTCATTGGCGATATTCGACACAAACAAAAATAAGGGTATTAAAAAAATTTGTACGTTTAATTTTTTGTTAAATACAATTTTACTGCAAATCTTTCAATAATTTTGGACAAAATTCAAGTTACAGAGACGACCAGTCAAAGTAATAGCGATATTGGATCTAAAGTTGCCTTTGTAACTTGAGTTTAATATAGTCAATTAGACTTGAATCCATTGAAATACATCAAATTAGGTTTCCTACAAAACAGCGCCTGTTGATTGTTAACACAAATTCAATAAAAATATTAATAGATGATCTAATTCACACATAGTTGTATCACAGATTACATTTCGAAAATATCTTTTACTTCAATTCAAATTTTTTGACGATAAAATTCATCTATTCCAAATATTGTTTACCTAAAAACAAAGCTACTAAACAGAAAGTTGGAGTAAAACAAGTTTTTAGGCTTTCACTATACAATTACATGGACTACTATTAGAAATCTGATTCTTCTAAAACAATAAAAATTTGTTTTTAAACTTTAAAAAATCATATCCAAAACATAAAACCTCTTTTAAATTCATTTGAAATCATTAAAATAATGCAAAATCGTTTTAATGTTGGCCCTTTTACATTTTTGTCCACTTTCTTGACCAAAATAGCAATCCATTTAACTTTATAGTCTAAATTATAGAGAGGCATATCTTTTGAGCTATTCTTCATTAAAAATCGAGTGTTGTTTACTGTTCTTAATTACCTAAGAGAGGTTCTACAAGACCACATTTGTTATGATTCATTCATTTCATACATTATAAAAACTTTTTTTGTTCAAACATACTTTAGTCTTTAATCAATATCATTATTTTTTATTTTCCCTGTATAACATTCATTACTATGAAACTTTGATACTTGATTTTCAGAAATTATTGAATAATATAAATTACATCCACCTTATGAATATAATGGCATTAATTCTGGACTAAAAAATTTATCTAGATAGTTAAAAATATACCCACATAAAAGTATTAAACCGTTTCCCTAATTATCCATTTAAAATTTCACATTTCACCTTGTAGGACCGTTCCCATTCTTAACACTACCTCTCTGATTAAATCAACCGTTTATAATAATATTAATTAACCCTTTCAGGCTACAATTGATTTTTACCCAGCTCGAAGGTCCATGTTTACAGTAATTCCAAGTTAAACATGAGAACGGTTCTTATTATCTATAAAATATTTCAGAGTAAATAATTCATATTTTTTTCGTCGTTCCTGCGACGTAAGCTTTAAATATCTCCTTGTTTCTTTGACAGTGTTTTCTTATCGATGATAACGGCTTCGGATATAAATCGAAAACTCCAATATTTACCAAAAAATGACCATAATTTGTTCTAATTATATTTTTTATTTCGAGATCTTCACTAAAATAAATTTAATTATATAAATGATTAGAAAAATATATTAATAAAAACCTCACCTAATGTTTTCATCAACTCTCTTAACTGTTATCATTAGAGAACAATCTTTGGCTACTGCAGAAATTAAATATGGTATAAAAGTCAAATCAACTTCTTCGTCTCTTCTATTTACGTTACCTAACATCATAATCGTACATTTTAAACAAAAACATTCGTTAGAATTGTTTATTTTATTCAAAAGTAGGTCAATATATTTCCAGTCTTCTAAAACTTCCCTATTGTTTAATAATTTATCGTAATAAACACTTCCTTCAATATCTAACATCTGTATTGATAAAATCTTTTCAAGAACACAGTTTTTTGGTAAAATATGCGCGTTTGAACCTTGGATTATTTTGTTCCATTCACAAAACAGTCGTTCCTCACATCCTTCAGTTAAATTGACATTCATAAAATTCGTTATTAAACATTTCCTCACCAAATTTGAAAATTCCTCTACTAATCTAAAATAAAAAATAAAATATTATTAATTACAAATAAAAAAATATATATTACTTACTTTTGGGACATATCATCCCTATTACCAAAAAAACTTCTAACTATATTTGAGAAATCAGTGGCGGTATGTTCTCCGTAAATTAAAGTCCCATTTTTAAAAATTCTAAAATTATTTTGAGGCACTTGTATTAAGGAATATATGGCACGCATCATCCTAGATTCATTACTAAAATAAAAAATAATAAGCATGAATCTGTTTAAGAATTATTATATACTTACCCCGAAAAAAGATCTTCTGGACAATAATTGCTGAGTACCTTAATTTTTTTTTGTTGCAACTACAATACAATAAAATAAATATAAAATAAATTTAATAATATCATTTGTTACCTTATAATATTGATTCATACAGTAAACACAAGCTGGATAATGTTTTTCACTTAAAGGTCTCCAACCCTGTTTAGGTTTCAGTTCAATAGCAAAAGTATCATCTGCTACATCAAATGGTAAGTAATCATATTCATCTTCAGGTATAAAAGCAAAATCATTAAACAATGATGCCCTACCACATTGTAAGATTTTATGTTTTCTGCGTTCTAAAATGAGCTAATTTGTACTTCAATTGGTCGAGCTTTATAAAATAATTATTAGTTGATGTAAATAAATACCTGGTCTATATCTAACTAGTTCCTCTTCAAGTATTCTAACTTGCTTCCAATTTAAAACAACCTGACAAGCTTCTGACGTATATTTTATTCCTACCAAAGGTCTCATTATGGTGGAATAAAATTTAAGGTCTCGCAATTCTTCCATAATATCTCCACCAGTATACCAGTAAAGCAAATCACTTATCCATTTTAATAACCAACCTATGAAAGATCTGGGACTATCTATTTTTCGTATACGAAGTATTTTTCTCAATTGGGGTAATGATAATACGATATTGCAATTACCTTCGCCTCTGTAAAGCCAATTCGAAGGCATTTCAAACATGGTAAATGATTGATCCCCACTTGAAGGCATTTTTAACGTATGATGGAATACCTACATCAATAAACAATTTGGAATCTTCTGGTTACTTTCTTTTTTAATTACATAATTAAAATTGCACATTTAATTTAAAAATCGTATTACTTTTTTTAAATTGGTTGGTGGAATTATCGCTAAAGGCCATAGAAATACATAGTAAGTGAATGTGCAGAATGAAGTAATCGTTACCATGAAAATATGTACGATAGGATTCTTAAAATTTTATCCACAATAATAATCTTCTATAGTAATTAATATAATATATTTTCAATTCTTATCGACTATCGGGTTGATCATGTTTGTATATTAGTAATTTTCAAAAATGGAAATTTTGTCAGAACATAATTTGCACTAATGACATTATATTAGTGTCTACTGTCAAAAGACTGTCAGCTGGTTACCGAGAACAAGTCAGTCACACTATCGATTGACATCGATCACAAAGCATCGATATTTATCAATAAAATTATTATATATAGTATTTAGGAAATATGAATTTAAAAAATCATTTCAAAAGATTGTCCACTTGCCAACAACAACATAATATTTATTTAAATATCTTCTTTTTCATACATTTGTCATATTCAACCAGTTGATTTTTGTCCTCAGAATTTCTTCTAATCCTCCTCTTTATCTTTTCTAAGAACATTGATGTAAAATACAAACTGAAAATCTAAAAAAATAATCAGTATTATGACGCAATTTAAAGAATCCGGGTCTATTAACTAGTGGCTAAGTTCTCGATACTAAAAAAAATTTTTTCGATACTACTCGACTATATCGACAGCTATCGATGGTTTTCGACCACTACTGTCAATAGTAGTGGTAATTTATGAAACTCGTGGTTAAAAATTATTTTTTGTATTTATTAATTACGTAATCAATGATAATGACCAAATATTAATCAAATAACATCTTTGACTGAAACATTTCGAGTACGGATACAAAGTGTCATAATAAAACAATCGACAATTGATTTTCCAATGTCATAGACTTTATGTCTGCCAAGTTTATTTTTACCCACAATTTTTATATATTTCATAAAAATATAAAGAATACAGCTCTACTATAATCGGTGAGATAGAAATATATGTTTATTAAATGTTATATTTGTAATAGAGAGGAGATTTTGTGGTTGGAAAATGCCTACTAACAATCAGGTTAATAACTATTCAAAGCACTACATCAGCATGTTTTATTTGCGTTATTAATTAATTATTATATTTTCAAATTTCTTCATTCACCACTGCTTTGTAGTTCAAAATGTCATGTGCTGTAGATTCCCTCTTAATTATGTCAATTTATACAATATTTCAACATATGTCAAGATTCTCAGAAAGTTCCATTGGGATGAAACTAATTATTATAATCATGTAAATAATTAATTTTATAATGATATTTTGATTTATGCCATATCATAATTTTGTTATATTGGTGTAATTGTCTTAATTTAAATTTTTGTTGCAATATTACTAAATTTTATTATTTCAACCATATTATAAATGAACAAAATACCAAATGCTGAACGTCTTGGTTGAAAAAACATGTTTTCCAACTCTTAATTTCAGTAATATTAAAGAATATCAGAAATAATTAGTAAATTATAAAAATTACAGATCAACAGAAGACATTGTTAGTGCTTTTTTGTCTTTCAATAGATGTTAACTATCATATTTATGCAAGTAAAGCCTATCAAGCGCTTTGATGTTTTCTGTGATTTTTGTTTTGATTCAAGCTTTGTGCCTATGCATTTTTTTTTTCTACTGTGAAATGTAAGAATTTAAGGTTTTCATTTGACCTCATTTATCTAAGAAATCTTCTGAATTATGATTATGTGTCCTTTTCTCTAACACTCATATCATATAAATAGTTGTTTTTATTGGCCCCCTGATGTATCACATTTTCTGTCAGTCTTTCGTCAGGTGTAGCACAGGCATGAATTTTCAATTAATTTTCTTCTATTTTATATTATATATATATTTTTTATTTTACTAATGTAGTTGTGTAGAAAACACATTTTAAATTAATTTTTAATATTCACAATATTTATTCTAGTTTATGAATGTCATCAACAAGGACTGGAAGTAATGTACCTTATATATGAAAGCAATCAATTTAATTTTAAATGTAGAGTATAAAATTTATTTACCAAATACTAATCACTTTTATTTGAACAATTAAAAATATTAATGATTAGTTGAACTTTTTTAAATATATGTAGGAAATTAATGCAAAAATATTCATGAGAACAATAAATTTAAAATATTAAAAAATTTGATTAAAATTTTCTCTTTCTGGTCCTTGTTCATTCTTTAATAGCTTAATATTTTCAATGTTTATTATTTTTTGTTTCAGTAATTGGGGTCGATTACCAGTGCATGCCGATTAATTTTAGTGTATTGGAAGCTTTATTTATTATACAAACACAATAGGAACACGCATGATATGGCCGCTTATGTAAATCGCACGATATCTTATATGTCTGGTGACGGACCTCATAACAGGCCTCCTGTCACAACAGTTTTAACAGAAAGAGGAAAACGAATACCATTAGATAATTCTCCTTTACAGATATTTGTCAAAGCAAAGAAAAAGATCAATGATATTTTTGGAGAAATTGAAGAATATGTTAAGGATACTGTTGATTATATGCACGGTAAGTGAAAAATTATCACTACATATTATAAAACAATGGTTCGTTCATGATAAATACAGAAATTACTTAATGGATTCTTATACCATTTTCATCATTAGTAAGAGTGATTTCCGAGAAAGGTTATTACTGTCTATAACCAGGTTATCATCTTCATAGAATTAAGAAACCTTTAGTATCTGAATATGAAAACTTTGTTATTGAAATATGTAATTATTTTAATGAATTTTTACACCATTTTCACCATTAGATTGAGAGATTTATGAGAAAGGTTCAGGTAAATTGGTGAAATTTACACTGTCTGATGAACATTTCTATAACCAGGTTATTGTCTTAAGAGACTAGAGAATCTTTTGGTCTCTGGACACGAAAACTTTGTTTTGAAACATGTAATTATCTTAATGAACTTTTACACTATCTTCACCATTAGATTGAGGGACTCATGAGAAATATTTAGGTACATTAGTCTAAATTACACAGTCTGATGGAAGTATCTCTAACCATGTTATCATCTTCAGAGACTTGAGAAACCTTCGGTCTCTGAAGGCATAAATTTGTATCAGAAACTCCAACTTAGTATTCTATGGTATTTATAGAAATTGAGAAAGATGGAAAAATAGTAAATGGTGAAAAAGTTAAAGAAACTGAAGAATTTGTTAATAAAGTACATAGTATAAGAGATGTATTGCAAAGAGATCATATGAAAGTAGCTTTCTTTGGAAGAACCTCAAATGGAAAAAGTTCTGTAATAAATGCTATGCTTAGAGACAAAATATTACCAAGCGGAATTGGACATACCACCAACTGTTTTCTACAGGTAAGTCTTGTTTAATTTCACATATTTTAAATATTAATCTAAAATTATATACAGCTCAATACGATTATTTAAAATGTTTTAAATATAAAATTTCTTTTAGGTGGAAGGCGCACCTTCAGATGAGCCATACTTAGTCTTAGAGGGCTCAGATGAACATTGCGCAGTAGAATCTGTAGGACAATTAGCACATGCATTGTGTAAAGAAAAACTTAACGAATCGTCATTGGTCAAGGTGTTTTGGCCGAAAAATAGGTGCCTTCTACTTCGCGATGATGTTGTATTCGTGGATTCACCTGGAGTAGACGTTACCCCAAATCTTGACGAATGGATCGACAAGCATTGCTTAGATGCAGATGTTTTTGTATTGGTAGCTAATGCCGAATCAACTTTAATGGTGACTGTAAGATAATATAACTCATAATTAATTTTATATTAAAATTTCTTGTAAACATTTTTAGGAAAAGAACTTTTTCCATAAAGTATCGACTAAATTATCAAAACCAAATATATTCATTTTGAATAATAGATGGGACGCTTCAGCTACTGAACCAGAATTTTTAGATCAGGTAAAATTATTTTCATTAAAAGTATTGAACACCTCATTTTACATGCTTTGCACTGCTTATTAGTAAATAGTCCTGTGCTAAAGCATCAATTCATTATTTTTCGTTTTTAATATCATACAGTATTTAACACCTTAAAAGCTGTCACTCTTTTTCTTTTGAATAAGCATTGCAATGAGCAGGAAGAGGTGAGTTGTAATTTGATAACTATGCATGCAGTAACATCGTTTTTTATGAAGGACATTATTGTATAACAATTTTAAGTACTACAACTAAAAAGGGAACTTATATATTGAAATGAAGTTTTTTTTATATTCGATTACGACCATTATGCAGGTAGTTATATGTAGTTGGTTTTGATTTAGGTGAGGAAACAACATCAAGAACGAGCAGTAGATTTTCTAGTAAAAGAATTGAAAGTATGTACGCCGAAGGAAGCAGATGAAAGAATCTTCTTCATTTCGGCGAAGGAAGTATTGCAAGCTAGGATGTCGGAAGGAAAACCAGTTACAATACCATTTACCGAAGGTTTCCAAACTAGATATTTTGAATTTCAAGATTTTGAAAAGAAATTCGAAGAGTGCATCTCCAAATCGGCCGTAAAAACAAAATTCGAACAACATTCTCAAAGAGGAAAATTTATAGCGAAGTAAGTAGACTACAAGAATAAAAAAAAATTGGGTTTTTCATGTTATTTTTTGAATTTCTTTTTATATAGCGAACTACGAGATATATTAGAAAGCATATACTCCGATGCTGTGAGATTGAAAGAAGAAAAATTGGCCAATCGCAAAGAACTTAACGAAAAAATCAATTACACCGAACAACAACTGATGGTGGTCACACAAGAAATGAAGAAAAAAATTCATAGTATGGTAGAAGACGTTGAACAACGGTAAGTAAATAAAATTTGATATTCCATATTTATTGATAAAAAATAATTTTTTTAGTGTTTCTAAAGCTCTTAGTGAAGAAATCCGACGTCTCAATACTCTCGTGGACGATTTTAATTTACCTTTCCATCCTGAACCTTTAGTATTGAACGTATATAAAAAAGAACTTCATCTTCACGTGGAAACAGGCCTAGGTTCTAATCTAAGAGCTCGATTATCTACAGCACTAGCTCTCAATATGGAAGCCAGCCAAAGAGAAATGACGGAAAGAATGGAGGCTCTAATACCAGAAAGTTACAAGACGGGCTCTAATATTGTAACACCCAGAAGAGAACCTTTTGAAATATTATACAGATTGAATTGCGATAATTTGTGTGCGGATTTCCAAGAGGATTTAGAATTCAGGTAAAGCAATGTACTTATACCTAAATTTTAAATCCAAGAGATAATGGTAATAAAGTTCTTTCCCTTGTAACTTGACTTTTACCTATATGATTACACAGCTATTATCTTGTAGTGTTGGAAAAACATGTAAGAAAATGTAAGCAGGGAATTTATTTATTAATAATTTTAGATTTTCATGGGGATTAACGAGTCTAATACAAAAATACGCCGGTAGCGGTGCGAATTTCTTGACTCTAAGAAAAAAAAGAGAAAGTCCTGTTAGTCCCCATATTCCATCCACTCCTACGGACGTCGTAGACGGTAGGCTACTCTATGCTAATACAAGTTTAGACGATTGGTCATTGTTGTCGCGATTAGCCATTATGGGAGCATCTTCTCAAGGAACTATGGGAGGATTATTGATAGGAGGGTTTCTGTTTAAGACCATCGGTTGGAGAATAGTAGCTCTGACAGGTAAGGAAACTAAATCTACTTTTGTATTCTACTGTTTATTAAAGAAAATAAAATGAATGGTTTGAAAAAATATTTAATTTAGCAAAGAAATTGATGAAATATTCACGTTATTGAAATTTGATTTATAAGATAATTATATTTTTAGGTGCTATATACGGTTGTTTGTATCTGTACGAACGTTTAACTTGGACAAACAAAGCAAAAGAAAGATCTTTCAAGAAACAATACGCTCAACACGCCTCTAAAAAACTCAGGATGATCATCGATCTAACGTCCGCTAATTGCAGTCACCAAGTCCAACAAGAATTGAGTAGCACCTTCGCTAGGTAAGTTATTCCAATCCAGGGTCAAGATTTTGACATGACACATGACAAAACACTTGATGGATGACACATGATAGAAAATTTGAAGGATGACACATGATAGATCATTTATAAATGAAAGATGTTACAAAACACTCGATAGAGGATACACAACTTTTGATAAATGACAGAACATTTATTGAGTGACATATGATGCAGAAAATTTGACGGATGACACATGATAGATCATTTTATAAATTTATAAATGACATATAACTCAGAGCATGTAGTTAATCTAGTTCGTGAAGGTAGACTAGATTCTTTTGGTATGAACCTGGTATATTACAATCTGGTGTAACATTATTTTGTTATAAAATGTCAATGATTTACTTTCTTATAAATGTTATTGTCATAATGTAATAGGTAAATTATTTTATTATTTTTTTATTGTAGATTGTGTCAAGTAGTAGATGATGCTACTAGTGTTATGGATAAACAACTTAAAGAATTAGAATCGGAGGTGAATAGT
This sequence comes from Diorhabda carinulata, assembly GCF_026250575.1. Lineage (NCBI taxonomy): Eukaryota > Metazoa > Arthropoda > Insecta > Coleoptera > Chrysomelidae > Diorhabda > Diorhabda carinulata. The sequence continues at coordinate 9,748,158 of NC_079463.1, forward strand.
TTAGAAAACGCGAGCAGTAAGGCTAAAGTATTGAGAAATAAGGCGAATTATTTAGCGCACGAATTGGAATTATTCGAGAAGGCGTATCTTAGGATGAATCATTAAAACTATGTCTACAATTTTTCGATTCACTTAATTTTGTAATTTGTTTGAGTGTAACGTTAAGGTAAACTAACATATTTATAATTATTTGTTTGCTAGATGAAAATTTACCACTTTTTTGTTATAATCGGAATTTCTAACGGAGGAGATATATATATAAAAAAAAACTAATTTTGAATAACTTGTAGCGTGGTGAGTTTTCTTAGTAGTATGATTGAAATACACGTAGCCTAATGTTTAACGTTACATTTAATGAGTATACGCAATTATTATATTACTTTTTATTTGTGATTATACAATAGTTTTTCATTTTTTTTTGAAATGAAATATAAATGACAAGTTACGCGATATTTTGACTTGGTTGTATTGATGATATGTACCACAAAAAATGTATTAATTTCTATATGATGATATGTACAAAAAAAATGTGTTAACTTCTATAAATATCTCAAGAAAGACAAGTTGAGGGAAGAACATCCCTATCTACTCCTGTATTTCTGTGCTATTTTAAATAGATCGGCGTATGTGATGATCAAGCACCTTCTTCACTTTTGCTCCAACCGTTTGTATAGTGAGGATTTTCCAGAACTCTGCAAAATCGCTTTTCTTCAAGTCTCTCTTACTCAACTGTTTGTTTGAGAATTCATCAGAAATGATAGCTGTTGGTGGAGCATATTTTGTAGTATGTTTGTTATAACTTGAAAAGATACTTTTCAACATAATTTTCATCAGACACTTTTCATATTGTCTTGATACCCATTCCAAAATAGGCGTTTTTACGTGGTCACCACTCATCAAATGAAGGAACGTTTGATTACTCTACCTGCAATCCCTAGATTGGGATTTTAGTGAGGGTAATCAAGTTGTTCCCAACCAAATGCTGTGATCAGATCATGAGTTTGAGTAAACGCATATTGACAGGCATTATCATGAAGCAAAATTATGTCATAATGTCACAATGTAGGTCGTTTTTAGACCTTCAGCATAAAGAAAACTCTAATGACATACAGAATTTCGTAATCAGTAAGACAATTGAACCATATGCAGTGCTTACATAACGTGTCTCGTACTTTTTCTCTTCCTTAGTGTCTAGGCCTCTTTTTTTGATTTCTAAAAACTTTTTCTTTTACTTGGTAGCACTATTTCCGACCAAAAAATTTTATTAATACATTTTTGAACCACCAATCATGGAGAATGTATCCGTAAGGTGGTTCTATGAGGATATTTAGAGAATGTAGTAACTACTAGTTCGTTAAGATATAAAAGGACGGCCAAAATATGATGGGTTTTGTTAGTATTGAGGGTTAATTTCTTATGGGGTGAGTAGATCTATAGAAACAAACCAAAATTAATCACCAAAGTGTACTAACTTTAATATATTTCGAGCTTTCGAATAATTATCTTTTCATCATCTGAGACTGAAATTATGATCAAGTACAATATAGGAATATGTATAAATGTATAACAATAAGTAAATATATAAGTAAATTTTATTATTGTTATACATTTATACATATTCCTATATTGTACTTGACTTTAATTTTAGTATGAATACATAAGTATTCGAAAGCTAGGAATATATCAAAGTTAGTACACCTTGGTGTTTAATTTTGCCATATTTCCACTACGAAAACGCTTTTATAAATGATGAAAAATTACTACTCACCCTATGTGGTAATTCACGACATTTTTTCTTAATATTTAATATATTTAATATATTCGAGTTGAAAAATATAATATATTCATATTCTGATATTTTTTTGCGAAACTGATCCCCACGTTTTATTATTTTGATATAACGATGTTAGGGGGTGAATATATCGTTTCTGAGTAGCCAATTATATTATTTGTGAATTTGTTGTTATGTAAATAAAACAATTATTGTTTGTTTTTACAATTAGTTTTATTTCATCCAGGTAACAAAAATATAATTCGTAACGTTAAAATAATTATCTACAAATACTGATTGTTTTTACTAAAATACTAAAACTGAAAACATTGTAAGTTATTATAATGGATATAACATTATGAACATTATTATTATTATTAATTTATTATTATTACCAATCGAGTTTTATTGCTTCTTTTGACCATTTGTATATACCACCTCGTTTTTTGAACATTCCTTCGTCGAATCCAGAAAATTTTAATGCATTAGATACACCAATGTCTAATATCGATTTTGATGGACGTTTCAAACCAGATGTACAATCCAAAAACCGTAACTAAAAATTTCCCTTGTTCATTTAATAAATAAACACATATCGTCAATTTAAATTTACTATTCTAGGAATTTGCAAATCGTGCTATTAACTCATTTAATCATTTTTATAAAAGTAGGTGTAAGTAGGAGTAACAGCAACAAGTAAAGAAGACGAAATTAAAGAAATCGATAAAAGATTGGCAATAAAACAGTTAATCCTCTAGAAAATCTAGTAAGGTCCAAAGGTATCTCAAGGGTAACGAAGCCTAGAATTTACAGGATAGTTCAACAACCTATGGTGTTATATGGTAGTGATTGTTGTGTCATGAAGGAGGAAAACAGGGGAGAGAGGGGTGTTTACAACTGTTAAAAGTGTTGAAAGAATTTTATGAAATGCTCATAAAAAAGTGTATTGAAAAAAATAAGCAGTTCCCAGAAGTACTTTTGGAACAAAGAAAAGGAAACTACACAACAATCAGGACATTCAAGTGACAATGTTGTCACTGTCACTTGGGATACATGTTGATAGAACAGTCTATTTAATTGAAGTGAATTGCAAAATAAATAATTTCCGGCACATTTGAGTTCTTTCCGTACCCTAAACCTTAACCACAAAAATTATCTGACGTTTTTGAAGACAGCCTATCAATATTTTATTCTTATAAATTGAAGTTTCGATAAAATATTATCAATAAATACTTACATATTCGTCTAATATCAAATAGCTATTTTGCATTTTTGTATTAGATTCCGGTACCAAACATTCAACTTTTTTATGTCGTTCTAAAAATTCATTAAACTCGCTTTCTGATATATAAAAACGTTCTGCATTACGCAAGGCGTCCGGACCAACGTTTTCACCCTCTAATAATAAACATTGAAATACTTTCCATCTACAACAAACAAAATCGAAATATAAAATGTTTCCTACAATTCCGACACCACTGGTATATATTCCAATAATTTTCTTCTTATTTCTTATAACTTTTTATTTGTTTTTGATGATGATTTTTCTTGATAGAAAATCAAGTTAAAATATTATTTTTCATATGAAAATTTCACGAAAAAAATATTCCAATGATTACGTACAGATTGTGATTAAAATGTCAAATACACATCTTTTTGTCCACAAGTGGTAAATCAAGAAATATTACAGGGAACCTACTGTGATCATAATTTGAATCAACTGACGTTCGGTGACTAAATGAAGGTGTCATAAGATAGGATCCTTTCACTTCGTTTGTTTTTGATTTTTTGACCCCACTAAACCTACCTTATGGGATTTAGTTTTATAATTTGTTCACTCATGTCTTCATTTTTGTTGTAAGTATTTACAACAGTATTAATTTTAAACAATACATCGTATTTTTGACACCATTGTTGTACTTTCATTAGTTGGTCGACATGATTTTTATTTTTTTGTCCTCTTCCGATAATCTGAAAATTTACATTTTCACAACCATGCAAAAAACATGTACAAAAGTTTCGTTTACAGTATATGGGTGATTCCATTATAACTGTGATATTCAATGTCCTGTATTGTTTTTTTGTACTAGTCATTAATTAATAATCAATTAATAAAAATTTTGTGTTAATTGAATAATTCTTAAGATATTTAAACATTATTTTTATACAATATAACTTGCCACTTAAAGAAAACTTATACTACATCACTTGAATGTCAGTACCGTGTCATGTCCATTCCTAGAATTTACCGATAAATTATTAATTTTTTTTGTCGTAACAAATGATTTAAACTAATTACCTTATAAATTCTAATGTTTATGATCAAACTGAGGAAAATTGATGCACTTGTTGTTTAATATCTTAAGTTACCATGTCAGTACCGTGTCATGTCCATTCCTAGAATTTACCGATAAATTATTAATTTTTTTTGTCGTAACAAATGATTTACACTAATTACCTTATAAATTCTAATGTTTATGATCAAACTGAGGAAAATTGATGCACTTGTTGTTTAATATCTTAAGTTACCATGTCAGTACCGTGGATAAATGAGTCAGTACCGTGGAACTCAAAATCCGACATTTGTGTCTTGCTCGTGATACTTTGAAGTTGTAGTAAATTCCTCTTAGAGTTTTATTTTTACAGTAAAATAGATGAATAATATGCATAAAAAAGTTAGAAAAGTTAAATTTTAAAATCTTGAAATTTTGAATACAAAAAATCACAGTTAGAACGGAATCACCCATATATATCAATAGGAAGTTTCGTTTCCTATGCCAGATTATTTTATATGCTGATAATGAAATACATTTCCACTTACTTTTAATCTAATGTTTCCACTTGAAAAATATTTACCTTATTGGTTTCTTCATTGAAAGAATCGCACGAAATTGCTATAATATCTAAGTATTCTCCATATTTTTCAAACCAATTCTCTTTAATCAATGATCCATTGGATACAATAGTAACAGATTCTAGTTTCAGATCTTTTTTACAATATTTCACCATTTCTCCTAAATGTTTTCCTCGATCTGGTAAAAAAGGTTCTCCTCCACTAAAATTAATCTTTTTCATACCTAAAATTAGATCTTTCTGAATATCCATTTCAAAATAATGTTTATAAAGCACAGAAGCTGCTTCATTTATCATTCAAATTTTGTTAAAAGTAATAATAAGTTGTTATTTACATTTTCTTGTTTAATTGTGAGTAAATCCAGATTCTCGCTATATAATGTTGTGGTCCTTAAACTATCTTAAATCCTTTTCTGACTTCAAACACTTCAGCCACAATAATATAATAATTTATATAATAACAATAACCATTGTAAATCGTGTAAATACGAACTTGAAAATATATAAAAAAAATACGTACCAGCTTCTTCCAACATTTTCAATCCTTTTTTAGCATCTTCCAAATTTAACATGAATGAAGTTTTCGCAGTATGGAAACAAAAACCGCATTTGTAATTACACAACCTTGTAAAATGATAATTGACACTAGTAGGAATCAAATTTTCATTTTTCATATTATTTTCCGGAATTGTACGATCATTATTATCTTTTTGTTCACTAAAAATGATATTTCTTAATTCCATCCAAATAATTTTATTTTTAATAATAAAAAATATTAATATGATTATTAAAAAAATGATGTATAACATTTTTTTTACGACTTGCACTTTACATCGATAGATAAAATCAACTGTTTGTCGGCAAATTGGTTGCGTCCGATTTATATACATATTATCAGTGAAACCCGCACACTCAGCATGAATCTACGTGAATCCCAGAAGCTCTCTATTTTTAGTATCACGTTTGTAAATTATTTTGTTGTTAAAATGTTTATACCTCATCTAAATACGTTGGAAGTGTTTTCGTTTAACAAAATACAGGATGAATCGTAAGTAATAATTCGGGAAAACAAACTTTTACAATATAAAAAATTCTGATGAAGATGTTAGTATGTAATTTCGAATGTTGTTGAGGACTCAAGAAAAGTGCACAAGCGTTTTTTAAAATAAGAGAATCTCAGAAAAGCTATTAGTTTCACCGAAAAAAACTTCATTAAGGGGAGAAAAGTGATGAAAATTAGATTTTCAGGAAAACCATTGCCCAGACTCAAAGACAGATATGATTTTCGGGGAATCTCCACAAAAAAATACATGATACCATGTGAATTTTTAAATACTTTTGCAGTTGTGATTTGCTTAGCTAGCGGTTTCAATGAATATCTGATTTCAATACCAGTTGATAAAAAAATTTTGGACTAACTCTTGAGTCTAGGCAACCAATCATACATAGTAGTGTAGAATTGATTGCCGAATTACAGGCGCGTCGATAATACTTTCCGTAGGAATCAAACAGCGATTTTAGAATGTAATTCTTTCAATATCTGGGGTTTTTCCTATTTCCTATTGAGCGATCGATAACTTATCATACTATCTAGAAGTACTTGACATTTGGAATTTATTAGCATCTATTCACTATGAAAAAGTCTAGATATTATATTTTTATAAAATTAAAATGTTTTTACACCCACTGTCCAATCCATCCTAGTTTAAACGCCAGTTTAATTGTTTATAAACAACTTCTGTAAGGAATGAAAGACCAAATATAAGGAGATGGGAAAGGATCTGAATAGCTGTAACCGGTTGAAAGTGACGCACAGAGCAAAACAAAGATTATAAATTTGATAGTCCAGTCCAGGAGTTTGAATACCTGGAAGTGACAGTGATAAACGTTTGGAGCCCCAAGAGGACCATTAAGATCAAAAAATATTTCAAGAGCCGCCAAGTTACGCATTTACAAGATAGTTATACAACCAACGGTGTCCTATGGCAGTGAGTGTTGGATCATGAACAAAAAAGAACAAAACAAAATAAACTTTTCGGAGGAGTGCGAGAGCAGAACGCGTAGAGAAAAATAACGAATGCAGAGATCGAAGTATTGTATGGTCAAGCTGAGATGGGATTTGTGGTCAGAGCCAAAAGACTCCGTTGGATGGGGAATATAGCTAGAATGGACGAAGACAGTTGGGTGGAAAGATCCTTGTTAAGGGGATAAGCAGGTAGAGAAGATTTAGAAATAATATGAAGAGAGAACTAGCATGAAGCAGCCATGAAGAAAAATAGAGGAAAGGCCTTGGGCCTATAAGGCCTGTTGTGCTATTTATATATATGAATAAAATGAACTTATATGGTTTTTGTTTTGAAATGTTGTCTCCCTGAGCTACAAAAAAGAAATAAAGAATCGGTGTGGATTTTTTTGATCTTAGTGATAGATAAAGGGATGAAAATAATACCGCGCAAGTAAATATGTACTGTGTTTATTTAAAGTCTAGTTTTGTACTAAATATATATAATATATAAGTACCCTATATAAAAATACATCACTCTACACACAGTTCAATTATAGACATCGTTATATGAGTAGTCTAAAATATGTTACGCGATTGACTACTAAACCATTGAAATTTTAATGTACAGTTAGTTATATCATCGAGAAAATTCGTTAAAAATTCTATCAATGGTCTAAATAAGATATACAAGATCTTTTATATCGAATCAAACCATATTTAAACACGTGGGATGAAGAATATAATTACGATATAAGATATAAGAATAGAAAGGTAAGTTTTATTTATTTTATTTTTTTCAGTGTATTATAGCAAAAGGTATTTTAATTATATTTTAAAACAATATGGTACAGGTAATTGTACTAGTGATAAAAAGGGTGTTGAGGTTTGAAAGAAGCTGAGAAACATCATATTGTATTTTAATTTTAATTATTCTATTCTCTTCACTAGATTTTCGTTTCTTAGACTCTTTTATGTTTATTTGTTGCTAAATTATCTTGCGTTAATCCATTAGGTCGAAACGACAATTTTTTTTACCTGTTGTTACTAATTTTCTATCAAAAGAGATCTGATATCAAGACAATTTAGCAATAAATATAAGGTGTCTCAAAAGAAACTTATTGCGTGAACGCAGCTATTCCAAGGCTTTTGAGAATTTAGGCGCTGTGTCATCGTGATTTTTACAAACATTGTAGAAAATACGTCATTTAAATGATGCGCTAATTATTAAAAGAGTCGAGAAGTTTGGAGAGACTAGATCAATACTGGATTAATCAAAATCCGGGCGTCCAAGATCTTTTAGAACGGTAGAAAACGTAGACCAGCCTGACATCCATTCGGAATCACGCTGTTAATTTAAATGTGCATAGATCATCATTATTTTGCATTTTTACACAAAGATTTGATTACAACATTTAGTTGGTGCAAGAATTGAAGCAGCCCCATGATGCTGGTCAGAAGCTTTACTATATAAACTAGATGATTAAACGGTTTCCAACGTTTACCCACATCTTATTTTCGGTTGAAGCTCATTTCCACCTTAAAAGACCCAAATAACAAAAATTGTCGTTACTGGAGCGTAACCAATTCAAAATACAAATATTAGAAACCCCTAATGACGTAAAATGACTGTATAAGGTGAGATGTCGGTGCGAGGAATTATTGATGCACAGTTATAATGAAAAGACTTCTTCGTGTCTGAACTGCAACAGGTTATAACCAAAGAATATTGTTCCAGCAAGAAGAAGCAACTCCACATACGTTCCAATAGAACTCTACAACGAATTAGTGAAATTTTTCCTGGTAAATCGATAACCAAGAAAGATCTCATAAGTTGGCCTTCCGATTTAACACCTATGGACATTTTCCTGCGGCGCGGTTAGATTTTCGGTTAATTTAATGTCCAAACAACGGGGCGAGTAGTTTAGTTTTCTAATACCACTGTATTAGAAAGTACACAACTTATACAGCATATGATTCAAGTTTGAGGAAGCCACGTTGTTGAACATGCAAGGCAAAGACCGTTCCATCTGCAGGCAAGGTCATGGCGTTGTTTGTTTGGTATGCGCCGCATTTGGCTAAGAAGAAAGTGTTGTTTCAACAAGACAATGCGCCAGCTCACACATCCGCTATTCCAATGGCCAAAAATAAATGAATAAAAATTTGAATTGCTATCTTACGCACTCTATTAGCCATATTTAGCCCTCACGGATTATTTTCTGTTTCCAGACTTGAAAAATTTTTTGTGTTTTCTTTGTTGGGCTTGGTACTATCCTTGTAAATAAAAAAAAAAGTGAAGTAACTATGAAATTTTGTTTGTAAATGCATTTATTATACGAAAAAGATTTCTAATATATTTAAAAACCGAATTTAATCTTCTAAAATGTCACCTTCCAAAATGAGAATGTAAATAGGTTGATTCGATATATATATATATATATAAATAGTTGAAATAGACAAACTTTCATTTCCCATATTGCGAATACAAATTGTAAGTAAGACACAATTAGAAGATTTAAATAAATAAAAGTTACTACTGCGTAGAAAATGAAAGATTTTTTTTTAATATAAGTACGGAATAATTTCGTAAATATATTTGATTGTAGTGACTACCATTTTCTTTTTTGGGGTTTGAAAACCATAATTTTGTACCCAATTATTCGTAGAAGCTATTTCACCTGTATTATCAACACTTTGTTATCTAGTTGGTATTTACGAAGTTACCTACACTTTTAAATAAAATTATTATTAAAACTAGAAAAACTTTCTAATATTTTTATATCACATTGTACATACACTGTACCACTAATAATTCGTTTGATTTCCATGAATAAATTCAGTTAGTGGAGACATTTAGAAGTACATAGAAAAGGTTATATTTGAAATAGTTTTTCCATAACGTTGATGGGAAAATAAAGAATTTATTTTTTAAAATATAAATAATAAAATAAATCGGCTCCTAATTATTAAGCATTGTATGTACTTTGATGTTAGATCGATTTTTCAATTTTAAAACAAAGAAGATTGAAAAAATATCATTTGAGAGCCACATTGTAGTTTGAGACAAATTTGTAGTAAATTATTTGTTATAAAAATGAATAAAATGAAACAAAGATATTGGCGGGTTCATAATGCAAATTCTAGAGAATGGATTTTTTGAAATATGTTCAGGGGTTCCCCCTGAATGTAAATCCACGTTTTATCGAATATCTAGCGAACCGCGCATCGTACGACAAAAATAGTGGAAATCATTTTTATGAATAATAATTTTTGCCATCTTTTTTATTTGGAAGTTTTTTTTGTATAACGCATAGGTTTTTAATTATAGTGCTCCAAACTTTTCACTATATGGTTTTTGCTAAATATATAGTTAACGGTTCATGATAAATAAAAAATGGTGGTAACTGAATTTGTAGAGAATGAAATTTCTTATAATTTTCATTAAAAACTTTTTCCATCAACCAGGCCCTTGGCATAATTATCAAAATTTTTGTTTCATTATATGATAAACAACGATGAGTTTCATTATCTGAATTAAATTGAAGCAGATTATATTAATTGAAATATGATGATGGGCAATATTATAAAAAAACTAGTTCATATAAAACTTGTTTATCGACTCCACTAATCACTATACGAAATATTTTCGTTTTCGATAAGAGAAGAAAAATATATTTACAGTCTTATCAAACTAAGCTCGATCTAATTCTAACGGAACAATATCTATTATTTGTCTTTGATGATAATTTTTTGATAATAAATAATTTACAAATATTCTCTCCTAATTGAGATTATATAAATGTACATATACACAAGAAAAAAATACATAAATTTAAAAAAAACCTGAATACAGTGTTTACCAACATTCACTACGCTATTATTGTATTTGATGCGTGTTTCGAATACAAATTTATCGTCTTCAGAGACCGTTGGTGGAGTAAGAAACATCACTTGAAAATGAAGTACAAATACGAGGTTTGTTCGGAAAATACGTATAAAAGTTGAATAATAACTTTCTTTCACAATATGCACTGCTGCTGTAACCATTCTCATCAACGCTCGAGTCAAAACGCTCTGCGTTTAAATAGGACTGAACGGTAGTTTGTTGAAACTTACTTTTCTTCACCTGCCGCCTACATGGACCTCTCTGTGGTCGAGAAACAACGCATCAACAAAAAATGAGATTTTTTAGTGTTTGCAACAAATCTACGTAGACAATTCTCTGAAGGAACCAACCGTTAACAAGAGGTTATAAAGGTTCTGAAAAACCGAGAAATGAGGGTCCAGGACGCCCGGCGACATCGAGTTCTGATGAAAACGGATTCGGGCTTGTGCAGATTAAGAGCTTCTCTCTGAAGCTTCGAAGCTCTTGACACCAGAACAGAAAGCAAAAAGGTTTTAATGTTTTGAAACTTGGTTGGAAGCAGATAAAAAAAACGACTTTCTTAATCAAGTCATTACCGGAGACGACTCCTGATTTTACGAATTCGATGTGTAGCTCAAATCTCAAAGCAAGGAATGAAAATCAAGGTCCAAAGTGAAGGAAAAGTTGATTTTTTTCTTTGATTGCAGGGGAACGGCTAAAAATGAACGGAAATTTTTGCCTTGAAGGATTGAGACGTCCCAGAGCTCGTGTAGCCAAAGTTAGAACGGATTTGGCACAAGGAAGCAGGTAGGTCTTTCAACACGACAAGACTCTCGATAATACTGTCAGATCACCCGATTTAGCCCCTTGTGACTTCTTTTTGTTCCAGAAATGCAAAATAGCGCATCGAAAGCGGCACTTTGGAAATGTGGAGGCCATCAAGGGAGAAACTAAACGGCAACTAAACGTAATCGTATAATTGTGAAAATGAAGTTCTATACGTATTTTTCGGATAAACCTCGTATATACATATCGATTTACAACGTTTTCCAACGTCTCCCAATCTCTAACCGATATTTAGTTCGTTCTTTCTCCTACAATTCCTTATCTACGCCTTCTCTCCAGCGTCGTCGTGGTCTTCCTCTTCTTCTTTTTTTTTGTCCACTTGAGATATTTTGTGTCTTACTCCCATTCTTGTCTTGGATTTAGCCACTGCTTTTCCCCAGAAGTTCAAGTAGAATATCGAAACTTCAAATAGAACTAGGGAACTAATAGTTTATAATTCTTTTAAACAAAACACCCTGTAATTTAGATTGGATATTTTGTGCTCAAAATTTAACAGTAAAAATGTTATTAATAAAAATTTTGGTATTATAGAAGATTATGTTGATTTTTAAAGTATTTTTGCGAAAATTGTTGTAGTGGTTAGTGAACTTTGTATTCAGTATCAATATAACCAACTTTGTACTGGTTATAAACAAGTTATAAACAATATTTTCAAAACAGATGTTAGTCTTAGGCATATGATAGAAATTTAGCAGCAGGGGGTTACCAAAACTTTCAATATTTTGATATAACAGAAAACTTTCTTGAAAATTAAGAGACTCACATAATATAAGACTATAAAAATGTACAGTGTTAAAATAACAAATAATTTTGCAATCACAGGAGTAACAAAACGAGCTTTTAAGGAAGGAAAAATAGACTAGAAAATAAAAATTTGATGAGGAAAATGTTTTCTTGTATTATATTTGCAAAATAAATTCGTTTTCCTTTTCAATTTTATTAGGTATAAATAAATTTAATATACAATCGACACCCTGTAGATATTAGATAGGACGTTTAAGTAGGTTTTTTTGTTGAAATAGACGGTACCAATATTAATAGATATATAAATAAATAATAATAGTTACATGCATTACAAATTACAAAATTTACAATCAGTACAAGAAATAAAATAATATTTTTATTATTATTAAGCTACATAGGTCAGGTACCAGTCGATTTCCCGTGGAATTTTGATAATCAATCATAACCTTCAAAATCTACCCTGTGCAGAAGGATGCTTTTCCCCTGGGGGTGAAAGCCACTCTAGCTTAGAGATGAGAATTTATTTCATCAAAATAATTTCGTAGGTCGATAGATTGACTAATTCCAAGCAACTTTTCTCTACAAGGTTTTTTTTCTTAAGTTGGCTCATTTTTCATTCATTTTAATGTTTTTCATGTATATCTTGTAGTTAATAACAAAACAAAGAGATCCATTTCTAAAGGACCTCTGTAAATTCAATAAAAACTGAGTTATTGCTCGTTGAAGGATGGCTATTTTTGGAGAACCTCGAAATTGAAAACTTTGTTGGCTCATTTTTCATTAAGAAAACGCATATTTTTTAACGTTTTTCATGAATATCTTGTAGTTAATAGAAAAACAAAGAGATTCATTTCTAAAGGACCTCTGTAAATTCAATAAAAACTGAGTTATTGCTCGTTGAAGGGTGGCTATTTTTGGAGAACCTCGATATTGAAAACTTTATTTATGTATTATTGATATGATCCATGTGATTTGATCGGTTTTGAATGCTTATTTAAGAAAAAATAATTGATTAAATTGACCACTGCATTTCCGTAATCTTGAAAAAAAATGAATTTTTCTCAAATAAACCAAAACCTATTCATATTATGACAAAATGTATTAAATACGAGTATTAATTTTAGAGTTTTTCTTACCAAAAATTTTGAGCCTTTTTAAATTTATGTATCATGAAAATTGAACGATATACATTATTCAAAGTTTGCATTCGCGTACCAACCAAACCCCTGTACCCTTTTCGAAACCGGGCGTTGAAAAAAGTTTTAACTGAAATGACAATGAAGTGCTTGAACTCCCCTACAAAATCCTTTTTTAAAACAGTTTCTAGCTTGAAAAGTCAGCTATTGAGTTATTGTCGAAAAACCAACTACTTTTTTTTTCAAAATTTCAGAGCACGATATTACAGCATTGGAAAAAGAAAAACGTGTAGCATATATAATCGAGCCACAGCAGGCCCGAACGAGAAGAGAAGATATTGATGAAATATGATAAATCAAAATTGTTTTTTATATTATTTTCTAAATAAAAAATTTCATTGATTTTAAAAAATTTTCATTTTTTTATTATTTCGGTAGAAAAATTTTGGTTATTGAAGGTGGGTTTCATAAGGGTTGAAATATTTAAAAAGCAACACTTCTTAAAAGTACTGACGAAATATTTTCAATTCGATATAAATACACTTTTGAATAATTTTTAATTATAAAACCATCGTTGAGATTATTTTTCAACTTTTCATATGATTAGGGGATGATTTTGAGGTGTTGCATGAATCATGAATCTGATTTATCATAAACGTGTCTGAGAATGTCAACTAATTTACTTCATTTTACCCGAAACATGCATAAAATCTGAGATTTTAAATGTTTTTTAAATAATGGGTAGTTTACACCCCCAAAATATAAATAGCCCGGTTCGGCATAGAGAAGACTTCGTAGAAGAGGGTAAGTAGAGCTTGAATTAAAATTTTCATGAAAATCGAGAAAAACCTGTCAATATTACTAACCTCAGAGAATTTTATTTGGAGTGGTTGCATGAGTACGATTAATATCATAAACTTGTTTGAGAACATCAACAAATCTACGAATAATTCATTCAAACTTTATTTTACTCAAATATATGCTACAATCGACACAGGGTAGATTTTGAATAAAGGGGTGAGTAGAGTTTAAAACCAAATTTTCATGAAAATCGACGTTGATTAAAAATATTCCACAGTTTTAACGTTTTTTACCGCTGGTTCCTGGCCTAATATACATATATTATTATCCAATTGAATTGGCAAGCGTTTGAAAATAAAATTGATTTTGAAATAATAAAAAAAAAATCCGGTTCCTTATCAATTCATAAATAAATCAAAATTGGAATGATGCAACCTCGCTATTATTTATATGATTTTACAACAAATACAGGATAAAAATTAATAACTTGTTGGTATATGTAGAATTCAACTCTGTTGATATATTTTTTGATTTTAAACAAAAAAGTTTCATTTAAAAAATTCGATTTATGAAACTTTCCTAATACGTACATCACTGTAATTATGGTTAATAAGTTAACAAATAATCGTAAATAGTTTGGCAACTTTTTCCATGAATAAAAATTGATTCCAAATAAAAAAAAAAGATCACATTTATACGAGGGTTGTACTCAAGTTTTGAGAAATGGCAACATTACCATCATAAAGTTTGACATTTTTAATGGCGAACTACTTAGAACGTGTTTCAAACGATTGTTATTTGAGTTACGTGAAATATTCATCTTGATCAACAAATATAATTAAATCTTGAAGATTTTCTATGACTTACAACGTGGATTAAATCAACAGCAGTGTGCAATCAAGTCGTGTCGACTTTTGGTGATGAAGAACCATCTCCTACCACCGTGTTTCGCTGGTCGCACTTCACAACATGGATTATGCGAAGGACGTCCAAAATCGGCTGTTTTTCAAGAAAAACATCGATGCTGTGCGTAAACTGGTATTGCAAGTTAATCATGTGACATATCGCGAGATTGAGGCATACTTGTATATTAGTTCCACTCGCATACATTCAATAGTCCACGAACATTTCGCTCTCGAAAAGATTTGTTCGCGTTGGATAACCCATAATTTGACAATCGCTCAGAAAAAAACGAGACAAATCCAACAAGAGTTGTTTGCACACGAAGCACTTCGAAGCAAATTGTGGCCAGTTTTTTCAGAATAACTGGACTTGTCGCCACTGTCGCAATGTAGAATGGTCAATTCCGATTGGTACACCAGCATTTGTTTGCCAGAAGTGTTCGACAAAATCAATGAAACCAATCGCAGAAGACGAATAATTCTCAACCACGACAATACGAGCTCACACATAGCAGTTCAACCCAACGATTTCTTATTATTCTCGCAGATCAAAAATAAATTACGAGGCCAACGTCTTTGTACATCTGAAGAAGCGGTTGATGCGTTCAAATCACATGTTTTGGAGGTACCTCAACCAAAACTTAAGTAATTACCCTCGTATACCAACAGTAAGAAATCGAGTTGTTTTCAGAGAAAAAATAGTTCTACAAAGTATCAAACAAAGAATGACCCATTAATGAATTTGGCGCCATTACAAGAACACGATAAACGAGTTCTTGTAGCGTTCGGATTGGATGGGATGGAACGTACCAAAACCAATAATTCAAAAAAGCGAGATTGGATCAATTTTTCTTATTTATAAAATCAAACTCGTTAAGTAATCACGCGTTCTACGTCTTCTTTAACTTCGTGAATTCCTTCTTCGGGAGTATCTTCGATTGAACAGCTCGTCGCACTCAATTCATCCAAAAAATCGAACGACGCGACTGCTTCTCTCTCTTTGGTGCCGTATCGAACAAAAAAATCCGATCTACCAATAATTGTTGGTCTGTAAATGGGCACACCAGCTCTGACGACGGCTAATTCGGGCCTGGTGGCGTTGGCTACAAGCATTTTTTCACACTGTAGTCTCCGTCATTGGGGTGCATGGTGCCGAAGTGGAAGCTTTAAAATCCCCAACATTTTTACTGAAATACCCTTGCTTTTTTGCACGGGTGCTGTCAGTTTGGGAGTTTTGCTTACTGATCAAAATCAAATGGAACGTTTTATTATGATTATTTTGGATACAAATGTGTATAAACAATAATCGATTAGAAAACAAATGGATTGAAAATCGATTTGTATCGACACTAGAAATGGATTGGGATGGAGAAAATTTGAATTTCTGAATTTATTCCAAAAGATAAACTCTGTGTATTCACATCAATCGAAGCCGTTAAATTATTCAACTTTACCCAATCCTGTACCCAAAATAATTCGATGACTTTATAAGTTTTCAAATAATTAAAGTCAAAAAAACTTGTTTAAAAAAAGTAATGAAAAATGAATGAATCTAATATACATTTTGTCACTATTTATAAAGTTCGATAAACGTGTTTAGTTTATTAATAGTCACACTGAGGATCTTTCTGAAAATTTATCTACGTTGCTAAATTTTTAGATATGCTTACAACACGTTTTTAAATAAAACAAACCGTGAAGACACATTGTACATTAATGTTTTAATTTACATCCATTGATAAAAATAATTTATAGCGTCAAAATGTTATATTTGGCATATTTTATGAAGAATGCAGGCATAAATCAGTAAACAAACTCATAAAGTGTAATAGAATGATATATAAGGTGTCTAGGAACTTGATATCAATATTTTGAAAGAGATTAAAAGTAATCAAAGTGAAGTTAGAATGTATTATCGTCTAAACTCTAGAAAATGATTATTAAATAGTGGACCCATGAATTCAATCTTCTTTAAAAGAAAGAACCAATTTTAAAACATCACAATTCTATACTAATTTTTTTTACCAGAAGATGAATACATAAGTGTTCGAATGCTTGGAATATATTGGAGTTAGTACACTTTGATGTTTAATTTTGCCATATTTCCACTTAATTCCGCTTTATTAGACCATTAATGATGTACTCATCTGAAGCAACGACACTATAAAGGAGAAATATTGAGAAGAACAAAAAGGAAGATAATCAGAACAATTAGTGAAGGGGAATATAGAATATGAACGAGCCGAGAATTAACTGCCGGGCTCAGCAGAGAAGATGTTGTAAAAAAATCAAAACCCACCGAGTTAAGTGATTGGGGCATGTATGGGGAAAAGAAACAAAATCTATAACATTCAATATGATACCATTGGATCGCGGTAGTAAAAAATCCCCATTAGGATTGTTGATCCATTATTATAATAATATTTTGATCTCTTTTATTTGCTCCCAAAATGTTGTCAATAAGTTTCTGTACACACTGTATACGTGACAAGTGAAATGTATTTAGAATATAAAAGATTATAGTGAAAATAAAACTGTGATACTATTTTTAGAACCGAAAATATATAAAAAAATTAAAATATTGACCATTCAGAATAAACGATATTATATAGTGATAGAACGTACTTCAGTAAAATGTTCGGGATTGCCGTGTTTTATTGACAATATTAAAAAAAATTATATTTAAACGTGCAGTTAGTTGAAGAAAAAAAAACTAAAAGAATCAATTTTTATATAGAACAGTAAGTGAATATGCCATAATTTTTTTACTTCACTCTTGAGTCAAACACTTTATCAACAAACCTCGTATGGGGCTCAGAAAAATTGGTAGCTGATGATTGCATTCGAGATCACGGAATAAAAAAAAATTGTAGAATAATTTGAAAACGTGTCAAATTGCTTATTTTTGAAATAATCGATGCGATTCGATTTGATTTTTTTTCCAAAACGCTTAGAAATGGGTATTGGGAATTTTCACATGCTAAGAAGTTACATAATCCGTACAGAATGGAAAAATACCCGCTTTAATTCCGTCAATATTGAATGTTAAATTTGTACGGGTGGGTGGGTTGTTCGGGATTTTTGTTTTTACAATATCGATTTATTTGAATTGTTATTAGTTTCCATTTTTAATTTGGGTATTCTATACAGTTTAATTTCATTATAAAATCTGCAATATCATTTAATAAAACAATTTCATCGTATGATTCAAATGAAATAGATTAACGTGGCAAATTTAATTTATACACCCAATAAAAATTGGGTGTAGTCCGTTCATTTAACATTATTGGCGGCATAATTCACAAAACACGTTCTGTACTTAAATTGATTTAAAACACTAAAGTAACGCTCTGAATTAATAAAAAAAAATTGTTAATGAAAATCTTGATATTATACTAATAATATAAGCTGTATCAAATACTATTGATATAAAGGATGTCCCAAAATTAACGCCATTTATGCAGTAAAATGTTCAGAACTTAGAATAAAACTGATCGTTTAGGGTTGGTCAAAATGGAGCGTTACACCATAGAACAATATGTTATTGAGTAAAATTTCAAAAATAATGGAAGCTTGGCGACCGCATTTCGAAAATTTCATAGAAAATATGGTCGGAATAGTGTTGGAACTTCATCAACTGGAGATGCCAAGCCCACTAATCGTCCAAAAAGAAGTAGTTTAAATGTCAATATCGAAGCAGTGTGTGAGACAATCCAGGAATCTCCAGTCGGCGTCGTGGACAAGCTCTTACTAAAGATCTGCAAATCCATGCTTAAAAAAATCAATTAACACAACAAGTGACCTCAACAGCGAAGAAAGTTTCTTGAATGGATTATCGAGCATCAACAAATTGATGCTGATGTTTTGAGCAAAATCGTCGTAAACGATGAAGCATATTTTAACTTAGATGGGTTTGTTGATCGCCAAAATTACTGCTTGTGGGGTCCTGAGAACCCACATGTATTTGCCGAAAAACAAACGCATCCACAACGTGACACTTTTTGGTGTAAATTTTGGGCTAAAAGCACACTTTTTTGAAAATTAGACTGCTCGATATAGCGACATTATAACACAGTTCTTTTTTCCCAAAATTGGATTAACTTGATGTGATTTCAACAAGACGATACAATATTCCATACACCCAATGATTACTTCAATTACTGCATTTAGTAGTCGTGTACTCTCTCTTTTCGGTAGTATTGAAACACCTAAATCTTTATCTTCATGGGGTTTATGTCAACAAGCCCAAAACCACGCGTGCATTAAAAGAGGAGATTCATAAAAACTTAACTACATTTATGCAAAATGATCATGGGAAATTTCGTTAAACGAATATTTTTGTATATGGAAAGCCATTTTTTCGATGTATTATTCCATAAATAACTATGTATTTTATGATTCAATAAAAAAATTACAATCAAAAGACTAATTATACTGTTTAATTCAAAGCTTGCGTCAATTTAGGGTCATCCATTATTAAATGTAATTGCATACAGATTTCAAGACATTAAGGGATTTTGTTACTATCAAGGAGACTTTGACAAAACCATTTGTTCACCCCAGACTTAAACTGGCAGAGGTGTATAAGTAAAATGATTTATTATATGCAAAATAAAACCATAAGAATGCATAATTTATACAAATAAAAACTAACATCAGTTTATGGAAGACAGGATTTAGGGTGAAAATATTTATCAGTAAAATGTAATGGTCAATACCTTTGATAATAACAAATAATACATCACTCAATAAGTCGTGTGACTGACACACAGATGGCACTTTATTGTCAAATCCATATGACGTTTATGAAGTACCAAATTTCAAAAGTCTGGGTGTAAAATTTCATGACTTTTCGATTAGTGATAAATAAGTGACAACGATTTAAGTGAAGCTACTTTTGTTATTTTCAAAAAAATTTTTTGTGTTAATTTATCATTGCTTCTTGATGAAAAAAAATTCTGGAAAAGCTTAGCAATGGATTCAAAAGTGTTATCCGGACTCTGCTCTATCGAAAAGAACCATTTGTAATTGATTTGCTCAATTGTACAGACACCGATGATGGTGAACGTTCTGGTCGTCCAATTGAGGTGGTTACTCCAGAAAACATCAAAAAAGTCCAACAAATTGGTTATATATAATCGTAAATTGGAATTGCGTGAGATAGCTGAGACCGTAAAGATATCATTTGACCATGAGAAAGCTTTTTTCAAAGTTGGTGTCGCCTTTACTCACAAACGATCAAAAACAATAACATGTTGATGATTCAGAGCAGTATTTGGCCATGTTTACATGTGATAAATCAGATTTTTTGTGTTCATATGTAAACAATGGATGGAACATGGATCCTCCATCACTTTACTCCAGAATCAAAACCATCATCATCTGAGTGAACTGCAGCCAGTAAACCAGGTCCGAAGCGTCCAAAAGCACACCAGTCAGTTATGGCTTCAGTATTTCGAATATTTTCCATCGACTATCTCCAAAAGGGAGTGACAATCAACAACGAATACTACATAGAGTTGTTGGATCGATAAAATGTAAATATCAAGGAAAAACGGCCTCATATATCAAAGAAAAAACTACTGTTTTACCAAGACAATGCACCGATTCACAAGTCGATGATAACGATATTTAAATTCAAAGAATTACATTTCGAATTGCTTCCTCTTCCAGCGTATAATCCAGATCTGGCCCTCAGTGACTACTGGATTTTCGCTGATCTCAAAAAAAATGCTTGCCGGTAAGAAATTCATCTCAAATGAAGAAGCAAGTGCTGAAACTGAAGACTGTTTTGAAGCAAAAGGCAAATCCTTCTACAAGCACGGCATCGAGAAGTTAGAGAAATGATTTTTGCAAAAAATGTGTTTTTCTCAGTTATTCACACGACGTATTGAGTGATGTTATACGTATTTAAATGTGATAAAGAGGTAACTTGTAACAGCTTATATTAAATAGCAGTAAAAAATAAACACCTAGATGCAATACCTTTTTTCTGTCGATGATATTTATGAATTTTATGTAAATGTCCGTAATCCGGAGGATCTTCCGTCGAATCACTAGCTACGCTACCTCCGCACGAAGACGTCGGAGAAGAATCGCTCGATACTGAAGCCATCATTACGTCTAGTAAATTAGCTCTAGCCTAAAAACGCACATAATTTCAATTTTCTATGTGTAGAGTGATTAAAAAAAGTCGAAAAAATTCTAAAAGTACAACTTGTCAAAATTTCATCCATTGTTACAACCACTAAAATTGAGCTAGATAAAAAGGCAAATACGAGGATGGTTCAAATATAGACAGGAATTTCACTATAAAATATTTTACTATTAAGTTATAGAGCTGACATATTTTTTTGTAGATAGTATCTGTCGCACTCTATACACTTTCGCCATCTATTCCAAAGCTTTCGGATGCCATTGTCGTAAAAATCTGTCGACTTGTTACGTAACCACTCGACGAAGGATTTTACCTCCACATTGTTTTCAAATAGCAGTTCACCAAGTGCCTCTTTCGATGAATCAAATAAATAATAGTCGCATGGCGACAAATCCGGACTATAAGGAAGGCGTTTCGGTGTTTTCCAATCAAATTCGTTCATCGTTTTGTTCTGTAAACAGGATTCACCATGTTTTTTAAGAGATTACTACGATACAGTGCGTTCACCGTTCGTTGTTGACTGAGAAAATTAACAGCAATTACTCCTTTTATGTCCAAAAACTCTAAGTAAGTGACGCATCTTCGTCTTTCTTTCTTTACAGAAGACGCGTGGAAACTTCCCTGCTCAGAAATCAGAAGTCTGGCTGAAATTTTGTCGTAACCGAGCCTTACATAAATTTTTTGATCGATACTACCTACGCTGTAAGTAGTCATATCGCTTATAGTACTGCGTCGGTCTTTCTTTACCGCACTGACGTTCTCATTGGTAAAACTTGTTCTGGGAGAAGGTTTGCCACCATTTTTCGGCTTTTCATTTACTTAAGTCTTGGAATTTTCGATAAATTTTCGCGAATTTTACATTATATTATGGTTATAAGTACTCTAAAAGCAAGGTTAACCTAACCTAACCTAAGCGGTCCCGGCTGTTATCTACGCTTTGTAATGGACCAGTCTAACATCCAGTGCAGCCACTTTGACGATACTAAATTTATCGCGCGTTCATTTCAAAATAGTATTAGTGAGATAAGGTTTGAAATTGGATAAAGAACAACAATGCCAATTTCAATCAAAGTTTTAGTCGTAAATAAGTTGGAATTTTTGGAGCCATTGGTAATCACAATGAAAAACACTGTTTACACTACCACTGCAACAACACTGTTTGACGTTCGTTTCGATAACCAAATTATCGCCTTAAGAGACAGTTTATCTTTGTTGGAGCTACCCACCTCGTACTTGGTCAAACACAAGACAACAACAATGGACTTATCGTTTGAATATTCATTTCAAGGAAATGGTTTTGATTCTTTATTTTGACTTTGACGATCAATTGTGTGTGTAGTAGTTTTTAATTATACTGTCAAAGGTTCGATTACTTTTTTAATTTGAATTTAACCCAAGAACCTTCAGTCTCCGATATTGTGAGTTTTGGTATAGTGGTAGTGTATTCAGTATAAAGTTTTAGATTGCAAAAATTCAAAGTAATGAAGATGAAGAAGAGTGAAGCTCAAAATAGGAATTTTATTATGCGAAGCTCGGGTTGGTATGTTATTAAACGGACTTACGTTACATGCGTGAGGTCCTACGAATCTAATATACATCGTTGAAACAATTAGATCACATAGAATCCCAGCTGTAGCTGCATCATTCCCCATATCTTTGACTGATAAATTCGTAAGTATGTATATAGATATTGGGATGTCATATACATTGTAACCCAAAGAATCTTGTTGTGGCACTGGTGATCCTCAGTGTTTACAGTAGATCTATCAATCCAACTCTTTTTAGTTCAGAAAGTGTAATGTCTGTAGCTGCCAGATACTTTCGTCTTTTATTCCATACGCTACCAGTTGTAGCATTTGGGATTTCCATAGTGTCTCATACTTCGAGGGAATGTGGAGGTTTCTTCTTCTGCGCAACAGAATCTGTACGTCGCATTATCTGCTAAGTCTAACATCTTCAGGTGTCTGTATTAGTAGATTGTTCTTACTATTCTTTGGTAGAAGAGTATTTGCCTGTCTCAACCTCTGTAGATTGTCCCAATAATTGGTTTTACTCCTAGCTACCTTATTTTCTGGGGCTTTTTCTATTGTTCTGTAACTGATACCACAGAAGTATTCAGGTCTCATGAAGGGTTAGTCTGCCACCGCTTTAGCGAGTCTGTTTCAATTCACACCCATGCGTCCAGGAATCCATTACGGGATTTCTAAATTTCTAAATCGGTTTGGATTTTATGATATTCGATCTCCTGTTTGCGATAATTCCTTTCTAGATTGAACCGGATACAATTTCCAATAGCAAATATTTTTGCTTAAAAAATAGTTGTTGTGTGTTGTTGAGCTTTTAGAGTGTTTGGTTTTGGGCCCGTATATTCCTATTCCAGTTTTAAATCAATTAATATGAGAGTCTTACATTATTACTAGAGGTTTCTAATTGAAACGAAAATATACTAAAGTGACATAATAAGGTATTTCTATGATTGCTCATAGAATTGACAATGGATATTTCAAAATAATGCTTGCCCTCCCCCACAATTACCTTAGGATCGGCCAAGTCGATATCCTTTTCAACATGAATCCAACCAGTCGGTCGGCAAGCTTGATCCAATTTGCTATTAGTTCCTTCACTCCCATCTTGATTAGCCACCGTCTCATCACCGCTCTTGATCATCCTGTTTAATTCGTCGATGACATCTTTCGAGGTGGCTCTTTCGTGAAAACTTACCGCCCGATGAGGAGGACCTTCGATTATATGACTCAATACACCGGACGCGCTTTGAGGTAGTTTTTCCGATGTGACGATGTGTTGAGGTGAATTGTTTTGTTGTTGGACGTGAATCGGTTTCTAAAACATTATTTTCACTTATATGTAAACGTCCAAATGACCACAATGACGCAATCATTATGGTATTTGGATTAAAGGAAAGTTTTGTAGACAAATGATCAATTAGAACGTTACATTACCTTTTGTTTTGGTTTATTGCTCTTATGTGGTATTTTACTCTTTGGTATTTTCGTATCCTTTTCTTTATTCTTATTATTATTCACAGTTATCACTTTCGCAGGACTAACTGGTATTTTAGAAACAGTTCTTCTTCTTCTCGGTATTTTCGAAACGATCGTATCCGGAGTACTAACACTGGAAGTCAAAGATTCACAATTGTTTGTAGAAATATCACTAAAAGTCGTATCACTAGATTTCGTTAAATCACTAATCAAACTATCACTTTTTTCTTTGTCTTTTAATACGCTACTTTGGTAATCTGTGGCGGTGGTTATTTCACTACTGCAAATGTCTACAGGGTGTACGCTTATATTGGAACAGTTTTCACTTTCCTGATCTATGGGAGTCACTAGACATACTTCGTTAGCGTGTTTCAAGTTTTCTTCGATTACTTTTTTATTATCTTTTACTAAAAATAAAATTGAAAAATAGTGATACATAATAATCATTCTTTAAAATTCTATAACAAGTTCTTACCATTTTCTTCTTTTTCCTTTTCCTTTAAACAGTATTCCTCGCAAAGTTGTTTTAATGTGACGTAATTCTCGTTATCACTAGATTTAGATTCGCTTTTAGTCACACTGTTATCAATATCTTCATGTCGTAGAGGGGCTTCGACGTTAAACTCTTTCGTCGTTTCGTTAACAGAACAAGGTCTTGTAGTAGGTTCTCTGTAATGGACGTATTTTTGTTGTTCCGCAATGAAAGTCAGAACGTTTTGTAAAGTAGCTTCACGATTATCCCCGTTTTCACTTAAAGCTCCTCCTAAGCTTCGTGACGACGTCGATGCGAGGCTTTTAGTACTTTCGAATTTCACCAATCTACAAAAATTACGATCGACATAATATTAATATATCGATTTTATAATATATATTTTGTTTGTTTCACCTATAAAAATCCCTGGTAAAATCAGTTCCTATATTAGGTAATTCCCCCGTATCACTGCTAGCTACTGATGATCTTTTAGAACAAGTTTCAGGTTCGTGGGAATTACAACAATCGGAAGCTCCGCTGGACCAACTATTATCTGGGGAAATTTGTTGTTGCGGTATCCCGTTAGAAATAGCGTAAGGCCAATGTTTCTCGCCGTTAGGACCGTCCATTAGAAGTGTCATCAATTCCCTACCTTCTTTATCCATCATGTAACTGAAATAGTTAAAGATAGAGTAACAAAAACAATGTCAAAGTCTACGTAAGTTTTTACCTGGAATTGTTCCAAAGACATTCATTCGAATCTTCTTCCAATTCCAAAGCGTTATTTTCTTGTATACTGGGTAAAGTTGATACGGAAATCTGTCCGGGAGTAGTTACGTCGCTCTTCTTCCATTGTTCCCTTAAATCGTCGTTGGATAAACTCAAACTCCAATCTTCTAATTCTGCGCGATCGTATTCTAGTTCTAGCATATCTCGATGGTGTTGTTGTAATGTAGAACGAGTTTCGTCCAGTTTTAACCAATGTTGAATGTATTCCGCATCCCAAGCGGTACATTCCAAACGATCCTCCGCTCCGCTTGACCAAGACAACGGTGATTTATTTTCTTCGGCACAGATCTCCAAGTTGTTCGAATTGCCTGCTAAAAACAAAAATTAATTACGATTTTGATCATAGAATCATTTAAGGTTGCGTTTTTAAAAACTACAAAATAATAAATGTGGTAGATATAGTCCATTCTCATCACCCGGTGGGATACCAATGCTTCTTCTTCTTAGCGTGCCGTATCAAGTTCCCTTGACGTTGGCTATCAGCATGGCAAAACTCTCTCTACCTTGAGCTAGCCTAAATAATTGTCCTGCTTCTCTTATCCCAGTCCATTCTCTAATATTCTTCAACTAAGAGGCTTGTTTCCTTCCAATTCCTCTACGACCTTCAAATTTACCCATCATAATCAACTGGAGTATATTAAACCGGTTACCACGCATTATGTGTCCCAAATAAGCTTTTACATATAAGAGAACTGACCATATGTTACATTTGATATTTCTGAATTAAATTAGCCTCCCGTTCGGATCTCCGGTTAGAGATCTATCAGGCAAAAATGTCTTCAAAGTAGTTTTCTGCAATATACGAATATAAACGCTCTACACTTACATCTGCAGTCGGAGAAATCTCATATTCTGGCTCTAACAAGTACTAAAGTGAACTCGACAACATCCAAGGTTCACCTTGTATATCCTGGATAGGACTTACACGCCCGCTTCACGATTCGCCGTCTTTGTTAAGATCGAGATATCTCGAGTAGAAAGAGAATCTGGAATCCTTCAGAATTCAATGTTATGTAGTATGAAACAATGACTCAAAGAACTACTAAATGCAGATATTGTTATCATCGCTGGTGACTTTAATGTTGATAACGTCGGCTGGTTGGATTTTTCCAACATAACTGACGATGAGGAGCGGAAAGCTGAAGATTTTGCCAAAAGTAACAGACTGACCCAACCAGAGCTCTCGATCGAGATGGTGACTTTCCTAGCCTCCTAGATCTGTTTCTAACAAAATATGTACATGTATCACTCGGAGTATCAAATTACAGACCACGTGGAATTTGTTTGGAATGATGTTTGCTGCAATTGTAATGGCCCCTCAGTGTGTGCAAGCGAGATTTCGGAAGTAATCTTGGCAGGTATGAAAGCCTTTTTCCTTACTTCCTCAAAGGCTTTGCAGAGAATCTTCCAGGGTTCGATAGCAAACTTTGTTGTTTCGAGAAATACCTGCAAGATGTTTACTAGGAATGATATAATGAAAAAGTGGAAAACATATTTTTCATTTGCACAAATGGATCAAGGTCCTTGTGGTCTGTAACAAAAACGGTCAACCAAGTCTTATATAAGTCAAAAATTCCACCGTTAACAGAAGAAGATGGGTCAATCGCAGTAACCGCAAAAGAGAAAGTAGACTTGTTGAGTTGCACGTTTGCTTCAAATTGAACTCTTAATTCGCGAGATAGTCTGTTATGCAACCTCTTTCCCTGCAGATTGGTAACTTGTTCATACCAAAAGTAAAAAAGACGGTTCCTAACAACTATCGTCCGATTGTCTTAGTCCCATCAAATCTAGAGTCTCCTAACATCAACGACCATCAATATGGGGATATGTCGAAGGTTTTTAACATGTTTTGGCATGCCAGTTTTCTAAATAAATTAAAATCGTACGGTTTGTTATTATCATTTATCGACTGTATTAGTAGCTTCCTCAAAGACCGATCCGTCCAGGTCACTATCGATGGACACACCTTAAAGAGGTTTGAAGTCAACGCTGGTATCCTCCAGGATGAATCTTATCATCGACTCTTTTTATCCTGTACATCTACTACCTACTCAACCGCCCCAATAAGCTCGGTTAACATACAAATCCGTAGGCAGCAACAGATCACCATCATCAATATAGATTCTGAACTCATTTTGAAATGAAGCGGAAGCAATTTGATTGAGTTCAATACAGTAAAGATACAGGCTGTTTTTTTTTTCAAAGAAGGTTAAGGATTGTCTGGACATGAACTATTTTACTGCAAATTCGCTTGTTGAGAGCAAATTATCCTGGCATAGTAACGTTGCCGAATAAGCTATAGCAGTCTCACAAAAACTTGGAATCCTCTTTAAGACTTAAGACCAGAAAGTTGTACACTCCGCAACTAATCTTCTACAAGTCCCCGATTCGTTAAACTTTGGAGTATTGCTCGCAAATTTGGAGTTCGGCATATTCTGAGAATGTTCGACTCAATATAGAAGAGAGCAATTCGACTTAAGGCGATCCAGAATTGATCAGAAACTTGGACAGCTTAAAACAAGGAAGAAAGGTCATTCCTTTTTTTTAGAGAATTGAAAGCTAGCAAGGCACGTCTTTTACGAACACTACAACCTACAGAAGTTCAAGATCAATATCCACAAGCATTTCTATACGGTTTACTCTCTTGTGCTTGCTTTTTACATAAAAAATAAACAATTTTATTGGCGAAATCATCTAAGACTGCGTTCAATAAGCTACAAAACGATAATTTTTCAAACTCACCCCATAAAGTACTGGTTCCTCTAGTCCTTCTCAACGGATTCATCGACTTTTCTGTTATATCAACTAAAAAAATAGAAGGACTACTAGAAATGGGCGAACTGAACGAATAACAAGGAGTTGGTGCGGTGGTTATTTTAATACACAAGTGTGAATCTGAAAAACTCCGCATTATATGTTGAAATGGCAGCATGTCTTTACTAGGCGGGTAACTATTCCTGAAAAAAATAATATAAATAATTCTCAAACTTCAAAAATACCGTCAATAATTCACCTCTGATTGAGATTCAGCAAATTCAACGGAATGTAGAGTATATCGGGATCTTTGTTATCGCTAACTAATAATCTGTTATCGGATACGTCGGTTTCGTCACTAGCTTCTTTCAAATCTTCTAATCCTCTTCTCGGTAATGTCGCGTCTCCGGAACCTCTTGTCACATCAGCTTGGACATCAGAAGACATAGTAGAATAACCTTCATCTCGATTCCCACTTTCAGGGGATTCGTTTCCTGTTGTTTCTTCTTCACTTTTCGATGTCGATTGGGCTAGGATGGGTCTAGATCTTCGATATTTTGTAGATTGTAATATCGGTAGATGTAGATTAAGGGAAACGGGTCGTTTCGGCGGTACCCACAAAGCTGAATCTACTGCACTTAGGGCTTCTAAAAGTCGTTTCGGTGTTACTTCGGTACCCTTAAGTTCGGTCCAGAGTTTAGTGAGGATTTGATGACGTTTTTTATCTTCTAATGAGAATCGGGTATCTGAAAAGATTCATTACCAACAAAAATGAACAAATCTGTTGATGTGGTGAAAGGTTTTTGCTTTATGGAAACTATTCTCAAGAGGACATGATGAAATAATGACTCAAACGCCTTAAGCGTCGACAATAAATTGAATTCAAACGTATAAGAAAAAGGATTTTTTCTTAAGAAACTAAAAAAACATCGACAAAGTTAAGAAATACGGGAAGTCAAAGTGTAAAATATAAAACTCACCAAAAATATTAGCTGTATCGGCAGACAACCTTTTATCGTTATTAGTCGTTGAATCCTTATCACAATTATCAGTAGGACTTTCTTCTAAAACTTCTGAATTAAAAGAATTACAATGTTTGACGTTGAAACTGTTTGGCATAAGGGACATCGGCGAAGTACCTTCAACGGAGCTATCGCTACTGATTCTTTGTTTTCTGTCTTCAAAGAAGCATTGTCTTGATTGATCTAAGAAGCATTGTTTGGAGAGAGCTTCCAAGTCCGCGGTTTCTGGACTATCGCTACGTAGTTGGTGGACTAACATAGAGGCTAACGCTTGATTTTGTGTTTCCAAATCGTGTATTTTTGTATTTAAACAATTAACTTCTTCCCTTAAACCCTATAAATATTGGTTTTATGAAATTTAATTTACGACGCATACATACTAACATAATACTCTCACATTTAAACGAATTTGTTCATTATATACGTGAATAATGAAAAATTGATTTACTTTTTGCGTTAATAATGCCCTAACCACCTGGTTGGCGACATCGTCCAAACATCTTTCGTATTGTTTCCTGGATTCTTCTGCTTGTCTATGTAAAGCTGCAGCGTGCGCTTGCAAAATTCCTTCGGGATTATTGTCTCTGCCCGCTTGCTCAAGTTGTTGTCGCAACGTGGCTATTTCCGTATTCAAACGGCTTATCGTACTTTGATATTGTTGGCAACGGTTCTGAAACAAACAAATCAAATATTCTGAAAAATATTTAGTGATCCTTCATTTCAAACAGTATTATTAATAGTCGACGTTTGTACGAGGGTTGCTACTTAAGTTTTGAGATGGACAATAAAATTTATACCTAATTGGATATGGATTTATTGTTTTTCAAAATTGAGATCAATACACCTTTCATGCGTTTGAACCAATTGTCGAAAATATGTAATTGAACGCAACGACCGCTTCTTTAGGTGTAGAAAAACGTCGACCTCACAACTTATTTTGATCTGCGGGATTAAGAAGAAATCATTGGGTACCACCCCTACGACCCATCAATTCGATGTTTTGACTTTTCAAAAACGTTGTTTGAACTGATATGTGAGAGCTCGCATTGTCGTGGTGGAGAATGATTGCTCTTCTGCGATTGGTTACCCTGATTTTTTTAAAACACTTCTGACAAACAAATGCTGGTGTAGCCAGTTAAAATTGACAAGCCTACGTTGCTCTAATAGAACAATGGCAACATGTCCAGTTCCGAGAAAACAAGCGAAGTGCTTCATGCACAAACAACTTTTGTTGAATTTGGCTCGTCTTGCGAGACAAATACAGTAGATGGTCAAATGCATAGATCTGTGATTCATCACTTGTGACGATCTTTTAAAGCACCGCGATTGAATGTTTTCAACATTCCTCAGTACCAAATGATACGTGCTTGTTTTTTGAGCGATTGTCAAATTATGCGGTATCCAGGCGAACAAATCTTTTTGACAGCCATGTGTTCGTGCAATATTTTGTGTATGCGGGTGCAACCAATGCCCAAGTATTTCTCAATCTCACGGTATGTCATATGGCGATCTGGCAATATCAGTTTATGCATAGTATCGATGTTTTTTAGCACAACAACCGATATTGGAAGACCTTCACGAAATGCATTTTCTAGCGAAATGCAACCATGATTGAATTCGGAAAAACGGCGAAATACAGTGACAAGTCGAAACGAGTTGCTCGTCAAATTGCTGTTGGTTTAATCCACGTTGAAAATCATACACAATCATCGCACGAAAATGACCAAGATGAATGTTTCGAGTAACTGTAATTAACTTGAATAGTACGTTCACCATTAAAATGTCATACTTTTTGATGGTGATGTCAGATTTGACATATTCACATCAGTATTGCCAAATCTCAAACCTCAAGTAGCAATCTTCTTATAGGGTGTTCAGGTAGTAATGAAACATACTTTTTATTGCAAACTGGTCATCATTAATAGTTATTTGTATGCAAAGGACTGAGAGTGCTACTTTGTTGGACGAGTCTAAAAATGAGTCCAACAAAGTAGTATTTCAGCCGCGGCGTACACAATATTTTTTAGACTACTCATAAGAATGTAACAAGAATTATATTACATTTTCTCTGGTTAAAGTTTTTGATTTTTTTGCAGTGTACCCTTTGTTTTGTTTCTTCAGGAAATTGATGAGTTTTGGATATTTGTTGATGTGTACATCTTGTTTTATTGCGAGAGTACTTTTAATCATCGAGAATGTAGACCATAAAGTAGAACTTTTCAGATTTTAGATTTTTCTGAAAAATAAACGAGCACTACGTTTTCCGTTGGTTTTTTCGTCTTTTTCTGGTGACATCACTTTCGAGTAACTCTTCATCGCTGATGTTTTCTTTTTCATCATCATTCATTGTTATTCATTTATTTAGACAAAACTTCGGATAAAACAAATAATTTCAGAAAATTAAAAGGTTATGCAAAACTATCGAAGTGAAACTGTCAACTGTCAACATTGATGTGGCTTGAGTCACATCTAAGGAAGTTAAAGTTGTCTACTCCAGAGCGTTCCGAAAGTGTTTGCAGTACGGAACTGTCACTTTCACTGCATGGAACACTCAAAACGCAACTTTTGGTGTGTAAATGAATACTGAACTTTCAGATGGCGTCGTCTAAAAAATATATTTTAATTCTATAACGAAACGAGGATAACGTTAATTACTAAAACAAATCCTGCACCTGATTCAAAGTATCACTGGATACGGAATATTCGTCCCCTCTATATAAAACGTAGTTCTACAGACCCTTTTGCGGCCCTAAATACTTCGCAATAGTAGTTTAATACCCAGCTATTACGAAACACCCAGTGGCATCAACTCTTAATAGATATGAGGAAAACAGAGACCCTCATACACAGAAATTATTTTACAACCCCCCAGTACCATTTGGAGGCAGTTAATTACCGCCCTTGTCAAGATGTCATTCATTTTGTCGGCGTATAGGGTTGTGGGAGTAGGTACATAAGAGTGGAATCGTGCTTCATGGATATCTACGATAGCTTTTTGATGTTTTTATGAGAGAGAGTGAGGGGGTATTTACTGGCTTTAATTTTCTAATCCTAATGTGTATGGTATCTAGAAGATGATATCATAGATACATAAGTCGTTGACTTATCGATGGAATTCATTTTGTGAATGTAACACTATTAAAGTCAGTTCAAACAACCCTGTATATGGATTTATAAAATGAAATTTGGACGTTGACAATTTAATTTTTGTATTGGGGAACAGATGGTTCTATAAAATACTTTAATTTCCCGGAATAATTGTCTGTTGGTGTTGAAAGAAATTCATCGGATGGAAATATCGTTAATTTAATAATTAATTTTTTTTATTCAGACTTTTAGATTTAATTTCTTTGTTAAAAGGAAAAAACTTCCAGGTATATTTACTAAGTGAAAATATTAAAAACAGATCGTTACAAATATGTCATTGATTTCCATATCATACTTAGATTTAGTCGACTAATGTTTCGATTCAAACTGTACGATATTTAATCCGACACAGCGAGTTTCTATAATTAATATAATTATTAATTCAAATACTTTTTTTCCTACCAATTTCCTACATAAAAACGATCTGTATAAAACGCCGCAATGGATTAGAGCCACGTGTCCAGTAATTTGCTACGAAATGCTTGCTAAAAAGTGGTCTCGCTTTTTCAGCTACAACAGACGCTGCAAAATTGATTACAGGGAACCCTCGATAAGGGCGAAGGGTAGACACGCAGTAATTATAAACATATATTCTATAAATTTGGTAGTCAAAGAACATGATCTAAACGGAGATACCTGATAAGCATTTCGATGTGTTATCAATGATTAATTTTGATTAGTTGAAGATTATAAAATATAACGTTCTAAAGACTTTCTAAAAAAATTTGTTCATATAGATAAACAGTGTAGACCGCTTTTTGACTCTAGATGAAGCTTCTTCATTATGTAACATTTTGAGTGCTCCCCCCGTTAAAAAGTTTACTTTTACAATGAGAAATAAGAGCATATAAATTGTAATAAGCAATATACGTTGATCTTAATGTGTCTTTAATCATTTTATAGAATTATTAACGCTAGACTGAGTTCCCTTCTACAACTCTAATTATATTTTCCCAGATACGCACCTGACAACGCTTAATCACCCCCAACAAATAATTATTAAGTTTGCACAACAGCCTAGAGCAGATGGCAGGTGTCATATTTCCGGTAATTGATAAACTTGCTTAGGCGAGAAATACACAAACTTTCAGTGTACATAACCTCAATCTATTTACCTGTCACTTCATATAATAATGCCAAAGTGCGAAAGCGTGGATATGCATGCATTATTCAGTATTTCGCTGGTGCGGGACAATCAGAATTTGGGGTATATACAAGCTTTCCTACGGGGTGCTTCACATACATACAATAATATAATGGATTATATTTACTTATAATGCTATTTCTAATAACGAATTAATACTTCAAATGGC
Source organism: Diorhabda carinulata (assembly GCF_026250575.1). Classification (NCBI taxonomy): domain Eukaryota; kingdom Metazoa; phylum Arthropoda; class Insecta; order Coleoptera; family Chrysomelidae; genus Diorhabda; species Diorhabda carinulata. Next base: position 9,781,734 of record NC_079463.1, read on the forward strand.
TCTTTGTAGATAATCACTTTTAAATGGAGAAACAACAATTTAATTCTTTCCTTTCTACTAATATTAAAAAAGGTTTCCAACAGTCTCCTTGTACGAAAACTTCTCTTTTCATTTAACGGCGGATGGATATAGTGTTAAAAAGGGATTTTAGCAAATTTCGACAAATTTTTACGACGTGAATCCCTCGTGGATAATTTGGGATTAGCTGGGACCTTTTATTGAAACCAGTAACAAGGCTTTTTAATACGCAAGTTAATGGATTTCTTGTGTTTTTCGGCTAAAAATTGTTTTGGTTACGACTAATTATCATTGTTTTGATAAAACTTCTTAATGGTAAGACAAGCTTGAATAGTTGATACATTCTATAAATGTGTACATTATTTACACTCGGCGTATTATATCTAGAGATACTACAAATAACTCACTAGATATGGCAACACTGATGTGACTATGTCAAATCTGACATCGCCATCATTTGATATTTTTAATGGCGAAAGTATTCCAAACGTGTTTGCATACGAGTGCTATTTGAAATGTAGATACTTGGTCAAAAAATATAATTAAATCGTGAACATTTTCTTTGACTTTGGACGTGGATTAAACCAACAGTAGTGTACTGATCAATTTCAACTTTTGGTGATGAAGCACCTTCTCGAGTCACCGAGTTTCGTTGGTTTCCCGAATTCAATCATAGTGGCAACATGAATTTCATCCAAAATCGGCTGTTGTACAAAAAAAATCACTCACGTGACCTAACAAATTTTTTTTTGTATTACAAATTTTTATTAACAATCAGAATATTTTGTACATTCTTTGGGTTAATTTGCTCGCGAATGTTAGATAATCTAACATCTATAATGATTTGGTGAGGCTTACATCCAGTGCTGCAACCTCTTATACCTCATATTCGGTCTATTGGCCAACTTTTTTTCAGCCTTTACATGTTTTGTGGCGTTAACAATTCCTCTAGTAGTTGATTTGGGTGAGTTTTGTGGTATTTGATGATCCTCTCTTGGATAACTTCTTGTACAGCGGACACTCCCAGGTGAATGGTGTGATTTGTTACATACCATGGAGCATCTACTAGTTGACGGAGTATTTTAGATTGGGATTCAAATCTAACAAAAGTTGTTTGACCACGAAGCACTTCAAAACAAATATTCGCAATAACTGGACTTGTGCCACTGATCCATTAGAGTAGGGTTCCCAACCTCAAATTTAAAAAACCAGGAATTGAAGTTAGAAAAACCAGGAACATTCAAGTTCAAAAAGGATGCATTAATAGAGTTGCAATAGTTAAATAAATATCTAGTGAAAATAGGTGAAATGAAATTCAAGTAATTAAAATAATAACACTTTTTAATAAAAATATTTGAATAAAATTATACAAGTTGAAATATAAAACTACCGCTTTGGTTTGTAACAAATTTTTGAAACTTAGGTAAGTTATAGACTATACCTATTAGATATTAGATACTATAACATATAGTTATAACTAAATAGTAGTCAAAGTGAATAGCTAGCTCTGTATGTTTAATGCAAGATTTGAGAAGAGGCGCGCGAATTTTAAAATTTGAAAACCCAGGATGCTGCTTAAAAACTATTCAGGACGTCCCAGGGCATTACAAAAACTGGGACATGTCCTGAGAAATAAGGACGGTTGGTAACCCTACATTAGAGCAATGTAGAACGATCAATTTTGAATGGTACTCCAGTATTTGTTTGCTAGAAGTTTTCGAAAAAATCAAGGAAACCAATCGCAGAAAACAAATCATTCTCTACCACGACAATGCGAGCTCTCACACACCAGTTCAAACTAAAACGTTTTTGAAAAGTTAAAACATCGAATTGATTGGTCGTATAATCCTTATTTGGTACCCAATGATTTCTTCTTAATCAACTAAGTCAACCAACGTTTTTGTACACCCGAAGAAGTGGTGTATGCATAAGTGTACTGATATTAATGGAGAAAATTTTGAGAAATAATAGAGCCATATCCAAATATTTGTCTATCTCAAAACTTAAGTAGCACCCTTGTACAAGTCAATTTTCCTCTACTTATTGAATTCTTGGCTATTATGTGGAATATATTGGAATGTATTGTTTCTACGCTGGTTGTATCGTTTTGCTATTCTGTGTCAAAGTTAATGCTATTAATGGAATTCAGTTCCGATGCAAGTGTTAAAGCGAAGATAAGAGATTTACAATGGATACGTTATACGATACAAATTTGATGGAAAATGTAATGGCGATCCATACAAAACGTTGAATGTTATTGAATGTTTTCCGGAACGGTCAAATATATATTCGTATTAAATCCGTAGGGTGAATAATCGACACATAACTGTGGTTAAGTTAACAATGGAGAATATTGAATTGCGTAAAAATATTGTGGGAAAATTGCAAAAAGAAAACAAGAGTTCCATGTCGTTGCCAAAGATTGTCTAGACGGTAACATAACAAGTTTTTGTTAAGTTTTGGTTGGTAGAAAAAGGCATCAACCACTTTTCACGACTACTAAATATTCAACAAAAAATATTGTCAAGCGATGGATAATTTGTTATTTATGTGACCCATGCTATAATAATAAATACTATAACCATTATAATACGCTCATCTGATGACTACTCTCATTATTTAAATGGATTTTACTCCCTGCTCATGAATTTTTATACAGCCGAACTGATTCTTCTACGAGAACGCCCCCTATACATCACCATCAGAATTAATTCAAGCGATGTTTAACCACATCAAATAAATTCTATGAAATTTCCCCATTATGGGCGAATGCAACTCGAGGCGACAGATAATGCGATAAAAGTCGTGTTTGGGGAAATCCACTTTTGGCCCCTTTTGCCTCTTAGGATATTTCAAAGACGAGAAATATCTCGTGAGTAATTTGATTTATATGATGGGCTGCATTATATGTATAGTGATAGGCGTGAGAATGTTAAATTCAAAATTTGGATTTCGACAGTATATACAAACAGGAGTAGAAGGGTACAGATATAAAATATCCCTCTTTCTTTGATTGTGGACCATGGAAAGTACATCAAGAAGAAGAGAGAGACAAGGATGAAGAAACGTAGCAATGGTGGAGCAGACCTCGTGAAAGAAGAAGACTGAAACTTGTTCGGAAACTATTGTGTTTCTTAATAGAAATTTATGTAGAGGTTCAGTTCACATATATCAAAATAACACAGTTTCACGAATTTTTAAATTACCTTCTTCAATTTCTTTTTATTTATTGGATATACAGTTTTTTTAATTGAAAGGTATTTGTCCGTTTGAAACTATGATGCATCTTCAAAGATTTCACTCCGAATAGCACCAAAGAAATATTAAACTAATTTTTTCTTGGAATCAACAAAAATATCGCTTCCGATTCCTCCACAACATCACTACTTTAAAATCAATATAGTAAATGTATTTCATGTAAATATTTCAAGGCTAGACGTAATAGTGTATACACCACAATACAAATAGAATAAAGCCACTTACTCTTTACATAGATAAAACGAGTCCCTCTACTCGGCATTCCCTTCTGTTTGAAACGTTCCGCGATGGATTTTTGTTTGTGATACTAAAACCAAACCGGAAGGGTTGTCGAAATTAAATGGTTTAGGAACAACTTTTAACAGGAAATGGATTCCTGACGATCCCTTTCCCTGTTTGTTTTATCTCAAGGGAGCTGTACGAGGATGGTCCTAGAAGTACCTGAATTTTGGAAAAAAATATATTTATTTTCCAACGTTATCTCCTTTTAGTTCCATACACTTTTCACAGCGATGTTCAATAAGTTCGATACCATTTTTATAATAAGAATCGTCCTCATTAGCTGCCGACATCACCTCTTCATTGTTGGAAAATCTTTAAGCCTGGAAACAGAAAGTGATCCAAGAGGGCTAAATTTGGCAAAAAGGGTGCATGGGGCAGCAATTCAAACTTTAATTTTTGCCATTGCAATACACGATGTGTGAGCATGTGCATGGTCTTAATGAAGCCCTTTCTCCTTAGCCAATGGGGCCGTGTTTTGCTTGATTTCCTTTTCAAGATATTCGATGAATATGATCTCACACGAATCCCATAAAACCGACGCCACGACCTTGCCTGCAGATGGAACTGTCTTTACCTTCTTAGTAGAAGGTTCTCCCTTTTTAGTCCAATGTTTTGATCGTTCTTTTGTTTCGGGTGTGAAGTGATGGACCCACGTTTCATTTATGGTTATGGAACGATGGAAACATCTTCACAACATCCATTACAAACGCACAGCTTTCTCATGTCCAAATTTTCAGTTAACATACAATGTAATGCACGATTACAAATTCACTGAAAACGTTCACTATTGATAGCTGCCAAACAAATCCTAAAGAACGTAACGTCTCCAAATATGCTGTCTTCTCTAGACAGTGGGATTTTCAAAGTAACTACCGCCATCTCTAGGTCAGGCCACGTACTTCTACTTTGTAGAATATTTCAAAGTCCTTCTATAAATGTTTGTCTGGAATATTGGCAATAACGAAAAGCACTAGTATGATTAACTGAAAATATCCTATGAATTTCCTATTCAATCTAGAATAAATATTGTTTGATACAGAAAATTGTATTGATTATTCTGTTTCATACGTCTAAATAAATGTTAATGGTTTTTCGTCACGGGAACATGCGACATATATGAATTTTCGAGAATTACTAAAAGTTAACAACATTTTACTGGAAATTTTGTTGTTCAATATTGACTAACGTGTCACTAGAAAGCATAAGGATACGAGGAATAAATACGTCTTTTCCTCTATCCTGTCATTTAAATATGTAGCTTCTAATTAGATTTAGATTGATTAAAAATGTGGGTTTTATTTGATTTTTTCATAAATTTTCTTGTCTTCAATCCAATTATCAAACCATGTTCAGATACAACTTAACATATTATTACAAACAAGTCGACGACATGGGCCGTGAAGTCGGTCCTGTCCGGTTATAATAGAACTCTAAAATTTGGCAAATCGTTTGATGTTTGCCTGTGCCTTTGATATATATTTTTTATAGACAGTGGCGAGTTGTTGTTTATGAATTCACCCCACCGATAGAAATAGTATAAATAAGAAAAACATTACAATATTTACTACAATCTACATTATACCTACACGCCTCTTACTGTTTGCTGTGTATTGTAGTGTATAAGCAAGCCAGCAGCAGATTATGTGGCCTGTATAAACATGCAAAGGGTGGATTTAAATCGTCAAGGACCCCTTTTTATTATGATCAGCTGGAGCTATTGATTTCAAAAAACCAAATGAGCGAAGTTAGATATTTACACGTAGTAAAATATTTATAAATATATCTAAATTCGTGCGACAAATATCAGTATGACTATATGAATTTCTAATAGATGAAAATAATTTGATAAAGACTACTTCAGTAGAAGTAGGCGAAATTTTTCACTGCTAAGCAATTTCCTTCTAACGTTAGAATTTCAGAATTTTCCTCCATATATCTTTCGAGATTTTATATCTTTAATATCATATATATGTTTACTTTAATTGAAAATTGTTAAAAATCAGCTGACGACGAACGGAACAGCATTCCCCAACTAGTTAACGCGATTTCCGCCTTGGTCGTCGTCGTCTTCTCAGTCGGCCTCGATTCACGTCATAAAACTGATGAAGCTTAATTAGTGGAAGAAGAGATAGTGCGTGTAATGGCTCGGAAGGGTAAAGGGAAATCGACCTTAGTATGTGACGGCCCGTGAAGTGTATTATACCAGGGCTGTCACCCTTATTAAGCAGAATATTTCTTTAAAAAAAACATTTTAAGTTTGAAAGCATTCAAAATTATATAAACAGTAAAGTTTTTTTTCATTTCCGATGTAATTTGACGTTACACTCTATAAAACCACGAAATGTATCAAATCAAAGTTACTTTAACGTGTGCGTAAATATAAAGATCTTGTCATAGTAGCAAATATACAGAGTGTTCTATAACTTGATCCGGAAAATTCGGGAGCGAGTAGATGACGTGAAAATAATGCTGTGACATAATAGTATATTATATTATAAGGATTAAAAGTGCATATTTTTAGTCACTTTAGTCATAGGCACTTTTAGTCCGTATGATATAATATACTATTTTTTCTCCAACCAAGTTAAATTTAAAATAAAGTTAGTTTTATTCAAAAATCGTTAATAATTTGGTAATAAATTTGAACACCTATTAATTATAACAGCGATAGCAAGTCGGTAGTCATGAATATCTGGTATTGTTGGTAAATATCGATTGTCAAGTAGACGTACTAATCATATAATTTTTGTAGTAGTTTTCACGCTGCTTTCAAAATGAATCCCGAACACGATGAAAATATACCTGCGGATATATTGGAAAGTGCCGAAGCAGTATATCTAAATCTTTTGCCACCCAAATCTCGCCAAGTTTATGAACTTGCGTATCAGCAATTCATGGATTGATGTAAAGAAAAAAATGTGCAAAACTATGCGGAGAGTGTTTTTATGGTGTATTCCTCAAATTTAACGAAGACCGTCAAGCCATCCACTCTTTGGTCACAGTATTCAGTGTTGCGATCCACACTGGATATCAAAAATGGTGTGGATATTAGTAAATATTCAAAATTACGAGCATTGTTAAAAAGGCAAAGTGATGGATATATACCTAAAAAGTCTAGGGTTTTTACAAAGGACGAAGTGGATCGGTTCCTGGATATGGCACCTGATAATTTATTCTAGTCTTAGGAATTGGAGGGGCTATGCGTTGCGACGAACTAGTTCATTTGAAAATTGGTGACATTGAGGATATGGACTCGGTCCTGGTCGTAAAAATTTTGCAGACAAAAAACAAGAAACCTCGTTTGTTTTCCATTGTAGGCGATAATTATTTGCGTTTATTTCGAAAATATGTTGCACTACGGCCATCAAATATACAGGAACGTCGTTTATTTTTGAAGTATGTTAATGGGAAGTGTCAAAGAATGGTTGTTGGTATTCACAAAATTAGTGCCGTGCCGCAAGAAATTGCAAAATTGGAAGGAGTATACTGAATATTCGCTAAGAAGAACATCTGCTATACTTCTTATTGATGGTGGCGGTGACCTCACTTGTCTTAAGAGACATGGATGTTGGAAATCGAGTACGGTAGCAGAAGGATATATTGTAGAATAACGTATCAACAAAGAGAATACTGCCAGAAAAATATTGCAGCCTGACAAAGAAGGTGCAAGTACCTGTTCAGATATTTCCTCGTATGTTTCATCAACAGTTACGGAGAATACTTTAAGTTGTTCTAACATTAATGAACATCTTTTGAATTGTTTGAAAATTGTTAGTGATTATTTCAGTGGTGCTTTGAATTTTGGCAATAATTGTTCCAATTGTACATTCAATATCACTATAAATAACAAATAAATAGTCGCCCAATTAGTTTGTTTTACTAAGTTTGTGAGAGACAATGTTTTAAATTTTAATTAGAGAGCTCAAATGCAATTACTTTTAGTCCTAGGATTAAAAGTAGCGTTTTTAATTCTAGGATTAAAAGTGTTGCTAAGCAACGAGCAAATTTTTGTACGGTAAGGGAATTGATGGCTTTTGCACCTGAAAATAGTACAAAAATATCAACATTTTTTGATGGTTGGAGAAAAAATAATTTCGTTTCTGAGTTATAGGCATTTAAAACTCCGAAATCAGAACTTATATTTGAGTATATTTGTAGATTTTTGATCATTTTGGGAATTAATGAAGTCGTCTCGTGTGAAACAAGCTTCATCAGTATTAACAACTCGTTGTTTATCTAGAAACCAGCGAGCATATGCCAGTCTTGCTGGATAATCCTCTACTTCCATGGCATGGATTTTCTGGGTGTGAAACAGGTGAAGAAGTTGCTCCTGGAGAATCCTATGAATAGTTTTCGTTGATATGTTAAATTGTAGTGACATTTCGCGTATGCTAGTTGTGGGATCGGCATTAACTGCATCTAATGCATTTTGCTTTAAAGCTTGTGTTCGTATAGTTCGTTGTTGACGTTCGACACCTTTTTTTGTAGGATACTTCCTAAAATATCATTTTTTTAAAATAATGGAAACTAGTTCACTTGATTTATACAGGCAAACGGACAAACCTGTTCCAAAAGTTCTACAGTCTGATATAAATATGCCCGGAAAGCGTTTGGTATAAAACCTTTCTGGCTTCTGACAAGTTACCAGACGTCAAACCATACATCAAAGGCATGTCGGAATATTCCATAAAATTATATTTTAATGCCTCCTGTAAGTATTTTCTATAAATTTTTCCTTATAAGTGGAGGTCGAGAAGGTACATTTGCATGACCACCAAATTACCCTAAATTAATTACAATGAATTCTTTTTTTTTTTGGCGATATCTTAAAAGCTAAAAGACGTAATGATCGATATAATAAACTTCCATTGGCAAATCTTGGAAGCGAAAGGTTCCCACTTGGAACATTTATTATTTTTTATGTTTCTATTTGATAATTTGTAGGTTAACCAACTGAATATTTCGATTTTTTCCTTATGTAAGTAACACAATAGTTAAATTAGAAATGTTTGATTGTGTTTTAATACCTTCTGTAAGAATTTTTAAGAAATGATTACTATTTATGATAATTTTTTTCAGAATGTGTCTTTATGGCGAACGGTTTCCTCGGCATGTACAACGATCTAAAAATCTAAATATCTCCTAAACTATAAATTTTATCGAGTTAAACAAAGAGTACCTTTTTGTTAAAAAAACAATTGAAAAATTCATTTTTTCTATCTTTAGATTGTACAGGTTGTCCCTGTAAAAGTTACTTAAAATATATTTAAATATAAGTTCCGATTTTGCAACTTCAAATACCTCTAGCTCAGAAACGAGGGGTCGTAAGAGAAAATACTTTATATGTCATAGCATTATTTTCACGTCACCTACTCACAATTTTTTTCATTAAGTACTGGATCACCCGTATATATTTAATAGCTTTGTTCCAGCCTGATAATTTGGATCGTTATTGGTTATTGAAAGAGTTTAAATGATATTTTCTGCGCAATCTCTGATAACCGTGCTGCTATCAATCGTCCCGAAAACGGTTCACAAACGATACCAAGTGGAACACGTAATCTCTATTGCGCAGAATCGTCACCGTACCAAGGACGGTTTTTTGATGGGTTGGAACAAACCTAATGACGGCAATTTTATCATGTTATACAATTGAACATCATGAATACGGACTTCTAAAACGCGGAATATCTAAAATCCGGACTGATTACGTATCGTAATTTTTAGCTTCTGTATTGAACACTAATTGGCGACACCATACATAACAATAGCATGAAGAATATGTTTATATTTAATCTTTTCATTATTATTGTTTTATAAAAGTGTTTTTGTACAGTATTAAACGCGACGTTATCATATTTTATGCATACCTCTAACTCTGTTTACATTATTATGTAATGCTATTTGATTTCTCGTTAGCGCGATAGATGACGCCACCATTCAAATGTTGGTATGATCTAAAATACGGACAAATCTAAAATCCGGAATCAATCCTTTCACAACGATTCCGGATTTACGATGTTGTATTGTATCAGATAGAGAATAGTGTCAGTTAAGCTATAGTAGTTCGAATAGTCATTCAAAAATAGAATGTAAATGAATTATTCATTGAATCCATCAATTTGTTGTTCGATTTTCAAGATAAGTGTTAAAGTGTCTGCTCTCAGCATGTGTTGCATGTTGTCTACATATAAATTATTCAATAAACCATCAAAATAATTCTGTTTCACCCTTTCTACATAGAAATATCATTTCTAACCAACCAAATACCGTAACGTTTATCTTATCAGCTTTCTCAGCGGGAGTGTAATTGGTACAAGTTCTCTTTTTTAGAGCTTCGTTCTGACATATCGTGAATAGTTTAATTATAATATTCTGTATTTACCTAAGCTCAATGCAAAGCGGTAATGAATAAATGCGTATTAAATAAATATCAATAGCATATGTAATAAGACGGGATTTCGTCCTAGATACCGACCAGTTTATCCGACAATTACTTGCTAAACTTCGAAATCTCGACATGCAGTGGCAATAAAGTAATTCTGCGAACCAGCGGGTATTACCCCGCCTTGCAGGAACACCCTAGAACTATAAGGGGGAGATCTACTCCTGCGGTTACATGCAAACAAAGGGAATTCAGTTTTCCCTTCATGTTGGCCCTACCTTTACTTCCACTGGTGTAGTCGTTTGATTTTACTGGTTAAGTATTGCATAAAAGTTTGTATTAGAAGTAAAAACTTTGGTTTTATCTAAAAACTCGATTTTTCATAGATAAATAAGCTTAATAAATAGAAACTCATATTTATAATGTCAGTAAAAAATATGCAAAATTTTTATATTAACAGAATAGTGTATTTGGAATAAAATTTCGGAATGTTGGCCGAAGCACACCACTGATTGTTACCCCCACGTAACGAATTTTCTGTACTTTTTTATTAACGATATTCACTACAGTCGATGATGCCTTACCCTAAAACCTTGTTAGTAGTAACTTCCTTGTTCCGTTTGATTTAACGACTTTAAGGAAAATTTGATTTCAAGACTTTCACTGACCTTCCTGTGATTTTCTATTTATACAGGGTGTTCTAGGATGCAAAAAAATTCGGGAGTGAGTGGATGACGTGAAAATAATGCTGTGACATAAAAAAAACTTTCCCATATGACAACTCGTTTCTGAGTTGTAGGCCTTTAAACCTACGAAATCAGAACTTTATTTAAGTATATTTTCTAAATTATAAATTGGAAAATTATGAATTTTTAATGGATGATTACGTATGTCTATGTCGTGTGTTAGACGAAATAAATACTATCTGATGGCCAGAGGCGGCTCATACTCAATGAACAGGGATACTTTGTACAATCCAAAGAAATGAACTTTTTAATCGATTTTATAACAAAAAGTTTCTCTATATTCAATTCGATAAAATTTATGGTTTAGGAGTTATGTAGATTTTTAGATCGTTGTACATGCCAAGGCAACCGCTCGCCATAAAGAGACATTCTGAAGAAAATTATCACAAATTGTAATTATATATTGAAAATACTTACAGGAGGTGTTAAAACACAATAAAACATTTCTTAGAGAACTAACGAATATAATGATCGATAGAATAAACTACCACCGTGACGCTATAAGGAAGCATCTTGGAATGCGCTTCCAAGTTGAAAGAAATATCTTCCGTAGACTCCGGAGGTGTGTAGAAGTCCAAGGAGCCCACTTCGAACATTTATTATACGTTTTTATTTTGCTTTTACTTTGATTATGTTTTAATACCTCCTAAAAGTATTTTCAATAATTACAATTTATTACAATTTTCTTCAGAATGTCTCTCTATGGTGAATGGTTTCCTCGGCATGTACAAAGATCTGAAAATCTACATATCTCCTAAACCATAAATTTTATCGATTTAAACAAAAACTTTTTGTTGAAAAATCGATACTATCTTTAGATTGTACAGGTTGTCGGTGTCGTTTGAGAAATTTTTTTATGTCACAGCATTATTTTCACGTTATCTACCAACTCCTAATTTTTTGGCATCAAGTCCAGGAGCACCCTATGAATAAATCTTACATATTAAAAAAATTGATGATTTTCATTCCGAGTCCGTTCAGGCGTTCTACCAAACCGATTTGCTTAATTTTTTTTTCAATGAAAGGTATTGATGCACAGATCAGCCATCAACCATCGGATTTCATCTAATTTTCACCATTCTCAAGTTATACTCAATTGCGATTTCCCCCTGTAGATTACTTATGGGAGCTTTTCACATACACACGTTCTATCCTCAATATCTCAGGTTCTATTCAAGATAGAGACTTCGTTTTAGTTTAAGAACACTCGCTGAAACACCTTCTTTCTTTTGAAATGAACACTTTAATCGGTTGAGTTGGAGAGGAGCTAGGCGCGGACATTCAATGTGGAGTTATGGATTTTTGTAGGTTTTTGGCAATTTTTCTACATTCAAAGATCTATATCTCAGGTTCTAATATAGCTACAGAGTTCGTTTTGGTTTAAGAACACTCGCTGAAACACCTTCTTTCTTTTGAAATGAACACTTAAATCGGTTGAGTTGGAGAGGAGCTAGGCGCGGACATTCAATATGGAGTTATGGATTTTTGTAGGTTTTTGGCAATTTTTCTACATTCAAAGATCTATATCTCAGGTTCTAATATAGCTACAGATTTCGTTCTTTTCTATTATAATGATTTCTGATACTTATTTAATGGATTCGATGCGAGCGAAGCCGTGGGTAAAAGCTAGTAATTTAATAAAAAGTTCCACCCTCTATGCAGAAGATATTATTAATGATTACTTATAAATTTAGGATCAGAACATGTTAGAAAAAAACATGAAAACTTAACAGAGATCTTCACTCCAAGCAAATATAAAATTTTCAGGAGTCAGTTGGTAGGCATATTGAAATGAGCATACCATATGCACAAGTGAGGGTAGAAAACAGACAATGAAATCCTCAGTGTCCGTTGTATTAGCGAAATGGCGGCGGAGCTGATAAAAGGTTTTTCTAAAGACCACCTATTAATAAAAACAGTATTAGAGATCAACAGTGGGTCAAAAAACAAACCCCAGAGAGATGAAGAGGATGCTTGTAGTAGACTTAGCTCGAATTGCAGTTCAGCAGTAGATACTTAAGGCCGCTTGAAATGATGCAAGACAATATGCAAGACGCAATATTTCTTGATCAAAAGCATGCGCAGATGAAGTTCATCTGAATGTTTCATGCAAGATCTTGACATTATCGGTTTTGTGTCATTTTTGTTGCGGGCAAATTGCAATCTAGTTACTTTTGACTTAACAGATCAGCTGACTTTCGTAAAACTTTGTTATTTTCATTTTAAACTAGGTACAAAATATTATATAAACATTGAGGTTAGGAATTTGTTTACTTTTACTGTTTATAGAGACTTGCTTGCAAGGGTGATGGTGGATATGATCTTCTATGATGGAAAGGTTTACTCCAGAAGTTGCACACTAAAATACCTTTTGCAATTGTTATGGTATTCGTTGCACTTTTTTGCTTATTCATATTATATGCTTCAATTTTTTCAGGTATAAATGATGACGTTTACTTCCTCTTTCCTTTGTCTTTTTCTAAATTTCTCTAAATTTTCTTTTCTTTTTGCTCCAAGTTTCTATATTTGATTATTATTTTATCCTCTCTTCCTTCGTATTTTATTGGAATTTCCTGATATTTCCATTATTTTGACGTCACTGTCGATTGATTGACTATTATTTTTAATATTATTCATCACGATACGAGGTACGATTTATAATGAAAACAACGTTTTATTTCCATTAACTTGATCATGGTATTAGGTAGAGATAAAATTCATTTAAGTAAATCTTTCCATAACACCGAATCCTGTGTTTGATTAAGTGCAGCTTAATAGGATATGAAAGCACAGCAAAATGAGATTTAAATGGAATTAGTTAAATTGCACTTTGAATAAAAGCATCAAATTATTAATCAATTTATAGCGGAACAGCACATTTTTGAATATGTGATTGTTTATAAATGAAAAGTATAAAATATATTTTTACAGGCTACAAAGTTTATAATCGTTTTTTAAAGAATTTTATTCCTGTAGATGAAAAATCAAACTCCACTAATAGAGATTTCCACCCTGTATAGTATTAAATGTGACTTTATGTCTAGATGGTTATTAGAAAAATTCCTCTACTATTATTAATTAGATACGAAAATTAGTTATTAAAACTCTGTTTTTACCGATAAAAGAGATAAAACTATCTATACTGTATGGGATCGTTAAAACAAAAATTTATTTAGTACTTTTTTATATGTACTTGTCCTGTATGTGATTGTACTGAAACTAGACCAATTCTGATTATAACTTTGGCGCCAAAACGCAATAATTCCAAATGTTTGTTGGAAAATATAAAACTTTACAACTATATAAAAATTCAAATGAAGTCCAAATTCAATAAAAGAACTATTTCTATTGTACCGGTTGTCCATATTAGAATGTATCTATTCGTTATACAGATCGTATAAAATAATTGAAGAAGACGTTGAAAAATATAGTCGCCAGGGGATGTAACGTCAGTTTAAACTATCAAAATGATATATATGTTTTGTAAAGTTTACATTCGAGAAACTTTTGTTAGAATACTCTACTCCAAATACTAAATGGACTCTGTTACTTTTGCGTATTTCACCAAGTTTTCTAGTTTTTTTACCTGTCAGTTTTTATTTTTTAAGAAAATTGAAAAACCAAGTTCTCACTCTTAAAAATCAACAGTTTGTCTATACTAAATCTTTGCTACACTGTATTCTACATAAGTTACTCCTGATATATTTTCCACCTAATCTTGATCAATATTTGTGCTATACTAACCTCAAAAGCTAAAGTTAGAGCTGCTTTTTCTTGTCTAAGTTGCTCTGCGTGTTTTTTGTACGCCAACATTGCTCGAACTGTGTCTTCCATTCTGAAAATAATAACAATTTATGAGTAGAATTCAATCTGTCAATTATTTATTACATCATCATAAAATATAATTAGATTTCTTTAATAAAGTCTTTTTTCTCGTTTTATGAGTTCTCTATTTGTATTTGTTAATAAGAATACCAAATCTAGATATACATAGGACAGACATCTCAGTATTTAGAAAATAGACTGAAAAGTCATCAATATACACGAAAAAGAGAATTTTTAGAAATGGTCCACATTCATAAGAACGCAAAAGCTATAAATGATAAAAAAGATCTAAATAATTTGAGTAAAATTTATAACTCTATTTTGTAAATTCTAATAATTGATTACTGCTACATATTTGAGATGTAAGGACTAAGGAAAAATTAATTTTTCTTACTAGAACCAATTTCTATTTTGATTTTATCCTTATTTTGATGTTCATGATATAGGTGATTAAAATAAATATGCAAATTGTCAGTGTTACTATGATATTTTGATGAAAACTTAATAATAATAAGCCTAAACGTCAATTTTTATTTATCTTTAAAAAATTATTAAAAAAAAAACTAATTTCAAAACAGATAAGACCTAAAATAAGAACATTTAGAAGCATAAACATATCAAAATGTTTAAGAAATATATAGGTGCTTCACGCATGCCTTTTGAAATGATCCCCTTCCACTCTTTTCTATTTTTTGCTTTCGTTTTCCAGTCCTGAATTCCTCTGTCTCTTAGGTTTTCCATCACCTTTGCGTACCATCTTCGTCTTTCTTTTTTTCTTGTTTCTCCTTGTTAAATGTCTATCGTTTTTTTTGTTGCTCTAAAATCTGGCATTCGCTGTACTCTTTTGGAACTAATTATTTTGCTTAGTTCTGCTTCTCCAAATATATTCTTTATCTCATTATTTGTTCTTCTCGGCCATAAATCCTCTCCTTTTTACCGCCTAGTATCCTTTTCTTTCCTATATAGCTGACTTCTCTTCCTCTGCTCATTGTTGGTCTTATTATTGTTTTGTATAGACGTAGCTTCGACTTTTTGGAAATTATTTTGGATCTTATTATCGCAATCAGCGCTTCCAAGTGCTTACTTGTTCACTTCCCCTCAGTATCCTCGCTTCCAGATTTCCTCCTTCACCGTAGTCTTTGATAACCACCCCAAAATATACATAACTTTGAACTTGTTCTCATTGTTTTTTCTCCATTTAGTTGGATTGACAAACTTCTCATTGCCCTTTTCCTAGATTCACTGTCTCTGCCGTTTCCTTGAAGGCTTTGCAGGTTTCCTTAAGCATACAGATATCTCCAAACAAATACGAGGATTGCTGTTTAAGTTTTCTTCTTCTTCTCTGACATCACCATCATAGAGTTTGAGTGGTCATACGAGTGCTATTTGAATTGTTTATAGATACTTGAAATATTCATCTTGGTAAAAAAATGTAAAGTAAAAAAGTAAATCGCAAACATTTTCGTGCGACGATTTCCTAAGTATTTCGATGTTGATTAAACCAACAGCTTCACATCAACTTGGACTTTCGTTGATGGAGGACCATCTTTCGCTGTTTTTCCGAATTCAATCATGGTCGCACTTCGCTAATGGATGAATTTCGTGAAGGTCGTTTTAAATCACTTGTGCTAGAAAACATCGATGCTGTGCGTGAACTAATATTGCAAGATCGTCATGACGAATACTGCATGAACATTTGGCTGTCAAAAAGATTTTTTCGCGTTAGATACCGCATAATTTGACAATCGCTCAAAAAAAATTCGTGTTAAAACAGATCAAAAATAAATTGCTTTAAAATCACATCTTTTGGAGGTACTTCAATTGGAATGGTAAAAAATGCTTCGACAATTGGTTCAAACACATGCAAAAATATTTTTATTGATCTAGACTATTTTGAAAAACAATGAAGCCATATCCAATTATAAATATTATTTTTTATTTGTCTTCCTAAAAACATATTTATATTTTTAACTGACTAACGAAAATAAAGTGTCCTTTAAATCCATTGTGAATCTGGTATAGCTCTTGTGATATATATCAACTGTTGTAAGCCTCCAAAAATCCCTCTTTTACCGTAAAAATTCCGTTAAATACGTATCTGGTGAACAAAAGAATAAAATGTACTGGAAACAAGCAGCCCAAAGCCCGTATTGTGCAAGAACAGCATCATTATATTTCCACCTTATTGAATCCATATTGTATGAAAAACCAACATATCGACCACGAATATTCTCATTGAAATTTTAGAAATAAATTTGTTTTAGTACGATAATGTCAATACGAGATTTGTATTTATACATTCTTCGAGCAGTAGATGAAAATATTATTTACGAATTTTGATACTCTTGAATTAATAGAAAAACTTATTCGAAAAAAAAAGAAGAGTATTTAACATAAGTTGTTTTATTTTGTACATCTTCTAGTGGTATCAGTTTCATAATAGAACTTTATATATTGAAAAAACGTCACTAATATCGATTTTGCGTCAAGCTCAACGCATACGATTATTCAAAGTACAAACAATATAAAAACAGAAATCTTCACAATCTTGATCAATTCCCTTCGGGGAAATCATCTTCTAGCTCAAACTCGCTGTTCACTGACTGACGACGCGTCTCTTTACGTCATTTGCCATCCGAAGCTTTTCATAAATTACCTGTCGGATACTGAATACTGAACAATTATTTCTGTTCTCCTTTGCCTTCCAAACCTATCGTGGATCACGTCAAAACGTTTTATATATACAGTATGTTGTTTGTTTTCTACAACTATACTGATTTATTTAGCATTATTAAAATGAAAAATTATGTTTTACACGGTTTTTTTCAACTTAATGTATCGGGCGTGCCAAATTCATTCATACAGAAGACAAAAGTTTTTGGAATTTGATTTTTCAATACCTGCAAGCTTGAAAGCAATATAAGTATAATAAAAATAGTTTTCCTCACAAAATTTATTTTATACATCGCATATACATGATAGTTTTTATGAAAATCATTCGAGGTCTGGCTATTGAATAACAAGACTGCGTTAAATTGAAAAAAACTCCGACTGAGTGACATAAATTGTTGTTAAATGCCTATGGGGACAATTCTCTATCTCGTGCGCGTGTTTTTGGGTTGTGTAAGCACTTTAGTGGTGGCCGAGAGAGTACTGAAGATGACCAGCGCCCAGGTCGCCCTGTGACCCCGAAAGTAGTCACCGAAATCAACCAAATTGTGCGTGCACAAATATTTTACATGAGGTATTACACATGACAAAAGTTTGTTCGAAGTTGATGCCAAGAAATCTGATACCTGACCAAAAGCTGCCTGCTCAAGTCTGCTCAGATTTCCTTGAAAGGTTAGAAAAAAATCTGCTTTTAAAGGGACCCGATTGGAGTGGATGGAAGTGGTAAAGCAAAAAACGGCAGAATACCTAAAGTCCTTCACCGAAGAAGACTTCCAGTACTGCTTCGATCAATGGAAAAAACGTATTGAAAGGTGTGTGGAGAGGGGCGGGGAGTATATTAAAGGGGAGCATTCAAATGTGAAGTAATTTTTATAATCAAACTCTTTTTCGTAACCAGTCTTGTTATTTAATAGCCAGACATTGTATATTTGCTGCGATAAATACTCTGAATTTATAGTTAAACTCCAACAATGTACATTCATTTAGAGTTTGATACTTTAAAATTCTCTGCTCTCGTGAGTCGTTCATTGTTTGCCAGTCCGCTTTTACGATTTAATTTAGTTGTGTCATTTGCACTTTACACTAGGTGAGATGTGTTTAAATGGAAAACCTTGACAATGCCGTTTTCTTTTCGATTAATCAATTCCCGTAATTTGTAAAATTTAACGTAGAACTTTATAAATTTAAAAAAATACAAACGAAATTTACGAAATTTATTAAATGGAAGCGAAACCATAATCTTCCTCTATCTTAAAAATTCATCTTCGGGTCTCTCTCATTTTAAAAATTTAACGAAAAAAAGAAAAACTAATTCTTTGTGCTCGAATGGCTGACTACATTAAACAGTATTAATGAAATAGATGACAGAAATGCGAGGACCCAAAAAGATTTAGTGGTTCCAAACAAAAGAAGGAAAGGTTGAAAATGACCGTGCCGCGTTTTAAATTAATTTTTGGGGACGAACGCTCTTTTTCGGGATGATCTAAAACTGTCAAGAGACTGAATATTTTAAGAGAATATTGCTGAGGGTTGAATTAGTAAAATTCAGGTCAAACTTGAATGTAATTAAAAACCAGAACACGAAATTTGTTTCACTTGATTAAACATTATTTGGAAATGGTATTATGAAATTTTTTCATTGGTAACATCATCTGTGATAAAAATTATTATTATTTCAATAAAGAAAGTGTGCGATATGTCTTAGATCCTTTACTGAAAATAATAATTCATCCTATAAGCACGATATTATTTTCTCATCTCGTCCCATATAACTTTAAATCCTAACTCGAGCTTTCTGCGAGATTTAACATCAATTTTTCTTTAAGCGAGTAACTCTAGTAACCTAAAAAAGAAAGCGTGCACAAATAACGAGCCAGCGTCGTAAAAAGACGCTAAAAAGTGTTTATACGTATACTAAAAGACGTAAATAGCCTTATAAAACAAAATAAAGTTAAATTTGGAAGTGAAAAAAGTGAAAAAAAAACATGATAATACCCCAGAGGGGGACCCATCATGTAAAATGTTTATTCATTTTATTCTGTTTGGATCCCTAGATTACCATACCAAACGGGCTCCTACAAATCGTCCTTTATTTGGTTGAAGTTTAATTAATGTTTTAACTATACAACGACAAACAATGCAAGTTTATCGTAAAGTAAATTCTTTACTATTTTGATGGCTGGAATAAATAAAAATAAAAGTTTACTGCCGCTTCTTATTTCAAACGAACTTGAATGGAATTGAAAAATATTCTCTGTGAATACAGAAATGTGATTCGATTATTTTAATAAGAACGTAACTTTTTTTCCATTTTATAAATATCAAAAGGATCTTCCAACACAAACACAGCGTAACATAACTGTTTCCAATACTTTTCCAATTCCAAACTCTTACGAAAACTTGTCAATCTGTTTAAAGTAAACATCAAATAAAATACTTTTCCCTTTCAACTTTTACTCTCGCTATTATGACCTCGTTTTTGAGAGGAATAAGATGAAAAAAGAAGTTTCCTTTTCCAGAATTACCTTATTTACTTGCTCCAAAGCTCACGCATATATTTCACTATTTAAATTTCAAATATTTACCTTGGTTGAGAGCTTAAAGACGAACCGATGCTAGAGCGCAGTTTAGGGGTATACGTCAAATCAATTTATCAACAAAAAGAAATTAAAAATAGGGCTCTATTTATTGAGCAGTTTTATATTTTCTTGTCAATTTGATACTTTGAGATCTATTTTTTATCAAAAGAGTGTTGCAAGATTTGGCCAACAGCTTGATATATCACGAAGAATTCATTATTATGGTTATTAACATATTTTCTGTAAAAATTTAATCTAAATGTGTTCTACAAGGGCTGCAACTTAAGTTTTGTGATATTCTCTAGTTAGATCAATACAATTTTGCATGCGTTTGAACCAATTGTCAAAGCATTTTTGGTCTGCGGGAATAAGAAGAAATCATTGGGTGCCAAACAAGCACTGTGCAGCTGATGATCCATCAATTCAATATTTTGGCTACTGAAAGACGTTTTTGTTTGACTGATGTGTAAGAGTTCGCATGGTCTGGCATGATCTTCTGGCAAATAAATGTTGATGTACTATTCAGAATTCTACTTTGCTCTAATTGAATGGTGACTACATGTCCAATTATTCCTAAAAAACTGGCCACCATTTGCTTCCAGGCGTTTCGTGTGCGAACAACTTCTGTTTGATTCGGTTCGTCTTGAAACATCCTGTAGCGAAGTGCGACCACAAGATGAATGTTTCAAATATTTAAAAACAACTACGTACGTTCACCAATTTTTCCACTATAGCTAAATAACAGACTTATGAGCAGAAAGTAAGAATAAAACTTTAAAACCAGAAATTACAAGTAGATTAGGAGCTGGGGGTTAGAATATAAGACAAATTACAGGCTTATGACTTATAGGAAACTATTTCAGAGCTTGTCATTCACGTAAGCACAAAAACGAATTTCTTAATTTTATTTTTTATTATTTATCTTAGGAAAAACCTTCAACAACGCCGGTGTTCGGGATTTCTTTTCAGATTATTACAAAACGAATTCCTGCCGTGAGAGTTATAAGAGGGTGGAGTGATTTGAAATTCAGGAATTTTCCTATAGCGATGAAAAGCCTCGGAAGTTAATCGATAAATCATAATACAGCTCATTCAAAATTTATAGACGTCTGTAGATAATAAAATAACTCTAAATACTTCAAGATATAACATTCATATGCATGATGCTCTATCTCTTTTTAGGTATTTTGGAAAAGTAACTAACGAAAAAAATTGAGAATTGAACCTATATGGTTACAGAACGAAACAAATATTAGAAGATTTCATAAGAAACGTTACAAATCTTCTAAACAAACATCTTTGATATAGACACCGAAAATTATACTGAAATCGTTCTTATCAAAATTAGGCTCTGTCAAATAAAAAAACATGATAAATAGAAAACCTTCAGTTGGAGATAACTAAGATGTTATTGAGAAAAAAACTTTCTCTTATATGTGTTTTCAGAGATGCTGGATGTAAAAGCATAATTCAGGATTCCACAAAACAATAATTCGCTTCCAACTGAAATCGATTACGAAAATAACAACCTGAAATTGAGATAACTAAAAATTTTTTGGAAGTACGTAATATCTATTCCATTAATCACCTCGTTCTCGCCAGAAAGAAGTTTTTACGGAGGTTCTGCGAACATCCAACACGTTTTAAGATTGATGACGTATGTAAGAAAGGCTTAAGATAGCACTAACAAAAAGTTCGAGAAACTAGCATACAAAAAAGGTTTTAAGCGACGTGCTCATATTGAATTTAACTAAATATTATACCAGGTTAACACATTGTATCAAATTGATGAAACATTTTAGGAAAAGATTAAAACTTGTAGAGATACTTACATCGAGTCTGTCTGTTGCAAAAATGTGTATTGTGAAAAATTAGATACAGTAGAAACAATAAATATGGCATAATATGTACTATGCGTCTGCTTTTTTGTATTGTTTTCTCTATATCTTTCCTTCGTTTTCAGATTAAGTTTAAGTTTTATTGTTGCCATAAAAAACATCAAGTTTAATGTATTTTTCCTGTAGATTTTCATTCAATCTACATAAAAAAAGAATCGTAACTGGATAATCATCGGATTTAGTTGCTGTATCACTAAATTTAAGTGTTAAGTTTGATTTATAATCGACAACGTGATAAAATTTCAAAATGGTACAATAAAAGGTTTCGTTTTCACTCTGACTCACCCCCTTAAACTTATGGAGTATCTCGTAACAATCCGGTGTAAGATTACAGAAAGTAATTGTCTATTCTCAATAACCGTATTCGAAATTTTCGTTTCAAGAATGATGATATGGCAATTCATAGTTTATCACACATTCATTTAAGTTTAACTTTCGTTTCTTCTTTATTTCGATTATAGTACTCATTGATCCAATTTAATGTTCTAGTATCATTTTATTATTGTTTTATCTTTCAAATTTGTCATTTACATGTAATCAATATAATTTATCATCTTACATTTAGTATCTGGTATCTTTAGAAGTAACAAAAAGAAAAAAGAATTTTTTTTATAGATGATTTATGTTTACTATTGTCATTTTCACTTCTGGTATATTTAGAGGTTTTAATAGCAACTATTCTTTATAGCATTTAATAAATCTTTTCCAGGGTATTTACCGTGTAGAGGAACGGATGTCCTTTGTATAATTTACAATTGAATATGGGTTTATTATTTTTCAAAATATTCTCCTTTAGGATCAATTTCGATTGAGGTACTTCCAAAAATTAACCACTTTTTTGGTTATAGAAAAACGTCGACATCGCAATTTATTTTTGATCTGTTCAAAAACCTTTTTGTTTGACTGATGTGTGCATTGTCGTTGTGGAAAATGATTCGTGTTCTGCGAAAGGTTTCTCTGATTTTTGCGAACACTTCTGACAAAAAATGCTGGCTGGCAACTTTTGTTGGATCTGGCTCGTCTTAAGTCCCATACAGTAGATTGTTTTGAGATTTATTTGAGCGATTGTCAAATTATGCGAAATCCAACGCGAATAAATTTTCTTGGCAGCCAAATTTTCCTGCAATATTGAATGTATCATTGATATTTTCTGGCACAACAGCCGATTTTGGATGATATTCACGAAATTCATCCTGTAGCACATTACGACTACGATTGAATTCGGAAAGCCAGCGAAACGCATTGGCTGGAGATGGTGCTTCATCACCAAAAGTCGAAGCGAGTTGATAGGCACACTGCTGTTGGTTTAATCCACGTCGAAAGTAATCATTGCACGAAAATGTAAAATGTATCTGGTTACGTAAACAAAAAATTGTCTCAACTCTAGTTATAGGTATATAATTATGCAAAAGAGCAACCGACGATTATGAGAATATCTCATACATCCTATTATTAAAAATATAAATAATAAATATCCATATTAACGAGACGATGTCAGCGTATGCGAAGCAATAACCACGTAGATAATTATTAGCATTCAATTACTTAACAAATTTACCGACTTGAAAATAAAACAAAATCTACATTTTAATTAAACATCTTATCTAGATAAAAGGAAAAAATGACGGCAAATAAAAATAAAAATAGTCATTACATATTATAGCGGATATAAGTTAAAAAAAAAACAGAATTACGTGAAAATTTTACATAAATTGTAACGAAAGTTCTGAATTTATCCTAACAGTGTTTAAAGAGTACTGAGGATATTCTTGAAAATAGCATTGGCTTCAAAAGGACACGAAGGAAGTTACCAGATTGATATAAATTTTAGAGAAACATCAAAATTCAAAACTTGTAGGTTTGTTTTCACAAAAAATTCGTAAATACTGAGTGTTTTGTTTTAAAAATTTTCAAATATTCTAGAAAATAGCATTGGTTTCAAAAGGACACGAAGGAAGTTAACAGATTGATATAAATTTTAGAGAAACATCAAAATTCAAAACTTGTAGGTTTGTTTTCAGAAAAAATTCGTAAATACTGAGTGTTTTGTTTTAAAAATTTTCAAATAATCTAGAAAATAGCATTGGTTTCAAAAGGACACGAAGGAAGTTAACAGATTGATATAAATTTTAGAGAAACATCAAAATTCAAAACTTGTAGGTTTGTTATCACAAAAAATTCGTAAATTCTGAGTGTTTTGTTTTCAAAATTTTCAAATAATCTAGAAAATAGCATTAGTTTCAAAAGGACACGAAGGAAGTTAACAGATTGATATAAATTTTAGAGAAACATCAAAATTCAAAACTTGTAGGTTTGTTTTCACAAAAAATTCGTAAATACTGAGTGTTTTGTTTTAAAAATTTTCAAATATTCTAGAAAATAGCATTGGTTTCAAAAGGACACGAAGGAAGTTAACAGATTGATATAAATTTTAGAGAAACATCAAAATTCAAAACTTGTAGGTGTGTTATCACAAAAAATTCGTAAATTCTGAGTGTTTTGTTTTCAAAATTTTCAAATAATCTAAAAAATAGCATTAGTTTCAAAAGGACACGAAGGAAGTTAACAGATTGATATAAATTTTAGAGAAACATCAAAATTCAAAACTTGTAGGTTTGTTTTCACAAAAAATTCGTAAATACTGAGTGTTTTGTTTTAAAAATTTTCAAATATTCTAGAAAATAGCATTGGTTTCAAAAGGACACGAAGGAAGTTAACAGATTGATATAAATTTTAGAGAAACATCAAAATTCAAAACTTGTAGGTTTGTTTTCACAAAAAATTCGTAAATACTGAGTGTTTTGTTTTAAAAATTTTCAAATATTCTAGAAAATAGCATTGGTTTCAAAAGGACACGAAGGAAGTTAACAGATTGATATAAATTTTAGAGAAACATCAAAATTCAAAACTTGTAGGTTTGTTTTCACAAAAAATTCGTAAATACTGAGTGTTTTGTTTTAAAAATTTTCAAATATTCTAGAAAATAGCATTGGTTTCAAAAGGACACGAAGGAAGTTAACAGATTGATATAAATTTTAGAGAAACATCAAAATTCAAAACTTGTAGGTTTGTTTTCACAAGAAATTCGTAAATACTGAGTGTTTTGTTATCAAAATGTTCAAATACTCTAGAAAATAGCATTGACTTAGAAAGGACACGAAGGAAGTTAACAGATTGATATAATAAATTTTAGAAAAATATCAAAATTCAAAACTTGTAGGTTTGTTTTCACATGAAATTCGTAAATTTTTGTTTTCAAAATGTTCAAATATTCTAGAAAATAGCATTGACTTAGAAAGGACACGAAGGAAGTTAACAGATTGATATAAATTTTAGAGAAACATCAAAATTTAAAACTTGTAGGTTTGTTTTCACAAGAAATTCGTAAACACTGAGCGTTTTGTTTTCTATATCACTATATATATTTCCTCATTCAGACTAATAGTTTCGGTCGGACAAAAACAACATTTTAAGAATCGAAAGGTTGACCTCGACATAACAATAACATCTTGTGGTCTATATATAAGAAAATAAATCTAGCGCAAAAACGGCATTCTCTTTCCCCTTATACTCATACATCATTACCGGGTAGTTCTCATTTTGGTAAGTATACGCATTTTGCGGAAAGTAGTTTCCTCATTCCTTCATCTAGAACTTTCTTTCTAACCTAACGACAAATGTAAGTTTCCTCAAGCGGAAGGGATTCCAATTATTACTTGAAGCGAAGGACATTTGTTAAAAGGGTCAAAAAATAGTGATATAAAAATTTATATCTTAATTAGAACAGCACAATGTAATTAAACTTAGATTACTAACGATTTTAATCAAACAAAAATTATATCTGAATGTATATCTGTGATGTCCTCCATTGTTTCTCTATATTTTTTCTTCATTCATCAGATTTGTTTATTCCCCTGACCGTTTTATCGTTTTTTTAATTATCCTTATCCATATTGAAAATCATTTTTATCCTTTCTATATCAAATAATTTGTTTGGTTTTCCATAAATGCAATTGATAACAGATCCCCTGAGAATTCCGGTAGTATTTGAGGAAAAAGTGCATGCCTTCGTATCGTATTCTGCAGACTATGGGATTTTTCTTGGTATCATAATCAATAAATTACCCATATTGAACGCATCTGTTCATAAAACTTCTTTCTACGTCCAGGACCATATCCACTTGAGCTTTTCATCCCCAATTCCATAGTGACATTTATTTCCTCAGGGTTAGAATAGAGATGCGAGATATTTTAATAACAGGAAGTTATGAAATTCACACAAAGAATAAGGAATCATCTACGAGTTCGTTGAGACATCTCTCCCAATGTTTGATGATGAAAAATAGTCCCCTAGAGGGCTTAAAAATTGGAAAAGAATTCTATACAACATATTTTTCTCTAAAAAGAATATAGAAGAAGTTTTTTGAACAATAATTCCTTACAAAAAAACATAATTGAAATGGAAATAATTATATAAAAATGTGAAAAATAATTGACACACACTTGAACTCAATATGATGTTGAAAAGATGTTAAATATGGTTTTGACTAATGACTATGTGGCGTGAGATAAAAAGTAGCTGCTCCATCTCTATATTATATCCTCTTGGCGTCAGTGGAGTCGTTTGTCCCCCTCGACAAACTTCTTAAGATTTCACTACCCTAAACCCCAACGTCTTTTTCCACTCTCCCCATTCTTCTACCCCAGTCGGTAATTCGCGAGCCCCTTATTAACTTTATACAAAATTTCTATAATAACCTTTGAGTGGAATCTGCTATCTAAAATCCGGAAGATAGCTTCTATATTCCGTGTTTTGAATAATAAGTTTCACTTCCGGTTTTACGTGGAATTTTTGGTATTATGTTCGCAGAAAATTTGGTAAAGTGTCCGGTAGAAGAAATCGGAAGCTATTTTCAAAATATAATTTCGTTGAATTTTAATTATTATGGCCGCGTATATATTTATATTGAAGTTTTTGTGTGACAAGAATCGATTCCTATCATTTTAGATGATTGTTTGTGACCGTTAGTCGAGATAATAATTTTTTCTGGCAAAATAAAGCTGATACCTCAAAAAATGTTGTTGATGTCTTTAGTTTCAAATACGTACCTAGCCTTGCCTAGAGATGGCGGTAATTGCTTGAAAAATACCACTGTATTAGAAAGTACACAATCTATACAGTATATGTTTTAAGTTTGAAGACGCCACGTTGTTTATTATTCGTTTGACAGCCATCAATAGTGAACGTTTTCAGTGGATTTGTAAACATAAAAAAAATTGGTCATCGTTATGTGATACAATACTTTTATTTGAAAGGCGTTAGCCCAACCAATATAAATGCTGAACTAGATTTTACTTTGGGTGAGACTGCTCCTTCGTTATCAACAGTAAAATATAGGGTTGCAGAGTTTAAATCAGGCCTTACGACCTGTGAAGACCAGCATCGTAGTGGTCGACCAAATGAGATGACGACTCCAGAAATATTGAAGAGCATCCACAAAGCGACACTAGATGATCGTCGACTGAAAGTGCGTGAGCTAGTAGACATAGTAGGCATTCCAAAAAGTGCGATACATCACATATTAACTAAAAATTTGGACATGAGAAAGCTGTGCGAAGGATGGGTGTCACGTTTGCTCACAATGGAACAGCGTCGTGAAGATGTTTTAATCGAGTGTTTGGCAATGTTTCACAGAAATATAGCCGAATTTTCGCACAGTTCTATAACCAGGGATGAAACGTGGTCCATCACTTCACACCCGAAACAAAAGAACAATCAAAACAAAGGACTCAAAAGGAAGAGCCGGCTACAAAGAAGAAAAATACCGATGTCGGTTTTTTGGAATGCGCGAATTTGCGTACTTATTGCAACTTTGAGCCAAGAAATCAAGCAAAAACGGCCACATTTGGCTAAGTAAAAAGTGTTGTTACATCAAAACAATGCACCAGCTCGTACTTTCTTTATTGCAATGGCCAAAATTAATGAATTAGAGTTTAAATTGCTTCCTCATGCAGATTTAACCCTCGCCGATTATTTTCTGTTCCCAGATTTAAAAAAAATGTCTCGGTGATCAAAGATTTTCTAACAATGAAAAGGCGATCTCGGCATTTAATGAGTTAATGGCTAATTTGAGGAGCTTGACAATTCTCATTATAAAAAAGCCATCGAAACTATCGAACATATATTTTTTTCCAATATTTTTGTAGGTACTTCTGGGACCATCCTCGTAGTTCTCATATATATAATGAAAACAGAACAGACTTTTACAATGGTTAAATAAATAATATGGTGAATAAGCTAATCAAATGAGCAAATAACTCCCGTATTTTCCCTTTTGTATACATAAATCCCTTTATTATCTGACACCCTCGTTCCAAGTCAGGAACACAATTCCTGAAAGGACTGTTCAATATGGAGTCGTTCGTAGGAAAGTAAATATCGACAATTTATATATTTTTATTTCAATCTAACGGTATTGATCGTATTTGTTATTGAATTTGTACAAGAATTAGAGAAAGAAAAGCTCTGCTGGCACCAATTGATACTTTATATACATTATATTCCTATCGGGGTGTCCTATTTTTAGTTTATCTTATTTTTAAAGAACAATACAGCATAAAATAATTAATCACAGACCTGCCAAAGTGGCTGCTAGAGCCTGGTGATACGACTCAAGTGCTCTTACTTTTATCCTTCATCCATGTTCCTCAACCACTCTTTGACTCCAAAGACCGGAGTTGATTTTCTTTGTTGTCGACTAACGTAGTGAAACCAATTCACGGTTCTTATAGGGGCGACTCATTTACAAGGTGAACTCAAATTATTCATATTTACATTCAAATTTTTCAGTCAACCGAACTGAAAGTTAAACAAAAAGTAAACAACCGATGAACCACAGAATATCATGAATGCGTTGTATTTAGTTTCTTCATATTTACGTCGAGGATCCATTCATTAAAACATTTTTGGAAGCACTTTCAGAAATTAGCTTTAGTAGTCTACACGTATTTCATTCAAAAAAATTCCTTTTAAAAAGAGAAAGTTCCTACTCTTTTGTATTCTTTGCTATTCTTCCCTTCCTACATATTTTTTCAAGCATACTTCCATTCCCACTTCTTGTTTGGATGATGTTCAGCTTGATTGGCAGATTATTTTTGTTATATGGAAAAGGGCATTATACACGATATAACAAAATTCCACAGTTCTCACAATTTTTTAGCTTCTCGTTTCACCGTTTCCAATCACTTATTCTAAAATTAAGATCCGTATCTGTTCAAAAAGTTTACAGCTCATGATATGATTCCCCCAGATCTCCCCAATTTGGAAGGGAAAAATAAACATGCATTGTTTTGTCGAAAACGGGGTTTATAATCCTCTTTTCCATCTCTTAGAGGAGAAGCGGTGTTTTTCTCCCCGAGGGGAGGGTTAATCTGCTGGGGGCGCGCGAGGCAGATGCGATCACCGACTATCATGTATTATATACCGGGTTCATTGAGGAATATAATTTATTTCAGTTTGTTCATGTCTAAAGGTATTTCACGGTATATAGGTTTGGTCAAAGAGATAATAGGATGACGATACACAAAAAGATTTTATTTTGCCGTTTGGATTGTAGTAATACTGATTCGGTTTATGGATTTCGAAAGGGCATGAATTATTACTCTAAATTAGTTATCATGTCTCAGGGTAACAATCGGTGTATCATTAAATGACTTCCTCTTATATTGTAACAATCCTAATACATAACATCAAACAAATGTATTGATCTTTTGCAAAAAACTTTATCCATAAGGTACCCCATAAGAAAAATCTATTGGAGTCAAGTCCGATGACCGGGAAGACCATTCTGTTGCACTCTTCTACATCCTATTTATTCAAATTACAGTATTTATATTCGTACAATTAAAAATATATTCAATCAATCATAAATAAAAAGGAAGAAAAAGATTAGCGAAATAATTGGACCAAATATTACATGAGATAGAGAAAGAATATTAAAGAAAAATCAAGAAATAGAAGAAAAACTGGGAGAAGAAAATATAATAAGGTATATAAAAACACAAAAAATAAATTGGGCAAGACACATCATGAGAAGGAAACTTACAGAAATGGCGAGGAAGATAAACTACTGTACTAACAAGTCCGCTATGCAAACTCTTTCTCTATCAAATAAAAGAGGTGTGTTCCCTGTAGATTGGTTAGTTGCTCGCTTTAACACCATACCAAAAAAGGAAAAAAGATTATTCCCAATAACTACCGTCAGATTGATTTAGTCCCAGCCAATACCATTATCATGGAGGAAGTCATTAACCAGCAAATCTTTAGATATTTTGAGTCTGCTAACATCATCAGCGACCATCAATACTGGCTTCCGTAAACATAGATCAATCGGGGATCTCCTGAGATAAGTCACTAACGCATGGATCGAAGGTACAGAGAAATATGGCGAATTCAGAGAAATAACATTTGACATATCTAAAGCTTTTGACAGAGTTTGGCATGGCAATCTTCTAAATAAATTAAGATCGTATAATTTGTCGTCCTCACTTAGCGGTTGGCTTAGTAGCATTCTCAAAGACCGTTCTATCCACATCGCTAACGATGGACACACCTCAGAAAGATTTATGGTCAACGTTGTTGTTCCCCTGGGATGCATCTCGTCAACTATTCTCTCTCTCTCTCTCTCTCTCTCTCTCTCTCCTGTACATCAACGATCTACTCGACAAAACTGCAAACCAGATATATAGCTTCGGCTACTACCACAGTCTGTAGACAGCAACACATCACCACCATCAATACCGATCCTGAAATATTCTGAAATGTGGTGGAAGCAATCTGATTGAGTTTAAAGCAGCAATGACCAAGGCTGCTATTTTTACAAAGGAGGCCGGCACTGCAGCTCAGGATTGGGTCCTGTCTGGACATAAAATATCACCATCCCTGTAAAATCCCTTCTTAGGTGTTGAAGCTGGAAGAAATACGTCCTAGCATAGTCACGTAGCCCATTTAGCCAAGGCAGCTTCACAAAAACTTGGACCCCTTTTTAAGACCAAAAATCTATAACCCTCGCAACAGCTTCTAATTCTCTACAAGACCCAGAGTCGTTCATCTTTAGAATATTGCTCGAACATTCGGCTCCCAAGCATACCATCAAGATGCTGGACTTAATATAGAAGAGAGCAGTTCAGGCGATCCAGAGTGGAGAAGAAAGGCCTTACTCTATTTTATCGATACTACCACGGCAGAGCTCTTCCGAGCTGTCTAACACGGCGGGCACCACTCGAATTAGTCGAGTGTTGAAGAGTTTATCCTCTTGTGCTTGATTTTTACATAAATGGATACCTCTATGACCAAGAGGAAGGGCAGACCAAGTACTTGGAGAAACCAAAGATATCAGATACAGAAACAGATACAGATGCAGATTCTAGAAATAGTAGACTAGAAAGCTGACAAACGAAGCTAGGATCAACAAAACATTATAACAAAAAGAGCGATCGGAGTAATCCACTCCGATGAAGATATTTGTAGGCGCATAAAGCGCTAGGCAATTAGGTAAAACATCAAGTCATTTATTCAATGAAATATAGTCGTTATGTATTCGTGACAACTGTTTCAAACTTATTCCATACCACTACCTCATGCGCCGAACATCAGATGTATACGTTGTTATAACCGGAACAAGTTAAACTTTCAAATAAGTTTCCACTGTCTAATTTACATATATTAAATACAAATGTATAGAACGAGGTAGTGAAAGCGCAGATGAGAGAATTGGAAAATAGATAATATTTCTGTGACAATATACCGGTTGGAGGAGTTCATACTAAGCTGAATGCAATTATCTTCTATCCCAATTGCCAAACGGGAGTTATGTCAATTTAAACACCCTCCACGTCTTGTTTTGCTTGTTAGTGTCGATTGTAGATAGGATACCGCCTCACACGAAGTTGCGAGATGGATACTTGTAGTTGGAGAATGAAAAAGTTATTTTGTAACAGTTTTTAAAATGCTTCTCACTACCTCAACGCATTTTACTTGAAAGGTTATACAAGTTGGAATAGAGCTTATTGAAATTGACGTCCTGAAGAGAATATTGCTCGTAAATGATATGCACAGGCGACGGAAAGGATTGTGAAATTCTAAGTTCTATACCCTGAATTTAAACTAGGAGGACTGATTTGAATTTAAGTTGACTATAGATTCCGGCAGCCAGATCCGCACAGCACTTTTGACATATATTATTATTGACAATTGTATTAATTATTAACAACTAGTTTCCATTTTGTTCTTCCTTGCATTCTTTTAATTGTTTTATTAAAATGTGAAGAAAGTTCCTCTCAGAACTAATTTCGAAATGGACTCAGATAATATTCCAAGAACTAGCAGACATTATTAGCCCTCCAAAAGAGGAGCTCTGTTATTTTAAGCCACTTATAGTATACAAAGAAGTAAAACATTGTGAATTTGTATGAACAAATTTCAGATGGCGAACCAGAGGCAATGGTGAATACCATTGTGTTTAACATTGAAAAAACGTTGGGTAAATCATCGAAAACAGCATATTATAGTCTCTTCTAACCATCGTGGAGGTCATCCAAGAATTGTAGAAGCCTTCGACGATACAACAAACAATATAATTTTCAACACATTGTTCATAGTTTCTTTTTTAAAAATTACCAACATTCGATAAAATTTCAGCAGAAATAAAAAAATTATCATTATTATCATTATATAAACTTTATAATTTATAATTAAGTAAACTTTAAGTAAGCCACAAATTATACTAATTTTTATGGGAATTGAGAGCTGAGAAAATTGCATTTTTCAATATTTGTAAAGAAATAGAAAGAGTATTTCAATAATGTAAGATGGAGAAGAAATTACCTAAGATTCTTCAAGCAATATAGGCAAGAACAGAGGCCCATGTGTTACCTTGATGAAACCTGGCTAAATGAAGATCATACAAATTTCAAAATATGTATAGATACGTCTATTCGAGACAAAAGAGAAGTTTTTCTTAAAGGATTGTGTTCAGGAATGAAAAATCCCTCTGGAGAAGGCAAACGTTTAATAATTCTTTATACGGGATCTGAGCATGAATTTTTTAAAGATGCATTGCTAATACCTGTCTTTATGTTTCTATTTATTTTAAGGAATTTATAAATTAAATTAATCTCACCTAGCGATGCCACTGATTATCGCAGGCTATCTGGCAGGAATATTTCGAGGAAATTGTGAACATAAGCCTACCGACAGCTTAGGCCAATAGAAATGCATTTATGTTTACGATTCGAATTTTTCATTGGTAAACAGTGGAGATGATGAGTCCACGTCGACTGACGGTTTGTTGGATGTTTACCCAATTTTATACGGGGAGTAATTTAATTTTACAATTCGTTGTATTTTTTTTTGTTTTCAATAATATACTTTGAATCTTTTACCGTGTTTCTATTAGATTAATTATTATTTAGTTTGTGGTTCATCATTTCCAGACTGTGCAATTTTAGTATGATTAGTATTTTATGTCATCGTTTTCAATCCTCGGAGCAAAACGCCAAAAAGTTGGCTGAAATTCTAAAAATGAAGGCGTTAGTTTAGAACCGTTTCCAGGAGGTCTCTGGCCCCTCAAAACGACAGTCTGAATGTAACCGTCTCAGGTAGCGTTTCCGCTGTTATATTTGGCTTTAGAAACATCACTCCACGAAGTGCGTAGACAGTTCAAAATAAGTAGATTATCCTCACAAGGTATGTATAAAAAATAGGAGAAATCAAAATTTGGTAATTGTTAACCTGTAAAAAGTTATTAATCACGTAATGGAGGTAGTTTTTGTACTATAAATTGTTTTCTTATTTCTATATTGTTAAAAAAAATTATGAATATTTAATGTTTGAACAATCGAAAATTTGCTACGCCAATTCGCAACCTTGATTGTAATGCTACTTCCATTGTATTATACAAATAACCGAAAGTCTTTTGTTATGAACAATTTTTCAACAAAGTATTTTGTTTTAAATTGGATATTCTCGGAGTTCTGCAGAAGCAGTGTCAATGACTTAGAAGTGCCTGTTTTCCTTACTGAAGACAAATATAAATGATAAAGTAGAAGTCTTATTAAACATCGTCGAAAATTACGAGAAACTGCCTCTGTCATATCGACTCTTTGATAATGTAAAGAAGTTGTGATCGATGGAGATACAGACACTGAGAATGAAACGGATTATTCGGAATCCAGCGATGAAGAGTGTGAGAGCGACTGCTAATGTTGTAGGCTTAAGTTTAATTTTTATTTTTTTATGTTAACATAATTCGGAATCAAATCTATATTTAAATAAGTATCACTTCATTTGTTAGAATACTTTAAATAAACAATTTTTCTGCCGACAATCGATTTTGTAATTTTTTGGTCGGCATATTGGATCTGCCATTCTGTTTTTCGAAAAATCATTGTTCAATTCGTGATCAGCGACCCCAAAAACCCCCACTATCAATTTTTAATGAGCTTTTTTTTTTAATTTTGATCAGCTTTTTGGCTTTTCCGCCAACCGTGCAATCTAGTCACCTTTGTAGTGATTTCTTTTGGTGATTCAGGTGTCATAAAATGGTCCTCCTAGTTGAAAAATAGGGTATATGAAACGGATTAATATACGTGTGTTAACGATATCCTTAAGGACTTGATGAATAAAATGCCTCTTAATGAAAGTTTTTCTGAGTATACCTGTATAATTTCATAATATGATGTGAATTTATCCCATCTCGGCGAAATAACAATCCTATGAATTTACATGGATTGCTTGTTATTACTGTACGCGCAAAATATAACTCGTAAAACATGATATACGACAGAGCAATTCGTCTTCGTCATATGGAAATTACTGCGGCTCTGCCTCTATCAATCAATGTTGAGGAAAAAATGGAGTTGATTTACAGTACAATTTTAGAATGAAATAAAATCTCTTTCTACAGGATAAATATATGTTATGAACTAATATACTCGTTCGAACTTCGTTAACAAAAATAGAGGAATTGTTATTTTTGTTTAACAGATTCTATAACAATTTAATAACTTGAATACACATCGTAATTGACGTTTATTAAAGTCTCCCTTATATTTATCCAGCTTCGTAAAACACGTAAAAACGAGACGCCGCACCGTGTTTGAGCTAAAGCATTAGTCAAACAAAATCAAAATCTCTACTCCGAATGTTTCCGTTTAACCGGTAAACTTGAGGCTCTAATAAGATAAGCGACTTTAAAGTAAACAATCAAATATTTGCCCTTCAGAGGAGACTCGGTCTACTAGGCTGAGGATAAACGCTTTTCCTTTCTAACTGTTGCAGTTACGAGTAGGAAGCTACTACGTACGGTTTTGTATCGTTTTGTTAGTTTAGGATAGAAAAATAAAGAAAACTCTAATGTGTAGAAGGAAACTTATTATTGAAGGTTTTGTACACGTGATTAAATTCTTTTTCGCCT
Source organism: Diorhabda carinulata (assembly GCF_026250575.1). NCBI lineage: Eukaryota > Metazoa > Arthropoda > Insecta > Coleoptera > Chrysomelidae > Diorhabda > Diorhabda carinulata. The sequence goes on from NC_079463.1 coordinate 9,816,870, forward strand.
ACATTGAATAAGGGTTTACCATGCATACCATTTATCTTAAATTCAATCAATTTTTATGTATTTGAGAGCAAATAAACAGAACTTCCACTATTTTCCGAGCTCGAGGCGTGATATTTCAATCTCTACTTAGGTTTTTAGGACGATTTAAGCAGCTCAAAGATGTTCCCATGGGATCTCCTCTCTCTTCCGTCATCGCCAACATTTTCATGGACCATTTTGCAAATAAAGAACTATCCTCCCCTCTCCGACCAAGTTGTTGGCTACGATATGACACTTGTATCATTTGGGCCCATGAAAGAGATACTTGAGATTCCTCCCAGCTCCATCTGAAGGGCGTACATCCTTGTATACAGTTTACGATGGAGGTGGAGGAGAAGTCATCTTTGCTGTTCCTTGACTTCATAATCAGAAAACTTTCTCCACAGGGCTTCTATCACTGCGTTTATCGCAAACCCACTCATACCAATGTGTAACAGACAAAATTTGCACAATCTTCAAAGCCAATAAGAAACTTCACCTGTCACCAATTCAAATATTTACTCTACCCTTACCCAACACCGTGTCCATACCGGACACACAATCGATTTCAATGGAACCAAAACTATCGCCCCACTCCGCTCCTTCAAGTCCAGGATTATTCGAGAAGTTATCTAAATAGAGAAACGTCCAAACTGTCTGAATACAAGGGACGATAGCCAGAGATTGCTGACAACTTGGAAACACCTTCTTCATCCAATACCACTCCAACCAGCTAACATTTTATTTGAAGTAAATAATCCCAGAGATTTTAAGTTCGGACGTACGACGTACCCTGTACGTCATAATAATGAATCTACACTGAAAGCTGTAATAACTACATAACAAAATTATATTTTATTAAAATTACTTATACGTAATTTATTTTAACTAAAATTTAAACAAAATGATTATAATGGTCAAAGCAGTTTGGCATACACAATGCAGGTCTTGTAGGGCACAAATTACCAAATTAACTAGTCTGATGTTATTTGACGAATACATAAAATATCTTAGTTGTGGACGCTGACGACAACGAGTAGGTGGAAATGTTGAAAGAGTATGAACAACAGGTTCATCACGTACTTCAATTTGATGCCTTCAAAGTCGTTTAGGAAGTGGTTCATTCGCATCCAATCTTTTGATTTCTTTTGAACGCCCTTCCACGAAATAGTCAATTACAAAATTCGGGTAGGTCAATAATGTCATCTTTGGTCGTTCAATTCTTTGTAAACATAATTTGAATTCAATATTGCACGTTGAACAAAATGTATTCCTAATTTCTTGAATCAGGTCGATTATTTACGGCAAAAATTATAGGCATGCAACAATTGATCGATTTTTTGAGTGTGTTGTTGGATTACTGCGGGTTTCATAAAAAATTCTCGCTGTCTACAGTGATTACCTACAACGTCGTCAAACTAATTAGATTAAAAATACTAACCACCAAATTTTGTTAAGCAACCTAGTAAATATATATTTTTATTATTATAAATATCGATAAGGGTTTCGGCAAAAAAACCGATGAGCGCCCTTATCCTGCAGCGGGATCTTAGACTAAGCGTGCTCCACTCAATGCAATATTTCTTTATACCAATTTACCGAACCCGTTATAACCACCCTGAAACGTCCATTCAACTTTTATATAACGGTACATTCTTCTTCTTTTGACCACTATTAATCTTTTCCGTTTTTTCTTAAAGAGAAAAAACCCTCTGGTTTCACCCGAAGGACATTTAATTTAATCTTGACAATAGAAGTACCTATTTATTCTCGAACGGTCAACCGATAGGGGCATTTGTTTATTTAATTCGATTCGAAAGAAAACCGTCTGTGTCTCTTCTGTTATATGTAGAGAGTATACAAAGAAAATAGGAAGTTGCCTTTTTCCATTTATTACAAAACGAAAAGGATGGGTAAACAATGATTTATTGGAAGTTAAATTTGAGATATATTGTTCGCAAAATAGGGAAAATGGATCAATACACTTTTGCATGCGTTTGAAACAATTGTCGAAGCATTTTTTCCATTCCCCTTGAAGTACCACCAAACATGTTATTTGAACGCATCAACCGCTTCTTCAAGTGTAGAAAACCGTTGATTTCGCAATTTATTTTTGATCTGACGAGATACAAAGAAATCATTGGTTGCAAAACAAGGACTTAAAGGAAGGATGATCTATCAATTGGATAGTTTGACTTTTAAAAAACGTTTTTGAACTGATGTGTGAGAACTCGCATTGTCGTGGTGGAGAACAATTCGTTTTCTATGGTTGGTTTTCCTAATTTTTCGAACAATTCTGGTAAACAAATTTTTATGTATTACTTCTGATGTCACAATCCTGTTCTCTTTATATAAACTATAAATTGTTCTACGTATAAAATCTTGATTAGCTTTGTCAACTGAATTAAATTTTTCTTTACAAGTTTTTCTGTTTTCTGAATGATTCACAGTAAGCCCTTTGATGACGGTTTGTAGGACGTTTACCGAATTTTATACGGGGAGTAAACAATATTTTTCAATTCTTAATTTGGTGTGCGTATTTATGAAATATTGTTTGATCCTCACATAACATCAATCGGCATGAGATTTTTTTGAGTGATTGTCAAATTATGCGGTATCCAACGCGAACAAATCTTTTTGACAGCCAAATGTTCATGAAAGATTGAATGTATAGGAGTGGACCTAGTATGCTTCAATCTAACAATCTAACGGTATCTCAACATAACGAACTTGCAATATTAGTTTACGCACATCATCACCCAAAGTCGAAAAAAGTTGATCGGCGCACTTACTGATGCGTGTTCGCGATTTAAATGGACCAAGATGAATGTTTCAAGTATCTGTAAACAACTCATATAGCACTCGTAAGACAATACGTTTTGAGTACGTTCACTATTAAAAATGTCAAACTTTAAGATGGCAATGTCAGATTTGACATATTGATATCCGTGTTATCATATCTCAAAACTTGAGTAGCAACCTCGTAAAATTCTTTCAACAGAAAATGTATACATATTTTCTCAACTCCGGTATTTATCTATTTCTTAGATAGACAGAATTACGAAAACGAAATGACAAAATACGATAACAACCTGTCAAAAGCAAATCTCTTTAAGCCCGCTGATATTACATTAATATCTTATTCGCGAGGATGTAACAAATATTTCCGCACGAATAAAATGATATGTGAGGCTTTTTCTCTTCCATTTCCACTTTCCAAAATATCCTCCCTCGTCTCATTCTGATACGTATCCTAAACACATTTAATCCATTAAGAGTGTGTATATATATATATATATATATATGAAGCACGAATTTTGGAAATGTTCAAAATATCATATCGAGGTTTGTAAAGAACACCATCTGAAGAGATGAAAGTGAAATGTGAATTCTACACAACTACTGTGAGATTTTCCCACAAATTTCGAATTTTTCATTAATGTTAATACGTTCTGGCTTCCAATGTTCAATATTGCTTGAAGTAAATCGAGAGGAGAATACTGAATATAATTCATTTATTTACGTTAACTCTATCTATTGAAATTTTCTATTAGCATTTATCTTTCAATTTATTTTATACTGTAAGCATGGATATAAAATATTTTATTACTATTCTTCTCATACACTGACTATCTCAACACTTGCTTTGTTGTCTTACAACTACTTCAAATATTATTGCGAGAAGTTTCATAAAGGAAGTTCACGAAATATGCCATTCAGAACTGGAAGAGAGATAAATTCGGAAAGTTTTTCGCTTTTAGAGACTGAGATATGTTTGTTAACTTTCCTTTGTGAAATTTCTACACTAGAAATGATTGAAATAAGTAATTATTTCGAAAATTCTTGAGAATATGTTAGTTTATTTTAATGAGTACTCGCTATTGTCAATGGTTAGTCTCATTGATCCGACCAACATTGTTGCAACTTATTTTCACCGATGGAAGATCGGGTTAGATTGTCACTCAATTTCCAGACTATCTAAATTGGATTCAGAATACTTTTTGTTGCCATTATGTTATCATTATTAAGTTTCAGTCCAATCCAAACAAAACTAATCGTATTGGTTGATACCAGAACAAAGAATTTGGTTGCTTTCCGCTCTGATTTCAGTAAAGCCCCGGCAATGATTTGGCGGATAGATCCGTCCCCTGTATTGGAAGGTTTCGATAGCTTACCACGTCCTGTTTTACAACAGGTGAGTCACTAGACAATGAAACAAATAATTGACATTAAATAATTGACTAGGAGAATTTTTTAGTATTAATTAGAACTCCACTCTTTTTCAATAATTTTTTCTAATCTTTTTGGGATGGAGTGAGTTAATTTCCGACAAATATTTCCATTTAAATTAAGGTCTTCCCAAGTTGTTTCAATGACTTTCCATAGCTCTTCTTGATTTCTGGGACGAAAATTCCTTTGTAATTTTTTTTTACCAACCACTCCCATAAATTTTCAAAGGGATTTGTATCCAGACCATTTGTTGACGACGGTAAAATCTCAAAATTGTTTTATCGAAACTATTGTTGAATTATGCGGGCGGTGTTGACAGGATAATTATCATGTTGGTAAATAAAATCGTTTCAATCATAAGTTTGATTTAACGATGACAATATTGAGGTTAATTTCGGAGTTGAACCTTGCACCAATTCTCGAACAAACGCCAAGCTCATTGATACTTATCCAACCCAAACTTTTACTATACATTTGCCGGACTTATTACTTAACATATCGCTGCTTAAATTTTGATTTTGGTGGTCGGTAAACGTGAATACGTTCGTCATAGCATGACTTGAATATTTTTTCATCTATGAAGACCATTGGTTTGATAATTAAGTGCAAACACAACTCTGGATTGCTTGCACTCATTTGAAAGCGATGCTTTCTTAGCACTAGTTTTTCAAATCCGAAGCTTTAATTCGTGTACATGCCGTAGGACGGGATCCTGGAAAGTTTTTTGCATATGCATCACTATCAGCCGATTCAAAGAGATGCTCTCTCAAAAAATAAATCAATGCAACATCTGGTGCGTTACTTGAAATTTTTCTTTTTCCAGGTCCAATCTTTCGGTGCAAGGTCCCGTCTTGTTTGTATCGCTTCTGATCTCGGTACTCGCATTAAGACTTAGATGAGTTACCAGTTTTCTGATCTTTCAATTTTGCAATAAAGGCAGCTTTCTGAATTTCAGTTAACTGAGGAGGCATTAGGTACAATTTTTCTTCAATTGATTTCAAATTGTTTATTGAATTATCTGTCATTGACGATGACAGCTACATTAGGTGGAAACTCTGATTTACGCATTCAAGTGTATGTTTTTTCAGTGAACAGAAGTGTATATAATATCCGTTACAAGGAAAATTTTACGCCTACGAAGTTGTATAAATCATCCCTATACTGCCAAGATAACGTTAGTTTACTGTCGATTTCCCCCCAAAATATTTCGTTCAGACATAACCGTTTTTTACTCACTAGAGCTGATCCTTCTTAGTGTACAAGAAAATCGATTATCTCGTTCAGAAATTGTTTTTGTTCGAATTTGTAGAGTGGCGAAAGCGTTTCGGAAAGCAATAAGAAAACCAATTTTACATATTTGAGAAATATTTGAGTTATTGACAGATTATACATAGTGTTTTCGAATGTCAGTAAAATAGACTAACTGACTACAAGTTATAATACCTCAACTGATACTGAATATCACTTTCTGAGAAAAATTATTCTTTCAAATTGCTTATTTACATCAACCAATCGATTATCACCAGAAATTCTTTGCACACTTAGTATTTGTTTAATAACTGCTATTTTATCTGATAGCAATTCATTTGATGGCAGTTAATTAATTGTGAATGTAGAATACCACAGCTGGATGTAAAAAAATCGATTATAAAGAATGTACTCAACAAGCAGCTGTGTTTCGGATTGGAATTACGTACCGATGATAGTGACCGGATGAAAATAACCATTTGTATCATTGGCGTACAACATTTTCCCCCTAACCCCGTAATACAAAACTATATTTAGGAACTTATGTTTTTCAAATATCCCTTAGCTATACCGCTGATCAGTAGGAATGCATATTGCATTTAAAAATAAACGGAACTTTTTTTTTCATATTGAATAGACTTGTTATTAATATAATATTGAATTTGTATCATAATTCTAAAAGTTGCATATCATTCTTGACCTAGGAATCAGAATTAGTGTTTGAAAATTTCGTCGTAAATAATTTTCTTTATTTTGAAATAATACATCACTCAATAAGTCGTATGACTGACCCACAGATGGCGCTGCCAATATCAAAAACATATGAAGTTTATTAAGAACCATCTTTGAAAAGACTATTTGTAACACAGACACTGATGATGGTGAACGTTCCGGTCGGCCAATTGAGGTGGTTACTCCAGAAAACATCTAAAAAGTCTACAAATTGGTTACATCTAATGCATGAACATTTGACAATGAAAAAGCTTTTTGCCAGCTAAAATGGCAAAAAAAGAAAAATCCTTTTGCAAGCACGGCATTGAGAAGTTAGAGAAGCTTTGGAATGATTGTATTGATCTTGAAGGAGATTACACTGATGAATAAAATCGATTTTTGCCAAAAAAAGTGTTTTTCTTAGTTAGCCACACGACTTATTGAGTGATGTGTTATTTTAATAGATTTACAGTAGAAATTTACCTTTGGAATTCGGACGTGAGAAGCTTAAGCCTAGACCTACAGCGGGCAGCTTCTTGAAGTGCCTGCTTCGCTCTGGTCTCGCTATCAGCACGAAGACGACGTTCGCGGTCAGCATCCCTCTGAGCTGATTCTCTCTGAAAAAGATAAACAAACTATTAATTTAATTACATAATTTTTACCGCATAGACTCAAATTTTTCTTCTAAAAAAGGAAATTTTCTGATTCATAAAAACTTTGATATCTAGTCACAATGTGTTAAATTTTGATAAAAATATAGTCAACAAATGAGTAAAAATAATTGTTTCAAATATTACGAGAAGTGATCTTTGTTTATATTTGTCATATTCTTAATTAACGCTGTTTTATTGAAAGTTGAAACGTACTTGAAAGTTGAAAACTCGTTCTTTGTAACTATTACTATAAGAAAACTGCCAATTCACTTTCCCCAAACCTTATTGAATGTATATTTATGCTGTGATATCCTAAAATATATTTTATCTATACAGAAAATAAATTTTTATCATACTTATCTGGAAACACCTTATTTTCATTTGATGATGTCGCTTTTTTCCGAGCGTTAAATAAAAAAATACAATTGAATTCAATTATAAGAAAAACCAATTGTTTATTTACACTTTTCTATAAACAACGACATAACTAGTAAATTTAGGAATATTCTTGTTTTGGTTTTCCTGTTGGAATGTTGCAGAGTGAGAAACAATGTGTGTGTGAGACTTCTATTTTTCTTTGTTTGGATTCTTCTATACATTTTTCTGCTACTTTGGAAGAACGCCATCCTTCGTGTCTGTTCAGAGAGAGCAAATCAGCGCTGCTTTCCACATGTTTGCCGAAAAACATCTTAGCTCATGTCCGGTATACTCTTCGCTAGATTTCTATCTGACCAGAGATTTGCAGTTGGAAATGAGGATGGCGTTCGTTGAGGAATATTTAACTACATAAAATAAATAGCGTTACTCTTTGACGTTGTCTTCAGTACGGGTCTCAAGCCCGAACAAAAGTTATTACACCACTCTGATGAGGTGTAATAACGTCGAAACAAGTTTGGTTACAAACTTTTCAATTGCGAGCCATTGGGGATGTTAATATCGACAAAAATGTCGATTTATATCACGCTCTTCAAAGGAGATGTAATTCAATATTCGTCGAGGCATTAGCCAGGAAAGTAGTTGTTTTCTCCTTTGAAGAACGGCCGCATAGGTTTTCGAAATAGTAAATTTTGAAATTATTTCAGAGGTGAATAGTAAGAATCATTTATTTTGATATTTTATATAAATAAGCTTTATTTTGAGCGAGTCCCTCGTATATATGATTAATGATCCTCGGGGGATACCTCGTTTGTTGTAAAGAAAATATCATTAGAAGCGTAAAACTAACGAACCGTTCGAGAAAAATGAAATAAACATCTAACAAATATTTGAAGGAACCGCATGATTGTAGAGCGGTGGGCGCCTAATACGAGATTTCCTCCTTTTTTAATTACACTTGACAAACAGAGAGAACTCATGGTCTAATGGATTTTGATTTGAGGTTATATAAACTCGACAGCAATAAGAAGTTCAAAGCACTCGTGTGAAATAACTGACGATGTTATGCTAGAATCGTAGATGTTTAAATTGAGATGTAATGACAAACCGCTGTTATGGATGTGAAGATAACACTATATAGAAGTCAACTACTGACCTGTTTCATCCTCTTTTCATTTCTTTGTTCTCCCAGCTAATACGCATAAGTATGTAACACGAACACATTCAACACACAAGATTTTTAATTAATTTACAACTACTCACATTAATTCCACGGAATGTGTACCTGCCGACTGGCGGACAGTATTTCATAATAATAGGGAGTAAACTTGGACTGTTTACAAACTGCGTACTTATTTTAATTGGACACATATGTGCTCTTAATGTTTCGAATAACTTTTGCTCATACCACGCTCTTTTCTCGTATCTTATGCATTCTGGTTCAACGCGACATTTTCGAGATGCAGATGCGATGTTAATATTTTTAGACCAGATATTATACACTTAGAAAACTGCGAATTTCAAACTAGTTTATGGTAACAACTCATTATGGTCCACGTTTAGAAAATTGATAAAAGTTGAGGCAACTACAATAAGGAAAATTACTTATCACCTAACCGACTAAATGGTTTTTGCCTACCCTATAGTATGTGTGATACATAATAAATTAAAATCCCAGCCTTCTTTAAGCGGCTTTTAAGAACTACTGATATGCGATCGCTCGGATCAATAGCGGGACATACATTAATTGATCACAAGAGAAATGATGAAATAAGGGAGATATGTGAGAAATCGGCGAAGGGAATCGAGAGACCATGTGGACAGAATGTTAGATGACAGGTTGGCAAATATTGCAAAGGGAGAAATACCGAATATATCCCGACCCGACAATCTACAAGTTGGTATGAAAGGTGGTCTTCATCATCCCAGCTGCAGCTAGGCAACCATTGATGCAAACATAGGATTAAGTCTTAACGTACGACGAAGAATAAGAAAAATATTAAATCTTTGATTCATCGATGTAACCCCTTTAATAGTTTAATCGTCTATTTGCTTCAATTAATTTTCCAGGATATTCCAAATATGTGAAGTAGGAAACTGCTTTCTAATTGTCCAATTTGTACCACAACAACTCAATCGGGTTGAGGTCGGATCAGTACATTCTTCCTTTCCAATTTTTTCAAATACTTTTTGCACAGCTTTAAGGAATATTTGGGATCGTTATCATACTCGAAGATGAATTTTTTGCCGATCTAAATCCGTTTTTCTATTGACCTGAACACAAACAGTCGTCTCTTAGACCCAAAAACCTCAAACTTTGACTCATCACGCGATAAAACTCTCTCCCACTTTTCATATGTCCCATTTTTATGTTCTCTAGCCCACTGCAACCTTACAATACAATATTTTGACATCTTGAACCTTCCAAAAAGGCCTCAATCTCCTTTTCACTGTAGAACTACTTAAAGGCAGATCCCATTTACTGATCAATACAATACGTTTATCTCCAGCGGTTGTTGTTTTTATCTCCAAAGCTCCAGATGGATTCATATTTTTCATGGTACGTTGAAGAATTTTTAATTATATTAACTTAATTCTAGAGTATGAAAATTTGCGATTAATGCTCGAGTTTCGACTGATAGGTCCTTGGTGTTATTCATTTCAAAACTTACAAGTCTGAATTTGCGTGAACGAAAACAATTCGTATACAAACTTCACAAAAAGGTGTCTTGGTCGAGTCTAAGTCATCGCACGTTATTGCATAGGGCTAACTGGGACTAAACTACAAGTGTATTATTTTGAAATTGAATGAATGGATCCAGGAGTGCGGAAAAACTTTTGACCGGCCATGTATGTGTACGAAATAGTGGGAGTAGAAGAGTCAGTATATACTGGAAGTCAAGGCTGTGAATTCGTCATCCTTTATTACATTCAAGGTACTTTCAACAAGGTTAGTCAGTTTTTAGGTTAATAAATTTGAACGAGAAGGCACCACAGTCAATGAAGAGCTTGTTGTACCGCAGTAATGGGCCTAAAAGAGGTCTTTGGGTTTTTCATAATATCCTAGTAAAAGGTTTGGGGTTACAAAAAGGAATTAGAAGAAGGGTTTAGAAATATTTTGTACAAACTTGTTTATCGAAACGTAAATAGTGTGATTATGAATTTTAGTGTTGGGACAATAAACCTGTGTGAATATCATTATCGATTCTAATTTGATGTTTCATTTCATATTTTATCCAAATGCACTTTTTTTTTAATTGATGATAATAGAAACATTTGGAGTTGGGATTTGTGAAATCAAATTGTTGTATGAAAAAACAAATGTGTTCACAGAAACAAATGTAACCATGCTGTTTGGATGAATGCCAATATAAAAGAGATTAAAACGCTTTTATGGTCTGCGCACACAAAAAACAAATGACTATTTTACTGCATAATTACGTAAATAAAAATACTATTAAACGATATATCTATTTTAATTATAGTACTTCAAGTAAAGTGTTCAGTTGTCAATTTCATTTAAGCATACAAACTTTATACGGGGTTATTGGTTAATTGTAAATATCGTAACTACAATGCAAATTCAGGCATTTGATAAAAAGCCTAGGCATTTCTTACGTTATGACTAGATAATTGTAGGCAATTTGTGACAAAATGCCGGTATAAAATGTGTGAGAATCAACGTATCTCATTTTGTATGGTTATTTTGAGGCATTTTACAATTTTCATGTCATTTCCTAGCCACAATTAGAAATAAGGAATAAACTTATTGAGCACAGCTTTATTTCAAAAATAATACATAAATTAAACAAATACGTAAGTGTATATATGTTACATTCCGACCGAAAACGGTCAGTGGCCGTTTAAAACAGCCACAACGCGTTCTGTGCGCCTTGCGTTTGCCAGAACGCGTTGTGGCTATTTTGATACAGCCAGAGCCCGAATGAAATTATTTTAGATTTAGAAGACATCAGCTCACATAATATAATGCTGATTATTAATAATCATTTGGTAACAGCACTCATTATTCGAATAATTGTTTAATGACAACGTTTTTATATAAGTTTTATGTATACAGTTAATACGACTAACCTAACCTAACCTAACTGCATCAAATATAAAGTTCAATACAATTCAAAATGGCACAACTATTCCTCACGCAAAAACAAATAGGTGGATATGCAGCGAAAATTGATTTTATTAATATAACTTTTTCATATTTAACTATTAATAATTCATATTAATTATTGACTATATGGATATAAAACATATATAAAAACGTTGTCAGTAAACATTTATTCAAATAATTAGTGTTGTATTGTTTTGTCACTAAATTATTATTAATAAGCAGCATTATATTACGTGAGATGACGTCTTCTAAATCTAAAATAATTTCATTCGGGTTCTGGCTATATCAGAACAGCCATAACGCCTTCTGTCAAACGCAAGGCGCACAGAATACGTTGTGGCTGTTTTAAACGGCCACGGTCTTTGAGCGTAGCATATATATTTAAACAAACTTTGAGTATGATGTAAACTAAACTCGATATAATTAAATTCTCATTATATAATAAAAATTGCATAGACAAAATACGTTAAGCTTCTATGGAATTTAGAGGAACATAATTTTTTTTGCTTTTAAAGATGTTACATTTATTTGAATCGCACTGTTTATTGCTAGCTTTACACCGACATTTCTGAACCTTGACCACCGAATTTTGAAAGAAATGCAACTGACTGTCTCAACGTTACTTCATCTTGGAAACCAGACGAGGAATCTTGAATTTCATTTCTTGAAAACCAAAATTTTATAATTCCTCTTGAGTTGTACCTACTTGTGTCCGTTCTTCGTATCTATCACTGTCACTATTGAATTTTGTGAATTGAGAGGACCCCGATTGAACTGTTATAAAAACATACGATCCTATTTCAATAGGTTTAAAATTCTTGTTCGAGGTCTGTGACACTTTTTAGCTGCCCTTTGCTGACCAGCAAAACAGCTTTGCCTTTTATTATCGACAACTTTTTTAGTTTAATAAAGAACTCATATAATTTCAGATTGTGATGAATACCGAGGATTGTTTTCGACCTTGCCACATCACACGATATGACATACTGCAGTATTCCCTTGGCGTCGCGCTTATTCTATCTGCGTTTCTATCAAATGATTCTTCTTCTGTTTATTAAACGGACTGCTTCCTATTTCTTGCCGTGGATTAGAATCGTTTTCGTATGTGTCCTCATTCTCTTCTGTTTGTTCGTGTACTATTTTTTCGAGATCCTCTTCGCTAAGAAGTTCTATCATTAGAAAATCTGGAAGATTAGTCGAGTTTAGTCCCATTTTTGGTTCTTCTCTAAAAAATGCACTGTATTTGCTTTTACCATTGCACAAAGTAGCAACCTATGGACCAATTTATAGAAAAATTATTGGACATCCAAGCGTAAAACATATTCTCCACATCTTGGCTGCTACGCTCAATGGTACCTTGATTTTGAGGGTGACGTGATCTCCCATGTACAATTTTATAGAGGAGCCAGTAACTAACAATCTTCTCCATTATAAATTCTCGGGCATTGTCGCGGTGTTCCGAATTGTAAAAAAATTTTACTGAAGCGAGTTTTGTTTTCAAGGGACGCAGATGCAAAAATTTGGTAACGGCAGATTGAAAATCTATCAGGTCCACATGACCTCGAACATTGAAATATTTATAAAGAATAGAGTATAAGACTAATCCTTTACGTAGTTGTGTCTATTTGAGATTGCACTCTCTGCAAAGTGGAATACAAGCTTCGACTGCAGCTTTAGGAATCTGATATTTATTTTTCTGTATGGATAACATTTTATCTCACCCACCATGCCCTGTCCATTTTTCCGTGGGAATTATATAATGTAATGTTTTACTTATTTTTTTATACTCTTTCTATTCGTAGGGGGAATTTATAAACACTGTTTCTCACGTTCTTATTTTATTTAAATATTTCAAACTTAACTAACTAATATAATTTATTCGAATTTCTCGGTTACTTTTCTATTTCGTTCTGTTCATTGTGGCTATCTATTATAAACTAACTAAACTGCGCTACACCAACAACTTATATATGTATTCTAACAGATTTTCTCAAAAGTTGTAGAAAATAAAGAAAAATAGAACTTCCTAGAAATTAGTCAAATGAAACAATGTAAATAAACTGCCTACTATAATAAAAACTTAAATAAAACACACGTCAAACGAATTCTGCGGTTTATCAAAAGTATGTGAAAGGCTCCGGGCTCCTTCACCTAATTTTAGAATTCCACTATATCCAGGCAAGATAGGCTTCAGGGGGAGACGCGTTCTAATAATAAATTATAGGTTGATGTTTCATCTTAGCAGTAGATGTTAAATATTAGCAATGTCTTCGATCGCTTCGTTAACTTTAACAGCAGTCCAAGGTTTCTTGATTAGGTCGTTTTTCCTTCTTCTCTGTAAAATTGTTGCAATTGTTTGTTGAACAGCACTAAGTGAACCTTATCGTTTTTTACTTGCATAATATCAACGCGATAATCACTCATTTTTCATTAATTTATCACCTAACGAACTTTGAAACAATCGTAGTCTTTTGAGGTTATGTTATTGTTGACGTGCAAATGTGAAATTACCGTGTTCGTATGTTTTGACTAACTCATAGTAGGCCTAATGAGATACATATATTGCAGCTCGTGTTTTGCCTAAAGGTAGGATTACGTTTTGCGGGTTTTTCTGTGAAATACCCAGGCTTTCTATAATCTACCTGAATTTGCATTGTGCCTATTCATTGTAGACTAAAATATCGAGTTTAACTCACAATATTGAATTTGGTTTTGGTACTGGATTTGGGAATTTGAAAATATACCAAAGAAGTACGAAAGGGACAAAGAGAGACAAAGAGAGACGTATCTAAACGACAAATTATCGAATATTGTCGCAACTAGAAATAGAAAATATTTTTCTTTGAAATCCGATACCGTTTATATCTGACACATTGTAAATATCCGTGTCGGTTAATTCTCAAATTATATTATCATTTTTTTAATTCGCTCTATTCCCTAGCGATACCTTTAGTAGTTTCAGGAAGCCATAAAGTTATTGAAAGCCGTAATCAATTTTAAGTATGAACCGGAAAAATCCCTTTTAAATTTAATATACACATTTAAAACATAAATATTTTGTGACAAGCTTCAATTCAGAGGTGTTTGCATAACATATACACCGTTTGATCTTTTTTATTAGCTGTTATTTATATGATCTGAAATTTATTCCTACGTTCAGATAACATTTAAATCGAAATATTGCGGTCCGGTGATAGCAAAAGAACTGATCTCCGTATTTCTTCGCTAGACTACATTCAATTGATATTCACGGATTGTGCAATACCTATAACATCGAAGTAATTGCCATTTGCAAGCTTTAAACTGGTGTATTCAAAACAACATTCGAAAAACTGTTACTTTAAGTGATTTTTAAACGGTTTATGATCATAAAAAAGATATAAGAAACTATTTTTATAGAGATATTAATATTTTGTGGATATAAGATTATAGCTAACATATTTAGACATTTTTGGATCGACTATGACGTCCTCATGTCTTCACAGGTTGAACCGTGTTAGAATTTTGAAAATTCTCGACGTTTCGGCTCCCACTTTGGAGCCATTATCAAAAGAAAAATGGGGATAGGGTGGTTATTCGTTTATCGGTAAGAAGTGATCTGATTCCGTGGTATCAATCTGCCTAATCCACGCAACCAATAACCCCTTTTTCCTGGTTGATTCCCAGGCCTTAAACTGCCTGATCCTTGAGCCGAGGAAATGAAAAGCTGGAACAAAACAATATAGAATGATTTAAATAGAAAATAAAAGTGATTTTATTGTCTGTTTTAATTATTTCATATTTTTTTGTTTCAGCTTTTCATTTCCTTGGTGAGATTCTAAGGAGTAGGCAGATTGAGGCTTTGGAATCAACCAACAAAAAGGGTGAAGTAGGCAAATTGAGACCACGGAAACGGATCGACAGCGTTTTCGTAGTGGGAACGTGGCAAAATTAGTCTCCAAAGTGTAATCAAATATGTATAAAAGTATAACAATAATAAAAATTACTTTCATCAATTGGTTGAGATTGTGGTGTGATAAATTTGGAAATATCTCTCAAAACACATTTGATTAAACAATTTAAAAATTCAATAATCAAATTGACGCTTGATAGAAATATTAATTGATTGAAATATCGATTCTGGTTACTATAGAAATTATTATATCAACTTTCATAGGTTAGATTATGAATGAGGTTGGATTTTTTAGGTTAGATAAGATTAGGTTGTTGTGAATGTAGTTGAATATTGATTGGTGAGTTTATGAATGACATTAAATTGAATTAAAGACCTATTATATAAAACCAACATTTTCTTAAGAGAAAATTCATATTTAATAGTCATATTATCTAAAGAAGACAATGTCTCAGTAATTATGCAGAATCAACAATATTTAGACTTATCCAAAGAACTAATATACAATAAGACACAGAACTTACTAATGATCCAACTCTCAAAACCACTAATAATTGAAGTATATTAATAAAAAAAGTTTTTTACAAAAAATAAATTGATAAAGAAACTTGAGGAAAAATAGCAACGTTCTATAGTAATCAGAATCAATATTTCAATCAATTAATATTTCTATGTAGATTCAATTTAAATATTGAATATTTTTACATCACAAAATTTATCACACCCTAATTCTTAACTGAATAATGTCCTAGACGATGAATACATAAGTATTCGAGAGCTCGGAATATATTAGAGTTAGTACACTGATTATTTTTCAAACATTAGTTCTTGTTCTATTCCATTGTTTTCTTTTGTTATTTTGCTAATTCATAATTAGCTCGCTTAAATAATTACTATGAATCGATGTGGTTTCAATACCCATTTTAACGTCATAATTGTGTAAAGACTGTACAGATTCTTGAGTATTTTAATTGATAATCTGTAGTAACGTAGTCCGTTGCGGTCATATCATTGTGTAATGACAAATCATGGATTCTGAAAGCCGATTTAATTAAAAATATTTTGAGAACGTCCATATCTCCCCTACTAACATAATATATGCTGCTCAAGTGATACTTGATCTACAGCTTCGTTGCTGGAGTTAATTAAAAATCATCGAAAGGACTTTGATATAAAACTTGGAAACTGCACATAACAAAAGCGTGGAAAAATTTGCAATTTCGTACGGAAATTATGAAGCAGCGCCGCTATTAAGGGTCTGTTATTGTTAAATGAACGATGATGATTCGTAACTTAATTGAAAATTTGAGATATGGAATTCATCTGGACATGTTTATTTTATATGGTTCATTATCTTCTGAGTGCGTTATTTTCGCGATTTGTATTGTACAACTGCATACAAAATTCAACAAAATGTTTTTCGTTTATTATACAATTCTAGATGAAAACTTTGATAAACAATTAGAAGATAAATTTGTGAGACGTGATATCAAACTGCAAATTAATGTATATATCCCCTTTAATCGCTGAAATTTTAGTAGATCCATTTAACCGTTAGCATCGTTTATAAAATACAGAATTTAACAGTTAGAATCCCTTTTCGAAGCCAATAATATCTCTCTCTGAACATACACGTATATATGTGCAAGAGACAAATGTGGAATTTATAAATTATTGAAACATGGTGACATTATTTTTGCCTTAAATGCATGTGCGGACCTAAACGTATCGGTCACAGATTTGGCCTAAACGAATTGAAATTTTCATTACAATTTTCTATTTTTTGTAGGATGTAGCATCCAAATTCTTCTTCGAAAAATTATATTAATGTTAAGATTATTATGAAAGTATTTCAGTTGAATATTTCCTTTGCCTTGCTCCTTCCTCGTAACGTCGCTGATCTGTACTTCCTGTTAATGGGCCTTTAATTTCCGGTCGAGAGAACATTGGTACATCCAATTTATTGATTAACATTGTTTATTGTCTCTCCCGAGTCCGTTATTGAATTTGTAGCGTTGAAATTTCCATCAATAAATACCGTGCTGTTTAACTTGAAACAAGAGCTTGGAGTTACAACACCACTAAATGAGAACACAGGTGATAGAAGAGGAAAAAGTATGTACTTCGTTTCAGATGGATATGCATATAAACACAAAGACATTATTGCTTTGTATTTGCAATTTGTAGACAAAAGCTTGTAAAAACTACAAAAAAAAAAAAATAGAAATAACTAAATAAAGACAGAAGATAACCACAATGAATAACAGAATTATACGTAATAGTAAAAGTTAATAATTAGTATATAACAAAATTAAACCTTTATACAGCATGTCCGGAAATAAATATTATTATTAGAATAGAAGTCGTCTACAGAGTAGAAGGCACTTTCCAGTAAATATACCCTCAAATTATTGCGGAATGAGGGAAAAAATGATATCGATTTGATTTCAATAGGCAAGTGATTGTGCATATTTTTGCATTGTAAAATATTGAGCTCTTAACTAATTTTGAACGTAGAGTAGGTAGGTAAAGGTCGTGCTCTGCGTTCCTAAGTGGATAGCCGTGCAACGTCTTCCCTGAAATTGGAGAAACGTGCTTACGAATTAGACAGGAGGGATTTAAAAGGAAGGAAGAGTCAGAATTTTTAATTTTTTAAAGAAGTCCCTGCAGTGAGCCCTGCTGTTTAGTCCGAGTTAATATCTAACAGCTTTCTTTCGCAGATTGAAGATAACAGTATTTATTTGATCAATCAAAAACTTTTCACACTTGAAATTTGGATCAGATCAGAATTGAAATAAACCTTTATAAGGAAATATGAATATTACAAAATATAAAATATCTTGTAGAAGGTGATAGGCACCAATGTTTGAATGCTAAGGTAGAAATGAATGAATCAATACAATTACATTTCAATATTTGATAGATTGCTCATATTGTAGCTATTCGATATTTTTACAATGGTAAGTGATCAATCTTTTTAGCTCTATATTTTCATTCTTAAATTACATATTAATGATGAATCGAACTTCTTTTCACGAACGGAACATTTCAAATCGCAGAATCTCAATTTTTGAGCATTAACTGTATCCATTTTCAAAGATTAATGATGGTAATTTTTTTAACGAAGTTGGTCTCGAATTGAACGAATTTATTCGATTCAACCATGGAATAAGAATCAGCTACTTAAAAAGTAATGGAATTGTAGTTATTTGCTAAGAAGAAAATTGCTATTAGAGACAACATTCTTAATAGATTCAGTTCAATTACTTTTGATTCGCCTCATATAAATTTATGTAACTAAACATGAAGTTATGTAATGTTTTTTAGTACTTAGATAAAAACTTTCTGCAAATATTTATGTAAAAATACAAACAATCAATCGGTTAGGGCACCATATTGTTATTATTATAATTATCATGTTTATTAGACCGATTTATCTTAACTTCATGTCTACCATTAGTATTCTGACCCTTCACTCATCAATCTATTTATTCACAGTCAATAACAGTTAATTTATGTGATATCATTTGGTAGAGACATCGTGTGATTTCGGAAACCCTACAATTTGATAAATTATGTCATTGTCGTCCACAGGCTTTGTTATTTAGAAAAAAAAATAGTAGCATACAAACATAAACAGAATCTGTTTATTCACAATGTATTTAAAATAATTTATATGCAAAAAAATCGAAATCGAAAGTATCTGTTTAATATCGAAACTTGCTTTAAATGTTGCATATTTTATCTGAAAAATCAACATTTAATACATTAAAAAATAACGTAACAGCGCTAGTGAAGAAATCACCTGAATCACAAAGGACAAATACTTAGAAGCAATTCTGGACTAAAGACTAACATTCAAGGATCATGTTAACTACAATGTGGACAAGCCGAGGAAAGAAACTGAACGATTGAGTCTAGAGATAATCCAAGCTGGTGCTGAGGATTCTTACCATCTTTTGTTTCATCAGAAACCAGCAGATCTACCTTCAATTGTACCGGATGAAGATACAAGAAATCATAGACAATGATATACAATACCGCCATAAGAAGTTTCGAGGACCCATCCTAACATTCAGCTGAGGAAAGTGACGTAATAAATTAGGAGCTACACTAAGTATTTCAAACAGAGAAAACAGTTGGATAGTAAAAAAAATCATAGATAGAAGAGGATAGAAAGAAGAACGAGAGCAGTGAAGAAAACTGATCACACATCGAATAAGATTCAGGCTTATTCCCAGGATGTATCGTTCTTTGATGGAGATATTCTGGAATGACTGAATTGGATCTAACCTCTAAATCGTGAAACCATTATATAAATTATTATTGTATATAGTCGATGGATTAAGCTATTTAAAAAGAATGGATTATTGAATTTAAGATTGAAGACTCTTTCTTTCAATAGTAAAGTCTCTAGACAAAATAAAAGCATATTTTTCTCTCATCTTCAACCGTTTCATTTCCTTATTTTTGTATATTTCCACAAAACAGCTCTCAGCCGAGAGTAATCCCACTTTTGTGGTGAATCGGCTTGGTTTTCATCGACGTCGGTTTTGGCGTCGAGAGCTCCGGATATTACGTGGAGTTTGAACGAACGGCGCTGAACCCTCCGGATGGCCCTTCGGTCATCGAACAAACTCGACGTTCCCTTTGCAACTCTCCATCATAAACAGAAGGTATAGAGATGAGTATATATCGAGACAATTTGTAACTTACATGCAATAATGGGAGTTTCCACATATGATTTAATATTTCATTTTAACTAAGTTATATTTGACATCACTCAATGAGTACTGTGACTAACTAATAAATAGTTATTTGTATGCCAAGGACTGAAAGAGCTACTTTGTTGGACGAGTCTGAAAATTTCGAGACGAGCGAAGCAAGGCGAGCAACAGACGGCGTACACAACATTTTTTAGACGACGCATAAGATCCAAAACTTTTTCAATTACACTGAGAAAAAAAAAATAAATAATAGAGAATCATAAACATTTTATTTATTAAACAATACAATGTACTTAATGATATTTACAATGTCAATATTAATTTTTTTCTTTTTCATCATCATTTATTGTTATTCATTAATTTAGACAAAACTTCGGATGAAGCAAATAATTTCAGAAAATTAAAAATTTAAGGTTCTGCAAAACCATCGAAATGAAACTGTCAACTGTCAACATTGAAGTGGCTTGAGTCACATCTAGGGAAGTTAAAGTTGTCTACTCCAGAGCGTACCGAAAGTGTTTTGCAGTACGGAACTCAAAACGCAACTTTCGGTATGTAAATGAATACAGAACAAATAACTTTCAGATGGCATCGTCTAAAAAACATATTTTTTTTTGCCAAAAATCGATTTTATTCTCAAAGTTATCTTTTTCAAAAGCAATACAATCATTCCAACGCTTCTCTAACTACTCGATGCCGTGCTTGTAGAAGGATTTGTCTTTTGCCTCAAAATAGGCTTCAGTTTCAGGAATTGCTTCTTGATTTGAGCTGAATTTCTTGCCGGCGAGTATTTTTTTGAGTTCAGCGAATATCCAGTAGTCACTGGGAACCTGATTTGGATGGTGGATGAGGAAGCAATTCGAAGTGTAATTCGTTCAATTTAACTATCAATGCCATCGACTTGTGAATCGGTGAAACTGTGTTTTTTTCTTCGAAATATGAGGTTTTTCCTTGATGTTTGCATTCAAATGTTCCATCACTTCTATATAGTGTTCGCTTTTGATCTTTTGGTGATAGTCGGTAAACAATATTCCATGCGAATCTCCAAAGATTGAAGCCGTAACGTTCCCAGCTGATTGTTATGTCTTTGGACGCTTCGGACGTGGTTCACCGGCTGCAGTCCACTTAAATGATGATCGTTTTGATTTTGGAGTGAAGTGATAGATCCATGTTTCATCCATTGTCACATATCGACGCAAAAAATCTGTTTTATTACGTGTAAATATAGCCAAACACTGCTCTGAACCATCAACACGTTGTTGTTTTTGATCTATTGTGAATAAAGCTTTTTCATGGTCAAATGTTCATGCATAATGGTGAACACACTGCCCTCTGATATCTTTATAGCCTCAGATATCTCACGTAATTCCAATTTACGATTAGATATAACCAATTTGTGGACTTTTTTGATGTTTTTCAGAGTAACCACCTCAAATGGACGACCAGAATGTTCACCGTCATCGGAGTTTGTACGACCACGTTTAAATTCAGCAAACCAATAACAAACGGTTCTTTTCGATGGAGTAGAGTTTTAATAACACTTTTGAAGCCATTGCCGACCTTGTACAGTATTTTTTTTTCACCAAGAAGCTATGATAAATTAATACATGAAATTGTTTTGGATTCATTGTTTTGGAAATACCAAAAGTAGCTTCACTTAAATGTCACTTTTTTCTGACTAATCGAAATGTCATGAAATTTCACACATAGTCTTTTGAAAGTTGGTACTTCATAAACGTCATGTGGATTTGACAATGGCAGTGCCATCTGTGTGTCAGTCACACGATTTACTGAGTGATGTTATATCTTCATACAGCCAGTCCTGTCCACTGTTGGACATAAGGCTTCCTTAATATCTACCACTGTGCAACTGTCATTTAACTAGGAACCATCCACTTAATATCGATAGATGAGCTTGTCTTTACTGTTTGTTTGTTTTTCTGACCCGCTCAGTTCCTTTTCAACCCAGTTATTCTTACTACAGCATTCCGTGAATAGGATAGAAATTATTCTTATTCAATTTATGGTAATTTCATTCTCATATTAATTATTGTTGTATGCAGCAACATCGTTATTCTTCTAAAAAAACTGTTACAAGCATTTCCAACCTCTACTTTTCGTTTCCTGTCCGCGCATACATCTCGGTCTGTCACAACCTTATCAGATATGTTTCACTTGTCGTAATATCACGATTATTAGCAGAAGAAAGAGCAGAAAACCGAGTCCTGCTGTCCACGTCCGTTGCAGGGATGTTTTCGACGTATATTTTCTGCAACACACATCATTTTTTATTAGATAAGTAACTAGAAGTGATATTAATATCCTGGGGACGTTTGATGTGTCATCTATCTCGGTTACAGGGGGGAAATTGGTATCTATTATAGAGGACAATTGAATTAAACGAAATAGTTATGGTGTAATTATTATTTGGAAAGCGTCTTGCATTGTTATTTGTCAACAAATATAGTTTGTCTTTATAATCTACTTTGAGGTTTTCCTTAATGACGTTAAGAATTGCCAAGATTTTCATAGAAATAATAGAAGTTTTTTGACGTCAAAAGTATACAACGAATTATTCTAAATGCTCACGCTTACTCGAGGGACCGAAAGTTTGTTTCGGGAGTTCATTATTTTCCCCTAGGCAATGCTTACAAATAATTATCAAAGATCAGAGTGTACAATGTGATCGATCACTCTATTAGTTTGGGAACAACAGAAACTGTTGTGGGCTTTAAATTAGTTACCGAGTAAACTAATCACTCTCGAGAAATACATTTTCCTATATACCGTAAAGTTTAATGGTTTAGTTAAGGGGCTCGCGAGCCACATGCGACTCTTTCGATGTGAAGTTGCGGCTCTTCAATTCCATACGCAAATATTATTGATTGTATTGAAAAAATATAAAATATATCTCAGCAACTTGTACTTCCTCCGCCGTGATACACGTCGAGAATTGCTTTATACGTGAATCTGAAGAACTGTTTCGTTTTTCCAAAAACAAAACAGAAATCTTGGAACAAATATATATCTTTTCGTCAGATATCTGTCTTTCCAAAGTACAAAAGAAGAACTTCTAGGATTGCTACGACTCTCGAGACAAGCTAGAAGGAAAGTTATAATGAATGTCGTACAAAAATGCCTTGAAGACGATGGGATCAATTTAAATGAAATCATTTCAATAGCAACTGATGGAGCCAGAAGTATGACAGGAAAAAATAAAACAATTATTCTTCAGAGCAAATAAACCACGAAGTTTTACTGCATAATACTCTAAGAAACGCTTTGTGCCCAATCATTTCCGGTCGTAATAGTTGAGGTTTTGAAATTTGATAATCAAAATTGTTAATAGCATTTTGAACTTCTTCTTTAGTGTAATGCCTTCTCAAAGGTAAGGTGCTTGAATGGAATAAATAAATTCCTAAATGAACTGGGGACATGAATCACTCTTAATTAAAGAGCGACAAATTGTAGTAAAAATTTTACTTTATGGAGGATATGACAGCGAAACTAAGAAACTAAATGAATTAAATCTAAAATTACGAGAAAAGAGAAAGCAACCGTATGTTTTGAAGAAGAATTGGTTTGTTGTAAAGAAAAATCAATCTGTTTGCAGAAAATATTCAGAGCAGTAAATTACTCAATTTTCAATTGCAACTATTGACACGTACTTCACACACACAAATTGAATTCAAATCTAACAAAACCACTCTAGCATTCTTAGTAAATCCTTTCAACACAAATAGTAACGAAATTTACATTGAGTAACTGAAACTGGATGTGTAGAAATGCAATTGATAGATTTGAAAAGTGAAGCTTTGTGGAGAGGAAAATTTACAGAGTTGAAAAGAAAGTTACAAGAGTTGGAGGTCCAGACACATACGTAACGCAACAGAAGTGGACAGCTCTTTGAGTTCAGACTGTGACAGCGATTTGAATAAATGCTTTATCAAAAAAATGTTACAAATAAAATTGTAGGTAATGGTAATAGGTATGTATGTCGTTTACAGGGTAGAAGGCACTTTCCAGTGAATATATCCTCAAATTATTGCGGAATGTGGGAAAAATGATACCGATTTTATTTCAATTGGCAAGTGATTGAGCATTTTTTGTATTGTAAAATATAGAGCACTTAACTAATTATGAAGGTGGAGTAGGGCATATCGGCGATGCGACTCAATACGGGTATAAGGAGGTGGATAAGTTCAGTCTTTTTGGAAGCTGATCTCAGCGCAAAGCAGGAGGAACTTAATTTTTTTGATAAGGAAGCAATATGTAACTCCCATTTCAAGGAATTGTCCTTAACAGGCCCTAAGAATTTTACAGATTCAACGACGTCAATAGTGGTGTTATTTAATAAAAAAGACTGCGATGTATTTTTATAGGATAAAATTTTTGTTTTAGAAACATTGAGATAGAGAATATAAGAATAGTACCATGATTTAAGGGTGATTAGGTCACTAGATAGGGTCCTATGAAATGCCGTGAGATCAGGATTGCTTAAGAAACTAGTGTAAAACAAGTAGACGTATTTTACCACTGATATCTAGATGGACGATGTCGTTTATAAACAGAAGTAACAAAATATGGCCTAGTACTGAGCCTTGGGGCACTCCACATTCTATTGGTCTGCAAGAAGACATTGTCGTATCAATCCTTACAAACTGATATCTGTTAATAAGGAATGACTTAAACCATGCGAGAGGTGCTCCTCTGGAACCGTGGTACTGCAATTTGTTGATTAAAATATTATGATTAACAAAACCGAAAGCCCTAGAAAAATCACAAAAAGTTGTTGCAGTGGAGTTTAGGTTAGATTATACATTATTGAGGAAGGAAAGTAGCATCATTTGTGCATTTGTTACTTAAAAACCCAAATTAATGGGTGGTAAGTATTTCATATTTAAACAGAAATGATAAAATCCTCTTTTTGACCAATCTTTCTATGATCTTAGATAACGTGGGAAGGAGGAAGAAGTATAAGTAAGGGTTCTGAGTAAATGTTCAATTTTTTTACTTGAATTATTCAATAATTCTATATAAATATGTATATATATATTATCTAATTTATCGTAAGAAACACTACAAATATATGAATAGATAGATATTTTTTTCTGAATAAAAGATTAGTTTTTTGGTTGCCGATCCCTGGTTTAGTTTCGTTAATATCGTATCTAAATATTATGTATGATATGGAATTCGAAGAAAATATGAAGTTTATGTAATAAAATATACCTAGCAATCATTAAACAACTGCTTATTAAACTTTTTAATTACACTGTTTCCAAATTGTAAACGAATCATAGGAAAAAAAACCGCAAATTGCCACAAGCTGATTCGCATTCACATAAACTAAATGCCATATTGTATTTATCGATGCACCCTTCTAGCCTATTTGACACGTACACCGCTTGGTTGGTGATTTAATCAATTGATTCTGATTGGTAAATAGCTACGATCCCAGCGTGTCGCATTGTCACTACACTTTTTTCTGTAAAATATAGAGGTGCACATGCTGTATCTACATCATGTTGACCAACCATAAATTATACCCCAGTATGTCGTACTTGTCACAAAAGCTGTCAGAATCTATAATCTGAATTTGGATAACGAAGCCGAAATGTTTCCATATTATTGAGAGACAAAAAGTTTTTACGAGGGTTGCTACTACTCATAATTTTAAGATAGATAATTTGAAACAAATATTTATAATTAGATATGATTTATTGTTTTTAAAAATATTCTCCGTTTGAACCAATTGTCCTTTCCTTCAAAACATGTGATTTGAATGCATCGACCTCTTCTCTAGGTGTAGAAAAACGTTCACCTCCCAATTTATTTCTGATCTGCGGGAATAAGAAGAAATCATTGGCTGCCAAACAAGGACTGTATAGAGGATTACCCATCAATTCGATGTTTTGAATGTTGAAAAGCGTTTTTGTTTGAACTAATTTGTAAGAGCTCTCATAGTCGTGGTAGAGAATGATTTCTGTTCTTTGAGAGATTTCTCTGATTTTTGCGAACAATTCTGGCAAACCAATGCTGGTGTACCAATCCCTTTCGACTTTTCTTCGGTGCTCTAATGGAACGATGGTAATATTTCTAGTTATTTCGACAAAACATGCGGCCAATTATTTCGAGTGCGAACAACTTGTGTTGGGTATCACTCATACAGTCGATTGTTATTTACTTTTGGACTTATATGGATAAATCCATCATCAGTCACCTGTCATGATCTTAAAGACATCTTTTGGACCCTCGCGATTGTATCTTGCACCAACTTTTGAGCGATTGTCAAATTATGCGGTATACAACGCGAACACATTTTTTGACATGGAAGATTGAATGTATGACAGTGGAAATGAAGCCCAAGTATGCCTCAACAAACACAGTTGCTCCTGATGGTGCTTCATCAGTCGAAGCGAGTTGATATATATATATATATATATATATATATATATATATATATATATATATATATATATATATATATATATATATATATATATATATATATATATATATAGACTTATATGCAGACCATTTAAGTCCCTTGCTTCTTCTCTCCAGCTCTGGTTGTTTCCCTCTCCAAGGTCTTCTTTCATCGTGTTCCTCCACCGTTTTTTGGGTTTTCCTCTTTCTCTTTAGTACCTTCCATGCAACTCGTTTCAAGAGCTTGTCATCGTCCATTCGTTTTAAGTCACCTAGCCAATGTAACCTTGTCTTCATAAACACGCTGATTTGTGCCTCATTGAAAAGTGTATACATTTCATGGTTTAATATTCTCTCTCATCCTAGCTCTGCCGGCTTTTCTCCAAAAATTCTTTTCAATATTTCTTCTCTTCCAGATATCCAATTT
This sequence comes from Diorhabda carinulata, assembly GCF_026250575.1. Lineage (NCBI taxonomy): Eukaryota > Metazoa > Arthropoda > Insecta > Coleoptera > Chrysomelidae > Diorhabda > Diorhabda carinulata. The sequence goes on from NC_079463.1 coordinate 9,843,709, forward strand.
CTGTTTAATTTTATTCGTCATTATCGAAGTTTCACAGACTTATGTCAGAGTGGGTTTCAACATTGTCTTATAAATTCAATATCTCTTTCGATATTAATACTCTTCTAAGTCCGACAAATTTCAAAATTATTCAAATAGCAAACCTCGTATACTGTGCGTAAAAAGTAAGAATCAGGTGTATTTTTTTTATTAACAACTTTGAACTAATATTTATAATAAATTTTGTACAATTCCCTTGAAATATTTGCCAAATAGCTTTGCGGAACATAAATAAAATAAGTTTTGTTATGAACATCAAAAAACAAGAAGCTTTTATTGTTAAAAATATACCGAGAAACCATTTTCATTGTTGATATTTCAACAGTATCAGGTTATAGCTTTTTTATTTACCCAAGCACCATTTCCTTGTAACTTCATAGTCATTATATCAATTTACCTCGAAAAATGTGTACATAGAAATCCTTTCATGAAAATTAATTGGTGTATTATTGAAAAAAACACAAATACAGATAATTTGCTTTTGCATTTACACAATATCGAGTACACGACAATAACAGAATATGATATTCCCACGCGGTAAACATAGAGATAGTATGAGAATTAGAGAGGTATGACGAGAAAATTTAATTAACACACAACTGCATGCAAAAATTGATTAGAGGCATCAGATATGCAGTCGAAAGTGCAAACATCATCAGGCGAACGACATATGCACGTGTTATTCCTGATTGCTCTCAATTCAGATCGTTTGTGAATACTGTATTGAGACATATGCAGCGCAAAAAGGGACGAAGAAAATTAGAAATTATTGATAAAACGTCAACGATATTCAGCTATAGTGAATATATAATATGAACATTGTCATTTATACTTTAAAAAATGAAAGAAGTAAACGCATAACTGAATCAGTGGATAATTCATGAAGAATAATAAGATTCATATATCGATATATCGATATCAAAAGAAACAAACCACTGGAAGATAGGAGTTACAAAGAAGATGGGGATGGAATATAGAGAACCATTGCAAATTTAAACAAAAAAAATTAACAGTAGACCAGATTTTTCCAATCAAGCAACTGCTTTAAAACAATTGGGAATTTTACGTTGACTAATTGATACTATGTGAGGATGGATAACGAAAAACCTGGCGTGATCTAGAGATGGTGGTAGTTGCTTGAAAAATACTACTGTATTAGAAAATACACAATCTATACAGCATATGCTGGTTTAAAGACGCCACGTTGTTTATTGTTTTGTAGCCATTAATAGTAAATGTTATTAGTGAATTTGTAAACATGGAAAAAATTAGTCATCGTTATGTAATACAATATTTGAAAGGTCTTGGCCAACCAATATAAAAGCTGAACTAGATTCTACTCTGAGTAAGACTACCTTCGTTATCAACAGTAAATCATTGGGTTGCAGTGTTTAAATGAGGCCGTACGACCTGCGAAGACCAGCATCGCAGTGGTCGACCAATTGAGGGGACGACTTCAGAAGATGTTGAAGATCTTCGATTGGAAATGCGCGAGCTACAAGACATTAACTGAAAACATGACAAAATTGTGCGCAAGATGGGTGCCGCGTTTACTCACAATGGAACAGAAACAGAGTCGTCAAAATGCGTGAATGGTTGGCAATGTTTCACAGTAAAAAAAAAATTTGAGCCGTTTCCTAACTATAGATCAAAGATGGATCCATTACTTCATAATCTAAACAAATAAACATCAAAACAATGGATCGAAAAGAAGGAACCAGACTCCAAAGAAGGCAAAGACGTTCCATCTGCAGGCAATGTTATGGTGTCGGTTTTTTTAGACGCTCGTGGGATAATTTATAACGACTATCTTGAAAAATGAAAAACTATTAGCGGCGAATTAATTGCAACGTTTGAACGAAGAAATCAAGTAAAAGCAATCCGCATTTGGCTAAGAAGAAATTGTTGGTTCATCAAAACAATGCACCAGCGTTATTGCAATGGCCAAAAATAATAAATTGAAATTTGAATTGCTACCTCATGCACTTTATTTGCCAGATTTAGCCCCGTTGGAGATTTTCCAACGATGAACAGGTGATGTGAGCAGTTCATGACTAGTTTGAGGAACTTGACGATTCTTATTATAAAAAGGGTGTCGAACTTATTGAGCATCGTTGGGAAAAGTGTATAGAGCTAAAAGGGGATTACGTGAAAAAAAATATATTTTTTTTCAAAATTTTTGAGTTTTTTGTTGGGCCAGGTACTTCTGAGATCATCTTTGTACTCTAGTTTTTAGTGTTTAACATTCTTTTTATTGAAAATAGGAATATATATTGATGATTAGTTATTTTCAAGCAATTGTCAACAAATCCTTTTTCTTTTTCAATAATCAATACAATTAACGGACCAATTTGAATCAATTATATTGCAGCATATCTTTTGTGTATCTCAAGACACGTTTATGGATTCAAAAAATCAGAATGTAATGGCATACCTAACAAAAGACGATCTTTTCCTTTTGTTTGAGTTTATGCAATCAATGCAAAGGCACGTGTAAGAATCTCGTATCGATTTCTGCGATTATGTTTGTCTCTAAATTCTTACTCGCTATGTTTTCTGAGAAAATGATTATTGTATTGTTGTTAGACCTTGTGGGCTGAGCATGTATATTCATAAATTACTACAATCACTACACTAAAAGCTACTATTGAAATATACTATCAAATATTGTATCAAAATTTACTTTATACGTTCTTAAAAACACAAATTTTAATGAATCAAAGGCTTCATTCTCTTTAACGTTCCATAAAATTTCATTTGTGAAAAATATCACCTCCAAAATACCTGAAAAGTTGGAAACGACCTCATTAAGCCAAAAAAACAGTAAAGGAAAATAAGTGAGAAATAGCTGTCGACAATAAGCTTACGTCAAAAAAATAAGGGAAATGATCAAAAGAAAATTATGACGAAAAATAAAAAGAAACGTTGTTATGGGAGCTTTGTTCGTTGATTAAAAAAACTTTTTTATTTTCGATGGTAAAAACTGAAGTTAAACGATTAAGTACGAATTGACAAAGGATGGAGCCCTTCGCGTGAAAGTTATAGCAATGAAATTGATTCTAAATGATGAAAAAGCAACTTTTTAGCATTCAAGATATTGTGAACTAGTGAGTTACCTTTTTTTTGGTTTCCATCATAATTTCAATCTCTAATAGTATTTTAACAACCATTATTTTGAAACTTTTGAAAGTTTGTAGTTCCTAAAAATAAGTAGCACGCTGTATAAACTTCGAATCGAGTAGTTTTTGTAGTCATTTTCCAAAGAAAGCGAAAAAATTTAATTTGAAAGACTGATTTCAAAGATAAAGCTTTATTATTACTTTCCATAAACTTTTCGTTTCGAATCTTTATTAATGTGAAAGTAATTGCCCTCTTCTTTGTCATTAGCACAACTTCAAAAACTTTTGAGAAATGATTAGTCAAAAACTTTCGTGATAATTATTGCATATTCTTTTGAAAGTTTACTCGTATATATTCGGAAATATAACGATAATGATCTAACTTTAAATATCCGGAAAATTCAACTGATTCATTTCTGATTTAGAATTTTTTATACATCCTCTAACCAACCGATGAAAAATGATTCAGATAATTACAACCCACCAAAAAAAACCGCACAACAATCACTCTTTTCTTTCATAATATTTCATCAACGATCTCACTAACTCAGTTAACAAGAAATTTTCATCGCAGTTCTTCCTTCTGAGTTCCTAAACAAAAATCATTATTCATCCTGAAAACTGCCTACAATTTTCACCGACCGCCTTAAGGAAAAAAAGAAATGGGAGACATATATAACCCCAACCTGTAGCAGCACGTTTTTTTTTAAAGACGTGGGACAAGAGATTTTGTAGACATTTTTCGTGTATTAGAAAAATAAAAGCAGTTAAAAGAGAACTTTAAGAAGTTTAATTTTATATTCTTTTGTATTTATTTTGATGCTAAATTAAGTTGTTAGCCTGTTAATAACATTCCAAGAAGCTACTTACAATAGTACATTTTCCACAACATAAAATCTTGTATCTACTTTTGAAAAAAGCTTCTGATAAAACATTATCTGCTGTATAAATTACATGGATGGATATAAAATTTCCTCTAGTAATTTCCTCTCTCATTTGAATGATATTAATGCAAGTAAACACGTATACATAGTAAATAAACTAGTATCTCAAAAGAGGTTCATTTGACTTGACCACCAACACTCTATATGCAAATAGAGCGGTCAACGAGAGCAGACTAGCAAAAAAATTAACAAAAGATCTCCGTACCGGACCACAGCGGCTTATACATAAACGACCATATACGCCCTCACATAAATAAACTGGCCATAATATCAAAGTGGCTGTAATGCTTCATAACACGAGGCGAGAACAGCCTCTATAAATAAAATAGGAGCAAGAACTGCCTCCGGAGAACAGGTAGCAGTTTTAAGATCGATAACAGGAATAAGTTACGATTTAGACCAGAGTCGATAATTTTTGAAACGAAAAAAAGTTATAGTAGGATTAAACCTATTAGAAAAGGCAGAAAATATAAAAAAAATGAAGAGAAAAATTATAGTAGGGTGAAAATTATTAAAGAAGGCATAGAATATAAAAAGAATGAAGACATAAATTATAATAGGATGAAAACTATTAGAAAAGACAGAGAATATAAAAAAAAAATGAAGGAAAAAATGAATTATGGGCGATCCGAGTTCGGGAAGTTGGTGGGGGTGGGTTTTTAAGGGTAAAAAAATGGTTTTTTTATTTCCGCCAAAACTATAAGTTCTACGGAAAATAGTTAAACAGAAAAATTGTAGGTAATCAAAAAATCTACAACTACTGTTGTGAAAAATTGAAAAAAACCACGTTTCTTTAAAAAAAAATGTTTTTTTTTCACGATATTTGGTGAAAACTTATCTTTTTATGTCCTAAAGATATTGTATCCTATTTTGGCTTAAGATCCAAAGCATCTTAATTTTCAATCGAAAAATCTTTTGTCAAAATATTCAAATTTTGTAAAAAGTTGAAAAGTTGGGTATTTTATTTGTTGAAATGTCTACTTTCTGATGGTTTAAGAAAAATATTTCTTAGAAAATGCAAAAAAACGAAAAGTTCGAAACCGGATTTTTTTTTTCGTCATTATAGATAATTTTGAGCTATTTATTTAAATCTACACTTCGAAAAATATGAGAGAAACATTGCAAATCCATAAAATATAAAAATTGCAAAAAACATGCGAAAAAAGTTGTTCTAAAAGTTGGGATTTAAAAGGGACTTCATGTAAAAAGTGCGACTGCTGCCATTGACTGCCAGTGAAAAAGTTAATTTATTAAATTCTTATTTCATTTATGAAATAAGAAATCCCATTATACATAAATGTAAGTCGTACTGTTGAATTTACATACTTTTATAATAATTACATTATTCAATAAAATATTTTTAAATCCATTAATTTTGTTATTTAGAATTACCTTATCTTCACTCATCCATTAGTTTTTGACTCCTCATAGTATTTCTTAATAGTTAGGTTCGACAAATCTTCCCGATACACATTCACATTTTCACATTCAACTTTTTTTCGTTTTTTGCATTTTCTTAGAAATTTTCCATGGTATTGTAAATTATTCTCATACCATCAAAAATCGCATATTTTGACGTGAGATTTTTCGATTGAGAATTCGGCTGCTTTTTGGATCTTAAGCCAAAATAGGGTAAAAAAAATAAATATTTTTTTAATGATATGAAAAAAAAACAAATACATGGTTGTTTCACTTTTCAGATTCGAGCTTTTCCTATTTTTTTTTACATTTTCTATAATTATTATAAATTTTTTTGTACCATCAGAAAGTAGACATTTCAAAGTCGCATATTTTGAAGTGAGATTTTTGAAAATTCGAGTACTTTAAATAAATATTTCAAATCAGAAAAATTACACAGTGTGTTTAAGACATAGGGAAGTTTTCACCAAACATCGTAGAAAAATAATTTTTTTAATAACATGGGAAAAAACTAAAAACATGGTTTCCTCAATTCTTCACTTAAATTATGAGGTTATGTGAAAAAGTATAAGAATATAAAAGATTAAATTATATAAAAACGTATATACAGAGGAAATAAAAGTTTGTTAGCGATGTCTAGTCTACATTTGGTCTAATACAAGCCTTATTAAATTCCATCCAATTCTCGTATATTATCTCTCTAAATCATAACATTTAATTACCTCAATATTAATGAAACCTTGTATTATGTACACCCAGTATAATATATTTAAAAAATTGTTACATATAAATTTTCGTTATTTAGACCGGTGCCCGACAAAGAACAGGAACTAGGAACGTAATTACCCTAATAAATTTCCCAATCTTTTTCCATATAAAACGTTCGATGGGAGTTAATTCCGTGTATATATCCCAATTTAGCCCATAGGCATGAAACAGACCTTTGTTTGGACGAAGGCAGAAAATAACCGCATAAAAAAGTTTATGGGTTCAAACCTGTTTAGTATGAGCTTATCAGATGGTGTTGCTTTCGTTTAATGGCATCTAAGGGGTCTTTGCTTCTGTACATAAAATTATATATGTTCGTTTTAGTGTTAGCTTGGATTCCGGATTATTCAAGTTTATACGTTGAATCAATAAAGAGTTTTTTCAGATTTCTAGTTATTCGTTGTTAATATTATAATATATTTCCTACAATATATGATATTCTAATCTGATATTAGCATTACCAACAATTTAGTCCAAATTTAGTTTCCACATCGTTACAATATTTCCTGATGGATCCGGAGAAAGTAAACAGCGGAATTGTTGAGTTCTACGGAGATGGATAGAAACAACTGCCATGAGACAAGCTAAGACAAACTTAGGCCTTCTTCCTGTTTTGTGAATCGAATACTCTATTCGTCTGCTCTTGAGGAAGGAAATAACTATAGACCACGTCATCGTTAAGTGACCAGTGGAACAAGACAGACCTATCAGAAGGTCTATGGTTCATGTATACGAAGGTATTACTAGATTAACTCATTTTTTGGTGGCTTATTAAGAATATCTTGTATTAAGTTGAATCACCTTGTGTAACACCAAAATATAGTTAATAAGTTTTCACTATTAATAAATTTATTTATGAAGGCACTGTATATAATAAAATAATGAGCATCTTATCCGTTTCGTTAGAATTTTGTTACTTGAGTTGAATATAATTTTGAAAACATTGTTGGAATTAATTTTTCATGATCTAAACAAAAAATCTTTACACTTAAAACTCCATTTCTCTAGTCGAATCTTGAGTTTTTCCCGAGAAACTCATTCACATTTCAATCATAAAAATAATCTGCCAAAAATGGTCCTTTCGCGGAATTTTGTATTCTAAGAATACGAGTATCAATCTCGGGAACTTCTAGCATAAATAAGTGTTAGATGTCAGTGGCGCACGAACCAAAATAACTAATTTTATAGGTATAACTATTTGTTTTAAAATTTTCTCATCGTTTTTTCCTAATACGAATCGTTTTCTTACTAGTTATTATAATAAAATAGTGGTTCTAAGTTATTTTGAACATAAAAAAATTGTAGAAAATACATTGGATTATTCCGTATTAAACTTTACTTTATAAACAATTTATCTATCTCTATAATTGAGCCACCGGACGAAGCTATTGGTTGCACTTTACCCTCAACGTATATACGATTGTGTCAAAACAGGGTAGATCACAAAACCACGCTAAATTGCAGATGATCGTGTCTCGCATGATAACACACAAGTTTTTCTAATGGGGACCGAGATTCGTGCCAAGACTATGTTGAGAGGAGACTGGGTTTACTACTGTCGCCTTAGGTTATAAATATGATACAGTTTATAGAGGTTTTCTTTCAAATGATAAAGCTACTTTTCGGAATAATGTTATGAAACTTGATAGAATTTATTAGCCAGTGATAACAAAAATAGAATTGTGAAAAACGTGTAGTTTGAATTCGATTTCGTTCAAATATATAGAAGACTATTCTTTTTCTACGCCTTATCTTTATTATAAGGCGATGTTTCTACTGCTTAAGATACCAGATTAGAATACGCATACAAGTCGACGTCGACAAAAATATGCTAGTGACCGAAAAACACAACTAGCAACCAATTCTTCCTGTTATATAGAAACGGAAAATGTACAAAACAAGTATAAACACTTTTCCGAAAATTCCATCGTTAAGTGTGCAATATTCAATTTTACTCCAGAAGAATATACATTCGTTTCGACGTACTTCGGCAACGCTTCTAGTTGATTCGGGTGGAGACATTCGTCAATTAAAACATTATGGAAGATGGAAATCCACTGCTGTTGCCGGAGGTGTGTGGATAATTCTCTCAACACAAAAATGAATTGTACTGACGAATTTTACAAGGAAGAATGCAGCTTTTAAAACCAACCTTCTACATAATTTGATAATCAAGAGACCAATTTGACAGTTAGCCACTTAAATGAAGCTTTATCTAGTAATAAAACAGACACAAGCGTGACTGGATCGAAAATTCACGTGAGTCAACCCAAAAATTGCGTTTTCAGTATTCACATTGCTAAGTGAAACAAAAATATATCATTTAGTTATTAGTTTTTCTTAATATTATTGTCTAAAAAATAATGTATAATACATGTGCACAAAGTGACTTTTTTTCACTCGTAGGAATTGCCGCAGTCAAATCGTCCTACTCGTGAAAAAAGTATTACTTTACTCACGAGTTTCATTCAAATTTTTATCTACTTTACAAAAAATCGACAAGGCTTTTATCAATTTTTATTTTGTAATAATAATATTGAAATTACAACTGTGAGCATTATTAATTTGAAGTGAAGAAGAAGTTACATTACTATTGGTACTTGAATTGGCAACATTTAACGAGTTCAAAGAAATAACGTCGTCTATAGTTGTATTAGTACTTATTGGATTGTCGGTAGGATCGTGAACATTTATAGCATCTTGAAGTCGGACTAGTTGTTCCCTCTAAAATTTTCACTGCGAAATCCATTTGGTTTTTTATTGAGTCGTCTAAGTAACCCTCCGCAACTGTGTTGGATTTCCACCCACCGTGCTTCTTTAGTTGAATTATATCACGACCGGAATCCACTAATAGAGACGCCAAAGAGCGTCGAAATGTATGCCCAGTGTAGTTTTTTCGATTAGGTATATACAAATATGTTGCGATAAGCGATACCTACAACTTGGGTTTTGCATTTCCATTTCCATAATGCAAAAAGAAATGATCTGTTTGGGCATTTGTGGGTCGTTGGTTTTTATATTTGTTATAAATGTTTACTAATTTTATTGTATATGTCACCAATAACAGTAAATCGACGTTGAACATGAGTTTTTGTATCAGGTACTGTGATAATTAAAACACATAAACCAGTATTATTAATATCTTTACAATTTAATATAATTCCTCCTGGAGCTTGCAACAGAAGCTTATTAATTTCTTCACATGTTCTAGATTGTTTGGGTCTATAACTAACTGATTTATTTTTCAAATATGCAATGAATTTCGAGTATTTACTGATGTCTACGTCGTTATTTAACATTAGGGTGCCTTTCAGTTTTGAACAAGTCGACCAAAGTGTTGAAGACTTTCAGATTATGGATTTAGTTTGAAAGTAAGTTGTAACACTCTTTCTGTGAAGCTGTTTATGCCTTTTTAAGTACGCCACTCTATAAAAGAATTATATTCCTTTAAATACTGCTCCCTGGATTTCTCAGGGAGAAGATTCATAGTCGCTGCAATTGCCGATTCAACATCTTTTGGTTTGCAGTTTGAACTTCATTCACTATTACTCTCCATCACTAATAATAATACTAAACTCCTTTTAATTAGTCATGAAACGGATTTTCTTGAACGAATATCAAGAAATAAATGTGTGATAAGAAAGAGTTCACTGCTTACTATTTTTATATAACAATTTTGTAATTGCATTAAAAAATGACATGTTTCGGCACATTTTTGGACGCAAAAGCGTGAAAATTTTAATGGAAGTAGAAGAATTACTATTATTTAATGATATAAACTAGACATGTCACTTTTTATTCAAAATTTAGGTATAGATGACATTAAATTCTCCGATTAAAGATGCTTAGTTTGGAACAGTCAAATAAATCAGTCTAGTCGTGAGATAATTAAATAATTAAAACGAAATTCTCATTTTAGAATAAAAATATATCCCGTTCAATATTAAATTGGTATTCACTCAGTTTGAGAATACTGTGACATGTCTGCTTGTAAACGTGGAAAAAATTGGTCATCGTTATGTGATACAATACTTTTATTTGAAAGGCGTTAGCCCAATCAATATAAAAGCTGAACTAGATTATACTATGGGTGGGACTGCTCCTTCTTATCAACAGTAATATATTGGGTTGCAGATTTTAAATGAGGCCGTATGACTTGTGAAGACCTGCATCGCAGTTGTCGACCAAATGAGGGGACGACTCCAGAAATTTTGAAGAACATCCATAAAGCAACACTGGATGATCGTCGACTGAAAGTGCGAGAGCTAGTAGACATAGTAGACATTTCAAAAAGTACGGTACATCGCATATTTGTTTGGAACATTGTCAAAATTAATGAATTAAAGTTTGAATTGCTTCCTCACGCATCCTATTCGCCAGATGTAGCCCTCTCGGATTATTTTCCGTTCCCAGACTTGAAAATATGACTCGGTGTTCAAAGATTTTCTAACAATGAAGAGGTGATGTCGGCATTTAAAGGCTATTTAGAGGAGCTTGACGATTTTTATTATAAAAAAGGTATCGAACTTATTGAACATCGCTGGGAAAAGTATATGGAGGTAAAAGGAAAAATAAATATTTTTTTTCTAAAATTTTTGTGTTTTCTTTGTTGATCCAGTTACTTCTAGGTTTACCCTCGTAAGAGTCAATGAAGGATTGCGTGAATTTCATGGTGAGCTCAAACTTACGAGGCAGTATAGTGATCACAGAATAATTTCAAGCAACTTCTATATACCGTCTTCAATTTATCCATATTAAATCGGTCCAAGGGGAAAGATTTTTTCGGTAAAACACGAAAATAAATTGCTATATGTGATAATAGTCAGTTTTTTATGTCTCCAATGCTCATAAAATTTATCTCCTTTAATAAGAGAATAATTCCACAAGCGATAAATTCCTCTACATTCGGTATGTCAACCTCCCATTTTTCATAGAAAAATAAATTAAAATATTTTTTATCCCCTCGCTAACATTCCGGCAGGTTTTAATGCATTTCCGTCTCTTTACAGCTGGAATTCTGCGAGTTTTTTAGGGGAAGCGTAAAAAATACAGAATTATAGAACTCATTTTTGACGCTATAGTATCTTGTTCTCCATTGAAATGTTAATGTGTTTACAGTATCAATCATACTTAAGAAAGTGTCACCCGCTGTGGTATTTGCAGAACCCTGCAGGGAACATTAGCCAGACATTGCTGATGGTGAATATACAAGTGTTTCGAAATACAAACAGAAAGCCGTATAGTGCACAAAATATGACAAAAAGGATGTTGCTTATACCAAACTCTCTTTAAAAACATTTCTAGACCTTAGAAAAACGGTTTCTTCTTAAAGTCATATTTAGGTATGAGAAATGTAACGCTTTGGCTTCAATTATAGCAACAACAACGCAGATATGCGCAGATATTAAGTATTATTTGTACTAAGATGTAGAACGTGATATAACATTGAACTTTTCTTAGTGTTTTTTGTCCTTCAAACCTACTTAAACTGCTCCAAAGCCAAATTGGTTTAATCTGATGTTAAAATACGTTTGCACTGTTTTGAATGAAGTGTTTGTTTGGCGAAAGCAACACTTTCGAAATATTAATGAAAAAATAGTCGATAGTCATCTTTTTAAAGGTTATTATTTAACATTTAATTAGGTAAAAGTTTATCGTTGCATGAAATTTCGCAGTAAAGCGTTGTGGCAACGTCCCGAATTCATCTAATGAAGTTACATAATGTCATTCATTTTGAGCTATTTTAAACGAAACTAGTACAAGGTGTGGCAAGAGTTTAATAAACCTGCACCCGAAAAATGACATGACGTATTACAGTTTGGGAATTCGTTTTCGTATAAAATTCCTTTTTATTCACTTTGGTTATGGAAAAACAAGTTTTCACTTAGTTGAAAACAGCAGAGTACCTTTATGTTATAAAATCGATTGGAAATTCAATTTTTGTTATCTTTAGATTATACAGTTTGTCCCTGTAAAAGTTACGGATTGTTAACAATTGGGCATAAGCCACTCCTGGTAATTAGACAGTACTCTAAAATTATTTATTCCGTCAAACATATAACATGAACATACGTAATCATCTATTGAAAATTCATAATGTTCGAATGTATAATTTAGAAAATACACGTAAGGGCTGATACAACGATGTCTTCTTGTAAGCCAATACAATGTGGAGTGCCTCAAGGTTCAGTACTAAGCCCTATTTTGTTTCTTCTGTTTATAAACGACATCGCCTATCTAGACATCAGTGGTAAAATATGTCTATTTGTTTCTCTTGGAGCAACCCCGATCTCACTGCCCTTCATAGGAATATCTAGTGACTTAATCACCCTTAAATCATGGTTCCCTTCTGGGGTACGTATGTCGCGACTCAATTTGAGCCAATCTTCAAAATACAAAAGAGAGCTGTTAGATATTTCTTCGGACTAAACAGCAGGGCTCATTGCAGGGACTTCTTTGAAAGATTGAAAATTCTGACTCTTCCTTCCTTATCTATCTTTGAACCCGTTTGCCTATTTCGTAAACACGCTTCTTCAATTTCAGAAAGATCGTTGCACGACCTTCACTTACCTATTCCAAGTTCAGAATTTTCAATGTTCAATAATTTACAATGTAAAAAAATGTACAATCACTTGTCAATTGAAATCAAATAAATATTATCTTTTCCCGCATTCCGCTACTTTAAGGGCATATTTATTGGAAAGTGCCTTCTACTCTGTAAATTGGTTTAATTTTAGCTATGGACTAATTATTACCTATTATTATAACCTATAATTTTGTTACTCATGGTGGTTTTCTTCTGTATATTGAATTTTTTTTATTTATTTTTTGACGATAAAGTATTTCTCTCTGTCACTCTCTCTCTCGACTTTAAGCGCTTATAACGAGGTTGGTATGAGTAAATTTCTTCTATGTATAGCATTATTTTCATGTCATCTACTCACTCCCGAATTTTTTGTCCACGGTGCTCCTGTACTTGATCTCGTGCACACTTCTGGCTCTATTTGGTCACATAGTATCATCCAAAAATAACGAAATTTTTATATAACATATAAATTAAGCTAGCCCCATGGTACCCTTTTGAACTGGACCTCCAGGTTCTTTCCAAAATTTTACTCGTCGTCATTTGCTGTGAAAACATATTCTAAGCTCATATGTTAACTTTCCATGGTACAATTCAGCTTTGCACGGCACCAACCAAAGTTAATTATACAACATGTAGTGGTATAAATACTTTATAATCATCAATAATCATTCTGTACCGTATCCTTGTAGCTCTTTAACACGAAAATATCAAATAATTTTTAGAAATTAACTCAATAATCTACTTCTTAAATTAGAATGATGGTTTTCTGCGGCGGCGAGTGCGCCTCTGATTAAAACAAGAGGGGATTATAAGATCTTCTATATATACCTTTCTCTAAGAGGGAACTTTAAATTGGACTTGCGAACAAAGCATTAGAAGTAATGAATGTAATTGTTGAGAGAAACAATGCAATTAAGGGATATCGCACTACTGCCCTTATGCTGCTACCATTATTTTTACTTTTCTCGAAATCTCCTTGTATATAAATGACGATTCGTGAACTTAGTTACTTCGGGTTAGGTGACAAGTTGAAGAGGATTGCCACTTTCAGAGAATCGAGACATTTCCTTGTGAGAACTGTTAGTTGATGTATATTAAGGAGGGTTATTTAAGAACATTAGGGTTCATGAAAAAGTGTATTTATCCGTATTAAGTCAAAATTTCTTAACTCTACGTGGTTTATTAGTGGTTTCATGTTTATTGTACGATTGTGAAAACCTCTTCTTCAATTACTTCTGGCAAGTAAATGGTTAAATACCATCTGAAGTTGACAATCTTAAGTTGCTTTAACCCTCGTAAGGCTAAGCCAAAAAACAGCGCTTTTTAGCTACGAGTACGTGGTGTAAGTTGGCATACAGTCAAAGACAAGACAAAGTGTTAATTAGTTTTATTTAATACTTAAAATATCACAAAAATAAGGAAACACTTAACCTACAACATTTAACAATCTGTACAAATTGTTTGTTTCTTAGAAAGTTCCGTATATACAAATTTATGACACTTCATATACTTGTTGCGACATTTTTTTATCTTTCTTTCGTTCAGAAAGGTAGCAACGTATCCAGGATCGATCAGGAATCTCTGCTGATTCACTACTAGTACCCTCCACTTCTCGTAATTCGGGAAACAAATTTCGTTTACCTCACTTTATAAAATTTCTTCAATTTGGTAGTTTTATATCGACACACGATATTCATTTCCTTTTTGTCGGACATCCAAGCAGCTTGCGTAATCTTTCGAATTGGTTAATCGCCATATTCTGAATCCGTCTTTAGCAGCCGTATCAAGCAAATGGTAAAATAAACCATCGATTCGATTTTTTCTAAAAGTAGACATTGACGAACTTATTGGCTTAGATGCCAACGGGAATAAACGGTTTTAATTATCAGAGCTAATACAGTATCCGCCCGATAGATGATCTGTCATATTCATAATAAACACTCTTTTGCCTTTATTTTTTCAGTTTGGTTATTTTGCTTCCCTGAACACGAAGAAAATGTTTGTTAGGTAGCAGAAATAAAGTACATTATCAAGCTTTACCTAAGTATAGCTGCATGTTAGGTAATATCTAATCGCAAAATCGCAACTCCATAATGTCAAACGGGCTACTCCATTTGGCAGAAACTTTCGGTGTAAAAATAACACAAAAATATCTTGCCAAAGGCCACACCCAAATGGAGTGCGACAGTGTACATGCCTGCATTGAAACTTCGTTGAAAAATAAAGACATTTACCTTCCAAGCGACTACGCTCGAATAACCAGAGGAGCTAAAGAGAAAAATATCTATGTAGTTAAAACACCAGACCTCGATTTTTTTACCAATTTATTTACAAGCCATTACTGAAGTATGATTCTATAGGGTCTGGAAAAGTAACATCGGATCCAGTCGTCACGAATCTAAGAGCACTGGAATACTTGCCAAAGGGAGAAATTAATTTCAAGATAAATTTCCAAGAGGAGTTTCAAGTACTACCTCGAAGATCAAAATCTATAAGCCTAGCTGGCGTTGTGTATTCTCGTTTATACAATAGACTACAGAAAGTTTCGAAAAAAAAGTTTGATCACCTGAACGAGATTAAGCAGGTTATTCCTAAAGACTGTCGGCCGTATTATGAGAGCCTGCAGTGTGAATAAGTTGTAGACATTCTTCTATAAGTTTAGCTTTCTGTTTTTTCATAAGAGTTACCATGAAACAGTATTTTGTTTAATAAAGTTTAGCTTTTTTGTTGTTTTCATACTTTCAAGTTACCATTTTCTAATATTAAAGTTTCAAATTCAAAAAATTACAATTTTCACTTTTTCTCCCTACTCTTACCCTATTTTATCAATGCAGTACCTCGTATTGCTCTTCATCTCTGACGCAATACCTCGTATGAAGAACACTACGTATATAATATGAAATAAAAACTAATAATATGCTAAATGTCGTTAAGAAAGCAATTTCACATGCCCAGTTGCAAAATAAATAGAAATTCTGTAAAATTTGATAAAAAATGATACGAAATCGCAAAATACTAGTACTTGGCTGGCTTGCTTTACATTATATCCTAAAAGGAACCATTCCTCGAAATGGTATGAGTTGTTCATCGACGCAGAGATGTGTACTGGGACTGCTGGATCACCAGACCATAGCATTCTTAGGTAATGACCAATTGTAATGACGAGGCCAATAAAAACTGTCTTTTCAGTGTTGTTTGTGGAAATGAACTTCTCTTTATTTGTTGAATGATCAGAATTCCATTTTTTTTAAATGTCTCTGCTTTAAGATTTGTTCCTTCTACTAGGGTGTCCAATAAAAACAATAGAAAAGTATCTTTTATACTGGTGATTTTAAAACTAATACGTGTCAGTTTTTCTAACTAGATCTTGTTGCCTTATCTTTAGTACGTCCTCGAACGGTACCTTCGAACAACAGGTTCCGTCTTTAGATACATAGTAGGGGTGACCTGGCGGAAAACTACTCGACTGAACTTCGTCTTCAATCATTTCTTTCACTTCATCGTTCTCAGTAATCATATCATCCTCTTCTTCATCGTTAGACATATGGTCTGCAGACTCTTCATCACTCGCCTTTCCTGGGTCTAAAAATTCCTCATACTCCAGGTTGTTATTCTCCAAAAAATACATTAGTTTCTCATCTGTTAGGTTTCTGTCGTCCCGAATTCGTTTAGGAAAACTAATTATAATAGATATAAACACAAAGTACAAACAAACCAACTTTCTGTTTCAGTGACTTGAAAGCAACTCTCTCTGTATAGAAAATTACCATATTTGGAAAAGGTATGTAATAATATTTTTTAAAATACCACGATAATATTCACTTGGGGTACTTTTGTACCCACAGCGCTCGTTCCAGAGCAAATCTAAAGGATGGCATTTTGGAAGTTATTGACCTAAATTAGCCTTATGAGGATTGAAACTATCATCACTTGACCGAAATTGCTGTTTATTTTAGTAACTATATAACACCTCGAATGCACATCTATCAAATTTTGAAGCACCAGTCGACCAGTCTTCTTCTACTCTATGACATGAGATATTTCCCTGACAGCTGAGGGGATTTAAAATCGTACTACCATTCGTACTCGACATATTTTTTCGCAATAATAAATCTGACGTAACGAGCATCAGTATCACCTTTAGAGCATGTCAGAATGTCGATATTTTTTTTCTGTCGCATGGAAAGACGTAAAAGAATGCATTCCGTTTTCGGCAAGTGCAGACAGTAGCGGAACACGTTGTGGTAGGCCCGAAATCGAATTTATCAATTTAGAGGTTTGCGAGAAACGTGATCCAAAGTTACGAGTAGAAAACGTGATCGGCATCTTCTGATTTCTATTTCGGAATGACACCGAAAGCCGAAATCCATTACCAGAATATATTTATCATTGGGGTGCGAAAAAAAAACATCCACGAGTTGAAATACAAAGGTTTTGGAAGGAAATTGAACATTGATATAAATAACATGTTTAAATCTGGGAAAATGCAGTTTAATTCTTATTTGAATATTTATGATGAAATTTTGGATATTTCTAAATATATGAGAAGGAATAGAACGAGATTATTAGCAAGACGAGGAGAATATGGAAATAGACAAAGCGATAACCTGTCAAATGAATGTATAGAAGCAAGCAGTCATACATTTAATAATATAAGGAAATTGTTCACATCTATTTATAGCTTTCTTCTGTACAAGCATATTTATGTACTACTCCCTTTTTTCATGAGAATTATTACTGGATGGCCAATTAAAAAAGACCCTTGAATTTGAAAAGTACGGCAGTTTATTTGGTAAACTTTGTTTGAATTTTAATTAAAATGAGTTTTGTGAAGATTTTCTCTTTTGTTACCACCTTGTCAGTGTGTTTTCACCTCATAAAATTATTGTGGGATAAGTTGAGATTCTAGAAACCTTTTAACAGATATTGCGTAATGTCAAGTCAGATTGAAACAGTTTTTTTGAATATTGTCATACAGTTTCGACATTGAAAGGCGATCTCGGCGGAAATCATCTACTATTATACATTTTTCCGGTGAAACTACTGATTTTTTACAGTAGCGAGAGGCGCTGTATTCTTAACAACTGTCGATTGTTGTTTTATTGGTGATGATCAATTATTATGCAGTACCGACTGTTTAGCTATTTAATAGCGGTATTAGTTGTGATTTAAATAACTCAAATGTAAATATTTCTCTATCTTCAAGCAGCCAAATCATACTTTCATAGGAACACCGAGACAAATCGGAATCAAGTAACTTAGTATTCATGTTTATATTTGAGGTAACAACGCGTATTTATTTATTTATTTAATGAGTAATCACGAGAGCCCTCCAGTCTGGTAGAAATTACGAGGAGTTATTTCAATATTTAATATCGCCCTAGTATGTGGGCGTTGTCGAAACGGGGGAAGGATTTTGATGTAATGCTTCTATCTGAGTTTGCATATACGCACGCCATTAAAAAATTTCAAAACAAAATGTTAACTCTTTGAAGAGCTTCGTGATAATATTAAATACTAGCTTTCACTAGTCGGATATTTCTTTTTCGATTTTTAAAACTATGCACGACTTCAAATGGACTTATAAATCGAGACGACCACTCAATAAGTCGTGTGACTAACTTTTTTTGCCAAAAATTGACTCAAGAGCCATACAATCATTCCAACGCTACTCAAACTTCTCGATGCCGTGCTAGTAGAAGTCTTTTGCTTCAAAATAGGCTTCAATTTCATTAATTCCTTCTTCATTTGAGCTGAATTTCTTACTGGCGACCATTTTTTTGAGATCAGCTAATAGCCAATAGTCACTAGGAGCCATATCTGTACTATACGGTGGATGAGGAATCAATTAGAAGTGTAATTCGTTCAATTCAACCATCTTTGCCATCGATTTGTGAATCGGTGCATTGTTTTGGTGAAATAGTGGTTTTTCTTCGACATATGAGGCCGTTATTGCTTGATTTTTGCATTCGAATGAGTAAAAAATTCTATGTAGTATTCGCTATTGATTGCTTCTCTCTTTTGGAGATAGTCTATGAAAAATATTACATGCACATCTCAAACTATTGGAGCCATAACTTTCGCAGCTGACTGTTGTGCCTTTGGAAGTTTCGGACGTGGTTCACCGCATACAGTCCACTCAAATGATGAAATTTTGATTCCGGAGTGAAGTGATGGAGCCATGTTTCATCCATTGTCACATATCGAAGCAAAAAATTTGATTTATTATGGCCAAACACTGCTCTGAATCATCAAGACGTTATTATTTTTGATTTACTGTGAGTAAACACGGCACCTGCTTTGGAAAAAGCTTTCTCATAGTCAAATGTTCATGAATAGTTGTAAACACATTGCCTCAGCTATCTCACACAATTTCAATTTACGATTAGGTCTAACCAATTTGTTGGAATTTTTTGATGTTTTATGGAGTAACCACCTCAATTGTACGACCAGAACGGTCACCGTCATCGGTTTCTGTACGACCACGTTTAAATTCAACTAACCAATAACAAATGGTTTTTTTCGTTCAGAGTCCGGATAATACTTTTGAAGCCATTGCTGAGATTGTACAGTATTTTTGTTCATCAAGAAGCAATGATAAATTAATACATGAAATTGTTTTCATTCCATTGTTTTGAAAATAACAAAAGTGGCTTTACTTAATGGCTGTCACTTTTTTCTGACCAATCGAAATGTCAGGAAATTTCGCACATAGTCTTTTGAAAGTTTGTACTAAATAAACGTTTGATTGATTACTGTGATAAAGTTTAGTTTGAATTAGAGCAAAAATGAATTTCATTAGTGAAAAATGTTTGATACGATCTGGAAATTGAGAGAATGAAAAACTTCTGTGACAGAAGAAAATGAAATTGTTTTACCGGTAGTTGATGAATGAATATTAACGAAATAAATAATTTTTCAGAATTTTCACACTACAGGGTTTTGAACTTGTTACGATTTTTATGGATATTAATTTAAATGATTATCAGTTTCATAAATATTTACATAGATTATTTATAAAGTAAAGTCACTTGCTAATATTTTCATTTCTATTTCCAAAAATTGTAAATTTTCTCACTCTAACCTAAAACTTAGAAATATCAACCAAATATTCAAAGAAGGTTTTGAAATGAAACAAAATCAATATGGAAAAGAAAATCCAGTTAAATAACCAGAATTGAACCTTTTTGTTTACGATAATAAATATAATATAAGGCAATAAAGTATTTTTGTTACGATTTTAACGACTGTAAATCCAACATCAATTCAATCCGAATGGTAAAGTGGAGTATAAAAACGTTAAAGTTGAGTTGATGAGAACCTGAGATCTAAACGATGATGAAAACGCAACTCAAACGCAGAAAGAGCCAAGACACAGACAAAAGGGTCCTAATCGATATAGACACGTCTCCCTAGTTGATCATTGATTTTAAACTCAGAAGCGCCGGAGTTATGTGGAGAAGTAATTTAACAGACGTTACTATAACTACAGACGTCAATATACACGATTCAAAGTATGATGAAAGCCGTGAAAATAGGTATAAATGCACTTTATCTCAACATTTCCTTATTGGTGATGTATCTAATATTATAAAAAGGCATATTGAACAAATATGAGAAGTAACTTTCATAACTTATACGTCCCAACCTCAATTTATTGAGATAATCAGCTCTACACCAAAACCGTGGTGAGGTTTAACGAAGAAAGCATTGAATTTTCCAAATAAAATCAAAGTTTTAGCCACCTTCTAACGTTTCAATATCTTGTAGATGAAGAACTAGTTATTACGTTAAATTTTTCTGGAGCTCAAAACAAAATATAATTTGTTCCTTTGTACTAATTATACTTTGTGTAAGTATGTCTCAACTTTCTTTAGATGAAAAGGAAAGAAAATATGCATATATTGTGTATGTAATATGAACTTTCTTTAGAAAACTCCCAGTCCCGACTCTGAGCCATAGCTCAGAAGAGGAGGAGAACTATTAAATCCCTTTTAGTCTGGAAATGATGCCGGGCTCATAATTCACAGGCTTGTATGTAAGTATTCTGGCAGTCTGGGGATGAAATTTCTGATCTGTAATTTACGGCAATTATTCCTTTTTTATACGGAACCGAGTAAATCCTGAAATAAAATACTTCGTTTACCCAGAAAATTATTGCAGCTAATTTGTCTATAGAAATTGAATCCAAATTGATAGTCTGGAATCCGAATAGATAAATTTTTGTATTTGAGAAAATCACTAAATTATTTTATGTACAATGAAGCTTTTGGCTCTAAAACGGAGAGATTCATATGGAGATTTGTCAACTGCGATGTATAAGCAAATTATATTATACATTTACTTCAATAAACACATAAATAACCACAGAACCAAAGACCAATTTAGTATTTATCTTTTAGTATTTATCTAAATCATTTTTGTATAAATATGGCATTACAACCAATGTACGGTCTCAGTTTCTTTTAGATTAAGATATATCAATTAATTAATGAATATCTTTTCTTGGTCTATTCCATATATAACTTTTTAGTGCAGTCTTGAATATTTTTAGTGTATTTTCTTTTTTCATATCATCTGGTAGGTTGTTATATAATACAGTCCCCAAGTACAAATAATTTCTCTGTCCAAAGTTCTTGTTTATAAGGGGTGCAACATACTTTTGTTTCTTCCTAGTTTCATAGCCATGTGTTCGTAATTTATTTGTAAATGTATTAAATATTGTCTTAAATTGACGTGTAAATAATATATTTATCGGATATCTAATACTTCATCTTCGATGTAAAGTTTATTGATTTTGCGAATCTTGTAATGCCTTATAGTTAACACCACCTTGAAACACCTCCCCTCCATAACTTAAATGTGTTACAACTAAATTATGATAAACCATAATTCTATCTTTTATATTCAAAAATAAGACAATTTTTTAAAACTATAGATATTTTTTTGATAATTAGTCCATAAGAGTTTCCCATCGGAAAGTACGATCTAACATTATTTCCTAATATTAGCTGGTTTTATCGTAAAAGAATTTTGTATTGTATCAAATTTTGGAAGAGCTACCTCGAGGCTGCCGAATGGTGGAAAAACCGTTTATTCAAAAATTCACCGATAATAATCTATAGTCCAACCAACTTTTAGTTTCAACAAAATCCCTTCCAGTTTTCAATTTCAAGTTGTACCAGTTTGTGTCTTTATATACGACCACAGTATCATCAGCAAAGCTGATTATTTGTTCCATTTTCTCCAATAAAAATATATTATTCATGTAAATAGTGAATAACAATGGGCCCAAGACCTTTCCTTGAGGCACTTCATATGTAACTTCTTTTGTTATGCTTATTTTGACTTGTTGTTTTCGATTTACCAGATAACTTTCAATAAAACTCTTATTTCTAGGTCCTAGAATGATTGACGGTATCGAAAGCCTTTGCCAAATCAAGAAAAATCCCTATTACTCGTTTATCTTCATCTATGCATTCATAATTAGTGTTTGTTAACAAGTGTTTTGCATCTTGAGTTAAATCTTAATCCAAATTAAGAAATTTGAAACTAGATTATGTTTTTCCAAGAATTTGTTTACTCTAATTTTCACGATCTTTTCTATTACTTTGGTTAGGCTTGTTATCAGTGAGATTGGTATCAATTTATATGAATAATGAATAATATGAAAGCTTTCAATCTTTAAGCAAAGTAATTAAGTAATTATAGAAGAATATAATGGGGGTGCAATGTTTATTATTTCACGTGATCCCACTTCACACTAGAAAAAGTTAAATAATGTTAATTTCACGTATAAAGGCTTAATTTACGACGAATTTTTCTACTTCTTTGTTTTTATTTCACTCGGAGGTATAGCGAGTCCATTAAAAACATCATGATTGTCTTCATTTAATTCTTTTAAAACCGCCTCTGTTGTCAATTTTCATGCTCCGTTGCCATTTTCAACTATTTCTTTATTTTATTTCCCCCGTTAGCCATTAGAAAAGTTTTCTTCAATGTTCTCGACACTGATCGATGGACTTGAAAATTTAACTTTTCATCGGATAAAAAAATAACAACATGAATAAAGATGCAATTTTTTGCTGTTGCGGTTTGGAAAAATGACATTAAGTGCGCAATAAGAATTTGACATTTAACTTGGTGATTCAGAAACATATCTTTATATCCACGCTTCCAGTATTCATATTAAAGAAGAGTCACTGTCCATCAATTTATCTATATAAATCCCGTTGTATTTACACATATCCCAAATCCCTAGAGTAGAAATTTAATGGGGAAGTTTTAGGTATTTGGAACCAGTCGGTAGAATGGCTAATACTGAATATATATCTAGTTATTAAACCATTCGTACCATTACATCGGCTATGTATTATTTCGACCCGCCAGAGGGATATTCTAACCTTAATCAGGGTATTATCCATATTGATCGTTACTTATGCCGAGTCATCTGAATGAAAAATTACTCTGGATTTGACGTGCAGTTTTGTGAATCAATTACATACATATTTCATTAGATTGATCGTAGTGTCAGAAGCAAATATATTTCAAAATTTGCAATAAAATTTCCGTACAAGAAGGTCAAATGAAAATGAAACACAATTATGAATAACTGAATTGAAACTAGTACAAATTACGAAGTAACTAGAAAATTCACTCATTTTCTGTCCATAAACCGAAGCTTCTACACTATTTCATGTAAATTATATTTTAAAAAGCCATATTCAAATCAGATTATGATTTATTCTTGTTTAAAATCGTCAATACACTATGCAAATTAATATTCTAACATCAACATCAGATTCTTGATCAAATTTTGATGATATTGAACCTACATTTTCATGTATCGTATATTATTTTAGTACCAACATGCTTCTGAATAATTTTTTAGTAGTACAAGAAACTGATCTTGTGAACGGACTGATTTTTAATCAGAGCTAATCCAATTTGCGACATTACCATCCATCCCTCGAACAAACACATTGTTCAAACATTTAGTAAGTGCTGCTTAATCTAAAATCAACAAACCACCACTCCACTAGACTGCAGTGGAATTCATCAGAATCGTAATAAACGTCTAAATGAATATCAAGCCCCATTCGTATATTCTAAAATCAAGAAGTGGAGCGAACGTCTTCCGGCAAACTCAAAAGGCATTGTACTATATATGAAAGATGTCAAGTCCCCCAAAGGCATTCATCGAGAGCTAGGAGAATGTTTATTTCAAAAATTATACCGAAGAGGGAAACATAATTGTAATAGAAAGATTTTTATTATTCTGTTTCCATTTAAATGAATGTTTTATGAGTATAAATGAAAGGTACATCGTTTGATCTTAATTTCTTTTTTAATATAATTTCGTTAAATTCGAAGACGTTCTGATGTTCAAAGCAGAATGATTCTTTGCGAGAAACTACCTTTGACGTGATGAGGCCAAACAACGCTATAAAACGACTAAAGTTATTATTAAAGGACTAAAAGTGTTAAAAGTATGAGTTATTAAGTAGCATCACCATGTCACCATGTCACATACATTCACACCGCGCAAGGCCCTATATTTTAGTCAGATATTATGGTTCAATACTATATCGATAGTTTAAGCTGGCTACCAATATCACCAGAGCTGTCTCCAATTGAACATGATTGGTCGCAGACCATTGAATTTGCAGCATCCTCCAGCGAGTATTTTTTCAAGAAGTTATGGTAGCTTGGATTGAAATACCTCAATAGACAACGTTATTAGAAATGAAACTTGGCAGATCAATTATTGAGCAATCTCTGAAGAAGATGAAAATCTAATCTATATATATATATATATATATATATATATATATATATAAAAACGAATTGCTGTTCGTTGGTCTAGCTAAAACTCGAGAACGGCTGGACCAATTTGGCTAATTCTGGAGTTATTTGTGGAAGTACAGAGAAGATTTGATGGGTGAAAATGCTCGGAATTAAATAAAAAACAACAATTTGTTTTTCCTTAATGTTTTGTCACAAATTAAATTTCCGAATGCAATCATAATATTTGACAAACAATGAATATGTCGATTGATACCTCAGACGAAGATTGCATCCTTCTATCTTTGTGATAGTGACATTTCAAGTTATGTGCTCTTTTTTTAGTTAATCATTTGTGATAGTGACACTTTACCCACAGATTTCTGTCATATCACAGACTCAAAAGAGGAGCTTATTCAGCGTGTTTTCCTAGATACAGCGATGAAATTTTAGCGATGAAAAATTAAGATGTCAAGGATCTCAATGCGATTATTTATAATTTTCTTCCGGGACAGTTGGTTTCTTTCAGAAGATAGAAGTCTACTTCTTCCTTCCTTCCGACGACACTGTTATGAGCCAGGATGATGCAGTCAACTATCCCACAGAGTTTTTAAATTCACTGGAATTGCCTGAATTACCATCTTACAATTTGCATTTAAAAGTAGGATTTACCATTCGATTTTAAACGTTTACAATTTCCGGTGCGTCTCGCCTTTGCGATGACCATAAATAAATCGCCTGTACTTGGAAGTTTGCGCAATTAATTTGGAGTTTCCCTGTTTGGCTTATGGAAAATTATACACGTTCACACGTCGGAAATCCGTCATCTTTGTTTATTTACGCACCACGTTACAAAACAAAACATATAGTTTCTCAGAAAGCTTAAATTGATTAATCGACGTATCATAACTGTGTCTGTCAATATCAAATTGGAATCAGCAAATCATGTGTAATTAATCGAAAATAATAATTCTTTAATATCGAGCATATTTTTAAATTGTTTCAATAAAAAAAGGATTCCTTTTGTTTATTTCAAACAAAAGTTTAGGTCTATTATTTATCGATTAAGGCAGTACGAAGTCTGCCGGGTCAGCTAGTATTTTATATATAATAACTAAATTATTGAAATTATATAAACAGATTGGGGCCTTATTGACTCCGTTTCATTGATTTTAATTTTTTTTTTTAATTTGAGCTATCGTTTTCAGTATAAACATATTAAAGGCACGCAGCAAGACAAAATATTGTAAAGTCATACATCATTTCATGTGAGATAGTTTCATTTTATGTTTAACATTTTAAATATTTAGGTGCGTGATTTGGAAAGCCCAAAGCACGTCACTGTTAATGATAGTAATAACGATATTCACCGCGCGCTTTCCTGCAACGAGAGAAGAAGAGTCCAACTAGAGGAGATCTAAAAGAGTAGAACTAATTTACTATGTGTAAGGAAATTAGCATGCATCCGGTATAAGCGTGGTGTCGAGCCACCCGAGGATGTCGCAACGTTAGCAAGAAAACGTTACTTCCTGTTGTAAATTTCCTTATATCTTCAACCAAAATTACGAATTTAACATTGGCTGGCGCCAAGTAGCAGGTACAACAAGAATTAGCACACGTGGAGAATTCAGATAGAGAGGAAATTAAGCTTTCTTAACGAGGCTCTGTTAACTCAGATTCAGTTATTGTTGAGAAAATTGGGGCACTGTGACGAGATAACTCTAAGCATGTTAATATTATCGCAAATGATTAGAATATCTTTGAAGGGAGGACAAAGATAATTCAGTTGAAGAAGCGTAAATTAATTGGAATTTGATAAACTCGGTGATTCATATTTTAAGCCATTAGTGACCAACTGCAAGCAAACTTCCATGACAATTCCGAATTTTTTAGGTATAACAAATTTTCAGTTTTTAGAGAAACTTTTAATGCCAAAAGGGTGAAGGCAAAAAATGAACGAGTGGCTTTTTATGAAAATTTATTGCATTTATAGCAGCTATTATTTCCATATTCATGGATCCTTTTTTTATTAGGGTCAAAAAATAGCATTATGTTCAAATTCTGATGCAGCCCAGGAAAAATTGAAAAATTTCCTCGTATTTTACTATATCTTCATTATTTACAGTCGGAATCCAATTTTACACCGAAAATATTTTGAAAAAATCTATATATTTCATATATTAACAATATAAATTAACAAAAAAGTCCTGTAGGGAAAAGGACATTACACAGAAATGAAGTAAATTATAAAAAACTACCTCTAGGGGAAATAGACATTCAATTCTTGACAAGGGTAGATTTCAAATGATTTCCAATGGGAAACTGAATATGGACTGAAGAAATGACAATAATGTCGTTACAGTTTTCTAGGGTCCCAAAATTCCAAAAAGAATCTCGATTCAAATGACTCTAATTCATATGGGAGAAATCGATTTATCGACCAGTCATACCCACATAATGATCCAAGGATGGCTATTGCTCAGGTTTCTAGGTTCTAACCATTTAGTTACGTAAGAAATGTCACCAACTATAAAATATAGATTGTTGACATTTGGAGGAAAAGTTTGAGAAATATATTAGTAAATAACTTCTAATAATAATTTAAAAACTACTTGATGTCTTCTCCTTCTTCTTATTCCTGCGTTAAGTCCAATGACTTGTGTTTACTGGGTGATGTTTAATCTTATTTGTGATTCTGATGACCAGCTATCTTGCCATCTTTTTTGTGGTCTTCCTCTTGATCTTTTCCCTTTTGGTTTTCCATCTCTTATGATCTTTGCTAGTCTGTGCTCCTCCTCCATTCTCGTTGCGCGTTGATTCCAATTTCTTCTTCTCTCTCTTCCCCATCTTACTACATCCTGAATATTACATTGTTGCCGGATATATTCGTTTCTTACATGGTCTCGTCTAGTCCTTCCTATTATGCATCTTAATGTTTTCATCTCAGTTGTTCCTAGTGTTTGTTTTCTTTGGATCGGCTCTGGTTTCTATGGCATACGTCAGTATTGGTCTTATACATGTTTTGTCCCTTAACTCACCTGTTGTGGATGCTGCTTTTCTTACTTGGTATATCGTCTCTTGGTAAATATCGCGGTGGCTTGTTACATCTACTCCTAAGTATATTGATGACATTACTTGCTTTATGATTGTCTCTTCTATCTCCAGTTTACATCTTAATGGTTCCTTAGATAGTGTTAGACATTCAGTTTTCTCTGTTGATATTGCCATATTGTATTCTTTTGCGGTTTTATTAAATATGTGTAACATTCTTTGTAGGTTGTCTTCGCTATTAGATATCAGTACCGCATCATCCGCGTAGCATAGAATCGTCATGTTTCTGTTTCCTATTTTGTATCTTGGTAGTTCTTTTACTTTTTCCATCATTTTGTCCATTATCAGGTTAAATAGAAATGGATTTAAGCTGTCTCCTTGTCTTATACCTGTATTCACCTTTATTTGTTCAGATACCTTTCACTCAGCCTTTATTTTAGTGGAGCAGTTGTAATTGAGTTCTTCTATAATTCTTATTATTTTAGGAGATAAATTTTTTTCTTTAAGTAAGTATACTATGTCATTGAGTCGTATTTTATCGAATGCTTTTGTTAGGTCCACTTGATGTCATTATCCTAAATTAAATCACGAATTGCTTGGTAGAAATTACTCCTTAAGTGATTAGAAACAAGTTTTTGGGTTAAATTACGGCTTCAATTTAATGTTCAGCAATGTATTATTTCGATTATTTTTTAGATTTATGGCGATCGGAACGGTAAAACTAAAGGCACCTTCACACCGACCGAATTATATTGATCAACATCATTTGATGAATTGCTGATACTACTGAGTCGTAATACACAGTGATTCATAGAAAATAATCATCACTGATACTTCAGATACTTTTAAAACTCCATGAATTTCATTCTCGATTTGTAAAGCGATTCATTTGCGTGAAATACGTTCGCAAATTAAAGATGTGGATAAAAATGTGTGGGAATCATAATGTTGGGCTATTTTTTGTCTCTAACAATTGTCCAAAACCTCCACATTACACTAGAGTTTCAAAACCATTGCATTATGTTTACATATGCAGGGACACAACAAAAACGAAGAACATAATGAGGATAGCAGATATGAAAACATTAAGAAGCTAAGAGAAGATTTGAAGATTCAGAATTTAGTATGATTCACGAGATCGAGAAGACGATATTGGAAAGACCACGTCGACAGAATGATGAAATATCGATGGACTAAATGGGCAAAAAATGAAAACCCAACATCAAGGAGACATCCAGGCTTACCTCTCAAGATATAGCACGAAAAATGGAAATTTAAAGATGATATTAAATATGTTTATGAATCAATGAAATCTACTTTTTCGTTATTTTTATAAATATAGATATAAAATGTGATTAAAACATGTATATAAAATGAATTTTCCAATTTCCTTCAATGTTCTTTTCACTATATTCTCCAAATGGCAGCGTTGATTCCAGTAGGGAAAAATATGACCCTACTATATCTCGTTAAAGTGACAAGGCAGTGGTTTTCCTAGTCAATATGCTAGCGATACAATTCGATCGCTTAGGCACCTTCACGAAACGATGTAAATCTCGTTTGAATTATTCATTTAATTAGAATATAGTCTCCGTTTTTCAGAGAAAATGTTTACTTCCTGTTGAATAACCCTTTTAAATTGTTGGTTCTCATCGAGAAATTTTAACTTTTTAATCAATATTTTTCGCGTGAATTACCTTTTGGATATATGTTGTTTTCTTCACATTTTTAAGGATTGGATGAAAGTTTTAATCCTCCTTTAATCCTTTTCTCCTTATATGATCACTAATTTGTATTTTACTGTTTAGAAGCTTTTAAAAATGTCATTTTTATTATCCTATGTCCCCTATGATTGTTCACTCATCTGGTATATTTTTCATCTTCCTATCATAGCTATTCCAAGTTATTTTTTAAATTCTCTTCATTCTATGTATTTTATTTACTTTTTGATAATTCACTTCACATATTGCTCTAATTTTTGTTTTGAAATGGATAAACCAAAAATTCTGAAATTCTATTTATTCATTTGCAAAAAAACTTCATCTGTTATGATTACTACTAAAAACACTACAAAGAAATATCGTTTGAAATAGTAATATACAAACTTACACGACTAGATTTGGTTAAAGTGGATCCCATTCATCGATAACTTCAAAATCTAAGTGGAAACGTTTCGAGAAATCATCGACTGTAGTTAAAATTCCCCACCAAACACCCTTTTTTTAAATACACACAAGGGTAGTCTTGTAACTTTTTCATAAGTCATAGTATAAACGTTGGGGTAAGGGGTTATTGCAGTTCATTAAAACACTACAGAAATCAGTCACTAAACAAAGAGTAATACAGTTCTACACGTACATATTTTTCTCATAAATTCATAACAAAAATATTGTTCATGATTATGTTTGTGAAAATATATTACGCGTTTCGCAGGTGGAAACCAACATCACCAACACACATCTGTCTCTAACCACCCTTCACAAATGAAACTTGGCCGATTCACATGCTATTTTAGTCTTCAACCCCTTGTGGACCGGTACGAAGCGCCTGCGCAACATAGTACGGAAAAATCGTCGTGGAAACATTGCACCAATATAGTATAAATAAATCGGTAGATTGCACGGAACGTTGATTATTCTCACTAATTTTTACAAAATTTTTTGATTTCGTGCATTATTAATCACGTGTTTTCATGGGCAGATGCAGTGCAATAGGGAAGCAGTAACATTCTGAAAATTGATATAAATTGAAAATATTTCATCAATTTTGTTCGCTTTATAATAACCAATGGTTTGACTACGTCTGTACAATAAACATTGAAGAGAAAAAAGAAACTAGCTTGAAATGGCTACGAAATATGAGGTAATATGATTTTGATATATATAGAAAAATAAGAACAGAGAGTACAACGATAATGAAAACAAAGAGAATAAAATTGCTAGATGACAGTATGGATTACTTGGAAAATGATATTAAAGATAATGTCAAATTATATCAACATATGAAGAAACAAAATAGAAAACGAACTACAACAAATATCATAGAAAAAGAATGGAGTTAGGGTTTCAAAAAATTATTAACAGAAGAAGACAGTGAAGAATAATGGTACAAAACTAGAAAATGAAGAAAAATCGACGGATGTGGAATGCAATGATATATTCAACAAACTAAAACACAATAAAAGGAGGATGAACGAAATAGTAAATGAACTAATAAAACATGGGGGTGATAATCTAAGGTACACAATATTTAAGGTCATAGAAAGAAAATGGGAAACAGAAACAATGCCGAGAGAGTGGTCTACTAGATTGATTGTACCAATAATGAAGGAAGGGAATCCCAACATATGTATCAATTATAGAGGTTTACTTTATACCGTATACAAAATCAATAATAAATGAAAGAGTGAAAAAGCTAGTGGAACCAGAAATAAAGAAGAATCAAACAGGTTTTAGATAAGCGAAAACAACAGTAGATGCCATACATACTATAAAATAATCAATTGAAAAAAGCTATGAGCTCAACATTAGTATGCAAATGTTACTCATAGACTCCAACCAAGCATTCGACAGTCTGAAAAGGAAGACAATTATAAAAGGTCATGGAAAAACTAATACCCCAGAAGTTGATGATAAACGGACCATCTGAAGAATTCGAAATGGACTCTTAGCGGTATTCTTTAACATTGCAGTTGAAGGCATAATAAGGAAATGTAATACCGATGGAAGTATCATTGACGAATCAATACAAGTAACAGCGTATGTTGATGATTTCACTTTATTAAGAAGAGACTGAAAGAGTCTTGAAGACACATTAGAAAAAATTTTAAGATAGGCCGGAAAAAGAGGATAGAAAGTAGATCAGAGAAAGATTAAATATATGGAAATTGAAAGAGAGAAGGACGTTCACAGACAAGAAACGTTTAATTAACAATGATTAGCAACAAAAATGACAAAGAATGAGACAAGACAAAAAAAATTATGGAGGTTAAAGGGCATATAATAGCTACAAAATTATAACACAGATGAAGAGAATAAGCCAAGGAACCAAATTATGAGTCTACAAGACAGCTATTAAAATATGAGACTATGAGACTAACAAATGTGGACAAAGAAGAACTAAGTATATATGAAATTAAGAATATATTGGAAAATGAGGATATAGTAAATACAATTAAAGTAAAAAGAATACAATGGTATGGACACAATAATAGAAATCAAAAATGGAAGGATACAAAGAAAACTACAGAATGGAGAACGAACGAGAAAAGGTTGCAAGGTGCACCCAAAAATAGATTGGAAGATCAGATTGTACAAGATATGCAAAATCTAGGAGTAAGTAACTGGAACAAACAGATGCAGCACAGAGAGAAATGAAGAACAATAGTCGATGCCTCAAAAACATGTGATAAGCTGTAATTAAATAGTAATAAAATGTGGGCTGGCCACCCACAAAAATACAGGGTCTAAAGAGCTCAATCTGAGCATTCTTAATAGAATGTATGGCCTTATATATATGTAATCTTAAATATTTTTCCTGAAAAGGTCCCTTGGAGTTACCTTCTTGGTGAGACTATTCCATATCATTCTCAGCTGAAAGTTAATTATTCTTAAAAAATCACATAAACCGTACAACAAATATCAAAAAGAAGGATCTTAATTCAAGTAAAAAAAATATAATATCTTGATAATGATGAATTTAATAATTCAAAATGTCACACGAGCTGTTTAAAATTAATATAAAAATCACCCCCTGATGTGAGTAATAACTGTTATTTATGATTTCCTTGAATGTAAAATTATCGTTCTCGGTGAAGATTATTTTCTTTCTCAGACAGATATATCAGGCACGTAGATCTTGAGATTATTTCAAATGTATGACTAGATGAACCCTGGTTCCGTTATTTAGATACGTTGAATAACCATAATTTCAGTTGAACTAAAATGTTGTGAGCAAATTTTTTCATATTGAAAAGTTGGTGGAATCAAGACGAAATATCTTGACACGATCTATATCGAAACAGATATTGATTTTACAAGCTTTTTCCAAAAAAATTATATCGATTATTATATTTTTCACTATTTACATATATCTAGTTAAATAGAGTTTTGATTTTTTAATTCTTGTTGTTGTGATTATGGATAAGTTAACGGTGTATTTATAAAAAAACCAAATACGTGTTATCAATTATTTTATTTCTATTAGAGTTTCGGAAGTATCTCCTTACAATGTTTAGGATCGGAGAGAATTAACTGCTTAGTACGAAAATATATTTTGGGTTTGTATTATCGATTTTATATTTAAACTTATACCTGGTTTGATGACCTGTAGCTCGGAAACCTTTTTTTCTCTATTTGAGTAAACATAAAAGAGAAGGATTTTTGTCTTCAATATTCACACAATTGTTATATATTCATAAAATTTCCTTTTTCTTTCCCAACTATCAAACACTGTTGGTTACAAACTATATAGCAAAATATATCTGCATTGCGACTTTTAATAATAACTTCATTTTATTACTTTTTATCTAACATATATATTAGTCAAATTATTATCTGCGAATTACTTGAAAATGTTGCAGCTGCAGCTGCCACTGATTATTGTGTCTTTTG
This sequence comes from Diorhabda carinulata, assembly GCF_026250575.1. Lineage (NCBI taxonomy): Eukaryota > Metazoa > Arthropoda > Insecta > Coleoptera > Chrysomelidae > Diorhabda > Diorhabda carinulata. The sequence goes on from NC_079463.1 coordinate 9,877,031, forward strand.
GCAAGTTTTCAAATAGAAAGCTAAGCGAAGGGTAGATCGTGGGGAATTCGACCTATTTTCGTTGGTTGTTTTTAAAACTATAGATCGCAGAATTAAGGCTCCATTCTATCCTGTTATTCCCCAACATTTCTGTCAGGAGATTCTAGGACGAAAAACTATGTTTGTATACAATTTAGTAAATTGGGGCACCGAACAACATTTTGAGTTGACTGAACTGAAGTTATTTTGATGAAAACGTAACATTAGATGAAAGATAAAAAAATATATCTGTTTCTATAACAAAATTCTAATCTTCTTTAAAGTTAATAGTGAATTTATCAAACAAAATTAGAAGTTTACGATTATGTTGGTAATTATTTTTCGACTTAATTACTGTGTTCGATGGACTTTTATTTCATTGTTATCAACTATTAATATATTCTCTTCCTTTTTGTGAATCTGTTTTGTTGATTTTGATGTATATAAGTTAAGGATTGGTGGGAATTAGTGAAAATAAATACACATTAATGAACTAGATCTCTGCTGCTTCTACTGATTCGTATATCCGTAAATAAATCGAAACTAATTGAACGGATATCCACGTATTTTTAACCGATAGATAGAGTAAATTTTAAGGAAGATTTCGATGTATGATAACAACAAAGCAACAATCCAATAGTGGCGATTAATATATTTGAACGTTTGAAAAGAATTAATCAAATTATAATGAGAGAATATAATCTCATAATAATAAGTTTTGCTACAAAAAGGAAATCTGTTAATACTTTTATCAATAAATTTTCTTTCATATACTTTACAAAAACAAAATAGACATTTCAACTAAGAAGCCCATCAATTTCTCTAATAGACAAATATTATAACTATCCAATAATCATTAGGTTTTTTGTTATGAAAAATTAATTAGGGACCCGCAGTTCATTTTGATATATTTTTTAAAAGTATATTGACTAGAATTTCTTTGAATCAGTATAATAAATTCACAATGCACATCATTCCATCCAAACTATCCATTAAATTGAATTAAATATTAGAAAGAAACTAAACTCTAAATTCAATTAAAAAACTTAGATTGTTCCAGCTTTAAAGTAAGTTGAAAAGTTAGATGTGGTCTTAAGATTTTAACACTTCCACCAATCACTTCGATTTTGGTTTATTTTTGGTTTTATTGACAAAAAAGTCCCTAAAAGTGGATGAAAACCCCTTATATTACTTCGCCTGACTTTATAACCCTCAATAGTTTCCAAATCTATTGGAATTAAGATAGAATAAGAAAATAATTCGAAAACAGGAATTTTGTTAAGTTAGGTAAGTAGGTGCTGAACTTCATATTTTGTGATCGGATCGATGGTAATAGATAAAAATCCAAAAAATATTGTTGTGTTATTGTCCTCCTGTTGTATTTATTAATATTCAGTGTGTAGAAACTTTCTAATATTTCACGCTTATTGTGACTCATACAAACTTCTTCTAACTTCCTCTTCATCATCGATCTGTTGTATTTATATACATCTGAATTAATGAATCGCCTGTCAGATTTGCGTTACCCTTTCACATATATTATAAAAAAACAATGGAACCGGAGAATAGGAGTATAATTCACAGAAATTGACGCCCCTTGCGATCACTTGATGTATTATTTGTTAGTGTCAATTCAGAAGAACGAACGTAGGGGAATTGGTTAATAGTCTGGGTGATTTCTTCAATTTCTCTCCTTATACGAGAATGGTACCAGAAGTACCTGGCCTGACCTAAAGATGGCGCTAGTTGCTTGGAAAAAACCACTGTATTAGAAAGTACATAATTTATACAATTTATGTTTTAAGTTTGAAGACGCCACGTTGTTTAATATTTGTTTTGCAGCCATCAATAGTGAATATTTTCGTGAATTTGTAAACATGGAAGCAAATGTCATCGTTATGTGATGCAATACTCTTATTTGAAAGGCATCAGTTCAACCAATATAAAAGCTGAACTAGATTCTACTCTGGGAGAGACTGCTCCTTAATTATCAACGGCAAAGTATTGGATAGCAGCGTTTAAACGAGGCTGTGCGGCACTGGATGATCGAAGACTGAAAGTGCGCAAGCTAGCGGATTTTGTAGGCATTTCAAAAAGTGAGGTACTTCGTATATTAACTGAAAATTTGGACACTAAAAAGCTGTGCGCAAGATCGATGCTGCGTTTGCTCACAATGGAACAATAATTCACAAAAATAAAGCCGAAACTAAAGAAGACAAAAACCGTTCCGTCTGCAGGCTAGGTCATAGCGTCGGTTTTTTTTTGTATGCTCGTGGGATAATTTTCATTGATTATTTTGAGAAAAAAATATCAATGGCGAGTATTATACGAATTTATTGCAACGTTTGAACAAAGAAAACAAACAAAAACGATCGCATTAGGCTAAGAAGAAAATGTTTTTTCATTAAGACAATGCACCAGCTCACATATCCGTTATGGCAATGGACAAAATTAATAAATTGCACTCTATTCACCAGATTTAGCCCGGTCGGATTATTTTCTGTTCCCAGACTTGAAAAAATGGCTTAGTGGTGGAAGGTTTTCCAACAATGAGTATGTGATGTCCACAATTAATGGCTATTTTGAGTGTATCGAACTTACTGATTATCACTGGGAAAAGTGTATGGAGCTGAGAAGAGATAAACATAAAAATATTTATGTCTAAAATTTTTGTGCTTTTTTTTGTTGGGCCAGGTACTTCTAAGACCATCGGATCATAAAGTTAAACTAAAATCGAAAGTATCCCAAGATATATCAGCCAAGTACTTTCTTCATCGCTTTGGCGAAGTTTATAGGTCAAAGGAATGGTGATCCTGTAGGATACTGTAGCTTAATAAGATATCTACTTTACATCAAAGTATACATACAATTTTGACCTCTTTAGATATGTTTCTATGTACTCATCGATTATAGTTAACGTTTACAATTTTTGGATTGATGTTTCCTAGCCTATATCTATTTGGGCAAAATAGAAAAAAAGGCAACCCTTAGGGAATTAGATCCTTAATGTTTCTTTGTCACTTTTGCCGGAAAATGGAGAAAATTCGTTCTCGAAAATCGTCGTAATTGACGCTGGTTGACAGCCCTGAATTAATAAGAATAACGTCGAGTACGATGATAAAGTTGTTTTGTTTCGCATTTCAGTGTAAACACGAATGCAATTTTACTTAATTTTGTCATTTGAAACGATGCTCGGAATAAGTGTTGTAGAATTTAGATACGCGCAGATTTGAATCACGTTCCACGTTATTTTTATTTTTAAAATGTATTGTGATTTTTTTAAAAACCAGTTTACGTACTATCAATTCAAAATCTACTTGGAGAAACTATTTCTCAATCACAATTCCCAAACGAAAATAAAAACGAACATCTTTAATTTTTTTCCCAATTCCGCTTGTTCCTTTTTTCCAATTAATCTGAGCATTTGATCTGAGTTAGCGCTTTCTCGGAAAGCAATAAAAATTTCGTGGAAATATGTGACATTTCCACACGTAATTAACGTCTCAATCATCTACCAGACCGGCCTAGACGCTTGGATGTATCAGCCACACGTAAAATCGATTAGCGATTAGCAGTTGTGTTTTTGTCGTCGAAAAGTTGCAACACTGTTGGCAAATGCAAGTTTAATTACCGTATAGTACAAAATACATTCGTAAGGACCCAGTAGCGTAGATAAGAGATATCATTAACTCTTCTCGTATATATTAAATCAACGATAACACAAAAAATACAAAATCAAAATTCTTGAACTTCAATTCATATCTTATTCTTTGAAAAACGAATCAAATGAAATGATTCTTGTATTTAAAGAAGCTTTGAAGAGTTGTACCAACTTCCAAGTTTACGCCTTTGAGAAAGGCCCGCTTATGCTGAATTTAATTGGAACAATAAACGGATGCAAATTATTAGATTACAGTAGTTTTTAATTACTAGTTAATTGTAGCTACATAACCCTAACTTTCCCGTTTTACGAGTTTCAATTAAACTGCACATTAGCTCAGTATAATATATCGATGTTTAAATTGAAAAAGATATTTAAAAATCAAATATTAGTTCGTACATTTTGGTAGAAAAGTGTTAAAGGAAAAACAAACATCTTGGTAATAATGAAAAACTAATAATAGACAAACAGAATGATATATTGATATGAAAATCCATAGTATTACTTACATTACCCACAACATGGAAAGAGCAATCTGTAGATTTGATTATTTTTTTTTGCGTTTATTGTTATCTGAGAAGAACTATCCGATCTGTAAAATAAACTGTTAGTATTCTATAGTTTGGTTTCCACGGGAGAAGATAACCAAAAAATTTTTTATTTATATAGAATATTGCTAATAAATAACAGTTATCTGTTTCTGTGATATGAAAAATGCGATCATTTAAATAAATTTTCCATTTCCCTTCTAACGAAACTAGTTTCTATTATCTACGATTTTGTTCCATTTTAGCACCATAAATGGCGCATTTAACAGGATGAAACGACTAGGGAAATAATAAAAATTAGATAGTTGGAAGCGTAGCTATTTGGAATACCAAATGAGATAGCAGTGCTAGAAAATTTAATAGATAGTTTATTACAATTTCGCTTACTGCATAATACGCAATCAACTGTTAATTTTGATGACTATCGCATAAAAAATTGTAATATACAGTTACCGGAAAAGAATAGAAAAAATAGATTCTTGTTTTTTATCCCCCGCGCAATTTTAAATCTTATATAGCAGTCAAATATATCAAATAGCAACAACTCGAAAAAGAGTTACTGTAAATATTCAAATTGTTGCCCATTATGATTAATGCATTAACGTTTCTCAACGGAGAGGCGGGTCCGGAGAAGCAATTGGGAGGTCGCGTAGAGCACGTGGTCCTCTTGCAAAGATGCGGTCCATGCGAAGGCCCCACAGAAAAAAACACAGAGTGTCAGGTCAAATAAGCGAGCCGGTCACTCAACGAATCCTCGTCTGTCCATCGATTCTCCAAAATGAACAATAACATACTTCAGATCACATAACGCCTAGTATGGAGAATCTTAATCCTGCATGAAACAACTGTTGGATAGTTGCTCATTACCCATGTAAACCTTCGAGCCTTTCCAGATAACTTTGTCCTATCACCTGACCCTCAAAATAGTACGGACCCACGAGACATCCTGCATGGAGACAGGTCTAATTCTTCTTCAATGAAGATAAGAGGATTCTGGTCCGTCCAGTATACGCATTTATGCCGATTGACCATATCGTTCTTGAGGACGACCACAAAATGGACTGCTAGAATTGCGGATCATCCTGACTGCATCCGAGGTATCACTCGCAAAATTCCAATCTGCGTTCGGAATCATTTTCGTGAAGTGCATGAAGGAGACGGGAACGGAAAAATCGATAGTGCTTATGTTTCAGCACTCGTCGGTAAGAACGATCGCATATTTGAAGTTTTCCTGACGTCAGCGCCACTGTTTCCATATTTTCTTTAGTTGTTAGAGATACCGATCGTCTAAAACGCGGCGCGTCGTCAACAAAGCCCTACACTTTTGTTCGATTTGGTAGCCGCGAGTTCGGATATTGTTGTTGAAATTTTCTTTTAGCGTGAACTTGTAAAGGTTATTTATTCTGAAAGCACGTCTACTCGACGGACACGTGTTATCACGACCCATACACAACTGTCTCAAGCACGAACATGCTTCGATTCAATCTTTTTCGACAGCGTTGCCAGATTTATGAGCGTTGCGGACTTATGCCGATTTTTCGAAAGGGTTGCCTGACTCTGTATATCATTATAACCGCATTTCCAAACAATTAATTCGAGTGAACCAGCCGCACACGAACGACTCAAGAAATCGTTCCATACTTAACTGCCTCTTATTAATTGCTCACTTCATTATTCAGGAGATTTGTGGCTTTGAATTTTATTTTCGGTCTGGACTTGGGAAGAAAGTTAAATCGTCTGCGGAACATACGATGTAGACAGAGGGAATGGAAAAGACAGATGAATGAAATTGGTAATGTGTGCGGAAATTCAATTTATTACATTACTATGGAATTTCGGATGGTTTATTCACTTAGCAAATTAGTTTCATGGCCTATTTATTAAAACAGAAATCCGTTGAAAAGATTTCCAAGCATATAACAAAGTTACAATTGATACTAATTGGTGGGTCGTACTACAATCCTTCAGAATTGTTATAATCAACTAGAATACATGAGGTGATTCGAATTTGTGCCAAGTACACAGTAATTAAGTCACCAAGTCATTTGATGGATAATTTTGTGGTTACATAGTTAAAATATATTATTAGTATCAGAAATTGATCTGTTTTATGAATAAATGATTCTTCTTAGAAAAGGGTTCGTAAAATTTTTATCTCACTTAGTACTAATCCAAAAAAAAATATATTAAATATTGATCAAGAAAGGAGGAAATATAAATTTTGTCACTAACTTTTTATAGTGGGAGTTTCGAGGGTGATTTCATAATATTTTCGCCAAACAAATGTCTAACCCTAACTGGCTATGAAATCATGCCCAACAGGATGATACATTGAACAAGATTAGTTTGGGTGTGGGGTCCCAGAATCATAATATGGAAGTCTGGACAAAACACCAAGAATTTTTCAAGCTGCAATTTATGCAATTGAAAAATGTGCCAAGTTCAGGAACTATCTCAAACAAGAGATCATTATCTTGTCCGTTAGCCAAGCAGCCATTAAAGGTCTAAGCTCTAGTATCATAAAATCCAACCCCATTTTGTATAGTCTCAACAAGCTAGACAAAAAAATTAAGTTACTCTAAAATAGATTCCGGGACACACCGAAATGAAGGGAAATTTATTATCTGATAAGATAAGCCCTCCATGGGACCTGAACCATTCTGTGATATCAGCTACAGAACAATGGAAAAAGCATTGGAATAGAGGGAATATAGGGGAGAAACCAATTATTGGGACAACCTACCGGAGCTGAGACAGACAAAGACTCTCCCGGGAAACTATAACCAGACAAGATCTACTGCATGTGTCAACCAAAGTAAGAACAAGCTACGAATACTAACAGGAGTCCTACCGGGGGACTGTCGCCTTAATAGAGACCTTAAGACGTTAGATTCAGCAGATCTCGAAGTGTGAAACACTACGGAACTCCAGACCACTACATCTGGGAGATTACGGAATAGAAGACGAAGATCTCTTGCAGTTACAGACATCCCATATTCTGGACTTTCTAAAAGGAGTAGGATTAAGAGATCAGCTGTAAACACTGGGTTCTCCAGTATTGCAGAAAGAAAGGGGGACGTACTAGATCCTTTGAGTCACAGTGGATATGGTACCCCATTATCTACATATATCCATACATACATACATACATACATACAACCCGTCAGTATTGATTAGAAAATTACATTGGAATAAATTAAAAAAAATTTGAATTTTATTAAGGATTACCCGAAATACCTTTCTTATCGATTACACTCAAGCCCTACAAAAGACGACAGTATATTAGGAGTTAAATTTCCCGCGAAATTCACTATGAGTGGTATTAATTACCTTAATTATAATATAAACTTTCTAATAAGTAAGCAAACTTTGATACCTCGCAGTAACGTGAAACGCACCCCATAACTTCAGTCTAAAAGGACCTTCAAAGGGACCGATCATATCCTGAAGGGAGAGAAAATGACAAATAGAAATGTCTCATTAAGAAAATAACTGTGCGGTTTATAAAAGAAATGTGTATAAGAAATCGTATACAGTATGATTTATATTTAATGTAAAATTCGTTATAATTTTTTTCTATCTGCTAACGTTCAACTACAACGCAATCTATTGATAATTAATGTCGAAGTTGTAAATCATTACGTTAGTCAAAATTTCACGCAACTTTATTTATTGCGTCATAATGGAGTTGAATTATTCTAGATGCGTGTATGTCACAACCGAAAAATTTTCAGGAAAACGTGCTACTAAACAAAAAGAAACTAGTATAGAAAATCAACACAATTTGTGTGATAGAGAAATAATATATTAGATTCGTAGTTACACAGAAAAAAATAATAAATTGTTCGACGAGAACCTTATCTTATGTCACTTTCTAATAAACAACAAAATTCAAACAATTATCGTTTAAAAAGTCCATTTGCCACATATTTCAATCAAAATTTTTCCTATTTCTGCATATTTGCAGTGACAATAACTAGAGATCATTTGAAACATCTACGAGTTCAAAATTTCTATTCGCCAACATCGATAATTATACTTTAAGAGAATAATAAAAGATATGATAATACGTGACTCTATGCCAAGTTGCACACGTATCAATGAAAGGACAAAATCAAAACCATCCCAACTCAAGCCCTAAAGATGGAATATACTATATCAGGGTCTTGAAATTATATAATCGAACCGCCAACAACAAAATCCGTTACAATAAAAATTCTTCTGTTCTCTCGGTGTACTTCGCGTGTGTCACAAAACCCCATTATAATTTTATTAGTGGAAGTCTGTAGCATACTGGTTCCGTAAACGTAAAATTTTCAGTTCAAAAATGATTTATAAAATATCATGGTTAAACGTGACACTGAATTTATTGTAAGCGCATGTCTACAAAAGGATTATAAAATATCTTAACGATATTAATTGGTGAAGGTAAAAAAAAAAACAAAAAAAACCAAGAAAACACAATAAAATATATGTCCAAGTTCCTAGATTTTCAAAGTCAACCCACAAGAGGACTCCGCATTTCATGAGCAAGCTATAGAGAAGGCGAAGGACCACTCGGATTAGATCTTTTCTTCCCAAAGAAGGTTGGAACGGGTTTACCCGAGACAACGAAACACACACACAATAAGACGTCTTGACCAAGAAGCCAAGAGTGTATAGCTAACTCTTAACAAAAAGATAAGACTTCCCGGAATCTCCCATATAACTTAGGGAAGAGGAAGGATTCTACGCGCGAAATTGAGATGCGAATGAGGATGAGGACCTGTCGAAATGACAGGGGGTTGGTGGAATGTCCTTTTTCGCACCCATCCGTCAATTTATTCAAGGGTGGTTGCTTGGAGGGACGGGTTTTCTCACGCAAACGTGTGTATGTATCGGTAAAGTGGGATACTATAAACAGACTTTAAATACAGAGGTAGGTTTTAATTTAGTTGTTCTGGTCGTTATACCTAGAAATTGGATTTAGTCATCTGTTAATTTCTTATAAAATTTTTAATAATATTCCGTCATATATTTTTTCGATTTATCTCTTTCAAGCGTTGTATCTCTGTAATCTATATCTATGTCAAAGAAGAATCTTTATTTTTAGATGTACTGTAAGCTCTAGAAATTAATCTATATTTTTAGATGATTCTTTTGCTGTAAGAGAAAGAGAAATGCTTTATTGTCAAAAAATTGTTAGAATTTGTAGAAAAAAGCTAAAAAACAAACATAAAAATAACTAAATAAAGATTTTATTTCAATTGGTAACTGATTGTGCATTTTTTTAGCATTGTAAACTATTGAGCCCTTAACTAATTCTGAACGTGGAGTAGGTAGGTAAAGGTCGTGGAACGATCTTTCTGAAATTGGAGAAGCGTGCTTACGAATTAAACAAACGGATTCAAAGATGAATAATGAAAAAAAGAGTCATTTAAAGAATTCCATGCTGTTTAGTCCGAGTTAATATCTAACAGCTCTCTTTTGGAGTTTGAATATTCGCTCAAATTGATTCGCACCACACGTACCCCAGAAGGGAAGGCCATATCGGAGATGCGACTCAATAAGTGCATAAGGAGGTGGATAAGTTTAATTCTTTGGAAACTGATCTCAGCGCAAAACAGTAGGAACTTAATTTTTTAGATAAGGCGGTAATATATAACTCCCATTTCGAGTAATTATACACAATCAACGACGTCGATGGTGGTGTTTTTAATAAAAAAGATTGCAATCTATTTGTATATGATAAAACTTTGGTTTTAGAAACGTTGAGATTGTTGCTCCAAGAGAAAGTAGTGTCGTCTGCAAATAGACATATTTTAACACTGATGTCTAGATAGGCATTAACAGAAGAAACAAAATAGGGCCTAGTACTGAGCCTTTGGGCACTCCACATTCTATTGGCCTGCAAGAAGACATAAACTTAAACTGACTAAAGCCAGTGGTCGGCAAACTTCTTAGCCAAAGAGCCAAAATATGAATATTACAAGAATTTTGAAAAACTGGGAGCCAAATCTGCATGTTTAGTTAACTTTATTACACTAAATGAAACTAAATTTAACTTTGAGTCAGTCAGATTTATTTGTTGTTGGCGTGATTACAAGTTCTCATCAATAAGACCATTTCTCAGTCTACTCTTGGTAATGTTTATGATTGAAAAAGATTGTTCGCATATATATGTAAAACCAAAAAGGGAAAGAACAGCAAACGTGAGCTTTTTCAGCTAATCGTAAGAGTCGGAATACTAGTCCAAGCGTTGAAAATGGGCATGTTTCTTTTTCCAGGTCATTCAAAGCAAATCACTTGTGTTGTGAACTAATATCACATGTTTCCTTCTTATCTCCACTTCAACACAAAGACATTCGTATTTAGAGTGCCATATTTCCTTATTTTAAAATCCACCTGTCAATTTCGGGATGAGAAAATTTCAACTCGGTTTTTGTAGCATTTTTGACAAATACTAAAGTTGCTTTGCTGTTTTCAAATTCCTGAAACTTGCTGGGAAATGTTTCGCTCATATTCAAAATTATTGTTCTAAAATGTTGTTTATCAATAGAGAAATTATTTTCTTGGGGATTCTTCAGCTTGGTCGAAGAGTGAAACAATTTCAAAATCCTGAGCATAATGGATAATCTCTTCTCGAATGTTATTACTTCTCCTAGCATCGAAAAAATTAAGTTTCCTTTCTCTACCTATCTTTTAAAAATTTCGTATATTCTCGATTTATAGACGAATTACAATTTATCAAAATAAGATGTAATTTTGTTCTCAGCAAGTTTTTTTCAATGGAAATATTATTGCACCTTATGTAGATATTTGTGCCATAGTCATACTTAAGGAGCCAAACAACCACATGCGGCTCAGGAACCGCACTTTGCCAACCACTGATTTAAAACATGCCAGAGGTGTTCCCCTGGAACCGTAGTACTGCAATTTGTTAATTAAAATATCATGATTAACACTATCTAAAGCCTAAACCAAAAAGTTGTTGCAGTGGAATGATGGCTATTTACGCTAAATTATTAAGGAGGTAGAATATAGCATCATTTGTTCATTTGTTTGAGTACTGAGTATTTTATATTTAAACAGAAATGATATTTTCTATAGTCGTCAATTTTAAGCTAGTTATCAATTTTCCAGTAATTTTCGCTTTTCGTCAATATCATAAAGACACGTATCAACTTTTCTTCAATCTTTTACACTTAATTTAATCTTATTTAAGTATTTAATTACGTGTAAAGTTTCATCAGCATTTCCTTCGCTTTGATGAAACTCCTAACGCACTACATCAAAATTTAATTTAATTTATTCACTTGACAACTGATATATAGGCAACGAACGTGCGGGAAACATCCATAACATCTCTAGGATATTTCATATGTTTATTTTTGTGTTTTAGAAATGCTTCCTAGCATATGTAACGACAAACATCTGTTCCCGGATTCGCGAGTCATTTTCTAGACGACATATTGCAGGTAGCAGAATAGTTTCACGTGCACTATAAATATAAAAGATATTGGAATTTACTACGAGACTGTTTTATTTACGGCTTTTATGGTTAATAGATGCGCTTGAAAATTTTAAACTAAAAGGCCGTTGAATAATGGAAAAATAAAAGTGTCAACATTGTTTTTACATCGTTATGATACACCATACAGTCACTTTAGAAGTATTGTGGTCTATAACTTAATTCGTGCGGTTTTTTGTTGCAAAATTTGAACGTTTATTTCAGAAAAATATGTACAATAGTATTATTCAAAGTATTGCCTATCTGAAGCTACAACCTTTTCCCATCTTTCTGGCATGTTGTGGATCCCATTCCAAAAGAACTGTGCCGGCTTGGCAGCCAAGAATGAATCGAGCCAATTTTTGATATCTTGCTCTGATGTGAACCGTATTCCAGTGAGGGTAGTCAGAAGGGGCAAGGTCAGGGCTATAAGGTGGATGAGGTAAAACTTCTCATCCACTGTTTTCCAAATAGTTCTAAACCGGAATAGCAACGTGGAGCGAGCTTTGTCGTGATGGAAAATTATTGCCTCGTGTCTGGTCGTATATTCCGGGCGATTTTCGGCTACTGCTCTCTTCAAACGGATTCATTGTGTTTGGTAGCGTTCTCCATTGATGTTTCACCCGGATTTAGCAGCTCATAATACAGCACACCCTTCTGATCCCATCAAATAGAGAGCATTACCTTCGCGCCATGGATATTAGGCTTTGAAGTTAAATTGGCTGGTTTACCAGATTTCACATATGATTTTTTGCGCTTGGGGTTGTCGTAATGGATCCATTTTTCATCATCAGTAACAATCCGATGCAAAAATGACTTCCTTCAGAGGCGTTCCAGCAGCATTTCGGACATGCAAAACAGCCTTTCGACGTCTCTTAGCTTGAATTCATGCGGAACCCAATTTTCTTGCTTTTGAATATATCCAGCTGCTTTTAAACGTTTTGAAATGGCTGCTTAAGTGACACCCAAAAATTCTACGAGTTCTTCTTGTGTTTGGCAACAATCTTCATCCAGTAATGCTTCCAGTTCTTCATTTTCAAAGTTTTTTTGGATGCCCAGGACGTTCATCGTCTTCCAAGCCAAAATCACCACTTTTGGCACGTTCTCTCAGTTAGAGCATACTCACCATAAACTTCCAATAGAATACGATGACTTTCGGCAGCACTTTTCTTCATATTAAAGTAATGAAGAAAAACTTCCCGCAAAAACACTTTATCGGGAACAAAGTAAGACATATTTGAGTGAAAAAAAATTATTTTTTAACGCTTCAAATGAATGACATATGGGTGATTCCATTATAACTGTGATATTCAATGTCCTGTATTGTTTTTTTGTACTAGTCATTAATTAATAATCAATTAATAAAAATTTTGTGTTAATTGAATAATTCTTAAGATATTTAAACATTATTTTTATACAATATAACTTGCCACTTAAAGAAAACTTATACTACATCACTTGAATGTCAGTACCGTGTCATGTCCATTCCTAGAATTTACCGATAAATTATTAATTTTTTTTGTCGTAACAAATGATTTAAACTAATTACCTTATAAATTCTAATGTTTATGATCAAACTGAGGAAAATTGATGCACTTGTTGTTTAATATCTTAAGTTACCATGTCAGTACCGTGGATAAATGAGTCAGTACCGTGGAACTCAAAATCCGACATTTGTGTCTTGCTCGTGATACTTTGAAGTTGTAGTAAATTCCTCTTAGAGTTTTATTTTTACAGTAAAATAGATGAATAATATGCATAAAAAAGTTAGAAAAGTTAAATTTTAAAATCTTGAAATTTTGAATACAAAAAATCACAGTTAGAACGGAATCACCCATATACTGAAAAGACGTACAATAACAGTAGCTTTCCAAAGCAGGTTCGGAATATTGAAACTATGTAATATTATACAAGTTACGCCATCTCTTATCAAACCGCACGAATTGAGTTATAGACATTGTGGTCTTTTTTGAATTATTCTAGGACTATTCTTTAAAGGATTGAATAGGAAAATTTTCAAACTGTGGTCTGAAATGATATTTTCGAGAGCATTTGTGGGATTGTTTTATAGTTTTCTTATGGATCTGCCTCAACAATGAGTATCTGAGCCCAGAACATAATAGTGTTTCCTATGAGAATGTCATTATTGCAAAGAATCCGCTGAGTCCGCTACTGTAACATTTATCATAAATACTTCATATCTGTTGTTTGTTGTGTTATATAATAAACGATCCCATCTATCTCTTCTTCAATAACGTTGAATACCACTAGATATGGATTCTATAACTGCATAATGTCGTATTTCTAACGATGACAGTGGCAAAATTTTATGTATACAAGCAACGAGCTGTTTGTGTTATTCATGAGAATCTGATGAGTTTTACTGTTGACTATGGGGTCTCTAAATGTGAATTGTGATTTCCGATCGCTTCTTAGAATCATATATACATCATATCAATTAACTAAGAGTAGTTTTCTGTTATTAATGGTTGTGTGTAGATATTGAAACGGAATAATTTACGGGGTTTATCATTTCAACTAATTTTTTTATACTTTGTAATAAAATCCTGGATATTGAATGTTCTGAGATCCCTTCAGCTTTGCGTGTAAAATCATGGAATACGTAACAATATTAACGAAGTCATTGGGGGCCATTATCCTAATTACAAACATGCTTCATCAATCATTCTAACGCCGAAACGTATTCTTAATACAATTTCCAAAATTAAAATTATAAATTCATATCTAATATGATACACTACGGAAGCAACTGCAAAAATTTGCATAGAATACAGGTAAAAAGTAGCCTAACACCATCCAGGTTTTTTCTGAAGCATTTTATGTTTAATAAAATGCAAAAAGTAAAAGAAAGAATCATGTACAGATCCAGAATATTGATTTTGTATTTAAGAGCTATAACATCAGATGTTTTTCCATTTCATATCTATTATATTTTTTAATTTGGTAAGTGAATCTCGTAAATAAATTGTAATTTTTAACTATCACAGAATAGTGCTGAACCTGTTAGCAATGTACGCACGCCGTTATTTTAATTAATATTGTATGGAATGCTGTATGAAATTCATATATAATCTTATTTGTATGAAGTTTAGTTGGCATGAAATAACAAATAACTTCGCGGCCAATTAGCAAATCGTACCAGCGAAATTCTAATTCATAAAGGAATATGTCTGATACATATTGAGATATATCTCAAAGCAACTAAAACAATGGTTCCCAAACTTTTTTGATTCATAACCACTTTCAAAATGTTGTTGGATCTATAGCTACGAGAATTCTACAAATTTCCAAATCTCAAAAAAAGTGAAGATTAAATCTATTTATGAAAACTCGCGTTGTCGCTGAGTTTCAGCGACGAATTAACAGTTTTGTAAATAAAAAAAGGTTAGCACTGATACAACGACATACAACTACATACAACTTTCTTGAAATCCATAGTGAAAACTTCCCATTCCGAGTGATTAAAGAAATATTATTATATTTTCTTGTGTTGTAGGTATTTATTCAAATATATAAATTATTAAACTATTAAATATTATTGTTATAACAATCGTAATTTAATCAAAATTGAACACTTATAACGTAATGTAACTTCTATAGTGGTAATTACAAAAAAAATATAATTTTAATTGGAGTGATGTACTTGATGAAATGACAGCAAATTATTGATATTCAATCTGCTACTTTTATTGTTATTTTCCACAATTGTTTACAGTCCAGGATACTTTTTCGGTATTTCTCCCTGTAGCCAAAATTTTTGATACCCTCTTTCAAATGTCACTTTCAGCTCCTCATTAAAGCTAAGCTCGGGTAGCTCCTTTTGTAATATCACATTCTCCACTTTCGTTTCATCAAATGGATCCATGATGGTATTTCCATCGACGGAATATCTTCGAATTTGATTTTAAAATCAAATGTTGAACGTATGTATATATGAAAATTCGCGGCGACCAATATTTTCTTCATAAATTTCTGCTTGATCAGGTTTTGTTTCAAATGAGGACCTCACTTTCCGGAAACTCTAAAACTGGGTCAAAAAGTAAATGAAATAATGATAAATAATGTATCTTTCGACAACCAGCGTACGCGGATGTATTGATATTTAGTTAGCCTAGACCAGTTCCATGCATAAACAAAATATTGCGTTAAAATCGAAAAATTGGAGTATCGAGCCATCATCAAGTACCTGTATTTAAAAGGGTTAAGAGGTAAGCAGATTTACGAAGATATGCTTAATACCCTTGGTGATCAATGTCCTTCGTATGCAATCTTGAAAAATTAGACTGTAAGCTTCAGAAGAGGTAAATTTTCCATTGAAGATGATGACCGATCGGGAAGGCCACTTTCTGTGTCAATCCCCGAAAATATCGATGCAGTTCATGACATGATTTTATCTGACCGTCGAATTGGGCTAAAATGGATATCTGAAACACACTGAATATTTCATACGAACGCGTTCATCATATAGTTCACGTCAATTTGGACAAGAGAAAAATTACTTCAAAATGGATCCCAAAATGTTTGAATGTTGACCAAATGCAAAAGTTTCGTGTCCAAAAATCTGTTGGAAAATTTCTTCAGTTTTTTGGGATTGCCATGGAGTAATCATGGTTGATTTTTTGGATAAGGGTAGAACAATTACTATTCGACATTACTGATCACTCTACGGGAAAAAATTAAAGAGAAAAGACGCGGAAAGCTATCCAAAGGTGTTTTGTTTTTGCAGGACAACACCCCTTTATACAAATCTCATGTTGCCATGCAAAAAAAATTGATTTAGGGTTTTAATTACTAGAACACCCCCTTATTCACGAGATTTGGCTTCGCCCGAATATCATCTTTTTCCTCAACTAAAAAAAAGTTGAAAAGGATCGTAAATTTTCTTCCAACGAGGAGGTAATAAAAGCTGTGGAGGTCTAGTTTACAGAGCAAGAAGAAACGGTCTAGAGATGTTGCAGGTTCGCTGTAATAAATGTATCCAATTAAGAGGAGAATATGTCGTTTTTATCGCACGTATTCCATGCATTATTACTTAGTTTGTTAACTGCATTGATCACAAATTGAAGGGATTAGTGCAATCTACAACTCAAATCTTTCCTGCTAGATGTTGTCATTGGATAACACAATGAATTGCAGTTACCTTTGGTGTAATTCTTTCACTTATAAACCTAGGTTATCGCCCGACCTTTGCAGGAGCTCGATCTGCTGTGACGTTTGTGAATGGAATCAGCCAACACTAATATCGATGCACTCTTCTTTATGAAATTCCAGAAAATAATGAGTAACGTTTATCCTTATATGCAAGTTTTTACAAGTAGCAATCGCTAGAATTCTTAGAATATTATATGCCTTTATTGGTAGCCAATTTTTATGAACCCCGCTTATGATTGTGGACCATTTTTTGTCACTCCCAACTTAGACTTGTGTCCACCTGGACCACTTTGGGAATCATAGAACCAAAATATCATATTTACGTTGTCCCGCTAAATGTTTTATTAAATCTGAATCGCTTTTGATTATACTAAAAACGTATTCTAAATAATAACGTCGAGGTTTTAATAGTGCGTTATAGTAGATTTGGAGCTAATGGAACCGCTTATAAATTTGGATCGGGGATTTTTTTGCCTCTACAGTAGATATACATTCGTTTCTATGTAGTTTTTCTAATTGCTAGATCGCTAGAGTCTAAATATGAATCAGTTTCTTTACTACCTTGTCTATTAACACTATGTACAGTCCGAACTTATTTTCAACTTCTTCTGCACCTTTAAAACTTCCTAAATAGCAACGTGGAGTGCAGTGGCAGCTTCTGTTCAATTAGAGTAAGAAGAAATGATTTCTCGAAAAGTAATTCGAACTATTAATATTATTTTGACCTTATTTCCTGGTTTTTTTGACAGTTCATATATTCGAAGTCAGTTTTTCTAGACTACTATCAGCTATGAAAAATACTTATGTTCGATCTTCTTTCTTTTCAACGGGAATAAATGATATTTGCTATTGTTTTTCGATTTTTCAACAATCAAATTTCACATTCTACGATCTTCTAAACACAGCTCGAAACGGAGATAGTAGAAGGCGCTTCACTGAACGTGAACTCAGGCGCCAGGTCATGGCGTCGTTCGCTGACACGACGAGACGCCGTTCGCTCCTTCAAAGGGTGCAATGAATGAGCAAGGGCCTAAAACGCGACGCGGCACTACACTTTTTATTCGTGTACGGTTATAAGTATATGGAACTTGTAATACACCATATACTATATTCAAATAATATTAGAGATATAGACAGATATATAGATATATAGTTGACATTAGTTGCTAATAACGCACTGTATATATATTTATATAAAGAAATCATTGATTGAAGTGGAGAGCATAAGTTTTGATTTTTATTTGAGATTATACAGGGTGTTCATGCTATAAAATTCAGGAGGTAATTGAATGAAATTGAGATATGACTTTCCTATAACAAATTTTCCTCAGCACACCTCTTTCAGAGATATTACCCTTAAAAGGTGGTGACTAGAATTGAGTATTTTTCTCCATGCAACTATTGGTTTTTGGGAAAATTTAAGAGAAAAATAATATTTTTAAATAAAACAAGGATTCTAAGTTTTAATTTTATTTTATAAAACCTCATCTTGAAAAAAAGTTTTGTTATAAAATAATATAAGGGCTAATAATTTCACCCCTGTATAATGTGATATGAATATAAAAAAAATACCTGTAGTTAGTCCTTTGCGAGTGCACGAAAATTACAGAATTTCAAGTTTCTAGCTTTACTGAAAGGGTGATATTTTCGAAAGGGGTGGGCTGAGGATATTTTGTATAGAAAAGACCCATCATAGAAAAGACCCACCACAGAAAAGACCCATCTTAATTTCATACTCATGAATTGACGTATGAAACTAGAAACATTCTATATATAATTTGCTATAATTCGCAGGTTTTCCACCATAAAAATCGGTATCGATAGATGATATCAAATAAAAAACTTGTTTTTTGTCTTTTCTGGAAAACAAATTTATTGAGGCGCCAGCAAGGCGTCAAACTTTCATCCCCATCACCTACATAAGTTAACAAAAGACCTTAATAAATCTCAGTTGCGAAAAAAACGCCCACTGCGTCACAATTTCACCATATTTTCTAATAAAACTTTTCTCGGGAATCAATAACATTAGATTTGATTCACAGTAGTAGCATTGTCCTACTTGCAATAATTCACAGCTTCCCTTTAGACATCGTTGCCAAATTTCAAAAATATCGATAATCTTAATATATTACAAATATATTGTTGTAACTGAATGAAGACAACTTTATTTTTACCAATAAAAATGTGGAATTCAACTGTGTAGTATTTGGATTAACGCTTGAAAATTTTGAAACCGTTTATGGAAATAGAAACGGAAAAATAGGTACTGGAAGAGTAGAAGCTTCATCACATCTTCCCTTAAAATAAGTGTACATCTCGATATATAAATTTCAAAAAATATTAATAAGAAACCGTTTGAAAATATAAATACATTTTAGTCACTTTCTGACAATCCTGTTGATTTTTAGAACGAAACTTGAACTGATAAAGGTAATAAATAAAGTGGAAAAGATATTTTTGCCCTTTTAATATTGGATCATTAATTTTCTAGAGCGATTTTTATGATTCAATTTCCATTCAGTCACAGAAAATTTGCGCGATTCTAGAGAGGTGGTTCAGCAGAAAAATCGTATCTAAAATCACAGAATTCGTGTGACATTTTTCTCACAAACTCCATGTTTAATCAATGTAGATTGGAGCCGCGTAGCTCCGTTAATTGCCGACCGTTCCCTCGTGGGGGCACCTGATACACACGGAAGGATCAGAATATCTACGGTTCGAAACTTGAAAAGGTTACATCCTCCAATTACTCTGTCCGCGGACTTTACGGAATATACGCTGCTAATACAGAGTTTGGGCACGTAAAGGTAATAATGTCCATCATAAATAAAGACAACCGGATTGCCGTAATTAATTTTATCCATTCCCTTCGCACCCCTATTGATCCTACCCGCACAACGTTTCATAAACGTCGAGATAAACAGCACCAGGAGCGTAGTTATATAAATATAATAAAAACAACATCAAATGAAGTCAACAATGTATGTATTCTTTTCTAACAATCAGAAGATATTTTGGAGGTGTTAAAAGGTGGCAATCATTAGGTATTATACAGACGGATTTAATTTAAAAATTGTTAGACGTTCAAAGAAGTGACGAAGGAGTTAAAAATTTGAAATAATTGTAAAATAAAACAAAATAGTAACTAGAATATTGCAAAAAATGTGAAAAATTCAAAAAGAAATGTATTGAAACAAGAAACTGAATAATCTAAGGACTTCTACTAGAATTAAACGAGACCAAAAAGAATAAACATCAAACAGTAAACCCAAACAAAAATGTAGACATTGGAATTTTCAAGGAGAGGCAGAAGAAACAGTCAAAATTTTAGGAGGATGGTCCCAGAAGTACCTAGCCTGACCTAGAGATGGTGTTAGTTGCTTACTATAGTAGAAACTACACAAACCATCCAGTATGAGATTGAAGACGCCACGTTGTTTAGTATTTGTTTAGCAGCCATCAATAGTGAAGGTTTTCAGTGAATTTGTAAACATGGAAAAAATTGGTCATCGTTATGTGATACAATATTTTTATTTGAGAGGCCTTAACCCAACCAATATAAAAGCTGAACTAGATTCTACTCTGGGTGAGACTGCTTTTTCGTTATCAACAGTAAAATATTGGTTAGCAGACTGTAAACGAACACCACCGCAGTGATCGACTAAATGAGGTGACGACTCCAGAAATGTTGAAGAAAATCCACAAAGCGGTTCTAGGTGATCGTCGACTGAAAGTTCGCAAGCTAGCAGACATAGTAAGCATTTTGAAAAGTGGTACACATCGCATATTACTAAAAATTTGGACATGAAAAAGCTGTGTGCAAGATGGGTGTTTGTTCATAATGAAACAAACATATCCTCGAGAAAATGTTTCCATCTAGTGTTTGGCAATATTTCACAAAAATAAAGCTGAATTTTTGCGCCCTTTATAACCATGAATGAAATGTGGGTCCACTACACACCCCAAAACAAAAGAACAGTCAAAACAATAGACGAAAAGGGAGAACCGGCTCCAAAGTAGACAAAACAGTTTGAATTACTACATCATGTACTCTATTTGCCAGATTTAGTCCTCTCGGATTGTTTTATGTTCCCAGTCTTGAAAAAATGGCTCGGTGGTCAAATATTTTTCAACAATGAAGAGGTTATGTCGGCAGTTAATGGCTATTTTGAGGAGCTTGACGATTCTTATTAAAAAAAGGGTATCGAACAACTGGTAAAGTGTATGGAGCTATTTTATTCCAAAATTTTTGTTTTCTTTATTGTCCAGGTACTTCTGGGACCATCTTCGTATAAAGAGGAAAGTCATTAGGAGCTGACAACATAAGATAGACAAAGGATTTCTTAATACCAACACGTTCTTTTAGACTATGTTAAATAAAATAAATTTTCGTATATTTCCTATAGTTTAACCTTTTTTCCAGCAGAATTGGAACATTATAATTTGGTTAATAGAATCAACATTTCAAGAACTAACTTCATCCCTCTTAGCCCCACAAGTTCTACGTTCTTGTCTACCAATGTTGATTATACCAGTTGGATCGCTTAAACAAATCAGGTAGGTTGAAACTAAAAGACCTTTCATTCCGTACTTTATGGATGTTTGATGGAATGGACGTACGGACGAAATAGAAGAGAAGTTTAATTAGCTTTTCCAGATGGAAAAGTAAATTTTCCAACATGTCAACAGGGAGTATCGGATATTGATTCATTAGTATGCAAAATTTTGCGAAAGTTATGCGTGGAAATAATATGAAAATCAACTTTGTTGATTTAGTTGTATGATTGGTATTTTCCAATTTAGAAGCATCGGTTTTTTGAAATTCATCTAAAATATATAGGGTGTTACGGAACGAAATAATGCTATGTAAAAAAAATTTTAAACGACCTCTCGTGTCTGAGATATAGGCGTTTAAAGTTGTCAAGGAGGCATGTTATGTGATATTCCTCTAAACATTCGCCGAGACATGTGGTTAATGCGCGATGAATCCCCTCCCCAATTATGTAAAAAATCATCTTTATAACATTTTTCTCAATAGGTTGGTTGGTCTATTTGCATGGCCACACGATCACCTGAATTAAATACAATGTTAAACATAAGGAACTTTTTTCTATGTCACAGCATTATTTTCACGTCATATACTCATCATCATAAAGCCTTTTAATCCTTTGGATTATATAGTTTATCGATTGTCTTGGCTGCTTTTGTTATTATTTTCCATTCCTTTCGGTTCCGGCATTTTGCCCTCAAGTTCTCTATATTAAGTGCTCTTATTTCCTCCTCTATTTCGTTTCTCCAAGTCTTTTCCGGCCTGCCTCTTCTCCTTTGTCACAATGGGGTAATCGGATCATTTCAATTAGTTTTCTTCCCATTATATGCTCAGCACAGTTGAGTCTTTGTGCTTTTATGTATCTCACTATATTTTCCTTCCCCAGTTCTTTCTCTATTTCTTTGTTTTTCTTTGCTCTACTTTCTCCCTCCTGTGTTGTATTTGGACCTGTTATAGTCTCTTCTCTCGGTTCTTTTCAGTTCTTCTTCTTCCCTTTTGTTGCTTACTGTTGTTTTCAAACGTGATTACTGGTCTTATTAGGATTTTGTTCATTTTTATTTTGATTTGTTTGGTTATGTTTTTGTTTTTTAGTTAAAGGCCGATACTGTTTCAAAATTGTATTTGTTAGTTCTCAGTTGGTTTGCTCCCTTTTTTGGTTTCCCCCTCTTGTCTGCATTTATTTCCAGTCCGTTATTCCTTGCTTCTTCTTCTAATTTGTTGATCGCCTTTCCCACTGTCTATTTGTTATGATAGTTACATCATTTGGTCATCTACTAACTCCCGAATTTTTTGGATCAAATCCCTATATATTCGAAAAATAGACGAAATATCAATTAAACTTCTTGTCGTGGAAGAACATTTTTAGGACTTGTGAGTCCTTATTAATCGATTAAAGTAGTCGTTCATATAACTTAAATGTGGATAGTTTACAGAAGTGTATCCGGACGTGTCATGCGTGCTGTATGTACTCGTAAAGAAAAAATGTAACTTACCAATATTAAACAACTCCTTTTAATTGCATATACCTGGATAAAAGAAAATAAACGTCATGATTAAAATAGTGTATTAATAGGAACATAACGAAAATTTCTCAATGATCAAGATACTGATTTCCTCTCAAAGGATCATGTAACTAACTCCCTCTATGAGATGAGTATATAAAAACAAATTTGTGCGAAGTGTTAAATGTTAAAAAGTGTTTTATTATGTAGTTTTCGATTCCTGCTTTGTTTTTTATAACGAGATGTGACCTCGTAGCATTTGAGGATAATCTGTCGTAGGTAATACCGTCAAAAATAAATCACGCAAATTGTTAACTAACGAAAGAGACCTTCTCACGTTTGGGATCAACGAAAGGAGGTCGTAAAAAACATGTCACCAAGCGGCATTTCGTTCCCTCTAAAGTCCAATATTTGGCTAGTATCAGCACCTTTTTTTGATGATACAAAATTTTAAATCCCAACAAATTTGCTATTTAATGGCGTGTGTTCGTTAGAGTTTTATGTCCTCTACACGATACTCGATGGCACTTTGAAAATTTGTTAAAACAAAATTTGACACTGTACTTGATATACAGAGAGTCTCTGATGACGATAACTTCGATATCGAAACATGCGTCATACAGGGTAATTGCGAATTACTAACTTAAAGATAATTTCAATTCCTTGGTAAATGGTCAATAGAAACATAGCTTTCAAAGAGAGTTCATCAGTAAATGGTTAACATAATTAAAAATGCAACGTCTGACTTAATATAAGGCTTAGTGGGTTTATTATTACTTTTTTCCTATGTATTTATGAGTTTCGCTTTCTGTCTGGTAAGTTTCTCAAAGGTATCATGAAGAAACGATATCCCATAGCCTTTGTTAGATATTATCATAACATTTACAGGGTCATATCAATTCTTATTCATACAATTAATATAAGTAGGTAAAATGTATTTCTACGAATACGGTTAAGGGATCATCGAATTCAAAAAGTCTTTTCTTCAAAAACATACAAGATATACATTTTATATAGTAGAAATATTAGAAGTAAATAATTCTTCTTCTTCTTACGTTAGGACTAGGTCCTGTATTTTCATCAAGGGTTCGTCAGGAGTAGTTGGGATGCTGAGGACCAGCTTTCATACCACTTTATAGGTGGTCGTCCAGGAGGTCGAGTTGTGTCTGGTTTCTTTTCTTTGCAATTTTTACTAACCGTTCATTTGGCATTCTGTCAACATGGTCTCTCCATTCTCTTCTGCGGCTCCTTGCCCATCTTACTATATCCTGAATATCGCACATGTCCCTTATTTCTTCATTTCTCTTCCGATCAAGTAACGTATGTCCTGTTATTGATCTCAGAGTTCGCATTTCTGTTGTTCTTAGGAGCCGTTTAGTGGTTGTGTTCTCCGCTCTAGTTTCTATTGCATATGTCATGATCGGCCTTACGCAAGTTTTATATATTCTAATTTTACATTTTGTGCTCATGTATTTATTTCGCCAAATTAAATCTCTAAGGTAACCTGATATTAATGCTGCCTTCGTTGTTTGTGCTTTTACTTCTTTCTTTAGATTTCTATCGCTTGTTATGTTTGTTCCTAGATATTTGAAGGACATCACTTGTTCTACACTCTGATCGTAGATCGCTAGTTTACATCTTCTCGGTTCTTTAGATATTGTGGGAGATTTTGTTTTTTTGTGGATATTTGCATGTTGTACGTGTTCGCTATTTGTTGGAATTTATATAGGAGCCTCTGTAGGTTATCTTCGTCTTCCGAGATGATTACTGCGTCATCAGCATAGCATATTATTTTTATCTCTTTGTCTCCCAATCGGTATCCTCTCCCGGCTTGCTTTACTTCGTTGATGATTTTGTCCATTATAATATTGAACAGGATTGGGCTTAGGCTAACTCCTTGTCTGATACCAGTTGCCACAGGTATTTTATTGCCTAATTTGTTTGCCGTTCTCTCAAAGGTATAATTATCGGTGTTAAGTTTTTCTAACTCTATGGCTTTTTCAATTATTTGGCGCATTATAAATATAGCATCTATAGCAGATCTGTTGTTTCTGAAACCTTTTTCTTCTGCTAAGACTTTAGTGAATAGTTTCAGAATCAATTGTGGAATCCTCCTACCTCTTCAGTATTTTTATATCAAAGTTTTCTGAGCAGTAAAGCTTAAGATACTACCAGTGCAGTTGCTTAACCTCTGAAAACAACACTGTCTGCTTCACTGCTAAACCTGGTCATAAATGGATCAAGCAATCAAAAGGAAACTCTTCATTTCATACTAAGATCTTTTCTAAAATTCATTCCGCATTAATTTTTGTTCAATATTATCATTAATATTACTAAGAATGCCTGGAAAACTTTTTTGTAGTCATCTTGGGGCATCCTCTCTCTAGCTCTCTCTCTCATGGAAGCTCTAAAGCTGGCCCGTAGGCCGGATCCGGCCCTTTCGCTTATTTAATCCGGCCCGTTGAGAAATCTCGCATGCAATTTTTGTTATTTGCAAATATGATAACAAATAGAAAAAGTGAATTCTATGGTAGTATTTTCATTTTCTTTCTTTAAAAGCTACGTGCATATTATATAGGGCAAAAATTATTCGCAGGTAATTTATCATTACAGTTATCTACTAACTATCAAATTTCTTTGCCCTAATGCTTTAAAATGCCACTTGTACTGCTTTTGACTACAAACTTTCTTGAACAGGGAAAAAACTCCACCCGAAACATTCACGTATCTTTAGCATATGGTCTCCGAATCAGGAGACATTTTGAAAATCTCATTACGGCTCGCGCTTAGAAGTATTTGCCCATTTCTGCTCTAAATGCTTGAAAAATAATTAGAGAACCTCTAATAGTGCGGAAATGGTCTTTATTATGAAGATTTTGACTTGTTTGCATCTATAAAACTGGAGCTTTGTTTGAAAACTGTTGTTAGAGATTCTTAGTGGCAACTAATGTCTAATTTCAATTTAATCAATGTTTTATGGTACCCGCTACTTTGTGAGAAAAACCGTCACGTAATGGACTTTCCATCACTTTATATAAATATTTTCTCACTATTTATTTGTTATCCACTCAATATATCTTCCATTCGAATGAAAACATTTATCGCGCACAAAAATAACACAGTATCTATTTCGCGTATCGGAAAGCTGGAAAGAATAAATATGCATGAACTATTCAGTTCGTCTCTTATATAAACAAAAACACTCCGAAATATAATTTAAGTTCAGCCTGTATTTAACATGTTACGCATTGGAAATTTTAATTCTCGGACGTACTATCGACTAGGGGAGAGAAACAGTCTACCCTTTTTACTATAAACATGAAAAAATTCCCCCTATGTTCAATTCCAGGAGAGCCTTAAGCCAATTCCAAACATTCAATAATAATTTGCTTTTGGAAATACTTGAGAATAATATGGCAATTTTATGTTAATATCTGAAATAATTTCAGTTTTGCATTTTTTTCATCGAATATGGTAATTTGAACAATTTGTTCCAGTCGACATTAGTAGCAAATACTTTACTGAACTATTTGCTGCTTCTATCTGCTTATAGTTCAAGAATAAAACCTTGTAAGTTTGGGCTACATTCGCTTGTAGTTCAAAAACGCAGCTAGAATCTGAATATCGGCGAAGATTTCTACCTTTTCTCTTTTTCAACATATACGTAATATAACTGATAGAATTAGGTATAATGCTGGTCATCAAAAAGCTAAATTATTATCTTCACAAAAAGATATAAGAAACGCCCAACTGCGATCTGAATAGTAAACAACTTATTACAATATTTAGTTTTCACAATCAGTGAATCATTCAAAATTATAGATAAACCACAACATTACACAAAAAATCAATCGCTTGGAATTCCTCAATCAAAACGATTACTGAATCGTATAATACTGCAAAAAATGATAAACGTATGTAAGGTATCACACATAATTCAATTTTTTCTATTACTATCAGGTAAGTAATTTTAGTAAGGATTTGGGTTCACAGTAGTTAATTGCGAGCTGTCCAAATGTACGGTGTCTTAAAGATGAAAATAAAGTATGTGGCAACGTTGGCTTCAAAATTAACCTTGCACTAGTCGATTTGTAGATTCGGTAAACCTGATAGTTTAACTTCCATATGCGGAAAAATCTACAGTGTGTTCGCATCAAATATAATGCCAAATCTTCACGGTATTCTTGTGGAAATGAAAAGGAAACATATCCTTGAAATATGTTTGGTCCGATCATTGGAAAGATTTTTAAAAAAACGTGGTTTTAGATATAAAACAGTGAATAAAAGAAAACCAGTAATAGAAAGTATTCGTGGAGAAACGAATATATAAAAAAAAATTCGGAAATATCTACTATCTACTACTTGGATGAAATATGAACAGCCACGATACTGAATATTGCCAACGGTTACAGAAATCCCAACTTAGATATAAACAGTGTAATTGTATAAGATGACGCCTCGATGACACTTCCATAGAAGACATACAGGAGTTTCTACTTGAACAAGATTGTTATTTCGAAGAGCATTATATAAATAAGCAGTTTATAGAGATTTTAGAAACAATTATTCTGTAGACGAAATGGATAACAAGATTGGTCACACTATTTCAAAGTTACCTCTGTACTACTATATTTTGAATCCAATCGAATTAATATGTTCCCAACTAAAAAGATCGACAAAAACTAATAAAAATATTTCCCCCTCCGATGTGGAACGGAATTGAAACAACAATTCATCTTTGTATTTAATTTTACTGAAATTATCTTCGCTCGTACAATTCTTCACGATTATGGTTTTATTTTTTGATATTTAGACATAATATTTTTCGATGTTGTTTGGAACCAGGGAGTTATTGTCCGTCTGAAAAAGTTTAACGAATATATCGACTATCAGAAACACAAATTACCAAGTAACTAATTTCGGTAGTCAATAAATTTCATATTCAAATGTGTAGTAGTACGATCCTGTTTTATCCCTCTTCTCATATACGCAACGTCCGGTTGTGCGGTCATTTGCAACAGCCATTAATTCACCTATAGTATGAATATAACGGGCGAAAATGTATTTTGACCATTTAGGAGGAATTTTATGATGCAAAAAAAACTTCATTCGGCACTTATTTGGTTTGCTAGTGGTGTTTTAATTTGGCTTGCAATAAGAATTTATGTCATCAATGAAGGTTATATATTGAACTGAATACGCTTTAGATTTTTAGAAGTTTTTGAATGTTTCAACTCTATAGTAAGTAAATTAAAAAAAATACTATAATGTATAATTATATTAAGTACGCTACTGATTTCTGTTTCATCCAGGATCTGGTAATACGCTGTAATCTTCCAAAAAGCATAATCCCGTAGTTGGCAAACACTACCAATAAAAAGACCGCCACTCGAGCTTTAACTAGTAAATCTTCTTTGTGAAATATTGGAGGTTCTTTTGTCTAGATGAATGAGCATCAAATATTTATTTTGTAAGTCTGCAACCAGATTATTGAACTTCCAATATACAAATATCTTTAAAATATCTTCGCAGTTTCATCGTGTCTCAATATTAGTACTGTTGAAATAAAAACGATTCAAAATCAATACTAGGTAAGATCTTTCTTTAAAAATGTGGAGAACAAGAGCATTATAATTTGGTAAAGCTAAATAATAAAAAAAAAGCTTGTAATTTTTCCCTTTTTAAGTCAAACAGAAAACAATCTTCGAGTAACTGTCAGCAGAATTGATGCGCCAGTTCAGATTTATATTTATATCTTAGTTCGTGTGTGGGATCGAGATTGCAACCACAACAAGAAATATATAAAAAAAAAAAATCAAGTAACGAACCGAAAAACGTCGTATTCAAAACCGCACTTAAAAAACCGGTACGACCGTTTCGACTAACTCTTATTTATGTATCTACTTACCCTATTAAGTTGTTTGGTGAGCTTGTTGATGGTCTGTTTGTCTCTTAATTCGTTTCTTTGAGAAGTTTCGAGTGCTGATTCAACTTCCACTATTCGATTTTCGAGAAATGCCTGCAACAAATAAGAACAAAGATAAATAGGAGAGTCGGTGGCGAAGAACTTCATATAATTAATCAAACGTCGATGTTTGGTTTAGATGGAGAATATATCATTGGCGTTTACATAATCTATTCAGACGCCACAAAATGACAAATGGTACTAGGTATCAATACAAATAAACGGAAATTAAAATATGCTTGGAATTTTTGAATTCTTGTAGTGTGTAATGGATAAACATTAATTTTGTGACGACCACGCCATTTGAAAATAGTCAATACAGATATACATTTCTCCGAACAATTTCCTCAATAAAACAATAATCCTTGGCCCCTGACTAACCGATACTTAACCCAGGGAAATCCAAGTTACCTTATATTGAGAATTCCCAGTCATCTTTCTTTTACAATCTTTTTAATGTCCTTATAACATGAAATTAAGTGAATTTTGTACTATATACCTGGTAGACGTCTTAGGAAAAACCAACATATCTACACGAACCCTCGCGTGACTTTTGAATCTAAGAGAAGTTCATTCCTTCTCGAGACAGCAAAGCGAGCAAATCATTGAGTACCAAACAAGGACTGTACGACGGATGGCTCATCAAATTGATGTTTTAACTGCTCTAAAACGTTTCTGTTTGAATTGATGTGTGACAGCTCGCATTTTTGAGGTGGACAATGATTCGTCTTCTACGATTGCTTTCCCTGATTTTGTAGAACACTTCTAGCAAACAAATGTTGCTGTACTATTCAGAATTAACCGTTCTACGTTGTTGTAGTGAAACATGTCCAGTAATTCCGAAAAAACAAGCGACCATTTGCTTCGAAATGGTTCGTGCGCAAACAAATTTTATTGAATTTGGTCGATTCAATCGATTGTTGTTTATTTTCGGATTCATATGCATAGATCCATGATTCGTCGCCAGTCACTATTTTATAGAACTCAAATCGAAGTTGATGGGATGTTGGTTTAATCCACGTCGAAACTTATAGAAATTCGTCGCACGAGAATGTTCCCAATTTAATTTCATTATTTGACCAAGATCAATATTTCAAGTCTGTAAACAACTCAAATGGCATTCGTATGGCAACACGTTCTGAGTTTGTATGTATATTAAGTTAAGTTATTAAGTATTTTAATTATTGTGCTACTTTTTCACCATCGTCGTCTTTAAGATAAGCGTAAATGCACGAACAGTTCCATTTGAATACTTCTAATTGAGGAAATTGAAACTTTCTCTCTATCAATCTTCTTACACTTCTTCAGCCTTCTTTCTTATAGTAATAAATCTAGCTTCTCACCTGTTTTTTAGCTATATTCATTCGTGGTTACTTCATAGATCTTCTATCTTAATCTTTGAGCTTATAGTCTTACAAGTTTTTGTTTTTGCAAGAATATTCCACTTCCTTTATCTTTTTATGAGGTGTCCTGCCGCACTGTCTTCCTCTATTTTCTTTTAATACTCTACATGCTTTTTCTTTTGACTTCTTGATTGTCATTGCAATATTTTTGATTGTGTTGCCTCACCTCTTACTTATTTCTTTATACAATTTATAAAATTCATTGTTTGATCCTTTAGTTGTTTTCATGACGAATGAATGTTTCCATACATAAATTTTTTATTTTTAAATGATACGAGTTAAAAATTTCACGTAGAAAGTATAAAAAATTCATCATATTATACTGATGTAATGTAATTTAATAATATTTCTCGCAGATGAGACTTTTAAAAACCATTCTAATCCTTCTACTCCTCAGGTGCTTTATGAATCCGCCAAAGTAATCAAAATTCGGATCATCTCGAGTCTGCTACCCTACCTGGAAAGTGAATACACAAAATCCTGAATCTTAGATATTAGTTCAATAAAAGGGAATACATCTCTTCCAGGATTTTGATATATTTTCTATTGTTGCGATCGAGGAAGGGAATTGAATATCATACGTTCTTAGCTGGAAGATTTATTAGAAATGAGTTTTCAATAGAACTCCCTACCTTTCAACGAACTTACTCAAGCGTAAAAAGTGATAACGTTTCTAAATTCGAGGCGTCGGCGTCGCGACTAATCACAAACGATCTGAATTAGCTACGATATTCGATTGATTCTTTTCAACATTTTACAAATACGATTTTACGTACAAGAATACAAAAATACAAGATTTAGTACATTGTACATCCTCAAATGACTTGTTACCATCATCAAAATATTTAACAGTTAGTGTCGATAAAGAGAGAGTGACAGAAATGCTTCATTGTTAAAAGATTGTTTACAATAAATAAAAATTAAATAAAGATACAAATAAAATAAAAACTGAATATGTATACGAGGTAATAATTTGTATTAAAAATCAATAACATTAAACATATATTATTATTAGAATACAAATCGTTCATAGGTTAGAAGGTACTTTCCAGTAAATATGCCTTCAAATGCGGGAAAAGATGTTATAGTTCCGATATCAATTGGCAAATGATTGTGCATTTTTTGCATTCTAAAGTATTGATCCCTTAATTAATTGTGAACGTGCAGTAGGTAAATAAAGATAGTGCTACGCGTTTCTAAATGGATAGCTGTGCAATAATCTAAAATTGAAGAAACGTACTTACAAATTAGGCAAATGGATTCAAAGTCTCACCACATGTACCCTTGAAGGGAAGAGCATATCGGAAATACGACTCAATAAAGCGCAAGCTCTGAAAATTTCTGTAGACGTCTGTCCGAGCCATCTGCGCAAATCTTTCAGTCATAAATTTTGCCGACAGACCGTTATTCTTCGATCTTTATGTTTACCCATTTGCTGTTGGATCCCTATGTTTGTCTTATGTTCTGTCCAAGATATCCGCAGCATTCGCCTGTAGGCGTACATTTCGAACGCATCAATTTTCTTCTCTGTGGCCGCATCCATGGTCCAACTTTCGCATCCGTACAGAAGGACAGGAAAGATGTAACTTCGAAGCATTCTGGTCCGGAGTTCCAGGTTGAGATTGCGATTTTCCAGAAGTGTTCTCATGTTGTTCAGAGTTTTCCGCGCTTGCTCAATACTTGATCTGATTTCGAGTTTTGGGTCGCATTGTTGGTTGACGAGCGTGCCCAGGTATCTTAGAGATGATACTAGTTCAATGATGTTTCCATGAAGTCTTAGGGTGGCGTTTCTTTGTAATTTTGAGAATACCAATAGTTTGGACTTGGAAGTATTTATATAAAGGCCGAATTGCTCACTATATACTACAATAACCTCCATAAGAGATTGAAGTTGTGGTATTATAATCATTAACCCAATTAATATTATAATTAACCCAATCGAAAGTCTTAGAAAAATCACAAAAAGTTGTTGCAATGGAGTGATGGGTGTTTAGGCTAGAGTAAATATTATTTGGGAGGGAGGATATAGCATCATTTGTGCTTTTGTTACTTAAAACCCCAATTGAAGGGTAGTAATTATTTTATTTTTAAACAGAAATGATAAAAGCCTCTTTCTGGCCAATCTCTCTATGATGTTAGATTACGTGGATATCCTTCCTTACGCAGAGGTATAATTATTGCGTCTCAAGATAATTTGGAAAAGTGTCATTTTAAAATGGAATATTTATTAAAATTGTTAAGTTAATTTCATATGCATTCCAAAATATTTTTAATGTAAGTCTATTAGTACCAGATGAGGACTTTTTCTTGATGTCATTAATTGTATTCCGAAGTTCTGCTAAAACTATCCCATAAAAATTATCGCATCACTCATTATTTTTTAAATATTTTAAATGTGTCTTCGAATTTTATTATTACGAATTAAAACACCAATAGATAAGCCTTTTGCAATATTTATTTTATAGCATTTTAATCTACAGAGGACAAAAAGTTTGATTTACCAAAACATAGAAAATATCGAAAAAATTGTACAAAACATCTACACAAAAAAATCAACGGTGCTTGAACTAAAACCAATCAATGAATTTCTAATAGCCGCTCCTCGCTCTAATTACAGCTTCTATTCGTCTTCTAAGGCTTTTAAACAGGTTCTGGACGTATTCTTGTGGCATGTTTTTCCAGAAGTTAAAAAGAACATTTTGAAAATCATATAGTGTTCTTATTGGTGCCGGATGTTGCTGAATTTGCTATCCTAGATGGTCCCAAACATGCTCTATTGGGTTAAGGTCCGGGCTATATGCAGGCCAATTCAGGGTGGGTATCTCGACATCTTCTAAGTACTGCTGATCCACTCTAGCAGCGTGTGGACGAGCATTATCGTGCATTAGCACAGAGTTCTCACCGATATCAGGCATATAGGGCACTACATGGGGTTCTAGGATATTGAAAGAAATTCCTCCCCAAACCTTGATAAAGACACCACAAAAGCTTTCAATTTGACAAAAATTAACCCGATCCTGCCGTTCACCACGTCGCCTATATAATGGTACACGTCTACCTGATGAATACAGACAAAATCATGATTCATCCGTGAATAAAATATTGGACCAATCTTGAATATTCCAATTTGCGTGTTCTTGAGCAAATTCCAATCTTGCTACTCGATGTTCTCTGGTAAGATGTGGACCTGTAGCTGGCACTCTGGCTCGTATACCTGCTTATCTGAAACTATTTCGAACTGCTTGTAGGCTTATTCGGACATTACGAGTAGCCAACAGATCTGTTTGTAGCCTTCGAGCGGTGGTATGTCTAATTCTTAACGCCGTTAACCTCAAATAACGACCATCTACTACCGAAGTTACCCTTCCGCGGCCTTGTCCTGGTCGTCTGGCTAGCTGCCCGGTTTCTTGGTAGCGAATAACAAGTCTGGATATGGTGCTTTATTGAACTCCAATTACCCTGGCGACGTATCTTTGACTGCGGTCATCTTGTATGAGCGCGATGATTCTAGCGGCTTCTTCATTCGTCACATGTCTTGTTAAACGTTGAGGCACATCCATTATTAACAAAATAAATTTAAATTTTCACTATACAATAACACAATTTGCTTAGAAAGTTGTCGATCTCAGTGCTTGTAGTGTTAACATGTAAACCAATGTGAATCGTTCATCAGTTATGCATGGACTGATCTTCAAGGAATTGCTAAGAGAACAGATCATCTATATCTCTTAAAGGTTATATTAAAATTATTTATAGAGCATATAGACATTTATCTTTAGCATGGTATTCGTAATGTAATTTTTTAATACAAATTCTTGTTGAATTTAAAGAAGTCTCTCGTAATAGCAATCCCAACTCAAATTCAAACATTGTTGAGGTTTCAAGTAATAAACTACACGTCTGCGGTACTTTTGTGATTAAGTCACGGTTATAATAATTATGCGGCCGTATTCGTGGGATAAGCACGATGGGAATGTTCACTATTTGTTCACCGTGAATTTTTCATATTCTTTCGAATTATATCATAAAAAAAAGATTACATTGGCGGTACAGTTGCGGTTGGAATTTAAAATACATTTGAATAGTCGAGTCATATAGGCGGCACAAACACGCGAATGAGTTGAGACCGATTCACAAAAACTTGGAGACCACTTTAAGATCAAAAATCTATGTACTTCGCAACAGGTTTAAAGCCTCTACAAGAACCACATTCTTCTATCTTTGGAATATTGGAGCTCGACTCTTAAGCGTACCATGGGAATGCTCGATTTAATACAGAAGAGAGCAATTCGACTTATAAGCAATGTAGAGTTGACTAGAAACTTGGACAATTTGAAGTATAAAAAAAAACTGTTTTACCGATACTACCACGACAGATACTCTTTCGAGCTGTCCAGCATAATCCCACCTAGAGCAGTATTTGGAAGACCTACTCGACAAGGAGACGTGGCTCATTAACATCGAGTTCGCCTGCAGACAACATGAACGAAGTACAAGTCTGTGAAATCAGCTACCAAGGCATGTCTTTTCCGAAAACTACAACTCATCTTCAATTTAAATATCGACAGGCATCTCGATAGGGTTTTGTCTTCAAATTTACTGAGAAGAAACGGAAATAAATACAAAAATACAGTTTTTAATACACTGTTAGCATTTGAATTCCATTTTTTTTAAATAGCACTGACTAATTTCATGTTTTATTTGTTACACATCAAGTTTCGAGACACTATTTTGTTCTTATCAATGTTGAGTTGAATGATGAGTTTTCTTGAAGTTAATTGCTTAAGAAGTTGGTGAAAACTACAGTAAAATCTTTTATGTTGCCGTAGAAGATGATTTTTTTCCAAAAGTAACATACCATCATATTCTACGAATACCATATATAAAACATTATTAATGAAAGCATATTTTCATAAATCATAAACGATGGATAATTTGTTATACAGAATAATCAAAACTTCAGAAGCCAGCATGGTTTTTTTCTAATAATTAATTTGCTTTAATATTTATATGTTCTTAAGAATTTTAACTTAAAATTTCGAATGAGTTGTCAAAATTATAGTTACCACTATTCTAAACTATCTAGATTTATTATAAATATTACTTTCAGTGAACTTCACAGCTGGATAGAATATTTCAATGCGGATTCAATGATATACATGTCGAGCTGTCATATTATATTTATCTGCAAGACTTTACACGACTTCTCTGTAGGTAGCCTCATTACTCAAAAGAATTAAAGACGAGAACGAACCATTTACATTCCTCTAAACTGACAGGACAGGCATCGCTCGTTTACGATAACATATTAACAATCTATTGTTATCACTTTTGCAAAAGTGAGAAGATGTCATTTAATTTTTTAGTGCAGAAGAAATGAGTGTTAAGTTAAATCCAAGTTTTTGGAGTCACCAACTTGAGAAATTGAGAGTAACTCGATAGTAATTGATACATTTTAAGACATAATTCTATTTATTCTGAATTCTCTTCCTCCAACGCCAAATTAGAACCTCCTTATACGAGGACAGTCCCAGAAGTACCTGGCCTAACCTATAGATGGCGGTAGTTGCTGAAAAAATATATGTTTCAAGTTTGAAGACGCCACGTATTTGTTTGACAGCCATCAATCGTGAACATTACCATGGAATTTGTAAACATGGATAAAATGTTCATCTTATTTGAAACAATGGTTTTATATGAAAGGTTCTATCCCAACCAATATTAAAGCGTAGATACCATACTTTAAAAAGTACTATATCTCATGAATTAGAAAGAAATAGTTAAAATACTGAAAAAGATGAAAGTGTCTTAAATATTCCCCAAACAAATTAGCACGGATACCAATTTTGCAAACGAGAAAGTCATATTTCTAGACGATGAAAAATTTTCGACACTAGCAATATAATATATGAAGAAAAAGCAAAATTCGCTGATAAAGTTCTGGTCTGGTGTGCGATTTCGACAAAAAAGTTAACCAGACCTTATGTGGGTCGAGTAAGAAGAAAAATTGTAGGGTCTAATATTTTTTATCGGTATGCTATTAAGCAAACGCAACTCAAAATTGGCTATAATAAAAAACATACTTCTGAACCTCCAAATTGAAGATTTTTTTACTTAACAAAGTGTATCATGGAGAGTGCCAAGCCGAAAGTGAGCAGCAATGAAAGCGTAGAATTTTTAGTAGATTCTATTCTAGGTGAGACTGCTTCGTTATCAATAGTAACAGAGTTTAAAGGAGGCCGTACGATCTGCGAAAAACAGCATCGCAATGATCGACCAAATGATGTGACGACTTCAGAAAAATCCACAAAGCGACACTGGACGATCGTCGACTGAAAGTGTGAGAGCCTGTAGATATAATAAGCATTTGAAAAAGTGCGGTACATCGCATATTAACTAAAAATTTGGACATGAGAAACCTGTGTGCAAAATGGGTGCCGCGTTTGCTCACAATAGAACAAAAACGACGTCGTGAAGATGTTTATATCCAGTGTTTTGCAATGTTTCACAGAAATTTAGCCGAATTTAGCGCCATTTCATAATCACGGGTGAAACGTGGTTCCATCACTTCATACCCGCAAAAAAGAACAATCAAAACCATGGACTGAAAAGGGGGAACTGGCTCCAAAGACTAATCCATCTGCAGGCAAGGTCGTGGTGTCGGTTTTTTGAGATGCGCATGGGATAAATTTCATTGATTATCTTGAAAAAGACAAAACTAGCAACGGCGAATATTATGCGAGCTTATTGCAATGTTTGAGCCAAGAAATCAAACAAAAGGGCCGCATTTGGCTAAGAAGTTATTTTATCAATACACCAGCTCATACATTCGTTATTTCAATGGCCAAAATTAATGAATTAAGGTTTGAATTGCTACCTTATACATCCCATTAGCCATATTTAGTTCCCTCAAATTATTTTCTGTTCCCAAGCTTGGAAAATTGGATCAGTGGACAAAGATTTTCCATCAATGAAGAGGTGATGTCGGCAGATAATGGCTATTTTGAGGAGCTTGACAATTCTTATTATAAAAAAGTTATCGAAATTATTGAACTTCGTTGGGAAAAGTGTATAGAACTACAAGGAGGTTACGCTCAAAAATAAATATATTTTTTGTCAAAATTTTATGTGTTCTATGTTGGGTCAAGTAATTTTGGGACGATCCTCGTATCTCGTTATCATATTTCCTTTAGTACTGTTTTCTCTAAAGCATATTACTGATCTATTTAGTCGCCCTCACACCCTTCTTGTTTCTTTTATCAATTGCTCAACTCTACTCTATACTAAGATGTATTTGTTCCAACTATTTTCTTCTACAAATGTTTTTGGCTTGTGAATTCTATTGAGATATGAATCTTCTTTAGCTAGTACATCACAGGATTTTTAAATAAATACGTCACACTAGATCTTAAAAATTACATGATTAAACATCCTCACAAGACAACAACTGGAGCCTATTTAATTGTAAATTAACTTGTCATCTAATTTGTGTTGTACACTTTTATCCTCTACTTTATTAAGTAGTTCAGCATGTTGTTGGGATTCTGATTAACTATTTTTATTGTGAACTGTTTATTGCTTGGTCTTTGTAATCTTCATAGTCTAAGTAGCTTCTTAATTTGTTCGAATACCTTCTTGATATCAATATAACAGATGCTGTCATGATAATAATTAATTGTAATAAGTTTGAAAATATTCCCATGCTTTATCAGTCGACCAAAACAAACTACCCTTCCCCAACAAGCTAAAATGCTTTGAGTTTGAAGATATTAAGAATAATGTGTAATATTTCAGTTCCTCCCTTTATATCGATATGTTACTGAGATTTGTTTGAAAATAAGAGGCTTAAGTAGTGTTGATTCAAGTATTAATGCAATTGGCGTAGCTACCGCCATCTAAAATGTTTCAAAATTTCTTATACATAGACAAGACAACATGCAAGAAATTGCAAGCAATTCCTTGCAAGATCAAAATATTAAGAGCGCTTGACATGATGCAATACAATATAAAAAGCATGCGCAGATGACGTGCAGTTGATTGTTTCATGCAATATCTCGAACATGCAATATTATCGGTTTTGTGTCGTTTTTATTGCGCGCAAGCTGCAATTCTAGCGAAAAATCTGCAAAAACTTTTGACTTAACAAATAACTTGTCCATAGGCTCCAAAATCAACGCCACTGACCTTTTGTTATTCTCATTTTTAAATCGGTTACAAAATATTAAACAAAATTTGAGGTTAGGGAGTTGTTTACTTTTACTAATGGGTAGGAATAATGTCAAGCGACCTGCAATTTTCATTTATGCAATATTCTTCAATTTATTGAACGTTATATTGCACTATGTTAAGCGGCCTTTAGAAAATAAATTATATCATAAGGGATTGTGTCTTATAAAAACAAAAACATTTTTATAGCAAACTTTATTTTCTTAATATTCTTATAACAAATTATAAACATTACAAATTACAGTGTGGGAAGAATGAATGAAATTAATTTATTATTTCGGTTACTATACAATAATTATAGAAAATACTGAAATTTATGAAATATAAATTATATATTGACTTTCTTTAATACGTAAATGAGATTTCTGCTTGGTGACATTTAATATTTAGAAAACCAATTGTTATATTTGTTTTATATGTATAATGATAAGTTTCACGTCATTATTTCGATACTTATTTATGGCCTTCTACTTTACTCATAATTATCATTTTATATAGTTTCTTACACTCGCATTAGTCCTTTATAAAATTCCAAATTTTTTCTTAAATCCACTATCTTTAAACAAATTTGTATAAATGATTCGATACACAGGGTGTTTCTATATTCGACCATAGAGAGATCTCAATAAATGATTCATTTATAGAAATCTCTGTGTGGTAGAGCGTTGTCGATCGAATATAGAAACACCCTGTATAATATTAATTATATACTAGTTGAATACTAATTATATAGTATTTAGAGCATATCTATTGATTTTCTATGTATTATAATACATGCTTCGATAAGAAATAGAAGCCCACCTTTTTAAATTATCGACAGTTTAATGATTTCTCCTCCAACATAATAACAATTCAAATTGAATTACTAGTTATATAGAAATATAAAAGCGTATTTCGCTCGTTAAAAAAATAACCAAAACAAAAATCCACTTGAGCTTCCTAGAAGAAAGCTTTAGTGCACCAGATTTTCCATTATGAAAACAAAGTATGCCACCCACAGACCGAGTTTTAAAAATGAACTGCTAGACAAACACACTTTAATTATCAACTGTTTGAAATGTATTCGAATCGAGTCTGAGAACAATGTCGTAACGTGTATAGGGTCTAAAAGAAACTCTCGCAAGTTATGAATGGAAATTATTACAACAAATAAAAAACTCCGATGGTTCGTGATTGTTTCAAATCCGGATTCATAGAAAACGATTTTAGTAGCTCCGCTTTAACGTATGTACGGAGGTTACTACTTAACAGTAGTCACTGGGGACCAGATTTGGATTATACAGTGGATGAGGAGACAAATCGAAATGTAATTCATTCAATTTAACCAAGGTCGATTTTCCTTGACTATTGCATTTAAACGATCCAACAACTCTACGTTTTGCGCTGATATCAGTTTCCAAAGAACTGAACTTATCCACCTCCTTAACAGTTTATTATGCCCTTATTGAGTCGCATCTCCGATATGCCCTTCCCTTCTGGGATACGGGTAGTGCGAATCCTCAAACTACAAAAGAGAGCTGTTAGATAGTTACTCGGACTAAACACCAGGGCTCATTGCGGGAACTTCTTTAAAAGATTAAAAATTCTGACTCTTCCTGCCTTATTCATATTTGAATTCATAAGCACGCTTCTCCAATTTCAGAAAGGTCGCTGCACAGCTATCCAATTAGGAACGCGGAGCACGACCTTTACCTACTTACTTCACGTTCAGAATTAGTTAAGTGCTCAATATTTTACAATGCAAAAAAATGCACAATCACTTGCCGATTGACATCAAATTGGTATTATCGTTTGCCGCATACCGCAATAATTTGACGGCATATTTACTGGAAAGTGCCTTGTTTGGATCCATGTTTCATCCATTGTCACATCGATACAAAAAATCTTATTTATCACGTGAAAACATGGCCAAACACTACTTGGAATCATCAACAAGTTGTTGCTTTTGATCGACTGTAAGTAAACGCGGCATCCAATTTGAAGAAAGCTTGCTCATGGTCAAATGCTATAGGCATCAGATATATCACACAATTTCAATTTACGATTAGAAATAACCAATTTGTTGACTTTTTTGATGTTTTTTGGAGTAACCATCTCAATTGGACGACCAGAACGAACCTTCAGTATCATCGGTGTATGTAGTACCATGTTTAAATTCATATAACCAATAACAAATGCTTATTTTTGATGGAGAAGAGTCCGGATAACACTTTTGAAGCCATTGCTGAGCTTATGAAGTTTTTTTTTCGTCAAGAAGCAATAATAAATTGTTTTCAATCCATTGTTTTTAGATAACAAAAGTAACTTCACTTAAATGACTGTCATGGAATTTTACACATAGTCTTTTTAAAGTTGATACTTCATAAACGTCATGTGAATAGTAGCGCCATCTGCGTGTAAGTCACACGACTTATTGAGTGAAGTTATATAAATATTTGTTTTTATTTGTTATCTCAAAACTTTTATATAGCATTAGCAATTCTCGTATATATATAGTTACTAAGGCCGAAAATAACACAATAATTTCATAAATTCTTGAAGCGATCAGTTAAATTCGAATTTTTCATCATTTCATCCGAAATATATAGGAGAATTTTCACGGTAATTCTTGCCATTGTTCCTACAAATTTTAAATTAAATTGATAAACGAGGCAACCCTGAAGAAATATCACGTCTACTTCCATGCATTCCATTTTTATTAACGGATATTTTTATTTGTGTATCGACCATGACAAATAGATTTTTAAAGTGGACTTCCTTCAGGTGATATGTAATTAGGGCATAAAAATAAACAACGATTAAGGAACAAGAGATAAACCATGAGCTACTGAATCACCGACATATTTATATATATTTTTAATTTTTTTACATGATAAATTAATTACATTCTTGTTCGAAGTAATTGATATGGTTATTAACATGATGAATTGCGACTGTTTTTCAGTCAGTCATTTCACCTTAATGCAGTTAAAGTTTGTTAAACATATTTCCGACAATCTGTTAGATGCTAACCAATTGTTTGGAGAGGAAGGCAAACCCCACTGTAGTCAAATATTGAATTACAAAGAACGCCATTACTGTAAAGGATGATGAAGTAATTGTATTCAGGAACAAATCTATTAATTTCCATCATTATTATTTTGGTTCAAATGACATTTGATGAATATTGAAAATTTGCATGCAACTTTTTCTTGAACTTGTTCAACTTTTATAGGTATAAGCATGAAATCCACACTTTTCAGAAAACTTCTCCTAAATCAATTCAATCTCCTAATCAGGTAGTTAGTTATATATAGCCGATATCCACCCCCATGAACATCTAAAAAACCTTCTTCACCGGATCTCGTAATGCCGTTGGTGCAAAAAAATACTCGAAAGAGGCGGTGTAATCCTCCTAGTTGGGTCATTTCGGAGGATAAAGGACTAAAAAGATCTAAGCTGACCGTCCACGCGTTCCCCGAACCCCGCTCAAAGATAAAGATAAGTATTATGGAATTTGGAATGACGTCTAGAGGGGGACGATTGAAATGGTAGAGATTTCTCAAGAAAATGACCGCAGGATAAGTGAAAAC
Source organism: Diorhabda carinulata (assembly GCF_026250575.1). Classification (NCBI taxonomy): domain Eukaryota; kingdom Metazoa; phylum Arthropoda; class Insecta; order Coleoptera; family Chrysomelidae; genus Diorhabda; species Diorhabda carinulata. The sequence goes on from NC_079463.1 coordinate 9,919,136, forward strand.
AGCTTTTTCCACAAAACTCTAAAAAGTTAAAATGGCTCTAAAAGGGATATCTTTTTTTTTTAAATATTTTTAGAGGCCAAAAAATAAATAAAAAAGTTCTTTTTGTGAAATAACAGAAGTTATCATGATGTAGATCAGAATTTTCATCTAGAACCAATTTTCTTTTGGAAATATATATTGATAAAATTAGAAACGATAAATCCGAACAACTGGCAGAATGAAAGTTTTACAATGGAACTTTGTGAGACTGCAGGATTCACGTCGCTTTCTTCCACGTTTTTCGTCATAGAATGACCAATTACTTTAGATCATAAAATTAAACGAGGCATATCAATTGTGAAACGCTAGTGGTGCAAACGGCAATTTATGGCTAATTTAGGGGTGACAAAGTCCCTGGAAAATTGGCTTCAATCCAATCTAAAATGCAAATATGTTCATGAAGTCTTTGAATTCAATTATATCCTTTTTGTCGCTAGTTGCTTAATTGCCGTCTTTATATTTCCAAATTGATTTTAAATACATATTAAGAGACATGGGGGTTGTTTTCTATGAGTTTACGTTGAAAAAGAAAATTCAGAGCATATTTTAAAAAATGGTACAACTTGAATCAACGTAAAAATATAGTTAAACCGATTTTGAAAGGTGTTGGATGTTCAAAGGTTGATTTTTTTCATCGTTTCGGAATAACTTGGAAGGAGATACTTTTGGGTAGAATAGCGGTAGAAGGCTTTAAAAGAAAATTGAATTTTATTCCTTTCAAGTAATTTGGAGGAAGCATTAAATAACAATTTACGTTTAATGTCATTAAACAAGAAGTTCTATTGAGTGAGCAAATTTTTTAAGCACAGAGACGGACAACATAAATCAAAAGGATTCGAAATTTGTGGCTACATTGAGATTTGGTCTTATATTTCTAACAATCTATGACATTGAAGTGGAATCGGGATATAAAAATACCGAAGCAAAATTACAAAAATGATTATATATTATAGAAACGATTTTGGATTCAATGGATGCGCATATAGAGGATAGAAGAATGTAAATTAGAAGCTGAAAGGCAGAGAAAGGAAAGGAATGAAACTCACAAAAATGAAAAATATTAACAAAGGAATAACTTTTCTACTTAATAACTTTTTATATGAGTTTTCCAGGCTAGTTATAAATTGTTCTCCACTCCCAAAGTTTTCGCTTCACCTATTAACTTTTCAGATTTCAGAGTCTCTAGAAATATTACTGTTTTTTATATAAAATTTCTGAGCTTTCGACTAATTTCCCAGGGTTTTCGGTAATTTCTCTTAGAGTTTCTACCATTTTTTTGTTTTTTACAAAATCTTTCAGAATTAATACAAATTGTTATGAGCTTTCTACTAATTTTTAGGGTTTTTTAGAAATTTTTTATGTTTCATACGTGTTTTACGGGATTTAAAGTATTTTCCAAGTTTTCTAGGGGATTCTACGATTTTTTCTGGGATTTTTCATAATTTTTCTATAAATTTTTTAAGTATTATTCTATGAATATTCTGAAGAGTTTTTACAATTTTTTGGTTTGTCAAATTTTGAGTATTTCCTCTAGGAATTTTTCGGACAAACCTTACAAGTATTTCCAGGGCTTTCTACTTCTTTTCTAGGATTTTATAAGAGATTGAAAAAATGTTCTATTTTTTTTTTGGGGATTTTTTGGGGTTTTCTACAATGTTTTCAAGTTTGATACGAGTTTTCTAGGCTTCCTTATAAATTTCAATCTATTTACAAAGTTTTCTTATCTCCTATTAACTTTTCGGTTTTTCCAGGAATTTGATAGTATTTATTATAAAATTCCGAACTTTAGACTATTTGTCTTCAATTTCTCGTGTTTTTTACAATTTTTTTATATTTTTTACGTATTTTCCAGGACTTAAAAATAATTTTTCAATTTTTCTACAAATTTTCTAGGGGTTTCTACGATTTTTTTGGAATTTTCCTCGAACTTTCTAGATTTTGTGGATTTTATACGAGTTTATCGAGCTTTCTACGAATCTCCTAGTGTTTTTACAGATTTTTTTTCTTTTTATGAAATTTTGAGTGTTTTCTACCCACTTTTTAAAATTTCTAGAAATAGAAATTTCCAGAGTTTTCCTACAAATATTTCCGGGTTTTCTACTGCTTTTTCAGGATTTTTTGCAGATTTTCTCATTTTATTGAGTGATTGAAAATGCGTGAACAAAAAACAGCAAAAACAACTAATGAAAAATGTTTTTTCATGATTTTCCATAGAAGTTTCATGAATTTTCACAGTCTTTTCTACAAATTTTCATATTTTGCTATCAAAGGGTATCTACGAAATTGACACTGGGGTCAAATTGAACTAATGTATTTTCTATTTATTTCAATATCATAATAAATAATTGTAGTACATATAAAACTTTTAACTGAATACGTCTCTGTACGTCGAAAATAAGAGCGAAACCCAATAAGTCAGATTCAAAATACATCAAAAAGCTTTCCAGAGACATAATTTCAAGTTTTCTTCTTTTCGTCGGTCTTCCTCTATTAATTTTTTAATGGCTTGTGTTGAAGGGAACTTTAAATATTTTCAAGTATAACTTTTTTTTCAATATCAACCTATTTATGAACCTTTATATTTACGAATATCTGTAAATACACAGATTCATTCACACATTTTTGCAAATCACATACATATTTTGTTTTATCCTACTTTACATTTGACTTTATCTTTATGAAATCTCTTGGTGTGATTATACGGTATAGTTAAAAGTAAAGAGATTAGTATTTTTTGGACTTTCTTAATTATGAAATGATGATGAAATACGAAACAGCAGAAAGTTGATACGAAAATCTTGGACCTCTTAAAATATCTAATATATCCCTAGAAGCTAGAAGTATAAAACGCTTCAGTTACTTCAAGAAATTACAGTCTTACAACTAAAATCTACATGGGTAAGTTGTAACCATAAAATATTATAAGATGAAATATATAATAAACCGAATACATAACCTCACTTATAAACATCGGAAACTGTCTTCAAATCATATTAAATTAATGACGTGCATTATTACATCGTGATAAAGGTAATGATCATTTTACAAAGTGACTGATATTGTCATTGTTATAGTTAATTAGTTATCTTAATTGGAAATCTAATTAGGAAATTATCCGCCTGCAGGTAATAACGTTTTAATGATATTTGTGGTAATAAATATCAATTTAGGTACTGTTCGTTTTTATTTTCATTAACGTTTCACGATTATTTTCAAACGATTCATTTTTTATTAGAATATACATGCAAGATCATTTAAATCGACGCCGAAATTTGAAGAAATGAAACTGTTTTTGCTATAAATTGATCTGGAAGAAACCTCTGACACTGTCGATAGAGAAGTTGTGAGAAGCTTTAGAAACGAAAAATATGATTCTTAAGCTTTAAATAAAATTGAAATCTGATATTTGAACAGATAGCGCCACCTACTTGTATCTCTCGGAAGGTTTGCGAATCTCCTTCCTGTTCGTCTGTTTGTAACCCTCTAGTGACAGTTATCCTCGCTCCAGTGTTTGGAGATTGTTGTGTCGCCGGCGCCGCGGTTGTTACGTGATCAGGAGGCGGCGGCACGGGTACGGGAGCGTCCTCTACCTCCTGACGGATGAATTGAATACGACCCGCCTCTACACAAATGTTCGGCGCTAGAGGGTAGCACGAATTTTGAGGTTGCGGCGACGGAGGTCGATCGGAAATCGCAACAGGTGATTTTTCGTAACATATAATCGTTTGCCTTGAATCGAGAACAGGATGAACCTGAAACAATTGATAATCAATTCATAAATACTTAATTTTTGAGATGGACAAATAAAAACAAATATTTATAATTGGAAGTGCTTTTATTGTTTTTCAAAATATTCTCCATTCAGATTAATACACTTTTGCATGCGTTTGAACAAATTGTCGAAGCAATATTTCCATTCCAATTAAGGTACCTCCAAAACATGTAATTTGAACGCTTCAACCGCTTCTTCAAGAAAAACGTTTACCACACTATTTATTTTTGATCTGCGGAAATAAGAAGAAACTATTGGATGCCAAACAAGGACTGTTCAAAAACGTTTTTGTTTGAGAGCTCGCATTGTTGTGGTGGAAAATTATTCGTCCTCTACAATTGGTTTCCTTGATTCTTTCACTGTCAAACAAATGCTGGTGTACCATGCAGAATTGATCGTTTTACGTTGCGCTAAGAAGACGTCCAATTATTTGGAAAAAACAGGCCACCATTTGCTTCGAAGTATTTCGTCCTTCTGTTGAATTTGACCCATAGATCCATGATTCGTTTTCTGTTACGACTTTATAGACGTGTTTTAAAGCAATTTAATTTTTTCAGCATTTCTTTGTACCAACCGACACAAGCTCTTTTCAAATTATGCGGTATCCAACGCAAACCAATCTTTTTGACAGTCGAATGTTTATGTAATGTTGAATATATGCGAGTGGAACTTACGCCCATATATGCCTCAATCTCAAGGTATGTCAAAACAACCGATTTTGGACGACCCTCACGAAATTAATCCTGTACCGAAGTACTACCACGATTGAATTCGGAAAACCAGCGAGACTCGGTGGCAGGAGATGGAGGTGCATCACCAAAAGTCGAAGCGAGTTGATCCCCGTTGAAAGACATTCAAAATCATGTCAAACTTTATTATAACAATGTTGCCATATCGCAAAACTTGAGTAGGAAAATAATTAACAGTCTCTGTCTCGATTCTGCCTAAACCTGCTTGGTGTATATTGATTGATAACTACGAGGAATTGGAAATTAACGAGGGGCGGAAATGAAAAACATTTACTATGAGTGGATACTAGTGGAGAATGAAATAATATTTAATCGATAAGTTTTGTTTTCCCACGTCCGTGTGTGTCGTAACGTGTCATCTTTTAACGCAATTATAAAATATTTTAACAAAATTTTCTCATGTCAATTTCTCCGATAAACTCTGATGAAGAGTATTAGTGAAGAAAGTTTAAACAGCACACCAGAAGATGTTGTTGAATCGGCAACTGCAGCGACTATGAATCTTCTCCCTGAGAAGTATTAAAAGGAATATAATTCTTTTATGGAGTGGCGTTCTAAAAATGGCGTAAACAGCTTTATTGAAACTAAATCCAAAATGTGGGAGTCTTTGGTCGATTTGTTCAAAACTGAAATAAATGGTAAATAACGACGTAGACATCATTAAATACTCGAAATTCATTGCATATTTGAAAAATAAATTAGTTGGCTATAGAACAAATCTAAAACATTTGCCCATGAAGAAATTAATAAGTTTCTGTTGCAAGCTCCAGACGATCATTATGTCATGCATAAGGTATGACAGCAAAAACGTTTAATGTAAGCTTAGATATTATTTGTAACATCTTTCAGGTTGCTTTAATATTCGGAATCGCAGGAGCTCTGCGGAGGAAGTAATTATATAAAATGAAATGTAACGATATTAATAATACCGGAAATGTTTTAATTATCACAGTACCTGATACAAAAACTCATATTCATTCCTCGATTTACTGTTATTGGTAAAATATTTGACCATACATTAAACTCGGTAAACATTTATGAATAAAATAAAAACCAACGACCCACAAATATCAAAACAGATCATTTCTTTGTGCAGTATAGAAATGGAAATACAAAAGTGGTAGGTATCAATACTTTTTCAAAAATTCTATGGCTTATCGCAACATATTTGAATTTACCTAAACCAAAAAACTATACTGGGCATATATTTCGACGCTCTTCGGCGTAGATTCCGGTTGTGATATAATTCAGTAAAAGAAGCACGGTGGGTGAAAATCCAACACAGTTGCGGAGGGTTACGTAGACGACTCAATAAAAAACAAAATGGATTTCTAGTTCGACTAGAGACAGCATTGTGAATGTTCACGATTCTACCAACAATCCAATAAGTACTAATACTTAACTATAGTCCAAGTTATTTCTTTGAACTCGTTAAATGTTGCCAATTCAAGTACCAATAGTAATGTAACTCGTTTTTACTTCAAATTAACAATGCTCACAGTACTTTTAATGTTACTATTACAAAATAAAAACAGATAAAAGTTTTGTCGACTTTTTTTAAGTCTACCGACGTAGAAACAATCTTGTATGAAACTCGTGAGTAAAGTAATAGTTTTTTTTCACTCGTAGAAATTGCCGCGGTCAAACCGTCTTACTCGTGAGAAAAAGTATTTCTTTACTCAATTTTTGCGTAAATAATTATTTTATCTTATTTGGACGCTAAAGAATCATAATAAAAGAGTGTCATTACTAACGCTTTAATCGAAATAGAAATTTACCCCCCGGGGTAATGAATTTGTGAATATAATCATCGCTGTACATTTATGGAATATAGAATTACTGTGGTTTTACTGTATTATATGTTTCCTTTGTTGGTTGCCGGACAGCAATTGGTAGTTGCGGTCAGCTGTAAATTCAAGCGAACAATGACATACGTTTTAAATATCAATTCGACTATGAATGTGTATGTTCGACAAACAATATTAATTCTAAATGAAGTGTCCTTAGTTAAAATAAATAATTAAACAGTGATTTTACGAGTTCAAACATTCTTTCAATAGTTATATATTTACATATATTTATTGGAAATTATTTGGGAACGGAAAACAATTAGTGGTTGATTCCAAATATGAAAATATATTTGTTTAAATAGAATAGGAAAATTTTAAATTACAGGATGAACGTATATCAATATTTATTTTTTTATCGGCCTTTCTTGCATGTTCTTTAGTATTCTTTCCACCTTTTTCTTAGTGCTCTTACGAGGGTTGCTTCTTTATTGTTTTGCAGTGAATTGTTGTTTAATTTGGGGTTAATATATATATGATCCATGATTCGTCGTTTGTCACGATCATATAGACGTGTTTGAAATACCATAATTGATTTTTTTCTTAGCACAAATCGACACGGGCTTTTTTAAGCGATTGTCAAATTATGCGAAATCCAAATCATACAAATCTACTTGGCAGCCAAATGTTTTCTGACAGAATAGCCGATTTTGGACGACCTTCATGAAATTCATCCTGTAGCGAAGTGCGATCACGATTAAGTTTGAAAAAATCAGCGAAATACGATGGCTCGAGATGATGCTTCATCACCAAAAGTCGAATCGAGTTGATCCGCTGCTGTCGGTTTAATCCACGTCGAAAGTCATAGAAAAAAATGTTTGTTTGTATTGATTTAACTCCATTGTTTGACCAAGATGAATCTTTCAAGTAATCAAGTATCTGTAGACAACTCAAATAACACGTTCTGAGTACTTTCACCATTAAAAATATCAAAAGACAATGTCAGATTTGACATATTCACATCAGTGTTGGTATACCTCAAAACTTGAGTAGCAGTCCTCGTATATATGTTATGGAAGGAAATACGAGGATACCATGGAAATAGCCCTTGGTTGGCGGAAATGTCTTTACATAAAATTATTTTTCTTCACGTTCCGTATCAGTTTAACGAATCACTTCATTGACAGTTACTGGTTGTCTATCTCGACTGTTTATTCAATTTTTTATCCAAGATATTGTAATGTTGGTGGTGAGTTAATAGACACTGTTTCTTACGTTCTTAATTTAAACACTATACACTACACTAACTTATAATAATCACTTAATATAATAATTCATTTAAATTCTTCGATTACTTTCTATTTCGGTCTGTTCACTACGACTATTTATTAAAAATTGAATTAAATTGCGCTACAGAAACTTATATATCCCAAAATAATTCTAAAAATTTCTAAAAACAAAACAACAGATCTTCTTAGAAATTATTCAATGTAAGTAAACCGCTTGCTTTAAAAAGTTATATAAAAACCAAGATCAAACGAATTTCGGTTATTTAAGCGAATGCGCCGCCTTCGCCGAATTTTAAAATTTTACTATATCTAAGCAGGACCGGCTCCAGGGCGAAGATGAGTTCGTAACAATATTCTTTTCCTACTGTATTCAACAAAGACACCTTCCCAATTATCTGATACGCTTGTTATTATTAGGTTTTTTGATATAAAAACAGAATGAGAATTCTTAAGAAAGTAACAATATTATTATTAGAAAAGAAAAAAAAAAAGAAAATAAAGTATTTTTACCTGGTGCGGTCGTAATTGTGGTTTATCTCTGTCGTAGCCATCGAGAGCAGCATTTTCGCCTCCGGGAATTCTTGAACCAGCGCTGGACCTATAAATAATGAATTTTCTCGTTAAGTTACGGTCATCGAAAGATTACTTTGAGCTTAAATTATGGACGGGCTTGTAATACGCTCTTTATGAACAGAAAAATCGTCTATTATATAATAGCTTGGAGACCAGGTTTTGATAGATCATCTTGTATATATACATTGGTGACGCAAAAAAACATATTTCAGTGACTTATCATTTTTATACTATCGAGTATGTTACCTACAGTAGGTTTTTATCCAATTTATTCATAAACTAAAGTGGTACTTGTATTGAAAAACCTGTTAGGTAAGCATCCCAATGATTATCATTTTTTAAAAGTTGATCACGTCGACTAAAAGGTCTGGTTTCCGCTATTCGATACGCTGAGACGAAAAAGACCATTATTTATGTCGATGAGAAGAAATTAAGGAAAGCACTGCTACAACTTCCAATAATTTCGCGGCACTTTTATGATATAATTCGCAAACATTCCTGACCATATAACATGCAGTGCTACTTATGTATAATGGTTGCCGTAAATTCTACAATACGGTAATAAAATTAGGTAGTTCAGGGGTACAGAATGTCGAAAATAGAGTATAAAGTTTGTCCCACACCAAATAAAACAGACAAGAAGGCCTATGGGAAGCTTTATGAAGTAAACATACAATTTTATCTTACAGTGAAAAATTATTTTGAACGTCATCAGTTTTAAAGACTTTAAGCACGTAATTATTATATGTGTATGTTATGCAGGTGAATTCTTTTATCCATATTGACTGGATTACTACAAATTAGAAACTTTTTTTGATAATTGATTATTTTGAATGTAATTGGAATGTGAGATATTACTGAGACGTAACCTTGTATCATGTTTTGTTCACTGGTATTTTATTTATATCATTTTACACACCTAAATGTTGCAATGGGAAAAGATACCAACAATACCAATAATAATTCAATTTAATTGATTTAAAATAACAAATAGAACGAAAATGAATACAAAACGTTAAACATTAAAAGGCGTTTCATAACCACCTGCGGTCTTGTATGGAGGTTAGGCAATAAATTATTATTTTAGACAATTTTATGATTAAAATTTAAATAATTTAATAGCTTGGATCATTAAAAGAAAGTTTTTATTAAATATACTGAGGTAACTAAAATCAATTAAATGATGTTTCTATCCATTAAGAAATAGAGAGTTTTTTTATTTTTCTAATTACGTAGAGTAAAGCTGCAGCCCTCTTTTTTTTAATGGAAAGGCAAATGCTATTTTATTTATTTCTTTCATGACATTCTTATTAGCAATTTGCTTCATTGTTTGGTTTTTTAAGTGAATCCGAAATCTAGCAGGTAATTAAATACCTAAAATCCTTTACCAACTTTCAACACTTAATGAAATAGATTTCAATAAGTCCAACGCTTCTCGAAGCTAAATTTCGTAGCGGAGAGCATTTTTTGAGGATAGCGAGTAGCCAGTAGTCACTGGGGGCTAGATCTTGTCTATAAGGTGGATTAGGAAGCAATTAGAAGTGTAATTTGTTCAATTCTACCATCATTGCCATCAATTTGGGAATCGGTGCATTGTCTTGGTGAAACAGTGGTTTTTTCTTCGACATATGAGGCCTTTTTCATTGATTTTTGCAATCAAACGATCCAACAACTCTATGTAGTATTCGTTATTGAATGTCTCTACCTTTTTGGAGATAGTCGATAACCAATATTTCATGCTCAACCCAAAATACTAAAGCCATAACCTTCCCAGCTGACTATTGTGCTTTTGGACACAACAACGTGGTTCACCGGCTGCAGCCCACTCAGATGATGATTGTTTTGATTCCACAATTTAAATTCACGATTAGATATAACCAATTTATGGACTTTTTTGATGTTTTCTGGAGTAACCACCTCAATTGGACGACCAGAACGTTGACCATAATCGGTGTCTGTACGACCACGTTTAAGTTCAGCAAACCAGAAAGTACAGTATTTTTTTTATCAAGGAGCTATGATAAATTAACACAGGAAGTTTGGAATCCATTGTTTTCAAAATAACAAAAGCAGCTTCACTTAAATGGCTCTCATTTTTTTCTGACTAATCTAAATCGCATGTAATTTTACACATAGTATTTTGAAAGTTGGTATTTCATAAACCTCATATGGATTTAACAATGGCAGTGCCATCTGTGTGTCAGACACACGACTTATTGAGTGATGTTATATTCTATTTAGATTAAAAAAGGTCATTCTAGCTACAAAAACCAGTTAAAACAAGCACTACAATTTCCGCTTAAAAGTTTTTCTGCAATAATACGAGAGATACTTAAGTTTTGAAATATGATGTGAATATGTCAAATTTGACAGTGCCATAATAAAGTTTGACATTTTTAATGGTGAAAGTACTGAGAACGTGCCATTTGAGTTGTTTATAGATACTTGAAACATCCATTTTGGTCAAAATCCAACAAAAATTGTCCACTCACGAAGCGAATGGTCGTCTGTTTTTCATGATAACTGGATATGTCGCCGCCTCTGTTTCATTAGACAATGGTAGAACGGTCAATTGTACATTTTTTGCCAGAGTATTCAACAAACCAAACCAATCGCAGAAAACGAATCAATCTCCACCACGATAATGCAAACTCTCACACATGAGTTTAAACAAACAGTGAAAACATCGAACTGATGGGTCATCCTGAGCACAGTCCTCGTTTGGCACCCAATGATTACTTCTCGTTGCCGCAGATCAAAAATAAATTGCGAGATCAACGTTTTTTTATACTTTAAGAAGCGGTTGATGTGTTCGAATCACATGTTTCGGGATGGAAAAAATGCATAGACAATTGATTCAAACGTTTATTGTATTGATATTAATGAAAAATATTTTGAAAAATATAAAAACAATAAAGCCATATCTAATTATAAATATTTGTTTATACTCAAAACTTATATTACATATATTACATACATTTTATATTATCAATTTAGTTGCGTTAGTAACAAAAGGCTTTCAAAAAATTCCCAAAAACCAAAAATGCCAATTAAAATGCTTTAATTTGCGGGCAAATTATAGTTCATATTGATGGTAGACAAATTATTGTTGATTTTCTAGTTCATATTACTTATTAATCTCTATAATAGCTCCTATGAAGAAATAATAATCGAATAAACATCATATTAAATGTCTTGTATAAATATCACTTTTAATTCTTAACAAAAAAAATTTATTCAATATTTTTATTGTGCATATAATTCCAATTAAAGCCTTTAAAACCGCAAATATTAGCAACTAAAACCAGTTGGTCATGATGAGTGAAGCAGGTGCATTTTCAATCAACAACAAGCTTGGTTGGGTTCCACAAGACAAACCGGCAACTAAGAAATATAGCAGTCCACGGACGCCATCACATTACCTTGTATATAGCAAAAAACTATATCAAAACAAACTTTTCTTAAGATATAATTATGAAAAATTGTATTTTAAAGACAATAGACTTTGTACTTAAATAATTTTGTTTGTATAGGTTTAGTTCCTGGTCGTTTCAAACTTAGAACTCGAAGGTTTTTATAAACGGATTAACTTTGAGAAAATTATGCGGTTGTAAATCAAGCTTAATCAACTCAATCGGAGGAGTTCAACATTTTCTAAAATATAAAAACGTGAAATTTAGTTAATATAAACATCAACGTCATTGCTACCACTTAATTTACGAGGATGGTCCCAGTACCTGGCCTGACCTAGAGTTGGCTGTAGTTGCTTGAAAAATAAAAATGTATTAGAAAGTACACAATCTATACGTTGTTAGTATTTGTCTGACAACCATCAATAGTTGAAAGTTTTCAGTAAATATGTAAACATGAAAAAATTGGTCGAGGTTGAGGTGACGACTCCAGAAATGTTGAAGAAAATCCACACAGCGGTAGTGGATGATCGTCGATTGAAAGTGCGCGAGCTAGCAGACATAGTAGGCATTTTAAAAAGTGTTGTACATCGTATATTCTGAAAATTTGATCATGAGAAAGCTGTGCGCAAGATGGGTGCCGCGTTTGGTGACAATGGAAGAAAAGCAGCGTCCTGAAAATGAATGTTTCACAGAAATTAAATGGAATTTTTGCACCGTTTCATAAACATGGATGCAACGTGGGTCAATCACTTAACACCAGAAGCAAAAGAACAATCAAAACAATGGACTGGAAAAGATAACCAGCTCCAAAGAATGCAGGCAAAGACATGGCGTTGGTTTGCTAGTATGCGCGTGGGATAATTTTCATTGACAATCTTAAAAATGGGGAAAATAGCAACAACGTGTATTATACGAACTTATTGTAACGTTAGAGCGAAGAAATCAAGCAAAAACCGCCGCATTTGACTAAGAAGAAAGTTGTTTCAGCAAATTGCCACCTCATGCACTCTATTCGCCAGATATAGCCCCCTCGGATTATGTTCTGTTCTAGACTTGGCTCGGTATCAAACATTTTCAAACAATGAAAAGGTGATGTGGGCAGTTAATAACTAGTTTGAAGAGCTTGACGATTTTTATTATAAAAAGGGCATCGATTGAAAATCGCTGGGAAAAGTGTTTGGAACTGAAAGGAGATAACGTTGAAAAATAAAAATATTATTTGCCAAAATATTTTGTGTTTTCTGTTAGGCCAGGTAATTCTGGGACCATCCTTGTATCTCCTTATTGTATTCTCTCTAGTACTGTTTTTTCTTAACCATATTGCTGATCTTTTTAGTCTCCCACAGATAAGATTAAACTGTTCCAATTATTTTCTTCTATAAACGTTCTTTACTTGTGAATTCAATTGAGACATGTGTCTTCTTCGGCTAACACTGTACATAACCGGATTTTTAAGTGAATATGTGACACTAGATCTTCAAAATTCCGTAATTAACATCTTTATAAGAAAAGCTTGACAATTCTTATTATAAAAAGGGTATCGAACTTATTGAACATCACTGGGAAAAATTATAGTAGCAGTCTATCAAAGTACATTGTATGTATTCTACGTGTGTGGTTAACTAAACCAACATACCCGTCGTTCCGTTATGCTGCACACGATGAAGTTTGTGTAAAGAATCAGCTGGCAGTGGACAATACAAAAACTCTTCATCTACATATATAAAATTCATTTTTAAAATTTTTGTATAATAATCAGCCAACTACGTGTTAAAACTTTACAATGGACTATAATAACGCCAGTAGCGTAGCGACTTGAAATTATGACGCCCTATGACACGTAACTTCGTCCAATTCTCTCGTATAATTTATTGAAGACATATGGATACTTTAGCAATTCAAAAAAAAAGTTCATTAATGTATGATTACTTAATGAACAGACTGTTTATTTAATTTAAATTATCGTCTTCAGAGACCTGAAGGTAATTTCGATTGATATTCATGCTATGTCACTGAGTAAAACATTATTTTAGAAATATTAGCATATTTTTTACATATATGAATATGCAAATTTGAGAACAAACAGTGAAAAGTTATGTCTTACAGTATTTTGGAGTGTTAACATAACTTATTAGTATATTGACGAAATATCTATAATGAAGATGTAAACATATAAATTACGACATACTTGTAGACACGTCATTTGTATATACACACCGCGCTTCGGGATTTGGAACCTCGTTTATGAGTTATAGGCCTTTAAAGTTGCGAAATCAGAATTTATATTTAAGTATATTTTCTAAATTATACATTCGAACATTATAAATTTTTAATGTATGTACTTGACGGAATAAATAATTCTACACTACTATCAAAAGGCAAATGACGGCTCATGACCAATGATTAACGATTCGTAACTTTTACAGGGACAACTTGTACAATATAAAGATAGCAAAAATGAATTGTCCATTCGATTTTTTAATAAAAAGATACTCTTTGTTTAACTCAGCTTGGTTAAAAATTGAGAATTTTCTGTTTTAACCAACTAATTTTCAACGCTCAATCAATCAAAGTCAGCCTCACAATGAAAATAACGAGATTGGCGTAAAGAAATGCTTCAAAAGACGACTATATCATGCACATGAACCCGAACTAATCAATAATCAACTGTGTGGTTTTTTCTAGAAGAGCCAAATACATTTTTTCAGATTAACTGGACATGTCCTCACCGTTCCATTATACCAACGCAGAACGGTCAATTCTGAAAGGTACACCAGCATTTGTTTGCCAGAAAAATTCATGGAAACCAATCGCAGTGGAGGAATCTTTTTCCACCACCATACATTAGTTCAAATAGTAAAGTTTTTGAACGGTCGAAACATCGAATTGATGGATCATTCGGCGTACAATGATTTCTTCTTATTGCCGCAGATCGAAAATAAATTTCGAGGTTAACGTTTGTCTACACCTGAAGAAGCGGAAAATGGAGAAAATGCTTCGACAATTGCGTAAAACTTATACAAAAGTGTATTGATCTTGAAGGAAAATAGTTTGAGAACACTAAAGGCATATCCAATTATAAATATTTGTTTTTATTTATCCATCTCAAAACTTAAGTTATAAATATGAGATATCTTTTATAATTTCACACCTCATAAAGTTTGTCATATGAATTTAGAAACGTCCTGTATATTGCAATGATTTATATCGCAGGCAGTTCATAATCAACTTAAATTATACCAGCATTAGATGTAAGATTATAATAAATTATGCATATATTTCGAAATTATAGATCCGAAACCATTCATTTGTAAATTGCTGTCACTCATTTCTGATCAAAAACGAAGGCATTATTTTTATATACTAAGCGTGTCAAAGAGATAATTCTGAAATTAGTTTCACGGTAACTGGCTTTCACTAATCAACTTTTGTTTTATTATATTAGTGTCAATCGGCGATCGATGAAGTTTTATTGGACTTAATTAAGCGAGAAAGCATTTTTTTTGTTCTATAATGACAAGTTAATACTGGGATTTACTCATTAATCTCTTATATCAAATTAAAGCTGTTTATTGCCAATTATATATAGAATGGAGAGGATCGAAGACTATATTTGTATCAATAAAAGACGAAATAGAATCATAACTTTATTTATCTATGACCACCATTAAGCATTTAAATATAAATATAAATACGTGAAATTACATATTATACATACGACGAAAAAATAAAATGCTTTCTAAATAGATTATTATAACAAACAACAATTTGAAGAATACCAGAATCGCAATACATAATCTTCAAATTGTACACAAGATTAAACATTGAGTTACGCTATTCACTATGCAGTTCAATATAGTATTGAAATGGATAGTACATGAGATCGGTTTGAACAGAACAGGAACACTAAAAACAAGAAGAACTCAACTACTGGCAAACGCAGACGATGTAGTGATCCTTTCAACATCGCAAAACGAGCGTAAAGAAATTTGCATCACCTTCATAGAAACGAAGATAAATCGAAGTTTATGATAATGACAATACCACAAAGGAAAAGAGAAGTTACGAATATCTTGGGGTTGTTATCAAAGACGACAGTGACGAGAATCGAAATCTAGAACCTGCGATGACGAAGGGAAGTAAACATTTGAAAACCTTGAATGCGATAATAAAAATGTCCAGAAAGGCAGAGCTAGATCTATACAAAACAATAATAAGACCAACAGTGAGTTAAGGAAGCGAAACGTGGATTATTAACAAAGCAGAAGAGAAGTTAGATATATAGGAAAGGAAAATACTCAAGAAGATACTAGGGGATAAAAAGGGGGAAGTGGCTGGGTCACATACAGAAAATTTTAGAACAACAGAAACAATGATGAACATAAAACAGGGAGGAAAAAAAGGAAGACCAAGGAAACGGAAAGGTGAGAGACTTCATCTTGATATAATAATAAAAATTATTTTCAAAGTCGCATGTTAAATTAACATAAACTAAAAACAAAAATTGGACTTTTCCTATGTTTAACCGATTTTTGACAGAATTTGTTATAGAGTAAGGCAATAGTTAATAATTTTAAAGAAAATAATTAAAACGAGTTTACTGAAAAGAAAAACTGGAAAATTTATGATTGTGTTAATATCTATGGTTTCTATAAAACATGAAATAGTAAGAACTGGGAAAATAGACGAACATATAAAAGAGGAAAGAATGTTAAAGAAGCTCTCTTGTTTTTGTCTTTTGAAAAAGTTTGGTTCCTGAATCCCTCTATTATAAATAATGAAGCTGATTGCGTCACAAAAACAATTATATATGTCTGTCTGTTAAGTTTGAATGAGAAATTTTGATTGTTTTTATATTTAGCATTATATGGTTAGATTCATTTTAAAAATATTATGTACCCCTTCATATTTAAATGAAATTCATTAAAAACTACTTATTTCTCACATGGTATTTTATGAAAATTTGTGCATTACTTGACGATTAAATCAATTTCAATTACATATTTTAAATATTTTTACGTATTCAAGAATTTTTACTTATATAAAAATACATATAAAATATTAATTATAATATGCACAGTCAATGTTAAACCCAATTCCTTAATATTTTGCTTGGATTTTTAGTTCAATAAAGAGTTCTTATTGCCCAGAATTTGCTGCAAGCAATTTTTGTTCTAACTAGTCAGCAAAGACTATCCACCTTGGTATATAATGTTATTGATTTTAGGCCCCTCCTGTTTCAAAATTAGTTTTTTTAATAAAAAAAGTTTCGACCTTTCTTTAAGTCTCTATCAAATATTTTGAAACGTTAACTTTTATTTATCTTATTATTATCAATTTAATTTCAAACATTTAAAACATAAACATATAAGAAATTGAAGAAATATATATATATATATATAAGCGGTTTGTTATTGGGAACGTGGCAGTGAAAAACCAAAGTGGACTAACTTTGATATATTTTCCCAATACTTATGTATTCATCGTCTGGGAAATAATTAATTAAGATTTTCGGTGGTTTTGAATTGAAGAGCGTGCAAATCGATGGAGGCATTAGCCAGGAAAGTAGTTTAAAGAACGGCAGTTTACATTTTCGAAATATTGATTTTTGAAATTATATCAGAGGTGAATATTAGAAATCCTTTATTTCGATACAAATAAAAATCTGTCGCGAGAAAAGTGAAGAAAAATATTCATTATTGATTCATCTATTTTAGTGAATTTTCTGATAAATTCCAAATCAACTTCCATTACATATTCAGTTAATTAATAGCATGAATGCTGAAAGAACTTTCCAATTAAGTTCAATTATCTTTGCACTGTCATACCAATCTCTATAATTAACTAGGTATATTTACAGAAGTCATAAAGGCCGGGATTCAGTAACGTCAATTATTTCAATTTGATTTAATTGCAAGTTATATCTTTACGACTACAATGCCGTCTCTTGATGATAATAAGAGGGTTTGTTCTAAGAAAATTGCGCAATATCTCATAAACATACAAGGAACGTTTAAATAACATAAATGAATTAAAACCATATGTTATTTGTTATAAGAAGTACATTTTGAGACTTGGGAAGAAGTGTCCTGGTACTGATTCTCGCCGCGAATTGTCACTCTCAGTTTGGCGTTGTTTTTCCAAAAAATGTAGTTTGGGACTTATATAAATAAAAAGAAAAAATGTCGTGTTTCCTTGTACAAATTTGATTTTAAATAATACAATCTGTCAATATCTGATAAGAAAGTATTTTTCTTTTCTTCTTTGTGAAGTCATTCTTCTTTATCCAGAATTTTTATGTTTCATAATATATATTATATACATCCATGGAATTATGAAAACAATGGTATATCTGATGGTACATCGAGTGCAATTTTTAACTCTTCATCTTCATTGTCTATTGACATAACGTCACATATTTAACAACACCATACTTCCTTGTTAAAGTGTACTTCGTTGTTATGTTTGATGGGTTACTCCATGGATAATTAGAGGCTAGAATATATTGATGTGGGTGTTTATGGAGATCATAGAGCACTTTAGATTCGCGCCGCCTACGAACCTATTTATTTTGATTTACAGGGACGTAATAACACCTTTCACGTTTAAAAAATTGCGGATAGATTATAAATTAGTTATTATAGCCCGACAGAAGTGTAATTCCATTTCTTCAGATGGGAATTTCAAAGAATAAATCATATTTAAAATTCATAATCATATATTAAGACTACGTCCTTTATATTCCAAGAAAAAAAATATTATAATTAGAATAAACTGAAGATACAATTTTATAGTTTAATAAACTGAAAAGGATATCTAATCCTGGTGATTCTTACAAGAATACTATAATAAACAGTTTTTTTAATACTTAAAGAAAACTGTAAATTTTGATGTAACGAAACTGGCTAATGATACTATAAAGTCCTTTTTTTCAGTGAGTACGTGCCTGTGTTCATTAAAAAAAGAAATGAAGGAGAGGCATAGTGCAACTTCAGGGCCGCTTGTAATCTAGCAATAACTCTATATTGATTTATTTATTACTAACGTTAATGATTTTTTCTTCGTACCTCTCTCAACTTGATTGAAATATAGTTGATTGTGTTGAGGTGTAGCCTGTTTGGGACTTTTCATCGAACTTGATTACTCATTGTTCTTTGTAGTAGGTAATCACGATTTTTATCTGAGTTTAGCGGTTGTTTCGGCAGACAAAAAGACCTAATGATACGTAATTGAATCAGATATTTTCTCTTATTCTTATTTATAATAATGAAAAGGAAGTTTCTAAGCTCGGGATGTAAGAATATAGGTGGCCAAAATGGATTCTAGAGTGGTAGCCTCCAATGAGAAGACGTAGACGACAATCCTATACGTAAAATATATTATATAAAATACATAGACTCCCCCCAAAGGATATTATTTTTGAAGGGTTTTGTGTCCCATTTCCCTAGTGTACTACTACTTGAAGGTATTTGAGCCTTTAATGAAATGTGCAGGACATTAACAAGGTAGATGCTCCGTTGTTCTCATGGCTTGATCTTCAGAATCTACAATTGTCGTCCTTTACCATGTCCATCTTTTAAGTTAGTATTTGACGGTGCAGTGACCTATCAGAAGACCGACCATCAATTTTATGTCGTTTCTGCTCATCACGAGAAGTTTTTCAGACTTCTTAGCTGATATGGTTATGAATCTTTGGAATAGTCTTAGGCCAAGAATGTTTCTCCAGTAAGATTGTAGGGCTCTGGTCCAAGGTATGGAGTCGTTGCTCCTATTTTTACAAGGAGGTTTGCTTCCTCATTTCCTGGTATACCCTGGTGGTCTAAAAGCCACATCAGAATTACTTTGTTTTTATTATCTAGTGCTTTTAAAGTTTGTTTACATTCCACACTAGTTTGGACGTGCACTTAATAGGTTTCAGGACCTTCAAGGCCGCTTGGCTATCTGAGAGAAGTATATGTGCTTTTTAGAGAGGTTTCTATCTAAACACTCCTGAGCATTTGTTTATTGCATCTATACCTGAAAAATGGCGAGTGCTGTTCCTAAAGGTACGAAGAGCTTGCATTTTAGTCCAGAAATGCCTAGTACAGGTTCTTGCGTTAGCTTTAATGATGATGATGATAGATAGATAGATAGCAGGTATAGGTCTAGAATTAAAGAAAGCTATGGCCGACAAGGAGCTTGAAATTAAAAGGGGAAATAACGGAGAAGACAAAAAAAATGTCATTATGTGTTAGAGAGACTACAATTTGAAAGACATGGTATAAATTGTAGTCTATCAGATCTGGATAATTAAGTATCATTTTATGTGCAATATCGTGGTTGTTCTAACGGCATTTCCAAGAAAATCTAGAAACTGGGATGGAAATAGTTTATATTCTCATTTTTTACTAAAATTTATTATGTAATGTTTTGTTTATATTCAGGAATTGTTGGCAACATATTTGTTTATTCGTTGCACCGCCACATTAATTTCAAAATAAACTGTTTGTCTTTAGAGCGGTGTTACAAATTGTGGGTCACTAAAACAATAATAATTTTATATTTATACGTACGCCTCACCTGTTTTGTATTTTCAAAGAACTGGTAGATTTACGTTCCTACATTAAGCATTTTATTACCATCAAAGAATGGATTGAAGGTGATATTCGATGGAATAGCAGTGAATTATGCATGTCACCCAAAAATATCGGTCAAGTTTTGGTGAAGATGTTCAAAAAGTGGGGATAAGTCTAAAGACACACAAAAAATATCTCGTGGTGTATTCCTTTGGAAAATTCCACGTACTTCTAAACGCTCGTAATATTTAACAAAAACATCGACAAACACAACTTTCTTCACTAAAATATAACCTCAAATTAGTGGTTTTCGGAATACCACCACCAATACTCGAATCAAGATTTCCACTTTTTGTTCTTTTTCGTATAAATAAAATGCGTAAAGTTTCTAATTGCCTATAGATTAACACTTCTGTCGCAATCTTTTACGCAACAATGATACAATAATCAATTACAGTAACTGCTTTTTTTTTCAAAGAACCGCTTGTTTTTTTCTACCTATTGTTTGGTTTTCAGAAATAACTACGTACCGTCGCGTCGATATTATCTTTGGTCGTATTGTTGTAAAATTGGCTATTGTCAATTATTTCTAATAATTGCAACCTATCTTTTATATTCCATAATGTACTATGATGTCAATTTAACAGATATTGTATATAAATCTAAATGCACGTTGTTTCTTCAAGGTTGGTTCTATAATTAACAACAGCTGCAGGGTGTTAACTACTCTCTTTCAGTTTTAAGCGATGATGATATGTAAAACTTGTGTAAATTTCTTTATACTATAGTTTTATTGTCATCCATTTTTGAATTTAAATCGCTTGATATCAAACATTTAGAGCAGCATCCTGTACAAACTAATATCTCTTCAGCATTTCACTTATCAGTCACACATAATCCAAAATGTCTACAAATACACGCTCACGCCCTAATGTCAGTGTGATGTTAAACCCCTAAAAATCCTCCTTACCACGAAAGTTCGATCGTAACAAAAGAATCCGTGCTCCAATGCACCAGGATAAGCGGTGATGTCACTAGCTAGAGACATCAAAGTATTTTTGGGGGTTAGAACGTATGTGAATCATCATTATAAGGGATGGGGAGTATTAGCTGATTACATATTGAAAAAAAAAGCACGTGCGTGGGTTGTCACAATGCATACGTATATTAACAATTGATCAGAATGAACAAGATTGTTAAAAAACAGGAAATTTTTGTTACATTACACCATAAAATATTTATTTCCAATTAATATAAAATTTAGCGCTTCCATGAAATTGAAAAATTATAATAATCTACTAATTTTTGCAAAAAAAAATAACTTCTTACTTAATAAATCATTAAAGAGTTAATCCTAAACCGCTTCTGAATTTTTCAAATTTAATTAATCTTTTATTCACTTCCGAAATGTGACGAACGATCTCGTTGACTCGATTTTCTTCTGGTTCTGCAACTACATCTCGTTTTTTGAGTGTATTTCTTTCACCATTTCCCCTTTTAGCAGATTTTGGCTTCTCTTCTGATGTCGCTTTCCTAATTTTTCCAGAATCTTTCTTCACCTTGTTGCCTTCCGGTGCCTCCTCCTACTTCGATCCATCAATTCAACGGTTATTTCTTTATCAATCAAAGAATCACTTCGCCTTTTTCCTCTTCGTCTACTACGTGTCCTCCTACTCATATTACGACGTCTGCGATTTCTTTAATCGGTAGTATCGAACTCGTAGTAAATTTGAAAAAGAGTGAGTGCCTTGTGTCTGATTTAAGTTCATAATCTTTCAGCCATGATGGCTGTTTAATTTTTATTTTTCCTGTTCTGACAAGCTCCATGATGTTACCAACATCTACCTCGTTTTCAACCTCAAAATTTCTATTTTATCTAGCTGAATCAGCTTCATTATCTAAATTTTGATTTTCTTTATTAAATCCTATCAGGTAGACTGTTATTTAATGTTTCTTTTTCTTCGAATTCTAGAGATATTACTGTTTCCTCTTTTTTTGCATAACAATCTCTCCACAAGGGTTTACTTACTTTTTCTTACTTTATTCCACCGTTTTTCAGTACCTTCCTAACTTGACCTTAATTTATATGAGATGACTTTTTATGCTGTCGGAAGCTCTGAGTTTTAAACAGCTTTCAATATAAGTTTCCTTGCCTGTTTGCCAATTCTTTACATTTGCCTGTTGTGGTGTCAACCAGTTGACACTCATTTTTGTTTGAGTACATTTCTAGATTTCTGTCCATTGCTTTGCTTAACGAAAACTACTTTACAGTCAACTCTGGTATGTACAGTACGAGGATGTATTGATATCTGGTTAGCCTAGACCAGTTCCATGCATAAACAAAATATTGCGTTACCATAGCAACGAACAATAACTTATTTGAAGTGTTAGTGTAAAGTTTGACGTCAAACAAGTAAACCAAAGAAAAAGATGTCCACCGAAATAGTGAAAATCGAAATATTGGAGTATCGAGCTATCATCAAGTATCTGTATTTAAAAAGGTTAAGAGGTAAGCAGATTTACGAAGATATGCTTAATACCCTTGGTTATCAATGTCCTTCGTATGCGACCGTGAAAAATTGGCTGCAAGCTTCAAAAGAGGTAAATTTTCCATTGACCGATCGGAAGGCCAGCTTCTGTGTCAGTGCCCGAAAATATCGATGCAGTTCATGACATGATTTTATCAGACCGTCGAATTGGGCTAAAACGGATATCTGAAGCACTGAATATTTCATACGAATGCGTTCATCATATAGTTCACGTTAATTTGGACATGAGAAACATTGCTGCAAAATGGATCTCCAAAAGTTTGAATGTTGACCAAAAGCGTGCAGGGACGCTTCTTCGAATTGTTACTATGTATGAGACTTGGGTACATTTCTACGATCCAGAAACAAAGCAACAATCAATGGAATGGCAACACTCTGGTTTTCCAGGACCTAAGAAGTTTCGTGACCAAAAATCTGGTGGAAAAGTTCTTGCTTCAGTTTTTTGGGATTGCCATGGAGTAATCAAGATTGATTTTTTAGATAAGGGTAGAACAATTACTATTCGACATTACTGAACCCACTACGGGAAAAAAATAAAGAAAAAAGACGTGGAAAGCTATCCAAAAGTATTTTGTTTATGCAGGACAACGCCCCTGCACACAAATCTCATGTTGCCATGCAAAAAATTCGTGGTTCGTTGTAATAAATGTATCCAATTAAGAGGAGATTATGTTGAGTAATAAAATATTGACATTGAAATTTTGTTTCGTTCTATCTAAATCCATTCTGATCCGCTCTTTTTTGTTCCATGCCAACATCTGCAAAGTACCTACAACACATGTGCTCTGAATTACCCCAATTCATCCACCATGCATTTTTTCAGGTTTTCTTCATCTATCATATCCATTAATTTTGTACAGTTTGATATGGATTCATCTATCAATGCTTGTTCAGCAATAGTACCAGTAGATATTTCTTCATTTTTTTGCTTTTTGAACCTACAACATTTTGCCTTATGGGTATTCTACAAAATGAAACAATTTTTCCTTACTTGTAGGCAGTCTGTTCTCTAATGAGGTCCTTCACACTCAAAGCATTTAATATCTTCATTTCTATTATAGTCACTTCTCGTGTTATTCTGACTAATACTACGAATTCTTTGAGTTGCTAACGCTATTTCTTCTCCACTATTCTTAGTTCGTTCTTCCTCGAGCATTAACCTCGACATCAGATCAGTTGACTCGCAAGCTGTCACGAAAAGCTCCATACTTTCTAGTAGAGACATCAACACTTTTGACATAACCATCTTGTCACTTATTTCTTCCCCCAAAGACCTCAATGAGCTTCTGATCTCTACAAACTTCCTTGAATTGTAAACTGAAAAATCTGCATCACAAAAAAAACAATAACATGCAACTGGTGTTCTCGTTAATAGTACATATATCAGAAGTAAGAAATACCCTTTAGATCTCAGCCCCTGGGCCCATAGCCTGTTAAGGATATGTTTCGTATATCTATTTGCAAACAGTAGTTTTTTCTTATAACATTTATTAATTTACAAAAATCTGTATAAAATGATAACTGTCTTTTTGAACTAGGTC
Organism: Diorhabda carinulata; assembly: GCF_026250575.1. Taxonomy (NCBI): domain Eukaryota; kingdom Metazoa; phylum Arthropoda; class Insecta; order Coleoptera; family Chrysomelidae; genus Diorhabda; species Diorhabda carinulata. The sequence continues at coordinate 9,943,403 of NC_079463.1, forward strand.
GCTACAACTTGACATTATTTTTTGTCTTAACACACCGAGGTAATTTGTTCGTTTGGCTACTCCTCACAAAATTTGCTTGAGATCTTGATTTTGACGTTGTTCGTTTTCTTTAATATTTTCCATACTTGAAACTAAACTTCTAACAGAGACGTAATGTTCATACTTGGGAGATTGACAATTACGAGAAACAATTTTACATGCTAAACTGTCTAAAAATGTAAAATGGATTTTTTGTCCCCACATTCTTATGACGCGAAATGTATCACATATTATACATAGAATTCTGCATTCATAGAATAGGAACTAGTTTCCCAGAACATTCTTAACCACTAAATGATTCCTTTAAAGAGATGGTAGAATCAAACTATATTTCTCTAGGACTCTATCACGATTATTTAGATATCTTGACTCACTTGAGTTTCATTATATAACATCTCTAGTAAATCTTTTGCGTAATCTGAAATTACTACTGAGTTTACTATTTATAATTTACAGCTTTCTCAACTTACTGTAGGTTTGCAGTCAGAATGGTATATTCATAAATTATTAGTCAATTAATTCAGAAAGTAATTATGTGTGTATTTCAATTAAATTATTGATTATTAAATCTATCTGAAACTATATTCTCTTAGTACATAGACACTTGTAACAATGGACGAAAAGAATGGATAGAGTTAACCATGCTGTCATGGTTAGTTGAGCATAACTTCGAAGTTGAATCGGAACTTCCTTTATCGCCATACATCATCCATTGTAGCGTCTAGATAATTTATAGAAAGAAATACTTGGATAGAAGATATTTAAACAGTTTTAAGAATTTAAAATGGTGCTTGTAAAGATGGGAACAAAAATTTTCATTTAAAACAATTTTCAAAGTAAGAAAACGACTGAGAATGGAATCCATGTAGTTCGTACATACTCAACTACGAATGTGTATAGAACTAGTTTTTACATACGCACATAATTTTTTTAGTATTTTCTATTCGTAATGCGAAAATATTATTCCAATTTTATTTACGAATTCCAATTTATAAGTCAGTTAACTGATGTTATGATCAAATTATTGGATATAGTGATAGCGATGTTTGAACTTGAACCACGAAAAAAGGTTAATAAACTCGAAACCCTGTTTTCAGTGACAAAAAAGGAATAAAATTACACATCCGTGATATCAACACACTAAAACTACACCTTCCATTGATGTAGAATGCGATATTTACATTAAGAGTACAGAGTCAACTCGGCTGGACATTCACATTTACATTTTGTTAAAATTTGCAATTGATTTTGCACGAAAAACCAGTTTAAAAACTCTTGTTTCAGCGGTTTATGTTGATATCATTTTATAACAAAAATAATAAAATATTCACAAAAGAAACTAGTATAAAACTTTCAAATATAATTCTTACATGAAAATAACTACTTTTATTCTCATTAGGTGGCGTTGCAGAACTAATTCAGTAACTGAAATCACCTCCTACTAATCTTATTAACTCATTATAAGTGATGATACACGTTTCGATAACCAAGTTATCGTCTTCAGGTAAACTGTTTCAAGATTGGCAATTGAACACAAATATTTATGATTGAATATGGCTTAATTGTTTTTTAAAATATTCTCCATTAAGATTAATACACCATAATATGCGTTTAAACTAATTGTCGAAATATTTTTTTCCATTTCGATTGAGGTACCTCCAAAGCATGTGACTTGAACACATCAGCGTTTCTTCAGATGTTAACCACGCTATTTGATCTGCGGAGATAAGAAGGAATCAATCCAGAACTGTACGGCGGGTATCCCATCAATTCTATGTTTTGACTGTTCAAAAACATTTTTGTTTGAACTGATGTGTGATAACTAGCATTTTTATGGTGGAGAATTATTCGTCTTCTGCGATTGGTTTCCCTGATTTGTTCAAACACTTTTGGCAAACATATGATGGTGTACCATTCAGAATTGACCATTCTACATTGCTCTAATGGAACGGCGACGACATGTCCAGTTATTCCGAATTAACTGGAAACCATTTGCATCGAAGTGTTTCGTGCAGGAACAACTTTTGTTGAATTTAGCTCGTCTTGAAAGACCCATACGGTCGAGTGTTGTTTTGTTCCAGGTTCATAAGATCCATGATTTGTCGAATGTCACGGTCTTATAGACGTCTTTTGAAGCACAGCGATTGAACTTTTACAGCATTTCTTTGAACCAAGAGACACAAGCTCCTTTGAGCTATTGTATGCCACAGTTTACGCTCAGCATCGATATTTTCTGGCACAAAAACCGATTTCGGACGACCTATATTCAATAGCAAAGTATAACCACGATTGAATTTTGAAAACCAGCGAAAAACGGTGGCTCAAGATGGTGTTTCATTACCAAAAGTCGTAGCGAGTTAATCTGCACAATGCAGTTGATTTAATCCACGTCCATTAAGAATGTCAGAGCTGATAGCAATGTCAGATATATTCACATCAATGTTGCCATATCTCATAATTTAAGTAGCAGCCTCCGTAATTTGGGTAAAATAATAGTAGCAAATTCTAGAATGAGGACAATCTGTGTATAGATTTAACAATTATTTAGAAATAACGATAATACTAAAGTTTTATTATACTAAAACAATAGATTCATTTATTTCTATGTCGTTAAGACGGAATTAGATTGTTTTTTGGGATAAGGTTAAAAATTATGTCTACTGACTTACGTGCTAGAAGAATAAAAATACTAAAAAGAAATTGAATAACTTCATTTAATTCATGTAAGTAAAATAATTATCACTATCTAATTTTATAGCAGCTTCCAAATTGTTCTCTTGAGTACACATATTTCCATTAAAGTAGCTGATGTCTTCAAGTTTAATAAAAGATGACGAATATGTTTAATGTAGTCAACAGATCTACTCAAAAAACACCTACGAAGTTTGTTCCTCAGACAAGGATAAAGTAAGCCAAGAACTGCAGGAGAAACAGAAGGAAAAAAAATGATATCAGTATGGAACAATAGATGGATACTTTTCTGTAAAATGGTACATCAGCTAAATGGTCGACGATAGAGAATTAATACTGGCCTCGTCCTTCGCTTTATATAGTTCATTTTCAGTTTTACTCCATATCAAAGCTCTCCCACACGAAACTACCCTTATTAAAAACATTCCATCCAAGGGCGTCACCAGCTTATGACTAAGGGGGGGGGGGGTAATGGAGCATTATTATGGAGGATAAAAAATACGAACGCCTGCTACAGTCGAGAGCATGAAGCGTTACACTTTGGAAGTCTTTGCCTCGATGACGATTGTGATAAGAACGGTTCTAATATCAATTTATAAAACTTCACAAGCCCTCGACAGCACAATAACTAAATCAAACTTTTAAACATAGTAATAATTATTTATTTTAACAAAAATAATATTTAATTAAAACATATCCTGCGGAGATTTTTTGCAAAGCTCTCAACCACTTTATCATTAAAGTTATTTATTATAGCTCTGTGTACAATCATCATGGCCAGACCATTAAAGCGATCTTCTGCAATAGTGCTTCTCAGTCATGTTTTTAGTCTTCTGAGGCTGCTAAAGGATCGCTCTACTGTACAAGTCGTGCAAGGTAAAGCGATCAAAATTTTTAATGCTTTTTCCGTTCAGGGAAAGAAGGAATTTTTTTCTTTTAGGACATCAACAACTGTTAGATCGTACCACAGATTTTTAGTTGTCATCTTTTGCATCTGCGCCGGGTCTTAGATGATACGAATGATGGCGAGTTTTCTTCAGCAAAACGTACTTCAAGGGAGGTGATAATTGAATCCAAGTATGTTATTATTAAAGCCCTCTTCCAATATTCTGAAGGACTTTCAGCTGGATGATCGTTTTTATGACGTTGATGTAATGTCCTCCTCTGGTCCGACTTTCTCTTCAACAACAGCAGTTTCCTTTATAATTTCGTCTGTCACTTTTTCCGGATTTTGACGGTGGTTTTTAATTAAAAGTAAATTTCTCTTAACGTGGCTTTGACCACGTCCAAAGTTACAGATTGGACACAAATTATACAAAGCTAACGCGATTGCTGGTGAACGGCTGTCGTAGAAAGAAATGCATGGCCCATTTAATGACCTTGCGTTTTTGCAAATCTGATATAGGCGTGATGAAAATGACGGCGATTTTAAAAACGGATGTCAAAATCTTAATCTTAATCTCAATCATCACAAAATGAGCCAAACCGAACGGACAACATGATTTTCCTGATTCGAAACGAATAGAGAAGATGAAGGAGTGAAATACACGATCTAAAGAGAACATTCGGTATTATAAATGAACTAGACTATACTTTTTTGTTCCAAAAACTATGAAAAATTTTTCTTTATTTTATTCTTTTACATTTTTAGGTCCACTTTGATTTTCAACAGTTCGTTTGTGACAATGATTAGTCAAACTACGTTAGAAAACCGAAACGCAGTTGTATTATTGCTCTTTATTCCAGGAGGTGTGATCCTTTTCATTATTCGATATTTATTCCACAATTACATATTCAAACCAATAGGAACATACCTAGGAATAAAAGAAAGAAAGAATAAACCACCACGAATATCCGAAAGCAAATGTTGGAACGATAAATCCCTCAATAAACTATCCAAATTGGACAAATTTTGTGAAAGTTGTTGGCTGTATTCTTTCTACTTATTCATATGGATTTTCGGATTGAAAGTTTTATGGTACAAACCGTGGTTCTGGAACATAAACGAATCATGGATAGATCACGATAATCAAGTGATAACTATTGATGTTTGGTGGTACGGAGGACTGTCATTAAGTTTTTACGTGTCGTTGTTGATATTTGACATATACTACGTTCGCAAAAAACATTTTATAGAAATGTTTATACATCACGTTTTGTGTTTTGTATTAATATCATCTAGTTGGATTTTCAATCTGTCTAGAATCGGTACGTTGCTTTTAGTAACACACGATATAAACGACGTATTTTTAGAAGGTGGGAAAATTTCTAGCTACTTAAAACTTGATTTACTCTCCGCCATTTACATGGGAATGTTTTGTGTCGTGTGGGTGATCACTAGATTGGGTATATTCCCATTTTGGATTATGAGGAATTGTTTAAAAGATCCTAGTGGAGTACTAACAGAGCATAAAATATATATACTATTCAACGGATGCTTATTAGTGTTGTTTGGACTTAATATCTTTTGGACTTTTCTTATAATGAAGTTCCTGTTGAAAACTTATCGTTTAAAGAAGGTTAATAAATATGAAATTATCAACGATGAAAATTCGAGTGGGATGGAAGATTTCAAACCAGAGTGAGCACATGTTGTTCTAGAAATATTAACGTGAACTAAATTTGGAAAGCGATATATTATGTAAATAAAAGATATAAACTACACAAAACTAATCCAAGTTAGTTATGATTTTTGTATTTTATAAATAATAATAATTTCTATGGAAATAAATATTTACAAAACTCTATTGTGGTTTCTTATTTTATTATGTGTACAAGGTTTTGAGATATGGCAGCGCTGATGTGCATATGTCAAATTTGACATTACCTTCATAAAATTCGACATTTACAGATACTTGAAACTTGACATCTTGGTCAAAAAATGAAATTGAATCGCCAATATTTTCGTGTCATGATTTTCTTCGACTTTCGACGTGGATTAAACCAACAGCAGTGTTCCGATTCGACTTTTGGTGATGAGCCACTGTGAATTCCACTCGCATACATTCGATATTGCATGAATATTTGGCTGTTAAAAAGATTTGTTCTAGTAGAATACTACAAAAAAAAAGATAATGGATCTATGCCTATGAACTTGAAACTAAACAACAATCGACTGTATGGATCTTTCAACACGAGCTAAACCCAGCAAAAGTTGTTTGCGCTCGAAGCACTTCGAAGCAAATGGTCGCCTGTTGAACGGGTCAATTCTGGTACATCTGGTACATCAACAAAATATCGAATTGGTGGGTCATCCGCCGTACAGTTATTATTTGGAATCCAATGATTTGTTCTTATTTCCGTAGATCACAAATAAATTGCGTGGTCAACATTTTTCTACACCAGAAGAAGTGGTTGATGCGTTCAAATCACATGTTTTGGTGGCACCTCAATCGGAATGGAAAAAATGCTTCGACTATTGCAAGAATGCATGCAAAAATATTGATCTTAATAGAGAATTGAAGTACTTCACGTTGACGCCTCTGGAAGCCATTGCTGAGACTCAACTATCCCTCAGATGTCGATACAATAAGTTTCCAGTACCATTTTCTCAACTTTCCTGAGGATATAGTCGTAGCAAAGGTTAATTGATTGCTTTATGCCTCTGAAATACTTCACTATAAATTAGACCTCTAAATATTTTTTCCCTTGTAAATGATTGATTTTCGTAAAATATGATCTACGATTGTGTACAAGCAAGGTCCCAGAAGTACCTGTCCTATCCTAGAAATGCGATAATAATAATGCTTGAAACATACCACCATATACGCTTAAAGACGCCACGGTGTTTAGTATTTGTGTGACAACCATTAATAGTTGAAAGTTTTCAGTAAATATGTAAACATGGAAAAAATTGGTCGAGGTTGAGGTGACGCCTCCAGAAAATCCACAAAGCGGTAGTGGATGATCGTCGAATTCCAAAAAGTGCGATACATCGCATATTAACTGAAAATTTGGACATGAGAAAGCTGTGCGAAGATGGGTGCCGCGTTTGCTCACAATGGAAGAAAAGCAGTGTCCTGAAAATGAATACATCGAGTGTTTGGCAATGTTGCACAGAAATTAAGTGGAATTTTTGCGCCGTTTCATAACCATGGATGAAACGCGGTTCCATCACTTCACACCCGAAGCAAAACAATGGACTGAAAAAGTTAAACAACTCCAAAGAATGCAGGCAAGGACATGACGTTGGTTTGTTAGTATCCGCGTGGGATAATTTTCATTAACTATCTTGAAAAAAGAAAAACTATCAACAGCAAGTATTATGTAAACTTATTGCAACGTTTGAGCGAAGAAATCTAGCAAAAACGGACGAATTTGGCATAGTAGGAAATGTTATTTCATCAATAAAATGCACCAGCTTACACATCCGTTATTGGAATGGCCAAAATTAATAAAATGAAGTTTGAATTACTACCTTATACACCCTATTGGCCAGATTTAGACTCTTCGGATTATTTTATGTTCCCAGATTTGGAAAAATGGAAAACAATGAAGAGGTGATGTCGGAAGTTAATGGCTATTTTGAGGAACTTGACAATTAAAAACTTATTAAAAAACGGTATCGAACTTATTGAACATCGCTGGGAAAAGTGTATGCAACTGAAACTGTTGAAAACGTTGAAAAATAAACATATTTTTTCCAAAATTTCTGTGATTTCTTTGTTGGGCCAGGTACTTCTGGAACCATCCTTGTATAGTAACTGAAAGAAATAAATGTAATATATCAGTGAATGTTAATATTATGTTACAAACTTTCTCTAGAGCTAAAAATAAAAATCTAGTTCTCCTATTTCGTATATAAACAATAAAAAATTATGTCATGTTTATAAAAAATGAATATTATGATATAATTGGTGATCATGACATTGGCCTAGAGACGTGGATAAGATTCCATATACTATAATGAACAGAAAATACTTAAATGGTGATTCGATTCAGAATTACTAATGCCAAGGTAAATAGAAGTAAATATTGAACTAGATTTAATATATTAGTTTTTAATATACGGTATAACTATTTGAAAACTTGCCACTTTCTATATGTGAGAAAAGCTTCAAAAATACTAGCACAGACGCGCCAGAAATATATGTACGAGTGGTATTAGGAAAATAAAGTCTCAAAATAATAGAAGTTTCTGGAGGATATAAAATAGGAAAAAGATATGCTATGCTGACGACGCAATCTTGATAACCGATAACGAGGATGACCTACAGCGTTTGCTATATCGGTTCCAAACAACGGCCGAAAACCTCAATATGCAGATATCTGTAGATAAAACAGTAAAAGAGCCTACAAGAAGTAAACTAGCTGTGAACGAGAGCCCCATTCACAAGTGTATGCAATGAACATACTTAGGAGTATAGATCACAAGGGCCAATAACTTACAAGAAGTACGAAACTCAAGAATCTGGCGGGACGAACATGATGAGGGCAGCTGATGAATACATTGAGAACTATTGAAGGAATGAGCTTAAGAGATCAAATAAGAACCGAAGCGACGATATTGGAAAGATCAAGTCGATAGAACGATGGGTTGAATGGACAAAGGATGGAAAACCATATTGTAATATTTTTCTTATTTATTTATATGATTTCTATTCGTGGAGTTAATTAATAAGCCCTGTCTTTTACTTCTTTATTGATTTAAATACTATACACTACACTTAACTAACATATAATAATTTATCACTATCACTTAACTACCCAAAATAATTTATTCAAATTCTTCGATTACTTTGCTATAACTATTTATTATATACTGAGATCAACTGTGCTAAATAAACTTATTTATATACCTCAAATAGAAATCTTCAAACTTCTAGAACATAAAGAAACAAATAAAATAGACCTTTCTAGAAATTTTCCAAAAGAAACAATGTAAATAAACTTGAAAAATATATACGCCTTCATCGTTTTTAAAATTGCATTGTAGCTGGACAGGATCGGCGTAGGGACCGCGAACTTGTTCATAACAATATCCCGGCCGACCTCCCAAGAGATGGCATGAAAACTGGACATCTATTTCTCAAGAGGCTGAATAGTAGAAGAAAAAAGATTAAATTTTAAGAAAAGAGAAAGAAGAAGAGTCTCACAATCGATTAATCTCGTACTTGAAGTTAACCAGAGACTGAATATCCCGCCAAAAGCAAAATAATGTCAAATATATGAAGGATGCATGCATGCGTTTCGCTAATTTTACGTAGTGATAATCTAGCTGACTAAATTCATTTTGAGTTTATTATACTTCAATTGTTAGACTTATCGAACATCAGTTTTTCCACACAAATATGGTGAAAACCAACACAATAAAGATACAAAACAGAATATAGTGACATTTTTTATTTTTTAATAAAATATGTTTGTAGAATAAATTGAACTATTCAAATCTTGTGTAACAGTTTTTTTTTCAAACTTTAAATTACTTAGAATATTCCAAAAAAATATGCTGAAAAATGAATTATGAAACATTTTTGATTCCCAATATTTTTAATCTGGTATATATTTGTAAAGAACGTGTAGAATATCGTCCTCGACGAAGAACTACGTCGTGGTGTGTTGGTACAAAAAGGGAATACCGTGAGATTGCTTGGTAGGCAATCAGAGGACCTCTAAACCCCATAAACACTGTCTATTACATATTATAATGACTTTTTAAAGTACGTACAGAACTCTATCTCTACTAAGGAATAATAAATTCGAATAAATGGTGGCTGTTTCTTTCTCTAAAGTAATCCATGCGTTAATACACGCATCAAAGAATTTTATTTTATACAGTAATTTATTATTTCCTTCGATAAAAGCAGGTGTACGTTGGTTAACATTACCACTAACTAAATTAGCCACCTGGCTTTGCTGATTAATCACCCGTAGACTTTCTTGATGCATGCGAGGAAGCAAGCGCCTTATTCACTGAATAATTTATACCTCAAAGTACAGTTTAAGTAATGCGGGTTTTGTAATATAAGTTTAATTACGAAATACAGGATTATGGTTAAAAAAAAATAGATTATAATTATAGGTATGATGATAATGATGTCCATATTATGATTATACTGCGTTTATCCCAAATTATTAGCTAAAGATGTACTTTTGGTTTACTTTACGATATAGTTAAGGCTTGTTTCTAGCTTAGTAGTTACAAACTTTTTTTTTAATTCTACAATGTACTGTAACGTTTTTCGCATTTATTTACACTGTTTCTGTTCGTGGGGTGAATTAATAAATACTGCTTTCTATGTTATTAATTTATTTACACACTACACACTACATTTAACTTATAATAATTTACTTATAAATATCACTTAACAAATTTTTGCGATTACTTTTACTAATTCGTTCTTTTCACTACGACTATTTATTTAAAACTAACTCACTACATTGAGACAAATCATTTACATACCTAAATAAAATTCTACAAAAATCTAGAACAAAAAGAAATAAATAGATTTTCCTAGAAAGAAAATAACTAAAAAAATTATATACAAATAAATATCAAACGAATTCCGCCATTTATAAAAAAGACGCCGCCCGAAAAAAAGCACCGCGCGAATTCGCCGCATTTTTAAAATTCCACAGTAGCTGGACAGGGCCGGCCTAGACAACCAATTTGCGAACTTGTTCGTAACAGTACATTGTATCCTTCGACATGTAATTTGTTTATATGCTTACCGAGTGGACGTGCTGAAAGCTACTATTGCAAAGGTTGGGAAATTTTTGGAAATATTTTTCCGAAATTTTAAAATGAAGCTAATCGAATCACTGTTTAATTGAACAGAGTGAGTGCAGTTGGCACATAACAATTTTATACAAATTCTGATTTGCGTTACAAACAGCTTTTGCTCGATAGTTTCTTCGTATTTCTATTTCTAAACAGTTTTTATTCGTCTAATATCTTCATCTTAAAAATTTTTCCCTTTGTTGTTATCAGCTTTTATATTTTATTAAAATTTCTAAGGATGATATGCAAATTTTTTTGTATTCGTATTCCAATCTCACGAAAAATTTTATTTTCCAAAATACAGTCGTCCAAAAATAACCGAACGACTGGGCGCAAACTAATTTGGGTTACACATGTCTCAAGATTTTAATTTTAGTAACGTTCACTTAACGCACTTATTGTTTACAGAACCGGCATGTGAAATTCTAAAATCTCCCTCTATTTATTTGAAAAAAGCAGTACAATGGAATATAACGAGACTGAGCCAACAAAAAGGATAACAAAGTAGATAAATCTGAGAAATAACAAAAAGAATGAAGAGAAAACTTTGAAGGATATGTAACAAGTATAGTGTGTCCCAATAAGAGGCAAGGCAAGAATAATAAGGAAATAAAAAATATGTTTTCCAAGAATTTAATGAGGACGAAGTTGATAAATTAAAAAAAAACCGTTCAAGAATTTATTTTGAATAATTGATAATATGCATTGAATTGCACATGAATGATGAACTTTATCTATATCCCCATGTATAACGTGTACTTCATAATTAAGTGCACTAAGAAGGCCGTATGTTATTGCTTCTAATTTTTTTCAGTTAATTCGACATAAACACAGGATAATGAAGCGAACATATGTTCTTAACACTTTCATTTATTGCATTCTTCCGTTTATACAGATGTATTATGACAGATGTACACGAAAGTTAATTTCATTTGTTTTTGTTTTGGGAATTTTATTTATTGCCAGAGCTGTGTTGGAATATGCGTTTTTCCCTTAAAATTTGGGTACATACAAATAAGAATTTAAGAGATGAGAAAATTCAGAAGAAAAATAAAATTATTCTTTTAAAAAAGTAGATAATAATTATAAAAATAATGTACAAAAAGTTGAAAATCAATGGGTGGGTCCATTGTACCACTTTTTTTTTATCAAAATAAGGCGTTAATCAAAAAAAGCAAGCATGGGTTGTAGCTTAAATTACTTTAATGTAATATTTCAAACAAAACAAAACAAAATCAAAGGTTATTCTAAAAAAATGATAATTCAGATAACTGTGTCATGGTAATTTTAACTATTTTTTGTAAAAAGAGATTTGTGAAAAGCGATTTGGATTTGGAATATGGAAATAATGAAAATTGGAAAAGTCATGTCTTGTTTAAACTTGATTTAGAAAAGTGATTTTTGTTCGGGTCGGTCGGGTTTGGGAAAACCATTTTATCACAAAATTAATTCGGGAAAAGCCAATTACTGTAAAAATTGGAATTAGGAGAGTTATTTTTGTAAAAATTGAATTTGGAAAATATTTATGATTCAATATAAAATTCGAAAAAACCAATCTAATTATTTTTATGTTGTTTTGTGGCAAAAGAAAAATAGAAAAATTATTCTTTGTCCAAATTACTTTTAATAAAACAATTTTTATTCAAATTATATTAAACAAAGCCATTTTCTAACTAAGGAAAGCTATTTTTATTCAAAAATCGAACAAAATTTAATCTGGAAAATTTTAGGAAACGTTTTTTGTTGGATTATATTAGGGAAAGCTATTTATGTCCAACTTACATTTGGAAAAGCCATTTTAACACAATATTAATTTCGGAACAGTCAATACGGTGAAAATTGTTTTTTGTTCAATAAAACCAATCTGATTATATATAAATCGTTTTTTGGCCAAAATAAAAATAGAAAAGTTGATTTTTGTCCATCTTACATTTGATAAAGCAATTTTCTTACAAATTACATTTAGCGATGTTTTTTTGTCACTAACTTGAATCTTAAAAATTTTAAAAAACGTTTTTTGTTGTATTATATTTGGGAAAGGTATTTATGTCCAGCTTACATTTTAGAAAAGCCATTTTATCACAAAGTTAATTTCGGACTAACCAATTACTGTAAAACTTGGAATTACTAGAGTTATTTTTGTGAAAATTCAATTAGGAAAATCGTTTTTTTTTTAAATAAAATTAGGAAAACGAATCTTATTATAAGCCGCTTTTTGACCGAAATAAAATTAGAACAGTTTTTTTGTCCAAATAACATTTGGCCAAGCAATTTTCATCCAAATTACATTTGGCAAAGCTATTTTCTGACTAATTCGAAACCGGAAAAACTAATTACTGTTAGAATCACATTCATAAAAGCTATTTTTGTCCAAATGAAATTTATAAAAATGGTAATTTGTCTAAATGAAGTAAGAAAAACTCATTCTTTGACAAATTGAGTTAGGATAATCAATTTTTGTCCGAATTAAATTTATAATTCTTCTTCAATTGCAGTTCGGAGGTTGGTAAGGGCATGTGGTCATTTTGCAGTCCTTGAAAAGGCACCACGGGAAAAAATCCCAGGTTGTCAGGTGACATGATCGTGCGGGCCATTCAACGAATCCTCGTCTGGTAATCATAATTTCGTAATCGCTCGTAGGCAGATACGAAGTAACAAAAAAAAACTCTTTCTTGAACTTTCGTGAACTTATATCGGTTATTCATTTTGAAAACGCGTCTACTAGACGAGCACATGTTTTCTTCACACAGACACAAACTGACTGAAGCACGAACATGTTTCGTTTTAATCTTTTTCGATAGCGCTGCAAATGCACGATGAATGCAAAGTTTCGTACTGAATATTAACAAATTATTATGTAAATAACAATCTCAATTGGTTTGTTATGAAAAAAAATGCTGAACATTACAGAAATTGTAGAGCGGATTTCTTGTTAAGTATACCAGTTTTATTACATGATATTTCGTGTAACACGACGATACGATTTACACATAAATTGATACTGGTTGTATTTTGTTTACAATAGAAATGATATTTTCTCCAATAAATATGAGTATAGTAGAGATGTGGTGCCCGTTTGGATAACCAAGTAATCGTCTATTTAATGCATTAAAAAGTAATTTTACAGAAAAAGGTTCAGAGTTAGAGACCGTGGGAAATCCTTGGAACCTCATTTATCTATAGATGATTATTTCTAATAAATCTATTTTACTTCTTATTGTGGCACAAAGTAATTACTGTGGTTTTAAAGAATAATCATCTAATAACAACTATATGGTAATAAACTCATGAAGTCGATGCAATCTACCTTCGGTTCTTACTCGTTATAATACTAATGCAACGAAACAAAAAAATGGGGAAGTTAGATTAGATTCATATCAATTTTCGTATGAAGACTAGATACATCCAAAACCACTGAAGGCGTAGCCGCAACGTACAAAACAGCACACTTAACTTAAACTACCTGAAATAAGCAGCGTCTGTACCGGAGAAGTATTTTGAAGGCACTCATTACCATAAAAAAAAAGTAGTGAAAGATCCCTCATAATAACAGAATCTCTCAACTCAATCCATATAATTAGTCAACTTTATCCCACACGCCCAATAGCACTCCAAATTAAAATCGAATTATCACAGTCACAACAAAGAAATAATTGCGTGAGTAAATGAAACGAAAAGCAGACGACAATGCTCGACAATCAGTGATTAGTGAAACCGCGAGTGAAGTGCAAACGTTTACAACGTTATACAATTACTAATTAAATCAATAGTGCAAAAATTTTGGCGAAACGAGCGGCAAACATCGAAATGGAAACTACACGATGTGAAACCCTGGTCAAAGTCACCAGGTTACGAATAGGCCAAACTAAACTTACCCATAGTTATTTAATTACCAAAAGTGAACCCTCACAATTTGAACTATGCAAGATACAACTAATAACTGATTGCCCAAAATTCCAACAATCAAGACAAGATAATAACCTTAATTAAACTATAGAACAAACACTTGGCCAAAATTGTAATACACAAAATCTTTTTAAATACAGTCTCTCACTCGAAACTCAAGGAACAAGCAATCTAGTTCGAGTTAAAAGAATTTCGAGTAAGGGAGATAAAGAGGTGAAATAAATTTACTTCGAGTTACAGAGGTTAACATTTTTTAACGAATTTTATTCTTGCCGATCAAAACATTTTACACAATTTATTATTAATTGATATTTCTTTGAGATATTGAAGAGCTATGATATTATCGATGCCATGTAGAGATGAAAAAAATATTATCACCAATTTCTTCTGATCTCTCTATCAAGGGCACGTTTCGTATCATGACTTGACACAGAGTTTAGTGGGTAATTCGTCTCGTCATCAGAATCTTCATTTCGTACACTTGTAATAATGTCAGAATTAGTATAGAGTCGGTACGCAGAAATACCATCATTGTAATTAACAAACTCATAGAAAGTCACAGGTTGTTGAATATTGAACTGCGCAGTAACTGGTGACAATCGCTACTGGATGTTCGAATTACAATCAGTTCCAGATTCTAATTCTAAAGAGGTGACATCTGCAAAACCTGCTTTTTGAAGCAGTTGGCGATAGTATTTTGACTAATATTCTTCCATGATTTATCTATGAACTTAGCTGCTTGTAGAAGTGTAATAATTGACTTTTCTTTTTATTCGATGTCATAAATAATTTTTTTTACAACATCCTTTCGGTAAAAGCACTTGAAATTTCTTGATCAAGGGATTGCAGTCTTGAAGTTGTATTTGGTGGTACAGCGGCAATGTAGTGTAAGCACTGCAGTTATTAATAAATAGTAAAATTTTTCGCTTTTGTTGCTTCATTTGTTTTTTGAGAGACAATAACCATTCATTGAACAATTCGATCGTCATATATGCTTTGTTATTGGGTCTATATTCAACTGATAAAGATTTCACTTCTCGGAAGCAACGTGGTTTTGCTGATTTGCCAATCAGAAAAGGCTTTAATTTTTCAGTACCACTTGCATTGACGGCTAATAGCACTGTAACTCTTTCCTTGCTGTGTTTTCCACCAAAACATGAGTCAGTCTTAAAAGATAATTTGGTGTCAGGTTGATACTTGTCAAATAAACCTAAAATTACATAAAAAGAGCACGTGAATCTGAATACTTATTATTACTTATAGCTCATCGGCATTGAAAATGTCATCAAAGTCATATTCTCTTACTATGGTTTGCAGTTTTAGCTTCCAATCGTCACATGTGTCATTGTTTACATCGGCACCGCAAACTTTACGAAAAACAATGCCGTGCCTCTGCTTAAACTTCTGCAGCCAGCCGTTACTAGCTCTAAAACTGTCACAGCCCAAATCTTTTGCATATTTTTCAGCTTTCTCGCGCAAGATTGGTCCTTAAATTCTGGCATTTTCGCCGACATGCTTAGACCATTTCAAAGTAGTTTCTTCAACACTTGGCTGTTCAGCCTCTCTCTTTCTTTTACGACTACAGTCACCTTCGTAAAAATCGAGATAAAATTTCGTCTTTATTTTTCAAAATCATTGACAATGTGCTACTAGAAATGCCAAAGTCTTTTGCTATGACTTGCTTATTCTTTTCACTTCGATCCACAGCTTCAATAACCTTTACTTTATCAGGAATGCTCAGTCATTTTAGTTTTCTCTTAGCACCTGCCATGACGGTAGTCGAAATGTAAATACCGACGCCAACTCATATATTTATCCTTTACATTGTCGCATTTCGAGTTGCAGAGGCTTGTGATCGTCGCTCGAGTTAAAGAGGCTATTAGGGCTAAATATTGGAAAATAAAGAACTTTGTCGGTCGATCAGACTTTGAGTTACAGAGGTTGTGATTTTACATTGAATTTTTTCGAGTTAGATAGGATTTCGTACGGGACAAACATTTTTTTCGAGTTGGAGAGGTTTTCGAGTTAAGGTGGTTCGAGTTAGAGAGGTTCCACTGTATTTAAACACAAATTCCTTTCGCTAATTAACTCAGTGATAGATTCGACCTGTTTGCAAAATAAAAAAAACATTTTTTCTTGGATTTTCTGACTGTTTTTCATAAAATCTTGTTCACTATCACGTGGTTGAATGTCAAAACAAGTTGTACTTTTCTATTTTTATGTGTTCGTTCTACTCTGAACTGGTTTTAAATAGGTTCACCTACTACATTAATTCCAGATATTTATTCTATCAAATCTTCTTATTACCTTTCAGATATGCCTTAATTATACTCATCGAGTCCATTCATAATATACATTCGAGAAATTTAACTAGGTCAGACAACGTCTAATTAGCGTAGGCTTGCTAAGAGAGACATACAGGATGGTCGCTTTATTTATTAGTATAGTCAAGATACACAAATTGATTCTTGTGTTTCACTCTACAAATTAACAGCTTGAAAATTACTTTAGACATCTTGAAATCTGTAGAGATATTTCCTCATAATTTTGATGTAATACTCTTTACAAAGATTGTACTTTTAATTTATTTCTTATTGCGTCTCTTCCATTTTCCCTATTTCATTTTGTAAAAACGAAGTTTGTTGTCATATACACTGAAGAATTATGCAAACGTGAGCTATTTGAGCATTAAGTGCCGCATTATAATGAATATTTCCCAAGCATTATTAATACGATTAATGGACCTTTTGCGTTGATTCATACCTGTATATGAAACTTACACTCCTTAAATGAGAAAGCAGTGAATTTCAAACTGCTCTGATAAAGGTAAAGATGGTTTCATCGCCCTATAAAGTAATATCTGCCGTTTTCACAATAGACAACCTTCGTATATGTCTGACCTTATGATTTATTGTTATCCTTCAGTCAAAGTATCTTATATTGTACCAAATACAATACATCTTGTATAAAATTTAAAGGTATGAAAGTCATCTTGTGGGCGAACCACCAACACTGAGTTTACCGACACAATCATTTTATTAGGTTTATCAAATTTTATCTTCATTTTATTCATACACTGTAAATAACCGACAAGTTCTTGTAGATTGTGCATTAACTTATCAAGTTCGTGAGATTTGACAGTCCCACGCGATAAAAATAAATAAAAAAACCGGTCCAGACACTTTTTACTTAGTTGGAAGATATGTTGCCTTTAAAGTTTTAAAAATAATTGGATACAATATACTTCTAAACATAAACTTTTATTAAACGGTTATTGGTTGAAGAACTGTCAAATTCACTGCAACGGTTGTTATCTTTTACTTTTTTAGGCATAAATTGACATGATTTTCCCGTTTACCATCTAAAACTACACTCATATGAAGTAAAAATTAATTCAATCATTAATAATACTGTAACAGTTTTTGTTGTTGTTATCACAAATAACTTGTAAACAAACATGGTAAGTTTTCGATGCGGTTGTACCCGCATAAACATGTTTAAATGGATTACATGACAATCGAGATGAGATAGATTATCATCCGCTTGAAAACAAAGAAATAACAAGATATCCAGCAGCCCACACAAGCACGACCCTTCAAACCGGAAGTTGTTAGCAAATGCAAATGAGATACACGTGAATCATGGTAGACAGTAAACGATTTGTATCTGGATTCAGATCACATATTTGAAACATTCGTATATAGTTACAGTTACAGTAAAAATGATAAATCGATGATTATATAAAATCACCACTGAATTTGGTAAATATGATAAATTAAATTATATTAGTTTACCTGGTAGATTTCGTACTGCCTCAATCGATACATAAAAGAACTTTTGTATAAAATAAACTTGAAACAAACTTTGTTATTAAAACAATTAAAAAAGATGCTCGGTATGAATGAAGTTGTATTATTATTTTCGATTAATTACACGTGATTTTGCTTGCTTAAAAAACAGAGTTTTCTTGAAATACTAGCTACACTATACACTCCACCATTGTTAACATTCAAGCGTCAGTCGGCATTGTGCTACAGCCACGTAAACATGTCCGCCATTATTAATGCTCCTGCGAAGTGTGATTCGTTTTCTAGAGGCTGAAGGCCATAGTTCTGCAGAAATTCATCGGAGAATGAGTCGCGTGTATGGGGAGAACTTCATGAGTGAAGTTTAAAGATGGCCGTAATGATGTGCAAGATGAAGGAGGCTAAGGACGCAAACCTCTCGTTCGGATGAGCTGTTTCAACGAGTTGACAGAATCGTTAAAGAAAACCGCAGATTCACCATTAGGTATTGAAAAGCTTGTCCACAGATATGACAAATGTCTCAATCTCTTTGGTGAATGTGTGATTGTTTTATATGAACTTGTCTTTTATTTATAGTCTATCGGAGGTTGAAAAAAAACGGCCCTCGTAAATAGATTTATCAAATTTACCGGTTAGTTTATAAAATCCCCAACTTGTTATCGGGAAGGCAGATAAATTTCATGTATAATTGTCATATTCCTATGTTGCTTTTGCTAACTAAATTTCTTATATTATAAAATTATGTCACTTTGAAGTATTTAAGGAAAGTCGAAATCCGCTTAACCATTCATCAACAGAAAATCTATTTGTAGCTTTTCCGCATTTTCTTGGTGACTATAAGATAGGATGAAATATTTGAGGTTAAACCAGGTGCACGTACTAAAATATTACGTTTTACGAGATGATTTTGGCACACTCATCAAATTTACAGAAAATTTATGGACGGTAGATAACAAAATAACAATATAAAAATACTACTAAGTAGAAAATGTACAAAATTGATTGAATTATAATATTGGAAAATAAATAAATGTAATAAGATGATTATCAATTGAAATCGGATCTATTTATCTAAATATTGGTTAAGAAAGTGAAAATATTTGCACATTGATAACAATATGTAGTACCACAATTTGTACTATAACCTCCGGTTTCTAAATCCAGCAAAAAAATATAAAATCATTTGTTTCCTTCAATTTTAATGATTATTTCCAATAGCGCTACCAATACACAAACCACTGTTTAATCAGTAACCAGTTGATTCAAATTCAGTTTACGAAATAGTAATTTCAATACTGAATTTTTGACTTTAAGTCACTAGACTTTTCACTTAATTAGATTTGACCTTTACGAGCGTTGCTACTTCAGTTTTCAGATATGGCAACACTGATGTTAATGATATTGCCATCAAAAAGTTTTAATGGTGAATGTAGTCAGAAAGTGTTGTCATGCGAGTACTATTTGAGTTGTTTCCCGAACTCAATAATCGTAGTCACACTTCGCTACAGTATGAATTTCATGAATGTAGTCCAAAATCGGCTGTTGTGCCAACATCGATGCTATATGTAAACTAATATTGCAAGATTATTATGTACCACACCGTGAGATTGAGGCATACTTGGGAATTAGTTCCACTCTCTTACAATCAATATTGCATGAACATTTGAGTGTCAAAAAGATATGTTCGCGCACGAAGCATTTCAAAGCAAAAGGTCGCCTGTTTTTCCTGAATAACTGGATATATCGCAACCGTTCCATTAGAACAACGTAGAGCGGTCAATTCTGAATGGTACTCCAGCATTTGTTTGTTAGAAGGGTTCGAAAAATCAGGGAAACCAATCGCAGAAGATGAATGATTCCCCACCGCAACAATGAAGGCTCTCCCTCATCAGTTCAAATAAAAATTCGGATTGATGGGTCATCCGCCGTATTATCGCAGATATCGAAGAAGCGTGAATGCGTTCAAATCACATGTTTTGGAGGTACCTCAAATGAAATGGAAAAAACTAGCTGTATTGTCGATAATAATAAAACTTGTTCTCCACAGTGATGATATCAAAGATTTTCTGCGTGTGAGTCTCCCTATACTGATCAACTTTAGGGAAGAAATACGCAATGCCATATAATGAAATATATGCAAATTCAATACTTTTATGTAAAACTGTTGGAGTTACTATTGGAATATTACAAAATATCTAAATGACACGTTCGAAATATCGGATTACCCTGTATTCTTCCACACCGTTGAAGAATGTTTAACTTCACCTTATACGTTCACGTCTTCAAGTTCATATTTACCAATTATTCTTGCAAGACACCATAATGTTTCCTTTTTTAGTAAAATATTGAATGACAAGAGCATAATGTTAGAATAAATGAAGGGTTACTAGAGGTCGAGATGCTTCTGTAATACAAGGTGTTTGACAAAGCTACGAAAGAATTATAAAAAATGTTTCATACATTGTAGAACAACAGCAATCAATACGTTCAGAAGTTAGTAAAAACGTTAACTATGTAGATTTACTGTATTTAAAACTGAGAATCAAATTATATCGAAAAGAAGATTTAGTTCTTGTTATGTATAATATTTAATTATTAGATTCATACAATCTACTAGTGCTGAACGGGTTAATCTACCTCAGAGGCAGAGACAGAACCATTATTGTCCTTAATAATAATTAATTCAACTGGTAAATTACAACTATCGTCGACATCTACTACAAAAATGGATCCAAGCTGAAGCAAGAATATATCTAAACAAGCACCAAGGGAGTAAAAAACGAGGTT
Source organism: Diorhabda carinulata (assembly GCF_026250575.1). NCBI lineage: Eukaryota > Metazoa > Arthropoda > Insecta > Coleoptera > Chrysomelidae > Diorhabda > Diorhabda carinulata. Next base: position 9,964,352 of record NC_079463.1, read on the forward strand.
TGCTACTTTAGTTTTGAGATATACAAATACAAACAAGAGGGAACAAGGAAGACGGTTTGAAGAAGAGAAGACAGTGAATGAACCATCTCGGTAGAGAAAACACCATCGAAAAAAATAGAAGTACGAGTATAGGAAATAATGAATAATACGTAGAATGGCAAAAGTGCTGGTGGAAATGTGATTCCAATAGAAGTTATCAAGTATGATGGCGAGCCCTTAAGGGTGCGAATATGCCGAGAGCCGATGCCAAACCAATGAGATAAGGTAATTATTTACCTAGTACATAAGAAGGGGGATGTGACAGACTTCGTGAATTATAGGGGTATCACTCTGTTGGATGTCGTATACAAAGTCCTAGCCAGAATTATAAGAAATGGATTAGGCAAATACTTGGCCGAACAAGTGGGCGAGTATCAAAGAAAGTCAACTAGTGGTCAAATTTTCTTATCGAAGGCAATCCAGAACAATAGCTATGAAGGATTGAACCTGAAGATCCTCTTTGTGGATCTCAAGCAAGCGTATGATTCAGTAAATAGAAAACATTTGTTCCAGGCGCTAGCAGCACTCGGAATACCTAAAAAACAAGGTTTAAAGTAAGGAGACCCACTACCAACAACACTGTTTAACCTTGAATTAGAAATGATCCAGAGAAATAGTGGCATTCAAACTTTGGGGATGATTTACAATAACAAAACACAAATCGTTGCCAATGCAAATGATTTGGTACTTATAAGTAGAAGGAAAAAGGATGTTAAAAAATTTTCCTACTCTTTGAAAATAAGAGAAAAGAATAAAGCCAAAGGGATCTGAATAGCTGCAACCAATTGAAAGTGACGACAGATCAAAACAAGGAGTATAGATTAGATAAAGTTCAGCAATTCGAATACCTGAGAGTAACAGTGACAAACGAAGGAAGTAAAACCAGGGAAATCAACAAAGACTGGCGAGAGGGAGCCCTAGGAAGACTATTAAGTTCAAAAGATATTTCAAGAGCCTACAAGATGCGCATTTACAAGACAGTTACACAACCAACGATGCTGTATGGCAGTGAGTGCTGGATCATGAACAAAAAAGAAGAAAACAAATTAAACATATGGGAGAAAAAGGTACTAAGGAGGATTTTCAGAGGAGTGCGAGAACAAAACGAGTGCAGAAGAGGAACGAACACAGATATCAAAGTACTGTATGGTCAAGATAAGATGGGATATGTGGTCTGAGCAAAAAGACTTCGTTAGATGGGACATAAAGCCAGAATGGACGAAGACAGTTGGGTGAAAAGATCCTTTTTAAGTAGAGAAGGAGCGAAAAGTAAAGGGGGCGTCCACAGAAAAAACGGATAGAAGCATGTAGAGGAGATTTAGAAAAAATAGAAATAGAGAACTGGCGTGAAGCAGTGGAGCGACTTCAAGCCGTGGGTATATAAGGCCTGTTGAGCTGTTTATATATATAAATAAAAACAAATATTTATAATTGGATATGGCTTCATCATTTTTCAAAATATTCTCCGTTAAGATCTATACAAGCGATTGTACCAATTATTGAGTTACCACCAAAAGGGTTTTTAACGCATCTATCACTCCTTCAGTTGTAGAAAAACGTTCACCTTGTAATTTATTTGATTATTGACGGGAATGAGAAATCATTAGGAGCCAAAAAAGAACTGTAGGGCAGATGACCCTTCTATTCAATGTTTTAACTGTTCAAAAACGTTATTGTTTGAACTGATGTATGATAGTTCCTATTTTCGTAGTGACGAATGATTCGTCTTCTGCGATTGGTTTCCTTGATTTAATCAAACACTTCTGGCAAGCAGATGATGGTGTACTTACATTTGCCTCGAAACGCTTCATGTTCGTACAACTTTTGTTGGATTTGGCTCGTATTGAAAAACCCATACAGTCGATTGTTGTTTAGTTTCGGGTTCATATATAGATCCATGATTTGTTGCATATCACGAATCTACCGAAACAGATCTGATTCTGAATGAAATGTACATAAAAGACTCAGGGGTAATAAAAATAACGTCGAATTGGGCAAGCTGGAACTTACGAAACCGCTGATAGGACTCAAACTAGCAATGGAATTCCTTAAATAGGGAAAACAAGGAGAAAAATCCTTTGAATTTAGACTCGCTTTAAGCCAAAGACACTTAGAGGTTTCCACGATTAAAAACAACGGGTTTCCAAAATGAAAAATAACAGCAAGATATTCTAAAGCCTTGGATTTGATTTAAATTTTCAAGCTTCACTTCACTTTTATCGTATTCTCTTGATATATATGTGTTTTTATGTGCAGATCTTCTCGATATATTTATATGTTTTTCATCTTATATGTTATGGAAATTTCAATTCAAGAAAAGAGACTCTTATTGCATAAAGCCTTTTCCGCGTGCATGGTAAGATTTTTCAAGCGTAGGTGGATGATTAACAACGATTGCAGTCCAAATTTTTTGCCGTCTCGTAGTGTTTAAAGTGGAGGCGTCACGCTGTCTGCATCTACATGTAACGTTTCTCTTTCTAACTGCTTGTATAAATGTATGTCAAACGTTTCTCTCTCATTTTGATCTCACTCTATGAATGTGTCGACAACAAGAGGTTCACCGACCTGCGTGCACTTGGTCGTGTGGCTTCATAGTCGAGAGAACCGCTACGATAAAATGATGCATATATATATATATATATATATATATACACTAACCGCAAGAACATATCATAAAAAAATATTACATCTACTGCCGTGTTTGTTTATGTATGATGTATGACAAGATAAGGTCAACAGTATTTAAATATGAAGATATCAAAGGAGCTAGGACGAAAATAATGCTTAATTTTGGATATAATTTTTTCCCACAGGTAATTGTTTTAAGACGATAACCACGGTAGGGAGTACTTATTACAGTATTGATCAGAAAAGTTTAAGTAAAACAAAATATTTCATGAAAATGCGACGTTTTACATCACAAATAAAATTCAATAGAAAAAAATACTTTATGACTATTATTTCTCGAGATACTCCGTCCCTGACAATCCTCTACCGTGGGACTTGAAAGCACAAATGCGTAGGTACGTTCTTTTATAAGTTTTCTTACGGTAAACGTCTTGCGTTTTACGTTAGACTTATGTAACAAATATCCATATCGTCGACCCACATACGATTTCAAAGAGATACTAGACCGACAATAAATGTCGAATCGAGGTAAGAGAAATTTATAATATTCATAATGAGTATGCTAACGATCTGTTTGATTGAGCGAATTGTAAAAAAAATCGATGAAAGATATGTAAATGTCTTATATAAGGATAACAACTGATCCAAAATATGGAAAGTGTTTTATGAATAATGTCGTTTAAAGTCTACTTTGTTTACCGTCTTAATGTAATTGGATGACCTTTATTAATATCAGTAGAGGGAATAGTAAACATCATTTCCTTATAATAAATTGCACAAAACCATTATATACAGGGTGTTTCAAAAAACGTGATCCCGTCTCTAGGATAGATAGAAATCTGTTCATCCCTATACAAGATAGAGGGCGTTGAAGAAAGAAAATTATACACATTTTCCACGATTTAGCCGCAACTACTGGCAACATTGTATTTAAATTTTATATGAATATGTTTTGGAAGCTGATATATCCAATGAATTTGTTTTTATGTTTGACTCTCATAAAAGGCGCTAATTAATCGGTTCGTTCCATGTAGTATTGAACATAATTTTTTTAATATTAGATTTATAAAGCAAAATTTAAAGGGAACTTAAACATCATTTAATTTCACACCAAAAAGGTACTCTTGGTAAAACTCGATACTGTGTACCATGAATATTTTGAAAATTATGAAGTAATAAACGATGCTGATATAAAGTATTAATCAAGTTATTAATTATTATTAATTAGTAAGCATTATGAATTGCAAATTTTTTGTCGCGTAAAAGAGACCGGATACATTTAAAACAATGGGGCTGAGGGCTTTCGTTTCATGTAACGTTTTTGTTTTTCAAAGTTGATTTAGTATGGACACTGAGTTATTAGAGGCCTTAGTACGAGACAAACAACAATTTGATGATCATGTATTGCAGTTCTGGGACTCGATTACAAATGGCGTTACGAAAATTTTCTACTGAGCAAAACCCAAATATTTTCCTGTTTTCTATTTATCCTAGAGACAAGATCACCTTTTTTTGAAACACCATGTATAATCTACATAAACACATAGCATATTTAATTAATATTTTCTCTATAATGAGCTGGTAAATTCCACATACAACGCAGGTGCATTTAAACTTTTTACTATAATTTTACAAGGTATTTACAAATAGTGAATTAATAGGTAATAAGACATTTAACCTACAATGTTCCACTTATTCTAACAATAAGAAATCTACAATAATCTAACTGATTGATGATATCTGAAACATCTAAGAATGGAAAAAACATTTTTTTATATAAAAAAATAGCTACTTCTGGACGTCCTAATTTATAAATCACCTAAAAAATTATTCCGATAACTTTCACTGAATGTTTTCTGGCATTAGTGTTAACACCATCCTGCTCTAATCTAATCCAGCATAATTATTTTACTCTTCTCATGTTTTTTCAGTCAGACGTCAAAGACAGTGTAGTCAATACAGGAAGGGTTTATGGTAGTGATAGATCAATCAAAATTAATGATAATCCCTATTATCAGCTTTTCGCAAACTTTAACCTTTCTAAACTACCTTCCATTAGAGATGCTGGACGTTTTATTCACTTAGAATCTACCAACAAGTGCAGATGTGAATATGAATATAAATCTACTCAAATCTGGGCAGAATTTTGTCTCAAGGATGTTCACACTTCATTCAGAAGATATCCTGCAACTTTAAGAAGATTTGATAAAGCTGCAAAAATGACTAAAGTAGTGGTTAGAAAAAAATTACAGTTTTTGACGAGCACAGTTTGAACAAACTGGCCGGGTTAATTGCACTTCCAAACTTCAGAGTTTCAACTACTTTATTAGAAATTATAGGTTCTATTAAAGTGGATCTTTACATTTTACATTTTTAAAAAAAAAATATTTCCTCTATTTCGTAGAGATCTAGTTTTAATATCTCGGCTTTTCTCTTTTCTAAAATGAATATATTCGGTGAATGAATCTGAGATCGTGATCAGTCAATCCAGTTTTATTCATGTGGATCATCTGAGCATAAAGAAACAATTGAATCGCATCTTAGTTGACTACCGTGGAAGTTCAGATGTTCGAAGCGACCGCTCCATATTTGGTAATAGCGGATAAAACCTGTACATATGATTGCCACCAGGGTCGGATTACGTTTAAACTTTGTGCTTTATTTCAATTTCCTCAAACATATTCATAACCCACCAGGTACATTTTTTTTACCAATCAAAGTCCACGATTTATTGTTATTTTTCTAGGCAGATGTTCAAATATAATATACTATATATAAATATAAGTCAGCAGGCTACGAAGATTTTATAAAAAATATATTTGATTTCCGAAACAAACCTTATTGGATATTATGAAGTATGTACAAAAAAATATGGTTTTGTGACGGTTTTTTCATTCTATTGAAACGTTTTTTAGAGAATAAAGGAACGAGGTACAAATATGTGTGATAATTAGCCAGAATAACGACAAAGATAAAGTACAAATAAATAAAGTGAATAGCAAGGAATAGCGAGGAAAGTTCAAGCAACGATAAGTAAATAAAATGAATGCTAGATGGTAGATTTATTAGAAATATCTTATTCGGAATGAAAAATCGATGTTAATGAAACAAATATAAAAAACTAAAATATTTGTGCTATTAATAATTGAAAGAGAAGTCGAGTGCCTAGAAAATTACCATTGAGGAATTGAAGAGTGACACGAAAAGTGTATGGAAATATGTGATATAGTCGCAAGACACGAGTAAACTTATACACCATATATTATATCGCATTTCTGAATTCAATACCTTCAAGTATTTTTTTTTTGAACGGATGAGAGGTTAGAGTAATTATTGATTCGGAAGAAAAACGGTGGAACCGTCCTCGATATTGATAATTTTCCAGTCGGGCATGACTTGAATAATTCTCTTTTATGATTTATATCATATGACTTTGTCGCTATCCTCTGAAAATGTCGATAATATCGCCAATAGTTAGTTATACGAGGGCCGTTTTTTTTTCAACCTCCGATAGGCTATGAATAAAAGACAAGTTCATATAAAACAATAATTTTATTACCAAAAGATTAGTACACTTACTTACTTGAGACATTTGTTATATCTGTGGATAAGCTTTTCAATACCCTTTTCAAAAAAAGTTGTCGCCAATGAATTCAAGGAGAGTACAAAACAGACGAATCTGCCGTTTTCTTTAAACATTCTGTCAATTCGTTGAACCAGGTCATCTGAAACGACAAATGTGCATCCTTGGCCTCCTTCATCATGCACATCATCACGGCTATCTTTAAGCTTTCGACACAATCACACACAACACCATCACTCATGAAGTTTTCCCCATACACTCGACTCTTTCTCCGTTGGATTTTTGCAACCTTCTGTCTATAGAAAACGAATCACACTTCGCAATTCGCACTTGGCAGAAGCATCAATAATGGCGGAAATGTTTACGTGGCTGTAGCACAACGCCGACTGATGCTTGATTGCCAACAATAGTGGAGTATGTACTACGAAAGCTTCGCAGCCGCCTACAGCGTATGCCCGCTTTCTTCTGCCCGAGTAGCCCTCATAATAAAGTTATTCAATTGTCTTTACGATAATAATTGTAAAATATATTGGATCAAAAGCGAAAATACACTAGCTTACCTCAATTTGACATAAATAAAAGCTGTATAACAATTAATTCCAAATTGCTTTAGGGAAGGAATCTGCATCAAAATGATATTGAATTTTTTTGCAGTTTTAGGAAATGAAAATCGTATAAAACTTTATATAACACTAAGCATTAATTCAAACTATTTCAAAATGCCTTATTAAACAGCAGACAAAAGCCCACGTTTCTAAGAATTAATTTAAACCAAACCTGTCCCATTCATCTCTACCCTTCGTTACAAATAACATTAAATAGCAATTCAATAAAATATCTAAAACCAAATTAGGTTACCTCTGTTACCTAATAGCTTTATAAATTACCAGACACTCCTTTAACAATAAAATTCCAAATACTACACAACAACTTATTCAAAAAAAAAGTGTTAAAAGACCGACCAGAATAAAAAAACTTCCTGTCAATGACAGGTGGGGCTTGCAACAGGGTGAGATGTGTGAAAGAATTTTTCATTTGATTGATGTTATTATGGGGTTGAAGTATAATAAAATTTAATATACGCCTGTCGTTAATAAAATTGGATTCTCATTTTATACAGAGCTAATGTAATCTGTTATACCTGGCTTTCTAAAAGTTGCCTCAAAATAATTTATAAAACCGTTGCTTCGAAATTATTCATTGCTTCAATGATAATGGGTTGGTTCCATGTTCATATTTACATCTAGACCAATGTCTTACATGTAAGAAGCATCTTCAGACTAAAAGAAAACATCTTGACTTAAAACATCGGCAAATGTACTGGTTCTTAGAACGAAAATTGAAGTTGTGCTGGTTCTTAGAACGAAAATTGAAGTTGAATAATCAAAATAGAATCATTTTATACAATACCATAATACTTCTAGGAGTAGAGACTTCACCAATGGGATGTCTAAATATCATCCAAAGATAACGACCGATGGTAAATGCAGCATGATATATCAGACAAGTAATCAGACACTTAACCATGATTTGATTACTCCTTTCATCAAGAACGACATCACATAATGAATGCATCAATCAACACGAGCCCAATCTAATAGAGGAGCTATCCAACAATGGTTTTGCCACAAGAAGATTTGCTAGAGCCTGGCAGGAAAATATACTTCAAAACTAAGGATTTTTCTATCGATAGTAGGTATACAATTGCGTATCAACAAAGGGTAGCACAGAATTTCTTATTTTTCAATAATGTCCATGCTCGATTTAAAGCTCAGATCTCTTTTTCAATAGACAGATCATCATTCCATTCATTAGAAAGTTGAGTTTCATTATAACCTGTTTAGTATTAAAACGGGTGTTTGGTTCTGTACGTTGACGATCTGTTTCTATGTAGAGTGATTCCCTTCCACTCCTATATTTTGCTTTCGTTTTCCAGTTCTGAATTTCTCTCTCTCCTAGGTCTTCCATCACCTCTGCGTACCATATTTTACTTGGTTTTCCTTTTTTTCTTTTTCATCTGTACTTTTTTGGATCCTATTATTTTATTTAGTTCTGCTTCTCCAAATAGATTCCTTATTTCATTATTTGTTCTACTCAGCTATAAATCTCCCTCTTTTTACCGCCTAGTATCCTTTTCTATCCCATATATCTAATTTCTCTTCCTCTTCTTTGTTAAGGATCCACGTTTCGGCACCGTAGCTCACTGTTGGTCTTATTATTGTTTTATAAAGATGTAGCTTCGCCTTTCTGGAGATTTTTTGGGAACTTTCTATCGCATTCATCGCTCCCAACTGTTTACTTCCCCTCGTCATCCTCGCTTCCAGATTTCCCCCGTCGTCCTTGATAACCAATCCAAGATACACATAACTTTGAACTTGTTCTAAGCTCATTGCCTTTTCCTCTTCTTTCTCTTTTTTGTTGCGGTGTTGTCATTACCATGAACTTCGATTTATCTTTGTTGACTCGTAGATTCGCTGTCTCTGCTATTTCTATGAAGGCTCTGCAGGTTTCCTTAAGCTCATTGTCCGATGTTGAAAGGATTACTACGTCGTCTAGGTTTCCCAGTAGCTGCGTTTATTGTTCATGCTCTGTTCACACCGATTTCACTCGGTATTCATTCTAATACTAGTTTGAATAGCGTAATGGATAAAGGATCTCCTTGTTTCAGTCCTGTGTTGGTCTGGAAACATACTGATATTCTTTGGTTTGTCTTTACCTTCGCCTTTGTTTGTTCGAGTGTCAATTTCGTAAGACATAAGTTTTTTTTTGGAATACCAAGATCGTTCCTAATGTTGTACAAATGGTTTCTGTTCATAGTATCAAAAGCTTTTCTTCTTTGCGTTTACCTGTTTGTGAACATAACCCAATAAAACAATTTGCTATTAAATGGTTCGTGAGTTCCATCAGGTACGATGTTATTATATTTTATAGAAGATCAATTCTAAAGATCGTATTCGACACTAGACTCATAAGCAAAAACTACAAAGACAACTGTGCTTGGAAACCTGTCAATCATAGCTTTTCATCTACTGTCTATATTCTGGTGTCAACCAGATTTTTCAAACTCGCATTTTAGTTCCAAAATTATATTTTGTCGTATAGTCCTTTTGCTAATCGAATTTGATACATTTTCTTTCTCGTAAATGGTGTGCCGTACACGAATTTAGCCTCAACATTCTTTTTGACGTATAATTCTGTAGATGATGGACAATTATATGAATATTTGGCTGTCAAAAAGATTTGTTCGCATAGGATACCGCATAATTTGACAAACGCTCATAAAAAATCTCGTGTCTATTAGTGCAAAGAAAAGACATCTGTAAGATCGTAACAGGCGACGAATCATGGATCCATCCATATGAAGCCGAGCCACATCCAACAAAAGATGATGGCCCACGAAGCACTTCTAAACAAATGGTCGCCAGCTTTTTCCCAACCTTTTTCAGCCACAACCCCTAGAAAATCAAGCACTGTTTTCACGGACCCCCTTAATAAAGTAAACAGCAAAAAAAATTCGGATTAGATATTTATTTTAGTTATTACAGATACAAAATAAGTACTTATAACTGTTTATTATGAAAAATATGAACAAAATTTAATGTGAAGGTTGGTGTTGTTTTTTTTTTCAATTAAATCAGTGATATTCGGGTTGTTATTGCTAATAAGTTATAATCTCAAATCAAATTCTACTTGTAATCTGTTTCTGTATTTGTTTTTTGTATATACAATAGTAGAGAATGCCTTTTCATATAGGTATGTGGTGGAACGGAGAAAGAAGAGCAAAGAAAAACGAAGAGATAGAGGGAGAACTGGGGAAGGAGAATATAGAGAGATGCATAAAAGCACAAAGGCTCAAATGGGCCGGGCATATACTGAGAAGAAAACCAATTGAAATGATCAGAAGAATAACGCAATGTGGCCATTGTGGCCAAGGAGAAGGGGTAGGCCGAGAAAAACTTGGAGAAACGAAATAGAGGAGAGCAAAATACCGGAACCGAAAAGAATGGAAAATAATAACAAAAGCAGCCAAAACAAAAAACCTCAAAAAAAAAGGATTTAAAGCGCCAAAAGCGATAGCCATAATCCACAGGATTGAAAAGATTGATGATGACAATGATGATGTGGTTGAAAAAAGCAGTAAATGTTTCAGTGCTTCGTCCGATATCTTCTCATAATCTGTCTTTTGATTCACCCAATAATGAAGATTGTTTGACATTGCATTTCAATGCTGATTCACAGGTTTTCCTAGGCCGCTGTTCAATTTTGATTTTTGTCGGGTACTAAAAAATAATCCCGAAACAAAAATCTCAAAGCGCGGAGGTGTGTAACCATTTCATCTTGTACTCGTGCCGGCAATATTGCTTCACCAGAGGATTCCAAAAACACTGACAGTGTTGGAAAGTGATTGTAGTTTTTTTAATTTTACGATTTATCAAAAGGTCAAGCTTTTTTAGCATCGTTTCAATTTTATCATCGATTTGGAAGATGTTGTTATCTCTCCCTTGTAGACCCAAGTTCAGCTCGTTAAGGGCACTAAATATATCAGCTAAATATGCTGCAATTGTAAGCTATCCAAAGTCATTGAAATGTTTGTTGACGCCGTGTACAGAATTCTTCAAAAAGAACATTCTGATCTTATCTTTCAGCTCAAAAACACGTGACACAACTTTACCACGAGACAACGAACACACTTTAGCACAACTGCTTCCCTTTTTTTCTCAAATGATATCGAAAATACGGGAATTTAAAGGCCTAGCCACTTGCACTATGATATCTAACACTGTTTTCAATTTTTCTGGCATATTTTTAGCTGCTAATGCCTCCCTATGAATGCAGCAATGGTGCCAGATAATAGCTGGATTCATCTTCTTCACGCCCGCCTGAAGCCCTATTCGGATCCCGGTCATAGCCCGAGCACCGAGCAGTAACTGCCACACATTTGTCCCATGTAATTTTATAGCTGTTCAACACTTCAAATATTACTTCAGAGGTAAACAAAATAAAAAATTCTCACTTATACTGTTGTTGTGTTCGTAACGAACATATGCAAGCAAGTTTGCAACATTGCTAATATGTGTGCTCTCATCTAATTGCAAAGTATAAAATCTGCTCGATTTAACGTTCAAAATCGGCTGCTCTTCAACATTTCCCGACATTTTATCAATTCTCCTCTTCACTGTGTTGTTTGATAACCAGTTCTTTTAGATCTTTATCGCCTAACATAGCAGAAACCATAATTTTAGCGCACGGTAAAATTAATTCTTCAACAATGGTGTGGGGCTTACCACTTTTTGCAACTAGCAAAGATATTTGGTAGGACGCTAATACAGCACTTTCGTTATTGGTCCAGTAGCAGTCTTTATTATTATTTTTTTGCTTTGTTCTAATAGCGAGGCTATAGCTTTGAAAAAGGCTTTTGATTTTTCACGATATTCTTGGTGTTTTATTTCTAAATGACGTCGGAGTTTGACCGGTTTCATCGACTCATTCGTCAAAACTTCGTACCATATGAAGCACTGACGTCTGTCTTTCCGGGTTAAATTGGTACTTATAAAACCGAAAGCTAAGTATTCGTCGCAAAACTTATGAAGTTTAACCTTTGAAGTCGAAGGTTTTTCATTTGCTTATTCCAAAGCGGAGTCATTTGGTTTTAACCAGCGTTTCATTTGTCACAGGTCACAATAACTTCAAACAATCTCGAACGCAACGAAACACAAAACAATTGCACTAATCGCAAGCGCATGCGTAGTTTGCGAGCAGTGCGATGTGGTAGGGGGAAGAGTCGCGGCCCGGCGCCCGCACGCACTTATTTCACTCGCACACATCATTTTCATTCATCCAGTTTTGCATATCGCACGTTCGCCTTGCTAAGTAAGTGTAGGAGATGACACCGCGCACCTCCATGCATATATTCGCGGACCCCCAGAGGTCCGCCGACCACAGGTTGGGAAACACTGCTTTAAATAATAATAAATTTTGTATTCCATGCATTCAAAATGTAAATTAGAAGTGCGAGTAAAATCTGTAGTAGAAATATATTCGAATGATCTACAACTTGAAGCAATTGCTTTCTCTTTTGAACAGTCAAAATATCCAATTGATGGTTTATCCGCCGTACGGTCCTTGTTTGGCACCCAATGATTTCTTTTTATTCCCGCAGATCAACAGTCAAAGTTTTTCTACACAAGTTTTGGAGGTACCTCAATCGGAATGGGAAAAAAGCTTTGAAAATTGGTTTCAACGTACGCAAAAGTGTATTGATCTAAATGGAGAATATCAATTTTATTTAATTATCCCAAAAGTTAAGTAGCAACCCTCGTATCACATTTTGAAATCGAAAAAAAGCCCCCCTCTTCGTTTTATTGCGAGTTTTGTTCTGTCTTTTCTTTTTATAGAAATGTATTTAAGGAAGTCTTTTGTCTTAATATCTTTCATTCTTTTACAAGACAAATTTAGTCAACATTTATGAAAGATAATTATTTGACAATGGTTTAATTGTTTTAAAAATGATAACATAACTTGTTTCAAACAACAAAAACAATTTATTGGTCTGACAGTCGGAAGCAAAAGAATACTGATAACATTGTTTAATATAGATTCATTCTACATTAAAAATAACTTACTTATCACTATATTTCATTTTGTCATTTTTAAAAATCCGGTTATAGATGATAAATGTAAGGTTAGGGACAAAATCGATAACTAGCAACAGTAGAACAGCTGAGCATAGCAGATGGGTTTGCATGACTGACACAGATCAATAAATAGGTACAAATACGTAAATTTTCAACTTGAAATCATGTTCATTGCAGAATTTAGGTCATCCGGATTGAATTACAGTGTGCGAAATTAATCAATATAGGTAAAACTGGTAGGTTTTCTATAGTGCGCCTGCTGCGTTTTATAAATTTGTAAATATACCATTAATTTAGCGGCCGACAAGGTCGCACTATATTTAGATTGATCTAGAATCTTCTTTACCTACCTTTTAGGTTTCCAACGACGTTTAAGAACTCCCAACATTACGTAAAATTGTTATAGAAACACGATACACATTAACCACTCTCCACCGGCTCAAGAGGTCTTCATTTTTCACTTACATACTACACACATCTTACAAAATTCAATTAATCACTACAGTTACATTTTTTTTTGCGAATAAAAATGTCGGAAAACTATTAAATCGTAAATTGTGGATTTTCAAGTGAAACACCCGCGATCCCGATCGGTAAGATAGGTATACGACACTACCTTAGAGAAACAATAACCGGACGCACAGTTCCGAATCAAAGATGCTGATGCTTAAAATAAACAACCCAACTTGACGACTGTGAACTGCTCTAGTAGTCATGTGACCGGCATTCGATTTTCTATTGGCCTCAAACCGCGATGGCATAATGCAATGTGCCGTGCAGCGCGGCATTGTCAGATCGTTCAACTTATCTTTGTAGCTCACTTCAATATCGCACCATCACATCCTTCAGTATGCATAAAATATAAATTCTATTCACAAAACTGGTTGAAATATACGCAGGATATGAAAAAATAATTTTTTGAGATTGAAATTTCACAATGAAAATAATTTAAGTATAGATAATGTAACGAAAGTTATTTTAAATAATTGTTGTAGATGATTTCCAATACAGAAATATTATTTTCTAAATAATTCTCGATATGAATATTGATACACCCTATATGAATGATTTACACCGAAACTAGACTAAAACAAAATTTATCTATGAATGATTAATTAAAATTCAGTTGTCGCTTTTAAATAATACACTGTGATTAATTTCCCAGGATTTTTACGTTAAAGTTTCCGCATCTTGAAAGATAATGTAATTTGAGATAGTATAGAGAGTGTCTCATAAATAATGTCAGTTCCCTTTGTTTATAAAATAATGATAAATAAAGAAAGCCTTAATATTCGAAATATAGCCTATCGTATTCTATGATCTTAACCCAACCTTGTTAAAACCAGTCTTTGAGCTAAGAAGCAAAAAATTGTCGCACTGCATCGGAATTTCGCCATGGATCTGAATAAATAGTAAACCGGCAGAGCAAGGTCCGGACTAAATGCTGGTTGTTCAATGCCACCAAGTTCTTCGATCATATTCCGCGGAAATTTCGCAGTATGTGGTTTAGTTATTTCTTCAATATCATCAGTGTTGTATATTTTCTGAGTTTCAACAGCTAAATGACCGACAACAGGGAATGATACAACCTCAGCTAAGTGAATAAAAAAAATCTATGAAATTCTCCGAAGAACAATTTGTTTATCGAGCCTTTCTTTCTATTTTTTTTTCTCCTTTTTGCTTTTTCCAGTCCATTACGGTTCATATTACTTCTAAATTCACTATAGGAATCTTTCCTATAATAGGGCCAAACATAAGATAACAAAATGACGAAACAAGATTCAAGTAGTGACCAATTGAATCAACTCATTGTTTTCGGCTTTCAGTCTTTATTAGGTATAGGTCGAAAGTCTTAGAAAAAGAAGACGAATATTTCAAGTATCTGTAAACAACTCAAAAAGCACTCGTATAAAAAGACGTTCTAAGCACATTTAGCATTAAAAATGTCCAGAACTTTAAGATGACAATGTCAGATTTGACATATTCACATCAATGTTTCCATATCTCAAAATTTAAGTAGCAAACGCTGAATAATGATAAGTGCTTTGTTTAAAACAAAAAACGTTGCTTATTAACCCTCTATCAATAATTATAATGAAAGCATCTAATTTAATATGTTTTCAATACTATTATAAGTACCTTATTATATAGCCGCGCTGTATATTTTGTGTATTACACGTTCTATAATATAATTATGAATTTCTAAAGTTCTACACGAAATCTAATCCGTATTGAATTAAATTTAATGATCTTATGTAAAGATAAACCTTATAAGCCATATTTTAAAAAATGTCCACTAAAATTAGGAATAATTAATTATGTAACCGCACTGTATATTTTTCTCATTACTAATCTATGTTTCGTAAATATTGATAGTATAACGCCAAAATGAAAAATATTCTTGCAAGATTTTGAAATTATTGCTATAGTTTTCGGCATGCAACTAGGTTTTTTATACTTTGGAATAGTGGCCATCCAAAAATGAGTTTCACTCCAGAATCAGAAGATATACTCCATTAATTCAAAAACAGAGCTTAGGAATTAGGATTAGGAATAATGAAAAAATTTCTCCTCTTAATTGGATATTAGCTCCTACCTGGAATAAAATTTACGACCTTTTAAACTTTTTTTCAGTTGAGGAAAGATGATAGTCGGACCGAGCCAAATCTGGTGAATAAGGAGGGCGTTCTAGTAATTCAAACCCTAAATCAAGAATTTTTTGCATGGCAACATGAGACTTGTGTGTAGGGACGTTGTCCTGCAAAAACAAAACCCCTTTGGATAGCTTTCCGCGTCTTTTCTCTTCAATTTTCTCCCGTAAAGTGTTCAGTAATGTCGAATAGTAATCTCCAGTTATTGTTCTACCCTTATACATAAAATAAATCATGATTACTACATGGCAATCCCAAAAAACTGAGGCAAGAATTTTTCCAGCAGATTTTTCTACACGAAACTTCTTAGGTCTTGGAGCACCAGAGTGTCGCCATTTCATCGATTGTTGCTTCGTTTTTGGATCGTAGAAATGTACCCAAGTCTCATTCATAGTAACAAAAGAGTCTACATCGTTGTCAAATCGAGCACAGGTCGAACGCGATGCTTCTATCCTTGCACGCTTTTGATCAACATTCAAACATTTGGGGATCCATTTTGCAGCAATTTTCTCATGTCCAAATTGACGTGAACTATATGATGAACGCGTTCGTATGAAATATTCAGTGCTGACACTTCTAATAAGCTATTATTATATCAATACATCAATACATACATCCTCGAATGTGATGTAAAATAATAGGTAATGACTTGCTTCCAATTCTTCCTTATTCCACTAGTGAAAAACTAGTTTATAGTCAGCCAACTAGTATTTCCTTCAGAGGTGTCCCAGATTTACATATCACCATAACAGAACTTTTTGGTTTTTATAATGAAGGTCTGTAGAAAGAGAAATTTCATCAAGTAATCATACACAATGGCGATCAAGTTCATTCATTTTATTCACTTGGAGCTTCAATTGTTCCATGATAGTACCATTGATACCAGTTTCGAAAGGTATTCTTGACAACATTCCTTTCAGTGCTAAAACTGAAGGCAACTGAAAATAATTCTATTCTACATAAAAGAGCAAAAGTTTTATCCTTTATTGATTTCCTGTACCTTGTCTACGTATAGTTCCTAGCTTTGAATTAATCATTTCTTAATCATTACATTATTTGAATTTTCTTCTATATATTCAAATGTTCCAAATTCATACATCTTCAGCAATGCCTTCAACTTCTCTTCCTTATTCGTTAGACTTTTTCACAATTTTGATATTTCTATTGTATTCCAATGAACTTGATACATAACCATTTGCCTAGGTGTTGAATTATTCTTGATGATTCCAGCTACAGTAAAAAAACTCGATTTTTCTTTGTCAAAACTACATTTCCTAACAATGGAATCTGAATATTCACTTGAAAAATCTATCACCAGTGGAGAATAGATGGGATAGCTTCATACTTCAAATGTTTTCTATTGAAATTTGTAAAATTACTTTCCAGAAAATGATTTCCACACAAGCGATAATTTGGTGTTGAACTTCATTTTTTTTTCAAAATTTTGTTCATTTAGAACAACATCAGGAAAGCATTTAGCAAATCGAAAAAAATGTTTATCTTTCCTTTCATATACGAGGTCTGGCTATTAAATAACGAGATTGGTTACGAATAAGGGTTTTATAATAAAAATTATTCTATATTCGAAGGCTCCCCTTCAATATACACCCCTCCTCTCGCCACACACCTTTTCATACGTTTTTTCCATTGATCGAAGCAGTGCTGGAAGTCTTCTTTGGTGAGGGCCTTCAGAAGCTCTGCCGTTTTTTGCTTTACCGCTTTCATCGACTCAAGTCGGGTCCCTTCCAAAGCAGATCTATTTCTAGCCTTTCAAGGAAATCTGAGGAGACCCGTTGACGCAAGAGCTTTTGTTTACAGCCTCAGCAATCATCCGGAAGATCATTCGATGATCTGCATGCACAATTTGGTTGATTTTGGTAACTGTTTCCGGAGGTGAAACTGTCACGGGGCGACCTGGGAGCTGGTCATCTTCAGTGCTCTCTCGGCTCTTACTAAATTACATTTCTGATAATATCACCTACCTGTGAACCGAAATCTGAAGGAAATGAGGCTGGAATTCAGAAATTGATGACTTATTGGCAATGACGGTAATGACATATTTTTATTACACTAGCGTCACAATTGGCAGGTGTCTAAACTAAATTTGTGTTGCCGAGATTTATATTATATATATGACCTTCTTTTTGGTATGTTTATGCTGTCCCCGCTCCTTCGCCATATTTTTAACAATGTGAATCCACCAAAAATTTAATTATATTAAATCGAAATAATTTTATTAAAGCTTCAATTTTGGGTATAACAAATTATTAATAAGAACATTAACGTTTATTAAAAGTATTATTTCACATTAAAATTGATATGAATAATTAAATTAATAGTAATAATCCAGATCGTCGTAATATTCATCAGTGCAATTGTTACTTTTCGAAAGTATGAGTCTTTCAGTATCAATATCATATTTATTCAATAGAGCGTATAGATCTGATCTCAGTTCTGCATCTATTTCATTTTTTCTGCCCCATATCCATATCATATCTGGAATAGAAATAGCATAGAAATATACAGGCTGTTCCGCGTAAAAATGATGCTGTGAAAATTCTCATGCGATCCCTCATTTCTGTGTTATAGGCCTAGAGAATTGCGAAATCAGAACTTATTTTTTTGAGTATATTTTCCAAATTATACATTCGAGCATTATGAATTTCTAATGAATAATTACGTATATCGATGTAGTGTGGTTGATTTTTTCAGGGACAACTTGTATAATCTAAGATAGCAAAAATGAAATTTTCTTTTTCATTTAAGAAGTTGGGAGGAGCTTCATCGTGAATGTCTCCGCGAATATTTAGATAAATATCACATAACATGGGTTAAAAATCACGAGAAATCCTAAGTTTTGTTGAACATTCAGGCTCGTTGTTTATCTATAAACCAAGGAGCGTGGAACACTCTTCCTTGATAATCCTCTACTTGACATGCACTCTCTGGAAGTGGTAAAGAAGTTGCTCCTGAAGATTCCTATGAGTAGTAGTCATTGATGCATTAAATTGTAGTAGCATTTTGCGTACGCTAGCTGTGGGATCAGCGTCAACTGCTTCTTATACATTTTTCTCTGAAACTAGTGTTCGTTGTTGTCCTTCACCTTTTTTGGTAGAGCGTTCCCTGAAATATCATTATGTTCGACAGTGTTACAGTTTAATTAGAAATGTTTGATTGTGTTTCAATACCTCCTGTAAGTATTTTTAAAAAATAATTACAATTTGTTATAATTTTTTTCAGAATGTTTCTTTTTGGCGAACGGTTGCCTTGGCATGTACAACGATCTAAAAATCTAAATATCTCCCAAACCATAAATTTTATCGAGTTAAACAAAGAGTACATTTTTGTTAGAAAATCGATTGAACAACTTATTTTTGCTATCTTTAGATAAAAGTTACGGATTTTCTACCATTGAACATGAGCCGGCCCTGGCCTTCTGATTCCGCAGCTTCAAAGGCTATAACTCAGAAACGAGAGGTCGTATGAGAATGTTTTTATATCACAGGATATTTCTAACATCATCGACTCCCGAATTTTTTGCAACAAGTCCCGGAGCACCCTGTACACTACAAAAATTGATTTATGGTGAGAATGAAAATGAGTTTAATGTGAAGTTTATCCCCAATTCCACAGTTTTATACCATTTCTTCATTATATACGAATAGCTACATAACCTAAACCCTCTGCAAGAAGGCTTTTATTGAAATTTTAGATCAATTAGATTAGATCATTTCCTACAAGCTGACTGTCATACGATGAACTGTCCTTAAGGTGTATGTCTCCGAAATTATTTCCCAGTATCTATTTATACAATATACAGGGATGTCTAAGGAGTGCGAAATATATGAAATTTCTGTATTGTTAAGACATAATTGGAAACAAAAGTTTAGAGCATCAGTGGCAGCAAGGAAGACGCAATTAATGAGGGTACGGTAGTGAGGATTTGACTCTTGGAGATCGTTCGTGGGATATTGAGGTTGCAAGAAAGCAGTAGAAACCCAGAGCTGGCCATTTAAAATCATTGGAAAGTACAGAAATAAATTTTGAGATCACTGAATAAACAATTAAAATCACTTTCAAAGAAAATGTCGTAGAAAAATCAAACCTCATGTCACCACTCATTCAGAAATGACGTTATAAATGAAATGTGAATTAGAACATTTTATTATACGAGGGTGGTTCATAGAAAATGGTGTAGATGACTCTAGGAACGCTGTTTGGTGGCATTTGGCGAGACTGGCATGTAACCAGGTACACCTCCTCTCAGATCCCACGTCGGCGAGCTGTCTGCAATGCTCATTCTTGTCTTAGGAGCCGTAAAAGATGGCGCTTCCATTTGATTCTCACGCCAGATGCGAATTATGCCCTGTAATTCATTTTTTCTGTGCAAAAAAAGTTCATCCGGAGGATATTAATTTCTTATAATTGGAGTTGTAAGGGAAAAAGTATTTTAGTGCAGAGAATTCAAAGACGGACGAGTAAACATCCAACCTTTTGGCCGGCAATCGTTTTCAAGCGAAGTGATTGCGAAACTGGACCAAGCAATACTGAAAGATCGAAGGGTGAAGGTTAGGGATCACGGCGAGATGATCCCTGATGTCAGTAAGTCCTGCATTCACAACATTTTTAGAGATCATCTCCAGTTATCTTCCTGGTGCGTCTCAGGAAAAAAAAGATGGTACAACGCATACAAAAACGCATTGATCTAAATGGAGAAATGACAAAAAATGAAGGGAAGTCTAAGTTTTCCGAAACATGTATTATTCAACGCCAATAAACGTTCTGGACGAAATAATTGCGAAGATGGAAGAAGCAATGCTGAAAGATCGAAGGATGAAGGTTAGGGATCTCGGCGAGATGATCCCTGACATCAGTAAGTCCTGCGTTCACAACATTTTCAGAGAACGCTTTTCAGTTTTCCAACCATGTATTAATCAATGCCAATAAACATGTTTCTCATTGTATAACAGATTTAGGTATTTTTCAATTTCTGTGAAGGTAAACATTCTCCTACCAAATTTAATCGTCCACTGAGTAGTTGTATTTAGAAACGTTCAAGTTGAATAGGGATTTTCTTCATAACTTTGTTCTCAAAAAAACTTACAGAAACAACTTTCGAACTAAATAAAATTATAAATTTTTATATGTTATATGTTATACATGATATTTAGAATGAAATTGCACCAAATGACTCAATAAGTCATGATTATTGTTATTTTTATAGAGTTAATAATAAAATTATGCCGCCAATAAATTGCCGACAGACAGAGAGGACATTTCCAATTCGTTTCGAGTTCCACTAAATGATATAAATTATTTGATACGATCGTGACTGATATTTGAATTCCGTACATGAAGAATCTTAATGAAAGCAAAAAAATTAAGATGATTGAGGAAAATATATTCCTGGAAACTAAGGGAGCTTGTTTATCAACTAATTTAATGACACCAAATGGTGAAGATTATTCTATAATAATTTATATGAGATTTTTTGTATCAATATGAAACAAATATTTTTAAAAAGTATTTCAATTAAATATTCGAGATATCTCCAATGTTCAAAATTGGTATTTGGTATATTCTGTATAAAGTTCAAATTTTTAGTTTTCTATAATGATGTCTGCTATGATTCTTTTTAGTTTTATTTGTGATGCTTATTGGCCATTGAATAAAACAGGAAATGATTTTCAAATAATACAATATTGTCGCATGAACTTATTTTCCGCGGTAGAAATAATGAAAATATAAGTTACCTAAATGAATAATTTGATAATTGGTACAAGAATAAACAACCAGATAATTGTTGTAATCAGTTTTTAGTACTTTATAGAAACCTGTTCCTGGTAGATATCTATTAATCAGTCTTGGTAATCTGCTGTTTACTTTATACAAGTACAACGAGGGATCTACTTTCGTAGGAATGGCGATTCCTTCGCTAATAGAAAAAATACCAGTCCTGAAAATAAAGAAAGCAATAAAATTAACGTCCAAATTGATTTTTTTTGCGTTATACATCACCCTGTATAACTATAATGTGAAAATGATGCTGTGACATAAAAAAATTTTCTCATGTATCATTGTTTCTGAGATATAGGCATTTAAAGTTGCGAAATCATAAATAAATTTATGTCACAGCATCATTTTCACGTCATTTACACACTTCCGAATATTTTGCATCAATATATAATTCGCCAAAAAAGTATCCCATCACCCATAAAAACAGCAATATATGAATCTAACGAGTGCATGAATTGTTGGAATAATTACACTAGAAAACACTCAAAGATACTCGAACCAAATCTGTTGAGCATTTTATTGGTAACGCCTCAAAAGCACCTTTGGAAGTTAGTGGTCTGCTGAATCGTGTAAAATGTCACGCAAATGCGTTAATTCTTCTGACTTATTTTGATATATTTACGGTGAATATATACTTATAAGCCAAAAAAGCTGCACTATACCTTTAATTAAGAAGTGCTATCGTGCATATTTCAACCTGGATATTCGCAACCAAGATAAATATAGGGTGCCAGACGACATCTGCTGTATCTAATATCACAGAAATTTAACCGGTTGGTTTAAGGGACAATGCCTTTTAGTTTACCAGTGACATGGCGTGAATCTACCAATTACATATTACTGTTATTTTTGTTTCCAAGAAAATCGGAGCATGCGATAAAATACGCGGAGGTGTCTTCTGTAACAAAATTAATCCCTCATTTGGAGGAAGTGCATGTGCCTTCTTTAGTTTATGGAGTTGAAGAATTTGATTAATCAATTGGAGCCTAAAGATCTCACAAGAGATTTAGATTTGCCCAAAGAAAAAACTGAAATGTTAAATTCAAGATTTAAAAGGAGTTAAAATTAACGTGTTGTGTTGATTTATTTTCTAGGGAAAAAGAAAGATTTAGTGTACTGTAATGACATTGAGAGCTTGATGATAAAACTGAGTTAGTAGGTAAGAGAAATTGAGACTTTTTATTGATTCCTCAAAGTCCAGTCTAAAGGCTGTATTGCTCCAACGTCCAATACTACCTTTAGCTTATGGAGCTCATTTGAAAGGAACAATATAAAACTAGATAGATAGAATACAGCGGACTGCAATAGTTAATTTGTGCAGATTTGAAAATTTTCGACTTTAGGACTTCGCTTTTTATGCGAGTGAAGCAGCCGAGAGAGAAATGAACATTGCTTGAAAACATGAAGGCTACTCAGAACTGTTTACGTTCCTGGACAAAAAAATATGAAGAAGAAACTTTCAGTTAACCTCGAAAAGATAGTATTATCATCTTTGCACATAAAATTAAAAGCCATAGACAAGGATGAAACTGGTTACAAATTTTCTTCTTCTTCTTGTTCTTCTTATTTTAAGACTATGTCTTGTGTTTTCAAAGAGGCAGCCTAAGTTGTGACTCCGAGGACCAGCTCTCATACCAGCGCTTTGGTGGTCTTCCAGGCGGTCTACTTGTATTGGGCCTCTCTTCGTTTGTAATCTTCGCTAATCGATCATCGTCCATTCTATTGACATGATCTCTCCATGCTCTTCTTCTAGTTCTGGCCCATCTCACTATATCCGGAACGTCACACATTCTTCTAATTTCATTGCTCCTTATTCTGCCAGTATGGCCGTTGGGCGGATTGAGTAGCTCAGCGACCATGCTGCCGGTCCCAAGTCCGGATAAAAGAGGAGGGTTGTGAGGCAAGGCTAGCTACCTACCTCATGTAAAACAGCCATGTGCTCAGAGAAAGAAGAACGTAGCCTCGGATAGGACTGATAAAACTTATTATGACCCGGCAAAGTTAAGGAAAAAACGATTTTGGAAGCGACAACAATTGCGAATAACCACCTGGAATGTTACATCAAATTTTCAAAGCAACAATTTCTTTCTTTAAGTAACGCTAAAATGAAGAAAGATGCATTTGTTGAACCCGATGTCTAAAAATTGATTAAAGATCCGACTTCCATTGCCACCTTAAATGAAAGAGAAAGAAAAGGCTTGGATGACGTTGGTCAAAGTTACTGAAAACTTTTTGGGTAACTCCTGGGGATGTAGTATGTCCTTGAACACATCCAACCTAAATATGGGCGGTTTAAGTGGTGAGCACGGAGACCGCTTTCATCAAGATGTCAAATGTGCTCCAGGTAGTTGCCGAAAAAGACATATAACGACAAAAAAGCTTCTACAAGAGTTACCTGAAGCTCGAAATTTAAGAATAACTTCACATATCGTGAGAAATGTTTTTAGAAATGTTAAAATTAGAATCAAAGTTGACACTACTCTTCAGCTGACCAGGGACCACCAACTAGGTTAAAATTAGCAATAAAACATGCTCGAATGTACAAGAATGGAGTAATATACTTTTCACGAGTCCGGATTTTGATTATGTAACTGCTTATAGAAGACATTCAATAAATTTTAGAGGAGGATCTATCATCTTTAAACGCTCACTCAGTATTGATAATTTTAGATAGAAGATCATAGATTCGTTACAGAGATTTCAGATCCACATCATGTTGTTAATTATACCTAAAGACTTTGTGTTAATGTGAATAAATTTCATGATACTTACCAGGCACTTCTGGTATTAACACTAACATCGAAACGACCTCTTGCGTTTTCGTTTAAGTCCAAAGTGACGCAAGTGCTAATTAATTCCATTAAATAAAAAGATCTCTCGATTTCAAACCAGTGACCGGTCAACTGAAATCCAATATTTATGTTCGTTTCATAAATTGCGGATAAATATTATCGTATTTAGCTATTTTACTTAATGGATCTCATATCATAATGAATATTGAAGACAATTTTTTGATGTCCCAGCACATTTCCATCAAATTGGATACGAAAAGATATTTTTTAAATAAAAGATCACCGGAAGATTTGAGAAAACACTTTAACTACTTTTTTATTATGGCCTGGTTCTCATCGAGCTACTATTTTGAGATAATAATTTAATTTTTTAAACAATTATTAGCGTGAGTTGTTTTTGCTATTATTATTCCAAACTTTCAGTTTAAATACGTATGAATTGTATTATACTACAAAAGGAAATAACTAATTTACATTCAATGGTAATGGTAATCAACACATAAAACGCCAATAAATGATTGAATCTAAAAACTGTGTCAAAATAATAAGTTAGTACTTATTTAGTAATTAATAAACATTCTAGCTCTTCAATATTAAAAATTTGTGCCTAGTACGATTTAACGTTTCCCCTACAACCTAAAAGCATCGACATAGTACCAACGAAGAAATTTAACCATTCAACTAACACCAAGACGTTGAAAATTGTTCGACCTTGAACTGACGCAGCGGTATTGCCCTCAAAATGCCATTAAATTGTATACGGATGACTCCGAAATAGCAAACAGAACTGGAACCACTCTAAAAGTATTGGCAACACATAATCATTTTTCAAGTAGTCCAGTTCAATCTCAAACAAGAGATCATCATTCTCTCCGATAGCAGTCATTAGAATCATAAGCTTCAATGTCATAAAATTCAAACTGGTTTGGGAATGCCAGGGCAAGTAAAACCAGCTAGGCAGGAAGAATAAAATATCCGGGATACACTAGAGTTGAGGCAAAAGTGACTCGCTAAGGATTAAAGACAGAAAAACTCTTCATAGAATCTAATCCCTTTTGTAGTATCATTTGAAGACCAATAAAGAAATCATTGGAGAAGGAAGTGAAAAGAGGTAAAAGATAATCTACTGGAATTAAGATAAATACTACTGGGAAGCTGTAACCAGAGATCTGCTGAATGTATTAAAAAAGAAGGTTTGGATACAATAGATTCCTTGGCGCACAGGACGAAAACGAAGATATCTGGTAGCTACAACCGATCCACATTCTGAACTTTCAAAGATGAGTGAGATTATAAATCAGCTCTAAATATTTAGTATCCCTAGTATCCCAACAAGAAAATGGAAGACATAGATCCTTTGAGTCGCGATATATATGGTACCCTAATATATAAAAAATAGTTTATGTGATTAGCAATGAAATAATTTTATACTTAATGTATTTGCTATAATAAAAGTTCTATCATGAGTATTCGAATCCAATAGTATGCGATTTTCATTTAGTTTCAACCTTTTAACTGATGAAAAGTGATATATTATGAAAAGTGAAGGCATTCTAGTTTTAAAAAATTGATTACTTCTTACTTTTGTTGTATTAATAGTCCTAGTGTTTTCAATTTGGGGGCAAGGGCCCAGTCCAAACCCCGTTGTCCATTTCAATTGAGAAAAACAAAACACTACAACAATTGTACTGTGTAGCTTCACCAACATTTTACAATTGATATCGAAGAGGTCAATTTATTCACTTTTGATAATTTATTATTCATTGTATGCATCGACATTTCAATTTAACATTCGATACTGTGTAAATAAATTTTTGTATTTATTTCGAATGATACTTCTAGATCTAGACTACGAGGGCTGCCTTTTAATAGGTGGCGTTTAAATAAAGCAAATTTGTGCAAAAATGGTAAATCATCCGTGAAGACCTAGTGTGCGTTCACATTGGCGACGCTCAAGCGGTGAGCGTCGAGCGATGCCGCGATGCCAGCGGTGTTAAAAAGTATTTCTGGCTATAGACTTTAAATGAATGTGTTCACATTGTAAAAAACCACTGGTTAACGTCACGCAATGCAACGCATCGCGCCGCTCGAGCTTCGATCTTGTTCGTTTTTTTGAGCGGCATCGCCTTCGTAGTGCGTTCACGTTTATATTTTTATTCAGTATGCAGTCGAAGTGCGACCAATCTATACGTTCCAGCTTTAATAAAATTACGTCGCAAAATGAGATTTTTGATCGTGAGTTAGGTTAGGTTATGATGCAGTTTACGAAAGACGTTTTAGCTCCAAGTATTATGCAGGGACATTTGGGTAACTCAGCGCTAGCAACTAAAAGCAGCGATACAGAAACTGATAGTGATGTTACTCTTACATTACCAGTTTCACCTGCGGATTCTTCTGCAACTTTTCAAAATACGAAACCTACATGATCTATTGACACTCCGATAAACCCGCGTAAAAAGAAAAGAGAACAAACTGAATTTGAAACATACTTAGAAATTGAAAAAGAAAAATTGGAACTGTTAAAGAATGATCAACATAAAAATGAGACGATTTAATGAATAATCCGGATTATCACTTTCTGGTGAGCTTATTACCTTATTTTTCGGAATTTGATTCCTTGAAAAAGCTTCAAGTGAGGGCACGTCTTCAAAATGTTATGATAGATGCTCTCCAAACAAAAAAAAACAGAGAAATTTTGGTTCTCAACAAAACCAGCAAGGGTATTCAGTGTCTCCACGATATGCTTTAGGAACAAATTCTCAACAAATTCTTCAGGAATTGTGGATTGCAAAACATCCATAAACATACAAATAAAAATGCATAACTCTTACCTTAGGGTGAAATGCAGCCTTTCTGGTGGAGAAATAGGCTTTTTAAAATTAATTGTTTTTTTTTTGAAGTCGATGCTTGATATTTCCCAGAATGTAATCAAACGTTTCCACTGACATTCTTAAAAATTGAAAAATCTTATTGGATCACTGCGAAGTTCATGATAAAGGTGATAGAATTCGCCATAATCAAGTCTATTTCTATTAAGTTCATGAACGCCTTGTATTTTTTTGCTTTTATTTAAAATTAGCCTTCGCAGTCGTGTACTTTCTATAAGTAATAATCGTTTGGACACCAAATTCATTACGTCCTTTTGGATCGAAAGCTAGAAAATAACTAAAACGACACTTAACCAATTTGAACAGGGCAAAATCGGCATCGCTCGACGCTCACCAGCGTCGTCAATGTGAACGATAGATAGAGGCGACTCATACTAGACTCATAGATTCCTCATACTAGTTCCCATGAATATTAGCATCAAGTAGCTGTTGTTGAAGACCATATTTTTACGATATAAGTTCCAGAATTGGTTTAAGCGGATGCGATTAAGTGTAGGCAGCATTCAAACATTTTAAAATCAATTGTATCACAAAAAATATTTTGTAGAAATATATTTTCGTGGTATATTTTAAGGTTAGAATCAACCCTAGTGAAATATAATACTAAGGAAACCTACTATAATTAAATATAGAAATTCTCTTCCTGTTTGATTCTAGTTCGATATTCTACCGGAAATCAAGGATTCATTTAATAAACATTTTCCCTGGTATAGTATCACTTCCGCTTCGTTCCGATTTTGTTAACCAATTCTTCATTATGCGTGATCTGTCTTCAGTTTCTCTCTCTTCGCAACGCCGAGCTGCCGCAGTTACTTTTAAAAAGTAACGGTATAACTTGTTTATTATTAATTATTTCAAGCAGAATTTAATATAGTTTCTCACTTTTTATACAGGCAATATGATGATAAAAAACCTGCTCAATTGAGAAGATGTTGTATTGTTAAATGTATAGTTTAATAGTCCTATTCAACGTTTAGTGTACCAATGTGAACAAAGTTCGAAAAACAACCACCACATAGACTTTAGAGGAAAGGAGGAAATCCATTTAAATAGACTAAGAACTGATCCAAAGTAAAGTGTATTAATTTCATTTGGAAAAACTTTTGGTAGACATTAATGAAGACGAGGCTTTGCCGGACATTAAATGAGACAAATTGTTGAGAGATTTAGAACTCTTTTGTGAAAAGAATCATAGAAAATATGCTTTCATGGACGAATATGACATTTTTTGTTGGAGGAAGCAATATATAACGTTGCGAATGCTCGTCAGACACATATAAAATGTTTGTTCACTGGATCTAAGATCATCATTGATATTGGATGAGATCGAACGAGAAAATGCTGTTGATTTTTTCATAAAATTTGTCACCGATGAATTCTGTGTTAGCTATGAACAATACATGGAACGTTCAAGCTTGCAGGAACCTTTACATAAAGTTAAATTGAAAATGAAGAAGTATATAAGAAACAAAGAAATGGTGGTGGAATAGGAATTACTCAAAAAAAGGGTTATTGTAGTTATATAAATAAATATTTAAGCATATTTATGTGTTGTGGTTATAGTTCTTCCAAAATTGCAGAAGACAGTTATACGAGGAACGATCAATATTTCATAAATAACAAATTAAGAAATGAAAAATAATGCTTATTCCTCGTATAAAATTCAGTAAATATCTAACAAACCGTCAGTCCACGTGGACTTGATGAATGTGTGTCCAATTTCATCATATCCACTGTTTACCAATGAAAAAATTGAATCTTATATAAATGCATTTCTATTGGTAGAATGTACACATTTTTTTCGAAATCTTCCTGCCAGACAGTCTACGATAAGCAGTAGCGTCGCTTGGTGAAATTCATTTAATTAGACCATGGACGAATGAAGACAATGAAATTGCACAGTGTGGTGAGAATAAAGACAGGTATGAATTTAAGAATAAAGATTTAGATATTTATCGAGTAGTCACGAAAGGGGTTGATGTAGATAATTCACAGAACCGAAAAATATGTAAAGAAGAACTGAAATCAGTTGACACAGCTACTCAAGATTTTATACGTAGGACAATTTATAGTTTATAATAAAAATTGCGACATTAGAAGTAATACAAAAAAAGGTAGCAGATTATCCAGAATACAATCATACCGGTTTAGAAACATTGTGTTAAAATTTGTTAGCATGTAGTTTTAAACACAAAAAACTAAAGCCAATAACCGAATCGTCAAAGATCGTTCGATGACGATAAAATTATTTGCTTTAGATAAAAGACTACCGAAGTTCTAATGGACACATAATTTATCTAGATGATGTTTTGACAGTTACGATGTAGTAAATTCCGGTTGGATTGATAATAGTAAAAATTGCTGTTTGAATCGGCCATGTTCTAAAGAACAAAGTCATATTCTTCTCAGACTATCTCCTTACTATTGCATATTTAAGCCTATAGAGTTAATATGGGCAAACGTAAAATCAGAATCACGAAAATGTAATCAAATTCCGGAACTGAGTAAAGAGATTGTAGAACTCGTAAAGAAAGCTCTAGCAGTAGACCACCAAGAGCTTTGGATAAACTGTGTTGAACATGTTATAAAAGAAGAAGATGAGTATGTGGTACCACCCTCTTTACAACCCATCATAATTCAATCTAATCATAACTCTAGTTCAGACGATTCTGACTACCATGATTAGTTATAAAGATACTGGAATTGTTATTTTGTTATATTTGCAAAGAATTCATTTTCCTTTATTGTTTTGCTTTGAAATTTCGTTTCCAGAAAAAAAAACGTCTCAGTTCACGTCTGGTACCCTGTTTAAACCAAATGCCCTTACAGACAGGTACATTTTACTCGTCTTTTGAAGTTTTATAATTTAATATTCAGTTGAAGCAAGTTAACAAGGTATAATAATGATTTTTTCCAAGTTCTAAGTAGGACTACAATTAAGTGCATTTGTCTAAATAACTGCGTATAATGCCTTCCAATTTATAATGATTCGATTGTCTTTTAACAAATACTTTCTCGCATAAGATTTTAAAAAGTATTAAATATATATAATGAGGTATCTACGCCTATGGTAGATAGATCAAACAAAATTATCGGCAAGGGTTTCGAACCAGTTTTTATAATCTGCAATTGATATTGGATGCCTTATCACTATGAACTAAAGTGACCATAAATAAAAAAAAGACACAAAAGTTATAAATTTTTAATTGTTATTTAAATAACTTACTATTGTAATTATGTAATCTGCATAGAAAATAATATTCAGTAACTTTTTTACGAATTATTTTTGTCGATCTGTTAAAAAAAGTAGGTCTTTCCCAACTCTCGTCTTATATTTGAGAAATTCGATTCCCATGCAAGAGCAACCAGAGAACCAAGAGAGCTTGACCTTGGATAGATTATTATGTTACAGCCGCACTGCACGCCGTGGTAAACAACGATCTTTTAAAAAGGTAAATGGTCTATCGAGAGAGAGAACCACAACCACATACATCGAATCTAGTACCACGGTTCTTTTTCTTCATAAATCTTCGAGCGATTCCAACGAAAAAATACGACGCAGAATTGTGTTCGTCGGTCAGTTGTAAAAGTTTTGTTGAATGAGTAACAACACTGAAGATATTCTCAGTAAAACCTCATGATGTAGAAGTTAATTTATTGTTTATAGAAGAACGGGGTGATTAGTTTAAATAAGGGTAAGTACATTTGAAAATTTGTTATTACTTAACAAAGGTAAATTCAATTCAAATAGATGAAATTAAAGGCATTTTAAAAATATGTTATTGATATTATAATATACAGAGTTGTGCAAAAATCTGCAATAAACTTAACCAGTAAATTAAAATTATGGTGGGTCCACACGATACAGACTTTTGTTCGTACAGATATCTGTAGAGACTATGAAGTCGGAGTAAAACATTTTACCCAAACATTTGGATAGAATGTCTGTACAGACTTTTCATTACTTCAGACTTTCATTTTCCCAAAGTTTCAGTCTTCTAAAAATTTAAATTTCTTATCTACGACAAATACGCACACTTACATGCATACTCCGACTTTTGGATCTCACCGACATTTGTCTGTACTGTCTAGTTTGCACAGACAAAATTCTTTAGAATTTTATGGAAGTCTGTATCGTGTGGACCCACCATTAGGGTCATTGAAAAACTTTATACCTACCCTCTACTTGGCAGTCTTCTCAATGAGTTTTTTATTGAAAAACAAACGAGCCTGATAAACCACAACACCCAATTTATTCATTAACTATACGAGGGTTGTTAATTAAGTTTTGAGATATGCAACACTGATGTGAATATGTCAAATCTGACATTACCATCATAGAGTTTGTGTGGTCATACGAGTGCTATTTGAGTTGTTCACAGATACTTGGAACATTCATTTTGGTCAAAAACAAAAGTTGTTCGCGCACGAAGCACTTCAAGGCAAATGGTCGCGTATTTTTTCGGAATAACTGAACATTCTGAATGGTATACCAGCATTTGTTTGCCAAAAGTATACGAAAAAATCAGGGAAACCAATCGCAGAAGACGAATTATCCTCCGCAACGACAATACGAGCTCTCACACATCAGTTCAAACAAAAGATTTTGAACAGCCAAAACATCTTATTTATAAGTCATCCTCCATACAGTCCTTGTTTGGCACCCAATGATTTCTTCTTATTCCTGCAGATCAAAAACAAGTGACGAGGTCAACGGTTTTCTATACCTGAAGAAGCGGTTGATGCGTCCAAATCACATGTTTTGAATATACCTCAATCAGAATGAAAAAAAAATAATTCGACAATAAAAATTGAGTAGCAACCCAAAATCTCCTTGCTCAACGTCTCTATATTATTTTCTTAGAAGATATTAGAAAGACAATGCTTATCTAACTGGAGCCGCTGATATTGAAGGTCTAAAAAGCATAATTAGAATAATATACCGGTTAAGGCTATTCGACATCCGATTAATAGATTTCACCATGTCTTGGGAGGCTGAAAAATAGAAATATTAAGGTTTCCATTCGGTTATTTTACTATTTTACCTTCAATTACCGACTATTTGCTATTATATTTTTGTTAACGGTATAACTCCAATAGTATTGACTCCATATATTTTTTGCTACTTTTTATTTTGTTTTCCTACATCTTAGCTGGAGTCTGTATTTCGATTCTATGAGTTAGAACTCATAAAACATCGATCGACGTCTTTCCTTTTAAGACACATTAGAAGATCAGATCTTAAAGTTCAATTTTCTAAAGACAGAAAACTTGCTTGGGTCGATGTTTAGCACTTTCTTCCTGGAAGGTAGGTTCAGCTTATCCTTGTCCAGATCAACGGAGGAGCTAAGATGACTATTGAAATTCTCAATGTTAGTGCTTATTCAAATAGATGGTAGCACATGGTAAGTCTGCTTCTAAAGTTGACTTTTTGGTACCGCATTATAACCACAACGGTTATTTATAATGGATTGAATTATTTCAACAACAATACATTATTTATAAATTCATATTATTAGATACGAAGTTATTTGAACTACCTACAAGAAATTGTTTTACAATTAGACTCACATATACCGTGATGAATCAATGACTCAGATAAAGAAGGCTTGGCCATTTGTCGTAGAAATATATCACAATTATGGTCCTAATTTTTGAATAAACATAAACTAATTGATTCCGAAAGTATACTGATACTGTCTTTTGTCATACTTTTTATTTCAAAAACAGTTCTTTATTTATTTTTAGACACTTTTCATTTCGAAAACAATTCTTTATGTTTGTTTAAAGACTGACTTTTGCAAAAACAAATTGTCGTTTTTTCCAAAAACAGTTTATTATTTTTCTTTGGGGATTTTTTATTTCAAAAACAATTCGTTATTTGTTTTTAAATACTCTCTATTTTGAAACAAACCCTCATTTGTGTTCATAGACTCTCTTTTGCCTTTAGAGACTTTTTATTTCAAAAACAGTTTGTTGTTTATTTTTAGACACTTTTCATTTTAAAAACAATTGTTTATGTTTGTTTAAAGACTGACTTTTGCAAAAACAAACTGTCGTTTTTTCCAAAAACAGTTTATTATTTTTCTTCAGGGATTTTTGATTTCAAAAACAATTCGTTATTTGTCTTTAGATACTGTCTTTTTTGAAACAAATCCTCTTTTGTGTTCAAAGACTGCAAATTAGATATATAAATTTTCTTGTAAAATTACTCCACATAGAGATTATTTTATTATTATATTTATCATGAAATTTCAACCTCGTATTTCAAGAAAAGGTGATCCAGTCTCTAGGATAGATAGAAAACTGAAAAATATTTGGGATTTGCTCAGAGAAAAATTTTCGTGACGCCATCCGTATTCAATATAAAGGAGATTGAAGAAAAAAATATATACACATTGTATTGAAATTTTATCTGAATATGGTTTGGAAGCCGGTACATCCAATAAAATAGTTTTTTATGTCTGACTCTCATAGATGGCGCTAGTTGCACGTTTCGTACCAAGTAGTATTGAACATAACTTTATCAATATAAGATTTTTAAGCAAAATTTCAAGTAAACTTGAATATAAAAACAAATTCATTGGATGTATCAACTTACAAACCATATTCTGATGAAATCTTAATATAATGTGTTTATTTTTTTTCTTCAACGCCCTTTATCTTGAATACGGACGGCGTACGAAAATTTTTTATTGAGCAAACCCTAAGTATATATATATAAGTAGAAAGTAATTATAAAGCTATTAAGTCATCTTTGAGAAATCGACTACGGTGCGATAATCTCCTTTATATAATACCAAACAATGTTGGCTATTGCTAAAATGTTGACCATTATTCTAATCAATTCATCCTTGGGCAATATTTAGTAGTCAGAATATTATTATTATTATTATGAAAGAAATACAAACACGAGACCAATATTTATATTGTTGTGAATCTTTCTATGTACTTTCTTTGAATAAATAATATGAATAATTTTTGAATGTATATACCGGGTGGGCAACTAAGAACGGTCGTCGACCATATCACAAGAACGAATTTTCTTACAACTTCAAATATCCAGACCTATCTTGCCTTGATTTTTATTTGTGGGATCGAATAAAAGATCTCATTTACACCAATAGACCCACGACAAGAGATGATATGATTGAAAGAATACGATAAGCAATACAAACTATTTCAATGACAGAAATTGAAACTGCTGTCTTATCCACCCGTCAGCGACTGATTTCATGTAGATATAAAAAATGATGGTCGAACACCTAGGGCGCCACTAATTATGCAATTAGTTATGCGCAAGTCACTGGGAAAAAACTGAAACTGATTTTTATGTAAAATTATCTTGATTTTAGGTCTCTATCAATTAAAAATTCGTTTAAAAGCATATAATATTGACGCCTCGATTAGATTTAGCCTTTATCGAAATATGATTTGACACTGAGAATTTTGATAAAGGCTGAAAATAGTCGAAACGTTAATATTATAAGCTTTTAAACGAAATTTCAATTTAGAGATACCTGAAATTAAGATAACGTTTCAAAAAAATCATGTAAAAGAGGTCTAAGAATTAAAAAATTGCAGAAATTGCTTTTTTCGTAGTAAAATCTTATAGCTAATATTAATTATATAATTAGGGGTAGCCAACTTTTAAAAAAGTTATCTACCTAACCAATACTAATCACTTAACCATCAACATCAATCGATACACATCTCTATTAACAACAAACAAGAATTCTACCTGAAAATGGATACGAAAAGTGATAGTCAACCTATTGGTAGAGACTTCTAGAAGTGGCCAATGCAGTAGCTGGACTGCCACAAGAAGACATAAGGCAGCTAACCTTGGCCAAAAGGCCAGCTTTCAGCCCCAAATTAGTCCAAGACTCTCTACGTGGTTCTCGAAGCCACTTTTGTTATAATTTTTCCCTGAAGTTGTATATAATAAGGCCGACAGACGTTCTTAATTGAGCACCCGCTACATGATGAGATTTTTGTTAAGATAAAGGGTAAAATATTTTTTTTAGGACAATGGCAAAATGGTTACCTATCATATCAACTTTATTGTTACCTCTAGCAGTTCCAACGAATTTTGAAGAGTTTCCAATTTGCAAATTCCACCTTAGCCTCCAAGGACAACAGATGACTTGTTCTAATGCCAATATGAATTTTTTTCACATGTTCGACATTCCTCTTAATCGCACTCATTGGTTCAAATGCCAAAATTGTTCTTTGGATATCCTCGACGAGACAACGTTCAATTTCCCGAAGTTGAACAATATTTCCATAGTGGATTTTCACAATTGCGGTGTTAGGGTATTAAGAAAACACGCTTTCGAGAAATTTTTTTTATTAAAAATATTAATTTTACATAATAATAGTATACAAATGTTGGAAACTATGTGTTTTATGGGAGTAAAGAGGTTAATGCATCTCGATTTGAGTACAAATTATATTAAAATATTAACCAACAATTTATTTTTAGATCTAGAAAACTTGGATGTATTAAATTTGAGTTTCAATCGAATCGTTTTTATAAATTCGGAAGCTTTTTCCGGTTTATATAATCTCAAATATCTTTATTTGAATTATAATCAACTGGATAAATTAGAGGAAAATATGTTCAGGCATTTACGTAACCTAAAAATTCTGTATTTAGAACACAACAGAATCCACAATATCCACCCAAATACTTTTAATAATTTAATAAATTTACATTTTTTATATATCAGCCACAACAGTATTAGTTATTTAGTTCAATATAATTTTAAGCAGTTAACTAGTCTCATAGATCTACAATTGAGTTATAATAATTTAACAGAAGTACAAACAAGTTCATTTAACGGTCTGAAAAATCTTCGATCTCTTCATTTAGGTAATAATTTCTTAAAAACAGTCAAACCCTATGGTTTCATAGGTTTGGATAATATAGAAATATTAGATTTAGTTAATAATTTATTCGAATACATCGAATTTTTTGATTATTTCGGCCACATGGAGAAACTAAGATATCTATGGTTGAACAGAAATTCAATAAACAAAATAAATTTCGATTATAAATACGCAGTACAAAATTTGTTGACAGTTCTCGATGTCAGTGATAATAATTTAACCAGTTTTAACTTTAAAACGCTTTATAAAAATCTACCCAACGTTAAAGAAATTGTGGTAGCAAATAATTCTTTAAATTGTGATTTTAGCTTGGATATGTACAAGTTTTTCGAAAATATCAATGTTACAGTGTGTTCTAATTATAACTGTGATCCAATTTCTACAGAAACTGTTTGTATTAATGATACTGACGAAGTAACAGAATTAGAAATAGAGGATTTTCCCATGGAATCTTCTATAAACACAGGGATCCGACTAAACTACTCAATGTTGTATCTGATAGTGGTTTTGCTAGAATGGCTATGATTTGCCTAAGTCTATTTGTATGAATGAGAGAGTGATAAAATGATGAAGCATTCGTAATCCATAGGCGTATCATTTCTTTTAGTACGCAGTTAACATATTTTTTTCAAATATAACTCCAGTATTTCCGTATAAAATAACATTTATATGATGAAACGTTCATCTTGGTTGAAAAATGGAATTAAATCTCAAACATTTTCGTGCGATGATGTTCTATGATTATCGATGGGATTAAAACAAAAGCATTTTGCCCATCAACTCGTTTCAGTTTTTTGTGGTGAAGCACCATCTCCTGCCACCGTGTTTCGCTGGTTTTCCGAATCCAATCATGGTGACACTTTGCTACAGGATGAATTTTGTAAAGGTCGTCCAAAATCGGCTGTTGTAGCACAAAACATCGATGATGTGCGTAAGCTGATCGTCATAGGACATACCATGATATTGAGGCTTACTTGAGCATTAGATCTACTCGCATACATTCAATTTTGCATGAACATTTGGCTGTTGAAAAGATTTGGTCGCGTTGGATATCGCATAATGTGACAATCGCTAACAAAAAGCTCGGTGCAAATAAATACTAAAAAAATTCAATCGCGGTGTTTAATAAAACGTCTATAAGATCGTGATAGGCAACAAATCATTGATCTATACATGAACCCAAAACTAAACAACAATCGAATGCATGGGCTTTTCAAAACGAGCACACGAGGCGCTTCGAAGCAAATAGTCACTTATTTTTTCGAAATAACTGGATATATCACTATCGTTCCAATAGAGTAACTTAGAACGGTCAACTATGTACGGTAGACCAGCATTTGTTTGCCAGAAGTGTTCGAAAAAGTCAGGGAAACCAATGGCAGAAGAAGAATCATTATCCACATATCAGTTAAACAAAAACTGTTTTGAACAGTCAAAACATCGGATTGATGGGTCA
Organism: Diorhabda carinulata; assembly: GCF_026250575.1. Lineage (NCBI taxonomy): Eukaryota > Metazoa > Arthropoda > Insecta > Coleoptera > Chrysomelidae > Diorhabda > Diorhabda carinulata. The sequence goes on from NC_079463.1 coordinate 10,001,712, forward strand.
TCCGCCGTACAGTCCTTGTTGGGCACTCAATGAATGCAACAGTAGCAAGTAGATGTACATTTATATTTTCATTCAAATAATCTACTTCTAAACAGCTGAAGGTAAAAAAGTGCATTTTGTAAAATGTTCCAATTTTCCACATGGTATGTTGAAAATACACCTACAGCTTTGACTTTTGAACAGGTAACGTTCATAAATAATAATTTTAAAATGAAAAATCACCAGTATAAGTGGAGCTACTTCTTACAAATCCAAATTAGAAGCACAATCAAAAGATAAACTGTTGTAGCCAATATTTACAATGAAAGACTCAATATTGGTTTACCGCCTTTTTCTACCTTTCAGGTTTTAGATTATTTACACCCTCCAAAAACCACTGCTTGAAACAACTGATTTTAAAAAAAATATTTGTTTTTGAAATTCCTTCCTTTATCGCAATGATGTCTCTATTTTTTTTTAATTACCCACAGAACTGAGATGGAACTTAATAATCCGTAAATCTTTTTGTGCCCATTTGATTCTGTGTGAAAATTTAGAGTGATACGAGGTCTGGCTATTAAATAACGAAGCAGCGCGCCTAGAGGTCGCCCTAGACGGGTGGGGTAAAAAACGACTAGTGCGTTGGGTCTCTAGTTATCTTGTCTATGCACGTCCCAAAACACGTTTCCGTCACTATTATAGTATTTGTGCAGTAGTGGTTTGAAACGAACGTGTTTTTACTCGTGACGAAAAACAGCAGCAACGTATTAATCTCAAATCTCTGGTTAAATTGAAAAAAAACCCAACTGTGTGCTATAAATTGTTGCAAGAGGCCTATGGGGACAATTCTCTATCTCGTTCGCATGTTTTTGAGTGGTGTAAGCGCTCTAGTGACGGCCGAGAGAGCACTGGAGATGACCAGCGCCCAGGTCGCCCTGCGACTGTTTCAACTCCGGAAACAATGACAAAAATCAAACAAATTGTGCGTGCAGATCATCGAATGAGCATCCGGATGGTTACCGAGGCTGTAAACGCCGATAAAGAAACGGTTAGAAAACTTGTACACCAGGAATAACACATGACAAAATTGTGAGCGAAGTTGGTGCCAAAAAATCTGACTCCTGTGTGCTTTGAAAGGGTCCCGATTTGAGTCGATGGAAGTGGTAAAGCAAAAAACGGCAGAGCTTCTAAAGACCTTCACCAAAGAAGACTTCCAGCAATGCTTCGATCAATGGAAAGAACGTATGGAAAGGTGTGTGGCAAAGGGAGGGGTGTATATTGAGGGAGAGCATTCGAATGCAGAATAATTCTTATAATAAAACCCTGTTCCGTAACACGTTTTGTTATTTAATAGCCGGACCTCGTATGTTGTATTACTATTACATAGTTCTTAGGAAGAAAATTTATTATTTATCCGAACCATCAATTAAAGACATCAGCATTCATGTCCTCATAGTCATCATCGGTACGAATAGGTTCAAAAGTCAATAAACCATATTTATCAAAATCGTTTGAACTGCCCTTGTATAATATTATCAGTATGCCTCCTATTCCTGTTGGTGGATTAGAACTGGTAGATAAATAATTTGAAAAAGCCAGTATTAGACTTGTAACAGTTTAACCTTGCCAAAATTTCTTTGGTGTATGTCCCTCATTTATCCGTGCTTCATTTAAATAAAATATATTTAGAATTACTTTTATAGACCTTAGGTAATTTCTTCTCCATACTCTAATAGACTCTCTGGAATGTTTTTAATAGCGAAAAAATAATTCTTTTGAAACTACGGAAGTGTGTAATACTTGTAAATTGTAGATTTTCCAACAGTAATTGTACTACTTACTGTGCCATAAGCAAGTTTTGCATTAGAAATTAAGTTTTATTACTCACTTGTTCGTAAAAATAGAATATAATTGATCGAACTTTGTATTTTTGAGAGAATTTGAACCTTTTCAAGATCGAGTATTCAGATAAGATGGTTGAGTTGTGGTATTTATAATATTTAGGAATACATTTTACACCAAATTCTTTTTTATTTTACATATATTTATTATTGTTACCTACCTCATTTGTTTTTGTTGTTTTACGTGTAAATAAATAGATTTGCAAAGTCGTTTGAGTCTTATTGACCCCAAACATCGAACAAACTGATCTTCTTACTTTATCTTGATCACACTAGAAGTGAATAAGAAAAAAAATTACGTTAATAACGAAAAATTTGTTGTGATATCAATTACAAGATATCACTTAGTAACAAGATCAATATGAAGCTTTTAATTGTCATTTTGACATGAATCCGAAATGTACTTGTACGGAAAAATCAACTCCTCACCCTTGTACGAGCCATATTGCTTACGAAGCGGCCAAAAATATATCAATACATTTTGAAAAAACTCCTTTTTTTCACGAAACTTCTAAAACTATAGATATCGATCTAAATAACAATCAACAAGGAGTAACCCGGTTCAAAATCAAAAGAGCTATTACTTTATATCAAGATTACGAATTTTGGATCAATCCTAAGAACGGTGTGATCGAAAAGGGCGCTAAAAAATTGAAACTAGAATGTTTTTATCGTCCGAAAGTACCATTTGTAAGGAATGTACAAACATTTGAATGCGATATTGGTAGAATAAAAATAACTATTACAGCAACCGGCGAATCTACAGGTATTTTATCCGTAATTCGTCTTTTTTTATTATATTTTATCGTATAATATCAAATTATTTCAATTAAAACATATTCTTCACGTTTCTTCTTCTTTCATAGCCATAACAAATCAACAGATAATACTCCAAACCACTGGAGAAGGTTGTGCAACCCCTTGTCTTATTATGCGGCAAAAATACTCTAGTTTTCGTTGTTTTACTGTATAGACGACTTACTTTTCTTTCCCTAGTCTCTGCATAACTTGCTGGTGATGTGCTCCGTCCAGGATATTTCCAAAATACGCCGATATATTCACGTTTCGAAAGAATCCAATCTTTTTAAAGTAGCTTCGGTTGTGGTCCAAGTCAACGCCATAGAATAAAACAGAAAATATGTAGCACTTGACCAGACAAAGAAATGTCTTTGCTGTATATAATTTCTGCATGTTGTTAAACTCAGCTCGAGTTCTTTCTATCCGTGAAGATGATGGGACCAGGCATCGGAAATGCCTGGTCCCATTTCGCGTTTACTGTGGTTCCGAGGTATGTGCACATTTCAACGCGATCTATTTCTTAATATTTTGCTTTTGAGATATTCAAGCAAAGTCCATATTCTTCTCTTGGTCCTTATATTTTTTGCACATCATTTTCTAGCTTTTCATTCCTATTTGTTATAATTATTGTGTCGTCGCCATTTCTAATGACGTTGATTTTGATGCCATCTTCCTGTGATTTCCTAAATATTTCTTCGGGGTTGTTGTACTCTCTTCTTGATAGCAATTTCTCCGTTGAGCGAATTACCTTCTTTTATTTTTGCAGTTTGACTTCAGTATATATGAGCGATAATAAGTATATAGTTCCCGTCAATTCCAGTGTTTCTAAGAACCTCGATAATTTTTTCGTGTTTTACGTTATTGAAAGCCTGAGAGAAATCAATAAAACACAGTTGTACGTCTCTGTTCGTATCCCTTCGTTTCTGGATGAGAACCTGTAGGCTAAAGATGACTTCCCTTGTACCTAGTGCGCTACGAAAACCAAACTGTCTTTCAGAGATGTTTGTCTTACATTGCGCGTATATCCTATTTAGTATAATTTTGGTAAAAACTTTCGTTGTTTGATTTATCAAGCTCATTAGGGAGTATTGTTCAAAGTATCTGGATTTTTAGGTATAGTCATTAAGGTTTTTTGTCAACTTTAAGGACCGTATGGCTGCCTCTACCTCGGATCTTAGAATCGAGAACTCAGAGAGATCATCGTCGTTTGTATATTACTTGTACGTTCATCATCAAAAAGTTGTTCTGTGTAAGTCTTCCACATCTTTATAAGCTCTGAGCTTTCGAATATTAGGTTTTCATGGGCGTCGAACAAACCTAATTGTAGACCATTTGTTTTTTTTTAGTTAATCTTATGCATGTTATGGTAGTCGTAATTTCTTTCACATTGTTCGATTTCGTTGCATTTCCTCGACAGTTAGTTTTCCTTTGCTGCTCTTATTTTTCTTCAAATGATTTTCTTGGTATTTTATTTTATCTTTGTTTTTGAACTTCCTTCTTTCTTCCATCATGCCAAGGATTTCATCTGTCACCTATTCCTTCTGTTTCATATTGTCTTGCATGCTTGCTGTCTTCTATATCTTTTTTTTCATTTGCTAATTTCATTTTCATTTAATCTTTTTATATCTCTTACAGGTTAACTGTACTTGTCTTATATTGGGATTATGAAGCTTTCTGATTTTCATTTTGATATTGTAAGGTCTCTCCATGCTTTAGTTTGATCTCTATTTTACATTATGATCGAAATGTTTTTAGACCACAGATTTATATATGATCCTGATGAAAATATGTTATTATAGCAGTTGTTTGATGAATGATTAATAAAAATTAATTTTTCCATAAGATATTTTTTGAGAAGGACTTACAAATGAAGCAATAATAATTTTTGCTAGAGTAACCTCTAACCTGCCATTCTATTGAAATATATCTCAAAATTTTTAGGACCAATCGTAACAGCATCAGAAAGACATATATATTTTCATCAAACTCCTAAAAATAGAAGAGGGAAACAAATTTTTGCACTTAAAAATGCCACGAATATACCTGCAGAATTTATGTTCGACATCGATACAAAACAAAAGTTATTCACGGTTACACCACTCAAAGGAGTTATTAACAAAGAAATGTACATCAAGGTGTTCTTCAATCCTAAAGAATTCGGAATCTATTCTCAAAAACTGTATTGCCTAATTTTGGGTAATGTGAGTATTATTCTATCCATACAAACTATTAGTTTACACCGATGTTTTTTGGAAATCTGATCAGGTAATTAGGCTTGAACTGATCTGCAATTTTTTGTCTCCTCCATGTACTAGCTGCATTCGTGATACCTATATTGTGAAAATGGCATCTTTGATGACCGTGCCTTGTCACCAATCGAATTTCAGGCCAATTCAAGTGGAGCAGTGATAGAGGTATTAATTTGTCTCATGCCAGGTGTCTATCCATTTTCTTAGAGCCTCCCTTGCAAGCAGACCATTAAAAGATGTTATAGGCTACACTAAGAAAATGTTCTGGACCCAATCTGGTGAGCGACTTCACTTCCTCATTGCCTTAGTGCCAAGGCACCCAAACGACCTGGACTTTACACATTGATTTACGAATATTCACCTTTTCGTTGATACCTTTTAGAGATATAAAAGACTCCTTTCAGACGATCACAGATTTTGCACCAATGTGTGTCATTACACACCAATATTAAGGGTGAATCTAAACGTAACTACTGATAAAACGTAGGTCAAATACAAAGCAAAATTGGGATCCATAATACATCTTGTAACTATTTGGGTTAGGTTACAGACAGAAACATTATTACGTGAGTTAAAAATTTTTCTTCGTTGCTAGATATTTTATTCTTCAACTGTTGGTTTTTATATCCGCTTTTCCCCGGATGATACGGCGGTCTCTGTTTAATCCGCGATGGGTACGGTGTGGGAAATTTGAAGTACAAGCCATTTTGATTCCAATTGACCACGTTAAGGTGGAGTAATGAGACAAAGAAAAGTAAATGAAAGTAATTATAATCTGGACAGCTTGAAACAAGAATTAACTCAATTCCTTTATAAACTACGGGCTGGATAATAAATTACAAAATGGAATAGAATGGAAACAAAAAATTCGAGGGCAATGCAGTTGTACTGATTCAAAAAATATGGAATGGTATACAAAAACAATAAACGAGCTGGTACAAAAGAAAAAGAAACCCTATAGTATATACCTTAATTCACATAAAGAATGGGGAAAGAAATGAAAAACATAAGAAAGGAAGAAAAACAACAAAATAATTCCAGCTTAATAGACATAAGTGAATGGATTAGAACGCAATTTGGGTTACGGTATAATGATATTCAAATTTATAATAAGAAGTAAAATAATAAAATAGTAAAATATAAAGGCAGCAGGACCCTAAAACATACCCATTGAGTTGGTGAAACATGAAAATATTACATGAAATTATTCAATAAGTGCCTGTTGAATGGAGACGCTAAACATTTTATAGCAGATCCTAGAGAAACGTAAAGCCGGGAATGATCACTCACCTCGTATTTGTCAATCTCGAAAAGGCCTATGAGACGGTATCGTTGCAAACGCTGTTTGATATATTGACGAAATCTGACCTTAGCTATGTTTATGTTTAAGCTATTCAGAACATATACAAGTTAAAAGATGTAGTAAAATGAGTGCTAGAACTAAAATTACGAGAATGGGAATTGAGATACAGGATTAGTGCCTAACAACTCTATTCTAAGAATGATATGAATATCTCAAAAACAGAGTATCTGCCGGTAGGAAGTACACAAGGCGGCCCCAAATTGCAAATAAATAGAGTAGACGATGTACAAAATTCAAATACCTAGGAAGCATAATTTCGGAAGATAGAACTACAAAAGAAGATAAAAGAAATAGAGTACAACACGGGAAAAAACTACACAAATTCTGAACTCATTGCTTTGGTTAGAAAATATTAACCTAAATACAAAAATCACAATATACAAAGTCATAGTACAACCGTTTTAACGTATGGATGCGAGTGCTGGCAACTAACGGATAGACAAAAGAAAACAATATAGGCAGGATATCCAGAGCAGAGCATATACGAAGTGAAAATATACGACGAAGAACAGGTCGTGTATACCCGACTTCAAAGAAAATTGCAGATTATACAACTACTCTTTTACGGACATGTGATGGGGATGAAGCAAAACAGGTGGCCGAAGAAAGCATTGATGTATCAACCACAGAAGAGAAAAAGACAAGGAAAACCCTCAAGGACCTAGAAAGGAGCGATTGAACTGACCAAAAACGACAGAGCTATCCAGGAAAACGGTTGGACAGACAGAAAAATGTGTCGTACGAAACGCGCGGGATGCGACTGTGGGATAATCATGGCTGACTAGTTGAAAACAAAACTTTTATTTTAACGTGGAAATAAATGTTTTTTGAAGCCAGTATCAAAGGACGGGTGGTTATTCGTCAATGGTTAGAAGTTTAGTTTAGTATCCTCCAGTTGATTATGATGGGTAAAGCTGACGGTCGTAGAGGAATTGGAAGGAAACAAGGGAATATTAGAGAATAGACTGGGATAAGAGAAGCAGGACAGTTATTTAGTCTAGCTCAAGATAGAGAGAGTTTTGTCATGCTGATCACCAACGTCAAGGGGTCTTGATACTGCACACTAAGAAAAAGGTTAGAAGTGATTCGATTCCGTGGTCTCTATCTGCCCATACCCGGCAACGAATCACCCCTTTTTTTAGTTGAATCCAAGGCTTCAATGTGCCTACTATTTTAACTTTCATCGAGGAAATAGTAAACTGAAATACAGAAATTAAAATAATATGCTTACCAACGAGCGAGAACACTAATACAATCACTGCTGGTTTTGAGCTAACTGGTGAACTCCAATCCAATAACACTTCGGCCAATAATAACATTTCCTCTAAAACCCCCCGAGGAGCCAAAACCCACAAATTATCACCCCTTCCGCCAATAATTTACTACCCACACGTCCCAAAAACCCACAACCCGCCAATAGGTCCCTTATAATTACAAAGTCAGGCGGCTGGCTCGCCAATTAGCTCAAGACCAGCAGTGATTGTGTTAGTGTTCTTGATAGTTTTTATTTTCGTTGCATGGAGTAAACAGATTGAAGCCACGAAATCGGATCACTTCTTACCAATGAACGAATAACCACCCTATACTCACCGATCTCTTGATAATATCTCCAAAGTGGGAACTGAACTGGAATTTTTAAAATTCCAGCACGTTTCAACCCGTGAGCTTAGTTCTTTTGTTTAATATGGTCGATGGTATTCAATTGAGTATGATTATTGATGGTCATTATTCCTGCCTCCTTACCAAGAAATTTTGATAGTAAAATTAGTATTAAAACTTTAATATTATTACGCAGGAACCAATAGTAGTAAATGTTACTGGAATATACGGTGAAGAACAACTTGATCCAAACAAGTTATCTTATATCCACTACCCTTTTGTATTTGAAGAAACCATCCTCTACGACGGATATTTCAAAAATTTTATCGAAACTTCCATCTATAAGAAAAATTCTCCAGTTTATTTAACTCCTCGTTATATCGATATGGGGAAAATAGTACAAGTCGAGGAGAAAATTTTAGAACCCGATTATGACATCCAACAAAATTCTTCTGATACTAGTCAACAAAATTTATTTTATTCATTCAAGAATTTCAATATTACAAACGATATGAAGCATAACATAACAGTCAATTGGATAGAAGGTAATTTTCTAGTAATATTTTCGTTTTTCTTTAACTGTTGGTGTAGTCGAGGAATTAAATCAAGCATTCTAAATATATTTAAAATAAATTTAAAAGCTTCTATTGAGGTTATTTCAAAACTACGGGATAGTCAAATTTTTCCGCTATTTTCCAGTTTTTTTAATAAAGCTTCAAGCACTTAATCCCTCGTAGTTACTGAAAACTATCGAATGGAATGCTCTAATTCTGCTAATCTTCTTAAGGATCAAGTAAGCTCCTTTTATCTGTATGTACTATCCTTTTATGTGGTGTCAACAGTGCTAATCATGCTCTATATATATCTTCAGCTTGACTTAAGTTCATCTGCTTTATCAATTATATATTTAAATAAGTTTTAATCTTTTCTTTTAGATGATCCAATTTTCAACATATTTCCCAAGGTAGCTACCATACCAGGTCAACAATCCAAATATTTTAAATGTGTTTTCTCGCCCCCGAACAACGAGTCAGTTTACTTTAGGAAATTAACCGCCCAGATATATTGGAGGTGTGATTTTGTGGAAAATCACCATCCCAATCAGACGTTCATAGTACCATTAACTCTTTCCATTAATCTCCAAGGTAAGTTACTGATGGAATTATTTAGGAAATCGCAACATAAGTTATCCGGGTGGAACCAGAATTTATCGAGTCATAGATTGTAGATAGAGAGGTTTTCTGTACCTACACATACACAATATTTTGTACAAGATTTCACATCTAATTGTTCTGAATTGAAAATTCGTGGACTCCTTCTAAATGAGAACCACTTCTTGTGCAGGGCTTTTGCAGATTAGATGCTCTGTTGACTCTATACTGTGACATTCACATAGCTACTAAAATGTGTAATTCAAATGATTATAGAAACCAAAAAACTGCTAGTTTGTTGATGCAATTTCTTTTTTATGAACTAGTATCGATTTAGTTGAAAAATTACGATCCCTCTGAACACTAACAGATTTAGTTTTACTTTTTATGCCGCGATATGTTCTTATTTTCGAAAGATTGAAATTACCATGATTTCCTTAGGAAATTCTCCAGCAGACGTAGAAATGAAACTGCCCAGAATTGTTTTTCCTCTCACTGTAGTAATCACCGTTATAAACGAGATAAGATGTTCCTAACTCCAGAGGCTTTTTCGCTCAAGAGCTCTGCTTGTTTCTTGAAATTGACTCTGTCATCAATCATCACTCCCAGGAATCGAATAAATGGTTGGCATCTGATCCTCTGCTTCCCGACTTGTAGCTTCATCGTCTCCACTTTCTTCCTGCTGGTAATAAGCATAATTTGTGTTTTGTACTCCGCTGGTTTCAGACTGATTGTGTCCATCCACCTAGAGATCTTTTCAAGGACTGTATCGAAAGTAAATTTGATCTCTCCTAGGTGCTTTGCTAGAATTACTCCGGCCACGTCGTCCACAAATCCGACAAGGTTGTATCAGCTTCAGTAGCCCCTCATTTCTTAAACTTGGAAAATAACTTACATGAGGCTTTTCTTAATAAATCAACTGTCATCTCATTTGGTCTCTAAATTCAAAGCTATTGTCATTTTTGGTATTAACGATTATTTTTTTTTTGTTTTTAACTGCTGGTTTGTTGATGCAAGTACTTTTTATGAGCTAGTATCTAGTTTCAATCGATTTTTTTGAAAAATTATTATCCCTCTGAGCACTAACCGATTTTGTTTTACCTTTTTTTGAGATGAGACATGTACGAATTTTCGATTACATGAAAATTGTAATTATTTTTTCAGGAAATTCTTTCCCAAAAGGACAACACACTCTAACAGACGTAGAAATGAAGCCGCCTAGGATTGTTTTTCCTCCCACCGTAGTTAATACCGTCATATACGAGAATTTTACCATAATCAACAAACTAAATCGTCCAGTTATATTTAAACTGGTACCACCTCCTGATAGGTAAGTAGCATTCAAATTTTTGATTGCTCTTATCTTGGTTTCTCTGGGAATCGACCAATAAAAATCAACAAGCGCTGAACTTTCCGGTCTATATAATCTATTAGTGTTTTGTGTTAGTGTTAACAAATGTCACAGTAATATCAATCAAAATGTATGACAATTCAATGGAACATAATGAAAATTGGAAAGATTCGAACAAGCCTATTGGTATTTGGACGGAAGACGAAAAAATTAAATTAGATTATTTAATTCAATTCATCGACGAATTTATATCTTCCCAAGAATATGAAGATTATATGGAAAAAAAGAGAAATATAATCAAGAAAAATGCGGAGACTCAGTACTCCCAGGATGATTTTATTGACCTACCTTCTGAAGAAGTTGAAACATGTAAGAAATATTTTCCACTAACTTCGAATTCCAAGAAGATGTACGCGTTTATAAAAAAATTCGAAATTTATCTTAAAAATAAAGAACACGAAAACATAATGCAGAAACAAATAAAAGGAATAGCCATTATAAGGTAAGTGGAATTTCATATTTTAATTTCACTTCTCTTTGTTTGATATTTTGTAAATTTTTTTCAACAGAGCAAAAATAGAAGACGTTAAAAAATTAACAGCTCTTAGCGTTAACGATATAAAACGGGCCAGAGAGAAAGAATTAGATGAAGAAACAAAAGATTTTTGTAAATTATACAACATTGATTTCAATAAAGTTAGACAAGAGAATAAAAAAAATATTAAAGAGAAAATAGCGTCACATTCTAGAATGTTACGTATCAGATATATAACCAGAAGAGAAAACATAGCAAATATTGCTAGAACAATTTTAGAAGAAATGAGAAGAAACAAGAAGATATTAGAAAGATTGAATAAAACTTATGATTATAAAGTTACCAAAAATGAATGGATAATTGAAGACATGGTGGTTGTAGGTACAGCCATGTCTCTTCATAAACAGGAAACTGAAAGTAACATCGTCGAGGAACCTAGTCCAGTGGTAGTTGTTGAAGACAATGAAATAGCATCTCCAAAAAAAGAAAAACGCGATAAAGGTAAGAAGAAAACTAAGAAAGAAGCTAAAGCAGATAAAGTAGAAAAAAAAGTAGATAAAAAAGTAGATAAAAAAGATAAAAAAAATAAAAAAGTCAAAAAGAAGGAAAAAGATGAGAAGAAGAAGAAAGGATTGAAAGAAAAAAAAAGTAAGAAAAGTAAAAAAGGTCAACCAGACGACGCGATACCCATAGGTGAGTGTAGTACTGTATTGTAACTTTTTTTTAATCGAGATTAATATAAAAATGGACACTTTCTTAGAACTCACATTGTCACAAGAGCAACAAATAGCTGAATTGAACGAACAGTTTGAAAAATTCGACGAAATGATGGAAAATCAGCATATGGCTAAGCAATCTCCCGAAGAAAATTATCCTATAGATCGAAATTTTTCGTGTCATCCCCAAACTCTATTATACAACAACTACGATATCGGAAAAGTCTACAAAAGATATTTCAAAATACGCAATAATAGTTTCATGCCAAGGAAATTTAGATTCTTAAAGATGATCACTGCTAACGAATACGACGCGCTGTTATTTGAATTGAAGCCGTTGATTGGAATTCAAAAGCTTGTAGGTGAGCTCCAAATAAATCCAAAATTACTCTATTTAACTATTTAACGAAGTTTGTCTCAAACCTATTTTCATATTTCCTTGTCAGGTTCCGGTGACTTCTTTAATCCATCTAAAACCAAAAGTACTTCGCGAAACTCGTTAAAATCTCTACGTAGTTCAATGACAAAATGATGGTAGAAACCCTCGCGTTTTTCGAGACGTCGGGGGCATTTATATAGGAATCAAACAAGACAAACAGGTTTAACGAATCACTGTCCTAGTGCGTGCCTTGTATCAATTACTTCACCGTAAATGAAATATACATATGCATGTTGTATATGAAGTTAGACAACCCTCAATTAGTTGTTAAAACATGGTCTTTTATTATAGAAGTTTGGGTAAAAAATACTGTTACGTATCTTCAGGACTTCGCGTTGTGCCTGGTATGTCGGATTCGAGACATTTCTCATACCTACTAAAGAACTTTCTCTATGAATGAACTCTCATTTCTCTGCGGAATCGCCGTTAGACATTACATAGCGGAGGAAGAATCCAGCTATGCAGCTCTTCCATCAGCTGCTTCTTCGGTCTCAATTTTGCTCATTCCTCCTTTTTCTTTTCTTCGGAGCTAAGTTTCCTCAATACTTCAGCGGCGAACGTGCTCGATGCTGTTCAAGCAGTCTCCGTCGATAACATAGCCTTCAACATATACTCAGGTTTCTCTACTACTCCTATTGTAGCTTCCTAGGTGTGACGAAGCATGCTGTAGCTCGGGCATATGAAGAATACGTGCTCCACTCTTTCGTCTCTTCCTGCACAGGTTGGACTCTCAGGAGAATCCTCATGTTTGAATCTGAGAAGATATTCTCTGAAACATCTGTGTTCTGGGAGCATCTGCGTCAGGTAGTATTTACCTTTCCGTGCGGGCCGCTAATCTAAGTGTCCACTCCCGGAAAAAGTCGGTCTATCCCATAAAGTTTGCCAAAGAACTAAGCTGCTCTTCGTTCAGTGTAGTACATCTTCTCTGACGGTGATGGGATTGTTTTTCTTCCACACGAATAGGCAGGACACTCAACCGATAAAACGAAGCGGACCAGATGGCAATTCCGTATGTGATCAGAGAAGTGACCACCGACGACAACAAAGTTCTTTTTCTCTATTTTGGACCTCGGTATAAGCCCAGATAAAATGTTCTCCACTCTAAAGGCTTTTTCACTCACGAGCTCTGCTTGTTTCTTAGCACGAATAATCACTCCCAGGTACCGGATAAACGATTGTGATGTGATTGTCTGCTCCCCGACGTGCAGCTCCATCATTCCCACTTTTTTCCTGCTGATAATAAGCACAGCCTCTGTTTTGAGCTTCGCTAGTTTCAGGCCGACTGTCTCCATCTACTTAAATATCTTTTCGAGAACTGTATCGAAAAAGAAGTTGATACTACGGCCACGTCGTCCGCAAATGCTACGAGGTTCGCCTCCTCCGGTTTTATCAGCTGTAATAACCCTGATACATAATATTCCACAAGAGAGGAACTAGAACTAAGCCTTGAGGTACCTCTCCAGTGACTTTAACCTCCTTGGGGCCTTTCTCTGTATCGTAATATCCTCTCTATGAAATAGTTGACTACCATCTTCTGTAGGTATCTTGGTACGCCCATCTTGCGAAGAACCTCCGTAAAGAAGCCTCATCTCGCTGTATTGAAGGCGTTTTTGTCAAGCGTCACCACTAAACAGTACTTTTTTGTCCTCTCTTCCATCTGACTCCTTTGCAGTACTGACGAAAACACCAATGGCGTTAATAGTGAAGCGACCTTTCCGATTTTCTACTAGTGGGGCTGTACTACTGCTATCCTTTTATGGAAGTTCAGAGATTTTGATGGCTGTATCCAGCATGCAGAGGGGGCAGTAGGATTTTGGTTCCCCCGGTGGCTTCTTTCCTTTTGGTAGAAACATCAGTCTCTATTGCTTCCACATGGCCGAGAAGGTTCCTTTTAACGCGACGTGTGGTATCCCGTTTGGACCAGAGGGTTTGTAGTTTCCTACTTAGTTGCAAACTTATCTTAGTTGCTCCTATGTAATATACGGGATCATCTCCGTTTTATACTGCTGGAATGTGGTCTTATCTGTTTTTATATGTTGTAGGTGGAGCATCGATATCCATGCTCCTCACATTTACGCCAACCTATAAATATGAAGAAATCGACGCGGAACTCATATTTCTCTCATTTGATGACAGGACACAAAGTTATCAGAAATTTTGCGTCTGCGTACAATGTATTCTGAAACGTGCTAACCTACAAATAAGTTCTGATCACATTTATTTCGGAAAAATTCCTTTTTGGCAAACCAGTAGATGTATGAAACGTCTAACTTTTTCAAATATCGGTGGAGAACCGTGTGATATTTATATAAAGAAAATAAAAGATACTTTTGACGTTGAAGACGAAGCAATAACAAATGTATCTAATAATGATAGTACTTTAGAATTGAACGATGACTTAGAAAATCAAGATGTTATACGGAATGTCACATCTGAAATTATCGAAAACGTTCTAGGAAATTTTCATTTTACGTGTACTTATATTAAATTGGATTCGTTCGAAACTAAGGTATGTAAGTTTTTTTATGAAGAAATGAGTCGGTACCTCTATTATACATAAGTAAAAAGTAGTGTTTTCATTAATAAAAATACGTTTAAATGAATAGAAACACCTGGAAGAAGATGGTCGAAGACATGCTTAGATACGTTTTGTGACTGTATCACAAATAAACTATTCTATTTAAAAAGGCGTCTAATACGATTAATCACTTGTGACTAGTGGCTATCTCAATGTTATAGGTATCTGATGCTATAAAGAGGAAGTAATTCAGGCTGGATGTGGTAAGAGTTCAATACCACTAGGTTCTTCGAACTTCCGCAGTATGTGGTTTTGCATTTCCTTGTTGTTTAGGTTCATATTTTCACCAGAGACATAATAAGACTTGTTCTTTGTCTAACCACTTATTTTCAATGTTGGGTATCATCTTTCGGCAGCGCAGGAAGCTGCTTCCACACTCCTACTCGACGTTTCGTTCTGGTAGACGACTTGAGCGCGAACGATCTTCAAGCGTCAAATCATTACTATGAAAACGATTAAACCAACACAGTGACATTCTCTCATTACAGCTGGATTGAAAAGCCCTAGGCACGCGTTCACGCAGACGCTATCGTTCGCGTTAAAAACAATTTATGAAGTTGTTGACCTTCCTCTGTCGCTGGGGATTTAGTGGGCTCGCCCTATTTGGATCAATCAGAACCAAAAATCTCAGTATTTAATTAGTTTAGGTTGCATATGCCCGATTTCCTTAAAATTTTAGTATGTTGTTGAGAAAATTGTGCTGATTAATTTGATATATATAGGACGCGGAAATTATTCCTTCACCTACTTTTTCGAGGTTAAAAATTTATATAGGTTAGGTTAGGTTAAGCTGGGTTAGGTTAGGTTAGATTGGATTAGGTTAGGTTAGGCTCATACTCAAAATATTGAGCGACTTTGGCGAGATAAAATACCTCGTTTTGGAAGTACTAGATCTCATTATCATCAGTATTTTGGGGAATTTCTACTTAAAAGACATTCAGGATTGTTTCCAATAGAAATTGATAATTATTGGTACGTGTAAATAAATGATAATTGTTAGAAATTGATTTGTGTCATTACATTAGTCGAAACTAATTATATTTAATGTTGGAGAGGATTGGGGGCGGGGGGTAGTCGTTAAGAGAATGTCTAAATTTTTAACAGACCCCCATCCCTGCCCCTATTCCTCTTCAACATCAAGTATTTGCAAAATATCAACTATTCAAGATAGTGCACATTTTCCAATGTTCATTCCATAAAAGCTATGTGAAATAATGTTTTCCACGCCCAACATATACGAGGGTGTATTGATAGTTAACCAAGACCAGTTCTACGTATAAACAAAATATTACGTTATTATAACAACGACAGCAACGAACAATAACTTATTAGAAGATTCAGTGTAAAGTTTGACCAGAGTTAGGCAAAAAATTAAAAGAAAAAAGATGTCCACCGAAATTGTGAAAATGGAAAAATTAGAGTATCGAGTCATCATCAAGTACCTGTATTTAAAAGGGTTAAGAGGTAAGCAGATTTACGAAGATATGCTCAATACTTTTGGTAATCAATGTCCTTCCATTGAAGATATTTGAAGCACTGAATATTTCATACGAACGCGTTCATCTTATAGTTCACGTCAATGTTAACAAAATGGATCCCCAAATTTTTGAATGTTGACCAAAAGCGTGCAAGGGTAGAAGCATTGCGTTCGATCGGTGCTCGATTTAAATCGATGTAGACTTCTTCGAAATTTTTACTATGGATGAGACTTGGGTAGGTACATTTCTACGATCCAGAAACAAAGCAACAATCGATGGAATGGCGACACTCTGGTTCTCCAAGACCTAAGAAGTTTCATGTCCAAAAATCTGCTGGAAAAGTTCTTGCTTCAGTTTTTTGGGATTGCCATGAAGTAATCATTATTGATTTTTTGGATAAGGGTAGAAAAATAGCTGGAGATTACTATTCGACATTACTGACCACTCTACGGGAAAAAATAAAGAGAAAAGAGGCGGAAAGCTATCCAAAGGTGTTTTGTTTCTGCAGGACAACGCCCCTGCACACAAATCTCATGTTGCCATGCAAAAAATTCGTGATTTAGGGTTTGAATTACTAAAACACCCTCCCTTATTCACTAGATTTGGCTCCGTCCGACTATCATCGCTTTCCTCGAGTGAAAAAATGTTTAAAAGGTCGTAAGTTTTTGTCCAACGAGGGCTGGTTTTTAGAGCAAGAACAAACATTTTTTTGAAAGCTCTAGAGACAATATTTTGACATTGAAATTTTGTTTGGTTCTATAGTAGGCTGAGAATTGTTCAATATATCCTCGTATATATCTTCTTTTTCAACATAAAAAACTGTATAACATACTAAAATTTCAAGGAAATCTGACGTAAGCAACCTAATCTAAATAATTACCAAAATCTCGTCTCTGTTTCATTTGTTTCAAGTTTCAGCATTTTTATAATAGTTTTTTAAAAATGTTGTTTGATGAGGTAGGTAGTAGCGTTCACTGGTATTTTGTGCCTCGATACGACAATTCAAAGTGCGCCCAATAGATAGGGCTAGAAAAAAAAGGGAGGATGACAATATTATCAAAAAATGACGACATCCCGTTTTTATTGGCTAGGCCCTGGAACCCGAGCCTCGAATTTTACATTTACTGTGCAGTCAATAAACAAAGATACTTAAGCACTTCATAGAAACTAGTCTCACGACATGTTCTTACTTCAAAATTATAAGACACTTTTCATATTTCAGGCCATCAGTATTTTTCTGAAAAACATGGATTATTATGGGAGTTACATCGAGAAACATCTAGTTGAAGCTTACGATGAAAATAACAAGAACTTTGCAAACTTCGAAGTGGTGACTGAAGCTTATATAACAGGTCCTTTCATAAGTGTATTCCCGGAAGTTCTTGATTACGAGATTTGTTCTATAAATTCCGTATACCAGTTACCAATGGATATTAAAAATTCTTCTTCAACAACTCAAGCGGTTGCTATAAAAGTTCCTTTTTCGATAAAGGATTACGTGAAACCTGATGTTATTAACATATATCTACCTCCTATGGCTACTAGAACTGTCATAATAAGACTTGTATTAGGGAAAAATATAATGAATACTATTTATTTTGATAAGGAATTATCTTTATTGAAATTAAATATTCAAGTATGTATTTTAACAAAAAATTATAATGAAATACCTCCAGTTATAGCAACAGTTTATGCCGTAATTACTGTATCAAATATATTAAGTATAAATCCAGTCGATAACACTTTCGTTAACTACATGTCAAATTGCTTGATATTAGATGTTGGGAAATGTACAATTTTCGAATCTGTATATACTGATATTGAAGTGAAAAATAATAGTTTGATCCCGCAAATATACGGATTTATGGATGTACCACATTGGATTACAATAGAACCTAATTACGGTTTCACAGAAATTACTCCGGGAAGTAAACAAACTTATAGGGTTTTTGTTCATCCTGATTATCAAGATTTATTAAAAAATTTCGATAAAAAGAAGACTAAAGATCGTTGTTTAACTTCTGTTATTCGTATAGAAACTGTAAATAATACTAGAGCTCCAAATACGTTTTTTGATACCAAAAAACTACGTAAATCGATACAATTTGTATTAAAAGAAATGAACAACTCTATAGATGATGTATTAAAAGAAGATATTTCTGATTGTATGAGATTAATAAAGCAAACTTATTTCAACAACGAAGAAAGTATTATATTAAACCCCGAAGGGATGACTGAAATATCAATGTATAACGATAACGAAGAAGAAAATGATTCATATGAGGAAGAAGATAATTGTAATATAACACAATTAATGATTAAAGTAGAAGTTATGAAACCGTTAGTGGAAGTTAGTTTCCAACATATCGAACTTCCAGATACACCATGCGGTTCCTATTCGGTTATTTCCTTCGATATTAGAGCATTGCGTTTCGAATTTAACCAAGAATGTGAATTATTTAGAAAAAAAGACATGAAATTACAAAAATACGAAGCATGGTTCAAAATAACAGGCGATAATAAAGAGATACGGGTCGAACCTTCCTGTGGAATATTAAAAAATGGAGAAACCATGAAGATATTCCTCATTGCAACTCCTAATATCCCTGAATACATAGTTCAAGAAACTGCTAGGTCAATTAAATATTCGGAAATATACGAAATGAAGATGAAGGAAATAGAATCGAACAAACATAAGAAGATGCGAAAGAATGATAAAAAGAAAACAAAGAAAGGTGGAAAAACGAAGCCGAAGAAAAGCGGTAAAGATAAAAAAGGTAAGTACTTATTTAAAAAAAGAAGAAACTTTATTTTAATAAATAAAAAGCAAGCACAACGGGGTGAATCCTTTTGCATTGAGTAGTTCTAATGGGTCCTATAGGTTGTGCTGTTCGGAAACACTTCTCCAAAGAAAGGAGTCACGATAAATCGATAAATTTTGAGAGCCTGCAAACGACCTTGATGTTCTTGAGCCCCGTCTGCATGTCGAGTCAATCTTACAAATACTGTTCTAGATGGGATTGAGTTGGACAGCTCGGAATATCGGTAAAATAGAGTCAAGTCAGCGACCTTTCTTCTGCTGCTCTAAGCTGTCCAAGTCATGGGTCGAATTGCACTCTTCTGTATTGAGTCGAGCATCATGGTATGCTTGGAAGCCGAGTTCCAAATATGCGAGCAGTACTTCAAAGATAAACTAATCTGAGCCTGAGAATCTGCTTCGGAGTATAATGTTCAAGAGGGCTCTAGGTTTTCATTAGCTTATTTGGCCAGGACGTCATATTTGGATCAAATCCTGCAGTACCAGTCTTCTTTGTAGAAACAGCAGCTTGGGTCTTTGCTGCATTTAACTCAACCCACTCCAGAATGTTTTCAAGATTGATATTCATGGTGGAAATTAGTGCCTGCCTACGAAATTGGATGTTATTCGAGTTTGTTGGGGCAGCTGATTTAAACGACGACACCAGTGTGCTATCGTCGACAAAGCTTCATATCAGATTCACAGTTTGTCGATTAAATGGTTGATGTACAGTAGAGAGTAGATGACAAGGTGCATCCCTGGAGAACACCAGCGTTAACCTCAAACCTGTCTGAGTTATGTGACTTGGATGGATCGATCTTTGTGAGAGCTATTCCAATCGACAAACAATCTTAACTTATTTCGAAGATTGGCATATCTGACTCTGTTGAAATCCTTCGATATGCCTAGTGCGATTGCTCGGGATTCCCTAAATTTCTTTAAATCAAACTTCAGTCAATAAGTTGATGACATAGGCCAGGAGATCCCCAGCTGATCTATGTTTACTTAAGCCCGATTGATAGTCGCTGATTATGTTAGCAGACTCAAGCTTTGTTTGAGTTCCAATCTGTTAAAATTTCAAAAATGTACTTTTAGCATCCCGACGAAATTTCGTCCTAGGAACGAATTTGTCAAGAAATTTGTTCAAATCAAAGTACTTGGCTTCTATATGGTCAAATCTGTTAACCTTTCTTGCGTGATACTATTTTTTATCTATGTGATATACAACTTCCTACGAATCCCTCTAATTGCCAAATTTTGACAAATACGTAAAAAATTTTTATTTATTGATAAAATTTGATGCTGTCTATGCTTGTATCGACACTGATTCGACTCGATTCACTATGTGGGATAATCAAATTTCATACATATGTTAAAACATTCTCTAATTATGTGGGGAAGTTTATTTTCCATTCCATTCTATAATAGTTTTCATAAAATTGTAATTTACATCTAGGCAAGAAAGTCGATAAAAAGAAAACTAAGAAAGCAGCTTCGTCGACTGTGGAAGAAAAGAAAGAAGAAGAAGTCGAACCTGAAATCATTATTTCGGATTCCGAAATTAACGTAACGTACGAAGATTATTTCCCATCGGAAATGTGTTATTGGAGATCAATGAAACCCTATACTATTTCATCGGAATTAACGTGCGTAGTAACCTACAATAGTGATTTTTTTGTTCGTCCAAAGGAATTGATAAACATGAACGTGTATTGTCGCGTCGTTAGACCGGATTTTATATCGAATTTAAAACTACAGAGGGTCGATTTTGGTAATGTTGCGGTAGGAATGAGCGACAATAAAAACGTCATTATACAAAATATCAAATACGATACGATCGAAATAAAAACAAACTTATTGAACCCCGTCGGGCCTTTTAGCGTCTCGTATATAAAAAATCCCAAAATACCTGGCGAGTGTTATATGAATTTACCTTTAAAATTCTCGCCGAAATCTAATGAATTCTTCGAAGAATATATTGAAATCACTTCCGGAACTACGGTCCTGCCGTTGATACTACAAGGCGTTGGTGTGGATACCAAAGTCACATTTTCACCAGATTTCCTCGTATGTAGACTCAATAAAGCCACAACAAGAACCATCGAGGAATATTTGTTGAAGATACAAAATTTGAGCGAAGCACCGGTAACGTTTGTTTTTGAGAAAGTTTTCGAAATTGAAGGGATTGTTAAGTCTGTGCCTGTTGTAAAAAAAGAACAGAAGAAAAAAAAGAATGATACGAAAGGTAAACAATTATACTGTTTGTGCTACTTTAGACGTGAACCAAAAATGAAAACTTTATTTGTGTATCAAAAACGCTTTTCAGTTCATCATTAAAAGCACAGTCGTGCACGATCGTTTTAGATGTTTTCCCGGCCAAAGTAGATTAGATTAGATGAGGCAGTGTGCAAAAGCCGCGAATCGACACTTTGAGCTATTGACAGTGACTAATGAGTAACTCTTTTTTGTTTAATGAAAGGGCTTTTTCCATTCACCATACCATATGTCTGATTTCTTCCCTTTTTTCTAGTTTTTTTACCTTCAAACATTAGGTGTATTTCCATACTAGCTTTGATTTAATTCATATTTTCGCCTGGAAAATGGCAGGTTCTGATACCATTTGAGATAGGAAGCTTGGTTTCTTGGTCGTATATTCCCGTCCCTAGTTTCCCATATTCAATTCATCAGTATAGAATCTCTGCATTTGTCTATTGCTATCGACTTGTTATTATGGTTTTCTAGTTTTCGATTAAGCATAGTGTGAACGACTTGGCGTCCGTGATCATACCTATAGATACCTTACATTCCTTTAGAATATTGAGATGCCCAACCAGGTCACCAGGCTTCATGTTCTGTTCCTTGGATTCCTGGGTCTTCAAAGGGGGCAAGCCTATTTTGGTTTTCTTTCTTGGCCGCCATATGAAAGTTGCATATCTTATGATTGGTCGTACAATGGATTTGTACATCCAGTTCATCGTTTTGAGTTACAAGCCCTTTCGCCATTCTGCAACAAATGTACAAAGCAATTCGGGCCTTACGGCTTACAGTTTGAAAGTGTTGTCTTTCTGCCAGTCTTGATCTTAAGGACTAGTTCGACCCCGTTCATATTGAGAGTTTTTGGAACGTATTTGTTCCTTCTGGTAATTGATCTTTGAGGGGTTTGTCCTAAGACCTTCATTGACACACCCAGGTCATTGACGTATCCGCAGACTCCATTTTCTGCTTTGGTTAGATTTATCGACTACTATTGACCATAGTAGTTCCGATAGGCAGCCTCCCCTAAATTTATATTAATCTAGGGTTGCTATAATCAAAGCCACTATGCTTGGTACTGTACATCTTTTTTCAGTTTCTGTGTTTTTAGTATGCAAATTGATTTATATAATAGAAGTAAGCACTTGCTAAGGTAACTCATTTTCTGATTACGTTTCAGGTGATGGAGATAAGGCTAGTAGAAAATCTAAAGGTAGTAAAAAGTCGAAGGAAAGTAATGGTTCAAAAGTGAAAGGCGCTAAAAAGTTTTCCGACGATTTATCGCCGTCAGAAATTAATTCTATACCAACGTTCGAACCGACGAAAAATACTACATATTTTGATATTTTAAACGTAGAAAAAAACTCATTAACTTTACAAAAAAATGCAACGGGAATAGTCAAATTCGGTTTTGGTACGAAAGCTATTCTAGATGAAACGAAAATGCAGTTAAAGGAAAAGAAAAAGAAAGAAAAAACAAAAAAAGCCAAATCCCCGAGGGTTGATAAAGGATCTGAAAAAAACATCGATGTTCAAGATAAAAAAATGACACATATAACAAAATATAACATTTTATTAGGGGCAAATATTTATAAAGAAATTATTTTAATTGGTAATTTTAAATAAAATATTCTACAAATATTAGTTTTTTAAATTTTAATGATCGATTTGAGGCTGATACACCTATAAAAACTATTCAAATACAATATTATGTTGTTGAATGGGTTAATATAATTTTGTCGATCCGTGGGACTGAATGTCAACTCGAATAAGAGAAGAAAGAAGGAAAAACTCAATCTCAAGCCCATCAAACTAGACGGACAAGTAATTGAATGGAAAACAGAGAGGAAATATATGAGACTCACACTGGATAGTAAACTTCTCTGGAACAAAAAAGGATTTAACCCCTAAAGCCACGAAAACGCTGATGGTGTGAAGAAACTACCCAGGAATTTATTAGGGCTGTAACCTTTTGAGGATGTACACGGCGATCGTCAAGTATAGGGCAGTATTGGGGTACTAGAACTAGTCTAAATATCTAAAAATCACTCTTAATGTTCAGAGACGGATTTAACAAATAAAAACTGTCCTTAATGGCCAAACTTGGAAAAACATATCAGAACTAACAGGTATATTTTCAACTTTCTAAGAGGTGTGGGTTTAGACCAACTGGGATTTCCAGTATCGCAAGCAAGAAAGGATTCAATTGCATCGCAGTATACATTGTACTCTAATATATTCATACATAGATACATTTCAGAGATGTATAATATTACCAAAAATGTGTCTTCTGATTTCAGTCAAGTTGATATCGGGCCGATGATAGGACTAATAGAAAAAGTTGTGATAATGTCGGCGAGATTTAAAGCTTTCCAAAAACTTAAGAAGCTTGATGAAACTTGGAAAATTATCGTAAACGGTCAAGAAGATAAACCAATTTCGCTCATTATCAAAGGTTTGGTAGATGTTCCATCTATAGAAATAGGAAATAAAAATGAAATATGTTTGCCTACCGCGCAAATCGACACAGTCGTTACTGGAAATTTCAACCTTAAAAATACTTGTCATTTCAATCTCTCGTAAGACACTTTATTTACAGTATCTTAATATCAATAGAATTGTACGAGATTTTCTATTTTAGTTTCACCTTTTATCCAAATAATCATAAATTCATATCGATGATACCTAAAACAGGAGACGTTCTTATTGGAGAAGAAGTATCTGTAACAGTTGTTTACCATGCGGAAGTATGCGCTCCAAAAGTTATTGAAATGTATTGCAAATTACACGTGAAACAAAAATTAGATGCAATTGTTGGAACTGATTACGACCACTATTTCACTGTAAATTGCGAAAAAGCCTTTTCTCAATTATGTGTAAGTTTATCATTTTCAACATGAAATTGAAGGGTTAGTTCATATGCGCCATCATCGCCTCCTGCTCAATTTTAGGAATAGTATTTAAATGTTCATCACCTTGTATATAATAATAGTTTATTTTCTCAGGCAACTCAAATATCGGAAGAATTCAACGTTGTGGAATATGGTAGCGTTATTCAAACCGATTTCTCTCTGTTTAATTTTGGTTTATCAACAGTCAGTTTCGTTCTGCATATAGTCCGACCTATGTATAATCAAGATGAAATTAAGCTGACTCCCAAATCGGGAAATATTGATCCTGGTCGCCAGATGCAGGTAAACACTATCAATTGTGTGCTTTTTGATGCTGATAGCGTAAAATTCATTGGGCAACTCGGACTACATAAATTTTTAAGCACCGATGGCTTCTTCCAGTAGTCCAAATTGTGGGCTTTTTAATGCCGATATCGTAAAATTTCTTGGGCAGCTCGGACAACATAAATTTTTAAGCACCGACGGCTTCTCCCAATAGTCCAAATTGTGTGCTTTTTGATGCCTATACCGTAAAATTCCTTGGGAAACTCGGACAACAAAACTATTTAACCACCGATGGCTTCTTCCAGTAGTCCAAATTGTGGACTTTTTAATGCCGATATCGTAAAATTTCTTGGGCAGCTCGGACAACATAAATTTTTAAGCACCGACGGCTTCTCCCAATAGTCCAAATTGTGGACTTTTTGATGCCGATATCGTAAAATTTCTTGGGCAGCTCGGACTACATAAATTTTTGAGCACCGATGGCTTCTTCCAATAGTCCAAATTGTGTGCTTTTTGATGCCGATATCGTAAAATTTCTTGGGCAGCTCGGACAACATAAATTTTTAAGCACCGACGGCTTCTCCCAATAGTCCAAATTGTGTGCTTTTTGATGCCTATACCGTAAAATTCCTTGGGAAACTCAGACAACAAAACTATTTAACCACCGATGGCTTCTTCCAGTAGTCCAAATTGTGGGCTTTTTAATACCGATTTCGTAAAATTTCTTGGGCAGCTCGGACAACATAAATTTTTAACCACCGATGGCTTCTTCCAGTAGTCCAAATTGTGGACTTTTTGATGCCGATATCGTAAAATTTCTTGGGCAGCTCGGACTACATAAATTTTTGAGCACCGATGGCTTCTTCCAATAGTCCAAATTGTGTGCTTTTTGATGCCGATATCGTAAAATTTCTTGGGCAGCTCGGACAACATAAATTTTTAAGCACCGATGGCTTCTTCCAGTAGTCCAAATTGTGGACTTTTTAATGCCGATATCGTAAAATTCCTTGGGCAACTCGGACAACATAAATGTTTAAGCACCGATGACTTCTCCAGTAGTCCAAATGTGTGGTAATAGCAGGGTGATGAGTTAGAACTGTAGGGGATGTATTCTAGTATCTCTCAGAAGGTTAGAATAGTATACATCATTTATGGAACGTTTTGTGAGCAATCTTTCCTGCGAACCTGGTTAGAAGGAGGACTTCTTCCTACACTCTTTAGGCGACACCTGGTTTTATGGAGTGTAAAGATTCACAAAACCGTTACCCTCCGCCTCGTTTTGTATCAGCAGATGACGAGAAAATTCCAGCTATAAGAATTTTTGCTAGAAATTTGGGTATTCGTAGATTGTGGACTCTCCACTACTAATACTTATGTCGAATTTAGCCGAAATTTTTCAAACATCGATCCTCCAAAATGAGTTCTACGCGGCAAACGTTGTTCGGTGTAATGCTGTATGTAATGATCATGCGGCTTGGATGGTTTCGCGGCCATTTTTGAATGCTTTGACTCATTTAAATACCGTAGACCTACTCAGGTACTCACTACCGAATTGATTCCGTAACGCCGAAGGATTTTCGTGCTTTAAATGCCTTCCTACATTAAAAAACGTATGACAATACGTTGCGGATGGCATTTAAAACATATCTATATCTATAGCGTTTGAACCGCCCTCGTATATTATCATATTTGGATTCCCAGTTATTTATATAGATCCTCATAATACCACGTGACGCAATCTTAAATTGTTAGATTGGATTTTCCACATTTTTCACCAGATTTGGGTACGTATGAGAAAAAGAAATACCCCTTAAAAAAGCGTGTTATTTTATTCTTTCTCTCAAACAATTTGTATTAATTTGAATTAATTTGTCGGATCATTATTCTTTGTGGGTAGGCAACTATTCATTCGTACATTACACGTCATACTGGTCAATCAGCTGATGGGATCTCGACCCCCTTATAACTTTCTTAAAATCAAATTATATATTCAGTTTCTGCCTTGATGGGTGGTGAATTATGAATTAAAAAGCGGTGAAAGGATGGAAGTTTTAATGAAGATATTTTCTTGAATAGATAACAAAATAGGTGGCATAAGAAAAAACAATTTATTTCTTTTGTAGATCAACCTTGAAATTGAATTTTTATCGTTGGGAGAAAACGAAATTAAAATTGAATATTCTCTTCGGAATTCAACAAAGTCGTCTTTGAATTTAATTCATTTACTCGAGATTGTATATACGACTATAGTAGGAAAAATAAAGGCAAGTTTATGGAAAAAAGAAAGTAGTTTTAATAACATTTCCTAGTATTCCAGATAGTCGAAATAGCGGAACACAATTTTGGAGCGTTATTCGCCAAGACGCATTTTTGGGACTTTTTTCAAATTGAAAAGTAAGCATAATGGAAAATTATATGAATTCGTTAATGTTTCTACATAATATTAGTGTTGGCAAAAAGAAAAGCCTAAAATCGATTCATTTATTTCGAAAATATCATTTTTGGTTTTGTCCTATCTACTCATTTTACCTCCAGGTTTTTTTGAGTATGTGTTTTTTGTGCTATCTTATTTCAACGAAAAATTACCTTAAAGACATGTCTATATTCAAAATCTTCCTAATCTATGAATTACTTACTTAACCCTGAAGCCTTTCTACCTTTTTAGGTGTAAGGCATGATGAAGTTGAGTCATCACGTGGGCTCCCTCTTCCACAGCAGTTTCCATTCCCTCCTATCCTGAGTTTTGTGAAAATTATGAATTTTTAATGTCCATTTAGTGTTTTTGACGGATTAAATAGCTCTACACTACTTGAGCGGCTCATGCCCAATGGTACTTTTACCTTTATAACTTAAAAATATCAAAAATGAATTTTTAAATCGATTTTTTATCAAAAAGGTACTCTGTGTTTAACTCGAAAAAATTTATAATTTAGGAGATATGTAGATTTTTATATGGTTCGCCATAAAGAGACATTCTGAAGAAAATTATCATAAATTGTAATTGTTCATTGTTAATACTTAGTATAACATCAAGTTTCAGCGACCTAGCTCATAAAATAGCGGAGCTATGAATTTTCAAAAGAAACACTCAAATTTTTGATTTCTTCTAATTTCCTAGGTATAAAATGATCCGATCAAAAGTTTCTATAATTTCATGAATATTTTCATTTTCTACAAATTATTTTGTCAGATTATTCGCTTTTTTGCAGTAACCACCACCAAAATATATTCATACTATTGTTTTTTTTTTTAGACTGAACGACGCATTTATGGAAATCCAACCGAACCAAAACGAAGCCTTCGAAATATATTTACCTGAATGTCTATTGGGCTCTCAACATTACGTCTCTTTGCTTATACAAAATACATCAAGATTCGACACAGAAATATCATTGAAAAGGAAAAAAATGTGCAGCTGTGTAATGAAACAATCTCAAGTCAAAATAAACATTACTAAGCTCGTATATGATTGCCCGCACAGAGATCTACTTTTGTTAGAAAATACAAATGATACAGTTAAAGTAAAATCAAATTTGTTTCTACAACGTTTTTATATCAATCTCGTTTATACTTTCATTTTATTGACACCTACGATCCTGACCTATTATTTTGATTTTTTTTCTATATCTTAGAAACTATTTAATGCTTGAGAAATGAATGTTTTCAGGTGAACTCCACAGAGATGTTTACTATAAAAGTAACATATAATATTCCTGGAGAAACGATAATGGCTTACGAAATCCACCTCAAACATAACAGAGTATTTTTCTTATATTTCCATATATTTGGGATACTTCCAAATACTGGTAGAATATCCGCGTACAATCCTCATTATACGATGTTATTCAAGCCCGTTAATTTGGCTACCAGAAATCCACCAACACAGGTACATTCTTCGTAATGAACGTACTAAATTCATATCAGTCTTTCTATGAATTACTTTGTATAAAATTTAATAATTTTTTCCTAGGTTTTTTGGTTATATAATAACTCAGAGCTCCCAATGGAAATAGAAGTAAATGAGGAAAAATTAAACGCATTTTGTAAAAAAGAAAATTATAAAATATTTGAATGTATTACTCAAAACGGAGAAGTTAAACCTTTCAGTATATTCGGTTTAAATTTCAAATTCTGCCCTATAGAATTGAAAAAATACAAAGTGAGTACAACTTCAAATTACCACAAAATTAAATTGTTTATGAAAAATTATGGATCATGTTTCAATATAAAACTATTTCATTATAACACGTGATCAAATTTGACCAAATAAAAAATATTGTCACGTATTTTTGAGCTAACAAAAACCAATTTTACAAACACTAGATGTAAGCCTCGAATAAAATGACCTTCAGTACCTTAAGAAAATTACCTGGCACCTTCTCCAAATAGGATTTTCGAGTTACGAAAAAAAGGAAAAAGCTGCAGGAAGCTGTATCTGGTGAAAACAATGGCTGAGCTATGATTCAATCTCTGATGACGAAAAGTAGACTATCGAAACGCGAGACAGACAGCGTAATTGTGAATATTGATATAATGATAGTGTAAATAGTATAGAAAATGTCAAACAACTCAGCGTTGATCCTGTCTAGACATAAAATATCACCGCCACCGTAAATTCGCTTGTTGGGTGTTGAGATTGTCAACAACGTGTCCTGGCATAGACACGTGGTCAGATTAGCAGTTTCTAACCCTTTACTAAGTCTAGATTCGTCCATCTTTAAAGTATTACTCGCATATTTCGAGCTCGACTCCCAAGTATACTCCGGGGATGCTATACTCAATACAGAAGAGAGCAATTCGACTTATAGTTGGTCGAGATTTGACCAGAAGCTTGGACAACTTAAAGCATAAAAGAAATGTGCTGATCTGACTTTGTTTCACCGATACTACAACGACAGATGCTCTTCCGAGCCGTCCAACATAATCCCATCTCTAGCAGTATTTCCAGGACTTACTCGGCACGTAGACGTGGCTAATGGGACTCATTTCTTTGGAGAAACGCAAACTACTAAGATACGTCTTTCCCGAACACTACAACCTACAGAAGTTCAAGATCAATATCCATAGACATATCCACATGGTAGGCAGCCCTCAAGGGTAATAGGGTTCACTTTTTTATGTTTATTAGCTTTTTACATAAAGCAAGAAGAAGAAAACAGTCTAATAGTGAAAATATAAATTAGTATATTGTCTTGTTTTCTTATCAATTTGTTTTTAATGTAAATTAAAATGTTATCTCTTCATTTGTCTTCCTCGACGTATCTTTGTTTTTGTTTTTAACCTTATACTTTGTGATAATTTGGGTTTTATTGGTTTTTTAGATGAATCTACCCATTTTATTAAACGGAATTGAAACGGTATTGATTTTGGAAGGATTCGGTACATCGAAATGGCCTCTTGAAAAAGAACATTTACATATTTCGATGCCGCAATCGTCACAATCGAAAAACAAGTTTCCAGTTGTTTTTTCAGCGGATTATATAATTTTCGAATGTTTACCAATTTGGAATCATACGGAAAAAATAATATTCATTGAAAACATTACTAAAAATAAAGTAATTTATTACGAATGGAGCAGGTTTGTACGTCAATATACATAATTATTTATAATACCATTAATGGTAAACAAACAAAACCCGTATTAAACAAGGAAACTCGATTAGTGATATAATCGCCATGATATCCAGATGAACTTTAAATATTATCTCACTGAAAAAACCATATACATGACAACATCAGAAGAGCCCATTAGGTCCATTTGGGAACTATAAGGTCGAATAATACAACACACAATGATATTCAAGCACCTTGGAATTGATATATAGAGTTATAGAGACGTTGAAGACAAATAACCAGAGCAGATAA
The DNA here is from genome assembly GCF_026250575.1 of Diorhabda carinulata. Classification (NCBI taxonomy): domain Eukaryota; kingdom Metazoa; phylum Arthropoda; class Insecta; order Coleoptera; family Chrysomelidae; genus Diorhabda; species Diorhabda carinulata. The sequence goes on from NC_079463.1 coordinate 10,031,940, forward strand.
GATCGCAAGAGGTGTTTAAAATGTAGTATGGGAAAACAAACACCTCCAAGATCAGAAAAAAGAGAAGAATTTATAAGGTAACAATAAAAAACAAGACCGAAAACATTAGAAATAAAGCGACTCTTGAAGATGACAGAAATTAAAATGTTCAGGCGTATTTTGGGAAAACACTACTAGACCGAGAAAAGGAACCAACATATAAGTCGAATAACAAGACGATAGACTCGTGAAATCCAATATCTGAAAGCTCAGAGCTTATAAAGATGTGGAAGACTTACACAGAACAACTTTTTGACGATGAACGTACAAGTAAATACACACACAATCGATGACTTCTCAGGATCTTCAATTCTAAGGTCCGTGGTAGAGGCAGCCATAAGGTCCTTAAATCACGAAAAAAACCGAGCCCTGACACAATACGGAACGATTCCTGGAGACAAGCTGCAGTTAACCTTTATCGCTATCCCTAAGGGTCGTCAATATGGCCCCATCGAATGAAAAGATGTTACTAATTAAGAAAAGGCGTCGTGCAAAGAGGAAGTTTAGTGTGGATCCCTTTTTAGCTGTCCGTCGTATTTTACATTGTTTGATGAACTGTGCAATAGTGAAACAAGATTTTTTACTTACTTTAGAATGTCACTTCCTTCTTTCAAAGAGTTTATAGGCTACATCCAAAGCGACATCTCTAAACAAGATACAAGATTCCTCAGACCAATTTCACCCGAAGAGAAACTAGTCATAACTCTGATCAAACTGCGTGCGCGCGCATTTGTCAAATAGAGCGCCTACTCGGATGCTAGCAGTCTAGTATAATGCGCCGATTTTGTGCATCCCGGGATGCAAAAAGCGACCGGCTGCTCGCATTTCAGCATCCCAGCCGGGATACACAAAATCCAGCATCCGTGTGGCTGTTTTAGTATCCGATGCTGGCATCCCTAATCAAATCGCTCCCGTTTGATTTAATGCCCCGTTAACCTCCCAGATACCAGCATCCCGGATGCTAGCATCCTAGTATAATGGTAGCCTAAGAGAAGACCAGGGAGAAGACTGCATTCATGGTTGCACAACCTACGTCAGGGATTTGGAGTGTCACCTGTGGATCTGTTTAGAAACGCAGTAAACAAGATGATAATAATAGCCTTGTTCATAACAAACGTTCTCAACAGATAAGACAATGAAAGAAGAAGAAGAAGACTTGTGAAAATAGCAAGGGATAAAGCTCCAATTAGAACAGGGAGTAGAGATCGGTCACGAAAGAGATGGAATGTCAAACTAGAGTCAAAAGGAGGAAAGATATCGAGAAAGAATAGGCGATAGACCTTTTATAAACTACTTTTAAAACGCGCGGTATTAATTACACTGTAAGTTATATTTTTTATGATTGTAGTGTCAACATACCAAAATACGTAAAAATAACCGCTGGCGAAGAGACTGGCTATCTACTACCAAGTCAATCCCATGCTGTAACGGTTAAAGTAGAGTCTTTTTACGAAAGTTTGTTAGCCGATTTTATATTGACGTGCCAATTGACGGATCTTCAACAATTATTTACAATGAAGAAAATTGAACAATTGCAAAAACGATACGATACAGAAAACGAGAACGTTTTGGAATTTTCGACAAAAAAACAAAAAGAAAAAGTAGCAACTATCAAGAAGGAGAAATGTGCGGAAGAAAATTCGGTACGTCAGATGAACTTGATTTGTAGATAGGGTTATAAAGCCATAGAGTTAACATTAAAGATAGAGAGTACACCATGTGCTCTCTATCTCTCTTTACTCGATATCTTAATCCTGCCGTTGCCACCACTCAACAATTCGACGTTACGACAATCCAATCAGAATATAGAAAGAGATATAGAGAGTAGTATATCGATACTTTTTCTCTCACCAACTTGAACAAGCTCCCATACCTCGCTCTCTCTCTCTTTAATATCAGTTCTATAGATAAAAACTTTATGTAGGGTAGTTTCAGTAAGACTAAAATGTTTCCGGAAGATAAAAATTGCGTCACAATCAACTCGCAGTGGCAGTGTTCATTCTGTTGAGTGTTTTTCGAAGTCTAAGACCTTTGCTGATATGCGATATGTGGTCATTAAGTAACGAGACTAGCGCTGCTACAGAAAAAGTACTCACACGATTGTCAGCTGTTTAGTCTGAAGTTTACTCTTTCGAATGCAATATCTACCGTGTCTGTAGACAAACCGGTGTAGCCGTGACCTACGGGAGCTCTGTTTTTTCTTGTTTTGTCATGAAAATGAGTAACGGATTTTTGTGAAATTTTTATGAAACTTGGAAAAACTGCTACTGTAACTTATAATCTATTGAAACATGTGTATGGTCATGAATTTTTGTCGCTTCCACGTGTTTTTGGGTGGCCGAGAAGATGTTGAGGATTATTCACGTTCGCGTCGCCCATTCATGTCAAAAACAGTTAAAAATACCGAAAAAACAGGTAATCTTGATCAATCTGATCGTTGGTTAAATATTCGTGCGAAATTGATCTGACAGAGAAAAGACTTCTTGCACAGCTTTGAATAATGGAATATTCGCATGAAGCGATGAAGGGAAATAAAATGTTTTACACCAGTAATCTCGTTATTTACTAACCAAACCTCGTATAAATTGAAAAAAATTTTTTTCTTTGTACTTAGATTATTTGAGAGTCTATTTGGGCTATATTAATGTATGGTAATATATCATGAATGACCCTGTACATTTACCAAGACCGATATTATAAGTTTTCTTCGCGGGTCAAATTTCGCACATGCAATAGGTCCTAAACTGATTGGGAGTTCGACCCGCGAACAAAGCTACAATCATATTTTTTTAGATTCAAACTTTTAACGATCCCGTGATGTATATTATGGCATTAACTGTACGCGTAAATATCGTTCATAGGAAAGATGTTAATTTTACCGAAATAATCAAATATTATCCGATAGATGTCTCTTGTTGTACGCGAAGAAATGTAAACGTTTTCCAGGAAACTTGGATAAATAACGAATTGCAAATAAACATCACAGAACACGTTTTAAACAGGATAATATCGTGAGTAAAATTAAAAATTCGATTATTTTCAATCTACGATATTATATAGATTGTCCCTCGACGTCTAGTCACGCTTAACATCTTTTATAGATCTAATCTAAGAATAAAACATGCTAGTAGTCAATTTTTTTTCAGAGATGTCGTATTCAGCAGGGCATTTAAAGGGGTAGTTAAGGCAATGAAAGAAAAAACTCATATGAATTATATACAGTTCGAGAAAAATGAAAAATTGGCTACATCGAATTCGGAAAAAAAATTAGAAACCTTTTTCTCGAGACCTCCGTTAACGGTATTATCCGAAACATTAAAAACTTTCATAGAGGACAGTTTTTTTGACACCTTTAATATATCAACGGCGCATAAAGAAGGCGAAAATGGTGAACAAAATGAAGGACGAGACAAAGAAAGTGTCATTAATAGTATAATAGAACATTTAGCGGAAATATGTAGAGATGAGTGTACTTGTAAAGTTGAAAAATAAATTATAACAATTTCAAGAAAAAAATTTAAAAAGAACCTTGCAGAGGAAACTTCTATTCATTTGTATATCTGAAATTATTAGACCGAAAAAATGATATTGAGAACTAGAAAAGGGTCTGAATCGTTTTAATCTTATTCCGTGCTATCCCCTTCAAACTATCTATTATTACAACGGTCCCCTGAGGATTCAACTGTTTAAAATATTTTTTCTTTTCTTCCAACAGCTCCTTGATCATTTTTTATCTTGTTCTCTACGATATTGTGGAATCTCTTTCCTTTCATGAGTGGAAATAGAAAAAAGTCACAGGTGATCCCGCCAGACAAGTAAGGTGATATGTTTAATAAAAAACTATTACACGAAGATGGCTCTAGGTGTTATAGTGGAACATCTTGTAAGATGTCTGCCATAAATCGTCTCTTTTTTGACGAAACATTTCTAAAAAGTTTAATTGACGGCGTTTGGAATCAAAAAAGCAAATTAGTATCGTTTTGATGTTCAATTTGACTCAATGACATTTGTCGGGATGGGGTAACGGTGTCGTCTTATATCTTTTATCACCAGTAAAGACCTTTGGGATAAAATCTGGATCAGTTTCAAGGTCTTCTTTCGAAGAGCTCGATCGTCTTTCCGATTGTGAGGACAAGCTCGAGGAACCAACTTCGTTGCAACTCCTAAAATTGTTATAACAAATCCAATATAATCTACTATTCACTGAATGTAGATCAATTGTCACTTTTGTCACAATATCTCGAATTTTTTGCATGGTATCTAATAGTTGGTCCCTCTTCTTTCTTCAGTCTTTTCCTTCTATTACCCGATCGTGGTCCAGCTATTTTCGCGACCTTGGATGTTTAGTGTAGTCAGTCAGTTTCATAAATTGGATGTTGGTGAGAGTCCTCTGCCTTTTTGGATACCTGGAATACTTTTATCTGGTGTTGGATACTGGGGTATCTCCACACTGTAGATGCATGCATGTTCTTCTGGTGGTTTCCACCAAGATTTCTGTTTTGAAACTACTTTTGGTAGATCAACTAGGTCCTGATGTAGGTTGATATTTTGCTAGAATTGGAGCTTATTTCGGTGAGTTATGGCAGGTTATCTCCACCCTGTAAATTTATACATCTTCTTCTAGTGGTTTCTACCATGATTTTTCCTTGGATTCAACTCTTTGTAGATTTCCTGAATCCTGATGTACCAACAGACGTTTAGGTTGATATTTTACTGGATTTATGACCTTTTTTTGATAACCTATGGCTGGATGGGGATAATGAAGGTCCTGAAGAGCTGGATCTTGGTCTCCAGTTATTAAACTAAGTTATGAAGGATAATATAAAAATACTAAATCAATTTCTTTTCTCATTTATATTTACATTCAATCTAAACATTACAAAATGGATCTTTTATCCTCCTGAAGACTGCTAAAAATTTCTCTCCATTGTTTCTAGTAACTTTCTGACCCTCTTCAGTACTACTGAATAATTTCTCGATGATTGGATCATCTTTCTATAAAATGAAAATTATATTCTAATTTAATATATATTACAACTGGAATCACAAACTTTTATATTGAGTATTCACTAAAATACAGGCTGAAACAAAATAATATTTGGCCCTAATCATGTAGAAATAAATGTATAAATAGAGGTTTATATCATTTTGAGAAGAAAGTTCTTTTTTTTTCACTTTCTGTATTCATTTTTTATCTACTATCTTGGAATTTTTTAAATCTTTCTTATGTAAAAATGGAATTTCACAAAAAAACATAATTGGACGTTATTTATAGTATATTGTAGATACTAAAGTATTTTTGGTTCTATTAAACGAAAAATCATCTGATTTTCATAGAATTTTTTTGAAAATCTCTGTTTTCATGAAAAAACTTCGAGAGTAAACAAAAAGAAAACTTATATCAGTTCCAGTGCTTTAAAAGTTGTTGTAAATGTTATTCTTGTATGGACCATGACAATATAAAATTGCTATAAAAAATGTTTGGAAATTGAGAGAGTTTTTGATTCACTAGACTCAAATGTACGAGGGAGCCGAGATAATATGAAATTACCATAAAAAATTCACGGAAATCTAATATAATATTAAATAAGATTCAAATTCGTTTTCACCCACTTACCAAATCGTCGTTTGATATATGTTCAAATAGAGGATGGTCAGTAAAATGTTGATACATCCATTCATGTAAATCCTTTACATCAGTTACAGTATAAACTATACCATCCTCGGCTAGAACGTAAGCGTATTCAGCTAAAAGACATCGATTAATAATCCTCCATTTATGTTTAGCTTTTTTAAAATGGGGATCAGGATACAAGAAAAACATTTTTTTCAACTAAAATCAATCACTGACAATAATTTTGAATAATTGTATCACTTATAATACTTACCTGACCTTTTTTAAAAAAATTAGGTAAATATTTCATAGCATTAGATCGTAAACAAGCGATGTTTTGATACTCATCGGGATTCTGTGATCTTAAAGCTTTTATTCTGTCCATAACATAATCAGATACTTTAACTCTAATTTCCATACCCAACATTAGAGTATTTGGAAACATTGGTGATAAAGTGATAAGGAGACCCCCGTACCCGCAACCTATATCCGCAAATTCAACTAACGGACAATTTTCTTTATTATTTTTAAATTTTTCCGGATACAAATTTGACCATTCCATTAGATCTGGTGAATGGGGGCTATGAAAATTGTAATGTATAAAATATAATATTATAAATATTATATTATTCAACTTACTAATTAAAGCAATGGTCAGCTATGGGATTTGAGTGTGCTCTTTGTCGATAAAATCGCTTTTGAGGTAAAGAAATTGCGGAATTTTCTGCCATATTACAACTTAATATTTATCACTTTATTTAATTAAAATATTTTAAACTCAATCCTCCTTTAATTCATAATATTTATAAATTATAGGTTAATAAATGTAAGAAAATATTAACCTCAATTCATTAAATGTCAAACATTTATGGTAGGTACGTTCCAGGAATCCTATAAATTCCTGAAGATTACTAATCGAATTTTTGACGTACTTTTTATATTTCTTATTATTATATTATTAGAAAAAAATAAAAGTATTAGCAACAGTTAGTACGATTGCTAAATACCAATAATGCAGAATAAAAACAACAAAATTCGCTATATATTTATGTTTATTGCAAATACATAAGTTGTTATTTATTTGGTCTGCTCAATTTTTCTACTGTATTATTATGTGTTGTGATGACCAGCGATTTGTTAATAATGCGTGAAGATATAAAGAAATTATTATTTTAATAATGTAGAGTTCCAGTAAGTAGAGTTCTTAAACTCAAACTTTAGGGTAGATGGTAGCACTGCAGCTGTCAAATAATGTCAATAACAAATAAATATCAACAAAGGGCTAAAGACAATTAAAAATTTAAAAATAATTTCATTACGAACACATATTATCCTCTTATTCTTCAAAATGACGACATGATAATCAATTTTATTTTGTTAATTGTGTTAAACTAAATTTCCAGACATGTTCCATAAAACGGAAAATTCCAAAGGTAATTTTTTAGAACAAACTAAAGCAGCGAGAGAGGAAAGAGCTTTAGAGAAAAAACGAGAAGTAGCAGCAACGTTAATTCAAGCACACGTTCGAGGATGGTTACGTAGACTTCAGTTTACCAGAAGTATCTTGTAAATATTAAATTTTACATTACTAAAATTGTTTCTATATCTTGTATATTTCAGGCGAGAATTTGACGAAGCCATCCCAAATGTACCCGAAGACGTATCTAAAATTCAGTATAAACCAGCAAATGAAATATTTCACCAGTCTTCAAAATTGATGCTGATATGGAATAAAGAAAGAGATAAAGACAGATTCGCTAAGTTATGTCGCTACCTAGTGGCTACTCTCGATAGCGATTCGCCAAAATTGAGTTACGTGGGGGCTGCTCTGAACAAAGAAACTGTGATAAGGTGGATTTCTCACATGAACGAAGTTTTATGGAAGTGTTGTATCTATTTGAATGATCTCAAACCTGAATTTACCAGTGATATGAAAAGTATTATGATGTTTTTGCATGTATTGGTTTCATTTACAAGTACAAAAACTTGGGTGGTGCTAAAAAATAAAAATATGGAATTATTGAAACCTGGCATGAATCAGCTGTGTGCCAATTTAATGGGACAGCTCTTCCATAAAGGATTCTATTTAGTTTTGAAGGTAATAACACAAAGTTTCTTTATAAATTAGATAACATGAAGGAAATTTTTAGGATTTACTTCTGAAGGGATTGGGAAAAATAAAAATAGCTCTTAAACACATATCTCTATCGGCTATACTTACACTTTCTTTGAGACCTCTTGTAGCGGCTAATTATTCAGATAAACTCACCACGATTTTTTTGATTAATATCTTGTCTGTTCCTGGTTTAGTTCAGCACCTTCAAAATTTGTCACCGGAGGTTAGTTCTTTTTATACTGTACTTTCTAGAACCTTTTTTGAGATTTTTTCAATGATTTCTATCAATATACCACATAATTACCTAAGGGGTAACTTCAATGAACAATATACTGATTATTGAAAGTTTTAGTCATTTCAGATGATTGTGAAAATATTTTATTACTAACTAACTAAAGAGATATTGGATGATTTTGAAAGATCCAAGTTGACTTTGAAATATTTTTCATGAATTTGAATGATGTTTTCATTTCTTGGGAGACTTCTAGGTGATTTTACACAATTTCAAATGATTATAAGTATTTTTAAATAACTGACAAGTGATTTTAAATGATTTTGAATGGTTGTGAGTAGTTTTGAATGATTGGACAGTATTTTTAAATAACTAGATTCCAGATGATTTTTGATGAATTTCACTGGTATTTTTGTTACTTGACAGCCTTTAAATTCATTTTAGATGATTTTTAATGATTATGACTGTTTTTGGATGACTGCAGATTATTTTTGGATGACTAGGTGGGTTTTGAATGATTCTGAAAGACTCCAGATGCTTTTGAAAGTTTTTGGAACAATTTGAATAATGTTTCCATTACTTGGGACACTTTTAGATGATTTCAAATGATATGAGTATTTTTGAATGACAGGAGAGTATTTTTATATGACTGGAGAGATTTTGGATAATTTTTAAAGATCACAGATTACTTTGAAAGGTTTTACATGAAATTAAATGATGTTTTTCATTACTTAGGAGACTTTTAGGTAATTTCACATGATTTCAAATGATTATGAGTGTTTTTAAATGACTAGAAAGTGATTTAAGATCATTTTGAATGATTGTGAGAGTTTTTGGATAGCCAGAGATGGCTATAGTTTCAAATGATTATGAAACATTTTGAATGATTCTGAAGAGTTTCAGATGATTATGAAACATTTTGATTGATTCTGAAGAGTTTCAGATTATTTTGAAACATTTTGATTGATTCTGAAGAGCTTTAGATGATTATAAAACATTTTTCGTGATTGTAAATATTTTTTATTATTTTCAAAAGATTTTTGCTAATTTCAAATGATACCAGAACAATTTCAGTAACATGCTCTTCATTATTTCATGATTTTGGGCTTTGAACGTTATCCCCTCAACGGTTACACTGTTTAACATATTTTTTCATAATCAATTTATTATCTTCAGACTTCAAAATAAATTCTCTAAATACAAAACTTTGGTTATAGAAAAACCGCATAAAACAGTGTAATTGTGACTATTGTTGTAGTGTTAACAAATTTTAATGATTTATTCTTGTGATTTAAGAGTATAACAACTCTTTCTAATCACAAAATATTTGGAAGAAGTTTGGAATTGCTTTCTAGTCAACAATCGATGAGGATAGTGTTTAATACCTTAGAAGGAAGCTATGCACTTTGTTTATTAGCTAATTTAATACAATTAGCTTACATTGAAAGATACAGTGTACTCAACGAATTGTGCTTTCCTACATTTACTGTAAGTACATTTTTTAATATTCAAATTATCAAGCATATTGAATATTCCTGTATTAAATGTGAAAAAATTCGTGTCCATATGCCCTGACGAATATTAAATTACATCTATTTTGAATAAGGCGTTTATTTATCGATATTTGCGTGTGTAATGGCGACTAATTGAAATTTAAAATGATTTTACACATAAAAACTTGTGTTTCATTTAGAAAGTTTCGGATTTATTGACCTACCCTCGTATCTATTGTTGAAAAATCACGTTGGAAGGTCTTGATACCAATGCAAACCAGGGTGCGACAGTTTTGTACATAAAAATGAACAGTTTTGAAATTGAAATTAATTTTATATACCAAAAGTTTTGTTACTCTCGTATCTATTATTGAAAAAAAAATTTTAAAAGGTTGCAATATCAACCAAAGCCATGCTACGACAGTTTTATACTTGAAAAACTAGTTTTTAATTTGTTTTATCCTTATTATACGGGGTGTTTTATAATACATTATAATTTATAAATATTAGAGGGCGATTTTTTGGTTGTAGGTTGTAGTAACAGGTTTGTTAGAGAGCTGTCAAAATTACGTCGTCAGTAAACAATCAACACTAACCCATTGGCATCCGGTTTTAGGTTGGTTCGCCCAACCTATGGATCAATCTTTACACGCCGCAATGCCTTACGTCAAAACACAATTACATTATCTATGGAATACGGAAATTATACAAATTATCCTCGGTATGTGACTGAAATACTGCCAGGTTTAAGGTTTTGTATTAAAAACAAGTTAATTTAGCGTTTTCGAGGGCGTCAAATCCATTTATCTAAGTCCCGATAACTTTCAATCGATAAATGGATACTACGAACTCGAAAAACGCCAAACTAACGTGTTTCTATTATGATCTCTATTTTAAGGTGATTCTCTATCAGAATTGGTGGTGGGTAGTGAATCTCCTTCGCAACTTATGAGCCCGGGTCAAACGGCATCGGGAGGCGCCAATTTCTTTAAAAAAGTTTTGGAAAATAGGGGCCACAAAAATGCTACTCAAAAATCATACAGGGCTCTAGGTAGTCCGGAAGTCCATCGAATTGTTCTGATTTGTTCCTTATATCATACCGCTTTGAATACTCTAACGCAACTTCAACTCGACATTTTAACAGGTAAAACGACTTATCAAGGGCACCCAATAATAACCGGGATAGCATAAAATTGCTGCTGTTTTAGTGTTGAAAACGGTTTACACAAAAAAAGACTTGAGTTCATGAGTGCTTTTCTTATTTATGTTGAAAAAACTCGAAATCTTTTGCTTAAAATTCGTTAGCAATTGTTGTTGAGTGCTGAGTTGTAGTCCCAAAGGCGTAATTCATTTACTCGGGTTACAAATTATGAATTTTTCGAAATAATTCCGGTTATTATTGGGTCCTCCTTCTTATAAAGGAAAGTTCCGTATTTGGAGGTTATGTTTTTGTTATTACCCCTTGTCCTGATCGGTTTGTTTACTCTACTATTTCAATTTGCTCAGAAAAACTCGAACAGGAATCGTGATACAATGCTTGAAAAGGTAGAAGAAGAATAGAATGAAAAAGTATATCATAAGGAAGGAGAAGACATAAGGAAGAGAAAAGAAAAAACCTCAAATGGAATGGAAATACCCAATTCCTGAAAAGGTAGAAGCAGAATAGAAAAAGAATCAAGACCTGAGGAAGAAGAAAGGAAAAAACCTCAAATGGAATGAGAAAGAAAAACAGATGACAGGAAGAAATGGGTACAAAAAGAACCAGAATCGTCATTTAATGGCAGAAAAGTAGAAGGAGAATAGAACAAGAAGAAAGGCATAAGGAAGAATAAAGTAAATACCCTCAAATGTAGGGAAAATATTTAATTCTTGTTAAGGTAGAAGGAAAATAGAAGGAGTATGACATAAGGAAGGAGAATGGAAAAAACTTTGAATAGAATGAGAAAAAAAGCAGAAGACGGTAAAAATGAGTACAAGAAGAACCGGAATCGACCAACATCTAAAAACACAGAAGAAGAATTGCAACAAAATAATTTGGTCGCTTATTAAGTCATATTCTCCAATATAAATTTATCACGAATAAAATATTTTTCCTTTTATTAACAAAATTTGAAAAACCGAGACACGCGGTGACCTCACTAACATAACCTAAAAACGCGAATGTTTCAAACGATTGAAATTTTTTTTAGGGTTATGTTATCAAAACGGTATATTATACGATCTGTGGTTGTTCCTGTGTTCTTTAGGACCGAACTGTGGTATAAAACCATTCCTAGATCATTTAGCTTTCAATACGAAATGTTCAGCGCCCGAATTTCAAATGCTACAGTTGTTCGCGGATTGTATGTCACATTATGTCACGTGAGTACTAATTTTAAATATTTCCTCCTGTCAATATTTCATTAATTTATAGGTTATATTCATTTTCAAATAGTCATAATATAAATGGCGATTTTTGATGTTATTTTTTCGTAACGATGGCAACAATGTAAAAATTTTTATGGGCGTCTTTGTCTATCTCGTTAATATGTGAATAGTTTTGTCTTTTGTGTTTCAATGGCTCAATTGCATAACATCGTATTATTTTGTTTTGTGGTTTTAGTGTATGTGCTGGTGACAGTTTAGTGACATTTCCACAGAATTCGAAGAAAATGAGAGACATCATAGTTCCTTTCACATATAAATACCAAAACATCTAATATAGAAAAATTAAAAATTTAATTACAATAACTCATATGACCAATTTCATCTCCAGTACAATTTGAACGTATTTTACTCGTCATATACATATAAGTATTTGATAGCTCGGGAATATACTAAAGTTAGTACACTTTGGTGTTTAATTTTGCCACAATCCCACTATGTAAACGGTCATTTTATATGTATAAATTCTTTGGGACACGCTGCATAAATGTCATTCTTATAATTTCGAAAAAACTGTTTTCATTCCTATTATTTTTTTTATAAATCTATATTTATACACATTATACATCATTATTTTCATTTTTCCTGTATAATAATTTTATTATTAATTATTTTTTTATGAAATTTTATGAAATATAATCAAAAAATAATTTGTGTTTTTAAAAATTTGGAATCTACATGTCGCCTGTCACTTTAACGTTATGAAGCTCTTCATATCTTGATTTGATTAACTAGAAGCTGGGCCACTTTAATGTTGTGACGTTTATGGAACCTCCTACTTAGTTATCAGTCATACAAACTCGAATGGTTTAGCTGTTTTGAGTGTTTTTGTTTCTGGAGTTAATTATCAAGAAGTTGGAGTAGAATTCCAAGACTGATATACTCATGGAGCTTCTGATTCATCTTCACACACATTTATCGCTCACAAAAACACAAATGGCTTAGTTCTTTTGAGTTTTTTTGTATCTGGAGTTGATTATTTAGCAACTGGAGCAGTATTTCAAAGTTTGGATGCTTGTAGATCTTCTGGTTCAGCTTTGCATCTATTTGTCTATCACAACAACTCAAATGGTTTAGTCCTTTTGGGCATCTAGAGTTTATTGTTTATGAATTGTAAAATTTTGAGGTTGTAATGTTTGTTTAGCTCGTCATAATGTCATCCGCTATAGATTTGACTTTAGATTTTAGTATGTTTTTATGCATATTTTTTGGTGTAACTCTATATGTTAGGTTATACCTTCCCAAATCTGTTTATATATTAATAGTTTTCCTTGAAACATCTTCAAAAAATATTTCTCGTGGTTTTTTTATGGTTTTAGGATACTTGACGATATGGAAATGTACGAACAACAAAATCCTTTCAAACTAAATGACTTTATAATCATGTCGAATTTTTTAAATATTTTTTTATACAAAGCAGTGACGGGAAATTTATTTGGTAAGGTTTTTCCCAAATTTTCATAATTTTCTCCTTTTTACTTTCTATTTAAATACCCACTACTATCAAACCAAATTGTCGTTTTCATAACCTCCATCTTTTTTTCCTTTGGAACAAACCAAATGGTCCTTTACATAACCTCCAAACTTCCACGCTTTTTTCCTTTAGAACAAACCATAACCTTCAAACAACTTTCATCTTCTTTTCCTTCGGAACTCGTCCTTTTTCTATATACGTATTCAGTTATGCAGCTATCGAATATTTCGGTTAATTTTAATATGTATTCGTAGATTTCAAGACAATAAATAATAATTCATTGTTTAATTCTCTACATACGATCTTGATGCTTCTGTACAAGAGAGATTGTCGCAGAACGTACACTCCGCCCGGTCATTGGTTAATCAAAGATATCAAAGTGTCTTCTTTTATATCGGATTTAGAGAAAGGTCGACGAGCCCCTCAAATTCTCTTACAGACCATGCCGCACATCATACCGCACGAAGATAGAGTCAGACTTTTCAGAAAATATATCAGCAATGAAAAAACCGTCCTCGGTTTGACGGAATCGGCGTGCGCTTCCCCCCAATCGACGCTTATAACCGTCCACAGGTAGGAGTGATGTTAATATACAAAATGGTTGAACGAAAAATTCGTTTGCGGTTTAGGTTTCATCAAAATTTTGTTATTTTTACTCATTTTTCTAATTTTATACGCGTTTTGAAGTAATTTCGTTGGATTCCTCCAAGTCAATCCGTTTTTTACCTTTATTTACTATTAAGTTCTATTGAATGAAGTGTCCTAGAAACTTCTAGAAGAATTGGAACAATCTACAACGTTCGATTTGAAAATATTATAGCACAACGAAAACTATCACGTTTCAAGTAATAAGTTTTCATTGGTTCACTTGATTGCCTCAATCTTTCCGTTAGTTCTATTCATCAAAGTTTTATTTCAATTTTTCAAATTCATTTTCCCCAATTTTGTCATGTACAATTTTGTGGAGATCATTCTAGCCAGTCCTACTCTAATTCACTATGACATTCTGTCGAGTGGTTTTTTCTAGAATTTTCTAGAAGAATTGGAACAATCTAGAACTTTCGATTTGAAAAGTTTCTGGTGATACGTTTTCATTGAGCAACTTGATTTATATAATTTTTTTAAAATTTAATTTATGATTTAACTGAATCATTGTAAATATCTACCGAATAGGTCCGGTCCTGCCGTTTATTTACATTACCACGCGAATATTCGAATATTTCGTTTAACCATATCTAGAAATTTAGAATCTTGAATGGTCGATTCAAAAATAAGAATCGTAAAAATTGTAGGAATAGAATCGTGGAAGATGGTTATCGTCAATTGGCGCTTTTACCATCTCAAGGTCTAAAAGGTGTTATAAGGGTGAGATTTATCAACGAACAAGGTCTCGACGAAGCCGGTATCGACCAAGATGGAGTTTTTAAAGAATTTCTCGAAGAAAGTATCAAAAGAGTGTTCGATCCATCTTTGAATCTGTTCAAAGCTACCAGCGAAGAAAGGCTGTATCCGTCACCTACGTCTTCTGTACAAGACAACCATTTGCAGTTGTTTGAATTCGTAGGGAGGATGTTGGGTAAATTTTTTTTCATTTATTAATTTTTTTTCTGTAAGTGTTTAGCCCGCCCCCAAAGCAGCATTAATTCACCCTATTTTTTATCTGTAAATTTCTTCGGATTGATAAAAAATTGTACTTCGTATATTTTTGTGTGAAATCTAATAAACTGAGGTTTATTAAAAAATTGTTCACCAATTGACAAAAAGTTACAAAATTTTCGAAATAGGCAAATTATGGCACCAATTTATGTATACCTTGTATAATTTTTTAAAAATATTTCCAAAAATGCTTGTTGTTCGGGCAAATATTGAATATTTTCTGTTTTTATTATTTTTTCCTCCAACGTTTTTTCGGGATAGTACAATTCAGATCCAATTTTGATACACCCTATATATATATTTTTTAAATTTCCAAAAATTCTGCTCCAATTTTTGAATACCCTGTATAATTTCGAAAGAAGCTTCACGTGTTGTAATTCGGACAAATTTTGATCATTTATCGACCTGATACTGGGTGTTTCGTTTAAAGAATGCTGCTGTTGGAAGTAATCGAGTTACGTAATTTTTGAGATAGTCCAATTCAGCACCAATATCTAAGCACCTTGTATATATATATATATATATATATATATATATATATATATATATATATATATATATATATATATATATATATATATATATATATATATATATATATATATGTAATTTTTAAATTTTCAAAAATTTAGGAAGATTCAAGAGATACTCGATCCGATTCTTGTAATTTTTTGGATATTATAAATTTTTGTTTTCAAAAAATATTCGAGATAATCAAATTTATCTCCAATTTTTTATTCAGTGCAGGAGTTGTGATTCAATCAAATTTTGATCATTTTTCGATTTGATACTGGGTGTTTCGATTAAAGAAAACTGATGTTTTTTAACTGGTTATTTTTGATTCCAAAAAATTAATTTTTTTGTCAACAAAGGCATCTGTCAAAATATTCAAAAAAGTGATAGGAACAATTTACACATATATGAAGTTTCAAATAAAAACCAAATCAATCAAGAGGAATAGAAAAATTATATTATATGGGGCAATTCATAACTATTGGACCATATACTCTTTAAATATTGCTGAAAAATGAGATACAGTTTTTTAATTTTGATTTATAACTACTGAATCAAAAATTCCTAAAATATTGCTGTGAAATGAGATACAGGGTGTCAGAGTTAAAGTTTTTAAACTTTGCCTCTATAACAAAGTAATAAGATGCTTCAAATAAAATTTTAACGAAATCCGTTAAAAAAATTTTAAAAATAATATTATATAGAGTGATTTATAACTACTGGATCAAAAATTCCTGAAATCTTGCTGTGAAATGAGATACAGGGAGTCAAAGTTGAAGTTTGTTAATTTTAACTTTCTCTATCTCATATATTCGTTTCCAGGCAAGGCCGTTTACGAAGGTATAGTAGTAGATGTACCCTTTGCTTCGTTTTTTCTGAGTCAAGTATCAGGTCAAACGGCTCAGGTATTATACAGTTGCGTAGATGAACTACCGTCTTTAGATCCGGAACTGTATAGAAGTTTGAGCTACGTCAAACATTACGAAGGCGACGTTTCAGATCTTGATCTCACCTTTAGCGTAGACGAAGACAGTATGGGAAAAATAGTTACCCATGAATTAGTACCCGGAGGCAAAGCCGTACAAGTGACTAACGAAAACAAGTCAGTAGATTTTACGTTTTGTCTCTTTTGATGTCGTTATTGAGAGTGGAATGTAATTTCCAGGATAAATTACATCCATTTGATGGCCCACTTCAGGATGCACGTTCAAATCAAGGACCAAACCGCCGCCTTCATCAGGGGGTTCCGATCGATCATAAACCCAGATTGGTTGACGTTATTTTCCACGCCCGAGGTGGGTAATGGAAATTTTTTCCACTCCGATCTTTTTTTTTTCATAAAAAAAATATTTTAGTTACAACGTTTGATATCCGGAGATAATGTCCCATTAGATTTGAAAGATTTAAGAAAGAATTGTCAATATTACGGGGGATTCCACGATTCGCATCGAGTCATCGGGTGGTTGTGGGATATATTGGAGAAGGATTTTAAAGAAGAAGAAAAAGGAATGTTCCTGAAGGTATTAGAATGATCAAAATTTGTTTTTTTTTTGTAATGATTTTGTCGTTTTAGTTTGTTACAAGTTGTTCTAAACCGCCTTTATTGGGGTTTGCACATCTCGAACCACCGTTTTCCATTAGGTGTGTAGAGGTAGGGGATGACGAAGATACAGGAGACACTATAGGTACGTTTCCGAAATGTGCCCTATGATTTTTTATTACGATTAAAATTGTTTTATTTCATAATATGACAACGTTTAATGGGGATAATTTTCGAATCTCGCGCTAAATTTAATTTAATTAATTTTTTAAAATCAAAATTTGATAAATTCCAATGGCAAAAATTTTAAAAATTTGCGCTTAAATCAAAATAAGACAGATTTTCATGGGAATAATGTTCGTAATTCGCTCTTAAACTAAAATCTGATCAATTTTAATGGGAATAATTCCCAAAATTCGCGATAAAATCAAAATATGGCACATTTTCATGAGAATAATTTTCGAAATTCGATCTTAAATCAAAATCTGATCAATTTTAATGGTAATCATTTTAGAAATTCGCTCTAAAAGCATAATATGACGCATTTTGATGGGAATAATTTTTAAAATTCGCTCTAAATTCAAAAATTGATACATTTTGATGGGAATAATTTCTAAAATTTAAAATTATAATACCTCACATTTTAATCGAAATAATTTTCAAAATTACCGCTAAAATCAAAGTTTGATCAATTTTAATGGGAATAATTCCCAAAAATTCGCGCTGAAATCAAAATTTGAAATATTTTGATGGTAATAAGTGTCAAGCTATGTTCTAAGTAATATTATGACGCATTTTGATGAGAATAATATTCATAATTCGTGCTAAAATAAAATTTGATGAATTTTAATGGGAATAGTTTTCGAAATTTATGGTAAACGATTTAATTATATCATAAATCGATAAACGAATTCATGTCAACGTAGACTGTTCTACTTCTTTCAATATCTTTGTAATTTCAGGTAGTGTTTTTAGGGGATTTTTTACTATAAGGAAAAAAGACCCTCAGAATCGTCTGCCGACTTCTTCGACTTGTTTTAATTTATTAAAACTTCCCAATTACCAGAAGAAGAGCACCCTACGTGAAAAATTGAGGTACGCAGTAACCTGCAATACCGGTTTCGAATTATCCTAGACTTGGGAAATTGTATGGCCATCTTTTTTCCACGATTTGTCACCACCGGACAACACCAACAAACAATTAATCGGTTTGATAAAATATCGAAAATTGACAACTTGATTAAATTAAAAGGGTAAAAATTGATTTTTCTTGTTAACAACTTTCAAAAATCAAATGGGGTAGTTGTAACCTTCAGAAAGGTGAGTAATTTCGTCAAGGGGATGTAGTTTCGTATAAAAAATTGTAGAATTTCCAGTTTTGCTTATAATCAAATATAAAATTGATTTTTTTCACTATTTATCATATCTTTAGGCTCTAAACTTCTCATAAGGATAATCGGCAGCTATTTTGACCCTTTTTATGGTGGAATGAATGATTTATGATTTGGCCTTTGCCACACAATATTAACAGTTTTTCGTATATTTATTCTTTTTTACTTGATTTTCACTCTACTTTCCAATTTTTTCTTCATTTTAAGCAGCTTGAAAGGAACTTTCTATATAGCTACTGTTTCCATTATTTCTGTTTTTTTCTCATTCTTTGGTGAATATTTCCAAGCATACTTGGAGGATTTTCCAATATATCCTTTTAATACCATCTGTTTCTAACCATTTCTGCTTATGTCTGTCTAGTACACATCAGAATATTCTATATCTGCATACTACCAATGATAAGTTACAGAAAAAAGAAGACTAACATAACCAGTTGTTGTCAATTGGTGTTGTAAATATTTATCGAGAAGAATAATCATTTATTTATGTATGATGTATATTTGTAAATATTTTAGTAAATTTTCTATGTTTTCCGTGTTTTTCTTTATCACTTATTCCTTCATTTCATTATATCAACGCACAAGGTAAAAAAACAAAAAAAAAGAATTGTTGGAAAATAGGAATGCGGAAGTTCAAACGTATAGTGAAAGAAGAATATCCTTGGAAAAAAAAACGCAACAAAAAAAGAAGAAATATTTTAACCAGAATTTATTTTTAACTAAAAAGTAGAGAATTGGCAGTGAAATTAATGAAAATGATAGAAAAAACAAAAAGACTATAAGGAATTAAAAAGAAATAAATGGCGTGTAAAAATATAATAATACGACAAAATGGTGAATAAAAAAGATAACTCTGAATAGACATAAGAAAATAATAAAGTATAACAAAAAACAAGATAAAGCAGCAAAAATTACAAAAAAAAATATTTTTTCCTCGTTTTTTATCACTCATAACCTTCATTTACTTCCCAAAATTTTCTGCTTTCAGATATTTCTTCTCTATTTCGAAAATGTGATATTCAGCAACATGTCTTCTCTCATATACTCTAAACAGTTCTTTTGGGAACAAATGTCTACGTTACTGTGCCGACAATATTCATTATATATCTCGTTCGAGACACTTTATATCTACTGCGCATGCTTCAAACGCGCAAAAGATGCACAGAACTAAATGAAGCACTCTGAGGAGAGAGAGAACGATACACAATTTATTTCACTTAGTCGGAACACCTTCCACTTATAGGAACTGTCCATATAGAAGTATTACATATATGGTACAATCCAGTTACATTCTTCTCTCTCTATCTTTAATGTCAATTATATGATTGTGGTTCATTGTTTGTTTACGTCACGTGTGTTATCTGTCATTTAATCGCCTTTATGAATTCTCTTATTGTCTTTATAACCAGCTTTTGTTCATTTTTTTGTAGTAGCTCGTTTTGTATAGTCATTATTTATGTTTTTATACGCATTTCCGAAATTTTCCGAAAATTTGTTTCACCTGTATGTCATTATTCAACATTTCACAGTAGAAAATAAAGAAATCTTTCAAGCGATATATCACAACCCCATATTCAACAAAGTTGCACATGTCATTCGAGTTAGGTTATAATTATTCACTCTGTATATGATTTAATCAGATTTTTAAGAATAAAAAAAGATTGTTATTGAAAATAATAACTACGTAAGTATTAGTTAAGTGTTTTACGTAAATAATTATCAGTTGTTGTTGCATCTAAGCTCCGTGGGAAACAATATTTTATTACTGCCACGATGTATGTAAAAATTTTAAATCTCGTAAACAACTATGCATTGATAAAAGAAATTGTTTAAACAATCTATTAACCGAAATATGCGTTATTGCCTTGAAAACGTACAAGCGGAAAACAGACAATAAAACTACAATCAGCTGTTACACTGATACACCACGCAGGCGTACTACCGGTTCCTTGCTAGGGAACAAGCGATACTTCAGCATTGTTGCCATTTAAAATCAGTGTGCTACAAACAGCGGTAGGAGGTGTGTCGTGGCAGATCTCCTCAAATAATCTTTTCTTTTTTTATTTATCCAAGCCTTCCTAGTTTACGTTTAGTTTTACAATTTCTACCGTGAAATTGCATTTTGGACTGTGTTAACGATTTCTATTGTTTTAGTGAAGGAATTTAACGTAGTGTTTGGTCTTCAATAACGTGTAACGATTAATTTACTACGCGAAACTAGAGAATAGTGGTATAAATTACGTTTTCTGGGACTTAAATAACATAAATTAATATAATTGTAAGCAAAATATTTAGTGTAAAATGTTAACAGCGTAATAAGAAAGAAAAACTGTCGCATTGGGTGAATATATATTTGATGGCTGTGGCGGTTCCTAACTGCCACTCGAGGGTGTCAATGTCTGTCTCGATGAGCCTGATGCAGGGTACAGCCGGGCCTACGACCGGGGCAGGGCAACAAGGGGGCCTGCATGGGGCCCAACCCTACTATCATCCACAACACGCCGCAGCACCGGCCCATACACAGGAACAGGTCCAACCGGATAGACCCATTGGGTACGGAGCCTTCGGAGTTGTTTGGTAAGTTGAGAAATAGGATTGTGGGGCATTGGCGTAGGTGGACTCGTATTCTAAATAGGCCTAATACATTTTATACGATATTTAAACAAACAATTTTTTGTGGTCAGTTCTTCGTAATAATCAGACATTAAATGATTATCCATTACGTGGTAGTGTCAACAATACTGATGAAATTATTGAAAATTTGTTTGGGTTATTATATTAACATTTAAAATAGATTAAGGATGAGGCCCTTTTTGCTATCTAATGTTCAAATCTCATGTATAAAGTAGGTGTTTTTCTTTTACTTAATTTTATTATACCGTGAGGTTCTGAACTAAGGGCTAAATTCCTACCATTTTCTGTTCCTAACCAATGTGTGTTATCTTGGTGATACTGATAAGGATAATGGAAGGAATTTATTAAATTGGTATATTTTTATCTCTCTCCTCCTGTTAATTATGTGGCAGTTTGACGAATTTAGACAAGAGGACTCTAATTACGTTAATTATATTAGTATATTAATTATATTAGAGATTAGTTTTCTTTTATATTTTTCAAATTTTTTACATTTTGTATAATAATTTTTTGCTTTCTTTTAATATTTTCAGAGTTTTATTCGATTTTTTTTTTAAATTTAAAGATTTTTTTTTAATTTCCTATTTTTGTCTAAATTTATTGAGTTTTCTTGGGGTTTTTAACATTTTTAGGGCTTTATCATAAATTTATCATTTTTTCTTCCATTTTTAAAAATGCTTTATTTTTTCGAATTAATCACAATTCTATCATTTTTCTTTGAAATTTAGCGTTTTCCACTTTATTTTGCTTCGCACTCGTTTTTTATAAATTTTTCAGATTTTCCCCGATAAATTTCGCATTTTTTCGAATTTTTCAAAAATTATCTGGTTTTTCCTCATTTTGCCGCAATTTCAAGTTTTATTTATAAAATTTCCGACGATTTTTTGTATTTGACGAATTTTTTGGCAATTTCTTGGTTTTCTTCGAAATTTCCAAGAATTATTGAGTTTATTTTATTTGTACAGCGTTATGACTGATCTTAGTATTCCAAAAAAACTTTTGTCTTACGAAATAGACACTCGAACATACAAAGACGAAGGTAAAGGCAAATCAAAGAATATCAGTATGTTTCCAGACCAACACAGGACTAAAACAGGAATATCCGTTATCCACTATGCTATTCAATATAGTATTAAATAGGATACTACGTGAAGACAGTTTGAAGAGAACATGAACACTAAACGCAGCTACTGGCGAACGCAGACGATGTAGTAATTCTCTCAATATCGGTAATGACAATGGTAATGACAACACCACAAAGGAAAAAAGAAAGAAAGAAGAAGAAAAGGCAATGAGCTAAGAACAAGTTCAAAGTTATGTATATCTTGGGTTGGTTATCAAGGATGACGGTGACGAGGCAGGAAATCTAGAATCGGAGGAAAGTAAACAGTTGGGAGCGCCGAACGCTATAATAACATCCCTAAAAATCTCCATAAAGGCGAATCTATTTGGAGAAGCAGAAAGCAAAATTATAAGATTTAAAAGAATATAGTGGCTGGGCCAAATACAGAGAATGCCAGATTTTAGAACAATAAAAAAATCATAGAACAAGGAAGAACAAAAAAAGGAAGACCAAGGAAAAGATGGTACGCAGAGGTGATGAAAGACTGGAAAACGAAAGCAAAAAAATAGGAAAGAGTGGAGAGGAATCACTTACATGCTATGGATCATTTATGATATTTTCTCATATTTTTATCATTTTTTCTAAAAATTTACGTTTTTCACTTCACCTTGCTTTGCACTCTTTGTTTTTTTCCGATTTTTTCCGATATTTTCCACATTTCTTCGAATTTTTCAAAAATTATTTGGTTTTTCGTCATTTTGTTACAATGTTAAGGTTTGTTCACAAATTTTACGATTTTTCGTATTTCACAAATTTTTTGATAATTTTCGATTGCTCGACTCTTGTCCCCTTTTTTAAAATTTTCTCCCATTTTTATCATTTTTTTCTAGAAAGTGGACGTTGTACACTTTACCTTGCTTTACAAGTTTTTTCACAAATTTTTCAGTTTTTTAAATTACCTTTTTACTTTTCTTGGAAAGTTCCGAGATTATTGTGGTTTTTTTGTCATTTTGTCGCAATTTCAAACGCTTCTTACAAATTTTTGAACGATTTTTCTTACGTTTTAATCATTTATCCTAAAATTCATGAATTACTGTTTGCTTTGTACACTTTGTACACAAATTTTCTCGTGGAAATTGGTAACGCTTCTCACTATGTCTGGAATTTTTACATGTTTTCAAGACTTTTAGGATATGGGGAGAGTTTTTTACTATACTCTTTTGTTTATTAATTTTTGAATAAAATATTTTTTTTTTCCAAATATTTGGAACTGAAACAATTACACTCAATAACCAGTATTTTTGATAATTCTCTTGGTGACAAAATTGAAGATAAATTAAATTTTCTCCAATCTTCAAGCATCTTGTATTAAATATAAACAAGGTACGTTTCCGCATTGACACCTTGTATATGTGAGTTTTTGAAAGTCTTGAAAGCCGTAATTAGGTACAAATACATAGTATATTACTTTGAATAATTTTTGAATCATCTAGATGCAGAAGTTAATCCTTGAAATTTGTTCTAAATTCGGAATTTAATACGAACTCAAGTTCATTGACCTAATTTATCTACAAAGATATAAGTATGTTCTAAATTTACACATGTTACAATGTATTACGAATTCAAATATCAAGTAGACTCTGATAGTTTTCCACGTTTTCTTTCAACGTTTCCTCTTGAACAACTAAAATAATTTTTCCCTGCTTATATCCAATAATTTAACATCATCTTCTATCTATAAGAAATATATTTGTGGTTGGAATCAATGAAACTAATAGTTCAACAGAAATTTGTATTTTTATATTGAGTGTCTGAAAAAACTTGTTATTTTGTGAAAACAAACACCCTATATATTTTGTATACATATATTAGCTTATGCAATATGTATTTATAGCAAATACAAACTATGTTGAAGTGTGTAACTCAAAATTAGGCATTGAAATTCATATATTTTCGAAGGAATAAATGCATTCGTATTACGAGGGTAGTGCCAAAAGTTGTCTCGTATTTCTTGTGTTATTTACATATAAAAATTGACATTGTTAATAGAAGCAGTGAGTAGATGAATAAAATTTTGATTTGTGTGTCTTCTTCACCTTTGCTTCGTAGGCTTAAGTATCTTACTTGGTGCCTATCGTCTTTAGCCATATACTAATGACCAGTAATCAACCCTTATCTAATTTGTTTCGAGTTGAAATAATATCAGTACTTTTGAGGTTTTTGCTGAGTCGCAGACCCGTGGCTTCCAGCCACCTGTTTCGAAAACCGTTTCCAGCTCTTCTTTGTATGAAATTTTTGATGGAATCGTCGGAAATGAGAATCGGGAAAACGGAAATTCTCATCTGCCTGGTTTCCTGGATAAATTATCTTCATAGTTCATAGTAACATTGTGGGCGACCAAGGGGCCGTTAAGCACATAGACCTCCAGATAGGCCCGTCGCGCCCCACTTGACGTTACCAAACGCCGATGTCCTTTGAGAAGCCAATCAGACACTATGGTTTGAACCCTTTGATGTCATTAGGCAAGCTGTGAGATTTTCCTATGTCTCCAGCTCTCGTGTGAGTGCAGTTTCATTTTCCTACATGCACCAGCGGCATTGCAGCGAAACACACAATGTGTACCTTTGCTTACCTCATGTCAGGTGTCTATTCATCTCTACTGAGCCTGCCTTGCAAATAGACAGTTAAGAGATGCGTTAGCAACACTTTTAGCTACACCAAGGATGCGTTCTGGGTCCATTAAACAAATTATCTTGTTGTCAACGGCTTTTCGGTCATAGCCACCGATTTTTTAAAAGAAGAGCTTGTTCGTGAGAAAAATCATTTTGTTATTAAAAGTGCCGTTAGAAATATCGTGTTACGGTAACTTGGCCAGCGTTTTTTTGGGGGAGAAATGACCATGGATAAACCTTGAAAATGATGTCATGAGCCGTATTAAAAATAGCGTTTCAATAATAGTATGACAAAATACACCACATCGTCTATTTAATTAGATTTCTATTTTAAAGGTCGAGTTCAAAGATAAACATTGACAATATTATTAGCAAAATTCGTAAGCGTAGTTAAGGTCGAATATATTTGGCATAGGAAAATAGAGATAAAGTTTGTTAAATTAACATTCATAAAACTAAATTGGTTATAGCGAAATAAATATATACAGTGTGTGTCTTATTAAGAAAATGCAAACACCTATGTATAAAAATGCTGGTGAGGAAGCTGAAAGTCTGAGCCTCCTCTGATAATGCGTATTGAGATAACTACTTTGAACATATGGCATCCCCTCGTAATAATAAATCTCTTTTTCTACATTTGTTAGTACTTTTACTCGCCACATTAAATTATAAAAATTGTTAAGTAACAGAATAATTTAAAAAAAAAAATTCGTTTCATAATATTTAAAAAAAAGAAGCGTCGCGGTTGGTAATTACCAATACAACAGATAAAAAAAATACCATCGCGGTTGCTTAGGATGTACCCAGCTTTGTAAAAAAGGATGGCCAGCTGTTATTTTATGAGCAGGTGGTTCCACATCTGTCTATCGAACCTAAGGACCGGACCAACTTGATTATCGACAGTCAGATGTATCTTCTCCTATAACTAGTAACTGTATCCATGATATTTTGATACATTTTTATATAAGGTGGTTCAGAATTATTTATATTTCTAGAGCTTAACTGTTTCAAATAGTTTTTACGAGTATATTGTTTTATAATTTCTTTTTGAATAAAATTCACACCAAATATGCCAAATAAAGTGAATTTTACCCTAAAATAGCGCTAATTTTTTATGAGTTTCAATTTTCTTTTTCATCTCTCTAGCTCTCAAAACTATTGTCGTTGGATTCCCACCTTTCTAAAAACAAACTGTTACTTGTTTTGGGAAAATATGTTTTTGAAAACCATGCCGTTATTCGTCTATGGTAACTGTTTTTTTTTCTTTCAAAAAATCGTCATTTGTATCCAGAAAATGTTTGTTTTTAAACCAACCGTTATGCGTTATGCGACCCTCCTTCCCAAAAACAAATCGAAATTTATTTTTCGAAAGCCTTTAGAAGCTTTTCTTTAAGAACACACCGTCTTTGGAAACTCTCCTTTTCAAAAATAAACCCGGAAAACTGCCCCTTTTTGAAAACAAATCGAAATGTATCTTCAAAAGACCTTGCTTCTCAAAATCAAATCCAAGCTTGTCTTTAGAAGATCCTCCTTCTCAAAAAGAGATCGACATTTGTCTTTAGAAAACTGCCCTTCACAAAAAAAACGTCATTTGTTTATAAAAACTGCTTTTCTGAAAAACAAACCATTTATGGTCTTTAGAAACTGACTGTTTCAAACGTCATATGTCTTAGGAAACTGCCTTTCTTTAAGAACAAACCGACTTTTATCTTCAAAAGACTTCTCAAAATAAAATCGACATTTGTCTAAGGAAGATCCTCCTTCTCAAAAACAGACCGACATTTATCTTTAGAAGACCCCTTTTTCTTAACAGACATTTGTCTATAGATGACTCTCTTTCTCAAAAAACAAACCGTCAATTGTTTTTAGAAAATATTTTCATGAAAAACAAATCATTAATGGACTTTATAAACGGTTTTGTCCAAAAACAAACTGATTGTTAAATTCCTAAGAGTCCATAAGATCGTACCATTGACGAGTGTGGTTCAGCTCAAATAAACTTTGAGGAAAAATGATAACAAGAATAAATTGACTTTACGATAACAATAGAAGTCGACAAACTGATAAATATTTTCCCGTTATCGTCTTCTCACTGATTTATATTTATATTTAATACATTACGTATATCAGAACTTGTAAGAACATGCCCAAATGAACGTTTAAATGGCCCAAAAAACTTTTGGTGACATGACATTTCAGAATTTTAGTTTTTATCTCAATATGTTGAAAGACACTCAAAAACCAGGTGTACTGTAAACAAACTATGAGACTATTTGGAGAAATGAAAATTATACGAGGATGTATTGATATCTAGACAGCCTAGACCAGTTCCATGCATAAACAAAATATTGCGTTACCATAGCAACGAACAATAACTTATTAGAAGTGTCAGTGTAAAGTAAAAAAGTAAACCAGAATTACGCAATAAATTAAAAGAAAAAAGATGTCCACCGAAATTGTCAAAATCGAAAAATTGGAGTATCGAGCCATCATCAGTACCTGTATTTAAAAGGGTTGAGAGGTAAGCAGATTTATGAAGATATACTTAATACCCTTGGTGATCAATATACTTCGTATGCGACCGTGAAAAGTTGGACTGCAAGCTTCAAAAGAGATAAATTTTCCATTGAAGATGATGAACGATCGAGAAGGCCAGCTTCTGTGTCAGTCCCCGAAAATATCGATGCAGTTCATCACATGATTTCATCAGACCAACAAATTGGACTGAAACGGATATCTGAAGTACTGAATATTTCATATGAACGCGTTCATCATATAGTTCAAGTCAATTATGACATGAGAAAAATTGCTGCAAAATGGATCCCCAAATGTTTGAACGTTGACCAAAAGCGTGCAGGGGTAGAAGCATCGCGTTCGATCTGTGCTCGATTTGAAAACGATGAAGATTTCTTAAACCGAATTGTTACTAGGGATGAGACTTGGGTACATTTCTGGTTCTCCAAGACCTAAAGAAGTTTAGTCTTCAAAAATCTGCTGGAAAAGTTCTTGCTTTAGTTTTTTGGGGATTGCCATGGAGTAATCATGATTGATTTTTTAGATAAGGGTGTAGAACAATAACTGGAGATTACTATTCGTTATTACTGACCATTCTACGGGAAAAAATTAAAGAGAAAAGACGCGGAAAGCTATCCAAAGGTGTTTTGTTTTTGCAGGACAACGTCCCTGCACACAAATCTCATGTTGCTATGCAAAAAATTACTAGAACACCCTCCTTATTGACCAGATGTGGCTCCGTCCAACTATCATCTCAACAGTAAAAAAGTTTAAAAGGTCGTAAATTTTCTTCCAACGGAGGTAATAAAAGCTGTGGAGGTCTGGTTTGAAGAAACATTTTTTTTGCAAGTTCTAGAGACGTTGCAGGTTCGCTGTAATAAATGTATCCAATTAAGAGGAGAATATGTCGAGTAATAAAATATTTTGACATTGAAATTTGCTTGGTTCTATAGTAGGCTAAGAATTTTTCAATATATCCTCGTACATATCATTTGACATTTAAAACACTTTCGATAGTTACAATAATCGTTTGCTAACGTCTTAACAATGATTCTCAATGAAATTTAATCGTGAATTATGAAGTGGGAGTTTGTTGAACGTTTTACGGCTTATCATTAAAAATGTTTGAAACAAAAGAATGTATAGGTTATAAATAAAACAGCTGACTCATTAAGTGAGGACAGGTATACGTTACAACGCCTATGAGTCTATTTAACTAACGGTAATAAACAACACAAGAATGATATCGTATGTGCCGATATAGGATATTGAATAGAATTTTAATTTTTATGAGAAAAATTGTCACGTCTTGTATGAAAATTTGGTATTAAACTTGACTCATCATCTTCATCCAATTCTATATTACTCTACACGATGTGGCCGTTCTTCTTTAAGTATATGGATGGAAAACTAGTACCTCATGTTCACTTGAATTAGATAGACAAATAAAAACAAATATTCATAATTGGATATGTTTTCCTAAATATTCCCCATTAACAGTCTTATCATACTAGCGGTTTGCGAGCGGCAGCGGGGAGGAACAGTCGCGCATCGAATGCACCGCGAACACGTCGCGAGTACGTCGCGAACGCGTGGCAGAAATGCAATGTTTTCGTCACGTGTTTGTAGCGCTCAATACACCTATTAACCAAATGGATAAAAAGTGGTAGGTACCAGGATTTAGGAATTTACTATTCAGAAAAAAGAAATCATTATAAATTGTATCTTCACCCTTACTATTCTCGTCATAAACGCTTGGCGAAACATTAATTGGCTGCAGTGAATTATTCCGGGATGGCTCTGGTCTTGTGAAATATCCTGGATATTTTGAAGCATAGCTGTTAAGACATATGGCATCCATTTTATAAGTCTGGATGAATTGATTTTCAACCTTCAACCATAGACAACGCAAAGTTGTATTCGGGCTCACTTTCTCCACTTTTTCTGTCTTTATTCATCCTCTCGTCCATCGTTTGTAAGTTCACTTTGTAATCATTTTATTTGGTCCAATATTACGTAAAGATTTTGAATTTCACTTATAAATTCTGTATCAATATTCAAATATCCCAATGATGCCATGATGATACGAGTGAGCACCTACGTCCTCTAACATTCGTTACGGACTGAAGTGAGGTTAGCGTTTGTACGCGACAGCACAAAATGTCGTCCACACCGCTAATCGTAAATATCTCGTTGCACGTCCGCATCGAATTCGCTGCGCATGTGCGGCGTGATCGTTGCCCGGCCGCTCCGCTTTGAACACCCTCGCAATCCGATAGTAGGATAAGAACGTAAGATCAAGACACTTTTGCATGCGTTTGAATCAATTGTAGAAGCATTTTAAGGTACCTCCAAAACATGTGATTGGAACTCATCAA
Source organism: Diorhabda carinulata (assembly GCF_026250575.1). Classification (NCBI taxonomy): domain Eukaryota; kingdom Metazoa; phylum Arthropoda; class Insecta; order Coleoptera; family Chrysomelidae; genus Diorhabda; species Diorhabda carinulata. The sequence continues at coordinate 10,061,693 of NC_079463.1, forward strand.
CTGCTTCTTAAGGTGTAAGAATACGTTGACACCCCAATATATCATTCATCTGCGGGAAGGAGAAATCATCAATCATCCATTCGATGTTTTGCCTGTTCGAAAACGTTTCTGTTTGAACTGATGTATGAGAGTTCGCATTATTGTAATGAAGAATGATTCGTCTTCTACGATTGGTTTCTCTGATTTTTTCACACACTTCCGACAAACAAATGCTGGTGTACCATACAAAGTTAAACGTTCTAAGTTGCTCTAATGGAAAAGCAGTTATTTCGAAGTGCCTCGTGTGCGAACAACTTTAGTTGGATGTTGCTCGTCCACCCATACAATCGATTGTTGTTTAGTTTCGGGTTCAAATACATAGATCCATGATTCAAGCCTGTCACGATTTTATAGACGTCTATTGAAGCGCCGCGATTGAATTCTTTCAGCATTTCTTTGCACCAATAGACACGGGCACCTTTTAAGCGATTGTCAAATTATGCAGTATCCAACGCGAACAAATTTTTTTGACAGCCAAATGTTCATGCAATACTAGAAGTATGCGAGTGGAACTAATGCAAAAGTATGCCCCTATCTCACGGTATGTCACATGACGATCTTGCAATATCAGCTTACGCACAGCATCGATGTTTTCTGGCACAATAGTCGGTTTTGGACGATCTTCGCGATTGACTTAATTCGGAAAACCAGCGAAACACTGCGGCAGGAGATGGTGCTTCATCACCAAAAGTTGAAGCGAGTTGATCGGCACACTGTTTTCGTTTAATGTACGTAGAAAGTCATAGAACATGTTTGTGATTTGATTCCATTTTTTTATCAAGATGAATGTTTCAATTTCAACAACTCAAATAGCACTTGTATGACGGCAAGCTCTAAGTACAATCACCATCATAAATGTCAAATTTTATGATGGATATGGCACTCGTATACTGGATCTAACATATATATAAAGTAGGTTCATATAGTCGTACGTAGTCTGTTCTTAAAAGTGTACATAATGAAAAATTTGTTAAAAAGCGAGATGTGAGCGAAGAGGGGCCGTAGCGAGCTCCAAAACTTTCTCTTTATTCGTGTATATACGTATACATGTTCTTTTATATTTTTCCCCATTTTGAGTTTAATTTTAGACCATGATTTTAACAGATACTTGACCATAGTTTCTTGAGATAGTTTGAAAGTATCCCATATTTATATATAAGACTTCTACGTACTTTCAAATCATCTCAAGTAATTTTGATCAAGTAGCAAGGAAATAAGAAGAGAAAAGAATTTGGCATTCACTATATATACGCGTATTTATAGTTTCGTCATTGAAATAAAAACAAAAGTAGTTCCTGAATATCTAGTACTTTGCTTGTTATGACAAAAACCGTAATACTGTGAAATGTTATCAACCAATCGTACAGATGGCTGCGGTTTGTGACATAAGCATATCGATGTAAAAGTATGTCAGTAGGTTAATTCTAATATACGAAGGTGGTTTAATAAAAGGATAACGACACTTTTGGAAATTTTTAAGTTCCCTCGTATAACAGTGTCAATTTAATAGGACTTACAAAAAGTTTGACAACGTTGTTTGTGTCTCTTCCAAAATGAAAGGAGTGTACTTGGAAGTGAAATGGTGGTAAAAACAATAATAATTTTTGATAAAACATTTAAACAATTACAAATTTGATATAAAAATTTATTATGGCAATGAAAAATTTCTGGAAAAATTCAGGTCAATAACGCAGATATGCGAATTGTGAAACCACTAAATTTTTATATTATAATTTGCCTGAAAACATTAAACAGAATATCGTCCTACTATGGTTGAATTGGGAATTGGCATCAACTAATTTTTTTATGTATAAAAATATAGACAAATAGAGTAGTATCATACAAGGTGGCCCAACAAAAGGTTTTATGATAAAGTAAAAAGTAAACCCCGAACTTTAGCGTCCTAAACGAAGCTAACATCTTGCAATTGGAGTTGAAGAGATATCTGTTGGAGAGAATTTCCATTTACTCGATGTAACGCTCTCAAATCTGACATCACTGTTCAAAAAGAACGTTCGTGCTTCAGACAATTATGTCTGTGTCATGATAACAAGGACTCGTCGAGTAGACAACCTCACGCTTCAAGAAACAGTTTTTTTTTTGTTACGTCGTATCTGCGGATAACGAGAATATGTTTACCAAATTTCAATAACAATTTTTCAACTCGCAGCTACCAAATCGAACAACAGTGTGGAAAACGTACAAGATATTCTTGAAAATGGGCTCTATTGTCGACGCGCCGCGCTCTGGACGACCGATAACTGCAACAAGTTCCGAAAATATGGAAATAGCTGCGCTGGCGTTAGTTGAGCATCCGAACCAATCTGCAGTGCGGCTATCGGGAGAACTTATATCCGATTGCTCTTTATGGCGCATGCTCTATTTAGCTTACCATCCACGTCTCCTCCACGCACATCACGATGATAAATTCGATGGCAAATTGGAATTTGGATTATCCGCAGTTCCAGCATTCCATTTTGTGCAACCTTCAAGCTGAACGGTACCGTCAATAGGCATAACTGCGTGCACTGGAACGATCAGAATCCTCAGAATCCTGACGTCTACATTGAAGAAGAATTAAATCTACCTGGCGTGTGTGTGGGCAGATATCCATGCGGGAGGGTCTCGTGACAGGCCAAAGTTATATAGAAATGCTCGAAGATTTACATGGATAAATGAACAACGATCCAACACTCGCTAACATCCGTCAATTCATGTAGGATGGAGCTTCGCCGCACTACGCGTAATGTGTGGAATAGTTGAGTGACCTGACACCCTGTGATTTCTTCCAGTGGGGCTTTCTTAAGGAACAAGCAACCTTCTCGACCTCCGAACTGCAATTAAAGAAAAATTTGAAACTCTTCGTCGGATCTACCTCTCCGTTGAGAAACGTTACCGTAAATGCATCAAGATAAGCATCAATTTGAACCCTTACAGTAACCTTTTTTCGAATCCCTTCTTTAATTTCTTTTAAAAAATTTATTTTGACGTTTTTTTCTTTGAATGCAAATTTGTTGCCAGTCTCTTGAAAACGCTGGACTGCTACTACAAGATTTGTCTGTTACAAAACTATTATTCTGGACCAAAATATAAACAAACACTTCAATTAATGACGGTTTAGAAGATTTTCGTCAAGTGAAACAGTCCTTAGTCACATATCGTCTTATCTCGTGTCCAACTAATCTTTACGGAATTAGTTCAATGGACTTAGATCCTATCTTACTTACAAAAACACTTTTTATATAGAAAGTATGCAGTGTTCGGTTGTTTTCTAATATTTTTTTGTCTCCCCAACTTGTTTACATAGTTAACATGTGTTTCCTTCCCTAATTAATGCACTGTGTTGATAATAAACTTTGATAAACGCACACATTTATCGAGGAATAAAAAAACGAGGGCAGTATAAACGTTTCGATTTTTGTTGGGAAAACGAAAATGATAAATTAATTGTGTGAGTAGTGGTTACAAACGATTGCGGAAGTTGTCCATCAAAATATTTAATTTAATACTTCACCAAAATATAAGATGTACTTATGTACTAATTCATTCGAAATATATTCAAAGTTTCCACTCCATTTCGGTATTTATCTTCATATTTATGTACTTCAATATTCGTCGCAAGCTATCGCCAAGAAAGCGATTGTTATTTGCTATTTTCCACCAAATTGATGCCCAAAATTTCTTCTGGTCTATTAATATAATAAAATTTCGAATTGAGGGGTTATTTGCATTTGTAAGCACCGGGAATCAGAAACGTTTCAAACAATGCACGTTCCGTCTAACATAGAAAAGTGGGCTGAGCGACGCCGGGTGTTCCCGTGACGTCAGGCGTCACGAATCTCGTAGGGTGCGATGCCGGATCGATGTTGAGGATATATGAGAATAAAAGTATTTCCATCTGCGGAGCAAAAAGTTAGTTCGCGTTTATTATTAATAAAAATTTGGGTATGTTTTGGAAAAATACGTTTAAATGATTTTATACACATTTATATTATCATCTTCTGTTATATTTTGACGAGAATCTTTGTAACATTCTACTGTCTTTGTGACACAAAAGTTATTGACATTTTCATGGTCTTTCTCCGACTACCCATTCTTGTTAAACAATTCTACAGTTTTCACAAAATACATGTGATAGCCACTTTTTATATCGGTTTGCAACAGGATATCTAAAATATAAAGAGTGTCTCATAGTCTCTAATTCTTTGATTTCTATACTGCGATTTACGCGGAAAATTTTTGTCCGGATCTGGTGCACCATCAGATTCCTATTTATTCAAATTCATCACGAAAAATATGAGTTCAAAGCAGATATTGAAAATGCGGTGCGACATTTTTTTGCACCTAAATTATTTTATAAACAAACCGACATTAATTATGAGACACTCTGTATAATATATGCACGTATATGAAAAAATCAAAATATATTAACTAATGTTATTATTATCATCTTTACTTTGACGATATTTATTTCAAACTAGAACCGTCGTTGTTATCAGTCCAGACCTTCTACGATAGGGCATTCCCCTTGATCAATTCAAAGGGTGCTCCGCCTCCCTCTTAATAAAATTACAACCCGGTTACGGTCACCCCAGCAACATCGATAGTTACAGCGCCATCTTTTAAATCAAAATATCAACGAATCTTTTTCTTTCAGATGATTTCGGTTACAAATGATAACACAATTAATTCAGATGTAATATTCTTCAGATTCTTCGTTGGAAGGGTTTTCTTGATGTCATTTCAATGACAAGGGAAATAATTTTGAAATATCGGTTAGGCAAAATAAAGAATTTTCGCAACTGATAACAATCTCTAGAAAAACAGGTATACGTTGTTGTTAGTTGAGTTGTTTCGGAATTCATCGCATTCATCTTTCAGTATCCCAAACTGTCGTGCAGGATGGTTCCAACGTTGGCTACCAACATCTCTCACCAGAAAAGTTGTGCCCTCATTCTAGAAAAACAGGCTTTCCACTTTGTCATTCGTTTTTAGCGTATACGTTTTACATTTTCCGCAGAAAGAAATTTGATAATACTTTACTGTTTTTCGAATTTTGCTAATAATAAACTCCGCTTTTTTGCCCATAAGTATAAATAGACCGGATACTACACTCGCGATAGAGCGATATCATCTATTGTTGATAAGTATCCGCGAATCGAATTCGATACAGAAACGCGTATATTTGTAAGTTTAATCAATATTATTAGGTTTGTAATCTGACTTTTATAAAAAGAACCATATATAAAAAGTCTTATGTTTATTAAGGCGTTCTCTGATGTCTTCTCATTTCTACCCGCCTTCTATATCTATCCTGCCATTTATTAGGTCTCTTTTCAAGTTTTTGCCTCTTCTCCTTTTGCCTTATGGTTACCACTTTAAGACATGTTTAGTTATTCAGTTGTATAACATTATTTGTACATGACCATACCGGATTGGTTGTTTGGTTCCAGTGTTCCTTCCAGATTTGTTACTTTTCTCCATGTGTTGTATTTTCGTTATTTGTTGGCTTGTTGTTTGGTCCCTTAATATTCCATTCATCATACATATAGTTTTTCAGCTTTATCAAGGTAGCAGTATCAAATTAACAAAAATCAATAAAAAAATATGCAAAATTTGTAGCTTTTTTGTTGCTATTTAGTTGCTGAAACCGCGATTTTGTTGCTTAAGCCGTTTGCGAAAAATCGCAATTAATGCTTAATTCGTATAAAGCTAGCATAAAATTGCGATAAATCAATAAATATCGAGTCAACTAGTGAACTGAAATTGGTTGCTAATTTATTGCTACAAGTAAGTACTACCGAAAATTAGAAGAACAAAAATACCGGACGAATTTTTTTTATAGTAGCAGTAATTTTATTGATACAAGCTAGCTTGAACTCGACATGTTACAAGAAAAATGGAGAGAAGATTTATTTGCTACATTGTTGAACAATGTTTAAATGAGCCTTAGGTATAAGCAACTAAATGGAAATTAAAAATCGGCCGATCCTTCCGATCAACAACAATTTTTCTTGTACATGCTACCTTGAACTTGACTTGTTGAACAACAACTGCTAAATAAATTTATTTGCTACATTGAACAATGTTCAAATGAGCCTAAAGAATAAACAACAAAATGGAAACTAAAAATCGGTCGATCCTTCCGATCAACAACAATTTTTCTTGTACATGTTACCTTGAACTTGACTTGTTGAACAACAAATGCCAAAGAAATTTATTTGCTACATTGAACAGTGTTCAAATGAGCCTAAAGTATAAGCAACAAAATGGAAACTAAAAATCGGCCGATCCTTCCGATCAACAACAATTTTTCTTGTACATGCTACCTTGAACTTGACTTGTTGAACAACAACTGCTAAATAAATTTATTTGCTACATTGAACAATGTTCAAATGAGCCTAAAGAATAAACAACAAAATGGAAACTAAAAATCGGTCGATCCTTCCGATCAACAACAATTTTTCTTGTACATGTTACCTTGAACTTGACTTGTTGAACAACAAATGCCAAAGAAATTTATTTGCTACATTGAACAGTGTTCAAATGAGCCTAAAGTATAAGCAACAAAATGGAAACTAAAAATCGGCCGATCCTTCCGATCAACAACAATTTTTCTTGTACATGCTACCTTGAACTTGACTTGTTGAACAACAACTGCTAAATAAATTTATTTGCTACATTGAACAATGTTCAAATGAGCCTAAAGAATAAACAACAAAATGGAAACTAAAAATCGGTCGATCCTTCCGATCAACAACAATTTTTCTTGTACATGTTACCTTGAACTTGACTTGTTGAACAACAAATGCTAAAGAAATTTATTTGCTACATTGAACAATGTTCAAATGAGCCTAAAGTATAAGCAACAAAATGGAAACTAAAAATCGGCCGATCCTTCCGATCAACAACAATTTTTATTGTACATGCTACCTTGAACTTGACTTGTTGAACAACAAATGCCAAAGAAATTTATTTGCTACATTGAACAATGTTCAAATGAGCCTAAAGTATAAGCAACAAAATGGAAACTAAAAATCGGCCGATCCTTCCGATCAACAACAATTTTTATTGTACATGCTACCTTGAACTTGACTTGTTGAACAACAAATGCCAAAGAAATTTATTTGCTACATTGAACAATGTTCAAATGAGCCTAAAGTATAAGCAACAAAATGGAAACTAAAAATCGGTCGATCCTTCCGATCAACAACAATTTTTCTTGTACATGTTACCTTGAACTTGACTTGTTGAACAACAAATGCTAAAGAAATTTATTTGCTACATTGAACAATGTTCAAATGAGCCTAAAGTATAAGCAACAAGTATAAGCCAATAAACCGATTTTCATAATCTTGGCGGCAATCGACGTGTTTTTGGCGCTCTGATTATTATTCTATTTCATCAAAAATGATCCGAAAAGAAATTTCGAAACATTTGTTCCAAAATTTTTCGCTATCGATATTTCTCGAACCAATCAACCGATTCTCACGTTCTTGGCGGCAATAGACGCCGTTTTTAGAGCTCTAATAATTATTTCCTTTCGTCAAAAAAGATCTGAAAAGAAATGTTTAATTTAAATAAAAAAAATAGTTTTCTTTCATTCACGATATCTCTCGAACGAATCAACCGATTTTTACCTGCTTGGTGGGAATCGACGTTGTTTTTTGATGTTAAGAGATGATTAGTTTTTGGAATCGATCGATAAAGCCGTTTAAAAGTTATTTCGAAAAAAACACATTTGAAAAAATCGGTTCAAATTGCGCTCAAGATCTAAGTATGGTCAAGACCTTTCGAATGGCTCCATCCGCGATGGAATCGGTCGAGTCATTCAAAAGTTATAAGAGGGTCACATACATACATACACATATATACACACAAAATTGATTATTGAATTATATATTCAATAATTTCCCAGGAAATTACGACGATAAAATATGGCGAAGCTGTGAATCACTTTTTCAACGAAGCCCAACATTAAATTGACAAAGAAACAACGTAACGTGAATAAATGTATTTGAAGCGACTATCACACAATGGAACTATTAGTTTTTGACCTTAATACAACTACTTAAAAGTAATAATTGGTTTGTGTATATTTCTTTAAAATAGTTTATTAAAATTATTTCGCATTGAAATGATGCCAAAACTTAAGCTGAAGGTTATTCATTTTACCTTTAAAAAATATGAATGAAAAAATTTAGTATCCAACGTCTCCATTCCCATTTATTATTTTGTTTTGATAATTTGGGTGGAAGGCTTCACTAGGATATCAGAACCCAGCTATTTTCGAAAAAAAATAGGGTTCAATTGTGCTAGCTTTGTGCTATTCGTGCTACTAGAAAAAAATTGGAAAAATTAATTGGAACACCTCAAACAAAAAATTTTCCTTCTTTTCTCTTGTAGAGTTTCGCCAACCACTTTGTCATTCGACACAGGAATTTTTTATCGCAAAAGTGAAGGTTGTGCTGAGTTGTGCTGGCAGCCTAGGCCACTGAGCAGTCGCCACGAAAAATTATTTAATCGAAATTAATGATTAAACTTCGATCATTATGGGTTTCATATGGGCAACAAACAAACAAACAATTATCGGAATTTAATCATTAATTTCGATAAACTAATTTTTCGTACAGACTACACAGTGGCCTAGGATGATAGCACAACTCAACACAACCTTCACTTTTGCGATAAAAAATTCCTGTGTTCAATGAAAAAGTGGTTGGCGAGCCTCTCGAAAAAAAGGGTATTTGAGGTATTCCAATTTTCCTCTAGTAGCACAAAGCTATCACAGTTGAACCCCGTTTCTTTTTCAACATTCAACTTTCAATATAAAAAAAATTGTTGCGCAGCTCAAGTAGCACAAACCTAGCACAATTCAGCGCAACTTTTATTCTTTTTATTTCGAAAAAGGCTGGACTAACTTTACACACATACCAAAGGCATCTAAATAAAATGTATTTCTTATTTGGTTTCGCATCGCTTCTTTCTTTTAAAATGAACTTTCTGGAAAGCCTTTTTTTCGGCCTATTTCTTTCAAAACTTTCCATAGTGTGCCTCGAACCGTGGTAAAACTTTTTATACTGTCAGAAATTCTTTTCCAATGAAGAACGCATGTACTTTCTTTCAAATGATTTTCTATTTGAAATTTCGGTTTTCCTGGATCTTCACGTGCTATTTGAAACTCTTTTCTCTAATAATCCTGTAAATCGTAGAGGGTAGTAATTAAAATATCTTCAGCCCCTTTTCAATATTAGATTTGATGTACCTTCGTATTAATTTTCTATAGGAACCGAAATCTAGAAAGTTTCGTATTTTGAATTAGTAGTGTCGCTAACGCAATTTTTAACGATGACTTTCAAAATTTGCTTCACCGCAAACAATACTAAAGAAACATTAAGACGTCATTGAAAACCTCATTAAGTTTTAAGTTATAAATAATACCCAGATGACCTTTAAAGTTAAAAATAAAAAAATGAATAACAAAAAATGATTTCTTTGTGAACATTGGATACTTGAAACTGAAGTATATTAAAATTTAACGGGAATAAAGTGAGTTTCTTTGTATGCTTGAGTATAATAATAATTTCTAAATACAGTGGCCCTCATTTGTGTTAAAAATAGATAACGAATGTTCACTATTAATATGGGCGTTATACGAGGGTTGCTACTGAACTTTTCAGACATGATAACTACTTGAAACATTAATCTTGATCAAAAACGGGACTCATCGACCGCACCACGTAAATGTTCTTTCTTGTTTATGTCTGATATTTCATTATAAATATTTCAATCATAACCATGTTATTTTCGTCATTTGGTTGATTGAATTTCAATGAAATTCTTTTTATTCTGCAGTTTGGCACACCTACGCAAGCACCATCTCGCTGAAATAAAGTTAATAAAAACCAAATAATAACAAGTATAAATATATTCAATACAATTCTCAATGTCGTCCCGATCATAGTCTCGAGACGTGGGTTCACGGTCCTGGAAGATTATAATTTCCACAGGGTGATGATTTACATACAGAACGTTCATAAATTCATACATAAATAAAACATTGAGCGATTTTTTTGCCACAACTGTATATCTAAATTACATTGGCTAACTGCGTTTCGATTAAATTATCGTTTCTAAAGACGGAAATTGTTACGTGAAGAACTAATACTATCGGATGACGGATTATGGGAACATTTTTTCATATCTCCCTGTATACAAGACACCGCGTGAAAGAATATAAAAAGCAGTCGTTAAAAAAGATCGTGTGGTATACTTGGACAATGACCACAACAAGGTCAACCGCTGGGACATATATTTAAAAATAAAACAGGAATTTTCTGAACATTGTTATACACCAATAACTTGTGTTATACTAAAGGCACTAGTAATGGTTCAACATTCAAGAATAGAATGCAGAAATTAGTAAACATACAATATCAGTCTGTACTTTGGAATCTGAAGACATATTGGTTTTCTGGGAAGATCCTCGGACACGTCGTCCAAAAATATCCCCCATTTTGAAAATTATTATGAACCCTCATTGAAGAAATTGTTGTTTTGTAATAGAATCCAAAACTACTTGTTATCTACCCCCTCACATTAAAGTAACTGAGCATAGTCAAGGCGTGGTTCCTTGTATCTGTAAATCAACATCCGGGGAAGTCAACGACAGGTTTTTGACCAGATCACATCCGAAACCAGTGGTCTTCCATTCCGATCTTCAGCAAAAGCCTTGCATCATTTGCGAACGTGCTTAACGGTCATTTGCCAATGAATATCCACGCGGTAACCTTACTTATGCTGCAACCCTCGTATTATTAAAAAATCGCGAACGACGAATCGTCTACACAGACGTCTGTTTAACGAGTTTCTTCAACTGACACATTGACTAATGATATAGCAACGAGTTTAATAAACATTGCAAAAAAAAAGAGTCACCGATTATATGTAGTAGTAATAAAAATTGTTCGATATGGGGGCAGGTGATAAAGTCACCTGCTCGCCAGAAAACTTGTCAGGAGTACCACCACGCGACAAGGATTTTTGTTTTTATTACAATAATCTAGTCTGGTATATATTGAGTTATATAATAATTTTCGGTGTATATGTTTCCAGATTTTCAAAAAAATTTGCGTACAAATGTTTTGATATAATAAGCAACAAGATATCATCAATAAAACCATTTACTTCCACCGGAAGGATATTTTAATCCAGTGGAAACTCCTTTTAAGTGGGCTGCATTGAGACTAGTTCATTTCTAGTCTTAAATCTTGTGGTTATCATTATTTTTTTGTTTCCGGATATCAGTCTTACGTTCCAATGACAGACTACGAGGGTTGCTACTTAAGTTTTGAAATATACGAGTCCCGTCCCATTTCAGTTGGCCCACTTGTAAAAATTCGAAATTATCAAACTTTATTTCAAAATGCCAAAAAGTAGCTGTATAATTGGATTGATGAGTTTCGTTTTGCAGTTTGTGTGGCTGACGATCGAAGTAGAGTTATTCGACAAAAAAATAAATCTTTTCATCCAGATTGTTTGAAGCGGAAAGTAAAATTTCCGGCATCTGTGGAGTGGAAAAACTGCATTTCATAAACAGAATTGTCAATACTGAAAAGTACCTAGATATTTTAGAAGAATCAATCATTGTTGCCAACAAGAGAAGTAACTTTAACTGCTGGGAAAGCCTTTATTTTTCAAAAAGATTGAGCAGCATGTCATAAGTCAAAGAATGGTTTTCAGACAACAATATTCCACTTTAAGAGTGGGTTTCAAGTAGTCCAGATTTATCACCAATAGAAACGCTTCGGCATGAAATGAAAAATCAGTTGCGTGCAAATCCAGCTAGAACTATCATAGAATTAGAAGAAAGATTACAAGAAATTTGGGATGATTTTACTCCCGAATACTGCCAGACTTGGATTAAACCAACAGCATTCTGCTGATCAACTTGCTTCGACTTTTGGTGATGAAGCACCATCTCCTATCATCGTGCTTCGCTGGATTTTCCGAATTCAATCGTGGTCGCACTTCGTTACAGGATTCGCGGTGCTTCAAAAGATGTCTATAAGATCTTGACAGGCGACGAATCATAGTTCTACGCAAATGAATTCGAAACTAAACAATCGATTGTATGGGTCTTTTAAGAAGAGCCAAATCCAACATAAGATGTACGCACACGAAGCATTTCGAAGGCTGTTGCTGTAGAATGGTAAATTCTGACTTGGTTTAAACCAACAGCATTCTGCTGATCAACTTGCTTCGACTTTTGGTGATGAAGCACCATCTCCTATCATCGTGCTTCGCTGGATTTTCCGAATTCAATCGTGGTCGCACTTCGTTACAGGATTCGCGGTGCTTCAAAAGATGTCTATAAGATCTTGACAGGCGACGAATCATAGTTCTACGCAAATGAATTCGAAACTAAACAATCGATTGTATGGGTCTTTTAAGAAGAGCCAAATCCAACATAAGATGTACGCACACGAAGCATTTCGAAGGCTGTTGCTATAGAATGGTAAATTCTGAATAGTACACCAGAAGTAGTCGAAAAAAAAATCAGAGAAACCAATCGCAGAAGACGAAGCATTCTCCACCATGACAATGCGAGCTCTCACAAATCAGTTCAAACAAAAACGTTTTATGAACAATCATAACATCGAGAGGATGGATCATCCGCTGTACAGACCTTATTTTGGAGCCCAATGATTTCTTTTTATAAATAAAGTGCGAGGTCAACGTTTTTCTACACCTGAAGTAGCGGTTGTTTCGACAATTGGTTCAATCGCACGTTTATTGATCTTAATAGAGAATATTTTGAAAAACAAGTAGTAATTTTTAATCCTGAGGTTTTTTTCGTTAGCATAAAAACCAAGACGTGATGAATCGCGCAGGGGTCCAGAAACCAATCGATATGTAGATTGGAAACTGTCACCGACATTGATTTTAGATCAATAAGGTTTCAGTTGGAAAACGCGCAATCTGATGAAATCATATACGTACAAAATATATTTAATTATCATTGATATGTTTAATAATTATTATTTTCTTTTCTTTTCAGGTAAGTCACAATCAAAACGACATTATAGTAGTAAGTACCAAACATTGAAATCATGAAATTTTTGTCGCCAGATATTTCTCATCAAGAGCTTCGTTTATAATATTTTTAAGTTTTATTGGCGTAAAACGTAATAAACACAAGTAATGTCAAATAATTATGTTCAATGTGTTTTTTTATCATAGAATAGAAACTTAATAGAGACGATGCTTTATATTTAGTGCTTAAAATATTTTAAAATCAAACAATTAATGTTATTATTGCTACACTGATCTGGAATGAAGACCCAAAAGACTTCTGAAGAAACATACGCGATCCGCCGATAAAGGAAGAATACTCTGAAGAACTAGAAGTGACTTATAGTGAATTATAAGAAAAAAAAAGAAAATTGCATTAGAAGAAAGATATACTATTTCTACATAGAACTCTATAGGTCTCCATAATACCTTGAGGAAGAAATTATGACACCACAAGAAGACAATAACCCAGATTTTAAAGAACGAAAAAGGTCTAAATATAAATGGTGAATATCTGAAACATTTAACGATATTCTGGTAATAGCAAACAGAATAGGAAAACTACAATACCCCAGACAGGCTCAGATATTTGGTTTGAATATAAATAGGTGACGGGAAGAAAAAAAAATCATTAACATTTACAGTTAATGTTATTCTGGGTTCCAATACCTTCGATTTAATACTTCTTTCACAATTCCGTTACAAAACTAGATATTTCTTTATCTCTGAGAGGTAATAATATATTTATTACAAAATGTTGAAAGTCGTAAGTCAAAGATTTGTTATCTTCACCTTATAAGTCAGATAGGTGAATAATAAGGACGGTCTTTGAAATTAATAGACCTCTTTAAAATGTTAATGTATACTACGAGGCGAAAATTTACAGCCAGAAAAGAATATTTATAACCTGGTCACTTACTCTTCCGTGTCATTCACTAAACTGGTAGTTCACGGGTCAATTGTTATTAACAGTAGTTCAGTGCCCCCAGATTTTTTCTTAAGTTATTTTAATGGCACTAATTTATCAGAGAACCCAATTAAACTCTCCATTTTTTGATATATTTAGAAGAAAAAGAGAATCAACTTATACATTATTATAAGTATTCATTTCACAGCCTAGTAGTGTTATCTGACAATATTTTCACCCGCGTCAATTTATTCACGGATTTCTAACACGAATATTTTTTCACAAAATAAAATGAACTTTTCCGAAAAAATGTCTTGAGGAGATATTAAAATAGTGTAATATTATTGAGTATCCTTCGCTATAGTTGAAGGAAATTTGGAAAAATTTTGGGGCTTTGATTTCAAAAGGAACGATGTGCGTCAGCGCTCAATTGTAAACTTCGAGAATTTTTTTAGACGTTATATAAAATACTTACATAACAATTTTTACTTAACCGTTTTCTAATTGGGCTAAACTATTTTAATAATTTACTGACAGTAGATCTTGTTATGAGATTTCGGTTAGGATATAAATTATTAAAGATATTACACGTTTCTAGTTCTACGCCTATCACCATATCCTAATATCATTAATTTTTATTTTATTTACAATAGACTTCAACAATAATAATTTATTGAAACGTCAAATTTGTAATTGTAGCAGTCATAGCCACCTAAATGTATTATTTTAAATTCAGCGGAGATAACGCAAATGTAACTCCGAAATTATGGCATTGAGGTATAGGGAACATATACAGGGCAATCAGTTTGAAATAACAAAGCTTATTATTTTTCCGGAAAAATGAAAGATCTGACAACAATGTAAATACCACCATAATACCGGCCGTACTACAAGACGCTTATACACAAATATTTATAGCCGTTTCCGAGATAATTGAGCCATTCCATATATAAAAACTCACTCTGTATATAAAACGCATGTTTAATCATTTTTTGTCCACTTAATCTTCAATTTTTGGTATTAAAATTATGTAACTCATTATAATGTCATTATATATCTCTTCTATTAAAATTTTTTCTCAAAAGTTTATTTTGTAAAAAAATATTCGTGGTGGATAACTTCACGAGGGTAAGTTTCCAACCTAATAAAGAAACAAAAAAAATATTTTATACACTTAATCCAGATGCTCCAACCTTTTTAACCATTCAAAATAATTTTTTTGTACAAAATAGGCTTTTATGTCTGCTAACTAAGGTTTCGTTTGATAAAAATCTGTTTTCTGCAAGGCAAAATTTGAATTTAGAAAACAGGAAAACTTACTGGGGACTAGATACGATCGATACAATTGGTGGTCTACTTTGATAAGTAATGACATCTTCAGGCTGAGGTCGGAAATTCTCAATCTTGATCGAAGTTATTTCAGAACCCTTATGCATTTGTTGTATTGAAAACTTAGTTATAACCACTCTGCCATCTTTATCCTGGGAGTTGCATTGATAATAAAAACTCATATGGAGTATACGCATGATACATATTGCACTTTTAGGGTTTTTAACGAGGGGGAGTTTCAAGAAGTAGTTCTGAACGCTATGGAGATAAAAAAAAGGAGTTTGAAACTAACATTTTTACCTATAATTGAATATCGGCCTACTTTCATACAAACTCCCGTCTGTTCAACCTTTGAGGGTTGAATTTTTTAAAAATCTGAAATACGTTTCTCAGTTTTTCGCATAAAATTTTAAATATACATTTTATCATCCCCTATTTAACCCGTTTAGTGGTAGAAAACGTGAAAATCCTTTCTTACTTAGAGGTTGTGTTCAAATATCGTGATTATAGGTTAGGTAACTTTTGTTGTGTAATGAATAGCGAAGAACAAAAAATAGTACAGTAGATTCAATTCTATTTAATTATTTTTGTTACTACTGTTAGCTTCCAAAGCTTAGGAAATACAAACTTATGAGTAAGAATCATTTCTCGAAAGTTTTTTTTTGGTTTAGTTCATTCAACTAAAGTCGATGTAACGGAGACTATATTCATGATGCATATCCACATCCTCTTTAAAACTCGAACGTAATTAACCTCAGTTGAAGGTAAGATATGCAAAAGTCGCGACAAATGTACTCATACCCGGTCTAACATAGCTGTAAATCCTCTCGCAATTGATCTGGAAATATAAGAGGCGGAGGAGACAGTAAATGACGGCGCTGCATTCGATATGAAGTCGACGCGACGCGACGGCGAAGATTCCGTTAATCCCATATCCGTTAGTCGACAAAAAATCTCGTTAATATTTTTATATGGGTATTTAGTCTTATACAGAGCGTGTCTCGTAAGTAATCTATTGAAGTACCACACCAATTAACCGACATTCAAGTGTACGTCGTTTAGGGGTGTGTAAACAGCTTTTTGCTCTACCGAAAGATGATCGTTTTTTCAGGCGCATTGATACTTGCGATGAAATAGGGTTTTATCTAAACAACCCTGCTGTTAAAAGATAGATTCGAGAGGAAAATCTCGTTCCCTGTCGGTTTAGGACTCGATTGCATATTTATAAGCTTATATGTAGACCACATTGGTCCATAGCCTTGTAATTTCACTCCACTTCTTTGGGTCCCTTGCTTGTTCTCTCCAGCTCTGGATGTTTTTCTCTCTAAGGTCTTCTTCCACCGTTTTTTTGGTCTACCTTTTTTCCTCTTGCCCTCTGGTATCTTCCATGCAACTCGTTTCAAGAGTCTCTCTTCGTCCATTCGTTTTAAGTGACTTGTAATCTTCTTTTCTCTTTATAAACGCGCTGATTGATACCTCATTGAAAAGTGTGTTTGATCTTCTCTCCCATCCTAACTGTCCTGTCTGCTTTCTTCCAAACACTCTTTTTAATATTTTTTCTCCCATATTTCCAATTCCTGTTTAGTTTTAATCGTCATTATCCAAGTTTCACATGCGTATATCAGGGTGGGTCTCAATATTGTCTTATAAATTCGAACTTTTATACATCTGGATACCTCTTTCCATGTTAATATTCTTCTAAGTAACTGTACAGCTGTTACTTTTGGCAATTCTTAGTTTGATTTCCTTTTCTTCGTGGCATTCATTATGTAGTATTACACCCAAATACATGAAATTTTCTATTTCCTCGAAGTCTATTAACGTTCCATCATGTTCATGTACTTTGAAATTATTTTTTGTCCATACACTCTTTTTGTCATTATAGAAGTGCACGCCTATCTCTTCTGCTGCTGTTATTGGTTGTTTTGTAGTTTCTTCAAGCCTTCTTCTGTTTTTTGCCAACAACGCGATATGATCGGCGTAAGCTAAGTATTGGTGACTTCTGTTAAATATCATGCCCTTTTTATTTATATTGGTTCTGCTTATTATGCCTTCCAGAGCTAGATTAAACAATACCGTTGATAGAGAGTCGCTTTGACTTAATCCTTGTTGTGTTTTGAAAGGTTCACTTTTCTTGTTATCAATTTTTATTATATTCCTTGTGTCCTCTAATTTCATTTTAGCCGGTCGAATTAGTTTATTTGGAATTTCTAATTCTCGTAATATTTGAATTAACTTTTGTCGTTCGTTGGGGGGGAGTAGTCACCGAATTAGTTTCACAACAACCAACAGTAACTTTTTCTAACTACCTCGTACATGTCCCTCGATTTAAAATATTAACGACTTTATTTCTCACGTTCTGTTTTATGTGCATCTTTCACAAATCATCCTCAATTTAGTAGTTCTCAGACCGCCAAGAAAGTTTTGCAATATTTTGTACACGTAGCTAAAAAGAGAAATGACAATATAGACAGACTTATCATACCTTCAGGTATCAGCTCAAAAATTAAGAGGTCACTACAATCATAACTGAGGAAACGAACAGAGTGATGGAAAGAGACGGAAACCACCTAAAGGATTGAAATTTCACTTAAAACTCGTAAATAATCGTAACATATAGCACTAGCATTGTTAATTATTTTATACAAAGCTCAGAGAACAATGATAGAGCTACCAGATCGCGTAATGTTGATTGTCTCCCATGTATGTTGTCTTAATCACAATTCCAAAGCTTGACTAAATCGTATTTCAAAGGCTTCTAGGTTCAAAACAGCATTCCATAATCATCTTTCGGCTGTTATGGTTTGCAGTGCCATCAGTGCTGCGTTATATCTTCTGTAGCAAGCTAAGTCGCGGTGGTTATTGCCTCTAGTTCGTTCTGCATAACATCCTAAACGAAGGATGTGTTCTTATATACTTCTCTCCGGTTTTTTTTATTTGTGGTCATTTGAATGTAGACTGACGTAATTTCGGTTCCATTCCTGCTTGCTAAGAAGATTCCAGTCAAATAGATACGTCCTAAGTGGAGATATTGAGTTTCTTGGTACTGCCATCTAGGCAGTACTTAATCTTTAATCTAGTAGTACGTCTTTGCAGCAATATTTTTAAATGTTTAATGGATTCCTCCATCATAAAGTCGCCGAAATTATTCGAATCATTAGTTAGGAATTCGTAAAATTCCATGGTATCTTACAATCGAAATTTTATGATGTTAAAGAATGATACAATAGCTTAGACAGGGTCGGATTTAAAATATCACGAGACCGAAAGAACCATTACCGCAACTGCAATTGTAGATCAAAACTGTTGACAGAACATTGTAGTTTAATTGAAGAGGTTAATAGAGTAGTTCTTTGAATTAGAAGACTTACT
This sequence comes from Diorhabda carinulata, assembly GCF_026250575.1. Classification (NCBI taxonomy): domain Eukaryota; kingdom Metazoa; phylum Arthropoda; class Insecta; order Coleoptera; family Chrysomelidae; genus Diorhabda; species Diorhabda carinulata. Next base: position 10,080,414 of record NC_079463.1, read on the forward strand.
ATGTCGAAACTTCAATGATTTTACAGTTTTCAAAAACTAATTTTCAACCAGAAATGACGATTTATCAACAAAACAAATAAGAAGGTTTAAGAAGTAAAAAGTTATTGATACAGTTTGAGTTTAGGAGAAAACTACATCTACTAAACAGTGTCCAAGTTGATAGAGTTCATCAAAATTTTGTTATTTAGATTTAGAGGACCAGAATAATATTAAATTATTCCTGAAACTATCCTGTACAAAGTCGAAAGGTGAAATGTCCTTTCAATTGAATCATAAAGATGACATATCTGTTAAAAATATTTCGGTCGTCTTCCTAAAACGATTCTATATTATAGACGTGAAAAGAAATTAATTTCTATTTAAGCTGTTAGGAAAGATGGATGGTGATGTATTTGATACGGGGATATGATAGATTCCTTTTATTAAATGAGATAAGTAAGGACGAGTCCAATCACATACTTACGTCTAGAAAGTTTATGAACAGAATAAAAAATAAGAATGTTGTTGTTGAATTTAGTCCTATATGTAATTTCCTTCCAATATTTAACTGTTTTCAATTTCATTTGTTTCAATATTAGGTTATTTTCTTGACACTTCTACTTTTTCGTTTCCTTTCATATGTTTTGAAATTACCTTTCCCTAACAAGTCAACAGCAATAGAGGATAAAGTGATTCCTTTCATTGTACCAGAGCAATTTCATGATTTTACGGCCAACAATCATAATATTGTTATTAAGGAATGAAAACAAAAGAGTATGACTAGAACCTAGCGAATTATAGAACTAAATCATTTTAGTCGTATATGTTTAAAAAGACTCGAAAACTCTTAAAACAAAAATTGGTTATGAACAATATTTAGTAGTCATCTGGCTTTTATCTTACACTTTTTGTAGCTCAAAAATTTCATCTAAGAATCTTGGTCACATCAATCCACAGTTGTCTAGGGAGGAATCAACTGGGTTGCTACTTAAGATTTGAGGCATAGAAATCAAAACAAATTGAACCAATTGTTGAAGCCTTTTCTTCTGCGATTGGTTTCAATGATTTTGTCGAACACTACTGGACAACAAATTCTGATGTACTATTCAAAATTGACTGTTCTTCGTTACTCTAATACCGTGATCCCCAAAGTGGTCCATGTGGACCACCTGGGGTCCACGGGAAACTCCACGGGGATCTACGTTGGGCGTGACAAAAAAATAAAGGTCCACAATCGTAATGAAAATTTATTTGATTTCGCTAGTGAAGCACTAAAATGTTGGCTTGACTTCTCCTATAACAATATAGGCAGATGATATTTTGAGATAATCACTGTAACTTGTAAAAACTTGTATATTCCATATCCAATACAACACGTCGAGACTTGCAGTTGCCGTCCCAGTCGCCGTCCCAGTAGCAACGCTTTTTGAGACTTGCAAATTAATACGGCAAATTTCATTTCGTTTTAAGTGTTTAATTTTGATTATATTACGACTGTTATGACAATAATAATTGTTAGTGTAATAATTCATATATTTGAGTAAATACCTACAAATTTACTTTTTACCACTTCGAATGGGAAGTTTTCTAAATAAAATTTCTGCGAATTGATCGAGCTGTGCGTCACTGTAGATTTCAAATAAGTAAAGTTGTTAGAGTCAGTTTTTCGATTGGCCACCTCTACTTTTTTGATATCCACTCTCAGCACAATTGATTAAAATTTAATTATAAATTTGTTGATTTTATTATCAAATATTTAACCCCATCAAGCAATTAATTCTAACCTTTTTTACGACAACAGTTGGTTCGTCGTTGAAACTCAGCTACAACGCAAGTTTCCATGAATAGATTTAATTTTCACTTTCTTCCGAGACTTGGGGTCTACCGAATGCAGCAAAATTTTGGAAGTGGTCTATGGAACAAAAAAATTTGGGAACTAATGCTCTAATGGAACGGTGATGACATGTTCGGTTATTCCGAAAAAACAGGGAACCATTTGCTTCGAAGTGCTTCGTGCGCGAACAACTTTTGTTAAATTTGTCGCCTGTCACGATCTTATAGACATTTTAAGCACCGCGATTCAATTTTTGCAACATTTATTTTTATCAATCGACTCGAGCTTTTTTTGAGCAATTGTCAAATTATGCGTACAAATCTTATTGGCAGCCAAATGTTCATGCGATATTGAACGTATGCGAGTGGAACTATTGCCAAAGTATGCCACATAATGATCTTGCAACTGCAGCATACGCACAGCATCGATGTTTTCTGGCACAACAGCCAGTTTCGTACGACCTTCACGAAATTCATCCTGTAGCGAAATTCGTCCACGATGGAATTCGGAAAACCAGTAAAATACAGTAGCTCGAGGTGATGCTTCATCACCAAAAATCGATACGAGTTGATCGGCATACTGCTGTTAGTTTAATCCACGTCGTAAGTCAAAGAAAATCATTGCACGAAAATGTTTGCGATTAAATTCCATTTTTGTCCAAGACGGATGTTTCAAGTGAATAGCACTCGTATGACAACACGTTCTGAGTACGTTTACCTTATATGTACTACTCCTATATGGACAGTTTCTATAAGTGGAAAATGTTCCGACTAAGTGAAACAAATAGTGTATCGTCCTCTCTCTCCTACGAGCGCTTCAGTTAATTCTGCGCATCTTTTGCGCGCATGAAGCATGCGCAGTATATATAAATTGTCTCGAACGAGATAAAAAAATTAATACTGCTGTCGGCAACATAACGTAGAGACATTTTTCCCATAAGAACTAAGGAGTATGACATATATGATGTTTACCATTGGAAATGTCAAACTTTATGTTGCTAATGTCAGATTTGATATATTCACATCAGTGATGTCATATCTCAAAACTCAAGTAGAAACCCTCGTATGGTAACGTTTAACTGCGCACAGAGAAAGTTTGATAGTTTATTGAAGCTATTTACTCGTACCACATATTTATGAATTGTAAGAGTTTCTTATAGTTTAAATAATATGTAATTAATGTGTGATCAATATTGCATTGTTGAATAAGACCAATTATATGAAAAAAAATTGCTGTTATCGAGATTCGTAACGATCTGTTTATATAAAAACTGAAACTTCGATCTCAATAAAGTTTAATCATACCCATATTTCATATTTATGCTTTTAAACTGCCTTATCGGATCGTAAATCATAGAAGTGGACTTCGGAAGAATGGCTAATCTGTATGAGTGACATGTCTTAATTGGGCATAAGCTTAATGTAACTTAGTGATTGGATGCCCTCCAGTGAGTATACAGTGAAAACCTAACCTAATTTCGTGAAATTTTTTCATGTTAAGCTACTCTTTTCTCTCCTCTAAATATTAATTAAACTGTCTCCCTTATTCTTCCATACTCCCGAATTTCAGTGTCCAAGTTTCACGTAGAAAACTTTCACATTTCCATTTCAAAGTTGGCGTTCATTCAACATTTCAAAAATTACCATAAATAATCCGTCTTTTTCCTCTTTGTTATTAATTTTCCCCTCTCTGTACGTGCCTGCCTGCCTGGTCCTTCAATCTATACCCAAAAAAGGGCCTCTCTCTTAAAATACAAGGGTGCGTGGGTTCGATACTCCAGGTTTCGCAGTATCGAACGCGATACCAGCGACTATAGTACGGCGGCTTATCACAAACAAAACAAAAAACTTCCGCGGAAATGATATTGTATAATCTATCTTGATTTGCTTGAGACTAATTCAAAATACAAGATAGGATAAAAAAAAGCAATTGTTTACGAAAAAACTGCATCAACAGTTTGCCCAAGTTTCAGTATTTCGTCATGATGCCGTAGAAGCAACACTTTCCATTCTCCTCTCAATCACCTAAAAATAGTTTTTCTTAAAGATGTGTAGACACCAGGATTATCAATTATGAAGTTTGGAAAGAAAGTGTGTAAAGCCAGATTTAAGCTGGCTTTTACACTTTGTAGTCTGAATCCTAGAACTAATAGTTTAACTTTTATTGATCGATTGAATTTAACAAGAAACCGTATCTAATTTTTTTGTATAAAACAAATAGTAATTATAAAGAATCCTTGTTGCATAATAAAAAAAAAATAAATATCTCTGTCTAATTATATTTCTTTAGAATAATAGATATATCCGCTATACTAAAAAAGGTTCGTTTTTTAAGGTTGGTTGGGGTTAACGCGCCGTTTCGTGGAGATCTGTAGCTTGCAAATTGTCTACGATAAAGACATGATGACGAGGTCGATGTAACCTCGCTGCGGAGGGCTCCCACGAGGTTACTGCTCTTTAAAACCCTTTTTATAGATATTCACTTCTCTTAATCTTCATTGATGAGTATTCTCGTTAGTTTTTTGTTAAAGCTTTTGAAATAATTTCAAAAATTGTAATAGAAAACTTTTCATGGAAGATTTAGCTCTATGTCAATGTTTAAAAATATATCTACCATCACTAGGATCGTATCTGAATATCGCCATAATATTACTTAAAATTCATAATTCATTAGCTACCATATTACGAGGATGGGCCTAGAAGTACCTGGCCCAACAAAGAAAACACATTTTGGAACAAAATATATTTGTTTTTCAGCGTAATATCCTTTTAGTTATATACATACATGTCGGATGCCGTTTTTATAATAAGAATCATCAAGCTCCTTCAAATAGCCATTAACTGTCGGTATAACGTCTTCATTGATGGAAAATCTTTGACCACCGAGCCATTTTCAAAAAAATAATCCGAGGGGGCTAAATCTGGCGAATAGGGTGCATGAGGTAGCAATTCACATTTCATTTCATTAATTTTGGCAATTGCATTAACGGATGTGTCAGCTTCTGCATTGTCTCGATTGTCTTAGCCAAATGCGATCGGTGTTGCTTGATTTCTTCGCTCAAACGTTGTAATAAGTTCGTATAATACTTGCCGTTGATAGTTTTTCCTTTTCCAAGATAGTCAATAAAAATTATCCCACGCGCAACCCAGAAAACCGACACCATGACCTTGCCTCCACATTTAACGGTCTTAGCCTTCTTTGGAGTCCTTTTTAGTCCATTGTTTTGATTGTCTTTTTGTTTCGGGTGTGAAGTGATGAACTCACGTTTCATCCGTGGTTATAAAAAGGCGCAAAATTCGGCTTTATGTCTATGAAACATTGCCAAACACTCGATGGAAACATCTTCAAGGCGATTTTTTGTTCCATTGTGAGCAAACGCGGCACCCATCTTCGCACAGCTTTCTCATGTGTTCTCATGTGTAAATTTTTAGTTAATTTGCGATGTACCGCACTTTTTAAAATGCTACCCAGTATTTTACGATAACGAAGAAGCAGTCTCACCCAAAAAAGAATCTAGTTCAGCTTTTATATTGGTTAAGTTTAATGCCTTTCAAATAAAAGTATTGTATTACATAAGGATGATCAATTTTTTCCATGTTTACAAATTCACTGAAAACAACGTGGCTTCTTCAAACTTGAAGCGTATGTTGTATAGATTATGTACTTTCTAATACAATGGTATTTTTCAAGCCATCTGTAGGCTAGGGCAGGTACTTCTTGGACCATCCTCGTGAACAAATTTAACATCAAAACGACTACTGACCAAGAAATCATGTGGAAAAACCTCAAAGTTTATTCTGTACTCCTGTAGAGCTACCAGCTTCAAATTTTAGTAATAAAGAAGTAAAGAGTATTGAATTCATTAAAAAATGTATCGAATTGAAAGGAGGAAGAAATATTCGTAAATACAGGGTGTTTCTGAATTCATTCCACAAAATTTAGAAGGTTAGGTCGTATGAAATAAAGATGGGTCTTTCCTATAACAAAATGTACTCAGACCACCCCTTGCCGAATATCACCATTAGAAGGCGGTGAACAAAATTGAGTTTTTCAGTGAAATTAGCAACCGTTACTTTATTTCGTATAAAAAATTAAAGATTCTCAAATTTTTGTTTCAAAATCAATAGCTGCAAAGAAAAAAATAAAAACCATAATTTGTAAATTTTTTAATAAATTGAGTGGAAAATAATAAAGATGTAAAATGTAACGATTCATAATAAATTAGTTTTTGGAAAAAAATTTAAAAAAATATTTTTAAATAAAACAAGGATTTTAAGTTATAATTTCATTTCATAAAACTTCATCTTGATAAAAAGTTAAATGAAATAATGTGAGGGCTTCTGATTTCACCCCCGTATAATGTAATAAGAATATTTAAAAATTCCGTAGTCAGTCCTTTGTGAGTGCACGAAAATTACAGAATTTCAACTTTCTCGCTTTACAGAAAGTTTAGAAAAACGGTAGAAACTCAATTTTAGTCGCCACCTTCTAAGTGTAATATCTAAGTGTAAGGAGTTGGCTGAGTAAATTGTGTTATAGGAAAGACTTATCCTAATTTCATACGAGCAAACAACTCCTGAATTTTATCGCATGAATTTAGAAACACTCTGTATATTGGACAACGACAGTTTGATCACCATCACACGTCTTACGCGCTTAGTATCACGAAAACGTCATTTCGATTGTGACACCTCTAACAAAGGGAACAATGGCAAAACCGTTACTACTTGTAAGAAATATCTATATTTTTACCTTCACGGAAATACTGGACCTTTGTAGTCTCTAGAATTTCGTGACGGCAAACAATAATACCCAGAAATCTCATCAAAAAACCGCAGACAGGGCCTTGCAATATGTCAGCTCCGTCACGCAAAAGTTCTGCGGATTCATTCGCCTCGAGGTACCTTTTTTAAATATTCAAAAAAACAGAATGATCAGTAATGAATGAATACGTATCTGGCTTCAATATTGTAACGTTTTTCGTATTCATTTTCACTCTTTCTATTCGTGGGGTGAATTAATAGAACGCTGGCAATTAATACACTCAACTTAAAATAATTTGCTTATAAATTGACAAATTTTTACCACGACTATTTATCCAAAACTAACTAAATGTGCTACATAAACTTATTTATATACCACAAATAGAATTCTACAAAGTTCTAGAACAAAAAGAAACAAAAGAAATAAATACACTAGAAATTATTTAAAAGAAATACTGTACTAAACCGCCTTCTATAATAAAAAGTTCTTCAAAGGCCCGTCTGCCATTTATAAAAAACAGATTAAGGGCGTCGCGCGAATTAATTATTTCTTCTATAATAATTACAAAATGAAAAGCATAACTATAGCCTCACATAGACAAACATAAAACATTTCAATTGAAATGAAATTGAGCAATTGAGCCTTAGAGAAGTCAGGAGAAGAAATAGGAATTACCAGATGAGTTAGATAACGTGAATGAGTTAAAAAGAACAGCAGAAAAGAAATGAGCAAAACACCAGAAACCAAATACACGTAGATCATCAGGCAGATACTATAAGAAAATATCAAGAATAGCTTAGGAGTAGATAATTAAACAAGATAGGGGTCCTATTAAAAGAAAAACAAAACGTCGACTTTAAAATCCTTATGCAAATCATACACGGCACGGTCTGCCGTCTACTTTTTTGAAAAGGGACGCGTTACAATCAAAGAACATGGTTCCAGCAGGTTGGATCAACTTTTTCCTGTGAATTATGTCGAATTTAAAGTTTACGATAACAAACAGACTTCGCTGGCCCAATTAAAAGAAAATATCCCTTACTAAGTGGCAGCCATCACGAAGAATCCTTGCCGAACCGTCAATGGCAATGTTGGTGCTAGATGAAATGAATGCCGTGAACGGTTAACGTTTGGACAAGGTGTAAGACAAATTGCATACAATTTCATGCCAGGTCAAAATATGAATATTGCACGTCACGTGTCTCTTGTCATTATTGATTATTAAACGAGGTTTTTACCAACAGATGGATTGGAAGATGTTGAACGATCGAATGGCCGGCTAGATCCCTCGATTCAACTCCTCTCGATTACTGCTTTTGGGTTATTCAAAATCTAAAGTATATTTTAATAGGCCAGACAATATTGCTGATTTAAAAGTTAGGATAACGGAAGAAATTAACAAAGTAACCCCCGAGGTCATACAAAATGTACGATAATTCCAAAATCGCCTCGGTTATTTTCAAGTGAATGTTAGTCATTTTGAACATTTAATTTGATTGTAAAGTACATTTAAAAATACAATTTAAATATTATGCGAAAGTTTCGTGATAGAGACACATTATCAAAATTTTACATCTTAAAAATTATTCCTTTCCAATGTGCCAAACAACCCCCTTTCTCATTTGAAATTGTCGAGGAGGTGCTTACAATTCAGTAGGGATAATATTTTTATACTGTAAATTGTCAATTTAAGAATAAAAATCGATCTATTTCAGGTTTTTTTTATTGGACCGCATTGTATATATTTCAATTTGAAATAATTGACGATATTCAGCGTAGTATCCATAAAAATTCAGCATGTTGTATATCCTTTGTTTCACTAACACGTTATGACCAAGGTTCATTCTTATTATGAAGGTTAAGTACATTTTTTCATTTGTATTACTCAACAACCATTTTGCAGTAAGAATTTTCCTTGAAAGTTTCGCAAACTTCATATATAAAAAATATAAATTATGATCCGCTATCACTCTTTAGTATTTCAACTTTCTACGCTATATTGATTTATGTATTTCAAAAAGTAGTTTCCGTGCTCTGTTGGATGCATTTCTGCAATTAATACAAATGCAAAATGCGTAAATTTCATGTAGATAAATTTAATTGAACTATATTGATTTACCAGTAACAATAGTGAAAGGCTCTAATGAAAATATTAGAATGAATGAAATGATTTCACCTCATAAGTATGTGCTGGCGCAAAAAATATTCATGCTCGCAAAAAAACACTTCCATTTTGAGTAAGTTTAATTTGTGAGGATGATCTACGCCAATGTTTACTGTAAAAGGGACTGAAGAACCTTTTGTTTGAAGACCTCCGGCTTTAGATGGGGGCGGATAGAGCCGACGACGTCTAGACTGGCGCAGCACGTAGTTTGGAGTGTCTGACATAAACGATTTTATACAGGATGGATTTTTTTTCAACATAATCATCAAAAAGATTGAGATATTTATATAGACAATACCCTATGATATATACAAAAGTAATAGAATAGGGGCATTGACGTCGTTTCGTTGGTTTGAAAGCGCTGTCTTTCTAGCTACGTCTTTAGGTATAGAAATAAGTAGGGGGGATTTGTTCTAAATAATGACCAATACCAGATTTATAAAAGAAGAGATATCAACTTTGAACTAAAATAGAGACTCCCACAAGTTGTAAATTTGAAAAATTGTTATCTATAGATATGCGAGAATAGTCCCAAAATATATTTATTTTTCAAAGTAATCCCCATACACTTTTCCCAGCGATGTTCAATAAGTTCTTGCTCTTTTTATAATAAGAATCGTCAAGCTACTCAAAATAATCATAAAATGTTTGACCATCGAGCCTTTTTTCAAGTCTCGGAACAGAAAACAATCCGAGGGGGCTAAATCTGGCGAATAGGGTGCATGAGGTAGCAATTCAAACTCTACTTAACTAATTTTGGCTATTGCAATAACAGATGTGTGAACTGGTAAATAGTCCTGATGAAACAACACTTTCTTCTTAACCAAATGCGACCTTCTTTACTTGATATCGTCGCTCAAACGTTGCATAATACTCGCCGTTGATAGTTTCTCCTTTTTCACGATAGTCAATGAAAATTAACTGACGCGCATCCCAAAAAACTGATGTCATGATGTGACTTGCAGATGGAACGGTCTTTATCATCTTTGGAGTGGATTCTCCCTTTTTAGTCCATTGTTTTGATCGTTCTTTTGTTTCGGGTGTGCAGTTATGGACCTACGTTTCATCCTTAGTTATAAAACGGCGCAAAATTGGGCACGACGCTGTTTTTTTACACTGTGAGCAAACGCGGCACTCATCTTGCACACAGCTTTATCACGTCCAAATTTTCACTTAATATGCGATGTACCGTACTTTTTGAGATGTCTAGTATGTCTGCTAGCTCGCGTACTTTTAGTAGTCGACCGCTTTGTAGATTTTCTTCAACATTTTTGGAGTCGTCACCTCATTTGGTTGATTACTGGGATGCTGGTCTTCGCAGGATTGACGGCCTATTTAAAGCTCTCTGTCCATTGTTTTTCTGTTGATAACGAAGAAACTGTCTCACCCGGAGTAGAACCTAGTTCAGCTTTTATATTGGTTGGGATTACATAACAATGAACAAGTTTTTCCACGTTTACAAATTCACTGAAAACGTGATGTATAGATTTTGTACTTTCTAATACAGTGTTATTTTTCAAGCAACTACCGTCATCTCCAGGTTAGACCAGGTACTTCTGGGTCCATCCTCGTACCTTATTAAGATTGGGCCCTTATTATAGTACTTAATTCTATCGAACTGATTTGGGGTGCATTAAAAACAAAACTACGCGAATATAATCGTTTTCCTACCTCTGGAAGTTGAAAAAATAACATAAGAGAAAAGTTTAAAAAGAACAAAATCATTACAAGATTGCACAGTCAATTTTACGGTGTGAGATAACTCTTAATTATTTTGCTCTAATAATAACGAGGCCTTGGATCGATACTTTCTTTATGTATTACTTAGATGTTATTTTCACCTTCCGTTTCAGAACAATCATTTGATTCCAAATATGTTATACATACAAATCAAATTTAATTAATTTTATAATTAATTCTAATTAATGGTTACATCTCTATTAAACATTTTCTCGTATTTGCTACATAAATGCCAATTTGATGTAGAACAAACATTTTCAAAAATCTGATTTTTCAAAACTAAAATTACTATATTAGAAATTAGTCTTCAGTCAGTCAGGGACTTTAAAATATAAATTTCTTAGAAGCCTTTATATGTTTTTGTTACTAAATTATATTTATTAAAAGTCTCTTCTTTATCAAAATACTTGAAATGAAACCTGAAACATCCGTGGTTGCAATTGTCAACGTAAGACCGCGGTAGTTTATTACATTTTGCAAGTGAAAAGCCGCTATTCACTTTCTGTACACTTGAACTTAATAAAAATTCATTTTTTTTCATTCCTATCTAGGCGACCTAGATAAATATACCATAGAAGTAGCGGCAACGTCAAATCATTAGACAACATTACGGTTTTCAGTGAACCAGTTGGTTTGAAAAAATTTAACGAATGACAACATCGCTCGGAATTTTTCGTTCAAATACTAAGCGTTTGTGTAGTGGGATTGTGATAAAACACCAAAGTGTACCAACTCTAATATATTTCGGTGCTTGCGAATGCTTATGTATTCATCGTTTGGGACCAAGTCCAAAACTATGAACAAAAAAGGTCAGATACTGGCCCCAAATTGAACCCAGCCCATCTGGGATTTGCCAGAGAACTCGTTAGTTAGACTGACGAACGATGGAGCTGGAGAAAGGTTCGCGCAGTATTGGACAAAAGAAAACGTGTTTTTTTCGGTTGATAGTTTCTGCGAGCATTTCAATGGAAGCAAAAATCGAGTTAGGCGGTGGAGCAGGAGGGTTAACGGCGAGTCGATATATAGAAATTCTAGGAAATCAAGTCGTTCTCGACCCCATTTTCATCGGCGAAAACTTCATCCTAATGCAGGACAATTTTCGTCCGCAGGTTCCGTATTGCAGTATGTGCAACATGTCGAAATTGTCACTATGGATTAGCCTTAAATTCAACCGAGCATTTATGGGATGAACTTAAGAGAAAAGTTCGGACTAGATATTCTACACCAGCAACGAAACCTGACCTCAAAACAGCACTCACTGAAAAATAGGATAGTATAGAACAATATCGAGTAAAGAAGAAAGAAATTTGAACCAGAAACCAAAAAAAAAACTAGAGTTTGGATATTTATTGATGCTTAAATATGATGATATATAAAAAATTATTTAAATAAGTCTTATTTATAATAAATTATTACATAATTGCTACAATTTCTTACCAATATAATTAATCAGGCATGAAAACGATTATATAGTTTACTATTACGCTGGGAATCAACTTTCTTTTATACAGTGTGTTACAAAATCTTTGAACCGTATCCTGTCAGATATAGGTGTGATTCTACAATAAAATAATTTTCTATTTAATTTATTTGTGAAGGGAATTTCAATTGTATATAATTTATTATCATTTTAAATTATTAATCGAACTATACGGAATTGGAATTAGAACATGGCTATTGTTATTCTTTGCCAAGTGTGAATTGCAGCTGTTCGACATGATAAAAGACAACGTATAAAATAATATATAATATATTGCACGTCACTTGACATTATGCAAGTCTCTTGCAAGAAAGAAGTGGTCAGTGCGTGCATCACTGGCAATAATTCTACATTCTGCTGCCTTTTTTAGAGTCTGATGGGCAGAAAATAGCACTCAGGCGATGATGAACCACGCTCTAGCTAGATAAACAAAGGGAAACATGTGTTTAGCTATAGAATTAGACGAGAAAACATACAAAAATTAGTTGAGAGTTGATGAAGACACATTTGAAAAACTGCTTAGAAAAATAAAACATAAGATAATCAAGGGACTAGTACCGGTTATAATTTTCAAAACATTGATTTTTTTGACATTTTTCGAATTCTTTTATTTTCATAAAACATCTACAATTTTATAACGAAATTCGAATTAATGAGAAAGTTATAATAGCTCGAACGCGGACGCGTTTTCGGTGCGTTACAAGCAGTTTGGAGCAATCGGCAGCTGCTCTTCAAACTTACAATTAGACTTTAAACGTATTTTGCTCCAAATGGCATTTTTCAATCTGCGCTAAGTTATTCATTGTTACCAATCGACACATTTTTTTTTAATTCTTTGTGCATTTTATTTGATTTGTTGTATTTCGCCATAATTTACCAGAAAATTCTAAAAAAAGAGTTTAACTTTTAACGGCCTCCATTTTGTTTTTTTTTTCAATTTTTTCATTTATAGGTGGTAAATTACGATATAAGCTGCCTTCCTCTTTCAAAAGTTGTTTGAATTTTTTGTTTCATATTTACCAAATTCGAGATTATCTCTTCGCAGGGGGAGGCTCTCATTTTCGCAGTCTAAATTAGGCGCCCTCTATAAAATGATGTAGAAGAAAAAAAAATTTATTATTAAAAAATTATAAACAAAAAGTTTCATATGGAATTATAACAAAGGAAACAAGAAAAAAATGTAATTATGCGTCATTTTATACCCTTATAACAAAACTAATCCCTTAAGAAATCCTTGGCGAGAGACGTGATATCAGCAGATCAGAAACTCATTTCTTCTTAGAATTATAGCATGCACGCAATAAAAATGGCACCAAACCAATCATGAGAGAAAGAGAGAGAAATTGTCAAACAATTTGTAGACGAAAGCTGGTGAAAAGTATAAAACAAACATAAAAATAACTAAAATGAAGATACAAATGAAATAAAATTTCAATATACAAGAGAAAACCACAAAGAATAACGAAATTGTAGGTAATAATTAGTATATAAGTCGTTAACAGAGTAGAAGGCACTTTCCATTAAATATGCCCTCGAATTATTGCGGAAGGAGGGAAAAAATGGTATCGATTTGATTTCAATTGGCAAGTGATTGTGCATTTTTTTTGCATTGTGAAATATTGAGCCATTAACTACGTGGAGAAGGTAGGTAAAGTTCGAGCTCCGCGTTCCTAGGTGGATAGTCGTGCAACGTCCTTTCTGAAATTGGAGAAGCGTGCTTACGAATTAGGCAAACGGATTCAAAGATGAAAATGAAGGAAGAGTCAGAATTTCTAACCTTTTAAAAAAGTCCCTGCAGTGAACCCTGCTGTTTAGTCCAAGTAAATATCTAACAGCTCTATTTTTTAGTTTAAAGATTTGCTCAAATTGAATCGCACCACACGTACCCTAGAAGAGAAGGGCATATCGGAAATGCGACTCAATTAGGGCATAAGGAGGTGGACAAGTTTAATTCTTTGGAAACTGATCTCAACGCAAAACAAGAGGAACTTAAGTTTTTAAGTGAGGCGGCAATATATAACCATTTCAAGGAATTGTCCACAACAAGCACTAAGAATTTTACAGATTCAACTACGTGGTGTTATTTGATAGAAAAGGCTGCAATATATTTTTATATGATAAAACTTTAGTTTTAGAAACGTTGAAACAGAGAAGATAAAAATCGCACCATGATTTAAGGGTGATTAGGTCACAAGATATGGTCCTACGAAGTGCCGTGAGATCAGAGTTTCTTGGGAAACAAGTGTAAAACAAGTAGACATATTTTACCACTGATGTTTGGATAGGCGATGTCGTTTAGAAGCAAAATAGGGCCTAGTACTGAGCCTTGGGGCACATTTCATTGGCTTGCTAGAAGACATCGTTATGTCAACCCTTACAAACTGACATCTGTTGGTAAGGTATGACTTTAACCATGTGAGAGGTGCTCCCCTGAAGATGTAGTACTGCAATTTGTTAATTAAAATATTACGATTAACACAATCGAAAGCCTCAGAAAAGTCACAAAGGCTTTTGCAGTGGAGTGATGGCTGTTTAGGCTATTTTTGGCTACATTCACAAAGTTATTATTGACGTTAAAAGGTGAAGTAGAGTTTATGCACGATGAAGAAGCCTTATTTCTTAGGCTTCTCCTTTTAGGATTCACTACACAACAACTCTGGTTAACCATTTTTATTTAATTTATTATAATTGAAACAAACAAAAATTTTAACGTGGATTTGTTTATAATTTCGGTTATACTAGCATCCCGTAATGCTCAATGCCTTCCCTCATAGCGAATTATATCTAATAAATGTTTTTGGCAGCTTTTATTGTCTTATAATAAATTTTTCTGTATAGTTTCACGTATTTTTTCAGGAAGAGAATGTTGCATTCATGCATTTTTATCAAGAAATATTGCGTCTTGCATTGTACGTTGTCTTGCATCTTGTCGAGCGGCATTTATGCAATTTTACGTAGAGCCATTCAATATAAACCACCAAGGGAACTGTCGAATTTTGAAATAGTGCTTGTCAACAGACACTGTTATAATCTATTGTTATATACGAAAGAGTAAAAAAATTATTAAAGAAATTTGAACAGCACGTAGAGCTCCAGGAAAAGCAAAATTTCAAACGAAACAAATATATAAAAGTGTAGTGGAAGCTGGTAAAAAAAATTATATAAAAAAAGACACCCGAACAAAGTGAGACTTACAGACGTACAAAGGAAACTGCATGTGAGTTCGGGTACAAACTGCATCATGCAACTAATTATCTGGAATGATAGATGCCGTTTCTAAATTTATCTGCACCGTTAAAATAGATTAGACTGCGAA
The DNA here is from genome assembly GCF_026250575.1 of Diorhabda carinulata. Classification (NCBI taxonomy): domain Eukaryota; kingdom Metazoa; phylum Arthropoda; class Insecta; order Coleoptera; family Chrysomelidae; genus Diorhabda; species Diorhabda carinulata. Next base: position 10,095,691 of record NC_079463.1, read on the forward strand.
GTTTCACACTCGTTTCGGAAAGAGCTTCGAACTTTTCGAGGCCATTTACCTAAATATAATGTTAGTAGGCATACAACATTCAAAAATTCTTTTTATAAAGATCATAATTGGTAACTAATAAAGAATCGATATTTTAAATTAATGATCAATAAATCAAAACGAATCTCAAGATTCTTAACTTTTTTTTACTATATATCTATCAAATACATTCCAGAATATCTATCCACATAAATCACAGTTGTCTTTTACTATCTTCTCGTTAAAACTTTTGATTTCTTTTGCTGTTGATATTGAGTACGTCCTGCGGAATGTCGTCGAATGAATAACGTTTATAGCTCGTCCCCACCAGAATGAACGTATCCTTACTCTAAATAATCGGAATGCTACAATGGTTAAATTATGATTATGGGTATCTTATTCCGTAAGGTTTATTTTTCGACCTCACTTTTCCGGACTAAAAACCAAATTCTCATTAAAATACGAAGGTATTCGGCATATTCCAAATATATAGTTATATTTTTCAATAGACTGTTTAATACCCTCTATATATGTTGTGAATGTGAGAAAAATTTGTAGAAGAAACACTAGAAAATTTTGCCAATTGGCCTTCATCCGGCCTCACGTAGGTAACGATACGTTTCTAGCAGGTAAAAATAGTTCTCTGTTACAGACGTTTCCTTTCAACTTTTTGAAACTCAGTCTCGGATATTTCGAGAAAGATCCGAAACGACCTTGGAAGGCGTGGGAACCACATCAATATATTATAATACTATTTATATCGAATTAGATTCGTAAATTAGTTGTAGAATCAAAATATTTATATAAAAACTTGGAATAATTTCATTAACATATGACACGAATTTGTTATCACTGACAGTAGTAGGTCATCGCCATGGAATTCTTTTTTTGATCTCGTTCCACAGATGTAGTCATGTCTGGACGATAGGGTGACCACTATGATCAAATCAGTTATCTGTCTATATATATGGAAACTAACATTCTCCTAAAGCAAAAGGTATCACATATAAGACAATAATATTCCTTCCCAAAATATTTTAGATCCAGAACCAAGAGACAGTTTAGATTGCAAATTTTTTCTCTCGCCTTTACCAGACACGCTCACGTTCATCTGGAGTTGTAAGTTTAACTCGTACCTAATTTTTCCGATCTTGATGTACTCTAAAGAAATGTACTTTATGTTCTCTGGTTAATACTGCTTTAAGCTAGCATTGCTTCAATTCCTCTTTAAATTTTCTTTTGTTGATGTGTTTTTTTTGTTTACAAATAAAGGTCGTTTGCTTAAATTAATCTAAATCGTCATACACCAACTGCAAATATTCTTGTTGTATGCTCCCCGGCAGGAGACTCTTCCTCAATAGGGTATTCGGCTTCAGTTAAAGAATATAAATAACTGATACTCAGATGGGGTGAACAATTAATATTAAATTGAACACCAGCAGCTTTTTAACGACCCGACGTTAACAATTAATAAAAATAGGCGGAAAAGTTATGAATTCACAATCTAAAATATCCCCGGACATTAGATTATCCAAATTAATATTTATTGCTAAAAAAAATAATGAATTCGCATTAACTGCGTATCCAAAAAAGCACAACGAACAAAAGCAGTTATAAATTGAAAGCAACTCAGGTTTATATATATATTGAAGATAATCCGGGATGGTTGCAGCCCTCAACTGGATTCCCAGATGTTGGAGAGAGTTGAATTTGTAGTGTGGTGGTTGGAACTCCCAACCTGGCAGCTGTAGGAAAAAAATCAAATGAGGAAGTAAACGGGAACACAGATTGAAATTACGGAAGAAGGAACGAGTAGAAAAAACAGATTTGAACAAAAGGACCTTATGGTCTAACATATAAGAAAACTGAATTTATATTTTTTCAAATATAACCAAACAGGAATTTGTTCTATTCTATTCGTCCTGTTCCCCATATAAACACGAATTTATATGAAAAGTGTCATATAAAATTTGCTTAAAACAAAAGGAAAGCCATATACCTAACTGAAATTTTTGTGAGCTCAATAAAAAACGCAAAGAAAAACTTACCACCAAATATAAAGAATAAAATCACCAAAAATTTATTTTAACTTGGATTGTAGATAGATAGAGGAAGAATTCGATTGAAATTCGAGGTTTTATTGAATTTTTTGAATGGAGTTAGAGGTCGAAAAAAGAAAAACTGTTACCGAACGGCATGTTACAATATTAAACGTACCAAAGAGCTCTTCAAATCTTCTATTTATTGAAAAACTGGTGTGATTACAACTAACATGCTACCTAAGGGTGTCGTGACTTAGCAGTGCTTGATCAGTTCCTCAGTTATTATGAGAGTCGCTACTTAAGCTCCGAGATATGCCAACACTGAAGTGAATATGTCAAATCTTATATTCCAATCATAAAGTTTGACATATTTCTAATACTGAACGTACTCAAAACGTGTTGTCATGTCATGGATCTATGCCTACAAACCCGAAAATAAACAATAATCGTTTGTGTGGGTATTTCTGAATGGTACATCAGCATTTGTTTGACAGAAGTGTTCGAAAACATAAAAGAAACAGTTTTGAACAGTTGATAGATCCTCCGACGTACCCAATAATTTCGTCGTATTACCGCAGATCAAAAATAAATTGCGAGGTCAACGTTTTTCTACCCTAGTATTAATGATATTAAATTTTTATCAAAGCTCGTACGTACTCAGCGAAGAAATCGAACATGTTAAAATTGATGACTAATCAAGTAATCATCATTATTATAATATTCCGGAAATATTAGTTCGATCGTCGACTTCGGCTAGCATTAACCTGCCATTATAGTCAACAAAGCAAATTCCTAGAAATCAAAACCACGCTGAACCCAGACCACACAAAAATATGATTTAAATAATAATTCATTTTAGAAAAAACAAGAGCTTTTAACTGAACTAAAACATAATTTTCTCACTCATATCGTATCTTTTCAGTGTCATTTCCTTACTTTAATTAAACTTATCGTAGCCAATGGAGCAGTAACGTTTCGAGCTTATTTCCAACAGAGAATATTTTGATTATTGTACGTAAGAATGTTGAACTTCTCAGTGGTATGAATAAAATAACGACATGGATACTCTTCCACCATTGACGGTCTAAAAACAGGTTCAAGGACAAAACGTTCGAATGGAGTTTCCTTTGTTAAATTTTGAGTGACTTCAAAAATGTTTTTTATCTACCAGAGGCGTTTATTGTTTACGACAACAAAAACTAATCTAGTATTTCGTTAAGATAACTGTATATTTAGTAATAAATGCTCGCTTATCGGTTAATGGTTTGAAAAAATAAATATCTTTCAGTTCATAATAATAATAATAATAAAAATAAGCTATTTGTAGTGGGATACATATATATATTAAAAAAAGATATGTTTGTATTTGATTTACAGTGTGTCCATTCAACTTTGCAGCTTTATTATTAAAAGTTTGATGTCGTAAGGGAGAGGCGTGACTAAAAAGTTTTGCCCAGGCATAATTCAGTCGCAATCATATTTTAAAACGGACAACAATATTTCGGAATCAATCTAATTTAACCCTGTTCCGCATCGTTAATCAATTATTATGTAAACCATAACGTATTATAAACAAAATCCATTATTTAGCACCTATCAGGTGACAATGGACCCACTGGATAACCAACATCGTGGAAGACTGGACGGAAAGACGCAATTCCTAACGAGACATGGGTAAATCCAATATTTTTTGGGGAAAATCGGAAAGGAGAAAGACTCGTCCGAACACACCTTCTTCTGGTATGTAAATTTAACGTAGCTTCGGGGTGATCTCGCCTAATAGTTGGAGGAATTTACCCCTGAAGAAATAATCGGAAAAAATATCGAAAGAACGTTGTAAGCATCTTTGTGCTGCTCATACTCAAAGACTAGGAATTGGACAAAGGATGGGAAGTAGTTCAGAGAACCTCTAAGAAAATGCGACGAAATAAAATAGATAAACCAACAAGAGCTACCCTTCTGTGGTATCAGCTACAGAACAATACAAAAAGCATTAAAAAAGAGGGTAGAGAGAAGTAAAACCAATTATTATCTACAGGGGCTGAGGCAAAGCCTCTCCTGGGAAACTTAAACCAGAGAAGATCTTGTGAATGTATCAACCTAAGTCAGAACAATTTACGAAAACTAACAGAAGTCCTATCAGGACACTATCGTCTCAATGAACACCTAAAGGCGCTAGACTTAGTAGGTAATGCGGCGTGCAGTTTTTGTTGCATGGAAGACAAAACCTGTATCCACATTCTCTCCAAGTGTGAGACATAGCGTATGGAATAGAGGACAAAGATCTTTGGTAGCTACATACATACAAACAAAAAGGCATAAACAAGACTAAAGAAAGAAAGAAACCTATAACAAGGCAAGGAAAATAGGCCGTAACGAAGTAATACTAAATTAGAAGTACCGAGGCTCTACTAATAATATATGAAGCTATGAATTTTAGTTGGTAAGGCTGGTGTTGTAGTATCCTGTTTTAAGTTACACCTCTCATTTCGTGCATGAGCATTTCCCACTAATATATGCATTAGACTATCGGGAATGCCAAATATGCCTCCTCTCTAAGTTCAATAATCGATTGATAGAAATCAGAAATATCTACGACTTTAGACTAGATAAGGGCAGAAGAAACTTCTCATTAGCTCGATAAACATTTGTCGCATATCAAATACTAAAACTAGTTTATCAATTTATAAGCAAACTCGAAATTTTTATAGTCAACAAACAGTTAAACAGTTAGTAGTGTAATATTGTTTATGATCATATAATGTCATTAAATCACTTCTTCTAATGTACGTCGTGTGAGTAACACACTGTGTATAGTTAGAAACATCGGAAACCAAGAAGGCCACGTGACTTGACTGGATATCAGAGAATTAAAAGTTAAAAGGTCATGTTGGTTTACTCGTATTTATCTTTCGTTTTCCTTTGTTCGTTTTTGTTGTAAAAGAAAATGTAATACCGCATTAACTGATAGTCCGTAGAATTTTTTTCCTCTAAATAAAATTTGTTTATGAAGTATATGTTTGATGGAAAAATGAATTGGAGGAGTATAACTTGAACAGAATTGGATTCAATCGATACGCCGAATGAATTGGAGATTCATATCAATCGATACTTAAACTTTTATGCTTATTATATATATTTAACTTTTTTAGCAGAAATCCCAATATCCAAAATGTATGAAACAACGCCCTCCGACAGTCAAGGTGCTAATTGAATTGCTTGGAATTTATTTATTTTGTATTGCTGGACAAAAGCTTCCCACTCTCCCCCATCTCTTATTTGATAAGATAGACCAAATTTTGTACCCTGAAAAATGCGCAGAATTTGCTAAAGAATATTGGATTATCGTATATAAAATGCTACTTACTTGGGTCGACTCAGAAGTGGATCTAAAATATCACATGTTTCTCGGTGCCGCTTTTGTTATAATTTTTTTCCCTGAAGCTGTACAATAATCCGTTCCAGAGATATAACCGACTGCCGGTCTCAGTTGCTCACCAGGTACAGAAAAAGTAATGAAAAATGATTTTCACAAACTTTTTTTTTTCATTCAAATAAATAATTCTAATAGACGCATATTTTGAAATTCATGTGTGATTGATAGTTCGAAATAATTTCAAATCCCTCGTATATATTTTTCTTTGTATTTAAAAATGGTATAAATACCTAAAAATCGTTCAAGCATAGAAAATCCGTAAATAATTTTCGAAAATATTCCAAAATCTTTCCATAGAATCGTCACTATAGGTACAGGTAGAAAATGTGTATATAAAACTATCAATCCCCGGTATATTCGCCATGTAAAGACCTTCGCAGGTGTGCTTTAGTTATAGAACAACTTTTTACTTTTACCTGTTTTCCTACCTAGATACATTTCGTTTGAAACCCTGAACAGAAATCAAAATTTACCTGCACAACTTTTGTTGGTAGACAAAGATGTTCTATGAAGAAATATTCAAACCAATGCAATGGTGTAGAAGATGTATATAAATAGATTTATTGAAGTAATTCCATTTATTTGGGAATGCCAATTTTTTACACGCTTTCTTAAAACTCGCATCAGTATATCAATTTTGAGCTCTCGAGAGGGGTTCGTTGGGGTTAAGGATATATTAAGTTTGGCCCTGATATAGGAAAAATTCCTCTGCATTTTCTGCCACTGTACCCCATTTTGCGACTAGATCCAAATGATATGCTTACAGATTTTCTTTTTATCTTTCAGGGCAGTGACAGACCCTAGGGATGGAAGGAGAGTAGCGTTAAAGAAATTACCCAATGTGTTTCAGTCGGTGGTATCTTCAAAAAGAGTTTTTAGGGAATTGAAAATGTTGTGTTTCTTCAAACATGAAAATGTAAGTACTATTATCGAAAATTACACTGCCGAGCATAAAATTAAATGAATTAAAGTTATTTTTATAATTTATATACTGATGATACTTATAAATAAGTTTCATATTTTTTCTACTCTCAAGGTTTTTGTTCTCAACTACTGGAGAATTTCAATAACTAATATTTTTAAATATAGAATTTCAACAGTTACAAAAACGCTCAATAAGTCGTGTGACTGACACACAGATAGCGCTGCTATCGGCAAATCCATATGACGTTTTTGAAGTACCAACTCAAAGTTATTTCAATTAGTTAGAAAAAAGTGACAGCCATTTAAGTGAAGCTACTTTTAATATTTCCAAAACAATAGATTCAAAACAATTTATCATGGCTTCTCGATGAAAAAATGATGGAAAAGCTCAGTAATAGCTTCAAAAGTGTTATCCGAACTCTGCTTCATCAAAAAGAACCATTTGTTATTGGTTTGCTGAATTTGAACGTGGTCGAACAGACACCAATGATGTCGTCCAATTGAGATGGTTACTCCAGAACATAAAAAAAGTCGTAATCGTAATTTGAAATTGCGTGAAATAGCTGAGGCCATTAAAATATCAGAGGGCAGTGTGTTTACAATTAGGCATGAACATTCGATCATGAGAAAGCTTTTTTCAAAACAGGTGTCGCCTTTACTCACTTTCAATCAAAAACAACAAAGTGTTGATGATTCAGAGCAGTTTTTGGCCGTAATAAATCAGATTCGATATGTGAAAATGGATGGAACATGGAACCATCACTTCACTCCGGAATTCAAACTATCACCATCTTAGTGTACTGGAGTCGTTAAACCACGTCCGAAGCGTCCAAAGGCACAACAGTCAATTAGGATGGTTACGGCTTCAGTAACTAGAAATGCGCACGAAATATTGTTCATCGACTATCTCCAAAAGGGAGAGACAATCAATAGCGAATACTACTTAGAGTTGTTGGATCGTTTGAATGCAAAAATCAAGGAAAAACGGCCTCATATGTCAAAGAAAAAATCACGATGGCAACGATGATTAAATTGAGAAATTCAGCTCAAATGAAGAAGCAATTGATGAAATTGAAGCATATTTTGAGACAGGAGACAATTCCTTCTACAAACTTCTCTTGATTGAGATTACATTGATGAATAAAATCGATTTTTGTCAAAAAAAATGTTCTCTTAATTAGTCACATGACTTATTGAGTTATATGAATCACGATACTAAAGTTTCGGATCTGTAACCTCACTTTTCTACGTATTTACAGGTTCTTTCAGCACTTGATATTCTTCAACCACCACACCTGGACTTTTTTCAAGAAATGTATCCTTTTTTTAGAAAGAATTTTTAAAGAACTTACGTGTGTAATTTGAAAAGTTCTCAACCTACCATTTTCCTTTTAAATCTATACACTTTTTCCAGAGATGCTACAACCTTTACAATCCTTCCAAATAGACTTCTACGTCTGATAAAAAATCTCTTTTAAGGTTTTTCTTCACAACAAACGGTCTAAATTTACTACACTAACATATCTTAATTATGTATCTCGAGTATGACTAAGGGCCGTACAATAACAAACCAACAACAAAGTCATTTTTTTAAATGCCCAATTAAAACTTCAACGGAAGTTGTAAATTAAAAACTCTTATGACTATTTGTATTTTAATAACGACCCCGAAAGGTTAACGATTCTAAAGGGGAAAAAAAATAATCGCCGGTTCTTTGACCGTTGGGCTTTATGAATTGATATAATTCAGTAAATAATTTTGAGTAGTAAACAAATTTCGATCGCAATCTATTTTCGCAGCATATCCTTCCAGTTTATTAACGTAAACCAATGGATATGAATCGAACGATCTTGTTCGAACTAGCAAAATTAATACCGTTTAAGAATGAATCATGTCATACGGTTTTTGAAGACTTAATCTATAAATCACACCAAATCATAATTTTCTGTAAATGTAATGAAAATTGCCGATTTCCCTTACATCAAATACCTCAATATATAAGTTATTCAAAAAGGAAATAATCGGAGAACAAAATTTTCAATGGAAATTCAATGTCTATATCAAATTTGGAATCGTGAAAGTTTTCAAGTTAAGATTTTTTCGTAAAATTTATCCATGAGTTAATATCAAACCAAATTAAACAAAAAGCAACTCGGAGTTTGAATGAGTTCTAGAATAAAACTGTTGCCATATAACAGCTAAAAACCACCCTCTAGTTGTTGATTATTAAAATAAAATTGAATTTTTCATGGTTAACCCTTTTCTTGTTCTGGAAAGAATCCAATGAAAAATTTATGTTCTAAAATTAAAATTCATTGTTTATCTTCGAAAATATACGTTTCATAGTATTTTCTGTAGTAAAATACATGGCGTAGTAATTTGGCATATATTCAAGACGCAGTCATTCAATGACTTTGTCAGAATTTAACGCGTGGGTATCTCTCTTACGTATAGTATTGATACAGTACGGTCAATTTGAATCAATAACGTTTCAAAAATATTTTAATTATAATTATTTAATTTATATCCAAATGGGGAGTAGCAATCCTACGTCAATATTTTTAAATTATCTCGAACTATATCGACTGCTGTATCCTCCGATACAAACTGAATTCGAGAATGGTCCCAGGAGTATCTGGCCCAATAAAGAAAACACAAAAATTTTGTCCCTCCACACACTTTTTGTAATAAGAATCGTCAAGCTCCTCAAAATAGTCATGAACTGTCGACATCACCTCTTCATTGTAGGAAAATCTTTGACGACCGCGTCAATTTTTCAAGTCTGGGAACAGAAAATAATCCGAGGTGACTAAATCTGGCCAATAGGCTACATGATGTGGCAATTCAAACTGTAATTCATCAATTTTGGCCATTGCAATAACGGATGTGTAAGTTGGTGAATTATCTTGATGACACTTTCTTTTTAGCCAAATGCTGTCGTTTTTGCTTGATTTCTTCACTCAAACGTTACGATAAGTTCGCATAATACTTGCCGGTGATAGTTTTTCCTTTTCCAAGATAGTCAATAAAAATTATCCCACGCGCATCTCAAAAATCCGAAGACGCGACCTTGTCTGCAGATGGAACGGTCTTTGCCTTCTTTGGATCTAGCTCTCCCTTTTCAGTCCATTGATCGTTCTTTTGTTTCGGGTGTGAAGTGATGCACCAACGTTTCTTCCAAGGTGTTAAAACGGTGCAAAAATTTCATCTTCATCTTCACGACGCTCTTTTTGTTCCATAGTGAGCAAATGCGGCATCCATCTTGCGCACAGCTTTCTTATGTCCAAATTTTCAGATAATATGTACCGCACTACTAGGTCACTTTCATCCAGTACCGCTTGAGCCTGAGCGATTGCCTTTCAAATAAAAGTATGTTTACAAATTCACTGAAAACGTTCACGATTAATAGCCGCCAAACCAATATTATACAACGTGGCTTGTTCAAACTTGAAACATATGCCGTGTACTTTCTAACACAGTGGTATTTTTCAAGCAACTACCGCCATCTCTAGGTCAGGCCGGGTACTTCTGGAAGCATTCTCGATTATGATTTTTTTCAACCTCTGTAGTTTACGTAAGAAAAATTATTTTACCAAATTTTCATTATTATCTCTTTTATATACAGGTTGGACGAAAATTCGAACCATCCATTATATATATTTTTTTAAATTTAGCTCTGAATTTTAAAGCACAAATTTTTCTTAATATTTTATATTTCTACGCCGCACTGTATATCAACTATAAAAACTATATAAAAAATTTCTATAAATAATCCAACTGGAGTTATATTGTTTAAACTATTTAGAATTATCTCCTTTTTTCGATGACACATTTTACAACTAACACACGTGTTCAATTACGTCACACCCTTCTAGTATTACATAAAATCCCTCCCCAATTCTCGACCCCACTGGCTTGTAGGTGCTATCAACATGGCAGTAGCGTAACCAGCAATTATTTCACACGTAAAAATAGTTGAATTTCAATCGATAATAAAACGTGATTTGTTCGTTGTTTTTGGGAAAATTTCAGTTTTTGGTGATATGGAAATATATACAGTGCGCTCATAAAACATATTCGACCTTTATCTGGAATGTTTTTAAATATACAATTTGTGAAATCTTACAAAAAATAACATTTATGACGATTTATCTCCATTTTCATCTACATAAATATTTTTTTTTATTCCTCTTTTTTTTATCAAAATATATTTTTCACATAACAAAGTCACACCTTTTTGTCCATAATATTATACTGACAAGTTTTTTCCTCGGAACAAAAATCAGAATTTGTTAAAAACAACAAACAAGTTTTAGTTTCTTACTTGGTTTTAGGTGGTTGGAATGTTGTATACATGTAGGTTAGTACGACTACTAGCTAGCTAACCTCTTCGAAGCAATCTATGGTTTAGTCCCCAAGCATTTGACGCCGTTTGTGCTTCAAGGCAGAGCAGTCTTCTCTACATCCTTTACAATACAGTGATCAGTCTCTGTTTTCTAGATTGAATATTTCGAGTATCTTTCTTGACCCTTGATGAAATAATAATTGATCCCCGTACAAAGGTGGCGATAAAAATAACACTAGTAACTATCGTCCTATTATAACAAATATTATCGAAGATAATTGAAAGACTTTTTAAACATAAAATCTCGGGAGCTCAACAATTTGATTTCCTGTCTAATATATGCGCTAATGACGCTAAATTTTCTGTTCTCACCTCATAATAAATTATATACGGCTTCGGTTTTTTGTGATTTCGCTAAGGCATTCGATTGTGTTGATCATGAAACTCTGATTAACAAACTAGAATATTATGGCATCCTCGGATGTATGCTTACCTTGAAGGTAGGAAACAACTGGTAAAAGCTAATGGTAAAGTTTCGACTAGTTCATCAGGTGGCAACCTCAAGGTCCAATTCTTTATCTGGTATTCATTAATGATGTTACAGACTTAGGAATTGATGTTAAATTCACTTTATTTGCGGATGACTCCAAGTGAACCTGGAGTGGTCCAGATATACAAGCTTTACATTCTTCCATGGGCAAAGATCTCATTACCATCAAGTACTCGTCTCACAAGAACGGGCTCTGTTTAAACATTGAGAAAACTTCAGTTTTATCCTATAAAGAAGTTTCACAACCTCTAAAACTCAACAACGACTTGATATGATCTTCAAAATCGATCAAGTTTCTTGTTCTACATATTGACAGTGTCCTTCAATGGTCTGTACATGTAGACATCTTGGCGAAAAAATTATCCTCTGCTTATTTTGCTATTAAATCTGTATCTGAACAGCTCGATTCTCGTACTGCTTTAACAACTTACTACTCGCATCTTCGCTATGGTTTGCCTTTCTGGGGGTAATTTAGTTTACTTCTCTTCGAATCTATCTTCAAATCACGTCACTCTGACCATATATCTTCATGTTGGCTCTAATATCCTGATGTTTACTTTTTGGATGTTTGTAATTCATTCAAAGACAAAACGTCGTGAAATGATTGCATTTTGAATCGATTTAAACCAAAGTACGAATGTACAATGATTCTGAAAGGTTTTTTCGAATGTTTCAATCAGACCTTTTCAGAATCATTGCATATTCGTACTTTCGTTCAAATCGATTCAAAATGCAATCATTTCACGACGTTTTTTTATTTTGAGCAAAAGAAAGAAGCCAAAAGGCAATAGATCAATAGAATACGGTGGTCGTGGTAACTTTAATTTGATTACTTATTCCATGAATATTTACTTTTCTTATACGCCTTATTAAACTATATTTTACTAACGATTATAAGTAAAATGTTCCGCCCATGTTAACTGTGGCAGTGTTCGACAGCTGGTCGACAAACGCTGTTACCGAGGAAAATATAAACCACTTCGAGATTGAGTTTCATATAAAATAGGAACGGATATTAAAATTTGTCAAGCTCAAATACTGAGAGAAGCATTTAATGACAAGCTAATGGCGATAAGAAAAATACAAACAGACGTATTGCGAAAAACAATCGATATTACGATAAAATCGGTCGGGTTAAATGATTTAGTGCGTGTGGTAAAAGATGCTACCTAAGGGTTTCGTTAGATTTATTCATCCAAAAAACAGGAATTTCCTACCCAAGAGTTTTTTTTTAATAAAACTGGTATTTGATTGTCACAAATCGTTCAATGAATGATATAAAGTCGTCTCATCCGATCCACCTCTGTTAACATAAAAAAAAAATTGAGGAAATAGAGCTCGAATGTTGTCGTGTCGACATCCAAAAAATAGCAAAGTCCAGACTCGTATCTTTTTCAAAATACACTTAACTCATCATTATTGATAAGGAGTCGTAGGTTCATGAATCTGACGTCGAAACTACACAGAAAAACTCGAGAAGGGCGATCCAAAAATGAGCCGAAAAACCATAGTCTATCAAAAATCATTGCTTACTATTATATGATTCACCATGAATCCATTCCAGAGGATGAAACAGGTGATAATGAGTACTACTAGAACGTTTTGAGGCGTTTTAAACGACTAGATTTATAGGAAAAATTTCATTATGATTGTGACTTATTTTTTTGGCCAAACACTGTACATATTTGGCTATATTTGGATGCTTCCTCTTGTGGAAACTCAAAAATCCGCTTCGGAGAATACGCTTTGAGTAAATTGAAGTCACTAAAAGTAATTTGCTTCGAATTTGATAACTCGATATGCTAATTAAAACTTGAATTTAATCTTTACGGATTTTTTTGTTGTTAAATGTAGCAACTCAAGCTTTGTACATTAAACACCCCTGGAAGTGTTTGTTTCTAAAGTTAGGGAACGTATTAAATACATAGCTACTGTTTAAAGTCTAAATGGTGAAAGGGAAAAAGATTTATACCTCCCATCGTCACTGGAGTTTGATTTACTTTTAAAGAGTTTCAAAGTAGATTAATATAGAAAGAAAAAACAACAGGCACAAAATTAACGTGTAGAACTTGTGTAAATGAAACATTATTACCAAGTGGTCATTTGGGATAGAACGAATCTTCTTACTGTGCCCTGTCAGGTTCCCCTGACTTTAGCAATCGCAATGAAGAGCCGATCCCTGGTTTCAGCCACAAACAATTGCTCGATATTATCTATGATTGTCCATTTCCGGATTTTCCTCAACCAGCACATTTATTTTCTTCCTGCGGCTCTTTATTTTGCCCTTCACATTAGCTATGTTTAATACTACTTCATTACCTTGCATGGTATTCTTAGCATATAATGTCAAATGCTTCTACGAGGGTTGCTACTTAATATTTGAGATACGCCAACACTGATATGAATATGTCAAATCTGACATTGCCATCCTAAAGTTTTATATTTTTTATGGTGAACGTACTCGGAAGGTATTGTCATACGAGTGCTATTTGAGTTGTTTACATTTTCGTGCACCGATTTTCTATGATTTACAACGTGGATTAAACCAACAGCAGTGTGTTAATCTCTTCGACTTTTGGTGATGAAACACCATCTCGAGCTAACGTATATCGCTAGTTTTCCGAATTCAATCCTGGTCGCACTTAGCTACAGGATCAATTTCTTGAAGGTCGTCTAAAATCGGCTGTTGTACCATATCGTCATGTGACATCCCGAGAGATTGAACCATACTTGGGCATTAGTTCCACTCGCATACATTTATTAATGCATGAACATTTGGCTGTCAAAACGAAACTAAACAACAAACCATTGTATGGGTTTTACAAGTCGAGTTAAATCCATCAAAAGTCGTTCGCGCACGAGGCACTTCGAAGCAAATGGTCGCTTGTATTTTAGAGCAACGTAGAACGATCAAATCTGAATGGTAGTACAGCTTTTGTTTGCCAAAAGTGTTTCTTATTTCCGCAGATCAAAAATAAATTCCGAGGTGAACTTTTTTCTACACCTGAAGATGCATTCAAATCAAATATTTCGGAGGCACCCTAATCGAAATGGAAAAATTGCTGACAATTGATTCGACGCATACGAAATGTATCGATATTAATGGAGAATATTTTGAACAACAATGTCTGTCTCAAAACTCAAGTAGCGACTCTCGTATAGGGTTGATTATGGCGTCCTTCAGTGTCCAGACTTCGGCTCCGTACAACAACACAGCCAAATATAACATTCATTCTTTGTTTTAGTTTTAAATTCAGACTATCGTCGTCATCGTCATCCAATCACCTAAAATATTGTTGATTCAAAGTGTTTGAATTGAAAATATGTAATCGAGAAGGTCACAAAAGGGTATTTGATTAATATTCAAGCTACATAAATACCGTACGGTGTTTCAATGTTATCAGTATAACCTAACGAGATATAGGAACCATATAATCTCTCTCATTCCTGAATTAGGAACTGTAGGTTCTCATATTTTGGACCTCTCATGATATGATCTCCGCGTCCTCCTCCATTCTTCTGATTCTACATTATCTACATCTACATTATCTCTTCATAATATTCTAGGTAGTCCCACATCTCGTAGTTTCTAGTTGAGGGTTCAAGTTTCCACGCCATACAAGACGATAGGGAATAAATATCACCATCCGTATTCTTAGTTCCAAACTGAAGTCGCGGCTACATAGAACACTCTTGATCTTCATTCGAATTCTCATTTCTAAATAGTAATTTCCACAATTATCATTTACCTATTCCGGATACAAGGTATCAAAAGGATTAAGCTAACAACAATATCTGGGATGATTCCCACATTTTTGCTGTGCTACATATGTTTAATCTCAATTGCGAGATCCGCATATTTGGCCAGTTTCTCCTGGTGTAGGTTGACAAGAAATACTGAATTGACTCTTGTATCATATCAACCAACACGATATCAGATCTGTTATTCGTCACCTGTTTATCGGTGAAAATGGACCTATAATAGTATAGTCTGAAATTGTCATTTTCAAAAACCTTCTGCGGTTGGTACTTGTAGTACGATGTATAGATATTGAGAAGACCAAACTTTTCGTCCAGATTCTGGTGGATTATGTTGCACGTTTGATTATACCGTACCAGGACTTCTATTCATTTTTTACGTCTCACAGACGTATACATTTTGCGTTCTTTTTTGTTATAACATGAAATCATATAAGCGAAAAACTATTCAAGGAACCATATTTTTATAGAAATTCAACTGAGAATAGAAAAATTTTATCAAAGGAAATCGCAGGATCTAACTGAGGATTGTTTCTGTATTAATGTCTCAATATTGTTTGAACTACCCAGACCCACGATATGGATTGAATTCAACTCGTTACCATGGTAACTGTCTCCCATTAACTATACACATATGACAGTACAAACTAACTCTCCTTGATGTGGAATACATCGGGATATAGAGCTACTCCTCCTTACCACCCTGCGATTAATTCGGCATACGTTAGCGTATTGTCAAGATCGGAATTTATAATTAAATTCCATTATGGTTCATTTGGAAATTAATTAATAATATGTTGGAAAGCGTTAGGGACAAAGATTTACTTGACCAATAGCAAGTGGAGTAAATTACTTTTTAAGGATGGAATCTAAATAATACGCAATAAAGAAGAGACATATGTTAATATTACAAGGGGTTGAATATTTCAAACGGACACACTAGATGAATTTTGTAATGATTCTATATGGTTGTGGATTAGAATTTGGTACTCCCATGATCTTGATGGTGTCTAAACTGGTTTTAATTGAAATCAATAATAAAACGAAAGGGTCAAATGTCATATTGTACTTTCTTTGTGACATTTATACATCAATATACTCATTTTACTTTGAAAATCGCGCGTCGCGACTTACAAAGATTATGCGTTTGAACTATCCAGAGAGTGTTTTGAAAGTTCTGCTCCAGAACTACCTTCGATCTTCTATTGGAAATTCGATCCGTAATTCATACTTTTTAGAATTCCGTTTAAATTTTTGTTGTTTTGTAGGATGTCGAGGGTAACGATCCTTACTGTGACATCAGCGATCGTAAAACTCGATTCAGAGGATGGTATTTTAGTGCAGGCGACCTTGATAAGTGGTACGGCAAGTGGCACCGGAGATGCCGATGACC
Source organism: Diorhabda carinulata (assembly GCF_026250575.1). Classification (NCBI taxonomy): domain Eukaryota; kingdom Metazoa; phylum Arthropoda; class Insecta; order Coleoptera; family Chrysomelidae; genus Diorhabda; species Diorhabda carinulata. The sequence goes on from NC_079463.1 coordinate 10,112,158, forward strand.
AACTCGGAGGAGTGGTGGAAATACAACGCGGTACCGCCGTTCTACACACTACTATGACGGTACTTCGGCTCAAAAAAGATTTTATTCTACTCGGCGAACGATGCTGCTATTGCTTTGTTGTTATTGTGAGATCTCGCGTGTTATTGACGAAGGGAAACATGCTTGGAGGCGCACACGCTTGGGCTATTCACCTCGTTTCTCGAAAAATACTAATCGGTTACCAACCGGTGACATTTATTAACAAATATGTTGAATCACGTGATATATGCACAAACTTTCGTCCTCAATTTTTCAGTTTAGAATCTGGTTAAGCTCAAATAGAGCTACGTCTAATAATTTTTAAGATACAGATTAAAACCGAACTGAAGTCAATGATCTTGGAATGTTCACATTCTCAATCAGATCTGGACTATCCTTAGATGAGGTTCTTATTGAAATATAAACCATATTGAATTTAAATAGAAATTCTAGACAATATTGTCACGAATAGGCACGAAATTTTTGTCCAGAAAGGATAATCTTGAGGTCTGAAAATAGGAAAAATCGCTGGAGGTCAAACCTAGATAATACGGAAGCGATTTGATGTCTAATTTATGCAATTTTGTCATCGTTTCGTGATACAGTGCATTGTGCATTTTCTTCTTATGCAAATGAGGCCGTTTTTTCGCAATTTCTCCCTACAATAATGCTACGTAATAGTCGCTGTTTATGGTTTTCTCCTTTTAAAGATATTCGATGGATACTATACCATGCCAATCCAAAAATATCGACGCCATAACCTTACCAATTGACTTTAGTGTCAATCCACGCTTTGTAATCGGTTCATCTTTCAGCTAATTATCAATTGAACTCTAATGTGTAATGATAGAGCCACGTTTGACCCATTATCAAAAATCGACGCTAAATTTCGGGTTTATTACGACACAGTGCTAAGAATAATCAATGAGTTGAGCTACCCATTGGAAGAAAGCTTATTTAGTGGATTATTTTTTATGTTTTCGTCGTTAACTGCCTTTTTGGGGCGTCCACTTCGTACATCATTCTCGGAGTTTATTTCCTCTTGACCAAACCACTTCCCCGATTTATTTTCTGTGATAGTTACTTAACTCAAAGTGCTATAACTAACGGTATGGCAGCTGTAAAATTTATACACGTGTCTCTTGAAAGTTAGAACTTAGAAATTGCTCACCAGATCATTTTTATTGATGATAATAGAGGATCACGTAGAGAATTAAAGATTTAACAAAATATCACATATTTCACCACAAGTTCCACATATTTCATACAAGACTTTAAGGCCACAGCGGGGTGGAAAAGAAGTGGGAAGTATGCGTACTAGGGCCAACCTTATCACCAGGATCTACCGATGTCTAAAAGCTTGTCAATGTATCTCGATTGATTTCATTTTTTTTTTTTTGTTTTTTTGCCAAAAGTTTCCAATTTCAGGATTTGTTTTATCGTCGTTTGTAGTCCTTAACACAATAATTTACAGATATGTGATTACAGAGTTGCTTCAAAGCGATTTACATAAAATTATAGTATCGCATCAACCCCTTTCATCGGACCATATAAAAGTTTTTCTATACCAGATTCTTAGAGGTAAGATATTTTTTATTAAATACGTAGTTTATACGGGATGTTCATAATTTCTATAATACCACGTAATGAAGGAAATCTGCACGTTATAATCATGAGTACACCACGAATTAATATGTTAATTATAATGGTTTATATTGACAAATTACTAATTCATGGGGACAAAAACTTATCAATTTCCGTGAGGTTTATTGGGGAAATTTACGTAATGTTTGTGGTTTAAGCCGCGGTATTTCGTCTCGAATATTCTGCTTCAGCAAACACAGAGGATGCACTCATATCAGCAGCATTTTGTGTAATTTTATGTAGGGAATTGGAAAAAGCTGACAGTAAAAACATAAATTAACTTTCTTATTCTTGTTGTTGCTTATTAATTTCAAAATATATGTTGGTAATGTCTACAAATGATAAGTGGAAAAAGAGTTGAAATTTCCACGTAGTTTTCTGATTATTGTTATATAAGTTGTTCTAGAAACAAAATTCGAACTGTATTCATAATTTTCCAAGAAATGGCTTACGTGTAATGTCGAGTCAGTCATATTACAAACTTTTCATCCAATTAGTTAATTGGATAACCAAGTTACACTGAAAAAAGGAATTAGATTTTATAGTTACTTAAACATATGGAAACTTTCAGGAAAATATTTTGGAGAAAACAGAAATTTCAATAATTTAGGGACACAAATCATACTTATTAGACTTATTTTTCTTTTCATTTATTTTTAAAATTTTTTCAAGTTTTTTCTATTATATGTAGTTGAACAACATATCTTTCGCTTGTCTAAACTTATATGAGAAAATTTGAGTTTCAAAACAAAAATTTATTTCATCATTAGTGCTGATTTTGTCAGATGTTTGGTCTTAGGTGTGTTGTACTAAATCTACCCTAAAGATTTCGTTTCAACAACCCCAAGGAATCGAAATTTTGTGACGATTATGAGTAAACGCTCATTGTTTTGTTGCCCAAATGAAACTGAAAAGTTTTGTTAGGTTTCCACAATCTTCCTCTCCATGTGCGTTAACTGTTTGTTCCCACGTAGTCGATTACCAATGAGATTGGGAATTATTTCGTATTTTGGTACATTCTCGAATGTTCTTTGAGCTCTCACATCTCTTCGACAGTTTTATTAATCTACCAGAAGACTTTCAATCATTCCATGGCATAAATTTTCTATATGTAATCACTTTCGAGACAAAAATGAAATTGATGGTGTAGAATTCTCATATTTTTTCCGAAATGATCAGAAATAAAACTGTAGAGTCTTTTTAGGTTTCTACAATCTTCGATCGACTAATTTCTTCTTCTTTATGTGATTTATCTGTTTGATCCCATGTTGGCGATTACCGATGAGATTGGGTATTAAATTTCGTATTCTGGTCCATTGGCAATTTTTTCTTGAGCTCCTACACCTCCTCAAAAGTATTTTGTATGACGGTTAATCAACCAAAAGACTTTCCATAATCCCATGACGTCTATAAGACATCTTTCTATTGTTGATGAGTTTAAAGACAAAGACAATTCCCGTGACGTTCAAATTTTAACTTGACTAGTTGAAATATGGAAAATTGTCACGAAATATGTATTTAATAAAAGTAATTTTATTTCTAGGTTTAAAATATTTACATTCGGCTAGGATATTACATAGAGATATCAAACCTGGAAATCTACTTGTAAACAGTAATTGTGTTCTTAAGGTACGAACATTTTAACATCTAAAAATACATTCCTTATTTACGTACGTAAACTTTTAGTAAATCCCAAAATGATTGATCAAACTAGATCATAAAAATCCCCGATTTTCTTTCAGATCTGTGATTTTGGTTTAGCTAGAGTAGAAGAGCCCGACACAAACAAACATATGACGCAAGAAGTCGTAACGCAGTATTACCGCGCACCTGAAATTCTCATGGGAGCTAAACACTATTCCGCCGCGGTGGACGTTTGGTCAGTAGGTTGCATTTTTGGCGAACTCTTAGGACGAAGGATACTTTTCCAAGCCCAAAATCCTGTACAACAATTGGAATTAATAACCGAATTGTTGGGTACGCCTTCTTTGGAAGACATGAAATACGCTTGCGAAGGCGCCAAGTCACATATGTTAAGGAGAGCCCCTAAACCTCCATCGTTATCAGCGTTGTACACGTTATCCTCTCAAGCGACACACGAAGTTGTTCATTTGTTATGTCAGATGTTGGTATTTGATCCTGTAAGTCTTGATGAACTATTGACAAATAGCAATATTGCAAATTTCTTTTTATTTCAGGATAAACGAATTTCCGTAGTGGATGCTTTGGCGCATCCGTATTTAGACGAAGGTAGGTTAAGGTACCACTCTTGTATGTGTAAATGTTGTTATACTACGGCAAGTGGAATGAGGCAGTATACTTCGGAATTCGAAAGCACCGCCCCCCAACCCTTCGACGATCACTGGGAGAAGAAATTAACGACTGTACAGCAAGTAAAAGGTGAGTAAAAGTTTTTTCCGACAAAAATTGAAATACCTACGTGAATTTTCCTCGGTTTCTTTAATTGTACACGTAGAAAACACTCGAAAATATTTTTTCTTTTCCATTTACCCAAATGTTTGAGAAAAACATGAGAATACTGAAGAGGAGACGCGGAACTAACATTAGAAAAACAAAAAACTAAAACTACGAAGTTATAGTGAGAACAACGAAGAAATAGAAGAAAAAAAGTCTTGTTTAGACCAAAGTTGAAATATTTACGTGAATTTTCTTCGATTTCATTAATTGTATATGTAGAAAACACTCCAAGTTATTTCTTTTAGCCAAATGTTTGAGAAAATATGATAATACCAAAAAGGAGACGTGAAACTAAGAATAGGCAAACAAAAAACTAAAACTACAAAGATGGAGTGAAAATAATATTTATTATTATCATTTTTATACACCCAAAAAAAGAAAAATGTTTGAGAAAGGAAGGAAAGTGGAAAGAATAATGAATGCATAGTGAAAACAATGAAGAGAACAATGAAAAATGCTTTTGTCACATATGGAGAAGAGAAAACTACGCTGAAGAAACCAGGAGATGAGAGAAGGCAAATAAAACTCAGATCCAAGATTCCAAAGGAATTATAATGATCGTTAGGTGGAAAGGAAAAAGAGAATATAAGATTATATGTAGAAAAATCAAAGAAATATGGAATCGAGCCACATCACAAAGAATTTAAATGACAGTATCCCAGGACGGGTGATTAACTACTGTATATGAGGTTTCTCCACTTAACAAAAAGCTCTATACATATTTTTTCTCCATTTCCAGTCAAATCTTCACTTATACGATTGCCAAACCATAAGTAAGCTTCCAAAACGACAGAAATTTAAGAATCTCCCGAAGCATACAACTTCCCAACATATAAATAAGTCCAGGCATCTTCAGGTTTAGGGGATAATCCTCGTATATATATATATATATATATCGTATAAGCACGTATTGGTTTGTTATTTAACATGTTTAACATTATGTGAAACGTTTTTGGCTGCCAATAACTAAAACTAACCTCACTATCTACAGGGTACAATAAAAACAAAAGCGTTCACATAAATCAGCTGACTTGGTTGACGTGGATAAAATCTAGTGACTTTTATTTTTACAACTAACGAAATGTCAGATTAGCGGATTGATTGGTTCTAACTTTTGAGGTTTAATTTTTTGTGTTCTTGTGTAATTTTTGTGAAAATAATGTTTAAAAAAAAACATGTTTTCTCGGAGAAAAAATTTGAGACAGTTATGCCGATAACTTTTACTTTTTTGGTTGTAGAAAAAATAGTTTGGACATCGAAAGTGTAGAAAATTTTTTGAACCTTAATTTTCCAATAATTGTATATCAATTTGACTAGTATGGTAAAAATACTAAAATCAAATTAATATGTTATGATAATATTTCTAAAAAAGTATCAGACATCATTACGCGGTTTCTTTTCAAGTTCTTCGAACAAAGGGTGGTTGAATTTCGAGCAGAAATTATAAGTTTTTTTTTTCATTGTAAAATAAGAAAATTGAATCTGTTTTTTTCAAGTTAGAAATTTCTTTTTTCAGAAGAGATGCATAAGTTCATAGCGGAGCAACTTAACACAAGTAGAGTCCCTTTATGTATAAATCCCCAATCTGCGGCATTCAAGAGTTTCGCCAGGTAAGATGGCCGCCAACGCCCAGAGCAGCGCAGCGCCATTGCATAGGTGACCGCAAATTTCACTTTTACCTTTCGGTGTACGTTATTTTCTCTTTTTTTTTTCTATTTTATTTTTCACATACATCACTTTATCACTATTTTTTTGCTTTAAACGTAGAAAAAAAATTGTATGTATGTGTAGATATGTTCGAAATGTAGGAGCTTGACTATTTTCTGTGTACTATACTTCAACGAAAATTTTCACCCTCCTCCGTCTCTTTAATAGGGAAATTTTCGAAAATCGGATTTTGTAACCCAAAAATTTCCCGCGGTAGATTAGATGCGGCGCATTGACGTGCTGTAGAAAATTCGTATGAGTTCAAATAAATTTTTATCAACATAAAAGTTGAAAATGGCTAAAAAAATCCTAAAAAGTCAAGTCCAATTGTTACTAATTCAAAATAGGGTAGAGAGTACAACCACTCAAACGCGGCTAGTTTAAAAAAAAGTAAATCATTTTTGGCATATAACGTTGATTGAAATTTTCTTTAATATTTTTTAATATTTTAATGATAAGATATCCATGGGAAAACACTTTTTTTAATAAGATATACCATTTTGAAGTTGTCTCAATGAGAAAGTCCAAAAAAAACTTCATTCTATAAATTGCAAACTCATAAACTTGAAAAAATGAGAAATCAATGTTTTTTGCAGTTAATTAGTTAATTGATAAAATAACTCCAGTAGTTTTTTGCTCATTGATGAAACAACTCCTTTTTTATCAAAGTTTATTAGCTAATTAATGTAATAACTCCACTTTTATCAAAGTTTCATCACTAATTAATGGATTAACTTCTCTTTTTTAAATGGTTATTAGTAAGTTTATAAAATAACTTCACCTTTTCCAAAGTTTATTAGTTATATGATAAACAAAACTCGTCTTCTTTCAAAGTTTATCAGTTAATTGATAATATAACTCCACTTTTAATCAATTTTATTAGCTAATTAATAAAATAACATCACTCTTCCGAAGTTTATTAACTAATTAATAAAAGAACTACACTTTTATCAATGTTTTTTAGCTAATTAATGAAATAACTCCATTTTTATCGAAGTTTATTATCTAATTAATGGAATAACTCCACTTTTCCCAAAGTTTTCTGTTAATTGATAATACAAGTTTATTAGTTAATTGATGAAATAACTCCACTTGTTTTTAATATTATGGTTAACTACATTTTTTTCAAAGCTTATTAATTAATTAATGAAATAATTCTACATTTTTAAAACTTTATCAGTTAATTGATAATATAACACCACTTTTTCCAAGTTTATTAGCTAATTAATGTAATAACTCAACTTTTTTCAATGCTTATTCGTAAATTAAGTGATAATAGGAATTATGATGGGAGAAGTTCATTTATTCAATTATTCATTTTATTAACTAATCAATAATTTAGAAATGAAGGTTACCAAGAGGGCTGAAAACAAAGCTCCCTCTTCAAAAGAAAACTATTTTTAATGTCTTATTGTGCAATGTACTGTAATATTCAAATTAGAAGAATACAATATCGATCATTGTATATTTATTGTCATTCGAATGATTTGCTCTGTGACTTTTCTTTATTAAATGTTATCTTATACTAAAATGCTTTGCTACAACTATAATTTTCATCGATTTCGTTCATTCCAGACTAATAGACTTGTGCTTCTATTTCAGTAACTGTATCCCAAATTTTTCTTGAATAGTATTTTAACCATTTTCCCAGCAACTTTGAACACTTTTCAAATTAAGACAGTTTCCAGAATAACCCGTTTAATGGAAATACATTCAATTACCTATTATAGAGCTCACGAATTGGACGCATCTCCATCTAGTTTCTGATTGACAAGTTGCGGCGTTATCGTACCGCTTCAGCGCACAACTATGCGAACAATAACGTGTAAAAAGGAATAAAATGACGTACACCAAAAGGTGCCAAGTGTGATATTCTATCGAAAATTTCATAATCAGCACACACTGTAACATTTCATTAAAATTCGGGGTGGTCCAAAAAACCAACGGATCGTTGTATAGTTATTATTTATAAAATATGATCATCGCTTATTGTACCACCCTGTATAATAAATGATTTCCATGCTGGCGCGTGCGTGTGTAGTTTAATTTGTTTTCTCTTCGTAGTTAGTGCCATTTTGATTCCTTCTGTAGTCGTAGTAGTTATATATATATATCACCATCCACACTTTTTCCATTCGCATTAAAAAATATATATAGTGTGGAACTGTGATTTGGATTAAATTCAATTTAAGACATAATTCTTTTTTAATCGAGAAATTTGAAAAATAAAGTCTTCGAATGCCGAATTCAATCCAAATTAGAGACTCTGTATATACAGGGTGTACCGATCTCACGAAACTACAAACTAATAATTTTTGATCATTCAAATATTTAAATTAGAATTTTTCCTCTTGCCAAATTCCAAATTTTTCAATTTCTATACATATTTTTTAAATATTATTCATCTATTTGTAATGGATCATGTGTTTTTATAGACATTTTTGGACGTTTCGGTGTATATTGATATCATAAGCGAACTACATAGGACAAACATCCCAATATTTATGAAACAGATTAAAAAGTCATAGATACTATAAACACAAATATCGAACAGAGTTGAAAACCTATAAAATAAAAAAAACAAATAATCCTAATTATCATATTTGGTAGTTCGAGCTAAAATTTATTACGACTTTAGGACAAACATCACAATATTCATGATATAGATTAAAAAGCCATGGATATTATAAAAAAAATTAAACATCATTTAAAGTATATGAAAAGTAAACAAAAAAGTATTCCTAATTATCATATATGGTAGTTTGAACTAAAATTAAATACGAATATAGTACAAAGTCATGATTTTATAAAAAAAATATGAAAAAGTATCAAAAATTTATGAAATAAAAAAATACTGTTGACAATAATACGTATCCTTTGGAAATATTTTTATTAAACTCGTTATTCATTACAAACAGACCGAAAATCACTAAAGAATATTTTTATTAACAAATATAAATATTTAAAAAATTCAGAAATAGTTTCAACTTTTCATTTTATAATTTTCATTTATCTCAAAAATTTTGCTATAACGAGTTATTACAACTACCGAAAAACCACAAACAATTTTTATGAGAACTGATCCGTTTGCTACGTCCCTGAACCTATTACAATGAAAATTTATTATTTTTTCATGTCCCCTTCAATAAAATTATCAAATTATCACATTGTTTACCACGAAAACTTTCAACAAATCTTTGGGGGCTTAATCTTTAGATTTTGAAGGTGCTCTATTAATTCGAAGCTAATACAGACCTATGATCAGGTGCATACACAAAAAAATGCTTTTTTTTATCATGTCACATACCTGCACATTCGTCTACCACCTTTCTGCTGCAATCCCACTAACTTATCCAATAAATCAACTGTATTTAATCAATGCACGTTGCTTGACACTATCCATTTTAATATAAATATGTAACCCCCTCGAATTAGATCTTCTACAGTAGATCAGGGACGGATTAAAAGGATCAGTTAACGTATATATCCTCTTTATAAACGAACCATGTTCCTATTTACATCCTCCACATGATAATCGATGAATGCATGGAAGTCAAATCTGTATATATGTCGAAATTCATTGATCTTGTTGACTTTTCACAGCACAATCATCCAATCACATAATAACAATTACAGTTTCTATAGAAAAGTTAACAAAACCAAAGGGTTTTTGCAATTTTGTAATGTTCAAGTTTTTCCACTGCTACGTTTTCTCTATATATCTCTCAAAATTTTCTACCAGATACGTTCATCTACTACTTGAAGTACATATATCAATTCTGGTGATCTGTACCGGTTTCAACTAGATTAGTTATTAAATCCTTCAAGTATCTAATTTGTAAAATCCCTTGTAAATTCCTCCCTGCACCCGCCAGTTACTTCTAAACCCCAATTTCTTAAAGTTCTTCTTGGGGTGGATTAAAAAACATCTTGAGCTGTTGGAAAGGGGAAAACTTAGCTGCGAACATATTGAAGCTAAACAGAAGAGGACCTGCCGAGGAAATTAAGATACCACTGTCTTATCAACACAAGGAGGAACATACTAGGATGTAATCTAGTGGAAAAGCCGTCGTGGAGAGGTTTGCAAAGATAACAAGTACCTTCCTTACCTACCTACCAACCACTTCAATAACAAAAAGAAGAATGGAAATCTCAGAGTAGCTCTGATTTTGGATATATGAAGGGTTGAGTCACTTAGATCAAAGCAGAAACCTCTTTTCACTAGTCTGCAAACTATTATCAGTTTATCTCTATCTAGAAGCTGAAAACAGCACTAAAAACGTCAGGTTAGTTCGTGTTTCCTTTCTAACTCAAGACAAATAGGGACTTTACGCGCTGGTCTATTTTTAGCCCGAATTGCGAAAGAAGAAATGGAATTGAGTGTTTCAGCTTCTGTTCTGATATACAGCAGTCTCATCTTAATGGACCATTTCAGTTTAATTCGTATTAGTGCAAATCTGTAAACTCGAGTGACGGTTTTTGTTATATTTGTGATCAGATCTTGTTATATATGTTGTATTTCTAGTGTAGCTTGGTTCCTAGTTAAAGCATCAACAATGAGTTTTACTATCCCTATGATCTCGGTTCTATAGGTTTTCGTTGGTCCATAGTTACAAAAGTTTCCATAACATTTCAATGACATTCTAGATGTTTTTTAGTATTTGTCTTGTTGGTATACATTCAGAACAAATTTCTAAGCATCTAAACTCCCACAAAAAAATTTTCATGCTCTAAACTCCCTTCGGTCGTCCGTTTTCAATAACATCGTAGCAGTGGAATGATATTTTAAAAATTTATATATCGGTAAATAGTTGATAAAAATAACGGCTCAAGTAAGATGATGGTTGTTGTACAGGAAGGATGATAACAGCTGTGCGCCTTTCAAGAAGACCCTAGAAATTCTGTTATCACCCGTCATCTTTCTCTGTGCTGCGTGACTGCATTTGTTATTTAGGTTAGTGCTTTTATTTTATTTTTATTTATCTATCGGTCTTTACATAATCGATTCTAATCGATTACCAATACAAAATTAAAAGAAATCGCTTCAGAGTACCTTCGAGTTTGAATATTGGATCTTGTATGTTAAAAATTGTATCATAAAGCTCGAAATTCTTTTATATCTATTGAACAAATGAATAGAATCGATTGTTTTTCACTTAAAACTGTGGTATATCGAATACGAATCGAAATTATGTAAAGATCAAGTCACATTTAATTTTTCTTTGGTTTTTACTTTTCTATTTTGGGTTCATATGTCTTATCATTTGTAGATATCATTCTCATAATCACTTGAAGTGGGTTATTTTATTAGAAACGATAATATAAAACTATATATATTCATTTAAATATGAATTTGACATATTATAAAATTCCTTTATACTTTTTTCCAAATATTAACATCAAAAACTAGGAAATAGTAAAAAAGACCACAATTTTTGGTAATTCGTGAATTATATATCCGTTTATTCCACCCCTAATATAAATCAAAACAAAATATTGAATTCCATAGTGTCGAACGAAACAGAGATGTCTCCCATATAAAATCACCATTAAACCTATGGGAAAAAATATAGAGGCACTAGATCTAGAGATTTTGATGTCTTAGCCTACCAATTTACCTTTTAGGAAAACAAGTTCGCATCGTGCGAGTGCACAATCTTGTTGTAACCAGATTGAGACCAGCCAGAATGACCTATTAAATTATTATCTACCCATATGATTAACAAAAAGACTTTTTGAATCAAATTAGTAGAATAAAAAAAATTTTTTTTTAAATCTTCTAAACCCGTGGTCTTATTTATTATTAATTCTAATTTACTTTTGTAACATGTAATATTTGACTTGTTGGTACACATCCAAATCAGTTTTTTAAGCAATTGACCCATCTGGAACACATCCAGAACTTTTACTTATTATTTGACTTGTTGATATACGTCCAGATCACGATCTAAAGCAAATGACTTATTGGAACATATCCAGAACGTGTTTTTTAATATTTGACTTGTTGGTGAACATCCAGAGCACGTTCTAAAGCAATTGACTGTTTGGAACACATATAGAACTTGGAACATCTTATTTGACTTGTCTTTACGATAAAAAATTATTTCAATTTTTAACATTTTAGACCTTTTTATATGTTTTTCTTAATAATTCGTCTCGATTAGATGTTTTGATAGAGAATTAGTTTCAAAAAAAAAGATAAAAATTGATATTTCGACCTATATATCTATCTTTATAAAAATATTTTGCTATCAAACATCAATTTTCCAATTTTTTTGAACTAATGTCCTATCAAGACGATTTATAAAGAAAAATAATAAATTATTTTATTGTAGATAATATGTTTAAATCCATAGTGCCCTTGTTAAGCCAGTTAATAAAATACCTCACTTCAATTTATCATAAATTATTCACTATTCTGTGATGTTTTTATTTTATTTGTTTATTTTACAGTTCGACAGTCGCTCATTCATCAGAATTACCCCCATCGCCTCATAAATGGGAATCCCCTAGAATAGTGGTACGGAGATAACGTAAAATGTACCGTTCGATGTCTCTCTATTTACCTTTTAAACATTTTTGACATTTTTAGTGAAATACACCAAATATAAATCAGGGATTCTATGCAATGCGTCAAATTTTTTTTTTGTAAAGACAAATATTTCGCGCTGTACAACAAACATTCGTCATAGTGTGTGTTTTCGTGTATATTTAGTCGACAAGAGTGTGATTTTATTATATAAAAAATTATTTAGTAGATCTGCCTAATTAGATTGTCGCGTGAATTTTGACATTTGTCCAAAATCGTTTTTTAAAAATTTACCTATAAAACCTTGTTTTTTTTATTATATTTAACCCCACTTTATAATTTCTTGTCTTGTTTATAAAATTATATAATTAAATCGGGCTATATTCCAATAAAAACCAAAAATATTTCGTTTGCTGTTATTGGAAAAATAATAGTAGCATTTTTTTAAATTGATAGAAAATATCTAATTGGATCCATGTTGTATATAAATGTATGTAAAATTCGTAGACAGTTGAAACTACGAGTCACCCTGTAGATACAGTGTACAGAAATCACTGCCTTGATTAGTTTAGATGAAAAAAAAATAATAGTAATATTTAGTTGTATAAGACTGGCAATTTTTATAATTTCGCAAGAATTAATCAAATTTTTGTCAAAAAAATTGCATACCACAAATAATCCTAATAGTAATATGAAAAAACAACTCACGCAAAAGAGAAAAGGCTGCAAAAAATCATTTCGTGAATTAAATAAATATTTCGTCTTTTTTCTTTATAATTTTTCTGACATTGTTGGATAAATGTGTGGTTTTTTCTTTTTTTTATCCATTTCCCAAGATAATCCATTTTTTAACCTATTTCCTTTTTCTTATTCGTCTATTGATTTTTTCATTTCTTTGTATTTTATTAAATGTCCTTTTTGTTCTTGTTTTTTATTTATTGCCATTTTGTTCACTATATTCTGTAATAATACAAGGCCTGTTTGTTTATTTGCCCCTTTCTCTCTAATTCTCATTATTTCTCATTTATTTCGCCTATTTCCTTTTTCTTCTCCACATTTTCTTATTCGTCTATTTATTTTCTTGTATTGTTATAATAGTTTCATGTTTTACTTTATTCTATAGACTTTTCTTGTTTTGGGAAATTATAGAAACGTCCTTTATTTTAATATTTGATTAACAAAGTGTGTATCGACCAAATATAATAAATTATTTTATCTTGTATATCAAATACAATAATATACAGAGTGATGTGTTTAAAATACCGATAATACAATTTTATGGAACATTCTGTATAAAAACTGCGTAAAGTGGATTTGAAAGTTTGCAATTTTTTTATACAAAAATATAAAATTGTTTCATTAGATTGTAATTTAGTTCCACAAACTAAATGCTGATCAGTTCAGATTGTCTTATCCAACTTATTTGTTTTTATGCAATTTTCTCCAAACGAAAACTAAAATGTGCTGTGATAAATATAGGAAAAAGAAAACTTTTATTCAATTTTTTTTAAATGGTGTTAAGTTCGTATTTCTCAGTAAGAAAATTCGAACTGATCAGCACGACATTATTTTAATAAAAAGTTTCATTTATTACTTCCAGAAATACCAATCAACTAAATGACGATGTTTTTCGAGATAACTTCAAAGAATTGACAATAAAACGAAATATAAAATTTTTACATACATTTTTTTTTTAGAAAATATTTAGTGTCTTGTACCAAAGAACTTTTTTTAACAAGACAATTTGTGTCATGTAACAAACAATATTTTCAACCAAAAAACAATTTCATGTACCAAACATTTTTTACAACAATGTGTGTCATGTACCAAAAAACTTTTTTTACATAAAGCTATTTCCCTCATGTACCAAATAATAGTTTTTACCCAAGATAATGTTTATCATGTATCAAACAACAATTTTTACACAAAACAATTTCCGTCATGTTCCAAATAAAATGTTTGTACCAAACTACAACACATTGAATTGAGGCGGTTAACCTGAATGTCGGCTAGGTGTAACAATTCCTCGTCAGTAACTAACGTGCCATTATTCATGAGGTCCATATTGGTTGTCAAATCTAATCCATCTACATCACAAAATGTAGATCTTTCAGACTTAAGATCTAAACTACTATTTTCTTCTATACTGTAAACTCCATTTTCAGCAGTTGGTGCTTTTATGTCTATTCCAGCCATTGAAAGGATTTTGGACGCACGAGAGTGGCGATTCATTCTGAAATAAATAGGTTTTATTTAGGCCTCGCATAGACAAAAAATAACGAAAATGTAAAACAGTGTGAAGTAGGTACCTATAGGTATAAGTTGGTAATGAATATTCGATACATTTTGTGCATTATAAGTAGATACCTATCCAAACTCTTTGCACCGGACAACTTTTTTGTTGGTAGCAGTCTGTTTCACTCACAATATAATTTACTTAGAGTGAGACAGTCAAGGGTTGGCAAAAAGGGACCACGTGGTGGCCTACTTGTCAGGTGGAAAGCCTCCTCACATTACTACTGGAGTGAGACAGACTGCTGCAAAACTGTTGCCAACCTAAAAGTTATTCGCTGCAACACCTTATTATATTAGTTAAGTAAGTCCCTATAATGGGGCCCACACACCTCGTTCTTCTCTGTCGTGTTTAACCGACGGTTAAAAACGTCAGAGTAGAATGAAGAACGATGGAGGCTACACACCTCGTGTTTACTCGAACAGTTCACGATAACCGACAAAAATCAAGCTTAGTCTGAATTTTGGAACGTCGTTCAAAACCGATTTGGTTCCAATAGCTCCATCCATTTCAATATTGGTGTTTTCAAAACTACTTCGTTTTACAAGTAGTTTTTTACCCGAAAAGGAAAGTTTCTGGTTATCCTCATCGTTATTTTATCCCATATCATCCGAAACATGAATTTAACTAAAGATTTTAATCTTTTCAAATCAAAATTTGAGAAGAATCGATATAGAATCATTTTAGAATTTAATTCATTGATGGAGAAAACCGTAACTGTGCTCAGATATCAAAATTTCAGCCCAAGTTTCCTGTAAAAGTACCCGGATCTGGGTGAACCATAGTGAACCATATGAAAATCTTTTGTGTCATTATAACTTGAAAATAGTATTTTTTCATATCTTTGCAATCCCCTTTAAAATGTTTTAGGGATAAAGTGTCTTAACTACTCAAATCATGATATTCTCAACTAAAAGCTTTGTTTTTATAAAAAGATCAAGCCCAGTATACATAGAAACTAAGATCATATACATCTATATATGAGTAATATTTTATATATTAAATTCATGAAATATAATAAAATAACTTACTTGTCATCCACGATGTTTATGTCTTCGATGTTTAATCCTTTTAACAAAGCACAATTTGAATAATTCACATTAAAACAACAAAAAACTTCAAGAGTCCGTTTTTATACTTTCACAAAGTGTTACCGCAAGATCTTTTTTAGTAGCAGAGTTGGTAACAAAAACGAGATATTCCGCAATATAAACATTTTTTTTATGTAACTAAAATTTAAAACCAAAATTATTCATCATCTCTCTTATAAAGTATGATTATAAATATTAAAAAGTATTATACAGAATTACCAATAATACAAAAACAAAAGTTACCATAACTATAGGTTATCAACAAGGTTTGTGCATATACAAACATACTTAATTCTGGGCTTATACATAAAATAACATTTTTTTGGTCAAAAATAATTGATTATGTCTCGAAATATAAATAAAAAAACTTAGTGAAGTAAATTAGTTCAAAAAGAAATTTCATAAATACGTTTAAAAAAGAATCAAAAATGACGCGATCGAGTGGTAACACTGCTGTGATTCAATTAAACAGCTGATTATATGACGTAATTTAATTGTTACTAATAAGGCACTAATAGGTTAATTTTATAAAATTCTTTAAAGTTGTCTCTTAATTGTTAATTTTGATTTAAAGACTAATGTAAAGACTGTGAATATTTTAGCGAACTTACCTTTATTGAAGCAGCTCTATGAAAAAGTCCTTATTAACAAAGTTTCGTTTGACATGATTGCCAACGTAAAAATATAGTTGTATTTAGTGTCATTTGGTGTGAATATTAAGTGTGCAATTGAGAATATAGAGACTGTTGATAAAAATGTCTTTGTAGTGGATCAGATCTCGGAAATTTGAAAAAAAAAGGAGAAAAGTGTTTTCAGTTCACCGAAATATCTATATACAGGGCTAGGATAAATTTTCTGGGCAATTACAATGATTTACAACATGTATAAGTAGGTTAATAGATTTAAAAAAAGGACATTTATAATTTAATTATGAGTTTAAGTTACGCGATTATCTAAACAATGTACTCATTTCACCTCATTTACTTTACTTTATATATGAAATGAATTATTTAAAACTGTATCGATATATTTTCATCTATAAACAATGGAATATTAATTGACGGATTAATTTCTTCCTTTTTGGAAGTGGCTATGAAACTGCAGTGACTGTGCAACTACAATAATTCGATGTTTGTTTTCTCCCGTAAATGTTTTTTTTCTCTTTTTGGGATCTGGTCTCTTTATATTTGAGTATATTAAAACTTCGTCTATATATATTGTGTAGTCAATTTTTTTTCATTTGTACATAATTTTAATTAATTTTACTTAGTGAATTTTATTGTTAAGATCTTTTAAGAAATATCGTTTTTCTAATTCAAAGCGTATGGCCAAATAATGCCGAAAAGGCGTTAATTAGTTTAAATATTTTAGATAATTGAATAATCTAATGTGATGGTACAAGTTGAATTGGAAAAAGTATAAAAATGTAAAGACTGTATGCCAGCTTTGTCATTTTTGACAGTTCTAATATAAAATTGCGTGCATAGAATTCAATCCATCAACCCACTGTAAATTTTTGACTATCGTTTAAAAAACAATTAAAAAAACTTTGATATGAGCTTAAATCAATTGACTTATTCAATACTAAGTTCGATTTGTCATATTAAATTTCGTATTATAAGAAAGCAATTTCGTTTTTACTCTTACTATAAATATTCGATTATAACTAAATCAGGACTATTTGTTGTCCACTTTGTAACTCGAAAACCGACTTCTGTATAGTATCTTGAGTTACTTAACATGTCTTAAAGCACCTCTCCCGTTACCACGAACCACGACTATGTCTTGGTTGATTTCATTGATCATTTGGTATTAATTCTGATCCTTAGTTTCGGATTCGTATTAAAAAATCATAAGTTTTTGCTCTTCTGACAGTTTTTTCCCGTTGCTGAAGAAACAATGTTTCGGCCATGTGTAAACATAACCATCATCGGAATTGAAACATTGTCATATCATGGGATCAACTTTTGTATTCCTCTGTCGCTTGGGAAAGGAACTACGCGCAGTCATACCATTCGTGATGGACAGTCGCCTAATGGAAACTTCTTTATGGATACTTGAACGACTGTGTATACAAGTGAGGCGCCATCTATTGATGATTTTGGAACTACAGATCTGATGATGAAGTTATTTGAATTCTACTACTCAATAGAGGTGAACGATCAAGCCAGAATATGTTTAAATTTTGTTATTTTGTAAACAATAGAAGAGGTTATTTAAAGTTTAAAGTGCTTTTCTGAGGTAATAACAACCACACATACATAAGGTGTTAAAATCCCATTCTAGTGGCCAATAAAACTCTAGAGCACCTTTTTGATAGTTTCGTGTAGATATTTAAAGTCACTTGAACAAATGCATTTCTAATCTATAACTACATTATTCAGATTAATTGTTATCTCATGAGGCTGGGAAGTTAGACCTGATGTCTGTAAACATAAACTTTACCTTATAAGCCACATAATACTGTCCCGCTAAAAAATCGCTTCATTTTCTTTTAGCACTCTACTTTTGACTCCATTCTATTCCATGATGTTATAAAGGGTTACTTTCGTATACAACTTTTTGTTGTAACCACATAAACACGATTGGGAAATAACGGAGATTATAAAAATAAAAAAAATCCTACCAAAATTACTAGAAACAGCAATCAAACACCATTACAGATTGTATTGTAGAAGCCAAATTCAGCGCCATCTAATGATAGTAGATATTTTCGCCAATAGGACAGGAGGAGGGGATTGTTAATGACATGATGCAGCACTTATTCAATTGAATTATTTATACGTCATAGATTTTCTACGCAAGCGCTAATTGCGTTTGATTTAAAAGAAAAAGTGTCATGTACGTTTGTTATTGACTATATGGATAAGTTCTTTCGACCTACAGGTTTCTTCGTACATAAATTTTGACATATTTAAACTGATAATAAAGAAAAATTGTCTCTATAATATATTTTTTTCCTTATGACTAGCTTTTTAAAAAATATATAGTTTCAACTCAAAAATTTACATTTTTATAATTGTTTGCACGTAATTGTATATGCTTTGTATTTTTTTTAACAACTGTAAATATTATTGGGTATGTTTTATTCATTTTTTTACTATATAAGTTTCATTAATATCTCAGTCTATCTCAAATTCGTAATATTTTTATGTTTAATGAAGTAAAATACAAAAAAAATATCATAGAAAATTTCGCGTTTAAACATATTAATATTATATCAAAACATTCAACTGTTCCGATTTTTTTTAAGATTTTGTAATTATATTCCAATCATTTTCCAGAGATCTCAGTAAAGAATGTAAATATTGAAATGTAACTCATAATTTTTCCAAGTAACGGTCAGTCTATATTTACTTTAATATACTCTGATATAAAAAAAATAAATGAAATCTCAAAACTACTCATTGTTTTATTTATTATTATACCATTAATTTCCGCCATGTTTCTTATGTCATCTGTCAAAAATTACTCGTACGCAACCACATTTTTACGAACACTACTCTAGTGCCTCGCCACCCCTTCGAAACGATACAATTACACTGAAAAAACATCCACTTACATTTTGCGTGCATAAATCAGATTTCCATCGTCAGTGACAGATAATCCAGTAATTAATTTCACTTCAGAAACCATTGCTCAGAATTAAAAATTAATATGATATTCAAAATCCCCATGAGAAAATACATGATACCGTGTGGTTTTCTAGACAAGAATACTAAAAAATTGGATATGACACATTAACGTCATTCAAACAGTACTGATTTAATCAGCTAGTGATTTTAAATAATAGCTGATTGGAAATGTTTGGACTCACCCTTGAAAGCTGACAACCTATCATACAAAGTAGTGTAGAACTGGTTGCCGAATTACATGAACGCGAATATTTATAGTTTCCGGCATCGCTCGGTAGGCGGCTATAAATTCGCGATATCATAGAATAAGTAAAAGTGACGAGGTTTCATTTGAAAAAATTAAACAAAATTGGATTTTCTTGGAAACCATTGCTCAGACTCAAAAACTGATATGATTTTTGGAACCTTCATGTGAAAATATCTGTTTTCAAAGTATGCCAATTTTTGATATTTCTCATTTGTAATAAAAATAGGACAAAAAGCTTTTGCCTCAGATTAGAGTAAAATTTCTCACAAAAGAGTTTTTTGATGTGAGAATCTTTAAAAAGCTATCAGTTCCTAGAAAAAATGTTTTAAGGAGAGAAAAGTGAGGAAAATTGGATTTTCTAGTAAACCATTGCTCAGACTCAAAAACTATCATTATTTTCGGAACCTCCGTGTGATTTTTTAAAAATATTTATAAACTTCATTGAACTATAGACTAAGAGTAAAGCTCGTTTGGATAAGATATTTTCTCGACTGTATAGTTAACTATTATACAAATTACAGCCCGTACTAAATTTTACGATTTCTAACCGGTTTGTGAACGTGTTATTCTTTACGATTCAATCATTACTTTTTCTGTATTTATATACTCATTTAAACATTACATAATTTTATTATTAAGTGTACAATAAATCGAGTGTTTCTTCTTTCAATAATCTCTAATTTTAATATCGACATTTGGTTATTATTTAACTTAAAAATGTGACTTGTACGTGCCAGCAATGTACTAGATTATTCTTTATTCTCGATATTTACAATCGTGAGTTGTTTAGATTGTAAATTACCTGATTATACCGTATATGTTAATCGAATTCAGGTCGCAATAGTTTGATTTATGAAAATTGGAAAATATATAGTGTCAAACAAACTTACTACAACCACTATATCCATACTTTTTGCACATTATATTGAAAACAATATACGGAGTGCGGTTAAACTATGGCATACTTATTTTATCCTCCAAATAGTATTTCTAAAAGTTTTAAGGTGTTTGGGTATGTCAAAACTGATAGTTTTCAAAAATACCTTCCAACAATAGTAGTCGAATAATTTCTATTCGAAATGTTTTTTTTTTCAAAACACATAAATATGTTAAATAACGCGTCACTGAACATGTAAATCTTTAATTTTGTATTCGGTTTTTCAATCATCATTTATTATCAATTCATTTGACCGTGGTACCGAATCAAAAAATCCCGCAATGGATCATCTCAAATAATCATTTTAATTAATTAGTAATAAATTATATTTATAAATCTGACTCGTCGTTCTGTAAATTGTTAGAATAAAAACAAATCTAATTGAAATTGAATTACTACTGTGTATACATCAACTTACCAATACTACACTGTACTACACTGTATCTTCAATTACAAAGAAAATATTAATGTGGAATGGAATTGTGTTAGAAGTATAGTTATTATGGAAGCAGGTACTGAAGTACTGTTACTATGAAAGAAAACAACAATTTTTCAAAATAAGTCACAACAAGTCAGAAGTAATTACTTGAAATGTCTTCAGATAACGAATCAGACATTTGAAGGAAGAGAGTTTGTAAATGCTGCAGTGGGTAGTTTAAAACCTAAGAAATCAAGAAGTAGATATGCTCTAGTCTGCAAAAAATGATGCGATTTGAAAAATATAAAGATCCTCAACGAAAGTAGTACTACTTGCTATTTGAGTTGTTCACAGATACTTGAATCATTCATCATTGGTTGACGGGTCATCAGTCCTTGTTTGCCTTCTAATGATTTCTTCTAATTCCCGTAGATCAAAAATAAATTGCGAGGTCAATATTTTTCCATACCCAAAAAAGAGTTTGATGCGAGACCGCCACCTGCGAAAACGGCTTTTCTACTTTACAGCGAGTGCAGCAGTTGTTCTCGTTAAAAATGCGCTAAATTCTATGTAAAGTGACTTTCGTTGAACAGACAAAAGTATTGGATGATCCTCTGCTATTCGGTGGTACTTAGCACGCTTCTTATATATGTTAGGATCTGAGCTCACCGTGCGCAAAAATGTCGATATCAAGAAGTACACCATGCTTTTGGCATAGCTGAAGAGACGGTCTGCAGGATACCACGCAAAAGATTTTGACGAAGGAAAATATAGAAAGATTCATAAAAGATGCTGAAGACGAAATATTTCTATTTGCAATCTTATATATTAAAAAAATTGATGATTTCCCTTCCGAGTCCGTTCAGGCGTTCTTATACAGCTATAGAGTTCGTTTTGGTTTAAGAACACTCGCTGAAACAGCCTCTTTCTTTTGAGCTTTTGACCATTTAAATCGGTTGAGTTGGAGAGGAGATAGGAGCGGACATTCAATGTGGAGTTTTGGTTTCTTTTAATCCACAAACACATAGTTTTACATGATGTGATAATAATGCACTCTGATTGGCTGTATCTTGGTCAATAATCCACAAACACATAATGTTACACAATGTAATACTATGTGTTCGTTGAATATGAATATACATTTTTATTTTTAAGACTCACCACAATAGGAGTCACCGAAGGACATTCTAATATAAATTCCAGAACTACAGCTTTACACCAACACACCTTAACGGAAGTAACCGAAGAAGAAAAAGACGTTTTATTGGGTCAAAAAGAAAGCAGCCACGAATACGACTGAGTATATTATTTAAGTTCAAAACGATTGTCTACTGTGATATGTAGTAGTACTGATTAATTTAAAAATCATCAGGTGATATGTGTTTAATCCATAAGTTGATATAATCATCATCTCGATATATTGAACTGTTCTCCTGTGCGTGTATGTGTTTAAGGTTCAATTCAGCCACTTAAAAGTATTTTCAATAGTAATTCTTCTGCATTTAATGATGGGTTTAGGAAGAAAAACGAAAGATTTGATTTTCCGATAATGAGAAGTGGGAGTTTGTCCGTACCACTCATGTTTACACACTGGTGAAATGTAAGAAGGTCCTTGCTTTATTTTCCTCCATGGCATTTTTTGCCTTTAAACGTAAAGGTTTTATCCAGAAGGCATTTAAAAAACAAAGCAGTTTCATCCGCGTTGTAAATATAGTCTGGTTCATACCCTTCTAAAAGATTTGACAGATCTTCAGTCTAGTGGTTGCACACACCTTGGTCCACAGATTTATTTTCTCCAGCTGCTTTTTTGAAAGCTATGTCATGACGCCTTTTAAAACCCTCTAACCAGCCGTTGCTAGCAGAAAAGTTCTGGATTCCCAGTTTTGTAGCAAACTCTTTTGATTTTTCTTTCAACAAAAGTCCATCTATGGGAATATTCTTATCGAGAGTTTGTTTTATCCATTTCACTTTTCGATATTGGGAAATTCAGAGCACTCAGACTTTATAGAGTATTATGATTTTATAATTTTATAATAGGTGGATTCTGGTAAATTAAACTTCCTCTGAATTTCTTTTTGCGATTTTCCAGATTCAAACGCATTCACTATTTTAAGTTTATCATTTAATGACAGTACTTTAATTTTCCGTTTCGACATGATGTATAACAGAACTTTCCTTCGCAATTGATAACTATAAACTGAGTAAGTCCGACAAACAGGACGGTACACAGGCACACGTGTCCATTTGAAAAGAATGCGATAAAATAACAACATTATTTAGTTCCACGAAATAGAATAGGTACAATATTGACGAGAATACGAAAACAATGGTATGAAGTTCCACGAAAGTTAAGAATGAGTCATAAAATAGCACATGTTAAATTTGTAAATGAAGCTCGACTGTCGCTTATAGAGGTCTATGAGGGAAAAACGAGTCTATCTTACAGAGGTTTCTGTTTCTTGCTAATAGAGGGAACTTAAAATGACGGGACTTGGCTATTACTCTCACTTATAGAGTTTTCTCACTTATCCAGTTCTCACTTATCAAGGTTTGACTGTATATAATATTATATATTTAATAACTTTACAGGACTTTCTAGAGGATAAACTCGCCTGTTTAAGAGTAGTTTCTATAAAGTTTTAAATGAAACGTCAGCAAAAGGAATCGGGATTTTGGTACTTTAATAGTTTAAGTTGCCTTCAACACTTTGACTGCCATGTGTATACCTGAGTATACACACGGCGCTGTTCTAAACCACCGTATACACATTTTATTCTCTACATCAGGCCAGTGTATGCCAAGCAAGCACACTTTGAGTTATTTTGTTACAGAACTTATGTAGCCGTGGCTTGCCTGTACTTTGCTTAGCCTGAATTTTCAAGGATCCGTTCTGGTGTATCTTTTTATAAAACATTAGTTTTATCAAAAACATACAACAACCTTAAACCTTCCTATTTGAGAATAGAATACAAATGAACAAAAAGAAACATATTTCAAGATTACAGGAAAGAGAAGCGTTATAAAGAAATGTGTGAGTTTTATCACTAACTTCACACATCATCGGCTAACAAGCAAATCAAAAATTTTGTGCAAGCAAGCGGATATATACAAGAAAAACATTCTTAAATCAACCAGCATATACACATGGTATATGAAACAAAATTTTGTATCTTATAATCACTTACTGAATACACTTTTTACACCACAACTAACAATTAAACTGCCTGACGAAGTTAGTTTAACTTCAGTCCCTGAAGACGATAATCTGGTTACCGAAACGCGCGTCAGACAATGTAAATGTGAGTGTTGGTGTAGTGGTGTTTCGCTATAAATATCTTATACTTAGTTATAGTTCTTCCAATATCAATTGCAGAAGACAGTTATGCGAGGAACAATCAATATTTCATAAATACGCACGGAAGTCATACTAAATTAAGAAATGAAAAATAATGTTTAGTCCCCGTATAGAAGTCGGTAAACATCTAACAAACCGGCAGTCCACGTGGAGTCATCATCTTCACTGTTTACCAATGAAAACATCGAATCGTAAACATAAATGCATTTCTATTGGCCGAAGCTGTCGGATGCGTATGTACACAATTTATTTGAAATATTCCTGCTAGACAGTCTGCGATAATAAAATTTCTTGACAGGTATGAATTTAATAATAAAAATTTAGATATACAAACACATGCAAGTTATTTTAAATTTATTCGAATGTTTAAAAAACGAAAATATTCGTCAATTTGATAATGCAATCCTAATAAGAATTGCTAAATTAACTAGAGTAAATAAATTTTCCATTTATCGAGTAGTAACGAAAGGGGTTGCTGTGGATCATTCACAGAACCGAAAAATATGTACATAAAAAAAACTGCGTGTGGTTTTAAACACAAAAAACGGATGGCAATAACCGACTCGTCAAGAATAGTTCGATGGCGACATTATTAAAAGACTACCGAAACTCTAATAGACGAATGTGGTACAAAAAGGGCTCAGTTCACGTCTGGTATCCTGTTTAAACCAAACTTTCTCACAGGCAGATACATTTTACTCGTCTATTTACATTTTATAATTTAATATTCAGTTGTAGCAAGTTAATAAGGTATATGTACATAAGATATACATATTTTCAAAAGTATGTATAAAAATAATAAATTTATCAAATGTCGGCAAGGGTTTTTATAATCTGTGTGTGAGATTCTTATAGTTAGTTATACTAGAATATATACAGTAATTGTAAACAAAAAAAATGTGGCTCTGATAGTCAATTTTGAAATACACTGTGGCAGTCAAAGTGTTAAACTCTGTCTATAGGACAATACTCAATATGCAATTGAACCCAGATTCAAAGCAAATAAGGTCCTTGAAAGAAAAATATTAGCCATAGTTATGAGCACTGATTCTATAAATAATAAAAGAATATGTACAATGCCGTTAAAAAAAGATGTTTCAAGGTTGGAAAAAAAATTGAAACATAGACCATACATTCTAAATATTCTCAATTGATTTATTATATAAAAAAGGTGGTAGAAGTCACATTTGCAGTATAATATTAAAGATAGTCGTGGAAGGTTTAATCGACCGCACTAAATGAATGAAATTGCGCAAGTATCACGCGCATCTAGTGGTCACGGCAAAAAATAAACTCGCGCGTCTTGAATAATTCGAATCGTTTTTAACATCGAAATAAATAAATGTCTTACCGAAATCGCCGAATCGACCTACTTAGATTTTGTTTTTTAACAGATTTTCCATAATAAACCACCGCGTGTTATTTTAATCTATAATTGGATCTTAAGTTGTTAGTTTCTTTGTGAAAAATTTTGTGATGTGATGTGTGGGTTGTATGGAGTTTGTGATGGGTAATGTCCAAAAATGTTTCGCGGCGCCTAAGTACAAAAAGGAAGCTTTGGTACGTCATTCTCACTAACAGGTGTGAGAATCAGTTTAATTACTAAAATTAGAATAACAAAAAGTGTTTGAGAAAAATTCATTAATGGAAAAATCTGTGCATGAAGATATAAATATGTTAATTTTAGAGATTTCTTATGACACAAACCATATGTATACAGGGTAGTCCGAGACTTGATGCAAAACATTCGGGAGTGAGTAATTGATGTGAAAATAATGCAGTGAGATAAAAAAAATTCTCATACGACCTCTCGCTTCTGAGTTATAGGAATTTAAAGCTGCGAAATCAGAACTTATATTCAAGTATATCTTCTAAATTAGACATTCGAACAACATGAATTTTTAATGGATAATGTCCTCTTACAGGGACAACCTGTACAATCTAAAGATACCAAAAATGAATTTTTCAAATCGATTTTTTAACAAAAATTTACTCTTTGTTTAACTCGAAAAAATATATGTTTTAGGGAATAACTAGTTTTTAGATCGGTGTACATGCGAAGGCAATCGTTCGACAAAAAGAAACATTCTGAAGAAAACTATCAAAAATTGTATACTATCAAACATCGTGTTACTTATATAAGGAAAAAAATAGCCTACAACTCAAATAAAAACAAAAAAGTTCGAAGTAGAAACCTCGCAGCAGTGGTGCACCCAGCATTCTCTGGTTTGGGGCGGGGTTATTATGTCATAGCCGGAGGTGGAAAATTTGTTTTGCTTCCTCGCCCAAATGTGGTTAAAAAACCAAAAAGTCAATACAAAAAATTTAATCTTCTATTCATAAGTAAACTTCACATATTTTTTGTGATCTACGAAAACGGACATATATTTGGCATAAAAAAATTAAATTTTACAAAAAATATTCACGTAATTTGTTACAGAAAACATTATTAAGCTAAGCTAAATTTTAATCCTCTAGGTTTCTCCAAGAATTTATTTAAAATATTCTCCACACATGGGGTGATATTTCTATAAATATACGAAGAGTGAGGCCATTTAACCAATTTCCCAAAGTACCGTGTCTTAAATAGGTTTTTAGTCTTCGCAGATATGAAAAGCTAAGTCCACCTTCCGCAGTAGAAACAGGCAATACATCTAATATATGGAGTAATGTCCTGATATTTGTAGAGGTGTCAGTAACGTGGTGTAATGCACTCAACGCATCTCCGGGTCGCTTTTCATTTGGCAGTTTAGCCATTGTCTTGTACCAGAGTCTATGTTCCTGGTCTTGGTTCCTGTCTCGTCATGTTCATAAAATATCAAGAACTGGAATTGGGAAAGAGGCTTCGAAATCCGGACATCTGCTTATGTTTTACAAATCTTTCTTTTATGTCACATATAAAAGAATCCAAAAATGGAATATATATTGCAATGCGGTAATAACCTTCGGTACTTTCCGAATCAACATTTCAACAGTTTTCGTTTGATGTAGGCTAGTTCGCGGTTTACCCATAGGAAACTCAAACTTTTCGCCCATTCTTTTTAAAATTAAAAATAGTTCTTTAAATTCCAAGCTACCGTTTTCACGAAAGCTTTGAAGTTCAGCAATGGTATCTTCCGACAAATTTGCAGCTTGTTTTAAATCAATATTTCGCTGCTGAAAAAGCTTTGCATAAAATACAAAATTTATAACTTTAAAGGAAATATTTCCGTATTGTACTAATAAGGTATTTATTTATACAATTCTACACAATTCCGGAGTCTATGGATGATATTTCTTTAAACTTGAAAACGGTACTTACTTAAAAAATATGCCTCGTATCATGATTTGGCATCTTTAAATGCCTATCACTCAGAAACGAGGGGTCGTATGAGAATTTTTTCAAGTTACAGTATTATTTTCACGTCAATTACTCACTCACGAATTTTTTGCATCAACTTGTATAATTAGTCCGCTATTTAGATATTTGATTTGAAATTATTTGAAAATTGGATAGGAAATTATAAAAATATTAAGAAAGAGAATGAAAATCACACTTCTAGTTAGTGAAATATATAAAGGAATGAAGTTTGAACATTTTCAAAGTACGAGATACGTTGACACGTATCCCCCGATACTGTTGTTATTTCTGACCTGATGTTTTGTTTCAAATAATCAATTGGACTAAGAACGAGGCTTCTGAAAGCCCATTTCATGCCACCCCTATTTTCAATAACCGAATTGAATTACAATCTTGATTTAAAACACCTACACTTCTGGGACCAAAAAGTAGGCATGGTCACTGAACAGTCTTCTTTTTTTCCTTGTAATGGAACCATGTCTTGGTTAATTTTGATCATCTTTTTGATGATGTCTCCAGTTCTATTCTGTCACATTTTTTTACTACGATTTCTTCAAGATAGTTCACGTTTTCTAACTCACATCACTACATTCCGAATTACTAGATGTTCTGGATTCGAGGGCTTCTCATTATTCTCTTTTATTGTTGAAGTTTCGGTTCTGAAATTTTACGGTCGTAAATGATAATGAAGCGTCTCCGTATACAGTGTGTAGCACTTTAATTTGCATAGACGTATTGTTCTTCAAAAACGCGAGATCAGAAACTTTTCAGTCAACCCTCATACTTCAATTCATGATTATTTGTTACTAGTATTCCATAATATCCATAACATTTCACTTTTAATGACCGTTCCCCCATTATGTGACCTGTTTTGACCTTGTTGACACTTTCTATGATTCTGTTCATGATGATTTTGTAAATTTGATTTCAAGTAAGCCGGAACCTTGAATATGTCTAATTATTAGTCAGGTGTTCAATTTTATTGAGAAAAAAAAATCTACCTTCGTTGATTTTTTATCCTCCCACATTTCATTTCGGAACGGTCACGATATTTGTATTTATGTAAATTAGTAAACACAATCGTCGAGTTTATTAAATATGCAAATTTCTTCGATTCAATGCATTCTAATTTTTAATTTTTAGGTAATCACTTTACCGATGACAAATATCCTTGACATATTTGCAATGCCCCTTTTAAAAAAATGTTTTGTACATAATCAAGGTTTCTATAGGAGATAATGACAAGCTAAAAACCCCCAATACAAATAGATGGGTTTGAATAGTGGGTGTTTCACAATTCATACTACAAAATTCAGGACTTGATGAATCTTTTTCATAACAAAAGATCCTCTTGGGAAAAAATTTAGTCTTCATTTATTAATTTTCATAGATAAAATAGCAGTTCACTAAATTTTATAACTACTTAAATAGCATGGAAACAAGTCCGTAAGGACCAGACTCAACGACATCAATTATTTAAATTTTTTTATTGCTCGATTATTTCATAAAATACCGCCTTTTGACATAACATTTACAGTGATTAATTAATATTAATTTAGTTCTATTTTGCGGTCATAAAAATCTATCAAGTAATTTAATTTTTAAGCTAGTAACACACGTACGATAAGCAGAAGGCCATTTGCTTCTTATTAGAACGTTTTCGGGACTATTATAACCTTAAAAAGGTCACTGAATATACTATATGTAATAAAACTGTATATAGTAATTAAGAGAGTGCTTACTGCGTATTGAACTATCGCGTTTCCCTCGTATATACGTTCTGTAGCACGACTTTGCTGCATAAAACAAAAATCGGTAATTAACCAAACCTCATTAATAAATCACAACTTTATTTTGAGGTTATTATCTGATTCTATAATAATTATAATCGATTTTGTATACTTTGCTTGGAATTAAATTAACTAAGTAGTTCATCCTGATGATTATGCAACCAGTAATTCGTAATTTTAAAAAGAACATCTGTAAATTTCAAGTATAACAGCATATATTCAAAAGATGGCACTAGTCTCACATTTTTATTTTCGGTAAATAAACTTGGACGTTCTCATACCAGTTGGGGCCCGGGACCTTTGTATTTGTTTATAACGAACGACCTCGAAAATGGAAATAAATGTATACGAGTTTTACTGAAAATAATAGAGTTTTCACGTGTTTTCTTTGTTGTATATTTTGAAAATCGAGCAGGTAGTAATCGGAAATGTACACCTGCTTTTGTTTGACTGAACTCGGTGGTGCATAAAAGTGCTGGGTTATTTATAAATCCCCGAGGACATAATCGTTGAGGATTTTTTGAGTGATAAGTTGTTTGTGTATTTCCTTATTTAAAAAAAGTTTTTATATAACCAAGGATATGGAGGAGAAAATATTAGTTCCCGAGCGTCAAAAGCGCAAACAAAAGTTTCTAGATAAACTTAAGGTATTTTTCTCATAATTTGAGTGGAATATTATTGAAAATAGACCATTTAGTATATTATTTTGTTTATGAATTGATTTTATTTGGTCATATGTTAAACTAAAATAGTTGAAATTTATAATTATAACATTCTAAATAATTTCCAGTGGTTGTATATTAGGAATTAATTGCCTCGGTAGCGCAGTAGGTAGCGCGTAAGTCTCATAATCTTAAGGTCGTGAGTTCGATCCTCACCCGGGGCATTTTTTTATAATTTAAAAAAAATTATATACTACGTAAGCGACGACTTGTATGTATTCATTTTTCTTTATACATGGACGAATATTTTCACAACTAATTTTCTGTTAATTATTATATAGTTTCATAGGCATTAGATAACACAAATACGTATTTTTTTGGGAGCTAAAGAACAAATTTCATTTGAAAATATTCTTGCTTATAATAAACTAAAAAGAAATTAATTGCTCCAGTGAAAACAAACTAGTGTTTCTAACTAATATGAAGTTTGTAATCGTCTAATATCAAACAGTAATGACGTATAAAAAAACACAACCAATATTTGAAATTATATTAAAATATTGAAAATAATTCAGATATCTACAAATTTGATACTAGAATACGAATGTTTTTTTTATGTATAACATAACTGACTAATTTCTTGTTTAGTTATTTAGATTAAAAAATTTATTCTCAATAGTTATGGACACGTTATGAATACCGTTGGTTTGTTACCGGCTTTCAATATTTTTTTAATAGTGTAGTAATTAATAATAAAATTGCTCTTTTATTAATAACAAAGAAATCGGAGTTTATCGTAATAAAAATTTTATATTTGAGTTTTCTGTTTTCAGCGGTTCCGTAGTGTAGCGGTTATCACGTCTGCTTTACACGCAGAAGGTCCCCGGTTCGATCCCGGGCGGAACCACTTTTTGATATTTGATTAATTTTTTTATTTAAATTATTATGTTAATTGAAAGTTTTGTAATT
The DNA here is from genome assembly GCF_026250575.1 of Diorhabda carinulata. Lineage (NCBI taxonomy): Eukaryota > Metazoa > Arthropoda > Insecta > Coleoptera > Chrysomelidae > Diorhabda > Diorhabda carinulata. Next base: position 10,143,271 of record NC_079463.1, read on the forward strand.
CGGTTATCGTACTAAAAATATAAAATAGATATTATTGTTATACTTTTATAGGTAAGGCGAATTTTTAAAAGGAATATATTGAAAAATTTACAAAAATATTATTTAACCGATTTTGTAAATGAAATGAAATTTAATATCCATTAACTTCACACGATTATTAATGGGTAGATAATATTTTTAAAAGTCAAAATTTGACTTAATGAGAGTGATTTACACATATTACGAGCTTTTTATGCATGTACTTCATCTTCTTAATTGATTTAAAACAAAATATTTCTGAATAAACATATCTCAAAGTATATTTCTTGTTTTGATACTGATATATTTCGAATCTAATAACTAGGGTAATTAAAAAATGTAGTAGGAATTTATATTTCATACCAAAGTTCATTTTTTTCTTGGATCTCTATAGACAGTGTTAAAAATGAAATTTTGACAAAAAATTGGAACAAAATAATGAAAATTCATATTTTTACGGCGCGCCTCTGATTGCATATTGAAACATATCCATGTACAAAGGCCAATGACTGGAATCCCACGTGCGTTTCATTTAAATTAAGATCGTTGATGTATATTTATATATACATATACTTATTGCATAATTATAATTTGAAATTTCTGCGTACAACTGCAATGTTTTGATAAAATACACGTCGTTCTACAAAAATCCGAAAACTTCTGTCAAAAGTTACAGCGAACTGAATGTGAAACAGAATCGGAGGAAAATTATCCAAGAATAACATTATTACGTAGGTATATCAACACAAAACAATTTGAGCAAAATAATATGAATGAATCTAGAGGAAGAATATATTGTAAAATTGATACGGGGCGTTAAAAAAAACCTTGTCATTGTTAGTCTGACATATGGTTAACTAAAAGTATTATTTTTAATCAAGTTTCAGTAATAAATATAAAAATTATAATTTTTTTTCTGCTCGTTTTCTCTTTGGAAAGTCTAAATTCACTTTTTTATTGTCTTCTTCCATATTTTTTAAACGATACGTGAAGAGGTTGGTGTTTGCTGTGTTGGATATTTTAGGCCTGTACTTCTCCCATCACTATAAGCCTATTGTCATATCATTTTTTAGCTACGTGTTCAATATATTGCAATACTTCCTTCAGGCATAATGGTGATGAATTCTAAACAATCTAGTGTAGCACTAATCTCACATGAATCAATATTTTTGTGCTAATTAGCTCTTAAGTGAAAAGATTGGGAAGACCAATGGTTTATGTATGAACTTTACCATATTTTAGCATCAATGCTACTTATTATTGACCCCAGCTGTTAACACGTTGAGCTCTAACCAAAATTGATAAACTTACCCCAGGGGCCCAAAATATTTTGTGTTTTTACACTCCATATGGGGTGTGGAACCAAGAAAAAATAATGAAAAGATATATTTCAAGTATTAAGTACAAAAATTTGGTATTTTATCATTAGGATTGCCCAACAATTGTTTTAATGTATTGTTGGATTTATAAACTAATTTGAAACGCACTCTGTTAAATATTCTTTCCAACCCTTGTATAAAGAGGATTAAAAGGTATCAGAGCTTATTTTTCACTTTGGATTTGGAAAAAAGTGCTTTCACATAGAGATTTCTTAAACCTATGACGATTGATTAACCTTAATTAAGCTACATCCTCAATAAAGGACTTTTCCTTATTGTATTTCTCGATGGTAATTGGATTAACCGTACTAGGAAATGGAGTCTGGCTATCTTATGTTGGATACAATGAATAGAATCAGCGGGGATGTACCTGCACGTAGTGGTGTGTTTCCTAAATACATCAAATTCTAACCTATTACTATTGCTTATTACTAAAGTATCTAAAAATGGTAACTGTCCATTATTTTCCATTTCATAGGTGAACTTTCTAGATGTATATTTTGAGTTGAATTCCAAAATGAATTCGTCTACGTTTGCTTTCCTCGTACTGAATATGGCGAAATACATACAAGACATACTTGTGCCATACCCTGGGAAAATACTGAAACTCTTGACTGATTTGCTTTTCAAAATGACTCATGAACAGTTCAGCAATGAACGGTGATAGTCAGTTTCCCATTGCCGTTTCTTCGTCTTGCTTATATACTTCGATGTTGTACTGGATTAAAGACGGAGATTAAAGATACTCTCCTTTGATGTAAGTTCATTATTTCCCAGCGTGCCGATCCCTCAGACCCTCGTGTACTTTGAGGACTTACTAATATCTGATAATTTGGGAGCTGATGTAATAGAAGAATATTTACAGTTAACAAAAATATGTATGGAACAAAACTTTTTCCAGTACTACAACGAAATCTACAAGGAAGACGAAGGAACAGCAATGGGAAACTGTTTATCATCGTTGATTGCTGAACAAAGTATTTTGATGAGACAATAAGCTTTGAAAAATGATCAGGAATGGTTGTAAAGCCTTAAGCCGTGCTCGATTATAACAAAAGCAAATCTTTCGGATCAAATCACACTTCTTTGAGAAGGGTGTTGAAGTAGCATTGGAAAATTGCTATTGAGCTGTTATTTGGTACAGAAATGATAAATGTCCTTATTCTTTATAAAAGAATAACAAAAAAGAATAAAGCAATTACTGGCGCCAAAACCAAAAAAACTCATTGCCTAGTGAAGAAAGAAGATCCAAGTCACAAGGTAAGAAGAGATGGTGTAGAATTCAATAAAAAAATCATAAAAAAGGACCTAGTGTAAGGTAATGTTTGAAGGACCCAGGACGGTTCAACTTGTGCCGTGGAAAAGGTTTGAAATAAAATACGTCGTGCGGTCCATAGGACCGCTCTGGGCAGTGGGGAAAGTGCAGTTGTACCGGAGCTCGACGTGTTTCTATTTCACACAACCCTCGTAATTAATAAGAATAAATAAAACCAAATATCATTAGAAGATTATACGAAATTTCCAACACGTCCTTGACAAGAAGAAATGTGGGTCATATTATTAATTTTTTCTTTTCTTACTTACACGAGCGCCTACGAATTTTTTTCAAAACAATTTGTCTTGTTGTTATGTCTTGTCAGGCGTTTCATCAATGAATACATTCTTAAAACAAACAATTTGTTATGCAACTTAATTTGAAAGACAAAAATATACGCGATGGGTCTTACAACCGAATAAATAAGTATAGAATTACACACCTAAATGAATCAATCAACAAACATCCTCACTTTCTACGGAAATAATTATTTTCCCTACAAGGGTTACTGCTTAAGTTTTGAGATATGGCAACACTGATGTGAATATGATGAACGTACTCAGAACGTGTTGCCATACGAGTGCTATTTGAGTTATTCACACATACTTGAAACATTCAAAAAATGGAATTAAATGAACATTTTCTATGACTTTCAACTTGGATTGAACCAATAGCAGTATGCTGATCAACTCGCTTCGACTTTTGGTGATGAAGCATCATCTTGAGCAATCGGATTCCGCTGGTTTTTCGAATTCAATTCTTGGTCGCTTTTCGCTACAGGATAAATTTCGTGAAGGTCCACCGGAATCGGTTGTTGTTCAAGAAAAACATCGATGCTGTGCGTAAACTGATATTGCAAGATCATCATGAGATTGAGGCATACATGGACATAAGTTCCACTCAAATACATTTAATATTGCATGAAAATTTCGCTGTCAAAAAGATTTGTTCGCGTTGGATAATTTGACAATCGCTCCAAACAATCTCGTGTCGATTGCAGCAAAGAAATTCAATATCGGTACTTCAATCATCTATAAGATCGTGAAGCCGAAACTAAACTACAATCGACTGTATGGGTCTTTCAAGTTCCATTAGATTAACGTAGAACGGTTAATTCCGAATGGTACACTAGCATTTGTTTGCTAGAAGTTTTCGGAACAATCAGGGAAATCAGAAGACGAATCATTCGCCATCACACATCAGTTCAAAGACAAACGTTTTTGAACAGTCAAAACATCGAATTAATGAGTCATCGGCCGTACAGTCCTTGATTGACACCCAATGATATCCTCTTATTTCATCAGGTCAAAAATAAATTGCGAGGTCAACGTTTTTCTATACTTGAAGAAGCGGTTGATGCATGTTTTAGAGGTACCTCAATCGGAATGGAAAAAATGCTTCAATAATTGGTTAGATTGCACGCAAAAGTGTATTGATCTCAATAGGGAATAATTTGAAAAACAATAAAGCCATATGCAATTATAAATATTTTCATTTTTCTAAAAACTTAAGTAGCATCCCTCGTTTTAACATATAAAGTTTCCTGAATTTATTCTCATTTTTCCGACATATTTAGAGTAATCTGATGAAATTTCTATTATTCTATTATTATATTTCGTCGTTTAATTTATATGTCCAATTGATTTGAATATACAGGGTGAGGCAACTTAACTCTTTTCTTTAAAAAACGCCATACAGTCGATATCACCAATCCTGTTATGAAACAGAGAAAATCCTGCGTCAACTATGGAAACTGTGGTGGAAAACGAGATTTAACATGTGAAAACGAAGGTCTCTTCAATCAAATAATGTATCGAGTAAAGAGAATGTCGGTTTGAAACTATTTCCTAATTACGAATTCATTGGCGAATAAACAAAATCGAATACACAACGAAGCAAACATTTTGTCCTAGTTTTAACACATGTAAACGACTATAAACAATAAATAAATGTTGTTGTGCAATTCATTCATGTCATTCATATAAACAATTAACATATCGGAATAGGTTACCCACGAGAATTTGATGCTTAAGGGAAGGTTTCATATCAAATTATTAACGCAATATTTATTACAAAAATAGTTAAATCATTTGTGGAATTTGTACGATGTCGGTGGTCATGGAATTATACTTAATGAATGAAGTGGTGTTTGTTTACTCATCACCTTTGCTTCACCGTAATTCTGTCCAACAGTCCTAACCAGGGTTGCCAGACATCCCGGATTTCAAGAGACAATCCCGTATTTCCCTAGCTTGATTTGAACCAAACTTTCGCGGTCCCCTCGTTTTTTGGCTCTAGATAATCGAACAATCATCCGATTTCGATGAATTTTTTTTTAATTTTCGTTTTTACAACGGATTTATGGGAAAAAATATGAAAACTTATATTAGTTTCAAGGCATTAAATGTTCATGAAAATGCATTCATTCACATATAATTGTTGTTATATATTTTTTTCATAATCTACCCAAAAAAACGAACAAATTGAAAAATAATTATAGAAAAATGTTGATTTATCATGTCTTTACAATTGAAAATAATTTTTTTCTCTTAAAATTGAGTTATATTGGTTTGGTGAGGTTAGGTTAGGTTAAGTTATGGGGGGTGAGCCAAAAATTCCAAATGTTCACATTTGGACTGTCAACTTTCAATATTGAACAGTTGATTACAATAAGTAATTTTAAGAATGTTTTTCTTCATTTAACTTTAATAATTACTTAATAAAAAAGGTACAAACGATTATATGTGAGAAAAGGTCAATTTTAAGAGAAATTGTTATTATTTTTAATTGATAAAATAAAATGTTTTTCAATTTGTTTGTTTTTTTGTGTAGATTATTAAAAAAAAATTCAACAACTTTATTTGATTATTTAGAAAAAAGTTATCAAGAATTATACGTGAATGACTGCATTTTTATGAACATTTGAGCCCCGAACCAATATAAGTTCTAATTTTTTTTTATTCCCATAATTTTTTCGCAAATCCGCCGTAAAAACGAAGATTAAAAAAAATTTATCGAAATAAGATGATTTTTCAATTTTCTAGAGCCAAAAAACGAGGGGACCGCGAAAGTATAAAAGTATAAATGTGATTAAAAAATTAATATTCATTATATTAATACTAAGGTCCAGATAATACATTTTAGAAAAAAATCGTTTTAAAGGTTATTCTTTTAACCTTGATTCTTTATTTTTATGAAGATTTTCCCGCTCTTGCTTTTCGGAGGGTGGAGGGAGGTTGTTGATTGTCCCGTATTCAACAACCAAGGATCTGGCAACCCTGGTTCTAACTCTCAAAAATCACTCTTTATGTTAAAATACACATTCGTATTGTAAGCACTATGGATCTCATAAGAACTTAAATAGGAATTCTTGAGTGAGTCATTTCTCAGAAACCTCATATTAATGCGCCAGTAAAATTTTTAAAAATACCCGTTAGCCGAGGGAAATAAAAGGTTTGGAGAAATTTATGTCGTTTTCGCGTGAAGGAACTTGAAGAATTTTAAATATAATAATTATGATTCTAAAAAATAAGTTTCTTAAATAATTGCCGTAAATGAAAAAGTATTTATGCATACGATCGATATAGAATTGACATACGAGGTGCGTTAATAATATACGAGGGTTGCTACTTAAGTTTTGGGATAGACAAATAAAAACAAATATTTATAATTGGATATGGCTTCATTGTATTCTCCATTGAGATCAATACACATTCACATGCGTTTGAACCAATTGTCGAAGCATTTTTTCCATTCCAAAACATGTGATTTCAACGCATCATCCGCTTCCTCCGTTGTAGAAAAACGTTGAACTCGCAATTTATTTTTGATCTGCGAGAATAGGAAGGAATCATTAGATGCCATACAAGAATTGTACGGCCGATGATCCATCATTTCGATGTTTTCGCTGGTATCATTCAGAATTGACGGTTCTAAGTTGTTCTAATGGAACGGTGGTGACATGTCCAGTTATTCCGAGAAAGCAGGCCACCATTTGCTTCGAAGTGCTTCGTTCGCGAACAACTTTTGCTATAGGTTATTGTTGTCTAGTTTTGGATTCAGATGCAGAGATCCATGATTCGTCACCTGTCACGATCTTATAGACTTCTTTTGAAACACCGCCATTGAATTTTTTCAGTATTTGTTTGCACCAATCGATACGAGCTTTTTTGAGAAATTTTTCAAATTTTGCGATATCCAACGCGAATAAATCTTTTTAACAACCAAATGTTCATGCAATATTGAATGTATGCGAGTGGTATTAATGTCCAAGTTTGTTTCAAACACCTGACGATCTTGCAATACCAGTTCACGCATAGCATCGATGTTTTCTGGCACAACAGCAGATTTTGGTCGACCTTTATGTAATTCGCACGGTAGCTCGAGATGGTGCTTCATCACCAATAGTCGAAGCGAGTTGATAGGCACACTGCTAATGGTTTAATCCACGTGGTAAATCATAGAAAATCATGTTTGCGATTTAATTTCATTTTTTGACCAAGACAAATGTTTCAAGTAGTTGTAAACAAACCAAATAGCACTTGAATGAGTACATTCACCATAGTAGCACTCTCGTCTGCAAATATTTAAAAAAAAAATGGATACAATATAAAAAATACGCGCTCTGCATATTTGGATTTCCTTAATCATAACAGTGAGGGATGAAAGCGATGTTGCCAAAATGTTGGTATATCATAAATTGTTATTACAACATTAATTATTTTATTTTTAGTTACAGGGTGTTTCTAAAGACAAAATCGTTATGGGGATATCAAAATCAGATGTGAGTATGACATTTTTTACCAATTTTTTCTAATGTTTATACTAAATTCAATTACTTTAATTTCTTAATTTTCGTTTTCGATATGCTTCTGATGAGAGATCGTTTTGATTTCGGTCATTTTTAATACTTATACATTCAAATTAAGGATTTGACAGTTCTATAGCTCTGTCTGTCAATCACTGATAATTTTTGTGAGATAGGATGACATGAGTTGAAATTTTTAGTACTAAAATAAACTTTGATGTAAATAAATTAGCAGTTTAGATGAACTAGACTAGTAAACAGATTTCTGTACCCGTTAATTTTTTTTTTATATAAATCCATATGTTTGGTGTGGCAAGTGGGCAGCGGAAATAAGTCTAGCAATATGCAAAACAACACAGTGATGTGTGGGAAGCCCTTTTTACAGTTCAAGGATATAAGTAGTGACTTTTCTTTTTGGCGCCATCGTTATAACTATCGAGAAAAAAATCTACAGAGAAGTTTAATAGTCCAGGAGAAATCGGCGCATGAGTACTGAAAACTATTTCACCTCAATAATTTTCATGCGATCCTATTCAATTTACCCTACTGATGATATAAATGCATGTTGCCAATGGGGCAACCCCGTGCCATATTGTTTAAATAATTGCAATGAATTTTTATTTATCATCCGGACAAATTTTGCTAAATTCTTTATTGGAATACAAATAAAAAAGGTTCTATAACTTTTTACGATAACGTTAATATTTTTAGAGATATGAATTTTTAAAGGTTCGAAAAATCTGGAATTTGGGTACTTTTGACCCATGAATAATATATTAAAAAAAATAAAACACAAATATTTTTTTTTTCAATTCTTCATACAATAGTTAATAACATAACTAATGGAGATTTGAAAGAAATCGTTTTTTAAATCTGTTTTTTAATTGTTAATTTCGCGCCCTCAAAAGTATACGTCGCTTACCTTTTATTATTTATATATAATTTTTCAGTTTTCAGAAAATGTAGAAATATCGTTATATCTTATTATTGATGAAATAAATGCATAAATTACTATGATAATGATGAAAACGTAATATAAACTGATAAAAAAGTAATTTTAATTATATGTTCCGATTCATGCTCAAATAACATTTGTAAAATTGATTCCAGAAAAAAATTCGTTTAAAACAATTTGTAGACAATTTAATTATCAATAACATTGCTCTCTTTAACAATTTTGATTAAGTTGATGGTTTTTAAGATAAATGATAGATAATGATTCAGGACACAGAAAGGCCTATGCAGCGCATGAGTCAGAGAGAGACGGCGATACTCAAAGATAAGCGACGTATACCTGTGAGCGCGTGAAATTAACAATTAAAAACAGGTATAAACAATTATTTTTTGAAAAATCTCTATTAGGAATTGGTATTTTATTTTTTTTTAAATATATTTTTCATGTGTCGAAAGTACCCAAATTTGAGATTTTTCGAACTTTAAAATATTCATATTTCTAAAAATATTGAGTTTATAGTGAAAATTCATAGGATCTTATTTGTATTCCAATAAGAAATCTTAAAAAAATTTATCCGGTTGAAAAATAGCAATTCCTTGCAATTGTTTAAACAATTTCGATTTGAACAAATTTTCGGTACTAATGCCCATTTTTCCTGAACTATAACCTCATTTTATTTTACAATTTTAAAGGTAGATGCACGAATTTAGAAATACACTAAATTTGTGATACAAATTTTTCCTAAAACTATATTCAGATTAAGTTGAACTAAAATTTGATTCATATATTGTACATAACTTTATTTTTATTATCTCGTGAGAATTACCGTGACGAATTTATAGGTTATGAACAATTGAACCAGCTGAAATGTTTGTATTCTGTGAAATATTAGTACTAGGAATAATAGTAATGTATCACTGGTTTTTACAGTATTCTCTACGACACTATTTTTAGGTTTTTAGTATAAATAAATTAAGGGACACGTAATGATTCAGTCACAAGTAATATTTTGAAAATACGAAAAAAAATTTCTTCCTTATAGTTATTAAACATCAAAAATGCTTTTTTGAAGGACTCGATTGCTGAAAAACTAGTTAACTGAGTTATGAGAAAATATCATAAAGAGAAAGTTTCGTTGCGAGAAGTTCTATCTTTCGTAATATCTTATATAGGGATGGGCGAAATAATCGATTAATCGAAAAATAATCGATTAATCGAAAATAATCAGATAATCGGAAAATATCGATTAATGGATGTGGACAACATCCTGTGAGAATTTGGTTTTATAAAATACAACGTTTCTTGCCTATTTTCATTCTCAAAAATGCATAATGGTTTTGTTACAGTTTAATTGAATTTAAAAGAGAGTTTTTAAGTGGCTTTATTACAAAGTAAAAGACTGAAATAGTTATTTGTATGCTTAGGCCGCGAAATACCTTTTTAACGTACCGAAAGAACAGTTATCGCCGAGACCACTTGCGGCCGAGGCAAGATAATCTTGAGGTCGTTAAAAAGTTTCGCGGCTATGGCATACACACTATTTTTCGTACAATCGTTAAAATAATCAAATAATATAATAATCAATTTAACGATTAAAAAATTTATTTTCCGAATAATTATTTCAACATAATTCAATATCAGAATCTTACTTCCAAATATCTTCTGTAGGTTCATTATTTGGTTTGTTTTTATTGGGAATCAAACCATAATGTCTTCTGTATGTTTCTAGTGGTATACTCGCTCTTTATCTTGTTTTTTGTAGGAATCAAACCACAATCGTTCTTTTGAAGCTTTATTTCTGATTTTCGAATAATCGATTATTTCCGATTTATCGGTTATTTTGAATTGATCGATTATTTTCGATAAATCGATTAATATAATCGATTATATTTTTTTGATAATTGCCCAGCCCTAATCTTATACTATTTTGACACCTTGTGTATATTTTTATTTATTTAAATATTTAATAGTAATAATAAAGAAAAATAGAAAGCCGGGAATCGTTACTAATAAATTTTATTAAGACCGGACCACCTACGCTATCCACCCAAGTTGAATCATTTCCATCTTCCACAGTATAATCATTTACACTGCAATCTTTTAAATTGGTCCGTTACTGGTATAATGACCTGTCGTATGCAAACGTGACACAAGAAAAATAATCTAATTGGTTTCTAGAAAACAACCGACCGAGATGTTCCACTTAAACGCATCAGATTTAAAAATAAGAGATTTTTCAACCGAAGAAACATATTTTTCAAAATTTTGGAAATGGAATCGAAAAAGACCTAATAAATTTCAAAAGATGATATAAAAATATTGTAATCTTTAATTAAAAAAAATTGGAGATGCCGGGGATCGAACCCGGGGCCTTTCACATGCAAAGCGAACGCTCTACCACTGAGCTACATCCCCTTTTATTAGAGTTAAGAAAATTACAGTAGTTTACAAAATTTAATTATTTTTTGTACCCCAAAATAAATGTATATAAATATGTTATTCCACCTTCTTTACACCTAAAAGTGTTAGCACAAACATTTTAACACGTCACAATTTCTACAAGCAGTTAATAGTATATTACCTAACGAGTTTGGAAAGTGATACATTTCGTACTAGTTACTGTTTTTCCTACGACCACGTAACAAATTTTTCGAAAAAACGTATTTTTTTCATAAGAAAGTCAATTAAACAATATCAAACAAGTGTGTGTGAATTTCTAAAAATGTGTTGAAAAGTATATAAACACGTGTGTTGAAAAGTTAAAAAATTCTTCAAAATATTTTTCATTTTGTAATAGAATACATGACAAAAATGAAAAAAAATTGATTATGAAATATTTTTATAACTAAAGAACAGAGAACGAACCAATAGAACGATAAATTTATTGTTACTATATCAGATACCTAACAAGATCTAAATAATTATTAATGATTTTGTTTTACTTTTAACTTTTCAACTACTTACATACATTACCCAGTAATAGTAATAACACTCAATGCTAACGTTTAAAATATCTTGCAGACACTAGTACGTTCTTAAACACAAATCACAACTAACTCAATTTTTATTGTAAACACTAATATAACCTCAAAAAATTATATTGTGTACGTCTTCAGTCTTCTTAAATTTGGCCTTTTGCCTTTCGGCACCCACCCAAATTCATTTTGTATTCGCGTATTCCGGCTATCGTTCCAATATATAACATAAGAAAAAAAATGCATTTCAATACATGTATTGTTATTTTTTAGTACATATTTGAAATAAGCTACTTTCTTAGGTAAAAACGAGTGTGCAATCTATGATTTTCATAAGTGGTCGTAGGAAAATGTTTTTATAACAACCTAAGGGAGGCACGTCTAGGAAAGTAAAATGGTGGCGCAACACTTGGCCAATTTGCCCTTCGAAACAAAATTATAGCAGTTTACTGGAAATTTATGAAGACTTTTCCAGTCATGGTTACACTGCTCGCCATTTGCAAACTCACCCTGAGATAAGCTTGCGTCTCTCCGATCACAAAACCATGATGTGAAGACTACAAGGTGTGTTCTTGCGTAGGCGGCTAGCCACAGCCAATGAGAGGTCTTTCCCACTATCGGCCATATTGTTGTTCTGGCCAATCAATTCAATGCGGGAATTTGAATATTTTCATTTTAAGATTGTTATGAACGAAACGTTGAAAGTTATTTCAATACAAAAAAATTCTCAAATTAATGTGAAATCAATAATTTTAAATATATTGCAAAACTTTTCGCCATGTAAAGGAGAGTTGCCCAAGAATTTAAAAAAATTATTATTTTAATACCAATCGCATCGACCCTAAGGTCCGTTTCTGATTGATGATTCACCAAATCATTCACTAGATTCTTCTGGGAAAATAAAAATATTATACATGAGTCATGAGTGTATAACATTGATTGTTGTAAAGTATTTCCTTTGGTCAAATTTAAGCAGTGACTCATTTTACAACTTCATTCATAAAATGATAAATACAATGTATTTATGAATGAATTGTTACGAAACTGATTATTGTTTATTTATTTAAATTGAGTGGTTATTCCATAGACTCATTTGTCATCAAATCTACTACTCAAAAATATTAAATAACTGCATCCTGATACCATGGAAGACCCAGTTGTTTTTATTGTTATATATTCAACAAACGTAATGATAGAAAATAATTTCTTTGGCATTATACCAATTTCCTATTATCTTTTCTCCGATCTCCCGTCGCCTGTAAGACTACACCGTCTTTCCGAGAACAATAAATCTGATGTTTATTTTCGTATATGTACCTCAAAGGTTTCTTCACCTCTGTCTTCTTTTGAAAGAATTAAAAATGTTTTTGAAAATCTGATTAATGTTTATGTTTTACAACACGTATAATAAATTACTTACCACTGTATATTCGGAGAAATAAGTCAATTTGATTGCGTTTTATTTTAGATTTATGCTACATTTAATACTAATACGTATTTATAACAATTTCATACTTTTATAATGTTTTCAATGGAAAAAATAGGACAAGAATTGACAATATTTGTCCCTAAATAATTGATATAAAAAAATTCGTAGCACATAATATACACCCCACAAAAATTATCGCACCACTTAATAGATATTTCTGGTTTCTTATCATGGGCAAAAAAATATCAAAATTTCTTACAAATTTTTTTGGAAGCAAAAATGCTCGAATAAATCATTTCTGTCTTGGAGACTGCACTGAGATCGAGAACTTTCTAAGCAAATTGTGTTATTGTATAGTGAAAATTTTGATTTATTTTGTTAATAATGGATGTGCCCCAACGTTTCACAAGACATATGACGAATAAAGAAGCCGCTAGAATCATCGCGTTCATACAAGATGGCCGCAACAAAGCACCATATCCAGAATTGTTATTCGCTACCAAGAAACAGGACAGTTAACCAGAAGACCCGGACAAGGCCGCTGAAGGATAACAAGAATTAGGCATACCACCGCTCGAAGGCTACTCGAGGCTGAGAAGAAGGTATACCAGGTCTTACCAGAGAACATCGAGTAGCAAGATTGGAATTTACTCGAGAACACATAAATTGGAATATTCAAGATTGGTCCAATATTTTATTCACGGATGAATCAAGATTTTGTCTGTATTCATCAGATAGGCGTGTCAAACTGAAAGCTTTGGTGGTGGCTCTATCATGGTGAGTTAGTACCAGCGAATGATGGAAGACTAAATGCTGATAGGTACATAACCAATATCCTAGAACCCCATGTAGTTCCCTATATGCCTGATATCGGTGACAAATTTGTGCTAATGCACGATAATACTCGTCCACACGCTGCTAGATTGGTTCGGCAGTACTTAGAAGAGGTCGAGATACCCACCCTGAATTGGCCTGCACGCAGCCTGGACCTTAACCCAATACAGCATGTCTGGGAACATCAAGGATGGCAAATTCATCAACATCCGGCACCAATAAGAACACCAGATGATCTTCAAAATGTTCTTTTTAACTTCTGGGAAAACATGCCACAAGGATAAGTCCAGAACCTGTTTAGAAGCTTTCCAAGACGGCAACACACGTTATTAGAAATTCATTGGCTGGTTTTATTTCACCGTTTAAGCACCGTTCATTATTTTGTGTAGATGTTTTGTACAATTTTTTTGATATTTTGGATGTTTTGGTAAATCAAACTTTTTGTCCTCTGTAGATTAAACTGATATAAAATAAATGTTGCAAAAGGCGTATCTATTAGTGTTTTAATTCGTAGTAATAATAAAATTCGTAAAACAGGCAATACATTCAAAATATTTAAAAAATAATGAGTGATGCGATAATTTTTGTTCGGTTTATAGTTATTTATGTAACAAGTATGTAAATCTCATGTGATTCATTCATCGAAAAAGTGCCTTTACACACGAATTGCATACAATATTTTTTCTACTAACGAAAATTTTATCAAAATACAAAGTTTATTGGTTATTTTCCTCATAAAATATATTATATGTTAGGCGTGTATAAATACCGCCTAAAAATACTTATTACTACTTAAGTTGAAAGAAAAAATAGCATCAGTGCGCTGGGAGACCTTAATAATACGTTTTTTACTGACTTACTTTACTGCTCAAAGTATGTTTTTTACGTGTAAAAGTGCGTGAAGTAAAATTTTACGGATTCAACAGTGTGTCTGAAGTACGTAATAGAAAATATTAGTTTTCATTTTGTTGCGACTGTGCTGTTAATACGATATGATTATGGGAAAAAAATGTGGTTCCGCCCGGGATCGAACCGGGGACCTTCTGCGTGTAAAGCAGACGTGATAACCGCTACACTACGGAACCATTTCTTAAAATAAATTTACAAAAAACCATTGGTTAGGCCACCGTAACATACTTCCTTGTATAATGAGTTTTACAAACAAAATCACTTTTTGATAAATGCATATTCAATTTATATAGAGAGGGGTTTTTAAAAAGAATCAACCGATTTCATATTTTCAAACCTATCTAGAGGAAACCATGTAAAATTCCAGTGCTTCTATTAAGGGAAAAAAGTCCAGGAATGCTAACAAATTACTTAAAAGAGATCCACAGCTATTTATTGTACATTTAAGGATATTTTTTCTAAGTGTTAGTTATTTTTGTACTGTTTATAGAAATATAAATCTTGATGTATTGATATATTATAGTTTGGTGGCCGTAGTACATTCAAAATTGAAAGTTTTAACATTGTTGACCAGTGAATGTTGTTTGATAATGTTGGCGTAAAGTTGCGTCTCCGTTGAACAAACAATGGGGAAACAAGTTTGTCAAACTCGTTGATTAAAGTGCAGTTTTAACAAACATTTCTTATTTCAACAAACAATTGTTTGACAAATATTTTCACCAAACAATTGCGATTCGGCATTAAACATTAGTCAGTTAGGTTTTGTCGAAGAATGGGTGATTTGAACCGCCGCCGTCGTCTGGCCTGCATTGCAGCAGATTATATTTTAATGGAAGAACCTCGCTCTCCTCGATGGTGGCAGAAACAATTATTTTTACGACGTTATGAATATAGTAGTGATGATTTCCGAAATGATTTGACATCCGGGTGTTTTTATTTTACGAGAATGTCAAATGGGGATTTTGAATTGTTAATATCGATGATAGGACCAGTGATAAGTTATCAAAATACTAATTTTCGCCAAGGAATCAGCGTTCAATATCGTATGTTTCTTTGAATTTTTCATTTTCCTTAATCTGAGCGCTACGTTTTCGCCATAAACAGATTGTTTCTCTCTTTGTTTGTTCATTCCCTCATAGCATTCTTTCATTATCATGTAAGCTTCTTCTGAAGCTTGCATCTTGCTAGGCTTTTTATTAGAATTCGTCGACGGCATGCCACTCGTGGAACTTTTTTCTGACGAACCCACACCGGTGTTAATGGATGGCGATCCCACTTGACTCGCTATTTTCCAATTGGACTGATACAACGCTGGAAAACGTTTTCCAATGATTCTTTTTTTCTGTAGCCCCCATCCCTGACTTACAATTTGTTGCTAGTAACTTTTTCTCTCGTCTATATTGCACTAGAAGAGTTTCAATCTTTATTTTAATCTCGGCAACATTATTTACACCTAAATCTTTTGCAATTTTATCTAATGCACCTTTCTTTTGATTTTGTTTTTATAATCATCATTATTAGGGTCCCACAATAAAGGTTTACCTTCGTAAACGTTAATTAACCTTGTCAAATTCTCCTAGCTCCAAAACTCTTTACTCATTTTGTGGAAAAACCACACACATAATTTTCCACTGAATATTTTCAATAAAAAATACAAATAATAATGTTTATATCCAAAAATTACGCTGGAAAACTCCTTCAAAATACACTAAAACAGGTGGTAGGGAAAGTCACTAACAAACAATGTTCGATCTAGGACGGGAACATTCTAGCCAATCAAAAATGGCGGCCCCTTTTCCTTCCATACAAGAAATGTTTGTTGGGGTAGCGTCCACACCAAAAACATTGTTTGTCAAACAAAAAAGTTTGTCGTAATTTTCGACAAATGTTTGGCAAACAATGTTTGTCCAGTGGGGACGCGGCTTAATAGATAAATAGCTGAAATGTTGTTTTTTGAAATAACCCATACAATTCAAACCGCAACATATGGATTTTTAGTACTCTAGTCATTTGATACGTGGCTAGAAGACCAGAAATATTAGAAAAACGTTGTTTTTCAAAAATATCGAAGAGAATTTCAAAAAATAATAACAATAAAAGTATGACTGAGAAATGTTCCGGAAAACATCATAAATAATATGGCACCTGAAGTGGTCCAGATGAAACCCAGATGATTTTTGAAAACTCAACAAGTGTCTAATCAAATTTCCATTATTCTAGTGATTCTTAAAATGATACTGGTGAATTCCCAAATAATCTCGTATTGTCCTAAACGCACAAAGGTTCTTGGGAGACTCAATCATAAATTTCCATCTCTATTGGGAGCTTAGGAAATGTGGTTGAAATGTAATAATCATCAGTGGTATACGATGAAAGAAAAAAAAGTTTAAAAGCCTCTGATATCGATAATAATAATAATTTAAAAAGTGGTTCCGCCCGGGATCGAACCGGGGACCTTCTGCGTGTAAAGCAGACGTGATAACCGCTACACTACGGAACCAGTTGGTAAATAGACATGATTGTATATTGATACTGTAGACCGTATTTTCATTGTTTCGAAAAACTATTTATAGACATATAAAGAGTATCAATTTCACCCTGTATATATCCAACAGATAATATAATAAAGTTACAATTGTCGTGCTACCACAAGAATTAGAAAGAACTAAAGTTGTTTGTTCTGTAGTTAAACATAGATAAATAAAGAGTATACAGGGATCTCCAACACTAATTATTCACACATAAACTTACATTGTAATTTGTTCGAGTAAATGTATGCATCCAACCGTATAACCTATACATCATATAAAAATGTTTTATGTATCAACCCACACATTAACTTAAAACCAAGTAATTCAAGGTAACAATTCCCCATTTAAAATTTAAATTTCTTTTTGTTGTTTCCTGATCACGGTCTATGCCGTCGTCCATTTACCTAAACGGGAAATGGCCGAAATTATTTCCAACGAAACCCACATGATATAATATAAAGCTATTAAACAATTATTTGTAATTCGTGGTACAAAACTTTCATATAAAAGAATTTATTTTATGTACAAGATATGAAAACGGAATATTAAATATTCAACTCGACTTCAAATGGAATATATTTGTTTGTTATTATAGATTTAACCAAAAATCAAAGACTATTTCGACATATTAATATTTACCACGTTGATAGATAGATATAGAAGAATGCATGTTAAGAACTAGAAATTTAAGCTTAGAATGTCTCATGGATGTAATTCGTGATCAAATTAGATCGGAATTTACAAAAAAATCTAAATTATCGACATCAAACATGTCAATGCTTGATACAATAGTCCGTACATTTGTTATAATCCTCATTGGACCCATGGCGCGCTTTCCGAAGCGGATTTTTGAGTTCAAAGAGAAGAAAAATCACAGGTAGCTAAATTTGATGAATAGGGTGGCTTTAGTTTCGTGTTTGGCTTAAAAATCAGTCACAAGATAGTGATAGATCCAATCCATGATTTTTCCGTTAATAAATCCGACTAACCCCTCACGTATACTCATCAAAATAGCTAACTAGTACTCCTCTTTGATCATTCCACTGTCTGGAACGAATTTATGGTGATCAGACCACCAGAAACAATGAGCATCGACCTATTTTGACATGGTTTTTTCGGTTTTAGCTGATTTTCGAGATTTCTTTGATAATTGAGCAGTTTCAACGTTATTTTGTCCTCGGCTAAGTTATCAAGAATTTCTTTCGTAACTTAAGATTCAGCTCTTATCATATGTTAACCAACCAAAGTGCATTGAATAATAAACAACATAGGTTGTGCTCTAATTTTTTTATGTGTATAAAATTGAGTAATGAACAAGTCACTAGTAGTATCCGTGTCAAAATTTGCAATACTATCAATGTTAATTTAAAAGAAAATATCAAACCCAAAATTGCTTAAACTAAAACTCGCCCACAAAAGTTGTGTTTCAACTTTTATAAATATCCGTTTAATGTACAAAAGGACATAGAAAAAAACAAAATAATATTGAGCAACATGGAAGGAGAATTCTAATTTGAAATTAACTTCTTGAGCTAGAACAGCCTGATAAGTAAGTAGGTACGTGGAAATCACACTGGCTTCAAATAAATCTTCATTCTCATTGGGGATTTTCTCTTGAAAGAAAAGGGTTTTTTAAACAATTTTTTAAAAGTTACTCCGAAAAAAGTACGTGCAGTTTAACAATGAATTTGGTTAAAAAGACCCTAAAAACTTCAGGGGAATCCCAAAAACCGGTGTCAATATCAAGCAACGTCAGACACGTTAGTTAGGCAACCATAGATACGTGAGCACGTAAGAGTGCAGTACGAGATCAGTCGGAAGGTTTTTGAGCTATACCAACACAACTTGCCATGCCCAGTTGGCTCAATTAAAAATTACTTTTTCCCGGATTTGCGAAATTCGAAATTTCATCTTCTCCTAGATCAATATGGGTAAAAAGCATCGCTCCAATTGTAATAAAGAACTAAGAGCAGCTCGCGATAGGATTATATACATAAAACCCTACGGCCTAAATGGAATTCCACGTGTAGTACAAAAACAGTCATCAAAGTAGCACCCGGTTGTCCTAAGATACAAAAGATTGAATTACTTGAGCTCTAAAGATATAAAGACCGCGCCAAGTCACCTGCTTTTCATGGAGCATCTTCTACAATGGGAAGCCTCGTAGAATACACGGAATACATAGTTGCTCCAACTGTGTAAATTTATTTTTGTTCCGTAGGTGCTGATTACCAGCAATAATCACGTGGAGACCTTGAAAAAAGTAAATACGATATCGCGTTCGATATTTAGGGAAAAAAACGAGATAAAGAGGAAGTAATAACTATTGATCCAGTGTGCTGATTGTCATTATCTATTGGAGAGGTCTTATCCAATGCCTGCCGTGTCCAAGAAGAAAAATTGAATGCTCTCCAGACATGGATGCTTCAGATATTGAAAATACGCAGCAAGTATACTTCAAAGCACTTCTAGGAGAGGTTACCCTAGAAATATGTTCAAATATATTCTTTAGATGATGCTAAAAGTGATTATTAGATAATGAACTTAGATGTTATTGTTAACAAAAATATAATGGGTGAAAATGTTTTTGGGCGAATTTATGGGTTTAACAATTTTTTGGAAGCATAAAACAATATTTGTAAACACCCTATATATACCTTGAAAATAAAGAATTATAAAGAAGCTACGAATGTTTTCATAAATCCCTTGCCACGATGATGTTTAAGTCAGTTACTAGCAACGTCCTCACAACAGACCAGTTGCTAAACTTGGATGGACACGTAGAGGGGGATATATAAGCAGAAAACGAATCATTCACATAACAGTACGAACAAAAGTTCACGTAATATCGACGTAGTGGTGAAGAATATATCGCTCGTATGTGTTCTTCAACTTTCTAATATATGATCGGGTTTACGTCGTTCATTTTTGTTGTGTGAGTGCCCAGAGTGGTGAAAAAGTGTGTGAATATGGTGGTTAACAGAATCAGTAATATGCCAGCTCAGCCAAATTTAAACATGAGTCGCCTATTTTTAACCAGAAAGGTACAATTTTTTTTTTGTTTATTTTTAAATAAATATGAAGTATATAGATGTTGTGTCGTTTCAAAATGAACAAAAATAATTAAACACTTGGCCTTTAGCCAACTGTGACCCTTTTAATATTTACGTCGAGAGATATATTTATGAAATAATGTTATATACATACATATATAAATAATTTACGTATTTCTAGTGATAAGGAAAACAATAACTACAAATTTATTCACGCAAATATTGTCGTTTTCTAGCATATAAATAACACTAGTTTTTTTTTTATAAATATACCTTCAAAGAAATGTCAACCTACTTTCCTTTAACCTATGCACTAATTTTATAATTTTTTTCAACTGCCCTGTATAATTTAATATTCATGAATCCTTACGGAATACCTCGTTTCAAATTGAAATACGGAGGGAGTGTAATACGAGGATGGTCCCAGAAGTACTTGGTTCAACAAAGATAATAGAAAAATTTTGGAGAAAAATATTTTTATTTTTTAACGTTTTCAACAGTTTCAGTTCCATACACTTTTCCCAGCGATGTTCAATAAGTTCGATACTCTTTTTATTATAAGAATCGTCAAGCTCCTGAAAATAGTGCTGACACACCTCTTCATTTTTGGAAAATCTTTTACCACCGAGCCATTTTTTCAAGTCTGGATAACAAAAAATAAAAAGGGGGCTAAATCCGGTGAATAGGATGCTTGAGGTAGCAATTCAAACTACAATTCATTAATTTTGGCCATTGCAATAGCGGATGTGTGAGCTGGTGCATTGTCTTCATGAAACCACACTTTCTTTTTAACCAAATACGGCCTTTGTTATTTGATTTCTTGCAATAAGTTCGTATAATCTCGCATTTGATAGTTTTTCCTTTTCCAATATAGTCAATGAAAATTAACCGACGCGCATCCGAAAAAACTGACGTCATGATGTGACCTGCAGATGGAACGGTCTTTATCATCTTTGGAGTGGATTCTCCCTTTTTAGTCCATTGTTTTGATCGTTCTTTTGTTTCGGGTGTGCAGTTATGGACCTACGTTTCATCCTTAGTTATAAAACGGCGCAAAATTGGGCACGACGCTGTTTTTTTACACTGTGAGCAAACGCGGCACTCATCTTGCGCACAGCTTTATCACGACCAAATTTTCAGTTAATATGCGATGTACCGTACTTTTTGAGATGTCTAGTATGCCTGCTAGCTCGCGTACTTTTAGTAATCGACCGCTTTGTGGATTTTCTTCGACATTTTTGGAGTCGTCACCTCATTTGGTGGATTACTGGGATTACGCGTATCCAGAAAAACCGACACCATGATGTTGCCTGCATATGGAACGATCGTTGCCTTCTTTGAACCGGTTCTACCTTTACAGTCCTTTGTTTTGATTGTTCTTTTGTTTCGAGTGTGAAGTGATGGATCACGTTTCATCCCTGGTTATAAAACTGTGCAAAAATTCGGCTCTATTTCTGCAAAAAATTGCCAAACACTCGATGGAAACATCTTCACGACGCTGTTTTTGTTCCATGATGAGCAAACGCGGCATCCATAATTAATATGCGATGTTTTGTACTTTTTTAAATGCCTACTATGTCTGCTAGCTCGCGCACTTTCAGTCTACGATCATACAGTATCGCTTTGTGGATTTTTTCTAACTTTTCTGGAGTCGTCATCTCATTTGGTCGACCATTGTGATGATGGTCTTTGCAGGTCTCGTTCAAACTCTTTTACCCAATATTTTTCTGTTGATAACGAAGGAGCCGTCTTACCCAATCTAGTTTAGCTTTTATATTGGTTGGGAATTTTTACATATTCACTGAGAACGTTCACTATTGATGGCTGCCACCTCTAGGTCTGACCAGGTACAACTGTCACTTTTGAAAAGTGAAAATCCTTAAGACCGCTTGACATAATGCAAGACAACGTGCCTGATATTGCATGCAATTCCTTGCAAGATCAAAATAATACTTAGACGAATATTGGACGTCGCTTGCCATTGCATAATGGTTGCCACCAATCAAAATTCCATAAGTAGAAGTGAAAAATTTCCTAATCACAAACTTTATTTGATATTTTGTGGGCAGTTTGGAAATGGAAATAGCAAAACATAAACAATATAAAAGTGGTCAGTGCATTACTGGCAATAATTATATCTGCTGCTACCTTTATTGTTGGAGTCCGATGGGCAGTTTAGCTGGAGAATTAGATGAGTAAACAGAAAAATTAGTTGAGAATAGATGAAGATTATAAGCTTCTTTCTGTCTAAAACTTGTACGCAATAAAAGTGCCACCAAAACGATAAAGTGCCGAGATCTTGCATAAAACAATCAGCTGAACTTCATCTTTGCATGCTTTTCCTCAAGAAATATTGCGTCTTGCATTCCATTACACATTGTATTGCATCATGTCAAGCGGCCTGTGGCTTTTACGCCTCAATTTAATACGTTTTTATTATTAATAGTATGCCCGCCTCAACGCAACTATGAAGTGTGATATTATGTTGATAAGACATTATTGGAAACAAAAGTTTAGAGCACCAGTGGCAGCAAAGAAAGTAACGTGTAGCCTAAATTAGAAGACAATGCGAAACTTACGCGGAATAAGATCCATGGCGAAATTATTGAGTGTATTTTGTAATAGAAATCAACATAATAATCATTACGAACAACAAAACGTGCTATTTTGTCTTAAGTAAAGACATACATGAAGATAAAAAGCGATTTTGTTATTAATTAATCAATTTAATTTGTTTGCGTTTGTCGGAATTCGCTCTTCTTTTGATGTATTATCAGTTTTGTTTTCTTTTATATCGCAAAAACCAAGTAATAAGTAATTCTGTAATAATTGTCGTATAATAATTGATATTCAATTCCATATATAACAATGATTGAAAGCAAGAGTTAAAATTTCTTATTTTGCTCAAAAATTACTGTAAAACTTAACAATAAAGTTTTTAAAAGTTCTTCTGGAACAGCACATTCCAACAGTTTCATCATTCCATTTGAAAGCATCGCAATAGTGACATTTTTTATTCATTGAGCCAATAACAATCAAACGATAATTATGATATTAAACTAAACCAATCCTTACGCATGAAATTTCGGCGGCGCTTGGCCTGCATTTCTGCGTTACGAATTCTTCTCGCTTGCGATTGTTCTATCGCTGTTCCAACCGCCTAAACCGTAGCTTGTCTTTCTGATCGAACTCGTACCTGAAAAGGAGTTTCAGCTGCTCTCAAAACTCTTTGTCGCTCTGCTTGCTGTTGCCTCCTCATCTCTGCGTGAACTGACTTTTGCACGGAGCTGTTGCTTTGAGGCATTTTTAAAGAACAGCGTAAGAATTAAAACCAAAAAGTAAGATCTAAAATAATGAATAGCATGTAACCTCAAAAATTCGAATAGTTCTATACTGCATATAATATGTACATTCACATTTATAATATTAGCAAGGATTATATTGGGTGTCAATGAGATAGTGACCACTCCAAGAAGTATCAATTTGAAAATGTATATTTCATTTTCAAAAATACGGTAATCCATATCACATTTATTTTTATTGGGTGGAATTATTGAAAATAGCTAATATTTGTTATGTTAAGGCTGCTCAACCGGTCATCCTATTACAACAAAGTCTGCGAGGAATGGCCAGTACGTTGAACATGAGTAGTCTGCTGTTTACGATCATTACCCAAAAACTGGTAACTTTAATCGAAGACGAGATACTGGCCCTAAATTGACACCAGCCAACTGAGCAGCTAGAGGACGAGTCTACAGAAGACCAGGAGAAAAATTCGCGCAGTGTTGCACAAAACACGCTTTTTTTTGGATGGTTTGGGCGGGCATTTCAATTGAGACAAAAACCGAGTTGGTTTTCATTGAAATTGGAGATGAAGCGGGGGAATTAAACCGATACATAGAAGAAATTCAAGGGGATCACGTCGATCCCTACGCTAGTTTTATCGGTGAAAACTTCATCCTAATGTAGCGCAATGCTCGTCCACATACTGCAGATTTCATACGACAGTATTCATAGGAGGTCGAAATTAACGTTATGGATTGGCTAGCAGGTGAACCGGACTTAAATCCTATCCAGCATTTATGGGATGCACTTGAAAGGAATGTTTGGGCTAGAAATCCTACACCTTCTTTACAGTTAATTATAACTTTTGACTTTTAACCGCGAGCGAGTTGATTTGTTTGCTCACGAATGTAATTAACTTTATCTTTCTGGCTACTTCTTGATTCTTGAGGTGAGGAATCTAATGGTGTATGTTATTGTATCGAAAATGTCGACATGATCAAAAAACATACCAAAAGGTGAGTTGCTTATAACATTTTATAGGTTTTTATACAAATTTTCAAATACCACATTGAAAATTAAACTTTTTTCTAGATGAATGCCGTGAAACTCTATTCAAAATGTCTCTATCAGCGTCTTTTTCATTAAAAACAATAGTCGGCGACGCGTAAAATAAAAGAAACAATGTCCCACGCCTCTGACTATTTAATTTTTAATCTGTTTACAATAAAAAAGAAGAACGGCTTACACTTTATAATATACATATAATCATTCTCAAATTACCGTTAGAATTTTTGAAAATATCCTACAAAGAATGCACACTTTTATTATTTTTTCGATGAACTGATGAATGATGAAAGTCAAAGGTCTCTGTCTTATCAACTAAATTATATTAAAGTGAACTTATGTCATTATTGTCATTAAAATTCCAGTTAGTGACCTGTCTGTCAGAGCTCACTACTTTAGGATGGTGGTATTTAAAAACGCAGTGTTGCCAGTTATAATTTATCAAAACCATTTTAAACAAAAGTGTGGCAATAGATATAATTGTAATAAAATAGACAAAAGAGAAATAAGTAAATATGAAGACATCAACTACGCGTATGGACATTTGTTGTAGTATATATGCACAGAGGGAGTGAGTAGAGAGGGAACTTTTTTAAAAGTAATTGAGCAAAAAAATATAAATAAATGAAGTGGTTTCAATAATCTGACTACTGTACTGTTGGATATCATGTCTATTAAGAACACACTATCCGTGTATATGCTCTCTTAAATACTAATCTTATTGTATACAAAAGCTGTAATTAATTATATTTATGGTCGTTAGAGTCAAATCAATGCAAAAATAAAAGTGAGTAATTTGTGGCGTTAATGGAACTTCAAGTGTCTAAGGGACACTTGAATCGCTTAAATATGCCGTTGGTTCCCATTAGGAACGGTCAGTGTACAATAAATCTTAACGAATAGAATAGTAGCTACAAGTTAAATAAGTAGATTTATGATTCTTCCCAGTCACATCAATAAAAGACGGTAATACGAGACGATACGTTAATGGAGGGTAAAATAAGGGACACTTTGTATCACTTAATAAATTATTAACAGATCCTAATGGTTCCCACCAGGATGGTGATAGGGTCTGTAGATAACAACATTGATTTAGAAGGAAATAAGACAGCAAAAAACGGTTTCCAAACATTTTTATAGGAACTAAAATCCTTGAAACTGTACAAATATAACGTTGATAAAGAAGGAACGTAGATTGGAATTCAATAGAAGTGAGAGATTCAAAGAAATGATAAAGCAAAGAATAGACATCTCAAGAAAGTACAGGGTGCGGCAGCATAACTTCCTTTTTTCAAAAGTTAATAAAACTTATTGTATGAATCAGAAAATTTTTATTCGTTTTTTATAATACAGGCACATACATAAAGTTTTGTTTTACTGAGTTTTGAAGATCAAATCAGTTAGGTGACGTCCCCCATTCTCCATACACTGAGTAAACCGATTTCTGGCGTTTGTCATGACTCTTGCCAGCATAGCAGGCGTTATGTTGGCAATTTCTTCCTGGATGTTCGTCTTCAAATCTTGTAGGGTCCTTGGACGGTTCACATACACACGGGATTTCAAAAAACCCCATAGGAAATAATCACAAGGGGCCAAATCGGGAGAGCGGGCTGGCCACTCCAAATCGCCCCTAATTGAGATAAGGCGCTCTGGGAAGTGTTCCCTCAAAACAGCCATCGATGTTCTTGAAGTGTGTGCCGTTGCTCCGTCTTGTTGGAACCAAGTGTCCCCTAAGTCCAACTCATCTAGCCGTGGGAAAAAAAATTCCTGTAACATGTTTACATACCGGTGCGAATTCACTGTCACTGTGACTTCATTTTCCTCAAAGAACCAGGGACCAATAATTCCACGTGAGTAAATTGCACACCACACTGTGACTTTAGGTGAATGCAAAGGCCGTTGATGCAATTGTCGAGGATTGGTATCAGCCCAGTAGCGCATGTTTTGTTTGTTTACGGATCCACACAAATGAAAATGGGCTTCATCACTAAAAAAAACAATAGCGTCCTCAGGAACGACTTCCAGAAAAACCTCACACGCGTTCCTCCGAGAATTGAAGTCACGTTCAGAAAGTTCCTGCACAATTGCCATCTTGTATGGATGAAAATGAAGATCATCATGAAGTATTCTCCTCACAGAACGATCGGAAAGTCCAAGGGCAGACGCATGTTTGCGCGCAGAACGCCGTGGTGATCGCAACACTGAAGTTCTAACTAACTCAATGTTCTCAGGTGATCTAATGGGCCGAGGGACTCCAGTTCTTCGTCTTGTCACACTTGCAGTTTGTCTGAACGTAGTGACCCACGTAACAATTGATTTCCGGTCCGGGACAGGGGCCAAGGGGGCTAAATTAAAGCGATTCCGAAAGGCGCGCTGGGTTGCGATCACAGAACATCCGCTCGAAAAGTAAACCTCAACGGCAAACGCACGCTCCTCACTGTTCCAACGCATGATGGCGACTGAACTGTGCCGGGACAAAACTTTATAGTCCCCCCTCTCGAACGAGACCACTAGCACTCCGTTACGACATCTACCGACTAAATGGCGAACTTTTTAAAAAAGGAAGTTATGCTGCCGCACCCTGTATTATAAGTGAATGTATCTATAACAAACGCATTTTTCATCAATTTGGGAATGCGATAATGATTTTTTTCTTTACGAGGAATATACCTTCTGATAAAAAAAATTGAATACATTAATATATAGATATATACATAGGTATCGTTGCTGAAATTGCATTTGTTTTTGCCAACTAAACGCAATTTCGTAATGTTACCAATGAATATATAATTTGTAGGTAAACTTTAATACCCAATAACATATAAAATATTACGAGAAAGTTTGCTAACATAAACATTTTGTTTACTAACCATTAGTCAGATAAAACAAGTTAATTTCTTTGTTTGTGTTTCCCATAGTTTCTTTGTTTATAACTATCGTCGAAGTATGTAGTTCTTTGTTATTCCTCTGAACCTACAACCACATTAGTGAAGTGTACGTTCAATATCAAATAAATTATCAAAGAATATACAGTTTTATTCGTGAAAATTGATTGTATAGTATTGATAATATTCAGTCCAAAGTTAAACATTAACTTTCATAATAATAAACTCTAGATGAATTTACGCAATGCCACTAAAGTTCTCGGGCCCTCGACCCATTTTTTTGATGATGACCAACAAGCTGGAAATTTGTTAATCGCTTGTTTAGGTCAAGACCGACAACTTTTTCCTTTGCGAAAAACCTCGATTTTGCGCCATTCTCCCCGTAGAGGGCGGTAAACATGTAATTTGGGCGAGTTACCAATAATTAATTACCAACTGGTTGATATTTATTTTAAACGGGAGATTATTCATTATTATTACCTCAAAGAAATTTGTCCGACAAAAATGACGCGCAATTTCCCCTGTCCGACAGGGTAATTATGTCAGTTTACCACGTTTATATTAATGGATAACCAGAAAGCTGATTTTTTGAGAATTCGAAGATTAATAAATTAAAAAAGCATATACTG
Organism: Diorhabda carinulata; assembly: GCF_026250575.1. Lineage (NCBI taxonomy): Eukaryota > Metazoa > Arthropoda > Insecta > Coleoptera > Chrysomelidae > Diorhabda > Diorhabda carinulata. Next base: position 10,171,340 of record NC_079463.1, read on the forward strand.
ATGTTGTCCGACGTATAGCGCGCGCCATAAAGGGAGTCCGACACTTGAAATCTACGTTTTTAACAACCAATGCATCACTGATTACTAACCGTCAGACAACGGGAGGGTTTATAAGAAAAACATATTTTCTGACTGAATATCACTTTGACCGACAGAAATATTGCGGCATAAACGTAATCCGACACAAAGAACATACAAATTCATTTTTTTTGTTAATTTTTTCCCGATCTATATACTTTAAAGAAGCTGAAAGGTACATGAAATAAGGGTAAAATTTTCTCAACTCTCGATTGCATCTATTTATTTTGCAATTTCATACTACTATTACGTCCCCAGGGAGTAAAGTTGAACTTTACTCCCTAGGGTCATCTAGAAGCTCCGAGGGTGTGACATTGATCTTGCTCCCGTGGAGCGAATTTTGCACAAGTTAACCCTGAATTCGTCGAACCAAAAACTGAGCTAAGAAAGCTAAAAATGCTTAATTTTATCATTTTCAGTTTTAGTTATTATTGAAAATAAGAATGTATTCACATTCAGCTGTTTTAAAATAAGTAGATAAAGAGAAAAAGCCAAAAATGAAGATACAGTTTGTCCATTATACTGGACAAAAAAGCAATTGTGTTTTTTAATTATCTAAATAGTTTGCCCAGTGATTTTTGTCTGCCAATGAACTTTATAGATTTCATATGTTGTTATGAAGTAAAAAAAATCAGCCTGTTGGTAATCAGTGATGTATTGGTTGTTAAAAACACAGGTTCCAAGTGTCGGACATGAGTATATGCTTTTTCAATTTATTAACCTTCGAATTCTCAAAAAATCAGCTTGCTGGTTATCCATTAATATAAGCGTGGTAAACTGACATAATTACCCTGTCGGACAGGGGAAATTGCGCGTCATTTTTGTCGGACAAATTTCTTTGAGGTCATAATAATGAATAATCTCCCGTTTAAAATAAATATCAACCAGTTGGTAATTAATTATTGGTAACTCGCCCAAATTACATGTTTACCGCCCTCTACGGGGCGAATGGCGCCAAATCGATGTTTTTCGCATAGGAAAAAGTTGTCGGTCTTGACCTAAACAAGCGATTAACAAATTTCCAGCTTGTTGGTCATCATCAAAAAAATGGGTCGAGGGCTCGAGGACTACTAGGACCGCGATCGGCAACCTTTTGAGCCAGGAGAGCCAAAAATTAAAATTTAAACAAGCTTTTAGAGCCATGAAATTTTGCTACAAAAAAATAATTTTTTATTCATAAGAAAAAATCTCTATTTATCCATATGTATGTAGTGTTTTTCACTAATCGTTGTTGCCCCTTGATTCTTTCTCTTCATACGTCTGGCTCTATAAGTTGCTATTGGAAAGATTTTATTTAAATTATCCCATTGTCTTCAAGAAATTTTTGTTCGGCATTCGCTAAATCTTTTCTCTAGTTTATCTCGAGAGCTGTAGCAATCCTACAAGCTTTTCTTTTGGACTTTGGAAAGAGATATATCTATCCACAAGAGCAACCTTTGCGGCATCTTTAATGTCGCATCTATAACAAGTGATAAGCTGGATAAGTGATTTAGCCTTTCTATATTGTATTGTTTTAGCGGGTAATGGCAAATCTTTGATCTTTTTCAAGATCCCTGGGTTGTTTTCGAAATCTCAAAACAGATTTTCAGATGCACGTATGAAGCAATCCTTGACGTGTGTCGTCAAAGGCGAAAAAAAGCAAGAACAAGTACAAAACGATTTTCAAATCTTTTTTTTTTATAAAATCAATAATCTTTGCGTATGGAACTGCAAAGTCACATTTCCAAAGATCCGCATGTGGCTCACGAGCCGCAAGTTCTCAGTGGGATCTTCAAAAGGGCCAAAATTTAACTCTGGCTAAATCACACAACATATAGCATTGGATAAACAAAGAAAGTGTTCAAAGTACATGAGGAAATTTAAATTAAAAAAACGAAGTGAGAGTATCTGAACAGTTATGCTCGCAAGGTATGAGAATTATACTTTTGGAATGTCAAAAAACTATGGTCACGACATTGGGAGAACGTTCCTCGAATTATCGTTATTTTTGTAATTTAATTTCAATTTCATCTGCTGTTTCATTATTCTGCGGTGTCTTTCCTACTCCCATGTGACTTTCATTCAAATAAAACAAAGTGAATTTTCACCTGAGTTTAAATATAGTAATTTGACGTAATATTCAGCGAATTTCGCATCGATATGAAATTTTCGCGAATAATATTTACACAAGTTGGTAAATTCAAGCGGGATATTTCAGTTTATTTTCACAACATTTATATTTATTGCAATTGGGTAAATGATGAAAATATAGTCCCTATAAATCTGTATAGTTAAGATCATTTATTTTATTGAAAAAATAAACTAGAACATTCCAGCACGTACCCTCTATATCCGATTTATTATCGTCTAGCTTCCGTATAATTTAAAAAAACATCAACATACATCGCATAATCAATTTCTTACAATAAAAGAAGATATCCCCCTAAAAATGTGATAAGTAGTTTCAATTTTGAGTTTCAATAAGAACCAACTCGGAAAACGTAGACAAGCTGGTTCGGTTGGCTGGGGTTAATTTGGGACCAGTAGCTGGACTTTTTCGCTCAAGGTTAGCTGTCTTAAGTCTTCTTCTGACTGTCGAGCGACTCCTCGGGTTTCTCTAAGTTCTTGTTGGACTTGAATACCAGTAAGGATCCGATTTTTTAGCATATTTTGATAATGTTCGATAGCTAACTGTGTAGTGGTAGTTTGAAGATATTTACTTATCTCATTGTCGTGTTTTATACGATCATACATTTTCAAAATTTTGTATACACCTCATATAAAGTTATTTACGATGTTGTGGTGTTATCAGTTTTAATTATAAATTATAATTTGGTTAAAACATCAACTTATCATTAATATTTTGTGGTTCTACGCAAATCACGGTTACTATAATTAAAAAAGAAACATGGGAAAGGACAATTCAAATGCACACAGTCGAAATTCGATCGTTGAGTTGTCTAGACCATTAGGCGCCAATGTTATTTTGAAAATACAAATCTCCCATATACGATAACAGAAATATTGTACGATGACAGAAAAGTGTTATAGTATATACGATTACTTTTGTGCGGAATGATATTTGTTTGTATAAACAGTCCAACGACTTATATGGGGGATGGTTAGAAATAGCCCAGTCGTGAAATAAGATTTACAATTAATTAGTGTAAAAAACAATACTACGTTTTTAGAAATGGAATATGACCGTTTCGTGGACTTTAAGAAATAAAGTTCAGACCAGATATCGCTTAAAAGAATTCTATAATGTCATGGGAAGTGAAAGAACAGTTAGAAGACTGTGTAATTAAATTGTTTCTAATTCTTACGTGCCAATGAAGGTTCCCAAAAGCACATCATGTACTAAGATAAGCATTTCACTAGAGAACACCAACATTGGACAAATGTATGGAGTAATGTTTAGTTCAAGGACGAGAGATTTTTGCGTAAATTAACTAGAACAATTTTGGCGTTTCTTACAAAAACGACCATAGTACTGTAAAAACACCCATTGTCTCCCCAACTGCCCAACACCAACCCTAATTTGCTTGTCTTCTAATGTTCACTTTGGCAAATACAGGAATGAATGTGAACTAACCACGTCCGTCAATGCGCGTTAATGGTAGTAGGGATTAGTACGGTCCTTCAAGCAGCTATACTTGACTACTATTGTCAGTTTTATGGTGTCTGTTAGATAGTGAAGAGCAGTACTTTCATTGTTTTTACTGAGACGAGAAAAATATTTATTGGTGCAAAAGATATTATTCTTAAAAAGAAAAGTTTTGACTGGACAGAGTCGAGAAATTTTGGCAAGTATAATTTATTTTATGCGCCAGGAAGCATCAGAAAATAAACATATAAAGGACATTCAAAAACTTCAAGATCGTGTTGCTATTGCCACATGTGTCATTGAGCATACGATTTCATATATCTAAAAGGAGATGAGGCAAATAAAAAATGGGAAATCTTCATCGTTTTCTACTCTAAACATAAAAAGAAAAATATCAAAACCCAAAACAGGCTTGGATAATTGTGATAAAAATGTTCTAAGAAGATATATTTTGAATTATCAAGTGACCCATAAAAGTACCAATTTTGTGCAAGATACATAAAATATTTCACGATTAATATGGCTATACAGGTTCAAGGGAAAGTTTAAGAAAAATTATGCATAGCATGTGATTTCGGTAGAGGAAAACTAAAACAAATAGAAAACTTTTAATGGAGAAATCTGAAATCAGACAAAAAAGATTGAATTTTTTAATAAATATAAAAAAAATTCGCGAAGAAAATCGGGCTATAATATATAAATGGATGAAACGTACGAGGATATATTGAAAAATTATTAGCCTACTACAGAACCAAACAAAATTTTAAATATTTTATTACTCAACATATTCTCCTCTTAATTGGATACATTTATTGCAGCGAACCTGCAACGTCTCTAGACCTCATTTTTTCAGTTGAGGAAAGAGATGATAGTCGGACGGAGCCAAATCTGGTGAATAAGGAGGGTGTTCTAGTAATTCAAACCCTAAATCACGAATTTTTTGCAAGGCAACATGAGATTTGTGTGCAGGGGCGTTGTCCTGCAAAAACAAAACACCTTTGGATAGCTTTCCGCCTCTTTTCTCTTTAATTTTTTCTCCCGTAGAGTGGTCAGTAATATCGAATAGTAATCTCCAGTTATTTTCCTACCCTTATCCAAAAAATCAATCATAATTACTTCATGGAAATCCCAAAGCAAGAACTTTTCCAGCAGATTTTTGGACACGAAACTTCTTAGGTCTTGGAAAATCCGAATGTCGCCATTCCATCGATTGTTGCTTTGCTTTGCTTCTGGATCGTAGAAATGTACCCAAGTCTCATCCATAGTAACAATTCGGTTTAAGAAGTCTACATCGTTTTCAAATCGAGCACTGATCTTCTACCTGATAAAATCATGTCATGAACTGCACCGATATTTTCGGGAACTGACACAGAAACTGGCCTTCCTGATCGGTCATCATCTTCAATGGAAAATTTACCTCTTTTGAAGCTTGCAGTTCAATTTTTCGCGGTCGCATACGAAGGACATTAATCACCAAGAGTATTAAGCATATCTTCGTAAATCAGCTTACCTCTTAACCCTTTTAAATAGATACTTGATGATGGTTCGATACTCCAATTTTTCGATTTTCACAATTTTGGGTGGACATCTTTTTTCTTTTAATTTATCGTGTAACTCTAGTTTACTTTTATGACGTCAAACTTTACACTAACACTTCTAATAAGTTATTGTTCGTTTCTATGGTAACGCAATATTTTGTTTATGCTTGGAACTGGTCTAGGCTAACTAGATATCAATACATCCTCGTAAATTCATTCTTCACATGCACATAACAAATCTAAGTGATGATTACTTAATATATATTTTATTCTGGGGTACAGAATTTAGTATTTTGATTATTTACCGTACTAATTCATACCAAGCGCATATTACCCTCTTTGTCATCCGAATACTTTCTCATTTTAACTTTGTGCCTCTCTTACGTTTCTCGACATTCACTTCTGTAATTGCCAAACTGTATAATTCTCTTCATCGTTTTCTTCGACAGGTTTATTATCAAGTTTAAATGTGGATTCGCTATGAACTAAATCAAAATTGGGGTTAGAAGTTGTATAGCTTCAACTCCCACTTTGAAAAGGGATGTAAAACTAAATGCGACTCGAAAAAAATGTAGTTTCTTGCTTATAGTAGTTGTTAAAGTTAGAGCCTTGATGTAGTAAAAAGAAATCTATATAAAAGATGTTTAATCTTGACGTACCAATTAACTGCTTTAGTTAAGCAGATTGATGACTTGTTTTTCGACAGCCATTACAGACGATTCGTAATGTAGCTTAAAGAAATTGCAGACCAAATACTTGAGCAAGCCTCACAATTTGCTCAGCGATTTTTAAAGGTTCAAGCCAACAGGCCTGATTGCTTTTTTCAATCTTATTAGTTTCATTAACTGAAAGCGTTTATTAATTTTCTATTGCTTTTATTTTGTAGAGGACATCTTCTAGAACTCAGATAAATAAATATCAGAAAGTTTACCGACTCCAAAAGAATGTAAATACGCATTAACAGCATCAATGTTATCTCGATTGTGGTAATTTAACCATGTGCTAACCCAAGTTGAATTTGATACGACAATATTGTTGCGGCTTGTGCCAATTGCTTTTGCCTTTTTTTTATACGAAATCTGCTTATAATTGCATTTAATATAGCGTCTATTCAGCATTCTTTCCATTTAAAGTAACACGAGATAGACGCCAGGTGGGTTTAGGTCATAGAACCTCTTAGTTAATTTCTAGGTTTCCTACATCAATATTTGCAGAAAAATATAAAATTAGGACGGTCTCTTGTATTTATATTGAGTCATGTACGTAATCATAACAACTCCTTTATTGGGATTTAATTTTTAAATGTATAGAATCAACCTTTATATACGGTAGTTATTTTACAATTGCAGAAGAAATAAAAAAAACTTACACACATGCAAAAGGCTAAATCTTAAATATTAAATCAATTGGAAAGATGAATTTTAAAGTTAAACGAATTGTATTAGTCTAGCGACTGCTATTTAATCTTTTAGAGTCACAGATAGTAGAAACTCAAATCTTGATTACCTATATTACCAAATGAAATATTTTTAGTAACTATTTCACATTTAATTTTGTATTATACAGGGTGTTCTGAAACTTGACGCAACAAATTCGGCAGTGAGGTGAAAATAACGCTGTGAAATAAAACAAATTTTCTTATATGACCCTTCATTTCTGATTTATAGGCCTTCAAAGCTGCCAAATCAGAGCTTATATTTAAGTATATTTTCTAAATTATACATTCGAACATTATGAATTTTTAATGGATGATTACGTATGTCCATTTAGTGTCTTTGACGGATTAAATAGTTCTACATTACTATCTGAATGTTCTAAGTGGGAACCTTGCACTTCTAGACAGTTTCAGAGTCTTCGAAGGATATTTTTTCGAACTTGGAAGAGCATTTCAAGATTCTGCCTTATAGCGTCACAATGGAAGTTTATTCTATCGATCATTTCGTTCCTTGTATTTACCGGTATTGCATATACCAAGCCTTCAAGATATCTCCAAAAAAATAATTCCGAAGTATAATTCAGAATGGAACACCATGTATAGTATAGAAACTTCATGACTACCTATTGGTATCGTTTGGAACCTCATTCAGTTTCCGAACGTATTCTTTATAACTTTCCAAGATCCAAGATCCGAATCCAAAGATTCGGATCGTGATTGGGTTATCAATATCATCGAAAAAATTCACCAAATGGAATTGGGTGACCGTTGAATTATTAGAGAAATAGAAGAGGCTGTAGACATGTCAAAAGAACACGTTTGCCGTATACTGACTGAAGAAATGCGTGAACATCTCCTAGATCTTATTGCAAAGGGTTAACCTGCTCAGGCAGTTTCATCGACCAAAATTGATATGGAGATCGTTTTAGGCATCAGGGTAGAAACAGCTAAAGTAGCATAGGAAAAAAATGAGAGAGCTTTTCCATCTCATACTTCTGTGATCTCCACGGCTAAAACATGGCCTCCAGCGAGGTACTTAATCTGAAAGTTTCATTCACAGTAAAGAGATTAACATTAGACGAAAACCTAAACGCCTATTTTGAGTAGAACTTGTATTTTGAAGGATTTAGACAACTTTCAGATTATTTATATTGAAATTGACACTATTTTTGATATTTCTAAGAAAATCTCGAGCTTAGCTAACATTCAATAGTTTTAGAGGAATTTTAATGAAATTTGCTACCTGTTTAATACGTTATAGAACTATTTGAAATGAGTTTATAACTACATCATCAATATTTTCTACTAATACATGTATTTTCTTAATAAACAAAAGAAATATGTGTGCAAAACCTTCTATTATAAATTTATATTAATACTGCATTACATTTTTCAGGTAAGTATTTGTGCTTTCTTAACTTGTAGTTTATAGTGAGTGTTTAAAAACTTAATATTCCATAACCGTCATCTGAAGTCGTTTAACAACAAAATTACATTAGTTATACTTGGACCTGTCCCGTCTGGTTTCGATTGAGTCCGTTTCTAAGTAAAAAAAAAGTATCATAACGCCCACTTTTTATTTAAATTTATTGTTGGTTGGATTCGCCGCGAAATACTCGTTTCACCAAGTATGGAGAAAGTGTTAATTTAATATTTTAACAAAGCAAATAAAAAAATGAAGATGCAACAAATAAGGTGTTTGCGTGTAGGTATTCCTTGACGTTTTCCACGTAAATGCATTACAGTTAACTTTGTTTAACCTTGTAAACTAGTTATTCAGAATAATCTTAATTCAAAATATGTAAAAAAATAATATACATAATTCACTAAGTCGATTTAGAGGACATGAAGAAGATATTTGAAGAAGTAGGGAATGGTATTTTTGAGCGATAGGGCACGTTAAGCAGCTTGTCCATTGCTTAAGCTAGTAACCCTAGCGATGATAGAAAGGAATGTGTCTGTCTCCACGTCAATTTTAACCCAGTGGAACATACCCGCCCGAATCAAAACGTACAAGTATGTAGTGGAGAAAAACTATAGAAGAAAATTTCATTCTATGTGATTTTTACAAATTTTGACTTCTAGAAGAAACTATTAGAGACAAGCGAATTTTTGTAATATCAAAATTATTTGTTAATAAAGAATATGCTTAATCATATTTTTAGAATATTATGAAATTATTAAATACTTTTATGTCTATTTTTAAGTTATCATATCAAAACAGTTTGATGCTTGTGGTGAGTCACAGACAGGTTTTTTTCAGAATAGAACTGAATGACCGTTGATATAGAAGCTGGTTAGTTCGATAGATAATTTATTTAACTGTTTATTTTCCATTTATTGAAGTTTAGAAATCGAAAAATATAACGAACAAAAGACTGGCCCATAAATGTGGGTGTTATAGATTCTTAACGTTTTCTTATTTTATTTTAAATATTTTGTCCTTCAGGAAACGTTTCTAAATGTTCAATTTATGTTAATTTGAAATATCCGAAATAGATACATTTTTTGGAATCATATATTGGATAGGGGTGAGAAAAATTAATAAGAAAAAATTAATAAAAAAAGTTTTTCGATATCACTGAAATATACCAAGCTAGGGAGGAGTGAAAATTATTAAAAATGAGTTTTTCCTTCTCAGAATTTAAAAAAAAACACAAAAAATTTGGAATCAAAGTTGTAGACCTTTGAATTTTACAAAAAAAGGTCTCCTGAAGTTTTTAATATTATTGATATTCACAAAGTTAGGGAGGGGTGAAGAAAAACTAATAAGAAAAGTTTTTTTATGAAATTTAGAAAAATGATTGGAGCTGGGAAAAAACTTGAGATCAAAGTTGTAGATCTTTTAATTCTACACAAAAATGAAATGAAAGTAAAGTTGCGGCTCGCATTTCAAACAAAAAACTGTAAAAATAAGTGATAAAAATGAAGTTCTCGGTAACAAAGAAACTCTACTTTGTTCAGTAGTACTCTCTGCTCCTTTTTTTCGTATTCTTTATGATCAAAACGTCCATATTTTCACATTTACCATATAGGCCAGGAATCAGCGGTATGTTGAAACTGTGGACTTTTGTTAATCAACGTTGATTTGTATAAAAATTGGGATTTAAGCTCTATTTACCCCCCGTTTATGATCAATCAGATTCATGCAATACCTCAAAATCATCCCCTAATCATATGAAAAGTTGAAATATAATTTCAACGACGGTTTTATAATTAAAAATTATTCAAAAGTGTATTTATATTGAATGAGAATATTTCGTCAGTATTTTTAAGAATTTTTATTACTTTTAAATATTTCATAATGAAACCCACCTTCAATAACCAAAATTGCAGTTAAATTTTTTTTACAGAAATATTGAAAAAAGAAAAATATTTTTAAAATCAATAAATTTTTTTGTCGTGCCAGCTGTTGCTCGATTGTACCCTCCAAGTTTCTCTATTTCCAATGCTCCAAAATTCGTGCTCCGAAAGTTTGAAAAAAAAGCAGTCGGTTTTTCGACAATAACTCGATCAATTTTTAATATAGAAACTTTTTTAAAAAAGTATTTTGTAAGGAATTTCAAGTACTTCAAATTTTCAACCCCCGATTTCGAAACGCGTGCAGCTCAAAGCCACATTTGTGTACGCGAAAACAAACTTGGAACTAATATATCTCTTCCAATTTCTATGATACATAGATTTAAAATAGCTCAAAATTTTTGGCAATAAAAACCCTATAATTAATATTTGAAACATTTTCTCATAACATTAATAGTTTTTGGTTTATTTGAGAAAAATTCATTTGTTTTTCAAGATTATGGAAATGCAGTGTTCGATTTAATCGATTATTTTTTTAAAATAAGCATTTAAAACCGATCAATCACATGGATCATATCAATAATATATAGATGAAGTTAATTGCAAGTGGATTACGATTAATTCTAATTAGGGTGGTAATGGCGAGGGTATCATTATTACATTTTTTTGAAAGGGAAAAAAAAAGAAACCTTATTTTTGCTATAAATCAGTCAACTTTTAAGCAAAAAACTTTTGACAGTGCTCATTTTAAAGGTTTTTCTATGTGCTTTGAAAAAGATCTCTTGACTTTTTTCCAAAAATTTCACCAATTTAAAGTAATTTGAAGGGTTTTCAATTTCGAGGTTCCCTCAAAACAGCAACGGACAATAACAAGTTATTATTGAATTTATAGAGGCCCCAAAAAAACGAATATATTTGATTTTTAATAAGCTACATTTTTGTTCTTGATGATTTTGCTGATAAAGTGAAAACTTTTCAACCGATTCTTGAAATACGGTAAAAATAATCATTATTTCAATGAAAATTCTAAAAATACCAACTTTAGAAAAAACCTTTGTGGAGTAAAAGTTGCTTGTCAATCTATAGACCTACGAGATTATTTTGATGAAATGCATTTTCATCTCGAAGAAAGGGGAAAAAGTATCTTTCGGCACAGGGTAGATTTTGAAGAAAATTATAAATACTACGTTCATACCAATTTTCAAAAAAATCGACCTTGATTATCAAAATTTCACGGAAAATCGTCTGGTACCTGGCCTAATAGGAAATTGATAGAATATATTAAATATACATTTTTAATTATCAATATTTTTATATTCATTCATGATCACCTTGTATTCGACCTCAATCGTATTTGTATAAAAAAAACTGGTCATATATTTTGTTATTTAAGTTACATAATTGTTTTTGAACTAAATTTGTGCAAATTATAACAATGCATGTACGTCTACATCATAATGTACTTGACCTAATAATAATTTCTTCGATTTACCCAACAATCCGGCGATATGACGAATGAAGTCATGTATATTCTAAAAAATCAAGGAATAGTAATAAATTCAAACTGGTTTCAACGAAAACTAATGATGCATCTCGTGTTTACATATTTTTTTCATTTAACATTAATAGGTATATATAAAAATATTATTACAGTACGGCCTTCAGAGAGCTTGGAAACTTTTTCAAACTAAATATTTTGAGGTTACACGTTCGTGGCGTTCGATAAAAACGCGTAAAATCGCCAGGGATTTATACAAAGTGTACAAATATGGAAGATCAGAAAACTGGCAACTCATCTAGGTCTTAAAGGGTTTGTATTTAATAAAATGCAGAGGTTATTGGGTCTTTATTTAAGACTTTACAAGTAGAATAGCTATAATACAAAAAATATAAGAAATTAGAATCACAACTTGATGACATGACATAAGAAAAGTTGACAGTTGACAAGTGCCTGTCCGAAATAGAATCTAGTACGTTCCGATACTAATATGGTGTTCATTTAATCAGAATCACAACAGGAACAAGACGGTACCTTGGGTCTGGAGGAAGTGAAATTTCAAATGACGCACAAGATGTTGCATTGATCATTTTTTTAAGAGAACGTCTATATAAACCGGCTACTAGTGCTGCATATGCAACTTTCCAGGATCCCGTCCTACGGCATGTAGACGAATCAAACCTTCGGATTCGGATGCAAGTGCTGGGAAAGCATTGAGTGCAAGCTATCGAGATTTGTGTTTGCACTTAATTATGTGTATCGTGATCTGGAGTTTTGGAAACGAATTGTCTTCACAGATGAAAAACCATTTAAGTCATGTAAAAATTATTTTAGAGGACTCACAATATGGCTTTAAAAAAGGAAAAAACTCAAATAACTTGATATTTAGAATTAGACAATTGAGTGAGAAATTATAAATAAAGATAAGAAAATTCATTTATGTTCTATAGTTTTGGAGATAGCCTTTGATAGAAGTGAAGGAAAGTGCTAAAAGTAGATGTCAATCAAAATGGACATCTTAAGTTCTCTAAACCAGAGGTGTCAAACTCAATTTTGCAGAGGGCCATATATTAAATTTTGAATTCGTAGGTGGGCCAGATTGAAAATAAAAAAGAGATGAACTGAATTGTTATAACTTGCTCGCTGCTGAGAATTGCGGTACTGTCTTTCTCTCTCTCGCTTGTCTTGAAATTACTTATAAACATTCGTATACTAGTTCTAAAAAACATTATTCTTCTTTCTTTGACACATTGCGATCGCGGGCCTTATTGATACGGCACAGGAGCCGGAAGCGGCCCGCGGGGCGTATCTTTGCACCCCAAATTTAAAGCTTTACAGAATGAACGCGAACATGACGCTGGTTCGTTAATAAACATAACCGTAAAAGTGCATGTATATAAAGAAATTTGAACAGTTATCAACGATTTTGAATTTTTTACAATGTATTATATACTTACTTTACTGTATGAAATGCGTACAGAAATTTATACAAAGCGTCCTTTGACACGTCGTTGATGAATGAGACCGATCCCTCAATTTGTATAAAAATATCTACAGTCAATTTTATTTAACATAGAATCATAGAAAAATTAATTGGGGTTTATATAATCAATTTTTGAACTTATAGAACAGAGACTCAACAAAACATTCGATAAGAAAACCTAGAGAAGTCATTTTACAGGTATCTGCAACTACACAAAAGTGAGGTTATGTTTTGACGTTCAGCGTGAAAAAAGTAGAAAATTGAAGTATCTTTGACATTTATGAACGACTACGCAAAGACTCAACAAAACATTCAATAAGAAAACCTAGAGAAGTCATTTTACAGGTATCTGCAACTACACAAGAGAAGTGAGGTTATGTTTTTGACGTTCAGCGTGAAAAAAGTAGAAAGTTGAAGTATCTTTGACATTTATGAACGACTACAGCGCGTTCATTCTGTTTACCACTTTAGATTTGATAACACACATACATACACAGACAGGTGACACTAAATAAAAGCTTGCGAAATTGTTTTTTCAAACATGGCAACAAATATTAATAAAATTTGGTTTAAAAAATTGCTAAAATCTGTCCCAAGACTTGTATGCTATTTCAATGAACAGAAATGTACAGGGTGTCAAACATAAGGTGACCATATACTTTTCTCAAAACCTGTACATATAGGGTGTCCCAATTCTTCAGCAGTATCAACATTAACTTTGGAATTTCAAATGAAACACATAACCCAACTAAATTTTGTGTTTAAAAATTCATTTTGCAAACGATGCCAGTTAACCTCATTTTGCAGAATTTTCCAAAATTAAGGATTTTCCAATACATATTCAAATATTTCCTAAGCCGTGCGGAAATAAAATATATCGGTCTTATGAAAGTTACCTTTGTTTTTACCACTAAATCAAAAAACGTAATAAAATATAAGGTGTTCCATTTAAAATTCCAAAGTTGATGTCGATACTGAAGAATTGGGATTCCCTGTATAATCCAAAAGTCAATAATCTAAAAATTTCTTTGAAAACGAGGAACTTTCGTGATTAAAGTTTTTTGATAACTCTTATAGGTTTTGAGAAAATTATATGGGTCACCTTTTGTTTGACATTTGATTTTGAAATTCTTTACTTTTTTCACAGGAATGAGTAATAAAATATTAGATAAAATATACAATGAAAAATGTAACAAATGAAGGAAGTAATATGATCGGACCAAACAGGGACTATAATATTAGTCCAATTTTATGTTCAGCAGTGTATATATATATATATACTTGTCAGGGTAATTCTCAATCATAGAATCTATTTTGATATTCCTCGACCAAAAATCCACTCCGTAGAACAAGCGGAAACACGCAAACTACATTTTCGTAGTTTTCGTCCTTGCAGGACATTCCAGGTGTAACAATCCTCTCGCCGTTCTTTAATTCACAGGATATATTAGATTGGGCGGCAGACTACGTGGGATTTAGTGGCCTTGTGAGAATAAAACACGATTGTCTGATTTTTATGTCAGTCATGGCTTGCTGGTTACTTTGATGATTGATTTCGATAAGCGTTGTGCATTGTGCGTGTTCGTTTCGATGAAAATGTGTTCGAATTTAAAATTGTAGCGGGAATTTTATTGACTGTGGCGTTGTAGTTGGATCTCCTTCAAGGTAACACGTTTAAAACTACAAAAACCGCTCGTAAAAATTGTCGATACATAATTTATGATCAGTTTACGCGATCGTAAGTTCCACTCGAATATAATCGCATGAGACAGAGCGCTTACAAGATAATGTTTATATAACTTTTCCTAGGTTTCTTTAACAAACTAAAACAGTATGAATTGTATGAATATGTATCAAAAAATTGATTATATGTGACGCTTGCTTCTCTTGAACGTCAACTTACTTAGTCAGTTTCTAAATTGCTACTGGCTTCGCAAAAACAAATAATGTTAACAAATATATATGGAAGCCACCTATTATTCGATTTTAGAACCTTAAAAGGTAACCTCATAGTGTTAAACAGTTTACGATATTACCTAGGATGCTGTAAATAATTTACACAACATTAGAAACGTTTTGGACATTTTTTTGTCTATATTCTAACTTTTTTGTGACACATCCTGTATACATAGAAACACTTGCTATTTATTCAAGTTGATTACAACCAATTGTAAGTATAATTATTGTTTTCTGACCTGGTTGAGACTCTAGATTAGACACTATTCTATAAATAACTGCATAACATACATCGTAGTACTAACATAAACATTATTGATGCATCTTTAGCATCTCCAGAGGAATTTATAGTAAAAAAAAAAAGAAATAAATCGCCCACACTAATTTAAAGGAATTTACAAACATACCAGCATGTAACGAAGTTAATAATAGAATGAGTAAATAGAATATGCACCTGGAAAATTGGATCATTCATTGTTTGACGTACGCCACAGGTCAAAGTTTTTACCCACCCTATAGTTTGCGTGATATACAACAAATAAAAACTATTCATCCCATTTTCCTTTTATTACTTCGGTGCACAATTTTGGCACTCTCTATAACAATTTTGAGAAATAATCGTCGCCTATTTGGTTCCATACGTTTTTCAGGTTATTCCAAAGACGTGAAGTGGAAATAGGATACTGCTTTCTGACTTTCCTGTCCAATTTGTTCCACAGCAACTCAATCGGGTTGAGGTCGGGCCAAATAATTGCTCAATACATTCTTCTTTCTCAATTCTTTTAAATATTCTTTGCGAAGCTTCGAGAAATGCTTGAGATCGTTGCCTAACATTTTTATAGCCTTCTTTCTCCAAAATCCCTTCATTTTTTATAGGGTCTTTAGTTGCATTTCCTGTAAAACATTCCCAATCCATCACCGAGCCTTCGCCGTGTTTTATAGCGGAAATTACACATGGAAATAACATCCGGTCTTCTCTTGTACCCAAAAACCTGAAACTTTGACTTATCACTCCAGAACACTCCATCCCACTATTAAAAGATTCTTAACTGCCACCCTTCCAGATAGGCCAGCTCCTCGCAATCTCCTTTTCACTGTAAAAGTTCTTGGAAGGCAGATCGCTGAATTCATTGATCTTAGCTGCTATCTCTGGGCCCGTGAGTCTTCCATCACATTTACAGTTCAATACAAGACGTTACCTTAAGCGGTTGTGGTTTTTTGAGGCCGCCCTGAACGTTTTCTATCGCCATGTTGTCACGTTATAGTCTACGGTTATTTTAATTCAGCGGCAATGGCACGGTTACTTTTGCCTAGACTACGAAGACTTGCGATTAAAACACGAGTTGCAACCGATAGTTCCTTGGTTTTACCAATTTTAAAACCTAAATTTATGTGAACTTCACAAAAATATGCCTTGGTTCAAAAAGTATAAATCGCAGCATGTTCTTACAGGGACTAAACTACAATCATAAACAGCGATGATATAAGAATAAGAAGATATAATTCGCAGTTAAAGAATAATGAACAAATCAGCCGATACTTGCAAGTTTTAACTTGTCGCATCCATCGACAACGTTTTGACCTTCACTTGACAATACGAAAGATTTAAAGAATGGATTTTGAGGTGGGTAAAAACTTTTGACCGGTTGTGTGCATAATATTATAAATAAGGGTATTTGTTCTCTGTGTTTGGGGACGATAAAATATTAAAAGACATAGATTTCCGATCCTAAACTAAAAACTTTTTTTTCAAGTATTCCAAAACCAAATAAGACCCTATACAAAATTAATATTGATGGATATTTGCCTAATAGTAGAAGGACTTTCTTGTACTTCCTGTCAACTGGGAATTAAATTTTTACCTGCCGTTTCGGAGGTAACTGAAAGTGGAATTTTTGTTTATCGATTCCCAACAATTCTAACAATACAATTCGAAACTATGTAATAAACAAAAAAGGACCGTTTTATTACTACGTTTTATTGCAAATTCCATAGAATACTGCTCTAAGATGTCAGTACTACCTACTTAAAACTAATCTGCAATGTAAACGTAGGAGATAAGATAAAGTAATGTCTACAAACAGGTATGAAGTCTTTTGACGTTCTCAGCTCTCAGTCGTCAAACTACTCGTAAAAGCATGTAGACACTAGTGAAGTTTTAGTGAAAAAAAAAACTTTGAAATAATAATAAGTGTTTGATAATTAACGAAATGAATCGTAGTAATAAGGTTTACGAATATAAATACACAACAAGAAGAAGAAACCAAGGAATACCGTCTTTTAAAGAACGTATGTCGTTTTTTCAGGTAAGTGCAATTTGTATCTCAACATAAAGATCATTGAATTCGATGCATACAATTATCGTTATTCGTTTTCTCCCTTTTTCGATTTTGATAAGTATTTTGTGCTGCACTAAACCCATACTTTGAGTATAATAAAGATTCTGCAGATGGATCTTTTGAGTCTTCTTAAGAGAACCCAGTGTTTACAGCTGATGATCCATCAATCCCATTCTTTTTTAAAAATCTATAATTTGGGATGCCTTTAATTGCCAGATATTTTCGTGTTGAATGTGGATAGAGGTGCAACAAAATCTACATTATCTGCTAGGTCTAGCGTCTTCAGGTGTTTGTTGAGGCTACAGTGCCCCAATAGATTGTTCTGGCTTAGGTCGATACATTCGGCACATCTACTCTGGTTATGTTTTCTCAGAAAAGTCTTTGCCTGTCTCAACCTCTGTAGATTGTCCCAATAATTGGTTTTGCTTCTATCTACTCTCTTTTCCAGTGCTTTTTCCATTGTAGCTATAGCTGATACCACAGGAGAGTTCGGGTTTCATGAAGTTTATTAGCTATTTCATTTTCCTTCGCTCCGGTCTGCAAATGTTACTACTTTTGATACATTTTTTAACTACACTCATGAGCAAGGAAATTGACTCAAGTTGCACGCTGGCGGTCAAAATTTTTAGCGCAAAATCTGTACCTTTCATTCTTTTTCTGATATCATCCATTAGTTTCAGTTTTATTACGGTAAAGAAGGTATATCAAACGAAAAGGAATCTTAAACAATGAAAATGGGTTATAAACAACAGTAAAGAAATTACAAGCTTAAATTCGTCAAAATAATGAAAACGAATATTTAGTGTTCCCTCCCCTGGCCTTAATAACAGGTTCTAATCGCTTTTTCATGATTGAATAAGTTTCTCCACTCAATCTTGTTCGATGTTTGAGCTTTGATTTCGTAGCTGGTGCGGCATTTCTACCCCGAATATCAAAATTCTTGACGAATTTATTTCTTTAAATGTAGGTTCAAATATTCCTAATACAATTGTTAAAGATGCACTCAGAGCTTACTATCCAATGATGGTGTTCGAGTTTCTCGAACGTAATTTCGGTTTTCATATGTGAACTCTCTATTTCTGTAAAAATTAGTTTTCTTTCTTTCAATCATTGTTTATGGATGGCGTGGTACGTTTAGGAAAATATTTGTAATTAGAGAGAACGACACAGATGATAAGCGTTGGTTTAACCGTTTCAATAGAGGAAATTTGACGCTTGGAGATATTTCATACCCAGGTTATTCACCTGCGCGGGATACTGAAGTTACAAGGTCGTTATGGTATTCTGGGTAGCTATATGGTAGCATTTTGTCAAGTAATCAGCCTCAAATGTTGATTATTGATTACAAATGAAGCATTCCATGTTTAAGGAAATAAGTAAACATCAAACATTCAGGTGTTAGTTTCATTTTTATGAGTCATGCTAGGAAAACCGATACGTGACTCATTTCTAAAATACTTATGCTTTTGAAAAGATAAGATTGTTTGTATTACAACAATTATTATCACAATTTTAACATGAAACTTAACTTCTGAACGAAAAACTTGGTAAAGAGTACTGCAATTGATAATAATTGAAATAATATTCATATCTGTATAAACAAGACTTAACAAAATATGACAATTAAATCAAAGCTTATTCTCGAATGGCGCAAGACACTCGAAAAGCTACAGAGCTACTCAGAATATATAGAACTTGATGGCAACAAAATTGCAGAGAGCTGTTGTAGAGCTATAGAACTTGAAGGCAATGAAATTGCATAAGACCTGGACAAAATAGGCGCTCAATAAACTGTAGAGCTGCTCCGTATACCTTAAAAAATAGAAATTAAAGGCATTAAAATTGCATAGGACCTGGACAAAATAGGCACTCAATGAGCTTTAGAGATGCTCTGTACACATGGATGAATAGAACTTGAAGGCAACAAATTTGCAAAGAATCTGGACAAAATAAGTACTCAATGAGCTGTAGAGCTGCTCTGTATACCTTGAAAAAGAGAACTTATAGGCAATAAAGATGCAAAGGACTTGGACAAAATAGGCACTCAATGAGCTGTAGAGCTGGTTTTTATACCTAGATATAAATAACTTAGAAGCAATTAAATTGTAGAGGGCCTAGCCAAAATAGGCGCTCAATGAAGTCTAGAGCTGCTGTGTATACCTTGAAAAATAAACCTTAAAGGCATTAAACTTGCAAAAAACCTGGTCAAAATAGGCGCTCTATTATCTTTAGAGATGCTTTGTATATCTGAATGAATAGAACTTAAAGGCAATAAAATTGCAAAGGACCTGGACAAAATAGGCACTCAATGAGCTATAGAGCTGCTGTTGTATACCTAGATATAAATAACTTGAAAGGAATGAAATTGTAGAGTACCTGGCAATGATTGATGCCACTCAATCCTCGAACCTGTAGTTGGAAGAGGAAAAAAAGTGTCGTGAAACCTGTCATATGGCAGCAGATATGTCGAATCTTTTGGTAAATGTTTAGAACTATTTTTGGTCATAAATAATGGAAAAAATCATGCTTTTAATAATTTTTCTTTAATTTTGATCATTTTCCTGGCGTATTTAAAATTGAAGTCAGATCCAAGTTTGAATATCAAAGTTTTTGACCACGAAAAATCCAAAAACCATAAATTCTTCTATTTATATCTTTAAATTGTGCGTAAAAAATGTTTTTTCAAAGTACTTTGGATAGTACCTAACCCAATCCAAAAAATATGAATTTTTCATGACCAACAAAGAATGACACCTATTCAAACATCTACCAAAACCTTTTACCCAGTTAATTAAGACCGAAAAAACTTCCCTGTTATTAGTATTATTAATAAATCGATCTTCATATCTCGACCTTAAGACTTTTCAGATTTTCTGTGCAAAAATTAAGACCTCGTTTTCAATTTACCGTGTCTTACGTCATCATATAATTACAAATTACCTGTTTTAAATACATAACTAAAAGAAAGTTGAATTTATTTCGATGAATATTCTCAAATCCGCATCTGTAGCGGATAGCGATAATTCCTAGACGCCAATCGAACTCTTAAAAGAATGAATAACACAAAGCAAACATTTACAGCATCCGCAATTCGAAGGCGCCGTCAATTTTCAAACACGTATCTAATTTGGAACATGAGAATAATGATTGTCGTATGACTGGTAAATCAAATAATAAAGAAGGATGTATTACATGTGACATCATAATTAATACGTTACCATGTACGATTTCATTCATACGAATACAACGTGGTTTAACCGATGACGTCACAATACGTACAGAGACGTAGTCAGATATTTGACACGACGCTGAAAATATACAGGGTGTTTCTAAATTAACGCGACAAAATTGTGGAGGTGATTGGTGGTATGAAATTAAGATGGGTCTTTCTTACAACAAAATTTCCCGAGTCCACCCCTTTTCGAGATATAGCCCTTAAAAGGTGGTGACTTAAATTGAGTTTTTATTTTTTTTTTGTAAAATTTCACTAAAGCTAGAAGCTTGGAATTCTGTAATTTTCGTGCACTTGCTAAAGGCTCACTACAGACATTATTTCAATATTCCTGTTATATTATACGGGGGTGAAATAGCAACCCTTACTTTATTTCATATCAAAACTTTCATTCAATATGAAGTTTTATGAAATAAAATTATAACTTAAAATCCTCGTTTTATTTAAAAATATTATTTGTTTTTAATTTTTTCCCCAAAACTAATAGCTGCAGAGAAAAAAAATAAACAACATAATTTATATTTTATTTTTTAAATAAATAAATAAAGTTTAGATCAAACTTTATTTAAGTCACCACCTTTTAAGAGTGATATTTTGATATATCTTAATTTCATACCAGCAATCACCTCCTGAATTTTGTCGCATGAAATCAGGAACACCCGGTATATATAAAGTTTTCAGAATAAATTTTCCGGTAAAATTTTTAGGATTCCCATAATTAATAAAGATAAAAAATGTTGTATACAAAAATTGTTTTTTTTTTTCAAAATTATATCACCGGAATTTAATACGAGGGTTGACTAGAAAGTTGACGAAGATATCTGTTTATATATTTGAAGATTCTTCTAGAGATTTTCACTTTGGACCAATCCCGCATTCAAATACACATTTCTAAGGCCTTTTTGCCACTGTTTGAGCAAAATGAGTCGGATTTTTTACGTCAATTCATGACCACATTCCTTCAACGAGAAAACGGTAGATTGCAGAGGGTAAACTTGCTTCAAAAAGGCCAAGACGCTTAGTGAGGTAAGGAGAGTAATTGCAAAGAAACTTGGGTTTTATCAAATAAGGATGTTGAAATGTCTTCGTTTCTTTGTTAGGACTTAAACTATTCAAACAACTCTCGTATATTTTTGAATGCTACTTCAGTTTTTCCATTTTTGTCCTGACTTAAGATTTAAAATGCCCTAAAAAAATAAAAAATTTGATCAAAAAAGCCAGCCATAGAGCTAGTTTTAGCAAAATCGTTGTGAAAATTTGGTTGGCCCCTCGAAAAAATATCATATTTTTATATAATTTAATACAAAAAATGAGACACTTTGTATATATCCATATATTTTACAAATGATTTTTGATGAAGGTAAACTGTCTTCAGTCTTTGAAGACGATAACCTGGTGTAATTGGTGTAGTGGTAATGTAAACAGTGTGTTCAGTATGAGTACCAAAAAATTCCAATTGCAGTCATTTACTTTACGGGGATGGTCCTAGAAGTACCTGGCCCAACAAAGAAAACTATCGACAAAAATACATTTATTTTTCAACGTAATCTCTTCTCAGCTCCATACCCTTTTCCCAGCGATGTTCAATAAGCTCGAAACTCTTTTTAAAATAAGAATCGTCAAGCTCCTCAAAATAGCCATTAACTGCCGACATCATCTTCATTGTTGGAAAATCTTTGACCATCGAGCCAATTTTTTTCAAGTCCGGGAACAGAAAATAATCCGAGAAGGCTAAATCTGGTGAATAGGGCGCAAGGGATGGAAATTCAAACTTAAATTCATTGAATTTGGCCATTGCAATAAAGGAAGTGCCAGCTGGTGCATTGTTTTGATGAAACAACACTTTCTTCTTAGCCAAATGCGGCCGTTTTTGCTTGATTTCTTCGCGATAGTTTTTCCTTTTTTTCCAAAAATACCGACTTGAAACATATGCTGTACAGTTTGTGTACTTTCTAACACAGTGGTATTTTCAAGCAACTACTGCCATCTCTATGTGAGGCCAGGTAATTCTGGGCCCATCTTCATATGTTTATAAACATTTGTTAGAAAATACCACAGAGTACTCTTCTAAAAAGACCATTTTGTATAGAAAATTGTTCATACAGGGGTGTCTTATAAGTAATGTCGGATTTCTTATGGAAAACGTCCTTCGCCTCAATTTGAACATGTAAGACATTATTCATGAGACACTCTATATATTTTCATTATCTATGATAATGTTTCAATTTTCGTAAACTTTCTGAATAACTTTGAGCATTTTTAACATTGAGAGATTGTTCAATAATATGCTGTACAATTTCAAAATTTTACAGTTACAAGCCAGTATTATCGAAAGTATCGCTTTCTTCATGCCCATAGAATTTGTTTAAGGTAAAATTGTAGATAAACACACTTATTATTATCTGATAAATCAAACAATACTTATAGTTAGTATAAAAATAAAAGTATTAAATGTCAATGGTAAACTGAGTACAACTCTGCTTAGAAATTGAAAGGTCAATTCACATCTGAACTGAAACATATGTCTGCGACTTGTTACGTTTTTTTATAGATAAACCATAGATAAATTCCTTGCTAAACATTAAACAATCAGTTTAATTTGATCCGCATTTGAACATACAGGGATTCAGTGAATCAAATTTAGTGTCTACTTCAATTTCATCTATATTTTTAGTGTTTTTTCATAGTTCTCACCGATGGTTTTCATATCGGGAAAATATGATGGGTTGCTATCCAAAATGGTACGTAAAATTTTCAAATCAGAGATGAATCATATATTATTCAATTCAGAACAAAAATGTATTTTGTTACGAAAGAATTTTGTACCATCTACGTAATTAGTGGCGTTCCAAGGTATTCAAAATGTTATTCACAGAACATACCCTTAGAACAAATGCAAACTTATTAGTTATTCAGTGGATTTCGATGCCAGTACCCTTAAATTTACAACAAATAATATCTACTGCATATATGTAATATTCCTGTATGGACAGTTTCTTTAAATGGAAGCTGTTCCGACTAAGGAAGACAGAATGGCAACGATTTTTCTATCTTCCGAGGTTCCAGCTCGATTCTGCCCATTCTCAAGCATGCGCAGTCTAGATAAAGTGTCTCGAACTAGAGAGAAAATGAATATTGTCGGTACCCTAACGTAGGGACGTTTTTTCCCATACCAACTGTTCAACCAGTTCCGGTTTTGCAGTTTCCTGAATAAAAAGAGCAAAAATTTTATCCTGTAAAGTCCATCGTTTTGCTGTACCTTGTCTATGAATATTCCTCAACTGTGAATCAATGAATTCTGTCCTTACATTATTTAATCTTTCTTCTATGCACTCAAATGTTCCAATTTCTTCAACGTCTTCAACCGCTCTTGTTTATTCTTCAATTTTGATAATTTGGCTGTTGTTTCCCAGGTGTTAAATTGTTCTTACTGGTTCCAGCTAAGTAAAAATATCCGTTTGTCAGAACTACTAATTTCCTCTGTAACAATGAAGTCTGAAAATTCACTTGAAAACTCCAATAGATCTTCTATAGGTAAATTGCCAGATGTTGAGTATTCAACAGTCAGACTATCAACTTGATCATATCATATAATTGTCTACTATTCCTGTTTTTACAGCATATGAATGTGAATATGAAAATCATTTCCACGCAAGCGATAATTTGATGTTGAGCATTGAATTTTACAAAATTCTTCCCATTTAGAACACACATCAAAAAGGCGTTTGGAAATTGAAACAAATAATTATTAATATTGACAATTGACATTGACAGTAATGACACTTTTTTATTACACTAGCGCCACGATTGGTAAGGGACACAACTAAATTTGACATTTTAATTGGATAGGGCTGCAGCATATCATCTCTTGTCGTTGGTCTATTGGTATAATAATATCTTATTCTAATTTAAGCAATTTAGGTCTGGAGATTTGGTTGGCGAAATAAATAAACTTCCTCTATCGGGGTATGTTTGATGTAAAAAAATGCATATAAGGAATAGTTTGCCAGACAACAATCATGTTGTAAGAACATGTCACGACGAATAACTAAGGGTATGTCTTTTTAAAAAACTGTTGAAAGTATTTCAGAATCGTCGTGTATAATATTTAACTACTATTTGCAATAATCGGGAATCGTTCTTAGTTGCCTACCCGGTACACTTTCTTTACGGACTTATACAAGGAAATTTTCGAATTACAACAAAGATAACTGGATTTATTTTTAAAGATAACTTTTAAATACATCAAAGTTGTGCGTACTGATAAGATTATAAATGAATTTCATTGAATTGGTTCACTGACAAAATCGTATCAGTACCGATTCGGTAGGTATGTCAAATTAATACGTTTCGGATTAATCTAAGTGTTAATAATATTTAGTAATATCCATGTGATAAATAGCAGTGTTCGAGCGAATTATAATAGTGGTAAATCAATTCTTTAATTAAGGTAATATTAACCATATTTAAAAGGTGTTGTAGGTTAAATAATTCATTGAAAAAGTATGAAATATACTCTTGAATATAATAACCAGCAAGTTAAACACTATTTTTACTATGAGACAGAAAGTAAGCGTCTTAAAATGACTCAAATTTTAGCGAAAATCTTTGAATGTTTGCAAAAATATATCTACCAAGTTATATTGACTTTTTAGACGAACCTCGTACAAGTTGTGGTACTCGGTACGACTTTTAATATCTGTATAAGTGTTCTTTTCCTTATAAATTTGTTGTATTTCATTTTTGTTATTACATAAAAGTATTATACTGTTTTTCACTGAATTATACTTTTTACTATTGAACAAAAATAAAGTATACAAAGTCCTGATTTCAGCAAACACATTATTACGTGTTATACTTAGACGCTCACACAAATTTGTTTTTATTTAGTCAGAGGGCGCTGAGAGTGTGTGCGTCCTCAGAACATAACCTTTTTTCGCGTGAACCTTGTTTTTGTTTTACAACTTTAATAAAATTAAAGTAATAAGGTGTAAGGTATAAAATTACACATAGGAACTCGTTGGCTATCTCTTCTACCAGCAATTCAAACAATTTTACTTAATTGGACACCAATTTGTAACTACTTTGTAGTTTAGATGTTGACTGTCTAATGATTATACAAAATTTATTAATGTACCTTTTTAGATGTTTATAACATTACGACTGGTTCAAAGACTGAGCTAATTACTGAACTGAACTAATTACTATTCATAACTTCATACTTTTTATTTATAAGAGTAATTTGTATTTAGAGAAATGGTTCGATTCCAATCAGGCTTTCTTTAATTAGCTCTTTGTCATTCAAGTCTTCGGTTACATTTGATCATTTTGAGACAATTCTCTATCTCGTGCGCGTGTTTTTCAGTGGTCTAAGCGCGTTAGTGAGGGCCGAGAGAGCACTGAAGATGACCAGCGCCCAGGCCGCCCTGTGACTGTTCCGAATCCGGAAACGGTGACCAAAATCAACCAAATTGTACGTGCATAAACTCGAATGAGCATCCGGATGATTGCCGAGGCTGTAAACGCCGATAAAGAAACAGTTAGGAAAATTTTACTCGAGGAATTACACATGACAGAAGTCTGTTCGAAGTTGGTGCCAAAAAATCTGACTCCTGACCAAAAGCTCTTACGTCAACGGGTCTGCTCAGATTTCCTTGAAAGGTTAGAAAAATATTTGATTTGAAAGGTTCCCGGTTTGAGTCGATGGAAGCGGTAAAGCAAAAAACGGTAGAGCTCCTGAAGGCTCTTACCGAAGAAGACTTCCAGCACTGCTTCGATCAATGGAAAAAACGTATGGAAAGGTGGATGGCGAGAAGAGTATATTGAAAGGGGGCATTCGATTGAAGAATAAAATAAAACCCTTTTTCGTAACCAGTCTCGTTATTTAATAGCCGGACCTCGTATTCTTACTGGGAAAAGCCAAATATAGCAAACGTCCCATCGTTATAATAACTGTTTTCCTTATCATTCAGTATATAAAAATGTAAAATAATATTTATATTAATATGATTTAAACATCTATTTAAATTCCATTATTTAGTTGAAAACTAATTTATATTTCACAATTTATTTCCCCTGATCATTTTATATACAATGTGATGTATAATTAAACAATAAATCACAAAAAATATGCCATACTTCCCGGAAATCCGGAAATCTATTTGAAAACGTGACGGTAAACGCACATGCATTCCAAACTAATCAAATAATGCATCTGGAAAACATAAATAATTTATCAATTCTTCTTTTCTCGGTATTGAACACGAAAAAAATGATAATTGTACAACAGGGATGGAACTAAATTATTATATTGATACAACAGTTGCCCGTCCGACTATTTTTTGTTAGCAAAGCTGAAGAGAGAGATTCGTTGGTAAAAGTTGTTGTAAGGAATGTAGGCCCTGATATAGGAATAGCTCCTCTGCAGTGCTGGGGTGATTTCGTTGGGTTGCTTTTGCCTAACTATTTCCAACGGGAGATTTTGACCGTAGGAAAACGAAGTAAAGCTTGTAAGCAAAAACTACCTTTGTCGGTTAATATTTTTTTTGGAGTGGCTGCATTATTCCCTATCGTCGGCCATTTGGCTGGAGAACCGTTGCATCAAGTTGCAGGGAAACCGCAGAAAACCTGCAACACAAACGATCCAAAGCTTAAGGCAGAGTTCATATTTTTATAGTGGCATACAAGCTTTAGTATGAAAAGTGTGTGGAAATAAAGGTAGATTATATTATCGATGTTTTCTGGCAAGACAGCCAGTTTTGGATGACCTTCAAGAAACTCATCCTGTAGCGAAGTGCGGCCACGATTGAATTCGGAAAAAGGGTCATCCATATATTACGTCACATGTTAACGGGGAGGGAGGGTATCACCAAAATGTGACAATGTGTGTCGAGGGACAGGGAGGATCAAAAGTTTTGTGACGTCAAATGTCATAATTCAAAATACTAAAACTTGAAATTTATCTACGAACTTCATCTATATTTATTGATAATTCTCGCTATATCTATCATTTAACTTCTAAAGCGGCTTTGTGATGCGAGTGAGACACTCAAATTTACGAGAATTTTTAATGGGGAGGATTTAAATAGATTTAATATGTCGACGAGTCCTCGCTTGCCTTTTTATTGTTGTAAGTGAAACCTCCGGCATAGTTTTCACAGTTTAATTATTTGTTTATTTTATTAGATTATTTAATAAAAATATAAGTTTATTTTTAAATATACGCATAAATTCAAAAAAAGTGACGTCATATTAGGAGGGGGATTATAAAAATGTGACAATATGTGATAAGGACGGGGAGAGGGGTTCAAAAGTACCAAAAGTCGTATGACGTAATTTGTATATGGCCTCAAACCAGCGAAAAACGATGGCTCGAGATGGTGTTTCATTACCAAAAGTCGAAGCGAGTTAATCGGCACACTGCTGTTGGTTTAATCACGTTGAAAAACAGAAAATCAGACTAAAATGAATGTTTCAACTCAAATAGCACTCGTATGATAATACGTTCTGAGTATGTTCAATATTAAATGTCAAACTTCATGATGTCAACGTCAGATTTGACATATTCACATCAGTGTTGCCATATACTCAAAATTTAAGTAGCAACTTTCGAAAAACATCTGGTCTTCAGTCTACTCATGCTCTTTTCTTTTATCTTTTGCAGTACTTTTCATGTAACTATTATCATATTCAGACTTTTTTAGTACTGCCGTATTTCTATGCTTGCCTTTTAGTACACGATTACAAATTTATATGTATTTCGATATCTTCTTCGTTGAGTGAATAAATTGCTGCTTTATTGTATTTTCTTTACCTTTTAAAATTTTTCTGAAACTTATAATTGAAAATTTGATCATTCTCTCTTATTATTTGTTATTACAACTTATACAGAGTGTTCATGGACTTGATGCAAAAAATTCGGGAGTGAGAGCTAGTTTTGAATTTCTATTTTTTTGTTTAGATGGCGAGCGAATCTCCCACGGATAATTCAAATGGAAACGAACCGACTATTCAAACGATAATAAAAAATCCATCAAGGTCTACCATAACTACAACCTCAGTGAGTATTCAGTTATTTTTATTCAATTCTAATTATTTATAGATTTAGTTGTGACAAAAAAATACATTTCCAGTCATACTAGACGTTACTAGGAATTAGTATAAAAATAATTAATGACTT
Source organism: Diorhabda carinulata (assembly GCF_026250575.1). Classification (NCBI taxonomy): domain Eukaryota; kingdom Metazoa; phylum Arthropoda; class Insecta; order Coleoptera; family Chrysomelidae; genus Diorhabda; species Diorhabda carinulata. Next base: position 10,199,964 of record NC_079463.1, read on the forward strand.
TTATGTGAAAATTGATAAACAAACCGGTGTTGCCTTAAAGACAGTTACTTTTATACATACTAACATGAATAAAATGAATCTTCTTCATTTACCATCACGTTTATGTTCACAATTATTGCTTCTAGAAATATTAACGACGAAAACTGTAACAAAGACGTGGATGCTGTGCCTCGTATTCTTTTTCTTCGTAATTATCCCATTCTATCGTCCTAAACATGAACGTATTCTTCCAGTTGGTTCATAATCTCACATATGAATCTTCTGTTTGTCTTAATACGAAATCGGAACAAAGATTTGGATACCAAATTTGATTTGGAAAAGTATAATCAGCGCGCTAATTGGTCCTTTAACCATACAAGATGTTATCTCCATGCTATAAGCATTTGTTTACATCAAAAGGTAGTCGCTAGATTTTTCTTGATGACGATAAAGTTAGGCATACATTTTCTTGGGTTGTTAGGGACCCCATATGAAAACTGTGATTTTGTTTCCTATTACTTGGACTTATTATTGATGATTATTTTGTTATAGGGACCAAGAAAAGTCATATCTAACTCCCTGGACTTCATTGTGATTCTTAAACAATTGTTTGCACAATATTTGTGGAAAGCTTCGATATTGTGAAAAGATTTTATTCGTTTCTTCATTTGGAACGCCTTCTCATTCATATGTTATTATATTGTAATTGCGGTGGAAAATTAATTACTGAGTAACCCTCGTATAAATACCATTAATAATTCCATCGTTAATTAGATTTTTTTTTATATTTTTTGTTGTCATCCGCTACAAAATTGCATAATAACAATGACAGTGTCTATCTTTTCATAAGGAATCTTGTTTTGATCTGGTATAGGATGAATCCACAAGGTCGTTTGGTATATTTCATTCATTAATATTTATGTTTGGAAGAATGTTTCTCTATAATATTCGTAGAACAATTTTCCTATCTGATTTCTATTTATACTCGACCAAATGATTGGCTCAATTTGATAATAACTCATAATTGAGTTAATTTTATGAACATCTTACGGTATTCAAACTATTTCTTATCAAACTACATCTCAGTAATTTCAACACTTTTTTCATCTTCCTTGTGGTGGTTTTTGTCCTAAATCCCCACTTGATTGATTTCTAAGATCAATTCTGGCGGAGTTGCATTCATTTTCGATCCTTACCAGACTTTTCACCGTTTGTAAGATTCATTCGAGCTGAGTTGTAAGCATTGTTCATCCTGACAGGGTTTTATGACCGTTTATATCGTGTTTTGACATTTAAATTCGGTTTCCTAGAAGATTTCTGCACTTTTTTCTCTTCCTTCGGTCGTTTTTGTTCTAAATCCTCACTCGGTTGATTTCTAAGATCCATTCGGGTCGAGTTGCAATCATTTTCGTTTTTTTGGCATCGAAATCCATTTCGTAGCAGATTTCGGCACTTTTTTCGTTTTCCTTGTGGTAGTTTTGGTTCCAAATCCCCACTCGGTTGATTTGTAACATCCATTTGAGCTGAGTTGCAATCACTCTTTATCACGACAGTTTTATGACCGTTTGTATCGTTTTTTGACATTGAAATTCGTTTCCTAGAAGATTTTGGCTCCTTTATCGTCTTCCTTGTTGTAGTTTTCGTTCTAAATGCCCACTCGGTTGATTTGTAAGATCCATTTGGGCTGAGCTGCAATTACTCTTCATCACGACAGGGTTTTTTGACTGTTTGTCTCGTTTTTTGGAATCGAAATTAGTTTCCTAGAAAATTTTGGCACTTTTTTTGTCTTCCTTGTGGTAGTTTTGGTTCCAAATCCGCAATCGATCTATTTCTAAGACCCATTCGGGCTGAGTTACAATCATTCTCCATCCCGACAGGGTTTTTTAACCTATTTTTTTCGTTTTTTGTAATGGAAATTCGTTTCCTAGAAGATTTTGGCATTTTTTTCGTCTTCCTTGTAGTCGTGTATGTTCTATATCCCCACTCGATTGATTTTTAAGATCTAAGAGTTACAATCATTTTTTATCCTGATTGGATTACTGATTGACTATTTGTTGAAAGATGTTGAAATACGCAGATATAGGAATGGGGACAATATTTAATCTAATCTTTTTCACTTGTCCTATAACTTTTGATCATATTTGCCACACAGAAGATATTCTACAGAAAAACGAGTTACTTCTAATTAAATTTAGATTTTCCCAAATGCCACACTTAAAATTCTACTAACAATTTCATAAATTACGTTCAACATATGTCGTACGTTATCTAATCTTCATATAATATTTCTAATGACTAATTAATTCGTGTTACACAATTTTATTAATGTATCCATTTCCATTAAATATTACTGAGTAAATATTAGTTCAGGCATGACTTATAAACGGTTTTTACTATACCTTCATCTCCAATTATGGCAAAATATTTGATTAATGAAATGAAATACTACAAGTTAATAGGTTCGTTTCAAATGCTTCAGCTGCGTACAACAGTACATGCCAAATAAAATATTTATTCATGTCGAGCATAAACATATAACTTCAATACAAATTACTAACTTACCAAATAAGTATGTAGGAATGTACTTGTAATCAAAAGCGTCGTAGATACTTCAATAAAAGTTGGAAAAAAAAATAAAGATTAATATCTCAGCGCAATAGAATGTACAATATTCTTGTTTAGTCCGTCTTTAGCAAACACAAACAAACTATATGGTTTTCCCAAGCGAGAGCATGCCACATATAGTTGTCCGTGGAAGAAACATGATGTTTCCAAATCCAAGCCACATACAGACAATGTCTGGCCTTGTGCCTTATTGATCGTCATAGCAAACGCCAATCTAATCGGGAATTGAATGCGTTTGAATTCAATTGGCACATATGTAGGATTCATAGGGATTGGTGGCAGTTTTTCATTAATTTTTTAATGACTAATCGTGGTGGGTTCAAGTTACGAAGCAGAATGATCCAACCTTCAATTGTAAATGGTCTGATGACACGCCTGGCAAATCCAATGAATTTAAAAACTCAATTGGTTAATTCACAGTTTAGTTGGTATCGCAAACTGCATCGATAGATTTGTATGACACCAAGTCCCTAGGCAACAACTGTTGTATCTTTAAACTTAACCCATCGACCTCCATATTTTTTGCTGCCAAAATCGCTCTTCCTGCCAGCCAGCCTCTCAGAACTACCCGATATGCACACAAAATTTCATGAAAATCGGTCATGCCGTTTATATCGTGTTTTGACATTGAAATTCGTTTTCCAGAAGATTTCGGCACTTTTTTCATCTTCCTTGTGGTAGTTTTTGTTTTGATTCCCCACTCGGTTGATTTCTAAGATCATTTGGGTTGAGTTTCTTCACCCTGACAGGTTTTTTAACCGTTTTTTGGAATCGAATTTCGTTTTCCTATGCACACAAAATTTCAGGAGAATCGGTCAAGCCGTTTCGAAGGAATTCAATTACAAACACCGCGACAGCAGAATTTTATATATTAGATTATTATTAAATTTTTTTTGAAACCCTCGTAAAAATTTATAGTCGAACGAAATACGTTACAGTACTAAATTTAATAATTGATCAAGTACAAAGCGAAATTGGATCAATAAGGAACTGCATTCTTTATTTAAGCGCCTCGTCCTTAAAAATAAACTTTGTTCCTGTTTACTTACGTCTAGAATATTCTAAACAAACCTATTACTTAATCCGAAACAAAATAGATTTAGATTAATCTTAACCGCGTAGTTTCCGATGACTTAGCGCTATTGGCCCATATCCAGCATTTTCACCGAATTCTCCGCTTGAAATTATACTCAGAAGAATCACAATCCCAAAAATACTTTGATGTCTCAAAGTTTATGTTTTTTTTTCAAGTTACAGACCAACAGCCAGTCCAGTACGACAACGACCACGCGAGTGAGTAAAACTTCGACCAGCGCTTCCACAAGCCAAAGACGCCAAATCACCACAGACACTAAAGTAAGTACAAATTGATTTTTTTGGTGTAAATGTGAGTGTTGGTGAAGTGAACAGTGCAAAATAATAGAATTTCTACGAGTATTAATTTCTCAAAGGACATCGGACTTCGGTGACGTCAAGTAGGGCACGACGGGCCTATCTGAAGGCCTATGTCCTCAACGGTTTCACGGCCGCCCTCACCTATCAATTCTGAACGATTATTGATTACCCCTCATCGACTCATTTTTGTTTCCTAACCCCAAAATTTTACGCTTGCCACATTAGACGAGAACGTTATCGCCGTTTTTTCTTTGTTAGGTCGAAAATAATTGAACAACCCCCGTATCTATCACGCAGATCAATAATTTTACAAAATTTTCTTTCCCTTTTAATGTTTCCAATTTTTTCCATTAATACTTCATATTTTGTTTTTCTGTTATTTTAATAATTTTAAAAAAATTCTCATCCAGGTTGATCGAACTTTTTATTATGGTTAGAGATATATACTACGATATAAAAATAAACCAGTCACCCTATATTATTGTCATCTGATATTTTGATCAATATTTTTGAAAAATAATTAAAATGTACCACACTGTATATTAGCAAAATTAAACGTTGCAGGCTTCCAATATGAAAAACGATTTAGTCGATTTTAAAAACAATATCAACGACATGAAAAGCAGCCTTCCAAACACGCTGATGCAACTAAGAAATTCGTTAGAAAATTTAGTTGATTCCGATGAAATCAACGACCCCATAGTGACGTTCCCCGATGATACGCCAGTGCCTTCCGAAATCGGTTCGCCAACGAATACAGTCGAATCACTTAAATATGAACAAAAAACTATGAATAATTTTAAGAAAACCACGGTAAGTTTTTTGTTTAAAATTTTACGTAATTTTTAAATGATAGTTTCAACAAAAATAACCTTTTAGTTGTGATTTTGAATGTAAATTATCATAGTCGAGGCGTGCTGATTCAATTTCACAAAATTTAAACTTTTTTTGTCACACGAAAACTTATACCAAATGGAAAAAAATTGACTCATCAGGTTTCTTTGTGACTTCAAGACTAATATACAATAAAAGATTTTCGTGAATGTTTAGCTTGTGGTAGGTCCCTTTTAAGTCTCCAACAGTCGTTCAATCTAGACCCCAAAAGCTCGGCTTATTTTTTAGACAAAATCTTCTGTTCTTCTTTTTTGAAGTTGACCTTGGGTTCTCTCTCTCTTAACTCTCTTGAGATTCGTTCTAGGGTTGACTAAGAACAAATTCCGAACTAGAAAGATTTTTTTGCTGGTATCTTTTTGGCAACACTGTTTTTGACAGATCACGCGTAAATCGTGTCTTGTGTCATTGTCAAACTCGTTCAGTTTGATCTTTAATTTAATTATGAATCGACTTACGAACGAACAACGCTTGCAAATTATTGAATTTTACTATCAAAATTAAGAGAGTGCATCGCGCACTTCTTTCAATTCATGGGCAGTTTAGTCGGCCTACTGTGGGTACTATTCGGAAGCTTGTGACTAAATTTCGAACCCAGTTTACACTATTGGACATTAAACTACAAACACGCAAACGTACAGTGAGGACAGAAGAAAATATTGCGGCTTTATCCGCCGGTGTTACTGATGATCGCGAAATGTCGATTCGATCCTTTGTTAATCCACTATGTGGAAAATTTTGCGAAAGGATTTGGGTGTAAAACCATATAAGATACAACTGGTGCAAGAACTGAAGTAACACGATCTCTTACAACGTCTAACATTTGGTGAATGGGCGCTGGCAAAGTTGGAGGAAGATCCAATTGTGTTTAGCGACGAAGCACATTTTTGGTTGAATGGATACGTCAACAAGCAAAATTCCCGCAACTGGATGAGGACCATCCAGAAATATTGCAAGAGCTACCAAAGCATACCGAAAAAGTCACTGTTTAGTGTGGGTGGCATTATCGGGCCGTACTTCTTCAAAAGCGACGATGGCCGGAACGTTACTATGAATGGCGAGCGCTACCGTGTAATGATTGACGATTTTTTTTGCCAAAATGGAAGAATTGGACTAGCCTGACATGTGATTTTAACAAGACGCTGCCACACGCCACACCGCACGCGAAACAATGGCCAAATTGAGAGCCGCCTTCGGTGAACAGTTTGGGATCCGTCAATTAGCCGCCTAGAACGTGTGATTTAACGCCTGTGGACTATTTCTTGTAGGGCCATATTAAGGCTAATGTCCACAGGGATAAACCAGCAACGATTGACGCATTGGAAGCCAATATTGAAGCATTTCTTCGTGAAATACCGGCCGATATGTTGGAGAGAGTGTGCTAAAATTGGACTTTGCTCATGGGCTATCTAAAGCGGAGCCATGACCAACAATTGCATGAAAGCATTAAATTATACTGATCGTTCTATCGATTCCAATAAAGATTTCATCAATTTTTTCAAATTTTTTGAGGTTTTTTTCAAAATCAAATCCTATACCTCTTGAAAAATCACTGGTTAGAAACAGAATCATGACTTCCCGCAAGATTTGGAAGCTTTGGCGCAGGCAGTTCGGCACTATGTAAGGTTGGTCTGTTGGCTGATGATAAGTTTGGGTACTGGATAGTGTGTTTGGACTTGATTGTGACGCCTTTTGTTTAGCACTTTTCAATTAATGCCGTAAATTTTCGACGCCGAGATGTAAAAGTTAATTCTCCACACACATAACAAAAACTGTCCAGGTTATTAGAACACTTTCTCGGCAAATTTACAATATAAAAACCGTAACTTAGTTTTACGCAATCGTTATACAGTCACCTAAATTAAGTTAATCAAACAAAAACACGTAAATGAGGTCAGAGAAGAATATATTATTATATCTGTCATAAAAAAACAGGATGTGACTGGAGCAAAATAATTTTTTTTGAATGAGAGTAGATAAAAACAAATAAAAATCATCACAAAATTCGTGTGACAAAAACAGTGTTTACCAATATTTGTATAGCGTTCTAATATACATGGGTCACTCGATGCTAAATCGGAATTGTATAGTGGGTATTCGAAAATGTCCCATTGCAATTGCTGATGAAGTCGTTAGGTTACACAAGCGTTGTGGGTACGGGCATTGTTGTGGATCATAACAATTCCATTAGTCTCTTCATTTCTTCTGAATTGCTCTCCGTTATGAATCTGCATTAATTGTTGTTCAATGCTGCTCTGAAGACGATAACTTGGTTATCGAAACGCGTGTCAGATAGTGTAATTGTGATTAGTTGAATACGTCTCTCATTTCAAATCTGATTTCAATAATAATTTATGTTTCTGTTTGTTACAAATATAATCAGGTTTGTTATTATTGAAACCAAACCTCTATTCCGCATTTACATAATTGCCATACGTTGAAAACAAATTCAAAATAGAATGAATAAACGATTTGGAATTCAAACGTGAATCATTACAATATTGTCGTCTTCTATTTCTATAGATAACAAACGTTGTTAATTTACAAAATGTTATTTATATATAATATTAACAATGTTTAAAACCAAAGGTTCAACGTGTGTACATCAAGTACGACTTATATACGAGGGATTATCTATACAAACAACATTTATAAATGAAAAAATGCAAAAGGAATGAATTTACTAATCCTCAAGCCCTTTCACCTGTTCAAGAAAAATGATTGTTGTAGTTGCGTCATTACGTAAGATCCTTTTGTCACAACTGTTTCCATTCATTCGTATTTCTTGACATTTTTGACATTATCATCCTGTTTATTTTGTTTGTAATGACTTTTGGTGTAAGTTTCAGAGTGCTACTCAGCAAATTGATCCATCTATAATTAGATGGCATTTTTTTTATTCCTCTTTTGAATATGACAATCCTAGTACTCGTTCTCCAATCGACAAGGAGTTTTTGATAGCCGCTTGCACCTCTGTCAATTCAAACTGTAGATCTTCGTCTGTAGTTATTTCAGGTGTGTTTGGTCCGTTTCTATATTCGTCTTCATTCCCGTACATTTCTTGGAGGCCGTAAAAATCATTCTTCATCTGTTTGGAAAATTGTTTCCAATATTTGTTCTTGATTTCTTTTCCTTATCTTATTGTTTCATTACGTACTCTTTTGTAATTTTCGAACGAATTCAGGATTTTTGACGTTCTGTATTTCAGGTAGGTTTCTTTCTTGGAATTTCAATTCCTCCAATTAAATGTGGGTATTTACAGTTGCTTTATATATCTCCCATTCCAATGACCTGGCCAAATCATTTCATTTATCCTTTCTTAATTTTGTTTTTATTTGGTTATATATACAAATTTTTTCTTATAGTGTTATTTCCTTTCTTAAAAACATCATTTCTGTATTCCACATTTTTGTTTCTGTGTCATTTTTTATAACATTTCTATTTCATTTGTTTTTTGTCTTGTTATCTTCTCCAGTCTTGTCATTTATATCGTTCCCCGTTCTTCCATCTAATATTAATGCCATACTCAAAATCACTAGATGGGAATAGATCTACCAGACACTACCAATTATACATTCTGTTGATCTGGATATAGAAAGTTTCGATCTATATCCTACTATCTGTAGGAACTAAGCATGCTATCAAAAACGTCAGTGAGTTTGGGTAGTGCTTCTGCAACATGAAATTCGTTCCGGTGTCAATGTGGGTCAATAAAAGTGTAAATTGTATAGCAAAGTTCCTACGCATCCAGGAAAACCTAGAAAAGTCATCGACCACTTTTCCTGAAATTCCAATTCCTCTATTTAAATATTGGGATTTACAATTTTATCACAGCAAAATGTTTACATATTTTCTATTCTAAACTTTTCTTCAATACCAAATATCATATTCGACGAGTTTTTATATAAAAATTGTCCTCTAAACAACCCCATCCATCACCTTTCAACTGTTACTTCATTGTATTCAAATAAAGATGTAATCGATGTTATTGTGATTATTAACGATTTCAAAATATGTTTATAGGTAATGAAAGATGGTATAAGTGCAGAAAAAGAAAGCGCTAAAGTAGAAGAAATGAAAAAAATTAGAGCCGGAGAAATATCTTACGAAGAAAGTAACGCTGCAGCGGCTACACGTGCTCGAATCGATATAGACGGAATAACGGCACAGAAGAGTCAGGTTACAGCAAAAGTGAGTTTCACATTAATTTCATGTCGATCTAAGCATATGTAAACTTCAATAAACAAAACCTGTACTCAAATTCAATATAAAATGGTTGAAGTTCTTCTTATTCCTCAGTTAACTTAAACCAAACATTGATAAATAATATTCTATAAAATTTATGGACTAGTATCACGTCATATGGCTTCACCTTGACCCTTATCCATAGTATAAAATGTCCCTTAACATTATTTTCATGTCATATCATATATAAACACTCCTATTCAGGTGTGTCACTTTACTAATTTAAATAATACGAAGGTGTGAAAATTATTACGATGCGAAATATGACATAATGAAAAATAATTTTCGTTATGTAAAACAAGTCAATTTTCATATATAAAATTACACATTCTGGAGTTGTAAATACCCAGTGGACTATAAATAAAACGTTTTTCATTCTCCAAAATTCAATTCAACAGAAAACGGATGCAACAAGATGGCGCAACCTATCATATGTCCAACGAGACTTGGACTCTGAACAACTCAAGATCTTCTGAGTTGAAATTCGCTCTCGAGTTTCCAGTTTATCTATTAGATTATTATGTATATAATTTTCACAGAGAACAAAATGTTAAAAAGTTAAACCAAGTGAAATTTTTTGGCATATCTGGGAGGTTTGTGGACGAAATGATTAGAAGATGGGTCAAATAGTTGGATGAAGAACAACGCATTGGATTCAAAAGTTCAAATTTACAATTAGTGCTTTTTAAATGGAATTTCTGCAAATCTCACCATCACTAATTCATAAAATTGTTACTGGAAAACTGAAATTTCGAAAACTTTGCTCACCTTGGGTGCCCAAAGGTCTACAAAAAAACTACGAATGAAAGCAATGTACGATATAATGAAGACACGAGGCCAAACAAAAATCGAGTCAAATATTTATAGTTGTATGTTGCTTTATTCTCCATTAATATCAATACGCATGCGTTTGAACCAATTGTCGAAGCATTTTTTCCATTCAGAATCAGATACCTCCAAAACGTGTGATTTGAATGTGTCAATCGTTTCTTCAGGTGTATAAATATGTTAACCCATCAATTCAATGTTTTAACATTTAATATTATCGTGGTGGAAGATGATTAGTCTTCTATGATTGGTTCCCATGATTCTTTCGCTGCTGGCAACCAAATACTGGTGTATCATTCATAATTGACCGTTCTTCGTGGCTCTATGAAACGGTGACAACATGTCTAGTTATTCTGAAAATAAGAGTCGACCATTTGCTTCGAAATCTTCGTGTGCGAACAACTTTTGTTGGATTTGGCTCGTATCGAAGGACCCATATAGTCGATGTTGTTTATTTTCGGGTTCAATTGCATAGATCCATTATTCGTAGCCTGTCACGATCTTATAGACGTTTTTTGAGGTACTGCGATTGAATTTTTTCAACATTTATTTGCACCAAGCTCAAAAAAATGAGCGATTGTCAAATTATGCGATATCCAACGCGAACAAATCTTTTTAACAACCAAATATTCATGCATTATTTAATGTATTTAGCCGATTTTGGATAACGTTCACGAAATTCATCCTGTAGTGAAGTGCGGCCACGATTGAATTCGGAAATTCAGCGAAACACGGTGGTTCCAAATGGTTTAATCCACGTTAAAGTCATAGAAAATCATCGTAAAATATATTCTTATGATTTAATTCCATTTTTTTAACAAGATAAATGTTTCAAGTACATATAAAAAACTCAAATGGTTTCCAAGTTCGTGCACCGTTGAAAACGTCAAACTTTATGATGGAATTGTCAGATTTGACATATATTCACATCAGAGTTGCCATATCTCAAAACTTAAGTAGCAACTCTCGGATATGAAATATTTACTGAGTGTTCGGAGGTTCTATGTGACTGGATATATTTCATTAATGTAACGAATCAAACTGTTTATTACACCATGAAAAATTGGAAAATGTTTGTGAAAAAATAATTGAAACTTTATCCTTGGTCATAACAGGGAAATATCACGTATTTAAATGTGGGTGGAGATTTCATGTCAAGAGATTATCGCTTAAATAAGCATTTTAATGTTAGTCTGAGTTCGAACTTTCTTCGATGTGCATTTCAATAGAATTTGAATGAAGTTTTTAACTGTTAGAAGTTGATTTTCTGAAACAACCTTGTATATGGGGTTCTAGATACTTCGTCTAGCAAATATATGTAAAAATTTATATATAGACATCGATGTATTACGAAAAATAAAATGAAAATATTTAAAATAAGAAAAAAAAATACTTTTGGATAGTTTGAGAAGATCTTGGAACTTTGGTTGTGGTAAATATGAACAATTATTATATACTTTTCGTAAAAAGTATTTGAAAATCTATAGTTTTTAAATATATATTTTAATTGTGAAGAATCGTACAAAATTTGTAAGTTAATTTCTCCTCAATTCACCTAAATGTTTGTTTGTTATAATTATTACCGCGATATATTATTTTCCAAACATTTTAGTTATATACTTGTTCAAAAACCTACTTCTATCCAAAGTCTTATACCTTAAAAATAAATTCGAACGACTAAAAAACCAATAAGAGCAATCTTAGGCAACTATTACAACTATTTTTACATTAAAATAGCTTAAAACCTATTATTTTCATAAAACTTACGATTAATTTCAATGAAAAAACCTAATAATTCTATTCTACCCTTATATTTATATCTGACCTAAACAGTATCGGATTATATATGATCCCTTTGTCTGTGTCAGTTGATTTCGAGCCATGAAACAGTGTGTATTATAATGTTCGATAGTGTCCTATAAAATGTTTACCAATCAGCGCGAATAACTTGCCCTTCGAGGCAAAAACGATAGTTAAAAATGTTTTCTCGAAATTATTAGAGGGAAGCCACGAAAAATACTTTTCATTGAAAGCGACTTTAACTTTAACGAGCATCCCGGATAGCACAGATTGTGAATAATTTGATGAAAAACACGAAAAGGCGATGGTGTTCCAAAGTGCATTGATTTCTCTCAACTGTACTTAATTCGCAATCTTAATGGAATGTATACAGAAGAAAATGTACCAACACTTTCACGGAGACTGTTCCAGGAAACTAATGGTGAGATTAATTGTTCCACCACAACTTTGTTGTGTACTCTGCTTCATTTGGGGTTTGTATTCAAAAGAATAGACAAAAGAAAAGTTATAATAGAGTCGCAAAAACTCAAATACAGCTAGATCGGAAAACCGAACGATGATCTACCATGAACACCCAGATGGTGTTTTCACGAAAGTTCTTTCTAATAAAGGTAAAAGGATGGATGCCAGAATGTCTGTTTATACCAGCCAATAATATTTGGGATTCCAACTTGGATTATCATTGCGATACAACCGCGGTAGTTTTCGAAGATTACTTTCAAAATAAATTAATGCCAATTAGCCACCGAATAGCTGTATCGTGATGGATAATAATGTATCCTACTATATTCGCCAAAAGGTACCAGGTTCCAATAATACGACGATGGTCCCAGAAGTACCTGGCCCAACAAAGAAAACACAAAAATTTATTTTTCAACTCAATTTCCTTTTAGTTGCATACACTTTCCTGTGATTTCAACAACTTCGACACTATTTTTATAATAAGAATCGTCAAGCTCCTCAAAATAGCAAATAGCCACCAAGCCAATTTTTTCAAGTCCGGGAACAGAAAATAATCCGGAGAGGCTAAATCTGGCAATTAGAGTGCAATGGACGGCAATTCAAACTTAAATTCATTAATTTTGGCCATTGCAATATCAGATGTGTTTTTTTCCTTTGTTCTTAACCATATGCGGCCGTATTTGCTTGATTTCTTCGCTCAAACGTTGCAATAAGTTCGCATAATACTCGCTCTGTTAGTTTTTCATTTTTCGAGATAATCAATGAAAATTAAACCACGCGTATCCCAAAAAAACCGACACCATGATGTTGCCTGCAGATAGAACGATCGTTGCCTTCTTTGAAGCCGATTCTTCCTTTTCAGTCCATTGTTTTGATTGTTCTTTTGTTTCGGGTGTGAAGTGATAGACGCACGTTTCATTCTTAGTTATGAAAAGGCGCAAAAATTCGGCTTTATTTCTATGAAACAGTGCCTAACAATCGATGGAAAGATCTTTACGATGCTGTTTTTGTTCCATTATGAACAAACGTGTTCAAATTTTTAGTTAATATGCGATGTACCGCACTTTTTGAAATGTCTACTAGCTATCGTACTTTCAGTCGAGGATCATCAAGTATCGCTTTGTGAGCAGTCTCACAGCTTTTATATTGGTTGCGCTAATGCCTTTCAAATATTGTATTACATAACCATGACCAAGACGTTTACTATTGATGGTTACCCAACAAATACTAACCAACTTAGCGTCTTCAAACTTGAAACATATGCTGTACCGATCGTGTACTTTCTTACTTTCAAATAGAGTGGTACTTTTCAAGCAACTACCGCTATCTCTAGATCAAGCCAGGTACTTCTGGACAATCCTCGTAGAAAAAGTGAAATACAAGACTTTTTGTGCGAGCGTGACGTGTATTTCCACGGAAGTTTTAATATTTAAAAATTGTTAGAAACTGTAAAAGTTATAATTTTTTAAAATAATACGTTTGTGAGAAAATTGCAAAGGAAACAGGTCACGAAGTAATTCGGCTTCCACCATACTTTTAATCCAATCGAGTTGATATAATATAAATTAAAGTCTAAAGTTTTCTGTAACAGTAAAATCAATGCTTCTTTCAAGTGTAGATATGTTGAACCTTCACCCTCAAATATCGATCGATACGAGCACTAAAGTTCGTGGAAAATACCCCCGATTATATACCGTTTGACCTTAGTTCGCGTCGGGTATCCGCGCAATGAGAAACAAAGTGTTGCGAATGATTTTTCAATTAAAATTATCACCTACCAATCAAATTAAACCGCATAATTGTTATAACCGCAAAATTGATCCAATAAGTTTACGGAATTATTGTTATCGCAGTGGGAGATATTCCACTAATCATGGAAAGGTAATTATTAATTTGTTTATCATATTTTACGCGTTAATGTTTGATTTTTCAAAATAAGTAACGAAACAAAGGTTAGAGATTGTTGAAATAAAATAATGATAGCGTTTTCTTGTAATATTGGCCTTATATCGAACTAGTTCTTTATTTACTTATAATCCGTATCATTTTGGTTGATATCACGACATAACACAAATTCTTCAACATCATTTTTATCGATATCATCTTCTTATGGTGCCTAGCCGTGACGAATGTTGGGGATCATCATGGGAATCTTTATTTGGTCAGCAGCAACGCGAAAGACTTCAGAGGAGGTTTTAATGAACCAGCTTCTAAGGTTCTTGAGCCAGAATGTCGTCTTCTTCTTGGACTTCTTTTTCCTAATATTTTGCCTTGTAGTATGGCTCGGAGCAATGCATAGATATCTAGTACTTGTCTGCATATTTGATGTTATTCAGTCAGTATCCATTTAGCAGTATTCCTTTTTCTATATAGGGCTCTCCTGAATATTCGCTTTAAGTATAAATTGAATATGGAGATAATATACAGCCTTGACGGACTTCTCTCATCCTTTTCAATCTTTACTGCGTTTTCCTTCGATCCTTTTCAGGTCCTTATTGTTAATTCCTATTCTTTTAAGCATCTCTATTATTTTTTTATGTTTCATTCGATCGAATGCCTTTTCATAGTCTTTTAAACATGCATACACATCGCAATTTAGGTCTATGCATGTTTATATTGAGACCAATGCCTCTTTCATACCAACAGCATTTATAAACCCGATTTGATTGGGAAATATTTAGCTCAGATAATTCGTAAATTTTCTTATGAATTACTTTGAAAGATCTGTTTATATGATCGATTTTTTGTACCGATAATAAATAAAAATAGTAAATATTTTTAGGTATAAAAAAAAAATTATTACCCGAATTTTATTAGATTCCCGACTAATAGAATTTCAAAATTTACGTATCATTATCTGATATGATTAATTTATTGTTTACAAACTAAAAAAACAAGTTTACAAAAGGAACCGTGTTGTAAAATTTGGCAACATCTTATCACGTGAAGATGAAACTTGCTAATTATATTTCAAGATCGTTTGGATTCCACACAAGTCGCGTTTTGACAAGCAAATTATTTCTTTATCAAAGGTAGGAAAATAAAATTTAAATCACCTTTATAAATAATAATATCTGAATAAAATCATTTTGTTATATTTTTTACTAATAAAAATTTATTTCTTTCGATGGAAAAAATATTTCGGAACTATTTATTTTGAGTTTTGAATCAATTTTTTGTGGAAATATTATTCCAAATAGATCACGAGGTTCGTACAAAACAAAACAATAACCAATGCAACAAAGTATGGTCGATTGTTATGTTTATAGAATATACACATAAAACATCACTCAATAAGTCGTGTGACTGACGCACAGATGGCGATACCATTGTCAAATCCAAATGACGTTTATGAAGTACCAACTTTCAAAAGATTATGTCGGGAAAAAGTAAAGCTACTTTTGTTATTACATTTAAACGTGATGATAGATGATGGTGAACGTTCTGGTCGTCCAATTGAGAGGGTTATTCCAGAAAACATCAAAAAAGTCCATAAATTGGTTATATTTAATCGTAAACTGAAATTGCCTATGATAGCTGAGGTCGTAAAGATATCAGAAGGCAGTGTGTTTACAATTATGCGTGAACATTCGATCATGAGAAAGCTTTTTTCAAAGTGAGTGCCGCGTTTACTCAAAGTCGACCAAAAACAACGTGTTGATGATTCAGAGCAGTAATTGGCCATGTTTACAAATAATAAAACAGATTTTTTTGCGTCGATATGTGACAATGGATGAAACACTTCACTCCGGAATCAAAACGATCATCATCTGAGTGGACCGCAGCCGGTGAACCACGTTCGAAGCGTCCAAAGGCACAACAGTTAAAGGCTGCGAAGGTTATGGCTTCAGTATTTTGGGATGCGCATGGAATATTGTTCATAGACTATCTCCAAAAGGAAGAGACAATCAATAGCGAATACTAAGTATAGTTGTTGGATCGTTTGAATGGAAAAATGAAGAAAAAACGGCCTATCTCGAAGAAAAAACCACTCTTTCACCAAGACAATGCACCGATTCACAAGTCGTTGATAACGATGGTTAAATTTAACGAATTACACTTTGAATTGCCTCCGCATCCACCTTATAGTCCAGATCTGGTCCCCAGTGAGTCCTTGCTATTCGTTGATATCAAAAAAATGCTCGCCAGTAAGAAATTCGACTCAAATGAAGAATCAATTACTGAAACTGAACCCTATTTTAAGACAAAGGACAAATCTTTCTAGGAACTAATATCCTCATCAGGTTTTAGATCTCTGTTAACAAAATATAAATATTTAAATACTAATAGAGCAACATCAATTTATTTTTCCCGGTATTATTTAAAATAGGACTAAAATATTTAGCAAGTTGACGCGCTTTCTGTACTGTTTATATACGTCTATTTAATGATGGCACCGATCCAAAATCAGCAGATCACTCTTATTTTTACACAACAAGTGATCAAATCAACTTGCAAATTCAGAAAAACCATGAATGATTTTTAATTTCAAGTGATCGACAAAAGAATATTCCAGAAAACGCCGCGACGGTTATGAAAGTTTTGTATCGAGTGTAAAGTATCGAGATTCTGTTCTTTTACGTAAAATAAAATTTGTTTGGTATGTGAAACGTTTCGTGCACAAAATTATGTCGGCGCGTTGGCCAGTTAGAGAAGGGGTACTGAAAAACAAAACTATGGATAGCGAAAATACGAAATTGAACAAAAATCGGTTACAGTTACCTCCGAAATTGAATTTTCATCTTATTAACAATGTAAGGATTTTCTTTTATCAAATATATATATATATATATATATATATATATATATATATATATATATATATATATATATATATATATATATATATATATATATAAAAGTATACGTTAGTTTTTTAAATATATATATATATATAAATTTTTTTTAGTAATATTATACGATATCAATCAAATTATTTTGGGAAAAACGTGAGTTTTCTAATACGACATGGTTCTTATCTGTGAAATTTTTAGATAGATGTGGAAGCAAATGTACGTTTTTTCAAACACGTCACCCTGTATATTTCCTCATAGCGAAAGTATCCGAAAAATCATTAAATATTACTTATTTTTTTTTTCAAAAAATCCTAAAATCACGTTAATTTCAAGGTCAAATGTATAGGTTTCCGCAAAATTCAATTTTCTATTTTTTTTCGATTTTCCACCTATAAAAATTTTTTCCAAGCAATATTTTTCGAACTCTTCGTTTCAAAAATGCATAAATTTAATATAATTTGAATCAATTTTTTTTTATATTTTCAGAGTAAAAAGGTTCTATTTAAAATGATAAATTTTATTACATAACTTCTAACTTTATGTTATATAACTCGCTTTTTATGATCACGAAAAAGCTGTTGTATTTTTTTAATAATAGTTTCAACGTTCCTTTTCCGATTTTTTAGTATTACAACGTTGCCATTCCCCAATTGTAGATACTATAAAGTTATAGTTTTATTTTTCAGAAAAAGAATTACTTCAACTTTCACCCTGTATATTGCTTACAAATATGAAACTGGAAAAATTCAATATAAACAGTCATTTAGACCAGAGGTATCAAACTCAATTTTGCAGAGGGCCATGTATTAAATTTTGAATTCGTAGGTGGGCCAGATTGAAAATAAAAAAAAAGAAATGAATGAATTATAACATTTTATTTATTAAATTAGAAAAGTATATAATATACGGTTGTTAAAAATCATATCAAAAGATGTTGAGCTTGAGGATCCAGATACCTGACTTCTCTTGTCTTTGCCAAGCTCATTGATGCATGACATGGTCCTTTTTTAAATGTTTGGATGCCAATGATTCCTGTTGAATTATACAGTGAAATCCCACATAATTCACTGATGTTTTCTGTTTTAATTTAGTTACAACGCCCGAATGTTTGCCAGCCATGGCAGGAACCCCGTCCGTAGTTTTGCTGCTAAATATATTCCAGTCGAGTTCATATTCTGGTACCAAATACCAAATTGCAGAATAAATATCATTTGCTGTTGTAGTACATGTCAATGGAACGCACTTCAACAGTTCTTTAATTATTTCAAAGTTAATGTTAATGCCTCCCATTTAGACTGAAAAACTCTGCATTCACTATCAACATTACGTTTTTGTTACATTCGCAGTACAATTAAAATCATTCTCCAACCGTATCGCTTCGATTACTCGACTCAATTGACTCACGTCGCGCCGACGCACTCGTTTTATATGGTTAAAGAAGATTTTAGTCTAGACTCGAAGCGCGTGGAAGATTCTATCGTTCTCGACAAAAATAATAGGATATTTCCGCTTGCTACTAAGATATGGCGATACTTTCTTTATCTCTCGCTTGTCTAGGCACGCGCAGCCCTTGAAATTACTTATAAACATCCGTAGACTTGAGAGTACGCGTATTTAAAACATCCGTAGAGAAATAGAATGTGGCACATTGCGATCGCGGACCTTATTGATACGGCCCAGGGGCCGGAAGCGGCCCGCGGGCCGTATCTTTAACATGACTGACTTAGACACAGGTTTTCCCAATTGATTCATGTCGAAAAGAAATCGATATCTTAAATGGATTATTCGGGATTATTAGGTTATAGTTGGACAGTCTGTTACTGCTCCCCGTTGTATCTTTGAGCCTTCAGTGGAAACCAAATCGGTGTTTTTAGGTTAACCACTTAAAAGTTAGTTTTATAGTTCTAGTGGTTGGTAAGACGATCATATCCTAAGCTTCGAAGACCTTGTATGCTCATTTATTCTCTTTGGAGTCCTTATGGATTCTTGCCCCACTCGTTCATTCTCTAATAATTCTTCATTAACTATATTCAATGTGTTATTCAATCTATTCATATTCCCAAAAGATGCAAAAGTATACGAACAAAGTTCATTTTAAACTTTCATGTCAACATAGGGGCGATATAGCAACACGATAATTAAAAACTTGATTGCATTATCATCGATACGAACAGTTTATAATGCTGATAACTCGAAATTCCATTGCGATATGAAATTTAATTTGTTTGTTTTATAACAGGAAGCCAGATCTTTGAAAGCCGGCGAACTTAGTCAGCAGGAATCCAAAAATATGGCGCAGTCTAATATGAAAGTTACGACCGATAAATTCAGCAGCGAAAGATCGGCAATGGAATCGCAACAACAAAGACAAACGGTCACGGCGAGCGGTTTCTTCAATCAAGAAAAAAAAAGTTCCAGTAGCAGTCATATATACACTTCAGCAACAAAAGGTCTCAGTACAACAGCATCGATGATTAACGCGAGCAGACAGGTAAAAATCCTTTTATGTTCATTAATCTATATTTTATTTATTATTATAATTTGTTACAGTTTCATTTACTCAACAGTACCCCCGAAGAAGATATTCTTAATACCTCTTTGGAGGATTTAGAAAGCCTTTCAGCAAATTCGGATATCCATGACATCGAAAGAGCAAAACACAAATATTCCACGTACTTAGATGAATCAATACGATGTTTACAGAAATTAGAACAAAGCAAAGACGCCCCGTTGTTTTTAGATAAAATCAACGACGTAATGCGTAAAGCATGGGCAGTACCAACGTACGGCCATGAACTAGGTTACGCTCTATGTAATACTTTGAGAAATAGTGGAGGATTAGATCTGATAATGCAGAATTGTACTAATGCGGATAAGATACTACAATTCGCGAGCGCGAAACTTTTAGAACAATGCCTTACAGCCGAAAACCGAGCTCACGTCGTCGAACACGGTTTAGATAGAGTCGTAAACGTAGCTTGTGTTTGTACTAAAATCCATTCTGTAGATCACTCGCGTGTAGGTACGGGAATATTAGAACATTTATTCAAACATAGCGAAGAAACCTGTAGCGACGTCGTCAGATTGGGAGGTTTGGACGCCTTATTATTCGAATGTAGAAAAAGCGATATAGAAACACTAAGACACTGCGCGGGAGCTTTAGCAAATCTCAGTTTATACGGCGGTGCCGAAAATCAAGAAGCGATGATTAAACGAAAAGTACCAATGTGGTTGTTCCCTTTAGCATTCCACAACGACGACAATATCAAATACTACGCCTGCCTCGCTATAACTGTTTTAGTAGCTAATCCCGAAATAGAAGCTGAGGTACTACAATCTGGTACCCTGGGTTTAGTAGAACCTTTCGTAACGAGTCACAACCCATCCGAATTCGCTAAATCTAATCTTGCTCATGCTCACGGTCAAAGTAAAACTTGGTTAAAAAATTTAGTACCTGTATTAAGTTCGAAACGCGAGGAAGCTCGAAATTTGGCAGCTTTCCATTTTTGTATGGAAGCGGGGATTAAAAAACAACAAGGAAATACGAGTATGTTCTCAGAAATCGGTGCTATCGAATGTCTCAAAAAGGTAGCTAGTTGTCCTAACGCTGTAGCTTCGAAATATGCCGCGCAAGCGTTGAGATTGATAGGAGAGGAAGTACCGCACAAACTTAGTCAGCAAGTGCCGTTGTGGTCGGCAGAAGATGTCGAAGAATGGGTGAAGCAAATTGGTTTTCCCGATATCGCTCCCAGTTTTATGGAAAGCAGAGTCGACGGCGATTTACTTTTACAACTCACAGAAGAAAATCTCAAAGAAGATATTGGACTGACGAACGGAATCAAAAGAAAACGGTAAGATTTTATATGTGAAGTTGCAACTAAAAATATGGACGCCCATCACTTTTACTGAACCCTGTTTTATAAGACTTTCAATTCTTATAGATTCACGCGTGAACTTCAACAACTGAAGAAAATGGCAGACTATTCATCGAGAGATACGGCGAGTATTAACACTTTCCTGCAAGCACTGGGGCCTGAATTTTCCATATACACTTACAGTTTCCTAAATGCTGGAGTAGAGAAAAAAGACTACCTTCGAAATATATCCGAAGATCAGCTACTAAAGGAATGCGGAATAAGTAATTCCATACATCGATACCGAATAATGGAAGGTAAAAATTAATTTTACTAAATAATTACGAGTAGAGAGTTTGTTCATATATTTATAGTCTATCAATAAAAAAATCTTTATCATTGCAATTAGTAAATTTTTTGATATATTTCATGGTATTAAGAATAGAAGATTAATATCAATTTCATGCTACATTTTGACTTATATAGACTAATTATTCACCTTATTTTTTGAATACACCTCGTAAGCAACTTTTTAATTTTTCTGTACACATACTAATTTGAATCAACTGGTCATACATAATTACAATTAAATTAACAATGAAAATGCGTAATTTAAAAGAAAATAAAAGTATTTCGTTAAAACAATAACAATGTCATACTATTTATATGATAATAAATATTGCTTACTTCATTGAATAGAATTTCTTCCGCCGTTTAATAATTCTGATCTGTTGTGGGGTTCTAATGGATAAAATTAATTGTTGTAGGTAATTCACTAATTAAATACATTTAATTTATTTCTTAGAACAAAATAACAGCTTTCACATTAAAACAATTCTTGGCGCCAACTAATTATTTTCATATCTGTCACTTGTCATTACAGATTATCAGACTTTTGATGGTCTCGTTCATAAGAAAAACCAACCACCCTGTCTCGATTTTATATACAGGTGTTACACATTATTTTCATTTCTAGGAATTAGACAACTTGAAAATGGTTTGGCGAATGGTATGAACGAAGACAATATGGACAAATCCTTAGACGTTTTTGTTAGTTACCGAAGATCGAATGGTTCTCAATTAGCTAGTCTGCTAAAAGTCCATTTACAACTTCGTGGATTTAGTGTTTTCATTGATGTAGAAAGATTAGAAGCTGGCAAATTCGATAATAACTTATTACAAAGTATACAAAAAGCTAAGCACTTTTTGTTAGTACTAACACCGAATGCCTTAGAAAGGTGTGTAGGGGACCATGAAAGAAAAGACTGGGTACATAGGGTAAGTGTTTATACAAAAAATATCAATAAAAATACTGTTTTAAATATATTTCCAGCAAGAATATTCATATTATCCATTAAATCTTTCTATATTCTCTCCCCTTGGTTTACTTATTCATATGTATATTGCTTATATACAATTACGAACGCCCCTATATAGTTGTGTAATAATATAGGAAAAGGCAAAGTTACGAGGGAACTGAAAAACAACATAATCTATTAAATATTATATTAATCGTGGTGTTGTTAGCGTTATTTTAAGTGCATTTTGTTTCTAGGAAATATGTGCAGCTTTATCGGCAAATTGTAACATCATCCCTATAATCGATAACTTTGTTTTCCCCGAACCTGATGATTTGCCAGAAGATATGAGACAGGTGTGCCATTTCAACGCAGTTCGATGGATTCACGATTACCAAGACGCTTGCGTGGACAAACTTGAAAGGTTAGTAAGAAATATATACTTAGAACTACGCTTTTGCTTCACATCTACATATAATCACCCGTTGACAGAGGCTTTGTTTTCGCAAACTACTTCTAAATAACAAACGGTTTGGATGAAATTAACTATTTTTACAATAACTACTAGAGTTCGAATAGCGTCAAAAATATAACCTCGAAATGCGAAAATATCAAAGGATTTAATGCCATAATTATATTTTAAAACGAAAAAAAAAAACAGTTAGATGATGAAATATAATTAAAACTTCATACAGTACTATTTAATTTCCATCCAACTCGTTGTTACTTTTTATCAAAACGAAGTTTATATATTTTCTAGGTTTCTTAATGGCACATTCCTTGATCATTCGCTATGAAAACCGAGGGGCGTTATATATTGTTATTATTTAATTGCATGTTGTAATAATTTATTATTTTATAATAAAGACTTGGTGTTGGATTACTTTTTATTTTTGAAACCGTTTTTTAACCGAAATAATACGGGAAAATTTGTGAACGAAAATATGAACATTTTTTCACCGTTCAGTAATTATTTTTTGCCTTAGTTTGGAAAAAATAAGTCCAATAATGACTAATAGATCGTCTTTTTTTGTTAATTGAACTTTTAAAATAAAATAAATAAAAGACGTGGATTTTAATGGCGGCGTGGTTAAAGAACTATTGACATTTGACACGAATCACATGTTTCTTACTTCAAAATTGACCTTGATATTTTTAGTCTTTGTAGACATCAAAATTGAATTAAATTTTAGGCACTATAACATGATGTAACTATTCCAAAAAGAAATTCAACCCTTAATTTTTCGAATTTGATAATTTTTTTTCAATCCTGTTTATATAATGAATGATAACAATTTCGAGATGCAGTTCGCTGCAATCGGAAAGGAAATTTTTAGTTTGACAAACAACATATATTTAAAAAATGTTCCAATTTTGTTTATATATTTTTTTAACGCCTAAACTAAAAAAAATTAACACGATAAATTACCTTGAAATTGAAATGATATATTCAAAAAAATAAATAAAATTCATTGTTTGTAGTAGCCATTTTCATTACAATTACAATTTTAGATAACAGTTATACGAGGGCACATCAATACTTACAAAATTACGAAAAATCTAACCTATTTTAATTTTCTAACGTCGATTCACTCCGAAAAACAAATTATTTCGAGTTTTGTGTTCTTTAGAGAATTTTAGTGGATTGACGGTTTCCAAAATGGCGTAAAAAACTCGTGCTTTTGTGTTAGATAGTTAACAAACTCTTTAACACCCCCGCCATTAAAACCACCGATCCTTTTAAAATGTTTACAACTTCAATAGCATTTCCTACTTCCAATATCCGACCCCTTAACACCCTATCGTGTTTTTTCTTTCAATTATTTGCGTTTTAAGTAAGCGTTGAGGATTTCTTTCTATTTTTCGTTCTTTTGGAAAGAATTGTTTGCCCATTTTGGATACTAATTTTTAAAGTTTACGTTACGTTAAAAACCGTATCAACTATAATTTTTTAGAAACATCAGACGGAATTTATCAAGAAGATATTGAAAATTTCATCTGTGCTTCTTTACTACTAAATTATCTGCTAAAAAAAAGATAAAAAGTAATACCAACCTAAGATAAACTTAGGAGACAGTAATAACGTGTTGCTTTTTTGCATGCTTCACCAAAACGGTTGAGGTGAGTGTCACGTTTTTATCTATGTTTATCTCTGTATATAATAGAATCAGAGATTAGAAATCTTCTAAATGACGAAGCAAAGGTAAAAAATAAGTAAAGTCAAAAGTTTATAAAAAAGTATGGAACTAATTTTTATAAGTACGAGTCTCTATCAAAAGAGACATCGAACACTGACGAATTACGGTAATTCAAACCTATAAAAGATAATTTTCTTTTCAGGTTCATGCGAGGAGAAACGAATACGCGTGGAGATGGTCTAAGAGTGGGCCTAACTAAAGGTGACATTACACCGGGCACTCCTTCGAATCCGGGCTTAGTAAGACAACCGCCAAACTATCAAAGAATGCACAGCAACGATTCAGGAAGTGGTAAAAGTTCAGACAAAGACGTTAACGGAAATTCGGGCTTGACGAGAGATTGACTAGATGGTCCTTACGCCTCGGTCACACCTACTCCACTGCCAAGGTAACTAACATTTTCAAAATTACCAAAAGAAATGAATTATCAATTTTTTTATTTCAAATTTACAGGATATAGTAACTTTCAAATAATACTTCATTTTTAATATAATATGTCAAAATCATACTTTAAACATCATTTGTCATGTCAAAAATCACTTATTGCGTCAGATGTTATGTCACTTGTTACGTCAAACATTATTTGTCACGTCAAAAAGTTACTTGTTATATGAAATGTCGTATCACTTGTCACGTTAAACGCTATGTGTTACTTTAAACATCTTTGCCATATCAAAAGTCACTTATTACATCAAAGGTCATATCTCATGTTAAAAGTTACGTATCACATGAATTATCGCCGTATGATGAAAAACCATATTTCATA
Organism: Diorhabda carinulata; assembly: GCF_026250575.1. Classification (NCBI taxonomy): domain Eukaryota; kingdom Metazoa; phylum Arthropoda; class Insecta; order Coleoptera; family Chrysomelidae; genus Diorhabda; species Diorhabda carinulata. Next base: position 10,225,101 of record NC_079463.1, read on the forward strand.
GCTTCCAATAATCGATTTTCATTGCTTTAGGGTGGTTGGGGTAAATTTCAAAGCGGTTTGTCTGTTTTGGGAAGATATTCTGTGTCTTCGGGGTAGGATGCAGTTATACCGTCATTGGCTGTTGACGAAATGTAATCAAACAATCAGATTTATGTTGATAAAACCAACAAAATTTCTTCGAAAAATAACCTGGAAATGATATTGGGGAAAAAACCAATACGTGTCACGTCAAAACTACCTTTTTCGTCAAACAAAAATAATTTTACATATAATTCCTGGCAGTGTTTTATTTATATTGAGGCAATATTCTATTTATTGTGGGGGGATATAGCTGCCATTTACTATAAACAATAACAAAATCTCTTTAAAAAATAACCTAAGAGTCCTATTTAGAACACATTCGTCGACAAGGTATTTATACACCAAATTTTGGATACACTCATTCATAAAAAAGATGCGTTTGATGTTTTTAGATCTATAGAAAGCATTTGACTGTATAAACCATCTAATGTTACTTAAAAGGATGGGAAACATACTTTGTTAACAATTATTAAATAGTGTAGAATACACCATACGCCTCAGTGTAATGGATAGTTGTTCTACCTACTAAGTCGATCCGGTTTTAAACCCGGGTCCGAACAACTTCCTCGGCGCACTACCTATCGCAAGGAAAACTAACTAACAACAGATCTCTTTTATTTATGATAAAACAACTAAATTCTATCGTGAAGAAGACAAAACGATTCGATATCGGTATTTTTAAGATTTTGTGTTTTGTTGCAGATTCTGTAAAGCAAACAGTCCGTCCCGAAATTGGATAATAAATTCCAACAAATTCAACCGCGGCGTACCGCCTGCGCAGTACTCCCGCAGGGGTTCAACTACCCCTATATCATCGTTAGCCGTAAACAGTTACCCTCGCCCGCCTTTACCGAACCGATCTCGTAGCCTCGACGGTCTCCTGGATTCCGAGCCAATTCACGCGGCAGCTTCAGAAGCAACTAAACACGAACGACGAGTTCCTTCCCCCGATGACGGCGTCGGCGAGACTGACAGTAGTTTAAGTAACGCGCGCAACGTCGAGGAAAATTGTTGTACCGATAGTGATAATGACAAATGTTCAATTTATAGTGATTCTAGTGATTCGAAACGTAAGAGGAACTTTATGGATAGGTGCGTCAATAAAGTGCGATCTTTCATTAAAAAATGAAACAGTGCAATGAAGGGATGATGTTGTCGGATCTAGTTCGCGATTGTGGAATTATTAAAACCATTAAACGGGGTGGATAAATCCAAAACTACTCGATAATATGAAGAAATCTTCTTCAATTTCTCTTAAACATTTCGATTTGGGTCTTCTTTGTAGTCCTTTCCTCCATACATGTTTGGATCTTTATTCTTGTATACTGCCTCAGATTATGATTCATGTAGGAAACTTCAAACCAAGCCTAGTAACTCCATTGTTTTGCATCCTAATATTGAGAAATCCATCATGTATGTTATTTTGTCCATTCATAAAGATTTTCAAGGTTATTTTCGTGATATTTTCTCCATTGGTTCAGTTTTTCATTGATTCTTCTTTGGTACCCTTCATCTTCTATCTTTACAGGATCCTTTAACTTTTCTTCCATTCCAATATTTTGCTTATTAATTGGCGTTTGTTCTACACAGTTTTTAGCCATTGTTTCTTTTATATCCACTTTTATTTACTTATCGTAACGCCCTGGTATTTAAATTTATATATTTCTTCAAATTTTTCATTTTCTCCATTTTATCCTGGTTTATTAGTTTCCTTTATATTTATTCTTAATCCTTTTCGGTTGTGTTCCTCTATACGTATTGAGGTAACTTTATTTTTTGAGCTTATTTCACTACATATTCTCCATTCTGGTCTCCATTTTTTGCTTATCTAAATTCTAGTTCAATTTTGCATTATTTTTCCTCAATTTCTCTTCTTCAATATTCGTTATAGTAACAGTTACTGATGCATACATTTTTTTGTATGTATATTTATCATTATTTTGGTTTTCTTTACATTTATTCTTAATCCCTTCTTCCTCAATTTTCCTTGATATTTTCACCTTGATTTTCCTATGACTATGTCATTTTTATACACCATTATCTGCCTTACTTTTCCTATTTACCTGCGCACTAAATCTTCCCCATTTCTTTTTTCTAATATTTCTTTATTAGTTCTTTTCTTATAGCCCCGGTATTCGATCTTCAGAATTGTTCTTAATATTTTTCCATTGTTTATCCTTTTTTCCATTACAATATTTGGCTTTTTAATTTATGTTTGGATCTATCACCATTATATTTTCTTTCACACTCTTTTCAATTACTTATCATAAAGCCCCTGGTATATAATTTTTAGTATGTATTCAATTTTTTATTACCTATTCTTGTTTTTTTATTTTATACTGTTTCTACAAGTCTCATTATTTCACTTCTCTTAAATTTTCCTTAAATTTTTTTCTTCAATCTTCTTCGATATGTTCACCATAATTTTTTTCTCTTTTATTTATTCTTTATTTCATTGTTTCTATTTTCACTCTAATGCCCATTTCTGATGCTTATATTACCCTTTATGTTTGTCATTATTGTCAAGATCCAAATTGAAATGTTAAAACTCCTTCGAAATTATCAATATCAGGATTTTTATAGAAATTGTTTAGTTTTTTTGATGATAATGAAAATGTATGTATATAAAGTGTGTATATGAGAAATCTGGCAACGTTTTCCTTTCATTCCGTCCATATTTATATACTTATTCACTTTTTATTTTCCATATAAAAATCTAAATGATATTATTTATTTTTTTCCATTTAAGGCAACTAAATTACTTAGCACGAATATTAGTTTGTGCTTTTTATACAAAAGTATACACTGAAAAAAAAATGTGATTATCAGCAGCCTTTTTACAAATTAGGTCTGCATCTAAACCATATTTATTATTTGCAGCAAAATTGTTTCAATATAAAACATTTATATATATGTAAATAGCGTATTTACACGAAATATTTCACCCTGTATTCAATTTTGGAGAATATTACTGGGACGGATCAAAAAATTCGCGACTTTTCAAATGAAGTAATGTTTAAGTTCCTTTGGGATTTATTTGCCCCTCTAAAAATTTCATCATATCTACCTTCTTTCAGGTTTAGAAACAACAAATAGTCACCAGAGGCTAAATCCGGAGAAAAGGGTGGATGACGAAGCTATATGTAACCTAATTGAAGTAATATGATTATTATTTTGTTTCGAAAAGAATATTTTTCTCAATTCTCTTCATAAAAAAACGGTGGTTGTGACTTTATTGGTTATAAACCTACCTAGGAGCTGGTTCAACCCCTTCTTTCTTACTTTCTTCTACTTAAAATGGCGGTAAAATAAAAACCAAATGACATTCTAATTGAATGACAGATGACCAAAACGGTGACGTTTCTAGTTGATCCGTCCTTGTAAGTATTTCGTGGTTTATCATATAGAAAAACGATCGTGGCCTATTTTTGTCTTTCCATTAAGTATTTTTATAAGCATTGTCAATTTTAAACTATTTAAGTTGATGATACTTATTGTTTTTATTTGTCAATTTTAATGTGTTTTAACATAAATATGTAATTTATGAAGTGTAACGTTAATCTACTGAAGCTTGCCGAAAAAAAGCAAGAGAAGTAGTTAGTTTTAACACTCAATCGTGATGTACCACAGGTTACTTTTTATTGTAATTATTTTAAATGGTACATTTTATGTTTAACATTTTTATTAGCATTTTATAGATCCCATAATTGTTTTTTATTCATGTTATATTTAAAAATATATTTTATTAAGATTATTTCTGTCATTTTATTTATTTTTTACAAACTTATAGTGTGGAAAATAAATTTTTTTTAAAATAGTCTGTGGAGACCTATAACACTTTTTTTACAAACGAAAGTCGAAACTCTTCTTAAAATAGTGTTGACTGCTATACCACTAAGTTAAAGACTAGAGCGCACCAACTTCACAAAGATGGTTGAACCAAGAGTTCATAAAATTGTGATAAATAAAAAGGGGTGAAACGGGAAAGTAAGCCGTCAAATTGAAAAAATCATGGACTCTAACAAGAAAAAACGGCAAAATTTTATAAAGGGTATGTGAGGATATGGTTAATTGGTCAAATAATAAGTAGGTTAGGTGACCAAATGTTTTAAGTAACAAAAAGTCTTTATAAACCATACCGAATCTGTTTTATGTAATATAACGAAACGTTTAACTAATATATTACTTTCAAAATAATTATCTGAATTATACTTAATAATTTTATGGTATTCCACCTATAAATGCCATTACATCGTTGATATATTTAAAAATGTACTGCTTTGGGTATTCAGATAGGTACTAAGACCAAAATATATTAGATCCCAGCTAAAATGGGTATGATTGAATAAAGAGACATCTAAAGACAACACAAAAAACACTACGTTAATAACAAACCTTAGATACAAATTATGCTTAACCTAAAATTATAACGTACGCCGGCTACTTGGCGCAATCTTACGGACACTTTCAAAACTAGCGTACGTCTTTGCCACTTCCTAAGTAGTTTCCAGAAAGGCTACAAACATAGATTGCTAATAACTCTTTTTGAAAGATATATTCTGAATACTTACATAACAGAGATTTCCATTTATGCTAAACTCTCATCTTTTTAAACTTTTATTACCACTATATAGCTAAAAAATGTTTTCCTAACTGTTCAGCTTCAATTGATAAATTATATTCTGAATTAAAAAAGAATAAGAAAGAGTAAATCCTAACCGGGTTTCCGTAATTGTCATTAGATTTATAAACAAATTTATTATGAGCGTGTTTTAATATGTTTAATCCCAATCCCTATTAAATTATTGAATAACATGGATTTGTTAACGCAAACAAGTCTTGAAGCTTTACTTCGTGAGTACTTATTTTTTATAAAGATATATATTTGAATCGATATATTTTTAGTAAAAGCTACTAATACGAAAAATCTCAACTTCGATACTGTCGCAGTAGAAGCCTTCTGTTCTATAATTAATAAAGAGAAAGATGGTCCACAAGTTGGAGTAAAAGTGATAGCCGCCAGGCTACCATCGGGGGATGAAAGGGAAATGCTACAAACTTTAAATGTTTTGGATCATTGTATGTCAAAATGCGGTACAAATTTTCAAAACGAAGTAGGAAAATTCAGATTTTTGAACGAATTGATTAAACTAGTTTCGCCAAAATACTTAGGTTCTCAAACCCCATTAACAGTAAAACAAAAAATTCTACAATTATTCTATGTGTGGACATTGGATTATCCAAAAGAAATTAAAATAGTTGAGGCATTTGATATGTTGAGAAAACAAGGAGTTGTTAGAGATATCCCCAACCCAAATGTACCGTTATTAGAAGGTAACGCTTTTGCTAAAAGAAAAAACGTGACTTCTATTTTCCAAGATGAGGAAAAATCAAAAATATTACAGAAACTACTACAAAGTAAGGATCCAGAAGATATACAAGCTGCGAATTGGTTGATAAAAAGCATGGTTAAAGAAGTAAGGATTTAATTTTAATGATTAATGGTTAATGATTTTGTATTTATTTATTTATTTTTGTTTAGGATGATAAAAGAGCCGAATTAAAAAGTAAAAGAATTTCAGAGTTGGAATCTGTGCAAAATAATGTCAGATTATTAAATGAAATGTTAGATTCATATAAACCTACAGTTTCATCAATAGCAGAATTAGATCTTATCAAAGAGTTATACCAAAATTGTGAGAGTTTGAGACCTTCAGTGAACAAATTGATTCTAGAAACCCACCTCGAAGAAGGGATACTAGGTAATTTCACAAATCACATAAGATATTACTAAAAATTCTTATTTACGAATATTTTAGATGATGTTTTAAAAACAAGTGACGAATTATCTATCGCATTTGATAAATACAATATTCTTATTATCCAAGGAAGGCAATTACCAATGAAACGAGACTCAAATCATTCTCTTCTACAGTTTGATAACCCAAATTCGTTAATACCTGATAAAAATAATTCACAAAATGGTGATGCTGAAACATCACTTGACGTGTTATGTGATATATTTAGTTCTTCAACTATACCAGATTCTGCTGATCTTTTACAACCTTTAAGTATAACAAAAGAGGGTAAGGAACTTGAGAATGTCCAAGAAGTTGGCACTGTACTTTGTTCCAGAATTGTATAGGGCTGAGACCAAAACTTGAAGAAATTGGAAAAAAAATACAACTTTTGACATACTGTCACATTTTGAAAAGGTATTGCATTCCAAGAGGTTGTTTAAGCTCCTTTGTACATATTGACGGTTGTTCTGGATTTGTTCTACTTTGTACCAGAACTGTGTAAAGCTGAGACCAAAACTTTTAGAGAAATTTGAAAAATTGATCATATTATTTACCTATACTGCCGCCTCATTTTTGAAAAATCTCTATTATAGAAGTAATTTTAGCTTCTTAATAGATTTTGAAGGTTGTTCTAGGTATGTTCTACTTAGTTACAAAATGGCATAGTGCTTAGAACGAAACTTTTAGAGAAAATTGAAAAAAAATCCCACTTTTGAGATGCCACCTCATTTTTAAAAGGTTTCTTGTTTATAGAGATTGCTCTAGCTTCTTTCTAGATTGAAGCAGTTGTTTTAGGTTTATTCCAAAACGTCATAGGGCTGAGACTGAAAAAATTTTGCATTTTGAAAAGGTATCTCGCTTTTAGAGATTGTTCTAGGTTTGTTCTCTAATGTTTCAGGTCTGAAACTGAAACATTTTTAAAATTTATTACCATTTAGATCGTTCTGGAACAAAGTAGAACATACCTGGAACAACCTTAATTTTTTTTACCTCATAGTGCGGTGCCAACTTCTTAGACATAACTTAGGATCATTTATGTTGCTTGTCCATTGTTTATAGATACACAAATGGGTGAAAATAGTAAGGATATACCAAAACTAAAGGGACTAGAAGAACTCGATGTATTAGGGGATCATTTGATGAAAGAAAATTTACAAAGCTGCAGGTGAGTTTTGTTTATTATTCAGTTTTACTAGTTTCGTCATTGAAAATCAATTTTTTTAGGATTAATAACGAGAAAGTACCGATGAATATTCTGAATAAAATATCGGAAATAAAGCAAAATCAACTAGCTCAGAAACATGAAACAAATCAAACGGAAATATTCAATCTCGATTTAAACTATCTTCTTAAATCGAAGAATGATGTAAAATCTTCAAGTGATACCAACGATGATTGTTTAGTTGATATAAGCGATGAAATAATGTTGGAAGTCGATAAAAATACAGATTCCGAATTAATCCACACTGTATCGCTAACGAAAACGGAAAAAAGCGTACAAGAAAAAAATATTAAACTGAATGATATATTCGTTAAATTGGAAAGTATTAGACCGAGCGGTTTACCTCCGATGGTTATTTTAAACGATAAAAATGGCATTACAGTCTCTTTACATTTAGCCAAAGATGAACCCAAAGACGGAGTTAACGTTTTTGTTATTACAACTGTTAGTAAAAACGAATCTCCTTTGAATAATTATTTGTTTCAAGCTGTAGTTCCTAAGGTAAGTAAACCCATATAGTTCAATTGTATTGTGGTGGTTTTATCTTACCAAATGAATTTCTTTTTTTCAATCCTGTTGAACCAAATATACTTTTTCTAGGTTTATATAGTCTATAAATATTTTTTATTAGGTTTGTATGTATAAAAGGGTATTATAAGAAATGTTGGTACAAATTCATTTTTTTTTTGGTATAAAGTTATTTTATTTCTTTATAGGGATGTAAATTGAAGTTACAACCACCGTCTTCAACAGATCTTCCTGTCTACAATCCATTTTTACCACCAATGGCTATTACACAAATATTATTAGTGGGAAATCCGGAATCTGTTGCAGTTTCTTTAAAATTCATCATTAGCTACATAATGGATGAGGAAACAATTACGGAAATGGGAGAAGTGGAAGAGCTACCGAGGCTTCGTTGATAAATTTCATTGAGTGAAATATCAAAACTGCTACTTTATAGGTTTTCAACACGTTGACTGACAATTTTATTTAATCCTTTTATATCATTAAAAATTTTTATTCAAATACAAAGTTGTCACTGAAACGTTGGAAAATGTAGGATCTTACAAGTTATTTCAATGTTGGCAGTTAACGTGTTGAATCTTGTCTCAAGATTCATTTGAAAATCCGAAGAAAAAAAGGTCGAATTATGATTTAATTTTCTTTCTAGTCATTTTTAAATAAAATGTACTTATTGATTGTATGCAGAATTGTTTTGCAAGTTTCGAAAAACAACACTGTTGATTATATATACAGGGCGTCTCAGAAAGAACGATTTTTCTATTAGATTAGCTCCTTTTGGATATTACAAATCGTGTCACTTTTTCTTTGGAAATTGTATATATTGTCAGATTGTCAATTTTTTACTGTATTTACTGAAAATTTGTGAATTTTCTTCTATAGCGATTATTTCGTGCTTTTCATCAAATCTTCAGCTATATCTAGAAGATTCTACATTTTCCAAAATACTTGGCCTCCTCCCAAAGGTTTTGGTTAGGTTAGGTTAGCCTTTTGATGACCTACAAGAAAACCAACTACCAGTTAGATGTCATTTGTAGTCATTATGAGATCTTAATTAATATGGTTATGAAATTATCCTAGACCTGAGTGTTTTTCTATCTGATCCTTTAGCCCTTACGGTCTATTCCATTAGATTATCTTAGTCCTGGAATGTTTCTCCATCTGATCCTTGAGCCCTACTTTCATTTTCTTTGTTGATATGTCACCTCATGAGGTTATAATAGGGTTCTGGTCCAAAATTTGGGTTGTCTTTGTCCTGGAATGTTTCTTCATCTGATCCTTGAGCCCTACTTTCAATTCCTTTTTTGATATGACACTTCATGGGGTTACATAGGGTTCTGGTCCAAAATTTGGATTGTCTTCTTGTTTCTTCATTTAATTGCCAGTATTTTTTCTATTATTCTCACCTCAGTTATCAAACGACCCAGTTCGCTATTCCACCAAAGCACGTCTCTATCGATTGCCTTGGATTTTATTGTGCAGTTGTTTTTTTTTCTGTTATCTAACTATGTATAAAACGTTCCATTTTTCGAAAATAAAATGCAAAATAGTTCTCTTAATATAAACAATAATTTTTTATGTACAAAAAAGAGGTTGTGTGTGAAGAATATTATATTTATACAGTTTTTTGATAATTTTTTATATTTTAAATTTGTTTTTTTTTGTTAAATATATTTAATCAGATTTATATTCAGTTATAATATCACCATTATATAAATATTTTTTATCAATATTAAACTTTTAGGTATTTACTTAATCCTTATATGTTTGTACCCTTAGGTATGTAAAACGTGGGGTTATGTTTCTTTTTTCTTCGATTCTTCCCTCCAAAAAACTCATTTATTTGTTTCTGGTAGTTTCTTTACTCTATTCTCAGTAGATTTTATCAATCCAGGTCTTCCTCCACTTCCATTTTCTTATTATTCTTTCCTCAATTATCCTTTTCACATATCCGATGGTATTCAAAGTATAATAATTGGACTGTTATTTCAGTTATTTCGCTCCTGAGTGTATTCGATTATCCAATTTCATCTCCACGTGTCTTTTTACTGCCCCTATAAGGCCATTTTTATACCATTTTCCATTAAATCAATATTAGGTGCTGAAATGTTCAAAAGAACAATTGACTCTATTCTGTGAAACTAATCTAGACCCAGTACTGTTATATTTTACCAAATTAAATCGTTTTTTAGATCTGGATTTGACCTAAAAGATCCAGAATTTTTGAAACCGTTTAATTTGGTCAATTTTTTGCATCATCTGGTATATTTTCATTAGTAATATCACCTGGTGATCAAAATATAAGAAATGTTACCATTTGTTTGAAAATATCACAGGATTTCATCATTTTTTATTTAAAAGTTATATAATCAAAATATATTTTAATTGTATATGTGAATGTAGCTTTTTCCGAATATCATTTTCTTTTTAACACTAAAAATTTAAAGAAAATAGGCTGTTATTTAAGGATTTAGATTATAGTGCCATTGTATGTGACTGTACCATTATATAATTCATTAATTACAATTTCCATTGTATAATACATAAAATATTATAAACGCTTTAAAAAATTCTTTTTAAGTCGCATCTCTAAACGCCAGAGCTGTAACTGCCTTCTGATGTCCGGTATATTCTCGTTCCATTGCTCCTGTCTTAACGTTCCACAATTTTGCACAAGAATCAGACGAAGCTGGAATAAATTACAACCTACAGTTAATTTCAGTCAGAAATCAAAAAGATATCTAACAGGACTAACTTCCAAAATAATTTTGAGTTTGAATTAAGATTCCCTTGAATGCTTCTAATGGCCCCACAATAATCTAATAAGAGTTTTATGATTCAAAAGTGGTTTCTACAAAAAGTAAAATCAAATTTAATTGTTCTAGATGTGTGAGAAAAGGAATCTGAATGTGATTTAACATCCTCACAGGTTGAAATTAGTCCTAATGGATGTTTTATTACTTTTTTTCTACTGGAGAGAACAGGAAGAGTAGCTGTACATATAATAGTACCTTCTAAATATCAAAAAATTAGAGATCATTCACTGAATAAAAAAAAATGAATCATTGGTGTTTAAATGGTACTAACACCAACAAGTTATAAATTTTCATTGATCAGAAACAAAGGATCACCCTTTCCCACCTATTTCCTTCTTTACTTTTCAAGAAAATGTCTACGAGTGCTAAAATTATTCATTATACTGTATTAAAATTTCTAGGACCAATATCCAAAATCAACACCATTTGGTCTTTCAGACTAGATACGAAGTAGATATTTATAAAAAATAAGTACTCTAATACAGGTTTTTCCATTTTATGTGCTTTATGGATGGTGAATGAAAAAAAAAAGATACTATGAATCTAGAGGTCAATTAGTGTCAAGAAAAGTTTAAACTTGTTGAAACTCTCGCAATTTTTCTAGAGACATCAAAAAGTACCTAATCAGTTTTTTAATTAGAAGGCTTAACGGTCCGTAATCGTTCCTTTACGAAAATCTGGAAGTCTTTAATTGTCAATTGCACATGCTACAGTAAGTAGCAAAAAACAATATAGAAATTAGTGCTTTGAAAGGACGTAGTAAGCTCAAATACTAACAAAATATTTCGATAACGACATAAAAAACACCCTAAATTAACAACAAAAACATATAAAAGGATAGGACAAATAAAAAACTAAAGAAAAAAATGTACATGCATTAAAAAGTACCTTAAATACAGGTTTTTTCCATTTTATTGGCTTTAAAGATGCCTCGGAGTGTCACTGTTTGATGGAAAAGGAAGATACTGCAGATTTAGGGGCCAATGAGTGCCCACAAAACCTTCACAACCAAGAGGCATCAAAAATTGCCTGATTAGCTTTTAAAAAGACATCAGTCTTTGGTAATCTCTAATGATGCCTATTAGAAGGCTTAATAGTCCTTAATCGTTTTTCTAAGCAAATTTAGAAGCCTTCAATCGTGAATTTAAGTGCTACATTAAATAGCAAATCACAAAAATGAATAAGTATTAAAATCCATATGTACAAAAAAAATGAATGGACTTATATCATTGGAAGATCAATATGGAAAAAAGACAAACAAAAATTCATTTTCCACTAATTAAGTTACTTTTAGAGCTGAAAATGCACAATTATTCACATTATTCATCAATAGAGTATTAAAATAATCATTTTTATGTATTATAACAATTCTGAAAATATTAAAACTTACCTGTGAACAAATATTGTCCATCAGCACTAAATGCGGCGTCCCAGACCCACCTCTGGCTTTCTAGTTGTTTCAATTCTTGTACCAATGAGAAATCACCACAACTCCACACTTTAGCAGTTGTATCTGCAGACGTTGTAGCTAACAAGCTGAAAATAAATCGAAAAAAAAATAAATTTTGACTGTAAAATGTATCTTACTTGGAATCAGGGCTGAATTTACATTTTAGTGCATGTCTAGAATGCGCCTCGAATTTCTGTTTTGGTATCATTTTTGTAGGTGTATCCACCATGCCTGAAATTAAACTCCATATATAACATCTACCTTTATTATTGACCGATGCCATTAATTGACTGTCTGGTGAAATTTCCACGTCTAGAATCATAGCATCATTTTCTGGAATCTAAACATTATTAAAATTAAGGAAAAACACTGTATTATATAAGTAAACTTACCAATTGTTCGTTATTGTCGGTCCTTAGATCCCACCTATGAATAATTCCGGTTTGATCTCCAACAAATAACTCTACTTGATTGGGGTGCAATGCTACGCAGTTTATAGGACTTTGTACTTCAAAAAGTTTTGGGCACTGGTTACTTCTTGTTCTTAAATCCCAAATTCTTGCTCTGCCGTCTTCTCCTCCGGAATACATCCATTTACCGTCTTCTTGAAAACCGACACAAGTTACGTTTTTAGACGTGCCTTCGTAATTTACAACCGCATTTGGATTATTCGAATTTAAATCATACATATAAATATGTTGATAACTAGCTGCTGCCAAGTGTTGCCGATCGGGTGTAATTTCTAACGCGTTTACTTGCTAAAAGCAATTTATATGAGATATTTCAACGTATAAATTTGATAAGCAAATACCGATTCTGCATGTTGCAATGTTCTAGTACAAATTCCTGTATGGGTTTGCCATAATTTTATGGTGTGGTCATAACCGCCAGTTGCTAAAATTATATTATCGTTTTCTAAATTTTCCACGGTCATCACACCTGATGATGTATTCATAAATTAATTTTAAATTTTAAAGGACTATTCAAGTGTCAGACACAAACATAACCTATAAACATTCTTAAATTTCTTCTTATTATGGTCTTTAACTATATTAGTTAATAGTTATTACTTATAATTCATAATTTGTCTAAAGGTGAAATATTGATTTAAAAATTCTCACAAAATATAAAAATAATTATTAGGAAATTTTCTGAAAAAGAGAAATTTAGAAAATTGAAAGAGACCTAATTCCGTATAGAATGAAGAGGAGTGAAAAAGAAGAAGAGTTTATTCAATTAATAATTTAGGGTTGAAATAGGGGCGAAATACCTACATTTTCTGTGATTATTTTTCAAAATTCACTCTAATTATGAAGATAAAAATTCAATTGAAGCACACAAGTAATTGTTATACAGGTGGTTTCAATTTTTAATGAAAACATATTTACAATCCCCCTTGCAAAATTATTGCGAATTTAAGCAAATTCCAATCTTGATTCACATAATAAATTATACTAAATCCCTAAAAACTTGAAAGAGCAATGATTTTAGGATTAATTTAATTGATTATAAGATCAATTATTTCGTTATGAATATGTAATTAAATTCCATTTCCGGAATAGTTACCAGACAATGAAGGCGTTTATGATGAGAATAATCTGTTGTTGTTTTCTTTTTTTAGTATTATTTCTAAATGTCGATTAAAAATATCTATTCCACGATTAAAAAAAAAACTGTTATCATTGGGTTTGACATAAACAGTAGGAAGTTAAATCGACCTGACAAAAGAATATTTCCGTTCCTCAGGAAAATTACGGATATTTTCAAAGGGATGTCATTTATGTGTCTGAAACAATAGCAGGTGTTTTTCAATCAAGGCGTTTCCGTTTATTTATTGAGGTGTATTTAAGACGATTTTCTCCAGATTTCAAATCAGTCTTTATTGAGATTTTGAACTGTATAAGTTTCCATCGTAGGCCATTAACATGAGGTAAGTTTTCGTCTTATATAAATAATAAATATATTTTTTAAATATATACCGATTGTGAATTCAATATAATTCTTAGAAATCTCTCAAAACCCTACAGATTTTTCATTCAATGAAAAAAATATAGTAGTACATTTTCGTTTTCCCCATTTAAGGTGCATTTCTGACAACAACAAAAATGAAATTGGAATTCTTATACCACTAATATTATGCTGTATAACTATGAATTTAGTACATGGATATCCTGGTGAGGATTTCCGTTATATCGACCGAGATGTAAGTTATGTCCCTCTATCAATGTTGCATGTTTTAGCTTTGTTCCCTTTGGACAGATCCGGCTCTGATTATTTTTCCAATTTCCAAAGAAGATGTTTAGTATTTACGTGTGTGTTAATAAGAAGGTGAAATGTCTTTTATAGTCCTAGAATTTTTTTTTCTAGTTGGCCAGTCCTGGAGCCCATCAACTAGCTAGTTGGCTAGCTTCTCAGTTACGATCAAAGGAAATAATTGTACCAGTCGAAGTTCCAGCTATACCTTATAGATTACCATTGCAAGGAAAACGGAATTCTGAAGTGACAAACGCCATAATGGGATCCGAAGAAAGTCAAAAGATGTATAGAGAAGGGCGTTGAATAATTTATTTTCTGTAGACTTGTCATTTAAATGATTAAAATATTGAATTTGTAATTTCAATAGCGATATATATATTGTAGAATAAAAATTTGTTTGTTCCACCTTTATAATCGATTCATTTGAAAAAAATCAATTACCTATATTTAAGAAAAATGTATTCAGATGCGTTAAATAAGTTGGGTTGTCGCTGAGTCAATGGTATCGAGCTAAAAGTATTTATTAAATTACCTGCGTATACTTCACTTATATTTGTCTGGTATTTTAGCTCTGTCAAGAGATGGCGTGTCTGCAAGACTATCGGTAAAGTCTTTGTATTATAACGTCAGGACACGAGCGGCTGTACACGCGATTGGTTGACCTCGAGCTAAGAAATTAATGGCGGCTCCAATAAGAGAAGCGCTCGAAACAGTGGTCTGTTCAAATGATCGAACAATGTTGTTGACTATTGGGACATATATTCAAACTTTATCAAGGAAATAACATTTATATACGTGAATAATTAAATAACAAAAAGAGACAGGCAAATGCAAGTCCGGTCTGTTTTGATTACATTCACGAGACCACATAATAGAAGAAACCGATGTCGCGCGCAATCGCGGGCGCCATTAATTACTTGAGAGGTGAGAATGGAAAAGGACGCAGAGTTCTCTCTCTTACATTTATCTTACGTACCATTTTGACAGCTTATATTACAAACATGGCGAAAATGCTGCACTCGCATATGTTCCTTAGTTCCTTACTTTATATTTATGGCCACCGTGTATATAAAAAAAACAATAACAAATATATTTTTCATTGCGGTCAAGGCATACCGCCGATAACGATCGAATCGTATCATCTTTCAACATAAAATCAGCTATAATTGTTAATTACTACAGAATTGATAGTTTGTTGTGACCTGCTTTGTGAGCTTAATTGTTCTTACGACGCTGTATACTGTCTAGACGGGCAAAAAATCAATCTAAGCACATTCCGCATTGAGATAATGAGTGCAAACTTAAGTGGAACGCCAACAAAAGTTTCCATATTACTTTTTACTGAAAATTGAGCACGCAATGCAAAAAAAATGCATTTAAGATTTTATTAATTCCGTATATTATTATTTTACGTAAAATATTGTAATATGTATAATATAATATTATCTCTCAAATTCAGAAAAAGCAATTTCAGTATACCACTCAATGATGGTACAAAACAAGTGTCTACGTCTGACAGTCAAATATTACCAGAAATTATCAAGAATCTCTTGTTTACAAAAGTTCAACGATTTTTGTGGGTGTAAACTTTTGTAGGGATCGCTAATCACATATCAGAACATCCCATTATCTTCGAACGAAGGGTAAATTCAGCCACGCCTAACCGATGAATCTGAACTACCCTTGACTAATGGACCATGTTACTTTTTTTAAAACTAATTTAACCATTTGATTTACGAGACCCTATTTTCAGGCGAAATATACTGGGAGTCGAAATTATATACAGGGGATATATATATATTTTCACCATACTCACAGCATAAATTAATCTTTCTAAGGTAGAGTTGGGATCGAATCCTTCCGTCAGTTTTTTGTGAATAACGCGTAATATCTTTGAAGGCACTGCTCTAGACTTATTTCTGGTTTTACCGAAGCGGGTTTTTCAAATAGTCACTTCCTAGTAACAATTATTTTACTTTTAGCTCGTTCCCTCTCTGGGTGGGTCGTAAACGACCCCACCTTCCTCAGTATCTAACAAACTTCTATCGGGCGTAGACGTGAAATTATTGAATTATTACTTAAATTATTTCTAATTGAATCTTGAAAGTATTTTCAAACGTTTTGAACTTATTTTATTTGAACTAATATATAGAGGAAAACGAATTTTTCAACTCCAGAAGAGGCTCTAGAAAATGCGACGTCAGCAGGGCCGGATTAAGCTAGGGGCTTGGGGGGGCTATAGCCCCGGGTCCCAGGTCCAAGAGGGCCCCATCATTTGGAAATTATTCTGTATTTTTTGATGTGTTGATACCACAAATCTAACGTATTGATATTATTTTGTGAATTTTTCCGGGTTTTCGAATTCCTTAAGGGGGCCCCGTTTTTATTTTAGCCCCGGGCCTTATAAATCTTAATCCGGCCCTGGACGTCAGCAAGAGGAATCTATGACAATGAGGCTTTTCTGTTTGATAAGCCGAATTCCAAAGCGTTTTAATAAATGATTATAATCTTGAAGATAGTTTTTCTTCAGTGGAAAATGACAGTGAATATGATTTGCAACCCACTTCACAAGAACCAGATTGCGATCTAAATTTTGAGTTGGGAAAGGATCAAAAAACAATTTGGGTGGATAAACCTTTAGGTTCACAATTTTCTAGAATTCCCTCAAGAAATATTGTTCTTCATTCACCCCCACAGAAAGGAAAAGCAAGAGGAATCAGAAGAAATTGATAAATCAGAAAACAAGTATAAATCTCCTCAATATTTCTCTCAAAAGCACTGATTCATTTATAGTAAATGAGTGCAGTGGATTCGGGGTTGAATACTGAAGACATGTTCTCCTCTACATTCGGTCTTCCAATAATCATTTATTTTCTTTGAGCAACTTTCGTTTTAGCAGAACAATTACAAAGGAAATAAGGAAATTATCCGATAAGTTTGCAGCTTTTCGTCTATTATGGGACATTTTCGTTAGCAACTGTTCCAAATAGTACACGCCATCGGAATACATTACTATAGATGAAACTCTTCTTGGCTTACTTCTTGGGAGGAATACCATATGTTGGTAGAGAGGAGCAGAAAAGTGGAATATCATTACCTACTCTGTACGTATTGGAACTAAATAAGCTATAATATGGAACAAACAGAAACATCATATCTGACAATTGGTTCGCATGTTATGAGCTGACGGAAAAACTTACTTTTGTTGGGACCCTGAGGAAAAACAAGCCACAGATTTCACCATCGATGCTAGCACGTGGTCCAGAGAAATTTTCAATCTTCAAATATCAAAAGAATTTCCTACAAATTTGATGTCAATAAGCAAAAATAAAAAAGATATCAGCGTAAGTATCGAATGTCTCCAAAAAAAAATGTGACGTTCATTTTTCTACCTTAATTTCCCAAACTATTTATTTTTAAATTGTTAAATATTATTTTCAAAGATTATACATATTTTCTACATTTCCAGTAAAAATTTTGAAATATTTTTTCCCAAAATTCTATATTCAAAATTATTGGGTATATAGTATATTAGTTTCGACGTTATTACGTCTCATTAGAGTGGTATAACAAACTTTCGTTCGGAGTAGACTACTACTCTGATCAGACGTAATGACGTCGAAACTATTCAGTGATTACAATCCTTTCCTTGCAGCTTGCAGTTTCGAGCCATTAGGGATGTTGATATCGACAAAAAGATAGACATCACGTTCTTCATCTTCCATCTTGTTCACTAACGAATCCAGTCGACCCTCTGAAATCAATTTTTTTAAACAAACATTGATTCGGAATGGTTACAACAAATCCCAAATCTCTAGGAGCATCCACAAATTTTCATTTCCATCTCCTCTATTCTCCTCCATTGGTTTCGAGGATCAACTGAGGCTGTCCCTTCCTTACATCAGAGGTGTAACTGACAAAATTTGCAGAATCTTCAAAACTCATAGCAATCGCACAATCTTCAAACCCAATCAGATCCGTCAAAGATAAAATATCCAATGGACACCATGAAGTGAATGAAATTCCCTGCTCAGATTGCCCCAGATCTTATATTGACCACACAAATCGACGTATTTCCGTCGATCTTTCCTCCAACCCAACATCGTATCCGTACCGGACACACAATCGATTTCAATAGAACCAAAACCATCGCCCCACTCCGCTCCTTTAAGTCTAGGATTATTCGAGAAGCTATCGAAATAGAGAAACGTCCAAACTATTTGAACACAAAAAACGATAGCCAGAGTTTTCTCATTTCCTTTAAAAATTCCCGCCAATAATATATTTCTCACGCTGGCCAAAAACCCAAAGCCAATAGGTCCCCTATAATTGCAACGTCCAGGCGTCTAGCTAACCAGTTAGCTGAAGACCAGCAGTAATTGTGTTAGTGTCAACAGTGTTCTCGATAGTTCAGCTTTCGATTTCCTCGGTGAAGTTCCTTGGAGTAGGCAGATTGAGACCACGGAATCGGATCACTTCTCTTGATAATGGCTCCAAAGTGGGAGCCGTAACGTCTAGAATTTTCAAAATTCCAACGCGGGTTTTTCAATCGACTTGATTTTAGGTCTTGTCTGTTATAAAATTAGTTTTTTTTGAATTAATTTTTGAAAGATGGATCAAAAATTTTGACGTTTCGACTTTTCTTCAAGTCTTTATCAAAATATTATTTGACACTGACAATTTGCGTATTTATATTGACCGATAGATCACCTTCAACGTGAATATCAAAATAAAAATTTGTTTTTTCCCAAGTTTTTCATCTCAAAAATATGTATAAATATGATTATTAGAATTATTGCATACAATTTATAGTATTTTGGTACATAGAGACCTTAAAGTTTACTAGCGCCTCTTTCTTTCATCCTCCCTAAACCTGGTTTTGATTTTCACCATTGCAAAAGTACCACTACAAACTGATCTATAAAATATTCAGCTGTCTCGTCATTAGCTAGATCGTTTACCTGTATTTCCAGGAACTATCCGCCTGATTGATCTTGTTACATCCTTTAAAGATATTATGAATAACTTCTGCACCTCCCACTTCATATATATAGAAACTTGTTTTACCTCGTGTCTGTTATCCTTTAAAGATTGAATTTCTTTCATGATACAACATACGGTGTCGACTTAAGTTCGGTCAAATTACCGTGTTGGTCGAATCAAATAATTATTGTCAGCATAATGCTTGTTCTTTTTCGTCGCTTCGTTTCGAAGTAATTTGTGTGATATTGTGCAAACAATGAAGATTTAAAGTGATTAAAAATTGGTGGGATTTATATTAATAGTTCGTTGGAATTTGCAAACATGGATTTATTTAAGGGTTAGTACAATTTTTATGATGCAATCATTAAAAAACGTGCTTCATAATCGATTAATTTCAAGACGTGTAATTCACATTTATGTTTTGTTTAATCAAATTTTAAATTTTTTTCATAGTAAAAGTTCCCCATAATTTAGTATAAACAAAATATTTGATTAAATTTCTGTTGTTTTTATGTGTATATATTTGTCTTTAACCTAAAATATTGAATAATTTTTGAACTGACAATATTTTTGTTCACCCTGTAGAAATAAAACTTGATCAATGACACTAAATACTGCATTAACAGAGCTTTCAAATGAGGTATTATAAAACACTCATTATAATATCTACAAGGGAGAATTGAATATTCGTTTTCGTAAAAAAGCGATAAAAAATTAAACAAATAAAATACCCAATAAAATATTGACAAAATTCGCTGTATTTTGTCAATGTTTTGAATGCAAAATAACGTTAAATTCATAAAAAAAGTAGATTTAAAAATATTAGTTGCCAACATATTATTTTTCATTCCATAACCTAACGCATTGAATTGAAATGTGACTTAGCTATCCCTGTATAATAAGATAAAATTAGACCAATTTTGTTTCACTGTATACTGCGTATTCCACGAAAAAAAAACAACGTAAATGTGGAGTATTGAAATCAGTAGGTGATTTTTGTATCTTTGCCAACCAAGGATTCTATGTCAGTGACACTCTATTTAAAATCCAGTGGCTAGCGAAAGTGTTAAAATAGGTTATATATCTTACCACGTGTTCTGTATCACATGGCACGTGAAATACTAGAAGTTGTATTATTTAATCGATTTTTTTGATGTGTAACTAGTTATAAATGTGTTTATTGATGGGTTTTTTCTATAATAGATATTCATTATTACGTTTTGTGGTTTGTAACGCCAAAAATAGCGTGAATCGTAACCAGTGTCAAGAAATTCGATATTCGAAACCGGCGTGTGGTTAAGTTTTCCGATAGTAAGTTTAGCTTATATTTTTCACATTTGATTAATTAAAATACCAAGGTTATTGATATTACGCAATTTAATGTTATATTTCTATTTAATATAACTCATTTTACGAGTGATTCTAAAAAAGTTTACGTCTTACTGCAGTTTTAAAATAATTTCATCATCCTCGGATTTTGTTGGTTATAGTTATTCTGAATCGTCAGGTTTTCTACTCTTCTACTTCTTTTTCATATTTTTCTACTTTCACATAAATTTAGTATACGGGGTGCTTCTAAATTTATGCTGGAAATATTCTCAAAATGTTGAGGGAGATTTTATTGGAGACACAGTGTATGTAGGTATATAAATTTATTGATATGCTTGCGTTTTTGAGATTCTCCTGAATGTGTAAAAACACTGTTATTATTGCTATTACGTTGGTAGTATTATTTATTGAATTGCAAACGTAAGAATAAACAATACAGTGGTTAACGTTTTAGTTGATCAAACAAATTGAAGTTCGTCAATTTCAATAAGTTTTAATCAAATGGAATTATTAATATCGTGTAGGAATTGTGTTAGCAGACAGTGAATAAAAGAAGTAGCAATCGAAATTAATAAACATCAAGATAAATATATATAGTAATTGAAAATAGTATTCGAGAATGACAAAAACTGGTATAATAGAAGGTATGGGTACCGCAGAAGAAAAAGTAAAACTGAATGGTGAGTTTTTTTATAATTTTTTTTCATTTTATAATATTTTGCATTTACTTATTTTTATGTTTACTCAGATATTTCGTCATTATTGGAATGTATACTATGTAAAATTTATAATTTGGTAAACAATGATGTAGCACGTTTTTTTTTAAATGAATATTCACTATAAAAACTATCACGAATTAGTATTACAAAAAGGTCAAAGTTCTTAAACGAATTATTGATTGCTAGTTGATTTTAATAATTGTTTATTTTCGCAATATTATAAAAAAAATAAATTAATGCTAAAACATGAACTGAAGGTGTAAAAATTAGCATACATTAAATTACACCTTGTCTAGATTAAATAAAATAAGTATACGTTATTCAAATAATGCTTTATGTACGAGGAGAGTTTATTTAAAATATTCCATCCACTTTTTAATAATAAAAATAATATTTTTGTTTTTTCTTATATTTAACTATTTCTTAAAGCCAAATGGCTCTGATTTCTTTTTTGGTAGATTGTAGATGAATAGTATTTCTGTGTAAACAATACGTGTGTTTGTGTGATAGTCATAACTGCGTAAAGAATTCAATAAAATATTTTTTCTTTTCTTATATTATAATTAAGACTTATTGGAAGCAACAGCAATGGCAAAAGTAGCTAATTTTGAATGTTTTTGTTAATTTATCGAGTGGACTGGTATAAATGAATTTCACCAGTAGTGTAGGTCGTTCAAAATAAAATTATTTGCGTCTGTTGGGTCAGTATCTATAGAAAGTTATCATCACGTCCTACTTTGAAAGATACAATAGGTAATAACATAAAAATAATGAAAAACTTATCATTTTGAATAAACAATTTTAATTGAAATTTGAGTTTAATTGTTTTTAAAATAGTTGGAATCAATTTTTGACGTTAAAGAGAGAGTGTATTTCAATTTTTATGCAAATGTAGAGACGTTTAATGTCATATGTTTTAAAAAACGTTCTTTTAAAAAAAAACTAACCTTTTTTTGTCTTTGGAAATAATCTTTTTGAGAAATCGAACCGTTACTGGTTTTTCTGAAAAAACAAACCGTTTATTGTCTTTAAAACGGATAATAAAAAGTTTTATGTCTTTCGAAATGATTTCTTTGAGAAAAAAAAATCGTTTTATGTCTTTGAAAACGACGTTTTTGAGATAACAAACCGTTTTTTGTATTAAGAAATGATCTCTTTGAAAAGACAAATGGTTTCGTGCCTTTAGAAATGATTGTTTTGATAAAACAAACGGTTGTTTGTCTTTAGAAACGGTCTTTTTGATGAAACAAACCGTTTTTTATCTTTAGAAACGGTCTTTTTGAGGAAACAAAATATTTTTTGTCCTTATAAACGGTCTTTTTGAAGAATCAAAACTTTTTTTATCCTTATAAACGGTTTTTTTGAAGAATCAAACCGTTTTTTATCTTTAGAAATGGCCTTTTTAAGGAAACAAAACATTTTTTGTCCTTATAAACGGTCTTTTTGAAGAAACAAACCGTTTTTTGTCTTTAGAAACGGTCTTTTTGAGGAAACAAAATATTTTTTGTCCTTATAAACGGTCTTTTTGAAGAAATAAACCGTTTGTTATCTTTAGAAACGGTCTTTTTGAAGAATCAAACCGTTTTTTATCTTTAGAAATGGCCTTTTTGAGGAAACAAAACATTTTTTGTCCTTATAAACGGTCTTTTTGAAGAAACAAACCGTTTTTTGTCTTTAGAAACGGTCTTTTTGAGGAAACAAAATATTTTATGTCCTTATAAACGGTCTTTTTGAAGAAACAAACCGTTTTTTGTCTTTAGAAACGGTCTTTTTGAGGAAACAAAATATTTTTTGTCCTTATAAACGGTCTTTTTGAAGAAATAAACCGTTTTTTGTCTTTAGAAACGGTCTTTTTGAAGAAACAAACCGTTTTTTATCTTTAGAAATGGCCTTTTTGAGGAAACAAAACATTTTTTGTCCTTATAAACGGTCTTTTTGAAGAAACAAACCGTTTTTTGTCTTTAGAAACGGTCTTTTTGAGGAAACAAAACATTTTTTGTCTTTATAAACGGTCTTTTTGAAGAAATAAACCGTTTTTTGTTTTCAGAAACGGTCTTTTTGATTAAACGAACCGTTTTTTGTTTTCGTGTATTTTTAACCACATTCCAGTATCATTTTGACCAGATTTGTAGCCAAACACGAAACAAAAGCCACCGTATTCGCTGGATTTGGTTGCCTGTAACTTTTCCTTCTTCTCGAAACTCAAAAATCCGCTTCTTAGAACGCACAAGAGCCAATTGAAAACATAAAAGTTAATTCGCTCAAGGCACTGAAAGCCGAGGCTTAGAACAAGTATATAGATAAACCTGAATATACAACTTTTCTTTTTTCAAATCATTATGATAACATGATGTGTGGATTTAACATCATAAAAATTAAAATAAAATAATTATCTCATAATACAATATATTATTTAAATAAATGAAATCTGAATACGTAAATGCTTCAATGAAATTTTATTCGAGAAACTCATCGTGTTGGACTCGAATGAAATATGTGCAATTAAATACTAATTATGTCAATAAGAAATGACTAAATTGTTTATAGTTGTCAATGGATAGTCATGTGTCATTGAATTGAGTTGTATAAATATGGGTAAGTCCTTTGTAATTTGGTATGAATAATTTATAAACATATTTTTGTTTATTTTCTTATATACTCAAAATAATGTATTATTATGTTGATTAATAACGTCTGTATTAACACACTGTTAATTCTCGAATCAGTCGGTATCCTAGAGTTGATATTAAAAATAGAGAGAGCGGTATAAAAGTGGAATTCTACTATTGAAAAAGAGAGCTCTGCAGAGGAGCAACTCCTATATCAGGGCCAACTCCATCAAACCTTCCTTCTATATAAAAATATCCCTTATCCCACCTTAAAATTATCCAACGAATATCTGTCTCTCTCTCTATTGAAAAAGAGAGATTCGCTTCTTATCTACTTTCTTTATCCCCTCGTATCCCCAAATATCGACCTATTTAAAAGTTACAGGGGTGAACTAGAGACTAAGTTTCTAATAAACCGTCATCTTAAAGTCAAGATTCCCAATTATTTTCCTCAAAGACTACATTTAAAATATTCGTTGGTTTCGTTGCCATATTTCTATCAAATTTGAAAGTTTACACATCAGTTATAACGATAGAAATTGGTTAATAATTTGTTTTAAATATACAGACTGTTCCGTGATTTGATGAAAGAAATTCGGGAGTGAGTACTTTTACAGGGACAACCTGTACAATCTAAAGATAGCAAAAATGAATTTTCTAATCGAGTTTTTAACAAAAAGTTACTCTTTGTCTAACTTGATAAAATTTATGGTTAAGGAGATACGTAGATTTTTAAATCGTTGTACATGCTAAGGAAACCGTTCGCCATAAAGAAACATTCTGAAGAAAATTATCACAAATTGTAATTATTTATTGAAAATCAAAAAATTAGTTGGTTAGCCTACAGCTTATCAAATAAAAAGAGACGTGAAAGGGGTAAAGAAATTGCTCCTGGGGAATTCTATGAATAGTTATCGTTAATGCGTTTAATTGTAGTGACATTTTGCTCTAAAGATGATGTTCGTATAGTCCGTTTTTGACATTTGCCACCTTTTTTGATAGGACACTTTTTAAAAAATCATTTTATAAAAAATAATGGAAACTAGTTTAGGTACTTTATTTATGTAGACAAATCTGTTTCCCGTAAGCTACGATCAACCTGTATTTTCAATAAATAATTACAATTTATGATAATTTTCTTCAGAATGTCTCTTTATGGCGAAATATAAAAATCTACATTTCTCCCAAACCATAAATTTTACGAGTTAAACAAAGAGAACCTTTTTGTTAAAAAATCGATTGAAAAATTAATTTTTGCTGTCTTATGATTGTACAGGTTGTCCCTGTAAAAGGATTGTTAACCATTGGACATGAGCCGCCTCTGCCTGTTCGAATGTATAATTTAGAAAATATACTTTAATATAAGCTCTGATTTAGCAACTTTGAAGGCCTATAACTGTATGAGAAAAATTTTTTTTATGTCACAGCATTATTTTCAGGTCGTCTACTCAATCCCGAATTTCTTGCATGTAGTCTCGGAACACCCTGTATATTTATATATATTTTCTTTGTTATCTTAGTTGTGAACAACCAGGTTGAAATGTCAAAGAGATTGTTCATAAATATCCCGGGCAATAAAAATGTTTATGATAAATGTCAATTTAGTTCTTGTTGAGATGCTAATAACAACATTATAAAATTTATATGAACAAATATTTTACATTAACGAGTTGAATTATTTTCAGGACACGCCGAATTGAACATAGTTTTCAAAAAAAATGCCATGGAAACCGATAAATTTTACCTTTCACATACAGTTTTTATGGTATTTGGAATTATGCATTTGTTACCAGTTTCTTTCTTCGTGACTGCCACCGATGTAAGTATATCAAATTTATTTACTTATTACATACACACTGAGCTTTCAAATTAATTTTAAAAATTCCAAATTCTAATCAAAATAAGAATATAAGTATTATAATTTGAAGCGAAAACCTCATAACCTAAATACACTTTTTAACTAACCCTGTATATTTATCGACGGTATAAAAGGTTGTTTTGACAGAACCGAACGAAAAGTCGAGTGTATTTTGATCTAAGCACGTTCCGGCATTTAAATATTCATAAAGGCGGTATGGTGATACATGAACCAGTGTTTTGACTCGTGTCTAATAAAATTTTGTTGTTAAAATAATGCGGAGTCGCGTTTTTCTTGGTTATATTTCACGTGAGGAGTGAATGCCCTCGGACAAAAACTTCTTTGATAATTAAGATATATGGAAGATTTCGTTTTTAGTTTTATTTCAAAAGTTTTGAAACTTTCTAAACTAACAGTTACGAAAGTCCGCCCTGTATCAAGAAATGACAATAGAAATTATGTTATCGGTTTTTCGAATCATCTAGCGATATTATCCATGATTTATTGTATATTCCCTTTCAACTTTTGGTAGATATTCTATGTCCAGATGTACCAAGAACTTGCTTCAAGATAATGTTCTACTGGGCTTGGAATTTCTTGCTAAAGCTCTTGGTAGTTTATTCCTATCTAGGGATAAGGACCGTTTTCCCACTCATCTTCTTGTCTACAAGTACTCAACGTCGTCCTTAAACATCAATCTTTGGCCCAGAATGACTCTCAGGTGTATGAC
This sequence comes from Diorhabda carinulata, assembly GCF_026250575.1. Taxonomy (NCBI): domain Eukaryota; kingdom Metazoa; phylum Arthropoda; class Insecta; order Coleoptera; family Chrysomelidae; genus Diorhabda; species Diorhabda carinulata. Next base: position 10,251,480 of record NC_079463.1, read on the forward strand.
CTGGTAATTCATTCTTTTGCAAATGTAGCCAACTCTAGTACACCATTTTGTTGATGATAGCTACCACGAATACCACTCCTTTTGGTGATCCAGCCACTCTTTTTCTGTTGTTGCTCCAGTTGATTTTGTTTCTTGTTATTTTCACGTTCTTTTCGTGGGTCTTCTCCATTTAATGATGCTTCTTGTCGTCAAGTGGGTCTACAGTTTCCTAAAGTTTCCTAAAGTCCTAAAGTATTTAGTTTATCTTGGGGATGTGGATATTATTTCAGTAGGTATTTAAAGGGGTCGTAGGTGTTACTAAGTTTGCTTGGTACCTCCCGAGTTTTCGGTTCGGATGATGCAAATTAGACGTAAATTTCCATCTTGGTCGTTGTCATTATATCATCTTTGTTGTGGACTTCTCCTACTACATGATACATGCCGTAGTTTGGGATCCTTTTTCTTTGATGATTCGTAGCTGCTTAAGGATCTTCCATATCCTGGTGTCTTCTGGTCTAATTCGTCTAGCCTATTTTCAATATTTGTCTTAGTTGCTTCTTAACATCTCCATCCAGTCCTTTTGGCTCTTTTTTTATTTCTATTTTAACTTTGATGACTTCTCTTAGTTGTTCACTCTTTTTATATTCGTACTTTGTTCTATTGCTTTAGTGTGACTTATGTCCAGATGTGTCAGTTGATTTTCAAGATCTACTACATCGTAATGGACGATATTTGTTGTCCATAGTTTAAAAACGAATTATTTTTCCATTGAATTTATAACTTCGAACTAGCTTAGTATGTTGTATTTATTTCTAGTACTGGATGTATAAATTTCGGAATATTACTGTTGAAACAAACGATCCAAATCACAGGTCAGTTCTACAATCGAATTTCGCTTCGGGGACAAATGTAGCTATATCAATACCGACAGTGATATGCATGACGCTAGCAGTGATATTTGCCTATAAAATCAGGGTGAAGATCAGAATTTTGGTTTCCCTGTATATCCTAGCAATTTGTTTCGTTGTATCAACGGCTTTTATCAAAATGGATACGGATCATTGTGAGTATATATTCTGATTTAGATAATGTATTGTAATAATTGTCACACCCTGTATATATTATTATGTATAAAAATGCCATTTGGAAAACTGATAGATGGGTATTTCAAGGAAACCTTCCTGTAACGATAGTTGAACCCTTACGCATAGTCAATAGACCCCGAAAGATCTCAGGTTCGTCGAGCCATTTTATTTTATTATACGTCATTAAAGTATTAAACGCCAAACCAAAAAAAGCACTTCAACTCCAGCCCTCCGCCAAAAAATTACCACTGCAGAGAAGAATGTTCCCTATATCGGGGCCATACCTAAAATTTATTATATTCCATATAAAAATTCCCCCATCTCCCCCACACACAAATCAAACGAATTTCTCTGTCATTTATTCCTTCTGGTTATGGTTGTTATACACGTTACGGTTCGCCTGAGAGGTGTAGGTTGGGTTGATCTTAACTCTGCACCAAAACATCCCCCCTGCAGAGAAAAATTTTTCCTATACTGGAGCTATGCCTAAAATGCATCATATTCCATATGAAAATTCCCCAATCTCCCCGATAAGCGAATTTATCTGTCTTTTATACCAAATTCCTTCTGGTTATGACTCTGCGCCAAAAATCAACCCTGCAGAGAAAAAAAATGTCACCTATATCGGAGCCATGACTGAAATGTATCATATTCCTTATAAAAATTCACTTATCTCCCCCACAAACGAATCACAACGGGTTTCTCTGTCTTTTATACCAAATTGATTGTGTTTATAGGTGTTATACACGTTACGGTTCGCCTGAGAGGTGTATGTTGGCGCGGTAAAATCTGTACAGATAACGTACCCGGCAAACCGTAGCGTGTGTGGTTTACTTTACAGGAAATTGTCAAGGAATATTATCGCCACCATTTTATTAGACTTTATTCTAATCACTTTAATATTTGCATACTAAAATATTGATGAAAAAATATTTTATTTTGAATTTATGTTCACAGGGCAAACCGGATTTTTTGCACTTACCATGGCAATTTTAGCGGTAATGAATGGTAAGGAGTTGATAATTTTATCATTATTTATTACTTATTGTAATAATTGCGCACTTTTTATATAGGAGGACAAATATCACAATGCTTAAAAATTAGATTGAATACTCATTAATACTTCAAAAAAGGATTGAAAAATCAGAATATAAACAAAAACATATTTTAATATAAAAATTCAAAAATCATTCAAACAAATTTGAATATAATAAAATGAGGAATTTTTAGAAACGATTCACATACAAAAAAAAACGATAAAATTATCAATTGTGATTTTGGTAGTACCTTCCATGTCTAGTAACAGATAACTTCTTTTGGAAATATTTGAAACGATAATTTTCCGATAGATGGAGCCATCCACCATCTTTTATAGTTTATGGCGCGCGGCTACATACCCGACACGATTTATAAATTCTATTTCATTAATTTCAATATCACGTGAATTATTAGGTTTCTTCTTTTTTTAATGATAAACAACGTTTGTAATGCTTAAAATATTTTATTATGGCATTCATTTGGTAGATATTGAACGATATATATTATACAGGGTGTCGTATGTATTATTTATATATTTTCTAATGTTATAGGAGTCCTTGCGTTATTCCAAGTAAGCTCCTTAGCGCTTTTGGCGAAGTTTCCTCCAATTTACATGAAGACTTTTCTCATAGGACAAGGAATCGGCGGCATTTTTTGTTCGGCTCTCCAAGTTCTTGCACTTTTCATAGGTGAATAAAACAAAAAAAAATCAGTTTTATGAATATTGAAATTTATTTTAACTACAGGTACTTCATCTGAATCGTCAGCGTTAGTCTACTTCGTCTCCGGAACGCTTCTAACCACTTTAACCTTAATGCTCTACCACATCATCCATCAACAAACCTATTATAGATCCATAATCGATAACGCTTTAGAAGACACCAAAAAAGATTTGATCACGTTCAAAGAAGTCGTGTTTACGTCCCAAAAAATTTGGTCCAGTTTGGTGATTGTTATCGCTGGGGCTCTCGCTTACGTCCCAACCCATCCATCTATAGCCGCGTTGGTTGTATCGGAATTTAAGACGAATTTTACAGGTAAATATTTTTGACAACAATTTCAATCCCTAAAATAATTTCAGGCAATAGTGTGAAGTAGACAGTTGGTGTAGGTCAGTATTTGCTGGAAATTCAGTTTCGGAATCTTTTCCAGGCGACGTTTCTTTATAATTCAACTCTGGGGTCCTGATATACCAAAAGGCGTTTATTTCTAGCGTCAGGTTAATATTTTTGTAGCCACGAACCTTTTGACAATAACTTCATATTGTACCTGGATGCTGTAGCTCCTGATAATATGGTTCTTTTTAAAGATTTTCTAGTGTTGTATACATTTTCGTTGAAAATGGATGTCAGGAATGCAACTTTTCTTGATGATCCAGTCATTCCTTTGGTGGTCCAAGAGATTACTTTTCCCATGGTGCCCGCGTTGTTTTTACTTTGAAGAATTCTTATTGGGTCTCATCGACATTAATTCTGGTTTTCCAACAGTATTACACCATTCTGTTGATGATAGTTGTTAATAGCATTCATCTTGATACAGCCATTTACCTTATCTTAGTGGTCTAAAAGATTACTTTTCTCATGATGTCCACGTTGTTTTTTCTTTAAATAATTCTCCTTGGTTCTCATTGACTTTAATTCTGGTCTTTCACTGTAGTACACCACTCTGTTGATGATAGTTGTTAAGAATAGCACTCTTCTTGGTGATACAGACATTTACCTTATCTTAGTGGTCTAGAAGATTACTTGTACCATGATGTATATGTTGTTTTTTCTTTCAAGAATTCTATTAGGGTCTCATCACCATTAATTTTGGATTTCCGAATGTAGTACACCATTCTGTTGATGATAGTTGTTAATAATAGCACTTAACTTGATACAGCCATTTACCTTCTCTTGGCCGTCCAGGAGATTATTTTTACCATGATGTTCACGTTGTTTTTTCTTTCGAAGAACACTATTTGAATCTTCTTCATTGTCAGATGATCATTTCTGGTAAATGTCATTTCATGAAGGATCATGTGACGGCCGGAACTTTTTTTGGTATAATTTTGTTAAGTTTGCATTACTTTTGTTACAGAAAGGTACTATGTAGCTGTAGTGACGTTTTTATTCAGTGACATTTGCTGTATTATTGGAAGAGTATTAGCTGCGTCTATAAACAAGGTAATTATCGTTTCAAAATCAATCGAATTTTATTTTAATCAGTCCAACCGGTATTTAAACTTCCATCATAATATTATAATATTTTCTAATATCATGTAGTATTATTATCATGATATTAGTTGAGTTAAATCAATATCTATCGAGATTAGTATTATATTACTATCACCTGCCCCTCGTATACTAAAACAATATTCGAAGAAAATATCACTGATCGTGATATATGCTCACTAGATGTTATTTATAAAAACATTTTGATAACGAATGTGAATGTCGCCGCATGTGGTTTTAAAATGTCACGTTGACGACACAACTTATCAATTTTCTTTTCTTTATACAATCAGCTTACGTAAAACTGTTATTTCTTATTGAATACTTGTTACGTATGCAAAAAATAAATACGTAAGAAGTGATACTTATTTAGATTTGAATGATTGAAAATTCATTAGAAGAATAAATTTATTAAATAAAAAATTGAAAATCGATATTTTTTAAATTATTTCCATAAATACGAGGGTCAATTTTTTTGGATATGCAATTATTTTACTATACGAGGTGTGATCAAAAGGTTAATTAAATATTACTGCAATTATTTTACCAAACGAAGTGTGATAAAAAGGTTAATTAAATATTAATAAAACGGTTTTGGTGATGATTTGGTGACTTTTAAATCAAAATTGATATTTAAAATAACAAAATTTCCGTAGAATTGAATTTGCTACCAGAAGTGCGCAGACTGATAAAACTGTTTTTCAACGTCAAAATTTTGATTTTTTTTTTGGAGAGAGGGTAGATTTTCATGGTAAATAATGAGTTTAAAAAATATTAAGAAAAAATTGTAGATCGTAAAATTATCTGAAAGAAAAGTCATAATATTTTTTTAGAATCACTCTATCTCAGAAACGGTAATTCTTAGTAAAATAAATATAATGACAGTTTTTTTGGATATGTTTATGATCCTAAATTTTTGCCTTGACAATTTTCTTGATAAAATTCAGTGTTTATCAAAAAAAAAACTGAAAACATTGAACTCTTTTAGCACGAATGAAATCGATAGGAACTTCTATGGGAATAATTTTTATTTTTATTTTCAGAGGCCTCGTCCTTCTGTACTTGCCCTCCTCTCAGTAATCAGAATGATCGTTTTCGTGCCTCTGTTCATATTTTGCAACGCTTATCCCAGAAAACATTTGCCTGTACTATTTCCGCACGACTGGCAATATATTATTATACTGGCCAGTTTTATGATATCGAGCGGGTATTTTTTCAACGTAGCGTTTTTAAATGTTATCAGGTTAGTAAAAAAAATCAAATAAAAATATAGTGTAATTTTTCAAGTAATATATACAGGAGGTCCCAATCTAGAGATACGACGTAATCGTTGATATTCTCAAATAACAAACCTGCAACTTTTCTTATTTTATGTAAAGATTCACGTACTTGTCAAATATCGAATTTTTATCTATCATTAATTACAGGATGATAAAAAAGTGAAAAACTTGTAGTTAAATCTCAAATTTGCAATCGAAATTTTGCTTTTCGAGTATCCCTACAAAAAAAGTCCAAAGGATTAAATTCTGGGAATCTCGATGGCTATATAAGGGACAGATATTTCCTAATGAGAGGCGATTAGTACACCATACCTTGATCCTGCAGGAATTAGGATCACCTCAAGTCATGGAAGAAAACCAGATATGCAAAAACCTTCATAGATGTTACTAACCCTTTAAACTAATGGGTGATAATACTATACCTAAGGCAAAGCCTCTGGTAGACAATTACAGAGCACCCAGAAGTTGGTTAATGAAATAATTGAAGACCTGGTAAGCTTTGAAGCCCCTCAATCGCTGAATGAATGGGAACCTGCAGAATTCAGGATCTTCTTTAATTATTGAAAGAGAAAATATAAAGCAAACAAGCCAGAGGAGACAAAACTTTAAACTAGAGAATGGAAATACTGCAACTAATGCATAAACTCTGGTTGGTAGAATCACAGAGCACCTAGAAGTTGATTTATGAAATCATCGACGACCTTTTTAAGCTTGGGGTCACTCAACCAATGAGAATATCTGAACCTGCAAGATTGAAGATCATTTTAAACTATTGGAAATAGAAAATATTAAGCAAAGGAGTCAGAGGAGACAAACCTTTCAAACTAGGAGGTGATAATACTGCAACCAAGACAATCACAGAGGACCCAGAAGTTGGTTGATGCAATCATTGAGGATCTGGTTAAGCTTTGAGTCACTTAACGACTGACTGGAACTGAACCTGCAAGATTTCTGATCGTATTAGACTATTGGAAGGTAGAAATAGATAACAGATAAGTTGGATGAGTCAAAACCCTCAAAATAGGAGGTGGAAATATTGCTAAAACTCTGGTAGGCCCAATCACAGGTACCTCCGAGGTTCCCAAGTTTTTCTCTTTTAAAATATTATTGGTTCCTATGGTGCCGTTTTTTCAAAAGATCAGATGTAGCTTTAGGAATCACTAATCTGGCTCTCAATAACACAAAGAAGAAAATCAATGAATTTAACATAGAAGAAAAGCCTTATCATAAAGTTAGCAATCCTGGGACCTTAAAGTTCTCCCCATTGTTAGTAATAGTTCAATTATAGACACGATATTTTATTTTAATAAGTATTTTGATGGAATTAATTCCGGGAATTGTTTATAGGTTGGCGCCTGAATGCGAGGAAAACTCTTATCTAATAATGCAGACAGTAATCGGTATTGTGGGAGCAGTATTTTCGCCTCTAGGAGTATTATGCGTTAATTTATTATAGGCAATTAAATATGTAGCCAGATTTTATAAAAATCGACTAAAAATAGGTCCAAACAAATTGTAGAAATGTATAAATGAATTCGTGATTTGTTAGGTTATGTACACCGCTACACTCACAATTACACCTTCTAACTAGCGTTTCGGAACCAAGTTATCCTCTTCAGATAAAGAAACAAACCACGATGTAATTGTGAGTGTGGATGTAGTGAAGTCTCGAAACGTTGTTAGATATATTTAGAATGATTCGTTTTCACGCCTAAAAGATTTTTTTTAGATATTTCTATGAATGAATTGGAATTTTTATTGAAATTTTTTAATGTGCTGATGCGGTTCGAATTATTATAAAATCATGTTCCTATATGTTCTTGAATTGGTTCAGAAATTTATCAGAAACATTATTAGAAGTGGAGCTGATATAATATGGAAAAAATCAATATATTTTGGTCAGTTTCTCGAGCATAGCTTGTCATAGGTCATAAATAACACGAACAGTAGTGATCTTTATGATGTCATAGTGACTAGTGATTTCAACATAAATAATCGAAAGATGTCACGTGGCATGACATCGAAATAAAATTTTTATGTCATGGTTGGTTACGGTCTTCTTTTTTCACAAATAAATCACTGATTAAGTTGAGTAACGATCTAGGTTGAACTTGGGGCGATCTCTAGATTTGTGTTTGAAGGAATAAGGTTTAGTGAAACAACCCACGCTCGACATACGTGACCATGGACTAAAAAAAAACAGTTTCTACTACATGACAACATGGTTGTCGTTTTTCGTGATATTAAAGCAGAGATAGTGCGCAACGACTATGCAAAACGACGTACTCACTATTGCCAACGGTTACCTGGTCGTGAATCTAACGCACTTTCATCGTCTATGATAGTGCGTTTAAAGGTCAAATGAAATTTGGTTGCCATTACGGTTGGAAACAATCAAGGTCAGTTTTGTTACCAGACGTGTAAACCGTTCCGAACTGTGGATGTTTTTGGATATAATTGAGTCTGTAGAGTCGCTTTCCAACTGATCTAGGGGCCCAATGATCAAACAACCTATTATATGATAGTCTTCTGGCTTTAATTCTGACACTAGATGGACATTATACGAATGTAGGACGAGATATTTTCACAAATACATTTGTATTTTCTTGACAAACTCGTTTATTTCTTGTTCATGGTTGCCTGGATATTTTGTACCTTCAATTTTTTTCATATATTATGTCAGCTTCTTTATTTTTAAGTACGAATATTTATACTATTGAATTGATCCCCATCTTTTTATCGAAAATTGAATGGATTTCTATTTATACTTATTTATTTAAGAAAAATTTGTACATTTTTAAATAAAAATCTACCTTTGGGAAGCTTTGTTTTTTTATATCAACTGATAGAAGCACAAATGTCTTTTATTTAGATTTGAAACTATAAAAGCATATAATTGTGCTAATGAGATGCAAATAGAGCGAAACCGGTCGAAATATTATGTTTTTTCATTTTAAATTTGCTAGACGGACAGACAAAAGTGTCTTTAGGACGTTTTGTTTCATTACACAACCGATATCATATTGCGCGCGGAGACTTTCACTGACCAAGTAGCAGCAAAATTGTTGTATTTAATTCCGATTAGATACGAAAAGCATTTAGTTGTCCGGATGAGGTCCAAATTCTCCAAAACTGGTCAAAGCATCATTATTTTGTTGAAATGCTAAACACAAATAAAAAAATTCCTTTATTTTATTATTTCGAACGAGAAGAGGCAATAAACACATAGGCATATAATGAAATACAATTTATTATTCACAATACAGTTTGAATAGCTACGAGGTCTGTCAATTTAATAATGAACATTTTCACACTAATACACCGGCTCTGGCGATTTTTCCACGTGTTGTGACAATAGAAGAATTTGATTGAAACTTCCGACCACACCTCGTCACAGTTATTTTTCAAACGTTACTAATTTTAGGGAAGAGAAAAAAGTCACTGGACGATATAATCGGTGATTAGGGTAGCTGTAGGTACACTGGTGCATGGTCGTACTGCAGCAATGAACTATTCACTACGTATAGGCGATCTTTTTTTTTTTGAAGAATACTCAATATAGGGTTTGCTCAAACGGAACTAACTCCTTATAGCGGCTATCAAAAAAACATGTGACATAGTTTTCACTCCCAATTTCCTTTCTTTGATCTTAGATTATTTGTTATGGCTCTTCGACCGGTTTCCCTTCTTGTTCTTAGTCTTTCATGGCTTTTGTTGAACATTTTATTTGTTCTTTGTCTTCCACCACTTTTCTTGAACATTTTACACCAACGTAACACCCGTACAAACACTTTTAATACTGTAGGTTTCCATTTTTGTGACGCGCACCCGTATTAAACACACAACCGAGAGAAAACTAATGATCGAAAAGGACTGAAAAAATTAGTATCAATAGAGCAGGGTTACCACATGATTCAGTAAAAAGTACGTTATATCAGGGTTTAGGAATGGCGATCTAAATCGAAGAATCGATTCCTCGGACCAAATAATTTTTTAAATCGATAAGTAGTACTGAATCGATTCAGTGGATCGATATTTCACATTTTTTTTATACCTGACCTGATACTTTCATACGGCAATAAAAATAAATGTTATTATCGAATTTCCTGAGCTGAAAAATCCCTAATTTTACTGATAAGTAGATCCCAGAGATTTTTTATTGTGGCATCTTTCTTGTTTTTCATAAAATGGATTGATATTTACATTGTAAATACAATTTTCAAAAAAATCGATTTTTTTATGCATCGGCTATGATTCGAATCGATTTTAAAATCGATCTTTTTTGGAAAGAATCGCCATCGCTACCAGGGTTGCCATGAGCGCGGTAAAAAAATCAGTTTCATTACTTAATTGTCAAACCTTGTAATACAAATACATTTCATAAAATAAATTATTTAAACAGTCAAATTATGAAAATATCACGAAATATTTATCACTATGGATTGGTATATGAAGTTTCAGGTTAAATATTCCCTCATATTCAAATGAAACTTGAAGAGTTGCTGTAGTATGATGTTAATTGAGTCCAAGGTATTTTTTATTATTAAAAAACTGGTATTTCACTTTTGTCTATATCTAATATATCATCGTCTAGTGACATTAGGAACATAAAAGTGAAATAAAGGGCTGGGGCGCTCAATAAATGCCAGATATCGTGTTTATCGAAAAATTGAAAGAGAATACATTCTTGGTTCCATTGCCTAGATTGAGCAGGTGTGACCTATAAAAAGAAGTATACAAATCGGTGGTGTATAGTGATGAGTCACCCTGTATGTTTAATATTAATAGATATTAATAGAATGAAGAAATTATCGGTATGTATTGGAAATCGAAATACAAACAAAGTGCAAGGGTTTTTAGGGTTTAAAGAGGCTGTAGGATAAAATAACATTTATATACCAACCGTCCATAAAGTAGCGGCGTCTAAAAAGAAAACACCGGATGATGACCAAGCAACTAGACTGAGAAGACCGTAAATTGTTGCTTCCATACAAATTTTTTCTTTGTTGAAGAGCTGCAACGTCCAATTACTGTTATTTCCTTGATTTAAGTGAAATTTATGCGGCAGCCATTTTCAATTTTTAAAAGTTGAAAACATCAATTTTCTAAGAAACATTTCATTTATATTTTGTATTAACTCCATTATTTTTACTATTATTATTACATAAATAAATTTTCAAATTATTGATAAATTTTCCTAAAATTAAAGGGTAAGAAAAATATAAACTACTCACAATTTTGATGATTATCATTTTATATAACAAGCAAAAATTGAAAAGAAAGTATTAACGACTCAAATTTGGTCTGTACTTGGAAGTTTCAGCCCAATTTTTTAAATTTTTGACAAAAATTACAAAAAACTAACATCCAGTCATAAAACCCTATATAATTTCGCGGAAAAACACAAAAGTATCATAGATTTCTCAAAAAAGATCAGAATTCCCATGATTCGACGAAAAAAATAAACAATATTCCAAATTTCGTTGAAACATTTCAAAACTGCCGCAATAAACACCAACTTTTTGTATTTGTAATGTAAATAAATACGGGCCTGGATTTTTATACTGAATATAAACACACTTATTAACTTACCTTCATAATGATATAAAAGATGGCATGAATAACACTGTTACCCATCAACAGTCCCAAAAGGAACGTTCCAAAATCTGTTACATTATCAGCATATAACCAAAGACCTATTCCAAGCATTGCGTAATTCGCTATATTCGCTATTACTAGAAGTATGAACCGTGCTGTAACAATAATATTTATTGATAATAGACACTGTATAATCCTGAAACAAACTTCATATTTCTTCTTTTTGAACGATTTCACTGCGAGTTAAATATAAAAAATACACTGTTTCAGGGAAATTATTTTTTATATCTTAACATAAAGTTACCTTTGATTTGAAAATTGTCGACGAACTAATTAATCTTTGGTATAATTTAACACAACATGAATACTTCACTCACGCGAATTTTACACCAAATTCTAACACAAATAAACTATTTTTATATTAAATAAGCAAAAATTTCATGTCTCAGTAAATCAGTTATTAAAATTAGAGTAAAATAACAACGTATCAGGGATTAATAACGTATAATTTTCAAAAAATAAACGAAACAATATGTCAGCTGATTGTATTTATTACAGTATATACGATTCTTGATTGTTTTTAATTCGAAAAGAATCGAAAACCTTCATATTTCGAAAATAGTTCTCGATTCTTTTACAAGAGTTGTAAATTTAATAATCGATTATTACTAATTAGGATAAAATATTCGAATAAAATAAAAAATAGTAAAAGTAATTCGTGTGCAATATAGTGAAATTCAGTCTACGAAATGAATTTTGCTCTTACATTATATAAACTACTACTTCTAATGCCAAAATATCTCGAATGATATCACTCGACGACGAACGATTATATAATCGAAAAAAAGACTTGTCAAAAGAGTAGCTTAATAACATCAGAGTAACGTATAATTCGTGCGCAATATGGCTGCGTTTTGGAAGTTTGTTTATAGTGTTGTAAACAAATACTTACTTTTTCTTATTGGGCGGAAACATTCTCGAATAGTGATTCCGCTATTACTTAAATTCTTTTTTAGTTGACGTAATCCGTCAATTACATAATTTAAATAGTAAATTTTGAGCGATAAGAAGATACATAGAAAACTATAACATACAACGAACGTTATCCAGATTACTAAATTTCCATTCAATATTCCAATCATCGCTAAAAATGGGAAGAAAAGGAAAAATTGATTTTTTTAATAGTTCTGAATGGAACAATTGTGGTGGATTACGTTTACTTACCCATGAAAATTGCTATACCGAGGACTGAAAATGTTGAGTAGGCGGTTGCATTTATATCAGGGTGGCGGTTTTGATATAATTTCACCATACAAAGTACCGCCATTACGTACATAAAACTTGTATCTGGAAAAAATTCTGTGGTAGTGTCTCTGTTTGGTTTATAAAGGAAAAAATAGCGATAAAAGTGTTGATTGAATAGCAAAATAAGAAGTTACAGTGTTGCCAGTGTTATTATTTCTCTTAGAAGTGAGGTAAATGATGAAGAACTTCATGGGGACAAAATGACTTTTATTTGGGTATGTGTACCAACAAAATATTTTATCAAGTAATTCTATATTAATTTTGTCATTTTTATTTACGTGAACCTCGCAATTTCATTATATAAACAGTTCGAAACATACTAGGGAGGATTAAAAAGTAACCTGAATTAGAAAAAAATATTTAATATCAAACTTTTTAGAAAAATAAAGTTTTTATCTTTCAAAATACTTTCCATTACCATTACTACTTTTGTCCAATTATATTGAATAAACTTACCGAATTGATAATTCGACTGACTTGGGCATATATGGTAACAAGATGATAATAATCCTTCGATGATTAAAGCTACACCCATAGCGTGAAATAATCCATAATGTACGGGAATGCCTTTATCCTAAACAGTAGTAAATACCGCACGACTAAGAAATATGTAAAAAGTGTTGATAAAAAGCTCAAATTTATAATCTACTGATTTTAATTTCAATAAAAATGTCAAAATAAAGTGTAAAAACGATTATCTATCCGTTCTATTCTACTTATTAGAATCGAAATCGGTCGGTATCAAAAGATCTTGGAAAAACTGATCAGAATTATTTTCGTTTGAAGTATAGGTCGATCAGAATCGAATACTTGCGAACGGAAATAGCTTAAAAATGCAGAAATAAGAGATAAAATGTTAAAAATTGAAATAGATATAGAAAAAATCAAATTTTATCACTAATGGCAAAAATTTTGAAAACAAGTAGGTAATGAATCTTAATTAGTTTGGAAGTACCAATAATACCATATGAAATAGAGGATTATCTGAAAAGTTGGGAAATATATTTACGCATGCGTTGAGAGAAAATGTCATTGAATATTTGATTTGATCTGACATTTAACTTACCTTTCTCATTTTAATAAGCCTGTGTCTGTCAACGACTACACATATAAAAATTATACCAAATATTACGTAACCAATATTCGAATAAATATGATTGAAATCGCTAAAAGAAAAGGCGGGATTAGCGCAGAAGAAGTTGTAGTAGCACATATCTTCGTTACCGGTAGCATTCTCGATCTGAAAAACATCGTTTCAATCCAATATACCGTCAAATCTATTCAAATCATATAATCGACTGTCCATTTTGCGTGTATGAGATAGTTCATCCAAGATATAGTTTGGTGGTGACACACTTGGCTGCCGAAAAACGTTAAAAGCGCCAAACAAGGACATGTAAAGGTGGACTAAGGAGTATAACCTCGTAGACCTAAAGATCGGCGACGACTTATCGCCTAAAAGTATCGTCGTCGACCAGGACTCCGATGAGGAGACGAAACTATTCGGTGAAACCAAATTTGACGACGTCAAAGAAGCTCAGCTCAATAGCGTTTCTGACTGGAAAAAAGAGTTCTGAAGATTTAAGAAGAAAGTTCCTAGAGGAAGGCAGGGAAATAATTGCCGGAAAGACATCAAAAAGATTTTATAAGGAAGAAATATGAAAACAATTGCCAATTACGAAAAAACCAAACCTAAGTTGGAAAGTTTCATCGAGGACTGACCAAAACGGCAGAAAGCTACAGAAATTTAATGCGGTTGCTGAATTCAATTCAGGAAAGGAGTCTAACCTGCAGAATTCTGCAGAGACTCTGATCCACTGAAGAAGAGGAAAGAACAGCGAACAAAGCTTAACCAGTTACCTGGGTCTTGCTTGGTCCATTATGGAGCAAAAGAGTGTACGTTAAGAGAGGCTTATAACCAGTAGTGGATGAGACAGGTTGCTAAATGATGATGACCAGTCACCATAGAAGTTTCAGATTGCCGGCTGGTAAAATGACAATGGATAGATGGATGGAAGAGGAAAGAAAGGTTCTGTTATCTGTAGAAAATTTAGACCGTGGCAGCAAAAGGGGAATTAAGGTCGTTATATGCTCCAACAGGAGATCTATGGACCTCTTGGAGGTACCAGTATCCAGGTACTACGACAATCGTTGGCTTCGATTTGTAAACAGGGTTGTATATAAGTAAAATACAAAATGTACAATTATTTGACATTATACTAACTTTTATTAACACGAGGTAAATACATACCCTTTGATACGTAATAACAAGTTGTACCACTGGTATACTATAAAAAATGGCTATGCTCAACGTATGCCATAAATAATTGTAAGATCTTTGCTTTATTCTTTTTGGATATCTAGCGAATTGAGATAAATTTAAATGGTCTTCTTTCAATATTTTAATAATTTGTTCCTCGGACATAGGTTCGAAATAATCGCTAACTGATACATCTGAAAAATTGGTCTAATATTAATTTACGACAGACAGTAATAGCAACAAGTGAGAGTATTTTGAGTCACTAGAAAAACGAACTGAAACATGGATATATGAGTATATGGTTGAGAGGTGACTTGTAGAAATGTGTCTAGTCTCGTTCAGTTCGGTATCAAGAAACAATTGAAGTATAGGCGTTTAGTTTGACGTATTTATCCATTCGAAAGCGAAACAAAACGTTTAACATAAAAAAATCAACTTGGTATTCGATTTTACAAAAAATATTCGTAGTCAAAAGCGTACAAGATTCAATAGACACAAGAATTTAGCGACGTAGCTATCTTTTACGTCAATATCATGTTAACAAGGAGATTTGGTGATACTGGGCAGCATAAACGATCTTTACACATTTCAAAAGTCGTTGTGTTATCCTCTATGTCTGCTAAAGGCATAATAAATATTTATTTTCATGAATACTGATTTGAAAGTGATTTTTCGAGTTAAGAATTGCAGTTTCAACTAAATAACGTGGTTCCAAGTCACTTGCCATATATTAAATCAAGTAATTGAAGCTTTTAATATTCTAATAAGGACATTTTACGAAGAGGTTAACATCAACTGGACTCTTAAAATCCCCGAACTTAGTCTATTTGATTATTTCGACGTGAAAGATTCGACGAAAAGAACTATTATTCAAATAATCAATTCAAAAATTCATATTTTCCTTACTAGTGTGATAAATAATTTAAAAACAACATACCATTATACGTATTTCTCGATATTGTACCATATCGGTGGAAAATAAAAGCGGTAACCATTAAAAGGAAACCGGTTATTACGCAGATAAAAAAAGTTGCTAAAATAGCTAGGACGTAATGCTTAGCACCAATACCGTTGTTTATTTTAAACATAACAGTCGAACTTTCATTTTGAGAGATAGACAATACTTTTGTATACCTCGGTATGTAAGAACTTTCTTGACTGCAGTCATAATTATCAGGTTTAGCAACGAATACGAGAAAGAAACCATCTTTATATTGTCTGGTCTACAAAAAAAATCAATTTTGATTTGTATTGGAAACCACGATAAACATTTTCCATTCAGAATAGAATATTTTTGAAATTGTTTTAAACGATATTTATACCTCCAATTTGCCGTTCAAAAATTATTATAACAATTTTATGAATTATTATCACATTTAAAATCAAGTTTTTCAACTTTTTGATTCAAATTTCCCGCTAAAACGCTCATTACAATATGTGGACCCACTGACGTCAGTATATAGTAAACAGTTAACGGTTTATAGTGTATAGTGCCTGATTGTACTAATATTTTCTCGAAAACAATTTTTTCACTTGTTTAGAGCGATAAGAGATCAAAAAAGCGGTTACAACTTGCTTGAGGAGATCTATGAACCTACCTAAATTCGGTAGCAGAAAAAACATTCAATTTTGATTTGTACTGGAAACCACGACAAACATTTTCCATTCAGAATAGAGTATTTAACAAATTTTTGAAATTAGTTTAAACGATATTAATACCTCCAATTTGCCGTTCAAAAATTATTATAACAATTTTTTGAATTATTATCACATTTAAAATCAAGTTTTTCAACTTTTTGGTTCAAATTTCCCGCTAAAACGCTCATTACAATATGTCGGTGCACTGACGTCAGTATATAGTAAACAGTTAACGGTTTATAGTGTATAGTGCCTGAGTGTACTATTATTTTCTCGAAAACAATTTTTTCACGTGTTTAGAGTGATACGAGATAAAAAAAGCGGTTACAACTTACTTGAAGAGATCTACCATTTAGCATTGGCAATTTTCGGATTTCTATTTCAAATATTTTGATTTAAAATAAAATTACATAAAATAAAATTTAATTTAGATAAGAGAATAAAATGACTAGTCCACTGATAACTAAAACAATGTTTATTTACTATATAATGACGTCACTGACGCATTCATGTCAGTAATGGCGGGAAGTGTGGTATGATAGTTGCGCAGTAATTAAGTAAATGATTAGGGTGAAAAATATTGAGCTTACCGGTATTGTTATAGCGCCTTTTGTATTGATTGTTTGATATGTACCTTCGTATTTAATATCTTTATTTAAATCCAATACAGGGCACTGGAAAAAAATTATTATACACGTACATTTAGAAAATTAAAAACTAGAACAAAATTACATCCATTTCAAGTCGAGTTTTTTAATATTGAAATTTGAGTACATCGAAATTATAGATTCACTCGCAAACTAACAAACAACAGGACGAACTGAATAAAAAAAAATGTAAATATGATGAATACCTTGCTGTTTTGTACGGAAACTGTGAGACAATATTCATCCTCTGAATACATCTCGATAAAAATCGTGTCGCTAGTGTTAGTATTAAATTTGTGAAATACATAATTGGGTTCGCTAGGCGAGACCGTAAGAAAATAATTCTGGTCTAATTTTACGTAAAAATCTTTCTCTTCTTCTAATTCTACGATTACGTCGACGTCATTCGGATCAGAAGTTGATAAGGCTATTATAAAATTCTGAGAAAAATTCAGAGGTACAAGAGAAAAACCTAAAATATAACAAAATGACGTGATATGATAATAGTATATTACATAACGAGTTTGAAAAGTGATTTGCGAACGAGTGCGAAATACATACACGAATCACAACAAACTTTCAATTTATTTTTATTGTAAACACTACTATAACCTCAAAAATTACAATGTCTACTTCTTCAGTCTTCTTAAATTTGGCCTTTTGCCTTCGGCACCCAGCCAGATTCATATTATTTTCGGTATTCCCTCTATCTTTCGAGACCATATATAACATAAGAAAAAGAAGCATGTTAATACATGTGTTTTATTATTTTTTAGTACATGTTTGAAACAAGCTACTTTCTTAGGTAAAAATGAATATGCAATCTATCATTTTCATAACTGGTCGTAGGAAAAAAATTCGATTTCGGCAATGATAAATTCATTTATTTTTATTTGTTTTTCACTTAAAATGTTTTTAAATTATACCACATCTTATACAATCGTGTATGGATAGTCGCATACGTATCTCACTCAATAAAAGAAGAAAATAAGGGAAAATACGAGGGTTGCTACTAAAGTTTTAAGATAGACCAATAAAAATAAATATTTATAATTTGATATGAGTTTTTTGTTTTTTAAAATATTCTCTACTAGAATCGATATAGATTAAGGTACTTCCAAAACATGTGATTTGAACGTTGTAACATTAAATCCCCGACAGGAGACTCTTCCTCAGGAAGTGGTATTCGGCCTCAGTTAAAGTATTTAAAAACTGGTACTCAGATAGGGTGAACAATTAATATTAAATTGGACGCCACCACCAGCGAATATAAGGAATAATATCACCACATATTTCACTAAATTTACTTTGCTTTAAGCACTTTTAGGTATAGGTAGATAGAGGACGATTTAGTAAAGTTTTATCTATTAAATAATTAATGTTATACATTTTTTTTAACAATTTCATGTTATCGTCTCAATTTAATTCAACATCCATTGGTCTTTTACCCACTACCAATTTTTATTGGTTTTGTTATCAAAAGATAAAAAAAATATTAGAAAAAAAATGTGAATATCCATTATTTTTAGTATACACCCTAAATTCATATAGTTCCTTTTTACCTTGTATCGAAATAATATTATCCATGTAATCGTGACATAAAGTCCTTGAAACGTTATTATAATAATACATTTTTTCTAATTTACTGGATTCGACTATTAACGGCACTGACCAAGCAGTTACTTCCTTTTCCTGTTGAGCAACCACTAGAATTGGTTTATCTTTTTGGGCATTTTCCGATGAAGTTTTCACTCTATACGGATTCAAAGTCTAAAATAATTATTATCACATTAACACAATTCAAAATTCCGGGAGCGAGTAGATGACGTGAAAATAACGCTGTGACATCATAATCATTCACTAAAAATTCATAACGTTCGAATATATAATTTAGAAAATATACTTAAATATGAATTCTATAACTTGGAAACGAGTTGACATAAACAAACTTTCGTATTCCTATATCAAAATGAATCATTTGTTGAGATGTCTCTGTGGTAGAACGTTGTCGGTCGAATATAGAAACACCCTGTATACACCGGTATGCTGAATTATCGGCTCAAATTTGACACGCCTCGCGCATGATGTTACGCTGGAATCAGAATGTTTTCTTCGTCATCAAGATTAGGTTGGAGTTATAGGTATTAACTGGGTTTTTGTGTGTTTGTGATATTTTTTCGTGTTTAGCGCAGATCTGGATTTAGCATTTTGGACGATTCAAGTTACTTCGCTGAAAACCTCTTTAAAAAAATTGTAATAGGCATCTATGTTAATAGCTTGAACAATACTCCAAGATGCAATTTTATCATAATTTGTTGAATTTACTTGACAAAATGCAATATCAAAACAGTTTTAACTATTTTATGTATTAAACAGTGGGCCCCGTAGACGAAACGTGGATCCACCACAACATATCATAGACCAAATAGTAGTTAAAACATATGAGTTACTTAGAATAAATCACCGCCAAAGTAGATTTTTTAGGCATTAAAATCATGGCGAATTGATGCTCGTGCTATACTCCACAATGTGAAAATGAAAAATTATTCATGTTAATAATAATATTCTGACATTTGAATAAACACCAAAATGATATTTGACACCTGCGTATCTCCAGTATTCTTATTCAAAGATAAAAATTATTAAGATTTGGTCATTTTTAAAAGTTTTATAAGCATATGATTAATCTCAGTAATGAAACAAAAAGTAAACAGGATCATTCGATAAGGACTATAATCTATCTTTTAAAAAATTAACGTCTTGAGACTGTCTTTACTTTTTTCGTCTCTAAAATTTTGTCCTAGGTCGGGGCCTCGCGTGCCTAGTCGTAAATCCATCACTGGCTTAACGGCTATTACAGAGTTGATTCAACTGTTATTATTTGCTTTTAAAATATTTGTACTTTCTATTATGATATTATAATCCCATCGCTACATGCAAAAACACCAATCGAAATCCCAAAAAAAGACTTGGCGAAGCAGTGGACAGGACCCTGTAGTCGAGATGATAAAATTAATTTGAAATATGGTAATTGAATGTCGTAATCCACAATATAAAACACACAATTCCTATTTCCTTCCAATAATTGTCGATTCACTTGTATAATTATTAAAATAAACGGTTTCAGTCGTGTTGGAAGTATTTAGATAGGTAAGATTTATTGCAAACAGCACGCGGCCTTAAGAACGTGAAATTTATTTGGTAAATTCCATAACCATATAAATAATGCATAAATAGACATATCTTTGCATCAAATATTACTTTTGGAATCAAAATAAAAATTTATAACAGGTATAAAACATACATAAAAGTCGATCCACACATATCCGTTATTTGACGTACCTACCATGACCTTCAGTAGAAAAAAAATATCGGTTGACAAAATTATTAGTTAACTTAAGGGGGAAAACGGTGCATGTTCAACCATGAACGGCAACGTAACAACTTGGGGTTCTTTATATTAAAAGATCGACCTTTATACTTCACATTCTGATTCCAACGTGACGTCTCATTGTACGAGAGAGATCGCGCGTGCCTGCGCATAGACATACCGTGTATGTGTATCGTGGTTAGAAATAAAACTGACAGAGAAAGATTCTTTGTTTGGTGGTCATGACGCAATGTTGCCGGCTCTGGAGTTATGACTCTAAATTGCCAGCATTCGTTAGAAATGTAAAATCAAATTTCAAAGTAACTTACCGTAAGATTTTTGTATATCAAAATTATTTGGCGCTGGGAATTCAGCTGTAGCGATATTGGTGAAGTATCATTTCTATAAATTTGTACTATTTCGATGTTTGAACAGTATATTGAACCAAGATAGATTATTAATACCATATGTGATAGAGTTCTCATCGTACCTGGAAATATGAATGAAATATTAAGTAAAATACTAATAATTGTAGTATTAAAACAGTCTTTTATTTTGAACAAAATTTCTTTTTTAAATTTCTCGATATTGTTGAAGATTAAAATATTCGTAACTTAATAGAACATTTTTTGACAATACCTGTAAACAAATGTGAATATTTGACATTTCATAATTGATATATCATCCGAACAGATATTTTCGTTTATTTATTCGAGATGGACAAAATTTAGGATGAAAGTCACTTCAATATCTTCTCATAATAGTACAGGGAAGTTAGGTAAACAACAATTTTTCAGAGACGGAATATTATGCTCGTAATTTTTTGAAATATGATGAAATACATGATATGTAAAACCATAATAATGATATATTGTAGCTGTAATGGCTATTAAAAAGAATAAACCGTAAATATATGGTGATGATTCTCATAATAGTCCAGGGATATTAGTAAACAACATTTTTTCAGAGACGGAATATTATGTTCCTAATTTCTTAAAATATGATAGAGAGCCTTGCCTATTTTATGAATAACTTATTTTAATGCAGTACTTTGCCGTTCGTCACTTAATACTGGTCACATTAACGTAACTTTAGAAGCAAGTACTGCGTGATTTCTATTAAAGCTATTAGTTGTGGATTAATTTTGATTAGAGTGCAGAAACATTTTCGGCATATTTTTTACTTCCGTAAAGGGAAGAAAGCTGTTGCGGCTCACAAACAAATATGTGAAGTTTATGGTGTTGATTGCTTAACGTGTCAGAATTGATATAAAACATTCCGATCTGGCTTGTTATTCGGGTACCCCTCGAATTGAGAGAAATACATTTAACACAAAGAATCAATATTTGCGATATGTATCTTAAATGAAATGAAACCGACCGTATCCTGAAAAGAATCATCTCTGGATATGAAAAATGGGTCCTGTACAATAACATAGTTCGAAACGATCATGGGGCACAAACGATGAACCAGCACAAACCACATCGAAAGCTGAAAAACAAAAAAAAAGCTAATTATGTCAATTTGGTGGGATTACATAGGTGTTGTGCTTTTTGAGCTGCTTCCAAGGAACCAAACGATCAATTCTGATTTTTACTGTCAACAATTAATGAAAGTGGATGGAGTAATCAAAGAAAAGCAGACAGAATTTTCAAATCGGAAAGGTTTATTGTTACACTACAATAATGTAAAGCATCACACATCTTTGATACCTCGGGGAAAACTATCGGAGCTTGACTGGGAAGTGATGCTACATCCCCCATACAGCTCTGATCTGGCTCCATCTGTTTAACATTTATTTCGAGGTTTGCAGAATTCTTTGAATGGTCAAACTTTCACAAATGACGATGAACTTCAATCGCACCTGGTTCAGTTTTTTGTTTATAAAGACCAGAAATTTTATGAGCGCGGAATCTTGAAGCTGAAAGAAAGATGTTAAGAGGCCATTGAGCAAAATGGGAAATATATAATTGATTAAAAACTATTCTTTGTTAAAACAAGTGTTTTATTTTATACTACAAAACTGAAATTAATTTGTCACAAACCCAATACAAGATATGTAAAGCTTTAATAATTACATATCGTAGTTCCAGGGAAGTTAGGTTAGCAACAATTTTTCGAAGATGGAATATTATGCCCCTAGTTTTTAAAAATATCATGATATATAAAGCTACTATTATTCCGAATATAAAGTCTATAATTTTTTTAATTGAAAATTAACGTCCCTCCTAAGCTTTGGTGCAGAAACAAAAAATATGAAAATTACATGAAGGACTATCAGAAAATTAATGAAATACATCGATTATAGTAGATTGTATTTTTTGGTACGTGTTTGAGTAACTTGTAAGACTTTCTTGATCTCGTTGATTGAATCAAAACTTTTTTGATCTCCGTGTGGCGGTTGAATGTTTCCCTTATTGGAAATATATTGACCCCCAATGATAATAGATTACTAGCTTTTACCCGCGGCTTCGCTCGCATCGAATCCATTAAATAAGTATCAGAAATCATTATAATAGGAAAGAACGAACTCTGTAGCTATATTAGAACCTGAGATATAGATCTTTGAATGTAGAAAAATTGCCAAAAACCTACAAAAATCCATAACTCACATGGAATGTCCGCGCCTAGCTCCTCTCCAACTCAACCGATTTAAGTGTTCAAAAACTCAAAAGAAAGAGCATGTTTCAGCGAGTGTTCTTAAACCAAAACGAAGTCTCTATCTTGAATAGAATCTGAGATATTGAGGATAGAACGTGTGTATGTGAAAAACTCCCATAAGTAATGTACAGGGGGAAATCGCATTTGAGTATAACTTGAGAATGATGAAAATTAGATGAAATCCGATGGTTAATGGCTGATCTGTGCATCAATACCTTTCATTGAAAAAAAAATAAGCAAATCGGTTGGGTAGAACGCCTGAACGGACTCGGAATGGAAATCATCAATTTTTTTAATATATAAGATGACACAGCTTAGTGCACTCGGAATTTGACACTTTTAGGCTAACCATGTTTACTCGTAATAAATCATATTTTTTTTGCGTCGCTATATGACAATGGATGGAACATGGATCCATCACTTCATTTCGGAATCAGAACGATCATCATCTGAGTGAACCGCAGTCGGTGAACCACGTCCGAAGACACAACATTCAACTGGAATATTGTTCACCGACTATCTCCAAAAGCGAGTACTACATAGAGTTGTTGGATCGGTTGAATGCAAAAATCAAGGAAAAACGGACTCATATTCAAGGGCGGATCAAGGGTCTTGACAAAGGGGTAGTCATTAGTATTAGGACGAGTCCACCCCCAAAGACACGGCATTTCAAGCCTTTTACCCACAAAATATGAGTTAATTACGTTATTTTTGACAGCATAATGACGAATTTTGCGCAATAATTTACTTTAAACCTCGATACCTCATCGACTTTGAAGCATATATCAAAACGTCAGTCAGTATACTGTTTATTATCGTTTTTTCTAGGGCAGTTCTCCATTATAGTTGTGTAACTTAGAAATAATGCGAAAGGTTTTTATTGAGTATATTTTGATTTGTTAAATAATTATAATAACGTTTATCAATTCTAATTCAAAACTACTTCTTATTAGGTATTTGAAGGTAGACGGGCTAAGGGTCTAAGGACTACAGCTAATGACAATTTTATCAGAGTAGTTTATTAAAAATTAAACTATGCTAATATGTACATATTGAAATGGATATTAATCAGGGCTTAGGGGGGGTCATGACCCCCATAAACCTCCTGAATCCTGCTCATATGTCGAAGAAAAAATCACTGTTTTACCTAGACAACGCACGATTCACAAGTCGATTGCAACGATGGTTAAGTTGCGCTTCCTCATCCACCGTATAGTCCAGATCTGGCTCCCAGTGATTACTGGCTTTTCGCTGATCTCGAAAAAATTGTTGATGGTTAGAAATTCAGCTCAAGTGAAGTAAGTAATTGCCGAAATTTAAGCCTATTTTGAGGCAAAAGACAAATCCTTCTACAAGCATCCAATCTCTTTTTTTATTGCTCGTACAAAAAATTGTGAGTATCAAATTGTGCTTTAGAACACTATTAAACTAGATTAAATGAGACTCCTGTTAAATGTACAGTTTATTTTTCGACCTAGCTTTCCTGGACTATAACGTTATTTCTATAAGATAATAAATTTTTATTCACGTAATGACTCATTTCCGTGTTATCTCATTTCGATCTGCCTTCATTTTATGACAATTTATCTGATCTCAACTATATTTTAATGAAGAAAATGTTTCTGTCATCGCCATCAGCTGATTGTAGTTTAGACTCAATTATGAATATGCAAGTACCAGACAATATTCTTTGTTTTTAATAAAAATGGGAAAATACCATATGGATTAACTTTATGTATACCATGTATGTCGATAATACCTGAATCAATATTGAAATATGTTACTAAACGATAGCGGTTCCATTTATTTTTATCAAGTACTTATATCCATAAATCGAGATAACGTTACTGATTTCATCTTTCTTGGAACGACACGACGTTTAATCACCAACAGTATAAGACGTTTAAAAAAATCCACGGAAGATGACAAAATGTGAATTTTCGTCAATAAAAGGGTCTGCCATAAAATTTATTCCTTATTCGTATAGATACTTCAGAAATGCCATACTAGAGATGAGCACGAGATCTGTTACGTATGGAACCATGTTTCACTTTCATGTAATCAATAAGCATATTAGTAATGGTAGAAAAGATAGTAGACAAGATGTTCTATCAGATGAAAGTAATACTAACTTTTTAAGTCTGATATTTTCCGAGATACTATAGTCTATTTCAGATAGGTATAGAATAATAAAATGGGGAATTCCGTCTAGTTCGGTTCAATTTCGGTGTCGGCCATCGGTGTAGGTCTTGAAATAGTATTGTTTGTAATATTAAAATTAATTATAACGACAAGAGGAGATTACAGTTACTCAAATGACGAAGAATATTATGATTTTTTATAATTTAATTTCTGTATAATGTATTTTTTGTATAAAGTTCAATAAAAAATAAGTGTACCTAACACTATGTACATAATGCCTAATTTTTATTCTGTCAAAATAAAATTCTTTCCTTTTTACGAGTATCCTACCGGTACGCCTTTGGCACAATATTTTCAGTGTTTGTGAATGGATAACAATAGGCTAAACCCATAAATTGACCTCAACCCAGGTGGGACTACCTACACATAAAAAGAGAGGAATTTACAATGAAATCAATGCCAAACTATGAAAGTGGCTTATATATTCGTTGGGTCACTTTGTGGTCCTTTTGCATACCTAATGAGTTGGTTTTATTACTCTATACCTTTCTGAAACAAACTCTAGTCCTCAAACATCAATTTTTTTCTCTAAAAAGTTACGATTTCAACCGGTTTTCCACACTATATGACTAAGAGTTTTTATATTATCCAAAAAAATCAAAATAATTCGGCAATAATGTATTTTTTTCTAGAAGAATTGGTGTTGTTAATTAATATAAATTTTCGGGTGTCATTTGAAGATCCCTAATGACACTTTATCTGAATTTTTCAACATAGAAGCCTCGCGCATCACCCTGTAGTCGGTTTTCTACTCTTGTACCTAATGTAAATTTTCCCAACCATTATTTTGGTCTCCCCGATATCCAGAGTTGCATCTATGTAATTTCTGTATCTGGATTTGACATAAATTAGTAGTTTATGACACGATTATAGTTGATACCAACGAATTGAAGTTAATGTAGCAATAATTTGAATGTAACGAAAGTTCTCATTATTATTTTTTCCGAAAACTTTCTCTTTCTGGCACAGATCTGCTAAAATGGAGTTATGTTGGATGTATAGACATTACACCGAACTAAGAATCGAACAGATATTGCTATATTGAATTAAATTAAAAATTGATTCCAACTGAAGCTTCTTCTTTTTGCATTTTAAAACAATATTTCCCGTAATTTGAATATTGATGATGAAAAAATTGGTACATTACACAATAAGTTGTGTGCCTTACACATAGATGGCGCTGCCATTGTTAAATTCATATGGAGTACCAGCTTTCAAAAGGCTATGTGTAAAATTTCTTGACAGTTCGATTAGTCAGAAGAAAGTGACAGCCATTTAAGTGAATCTACTTTTGTTATTTACAAAACAATTAATTTAAAATTTCACGTGTTAATTTATCATAGCTTCTTGATAAACAAATATTGTACAAGCTCAGTAACGGCTTTAAATGTGGTATCTGGATTCTGTTTCATCGAAAAGAACTGCAGAAAATGCAAAAATCAAGGAAACGGCATCTTATGTTGAAGAAAAATCACTGTTCTCCCAATTCAATGGCAACGATGGTTAAATTGAACGAATCACACTTCGAATTACTTCCTTATCCACCGTACAGTCCAGATCTGGCCCCCAGTGACTACTGGCTTTTCGCTGATCTCAAAAAATTCTCAGCTCACATGAAGAAGCTGAAACTGAAGCCTTTTTTTGGCAAAAAATGTGTTTTGTTTTAGTTAGTCACACGATTTATTGAGTGATGGTTATATTGGTTTCTTTTATGACTAAAAATTTATAACATTCGAAAAAAATCGTTGTT
Organism: Diorhabda carinulata; assembly: GCF_026250575.1. Classification (NCBI taxonomy): domain Eukaryota; kingdom Metazoa; phylum Arthropoda; class Insecta; order Coleoptera; family Chrysomelidae; genus Diorhabda; species Diorhabda carinulata. The sequence continues at coordinate 10,278,506 of NC_079463.1, forward strand.
GGTAAGAATTTTCTCTCAACAAATGCCTGTAAAATAATATTCGGATCTGTACGAAGCTATTTTTAACCGGATATCTTAATATTATAATGACATTATTATTGTTATCAGATTTTCACTAATATCTATAAAAAACTGAATGAATTAGTATTCACCTCATTAAATCACTTTACAAACAAAAACTTGTTATGTTATATCACTACACACCAAATGGTTGAAATTTGAAACGATTCTCGTTATCTGTACATATTTGTTTCTACTATCTCCACCGAGTTTTTTTAGATATGAGTTGGTGGAATTCATCTATACCACACTCAAATTTTCAAACACAGATAATGATATCTAGCACCGGCACCTTCCAGTCATAAAAACTACGTTTAGATGAATCCATAATAACCATTCTGTTGCCAAGTTATTTATGTTTCAAATTGAACTAATATGCAAAAAAAATAACAAAAATAATTATAACATGAATTTAATTCAATAGTGCGAACAAACTCTTGTCCTGTGCATATATTTATATAATTTTTCTATCATTCAATATTAGTAGTACGTACAAACCTAGAGCAGAATTTATTTTTCTATGAACACATTTCAAATCACCATGAAACGACTAACTTGATATCTACATTGTATCAACCATACGAATCAATTAATAATTTAAAAGAAGCTTCCAAAGAAAATGATTCAAGTCAATATCTTCATCCATTATTCATATTATCATTTTTTAATGACATTGTAATTAGAAATTGATCTGGAATGGTTGTGAATACCACGTGTTTATGTTATTTCGCGATAGGGGTGGTACGTTATAATTTAGATAGTCTATATACGAGGGTTGTCAATAAAATCAGGTTCCCCAAAAACTGAGGACTCTAGGAACACTGTTAGGCAGAATTTGACGAGTCTGGTGTATAGCTCGGCTGCCTTTCTCCCAGTTCCATCTCCAGCGAACTATCTAGAACGTTCATTTTTTCTTAGTAGCCGTGAAAGATGGAAAGATGAAAAACATATGTTTCTTCAAAAAATCATTCGTGCTGAAATAATTGGAATTTATAATTGAAATTTTAAAGAAATGGTCTCAAAAGATTGTTGTATCATGAGTAAAATCGGGATGCAACTTAGGGTCAAGGTTTTGGACATACGAAGCTTCAAAGTTGTTCAAGGATTATTAAAAAGTATGTGTTCCTTTGAAAAGATACTCAGGCTGAAATAATTGAAATATTGAACTGAAATTTCAGAGAATTGTTCTCAAAGGATCATTCCATATTGACAAAAATGAAGATGCAGCTTAGGTTCATAGTTTTGAACATACGAAGCTTCAAAGTTGTTCAAGGATTATTAAAAAGTATGTGTTCCTTTGAAAAGATACTCAGGCTGAAATAATTGGAATATTGAACTGAAATTTCAGAGAATTGTTCTTAAAGGATCATTCCATATTGACAAAAATCAAGTTGCAGCTTAGGTTCATAGTTTTGGACATACGAAGCTTCAAAGTTGATCAAGGATATTAAAAAGCATGTGTTCCTTAAAAAAATCACTAATCACTCAGGCTGAAGTGACAGAAATATTGAACTGAAATTTCAGAGAATTGTTCTTAAAGGATCATTCCATATTGACAAAAATCAAGTTGCAGCTTAGGTTCATAGTTTTGGACATACGAAGCTTCAAAGTTGATCAAGGATATTAAAAAGCATGTGTTCCTTAAAAAAATCACTAATCACTCAGGCTGAAGTGACAGAAATATTGAACTGAAATTTCAGAGAATAGTTCTTAAAGGATCATTCCATATTGACAAAAATCAAGTTGCAGCTTAGGTTCATAGTTTTGGACATACGAAGCTTCAAAGTTGATCAAGGATATTAAAAAGCATGTGTTCCTTAAAAAAATCACTAATCACTCAGGCTGAAGTGACAGAAATATTGAACTGAAATTTCAGAGAATTGTTCTTAAAGGATCATTCCATATTGACAAAAATCAAGTTGCAGCTTAGGTTCATAGTTTTGGACATACGAAGCTTCAAAGTTGATCAAGGATATTAAAAAGCATGTGTTCCTTAAAAAAATCACTAATCACTCAGGCTGAAGTGACAGAAATATTGAACTGAAATTTCAGAGAATAGTTCTTAAAGGATCATTCCATATTGACAAAAATCAAGTTGCAGCTTAGGTTCATAGTTTTGGACATACGAAGCTTCAAAGTTGATCAAGGATATTAAAAAGCATGTGTTCCTTAAAAAAATCACTAATCACTCAGGCTGAAGTGACAGAAATATTGAACTGAAATTTCAGAGAATTGTTCTTAAAGGATCATTCCATATTGACAAAAATCAAGTTGCAGCTTAGGTTCATAGTTTTGGACATACGAAGCTTCAAAGCTGTTCAAGGATTATTAAAAAGTATTCCTTAAAAAGTCACTTATCACTCAGGCTGAAATGACAGCAATATTGAACTGGAATTTCAGAGAAGTGTTCTCAAAGGATCATTTTATAATTGACAAAAATCGAGATGCGGTTCATGGTCAAGGTTTTGGACATAAGTTCAACAATCAAAGTTGTTCAAGAATTAATAAAAAACGTGTGTTCCTTTGAAAAATCAATCAGGCTGAAATAATTGAAATATTGAACTGAAATTTCAGAAAATTGTTCTCAAAAGATCATTCTATATTGAACAACATCGATATGTAGCTTAGGGTTATGGCTTTGAACATACGAAGCTTCAAAGTTGTTCAAGGATTAATGAAAATGATATGCACCTTTATATAATCATTCATGTTAATATGATTGGAATATTGAATCCAAATTTTATAGAAATGTTCTCAAAAGATTGTTGTATTGTAAAAAAAATCGTGATGCAAATTAAGGTCATGGTTTTAGACATACGAAGCTCCAAAGTTTCATATTGAAAAAATCGGAACGTTGTTTGAGGTCATAGTTTTGGAAATATACAGTTCCACATAACCTATTCCAATAAAAGCTATGGATAGATTTAGAAAATTACTGAATTTTCAAATTCCTGTCACAAAATTTTACTTTAATGTTAATACCTTATCCAATATAATGAGAAAATAATACGAACATTTCCAAAAACATCAATTCTAATTAAATACACGTTATATTCCCTCTAGGAAATAACCAACAATCTTCAGGTAAGTATTTAAATGACCACGTGCTAACCGGATTCAACACATATTTAATATAAATGAAAGATTCTCCATGCAACACAAAAATTCGAACGATTCGTTGCGTAACAAATTTTTATAAATAAAATTACAAGTGCCAACAACACCATGGAAAAAATCATTATTTTTATTATTATTATAATTTTTTTTATGAACGTTTTTGGAGAACTACGGGAAGCATATGAATGGAAACAAGTGACGTTTCTTTGGCCCAGTGATTCGGTTAGAAGAAGTGCAATACGAAATGGGGAATACATTCCGGAAAATAATATGCCAATGGGGTTAGCTAGATGGCATAATAAAATGTTTATTACTTTACCAAGGTAAGAAAAAAAATCTTACAATATTTTCAGTTATTTCTTAATCGATTTTTTGAGTATTAAGATGCATTTCGATGGTTTTTTGATGAATAAATCGAAATTCTAATGAAAAATAATCGATTATTATGGATTGTTCGAATGACGTTCGATTTTATGATAAATCATTTGAGTTTTCACTTTTCATACCTTTTTATTTATTTTTCTTAGTGTTTTTTGATAAAAAATTGGTTTGAAAATGATGTCAAAATTGACGTTCTCACATATTTTGGTCTTTAACAAAATATATTTAGAGGCTTCAAAGTTGTTTTCATATTAGTAAAAATATATGTTACTCAAAACAATCCTTCTGGTTGTAATAATTGAAATATTGAGCTCAAATTTCTAAATGACGTTCTTAAAGAATCATTCTATATTGACAAAATCCTGATGTTTATTAGGGTCATGATTCTTGAAATACGGGGCTTTCAAAGTTGTTCAAGTATTAATGGAAAATATATGCTCGTTTAAAAAATTACTTAGACCGAAATATTTGAAATATTGAGCTTAAATTTGAAAGAGATATTCTTTAAGGATTATTCTATATTGACAAAAATTAGGATTAGGAAATGAAATATTGAGCTCAAATTTCGATAAGATGTTTTCAAAAGATTGTTGTGAAAAATTAGGACGTTGCTTAGGGTCATGGTTTTGTAAATACAAGGCTTCAAAGTAGCTCAAATATTTATAACAAGCATTATGTTTGTTTGAAAACTACTAAGGTTGAAATAATTGATATATTGAGTTCAAATTTTAGAGAGATATTCTCAAAAGATCATTTTATATTGAAAAATACAAGATGTTGCTTAGGGTTATGGTTTTGGAAATAAAAGGCCTCAAAGTAGCTCAAATATTTATATCAAGCATTATGTTTGTTTGAAAACTACTAAGGTTGAAATAATTGAAATAATGAGCTCAAATTTTAAAGAGATATTCTCAAAAGATCATTTTATATTTAAAAAAATCAAGATATTGCTTAGGGTCATGGTTTTGGAAATACAAGGCCTCAAAGTAGCTCAAATATTTATATCAAGCATTATGTTTGTTTGAAAACTACTAAGGTTGAAATAATTGATATATTGAGTTCAAATTTTAGAGAGATATTCTCAAAAGATCATTTTATATTGAAAAAAACAAGATGTTGCTAAGGGGTCATGGTTTTGGATATACGATTTTTCAAAGTAGTATAACATATTTTTATTGAGAAAAAAAAACACTCAGGCCGAAATAATTGAAATATTAAATTACACGCCATTTTCACGTGTGTTTCTAGATGGAAACGTGGTGTTGCCGCTACACTGACATACATAAACATGCAATCGTCAAAAAAATCACCAACTCTAATCCCTTATCCCAGTTTTGAATCAAATCGAATACCAAATGGTAGGAATATAAAAGACGATGTCATTATATCCACCTTCAGAGTACAAGTAGACGTTTGCGATAGACTGTGGGTCATAGATTCCGGTTCTTTCGATTTTTTCAATAACACCAAACAAGTTTCTCCACCTTCAATTCTAATTTTTGATCTTAATACGGACACCCTATTGAGAAAGTATTATTTAGCGGATGGTGATGTGGCGTGTGACGGGAGCTCTGTTATACCTGACATCGTAAGTATAAAATATATACTTGGTACACCCTGTATATATTATGGATAAAATTATTATATTGGGCACTGTGTAAATGCTTTGAAATTTAATGAAATTATGTTAAAAAATTATGAATTACGTCATTGCCAGATTAACTAAATCATATATATGTTAATGAAACAGAATTAAAATTATAAAAAAATTTACCAATTATATAATGGAAAGTTTAATTTAGGAAATTAATTTGTTTGTGGTTATAATGAGATGAGTCCAAGAAACAATTTATTTTGTGATATTATCACGTTTTCCTGAAATGTACGACTAAGAACTAAAAACCAACTATCCTTACAATTATAATAAACAATTATTTACGTCAAACAAATATACAATAAATTGTTTATTGGATTTAATTCGAATGTTTTACGTAATTTATTTAATCATACATTAAAAAAATACTTAAGAAACAAATTAACTCATTACTACTCCCGGTATATAATTGTTTTAAAAATAGAAATCGTTTCTCAAATAACGCCGTTGGGCTCAAATAACCTTCCAGATTGATTCGAATACATTTTTAATATGCCATCTATCGGAAAACAATAATAAATGTATCAATATAACTGTAGATGTCATCTCTGTGTAGTAATTGTACAACAAAAATTAACCGAAAGATGTCGCTCAAGTCCCTTCACGACAACAAAAAGGATAGGTGAAGAATTCTTTAAGTTATTAACTTAAATTCTAAAAGAATGTGACTACTATCTATATACTTATATACATTTCGTTTCCTCCTATGGTACATGGATGTCTCAGAAATGGTAGTAAAGAGCTAGTACCTCAGAAGAGGACCACCAAAAAAGTTCAATACCCAAGTGGATGAACTGATTTACATCATTAGATGATATCTGGAATGGAAGAGCCGAAGTTACTACAAAAAAGAAATGCGTTTAATGAAACACTACCCAAACCAATGGAATACAGCAGACATAAACATGCTGACTTTCCCACTATTGGAAAGCGTATAACTAAATACTACCCAATGAGATGAAATGAAACGGAAATAATTATGCTGACTTCCTACAGAATATACTCAAGGAAATAGAAGAACCAAACACTACTCTATGAGATGGAATGAAACGAATATAAGCATGCTGACTTCCCACAGAATATACTCTAGGAAAGAGTAGATCCAATGGGAAGGCATGAAGCAGATATAAACATGCTGACTTTGTAGAGTGGTTTAAATTTATGTCTATACCTAGAGAATATTTGTTCTACTTCCAGAATTAGACTTAACTTCTCCCAAAGGAGGCTAGCTCTTAATTATCTATCAAATTATCAAAATTTTTCTCATATCTTTTAAGTCAGCAGAGATATAAATAATTATATGGGCTCTGGCTATATAAAACACTCTAATGAGCGGTGTGAATAAAAACGAGTACGACGAGTATTTACTTACAAGTAAAGTGTAACGAGTATTTAAACTCCAAGTAAACCGTCGAGTTTACTTGTGACCGTGTACTCGCCAACCCGAGGGTATACTAGCAAGTATTTACTCGCGAGACAACTGAATTCACAAGAAAGGCAAGTAAATACTTGTAGCGCCACACAGACTACGCATAATTTCCTGTTGTTTTCGCCGCTAAACTAACCTTGACTCCACGTCGTTACTCACAAGTCAATTGTCGTTCCCGTTTGTTTTTGTCCTCTTGCAGCTGTATGAAATGGATGAAAGTAGTGTGACTTCCGGTTGTGACAATAGAGCTATTTTTGTACCGTTATTGAAAGACTTTAGTGTTGTGCTAAATAAATCCATGTTGCCTAAAGTTGCATCTGCTAAAGAGAAGGCATGGGGATGTTTAGCCGACCAGTTTTCGAAAAACGTTGGGAAGCAAGCTAGTTTTGGACAGTTAAAAAAGCTATTGAACAATATGAAAACCGCAGTCAAGAAAAAAACTGATGTCAACGCAACTGGAAAAAAATCAATAACATTGTTGTCATGGGAGGCAGTTTTCCTAAAAATTTGCGATTCAAACGAGAACCCAGTTTATTGCAAAATATCAGGGGCTTCATGCGTTGTATTGGGAGCACGTAATATGCACGTGAGTGCAATCTATAGCACCAATGACAGTCGGAATGCGAAATTTTGAAGCCCAATCTGCCTTGGCCTAATCCATATCTTCAATAGTGCGTGGAAATTTAATCCAATCTTCAGACTTCGACACTATTTTATCCAATACACTTGAAAATGTTCTGCTGACGGTACTTCTTTCAACCCCCATGTCGATGGCAACTAACGTATCTCAGAAAAATTTCCATCTTTTTTCGAGCAGTTAATCCTCCACCCCTTGCATCAGTATTTTCATCAAGAAAGTGCGAAGTGAGAAAATCTACGTTTTCGCTCTCAAACCGTAATAGTCCCTTAGATAGATCGGGACTTATATACGCCGGTCTCTATAACGTTTCACACCACGCAGGTTCATAAATGCAGCCATCTTTCGTGTACAAGTACGACAGCAAGTCTGGGGTCGGCTTGACTTGCAAATGGACGAATATTTACTTGCTACAGAAGTATTTACTTGCGTTTATTCACACCAAAATTGGCATTTTTCGGAGTTTTACTAGCCTCTCAAGTATTTACTCGCGGGTAAGAGTAAATACTTGTTTTATTGACTTCAATTTTGGCGTTTACTTGTCATTTTAATATGTTCAAGTATTTATTTGTCCTACTCGTTTTTATTCACACCTCAAAATGAATTCATATTTTATAAAAAATATGCTAGTATACGAATTTTTCAGTCCACGTGAGTGTTTGTATCCAAATCGCCATATTTTATGCTCTGGTTATTATAAATAATTTAAAATATTTCATATTTTGACTTCACATCGTAGATTGTTGATGTGACTAGAAATACTTGCAATCAAGCTTTTGCTTACTTACCGGATTTGGGAGGTTATGGTCTTATAGTATATTCTTTCGCTGAAAATAGATCGTGGAGAATATCCCACAATTTTTTCCACATGGATCCTAACGAAGGAGATTTGTGGATTGGAGGAATTAACATCCAATGGAACGATGGAATTTTCGGAGTGGCTCTTGGAGATACGAACGCAAGGGGGTAAATTAAATATAAATAAAAGCTTTAAATCTCATTTTATTCAATTTTTTGTGTAGAGTACATAATTTGTGGTAAAAATCACACCAACTACTTTTTAATATTTTGAATTTTTTTCTCATTTTTATTTATGAATCAAACTAATATTTTTTTTAATTTTCAGTTTTCGCAAGGTGTATTTCCATTCAATGATCAGTACTCACGAATATTCAGTTAGTTCAGAAGTTCTGAGAAATGAAACGATGGCGACATCGTCAAATAATTATAATTTATTCAAGGTAGATACGAAAAATCTAATTTAGTTTGACTAACGAAAAAATTTTCAACATTTTCCCATTAGTTTTATCCATTTTTTCATTGGTACAAGCTATTTTTTGATTCATTTACACTCTATTCTATTCACTAACACTTAATACTAATTTATTTGAATAATAAATTGTTTATTAACTTTCCTTATTGCTAGAGACTCGTTTTATATACTATAATTAAATTCTAGTGAGTTAGTTTTCTGGAAATCTCTTATTTTTCGTAAATAAACAGGTCTTCTTAGAAATCGACTATATAAAATAGGTTGCAAAAAACATAATGTAGATAGGTTACAAAAAATAAGCTGACCTTCCAAGAAATACCCGGTGCGACCACCATTCTATTAACATATTAGAACAGTACTGGCTTCAGGATCTATATCAGTGGGCCAGTTCGTCATTGGTACTTCCATACAGATGTTGATCTACTGATTAGGTTATTCATTGAAATCAACTATTGTTTAATATATTCTATATAATGACTCACCAAATGCCATAATTTTGATTGTGTGGTAATTTATTTAAGTTTAATCAACATTTTTTGAACTGTTCTTGTGTGAAAGCTCCACAACTTTGATTAATACACGATATACAAGTTTTTCCAGCAGCTCATGCTTTGGTTTTCCGTCTCATTGTAACTTTACTTTGTGATGAAACTTGTAGTAAAATGTAAATTAGTTTGAATATTTTCTAATTTGTATTCTAACTGAAATATTGACATGGAGCCCGAGAAGTTTTCGAAACTATCTGGTTATTATAACGACTCATTTTTTGTTTGGTATTGGTATTTCCCAAATTATAAATTGCAAGGTTCTTGGATATGTAGAACTAACTTTTTTAGCACGAAGGTAACAGAGGAAGACGTTCACAAGCTTCTCCTTCAGATTACGATAGAGAAACTAGTGTACTATTCATGAATCAACTACAAAAAGACGCTATTGCTTGTTGGAATACAAACAAAAAACTCGACGAAAATTCTTTCACTCTCATAGAACAAGACCACGAGAGATTAGAATTTATAAATGATATATACGTAAGTAAATTTTAGTCAAAATTTGTTTCAACATCTTTTCTAACAATTAGTTTTCTGTTTTTCGTACTCATCCTTTCAAAAAGAACAGTTGGTGTCATATGGAGATCCAGATATTTTCACAGGTTGGATTTGAGGCTAGGTTTTTGTTGTGTTATTCCATTAGAAGTTGGAAAAAGAGTGAAATTTTCACATAATTACGTCCTTCGTAGAAGACCTAGATTTTTATGCTAGAACTATCATTCAGTATTGAAAATCCAGTCCGGTCCTAAGAAGAAACTTGTTCCTACCAAGCCATTCATGCTGGAGTGTACCTGTTGGCTATATTATTTAGTATTGAGGGCTTGGAATCTTCCATCTAATGTTTTTCGGTGTGATTCCAAATATTATCAACGATCGCAGGCGCAATTTTGTTGCGATCGATAAGATTTTAGTTGCTCGAGCCTGAAAATTTTTGGGGATATTAAGCTTATATGCTCTCCTTGTAGTCCAGTAGGACTTTATCGGCACTAAGAAGAAGCTTGTTCCTGCCAAATCATTCATCCTGTTGGCTATATCATAGAGAGCATGGAATCTTCCGAGCACTGTTTTTCGTTAGTGATTTGTGGTTATAAGTCCTTATTATCACTAATCGCAGGCGCAATTTGGTAACAATAGATAAAAAAGGAATTGGACATTCACCCACAGCTTGTGTTAAGATTTTAGTTGCTCGAGCCTGCTAATTTTTGGGGATATTAAGCTTATATGCTCTCCTTGTAGTCCAGTAGGACTTTATCGGCACTAAGAAGAAGCTTGTTCCTGCCAAATCATTCATCCTGTTGGCTATATCATTGAGAGCATGGAATCTTCCGAGCACTGTTTTTCGTTAGTGATTTGTGGTTATAAGTCCTTATTATCACTAATCGCAGGCGCAATTTGGTCACAATAGATAAAAAAGGAATTGGACATTCACCCACAGCTTGTGTTAAGATTTTAGTTGCTCGAGCCTGCTAATTTTTGGGGATATTAAGCTTATATGCTCTCCTTGTAGTCCAGTAGGACTTTATCGGCCTTAAGGAGAAGCTTATTCCTGCCAAGTCATTTAATCTGATGGCCCTATCATTTAGTATTCTGAGCTTGTGATGTGTGTCTTCAAGATCCAGTAGGACCTTAAAGGAACTAGTTGAAGGTCGAACTCAGTCCAGTTACGAAGAAATACATGATGATTTTCTAATATATAAAAGCTTTTGCCTTTGTATCCTGACTGATTTGATAAGAATACTACCAAGAAACTTCTTGATGCAGCGTAAGTGATTTCGTGAAACTTGCAGTTACCAGAATCAGATTATTTATTGTCATCCTATAGCAGATTCAAGTCTTCTTCGGTTATTGCCGCACACTTGAAATCGTGTCAGTTCTTTGGAAACAGTGAATTAAAATCACCAAGCCAAAGTGCCACTTAAACTTACTTTGCTTGTGGTAGCTGTAACTGGACATTGTTTTTAAACCATTTCTTCTTGAATAACGTGCATATTTACACACTAAAACTTGCTAAATTCGACTACCTTGTTTTAACCATTCGTAACCTCAACTTTATCCAGCGTATAATGAGAAATTCTTGTCAATTTTATTGTACCGTTTTAGATACAACTGAATTTGTGTTTTAGATTGATCAAAATAGAAATCTTTGGGTTTTATCAGACAGAATGACAAAATTTTTATATGGAAATCTCAATCCCAACGATGTAAACTATAGGATATTGTATACTACAGTAGATCGTGCGATTAGAGGCACTTCTTGTGAATATAATAGGTTGTAAATTTTTTTCAACAAAATATAAATATTAAGCTACACGATTTTTTCTTACAAATATTTCCTCCATATTCCAAATTCCATAAAATTAAAACGAACAATAATCGGAATGTTTCGTTGTGTGTTTGTTAGCCTTCAAAAATTTCATCTGGTTATTGTCCCCAACATTCTTCACTAATGCTTCATTCAAATTCAAGATATTTGTATTGATTTATTGGTGTTACTTCATTAGTGTTAAAAAGAAGATTAAGTAATTAATCAAACAAAGATATTACCATATTTATCAGTAGCCCGTTAATACGTTTTGTAATTACAGTTAATATACATATTCAGACTTTAAAAGCATTTTAAATAATGGAGTACTGCTAAGTATATAATCATTAATGAAATTAGTTTATGAATAAATTACTATGAAACGGTATTTTTTTATATAACGAATATAAACAGCAATAACAACTTAAATCATTAACAATGAGGATAATGCACTGTGTTCAATAGAATAGTGTTAAGTATTTCATCTTCTACTAAACGAAAATCCCTTAAGTTGATTGTTTTCTCAAAATGCCCTTCAAACTCTCCCAATGACAATTGGAAATAACCAAATTAACCAAGAAATGACGTAGATTGTTTTGGGGACTCGTTTTAGCACTTATACATAGAAGATATTTTAACTCTACATCTTATTCTTCTGTCTAACCAAAGGAGGTTATTTTTTGAGGTCCCACATTCCTGAGTGTTGATACTACTCCTTTAAGATTCTTCAAGCCTCTTGGCGAAATAGGGAAGATATTCCGGAAGTAGATGCTCTGCTGTTTTCATGGCTTTTCCTCAGAATATGCACTATTCGTCATTTGCCATGCCCATCGTCTTAAAGTGGTATTTGACGGGGCACTGACTTATCAGAAGACCGATCATCAGTTTCATGTCGTTTTTGGTCATCACGTCTTCAGACTTCTTGGCTGATATGGTTATGAATCTTTTGGATTCTCCTAGACCTGGAGTGTTTCTCCAGTAAGAGTTCATCTGATTCTTCAGCCATTCGTTCAGTTCGTTATTGTGGCATCTCGTGAGGACACAGTAGGGTTATGGTCCACGGTATGGAGTCGTTACCCCTTTTTTGAGAAGACTGTTTGCTTCTTCATTTCCTGATATACCCTGGTGGCCTGGAAACTAAATTTTTGTTAGCTAGTGCTTTTAGATTTTGTTAACATTCCCAGATTAGTTTGGATATGCACTCAATAGCTTCTCTTGGTTGGAAGAATATGAACTAGAACTACACACCATCTCTGAACGACAGGGATTGTTGTACGAGAAATTTCTAATTTTTAGAGTTCATAAAGATTCGTGTGTATATTCCTCAACTTCCAACTGATTTTGTTGAATGAACAGAATTGTTATAATAAATATTTAGGATACACTTTGAAGAAGAACTCCCTTCATATTGATGTAAATCTGTCGTTAATATAATCAATATTATAATAAAGATTATAATTTAGAAACACTCGCTATTGTCTTCTAAATTCCGAGAATCAAATAATTGAATGATAATGAGGTCGATAATTTTGATCAACTAATCCCAGATCAACGGTATCGTTTATAAACTGGTACTGTCAAATTGTTGCCACATTTTAATTTTTTAATGAGATCTACTGTTCTTTGACTACACACACTCAATATTTCTGAATAAAAATTTTCAAGTATCAAATTAACCGTATCAAAAAAATTAATAAAATGGTATCGAATTGTATTTTTAATTGAGCTCCTACAAGTTTCAGTTTTTGTGATCATTTGTACTTTCCATAGGTGATCAGACGGTTTGTATTGAATTTTTTGACGTCAATAGGCGTCCATGTAAGTGCTGAGTACTCACAGATGATGTGGTCTGCAATTTCTTCCTTTTACCATATACTAGCAGCATTCCAGGCTGTTTGTCATGCCCATAGTGTGGAGGTGAGGTCCTAGATGACTGTGTACAGTTAAGAACTAGTAGAACCTCCATAAATTGAGGCTCAAATATTATCCAATTCAACCCAAATTTATAATACTTCAACACCAATCTTCATCTACATCCTCATAGACCATATTTGGGAAATGAATGATCCATAGGATATCTAGTAGATATTCATTACACTACCAATGGTCGATGTCCTTTTAGAGGCTAATTAAACATTACCAAAGACTGATTTTCTTTGAAAAACCGATCAGGAGCTTTGGCTTCAACCTTTTGACGTCAATAGTTAAGCTGTGTAATTACTGCGCACTCTCAGATGTCGTAGTCTGCATTTTTTTTCTTTTACCATATACCAGCGGCACTCCAGGTCGTCTGTGATGCCCATATTGTGGTAGATGACTGTTCCTAGTTAAAAAACCAGAAGAACCTCAGTGAAATAACATAGTTAAATAAATTTAAGCTCAAATATTATCCGATTCAAACCCAATTCATAATACTTCATCACCAAATCATCCTCTACATTCTCATAGTTTTTAATTGGGTAGTAGGAGGTCCATAGGACATCTAGTAGATAGATATTCATTACACTACCAATGGTCGATGTCGCTTTAAAGGTTAATTGACTTTACCAAAGGCCGATGTCCTTTGAAAAACCGATCGGGCGCTTCGGCTTCAACCTTTTGACGTCAATAGTTAAGCTGTGTAATTACTGCGCACTCTCAGATGTCGTAGTCTGCATTTTTTTTCTTTTACCATATACCAGCGGCACTCCAGGTCGTCTGTGATGCCCATAGTGTGGTAGATGACTGTGTCCAGTTAAAAAACCTGTAGAACCTCATTGAAATAACATAGCTCAATAAGTTTAGGCTCAAATATTATCCGATTCAAACCCAATTCATAATACTTCATCACCAAATCATCCCCTACATTCTCATAGTTTTTAATTGGGTAGTGAGTGGTCCATAGGATATTTGGTAGATATTCATTATACTACAAATAGTCGATGTCCTTTGAAATACTAATCCGATACTTTTGACATATCTAGGCAAACTATGAGGCTGCTGGATACTTTTTGTGCTTATCTCCCAAAATATCTTGTTTTGATTTGATTAGGAAGAAGCTATCATCGACCAAATCTTCTTCTAATCCTGTTTCATAGTAGGATCAAATAAGCAAGAGGCAACTTGACATTACCTACCATCAGGCGGTTTGGCTTGAGCCTTTTGACGCCACTAGGCAAATAAGTGCAGGGTATTCACAGATGACGTGGTCTGCAATTTATATGCACCTGCAGCATTTCGGGTCGTCTGTGATGCCCATAATGCGGAGATGACTATGACTAGTTACAAATATGATTTTGGACATGTTATCCAATTACTTTACGCGTACATTGTAATTTCTTTGAAACATTTAATATCATTAGGTGTTCTTTGAATTAGAATAGAGTATTGAACCGTAAAATGCGTAGGATGGTAATTTAAACAATGAAAAGAATTTTTCACTAACCACCTCATCAAGTTGCGAGGTGTGTCAATCAGATAAAAAAAGGGTATAATTGTATACCTAACCACATGCGACAAAATGTAAATTAAAAAATGTCTGAGGGATAATAAAAATTGAAGAAGTAATGAATTGATATTTACAGTTCATTCAGTAACAAAGCAACGACAAAAAATACTTTTACGGTCATTAAATACCGTATATTTCATATGTTTCATTGTTAATACAAAGTCAATTAAAAAAAATGTGCAACGAATAGCTCTGTTTAACGGTCATTACGAGAGTAATTCGTGTTCGGTGTATAGCTTGTATTTTTCATGTATATACGAGGTACATCCACAATGTAAGTTCCAAGTCTCTCAACGCTAGCGCTACCATAGCAATTCCGAGCATGCGCTGGCTCAAGCAGAAGAAATGTACGACATTTTCAGATGTTTGTTGCTGACGTGTTCTTTTGCTTCTTTGATTACCCATGAACTGGTTGACGCAATTGGAAAGAAGCTTATGCAAATCGCTAATTCATAATTAGTACTCTTGCTATGGAATTTCTACAAAACTCACACTAATTCATGAAAATTGTTGTTGAAAAACAGAAATTCTGAAAAAAAAACAATGGCTGAGTAATGCATTTCAGTTTTTGACACGCTGCAATGAAGACGGTGATGATTTTTTTACTCGGATAGTCAAGAAAGATGAAACTTGGTATTATCACTTCCCAGAAACTAAATAGGAATCAATTGAATGTAGGCATACTTCGTTTCTAACGAAATTTAAGCTTAAGCAGATCTTGATACATTATGTGCCCCGTTTTTAGAGATAGAAAAAGCTTTTTTGCTGATTAATGCTGATAATATGAGGTCTGGTTATGAAAAAGAGTTTTATTATAAAAATTATTCTACATTCTACCGCTTCCATCACTCAAATCGGGTCCCTTTCAAAGCAGATTTTTTTCTAATCTCTCAAGGAAATCTGAGCAGACCCGTTGATCCAAGAGCTTTTGGTCAGGAGTCAGATTTTTTGGCAACAACTTCGCACAGACTTTTGTCATGTGTAATTCTTCGTGTAAAATGTTTCTAACCGTTCCTTTATCGGTGTTTACAGCCTCGACAATCATCCGGATGGTCACTCGACGGTCTGCACGCAAAATTTGATTGATTTTGGTCATTGTTTCCGGAGTTGAAACAGTCACAGGGCGACCCCATCTTCAGTCATCTATCGGCCCTCAATAAAGCGCTTACACCACTTAAAAACACGCGCACGAGATAGAGAATTGTTCCCATAGGTCTCTTGCAACAATTTATAGCACTCAGTCGGAGTTTTTTCAATTTTAACAAGAAAAAATCACGTTCGTTTCAAACCGCTACTGCACAAATACTATAAAAGTGACAGAAATGTGTTTTGGGACGTGCATAGACAAGATACCCAAGGCACTACTCGTTTTATACCCCAACGGTCTGGGACGCCCTCTAGGCGCGCAGTCCTGTTATTTAATAGCCTGACCTCGTACTGATAATACTTCTGCTACTTCTTGTTCTCTTACTGGAAGGTTTTTTTGACTTGAATTCATTGGAAAAACTTGAAAAAGGAAAATTAGAAGAAAAACTAGGATTAAAAGTAATAATTTAATTATATAGTGTAGTTATGTATAATAGTGTAGTTATGGAATTTATACACGAACTTAAAAATTTCCCATAACATGATTTTGGTGACATATATCGATAATTAAATTGTCATTTATATAAAAACGCTAAGAACCCCTACTATAATCTGTCAAATTTATGGAAATAATTTTTTTAAACAACGTATACAGTTGAAAAAATTTAAAAGCGCACCTTGTATTTTCTTATTTGATTTTCAAATTACCCTCAACGCCTTTTTTAAAGCGTCATCTGCAATAGCTACCTTGTTCGAGAACCAGTATCAAGTTCAAGGTAATTCATTGCCATTTACAAATTATCGAGTGCATTCAGATCAACTGACTGCAATTAATGAAAATTGATTTGTCGTTGAGGCTCTGATGGACCCAATCGAGGCGTCAGAGTTATTAATTTCGGACAGGTTCTTCTTTGAAGATGGAACAAAATCTTTTTTGTCACCAGCGTCTCCTACCACTTATAAGAATCAGAATCGGGAGGCTACACGCATTTGGTGAGTTGTAGGGCACTTGAGCTAATCGAAAAATTTTTCTTGTTGATTGTATATTTACAATTTGTGTTTATGTGTTTTTTGGAATTACTTTAGAGAAGGTAAATAAAATTCGTAATTCATTTTAAATTGATTTAAATTTTTTATTGTTCAACGATCAACTGATAAATTTATTAGTAACTTACGTTAACTTAAAATTGGGATTTAACTTGATATTAATAATATAAAAATGTAGGGAAATGAAAGTATATTAATGAAAAAAGCAGTTTTCCAAGAAAAATGACAATTTTTTTATTCAATTAGACAGTTTTCCAAAGTAAACGATATTTCATTGAAATAGACAGTTTTTCGGGGCGAATGATAATTTTTTATTCAAATAGATCAAATAACAGATTTTAATGAAAATTGAGTTTTCCAAAATGAATGACAGTTTTTCATTGAAATAGACAATGCAAATGACATTTTTCCAAGCCAATTGACAAATTTTCATTGAAATATACAATTTTCCAATGCAAATGACAGTTTTTTGTTGAAGTTGAAAGTTTTCCAAGACGAATGACATTTCTTTATAGAAATAGACAATGCAAATAAAAGTTTTATAAGAAAAATGATAGTTTTGCCATGCAAATGAAAAATTTTCTTTGAAATATTAAATTATCCTAGGCAATTGAGAGTTGTTCATTGAAATAGACAGGGCAGGGGATATTTTTTGATAAAAATAGATTTTTCCAAACAAATGAGAGGTTTTCCTTAAAATATACAGTTTGTTAAGGCAAATGACAGTTTTTTATTGGAATTGACAATGCAAATGATGGTTTTGGTATCGAAATAAAGTTTTCTGATACAAAAAAAAGTTGATTATTGAAATAAACAAGGCAAATAACAGTTTTTTTCGAATCGTTTTTCAGGAAAAATGACACTTGTTTATAGAAAAAGATATTTTTCCAAGGCAAATGACAAGTCTTCTTCGAAATAGAGAGTTTTGCAAAACAAAAAACAGGTTTTTTTACAAAAATGAACAGTTTATCAATCATAATAACAGTTTTATTATTGAAATAAACAGTTTTTCATTGAAATAGACTGATTTTGAAGGCAATGACAGTTATCTATTAAATTAGAAAAGCCAAATGACAGTTTTCTTATTGAAATAGACAGTTTCTTGAGGTAAATGACAGTTTTCCAAGGCAAATATAAATTTTTCATTGAAAAGAAATACAGTTTTTTTATAAAAATGAAGGGTTTTTCAAAACTACAGTTTTTATGGAAATAGACCGTTTTCATGAAAAATTACACTTGTTTATAGAAATAGATAGTTTCCCAAGGGAAACGACAAGTTTTCTTCGAAATAGACAGGTTAGCAAATGACAGTTTTCAAAGACAAATATCACTGGTTTATAGAAATAGACAGTTTTCCTAGGCATATGACAGTTGATTATTGAAATAGACAGTTTTCCAAGACATATGTCACAGTTTTGCAAAGCAAATGACAATTTTTTTATTAAAAGAGACAGTTTTCCAAAACATATGACATTTATTCATAGAAATAGATAGCTTCCTGAAGCAAATGACATGTTTTCTTTGAAATAGACAGTTTTATAATACAAATGACACTTATTTATAAAAATAGATAGTTTCCCACAGCAAATGAAAGTTTTCTATTGAAATAAACAGTTTTTTGAAGCTAATTTTTTCTATTCACTAGATAGAAAGTAATGTTTCTATTCCTATTTTATATAGGAAGTACAAGAATCGTAATAGATTTTTGGAAAGCTGAATTCTCATTTTCAAGAAAGTGAATCGAAAAATTCCAACAAAAAATTGGCGTATTGTCTTGATTATTTTGTCCACCATTTGATGTGCGGTGGATTTTTTTGTGTTTTGAATTTATTGTTTATATAATCATATCATTGAAATCCCAGCATGCGATCAAATGAAGTAGTAACGATCGAGACTGTTAATTCAACAGTCTCGATGTAAATAGTATAATTTTCGAGTCGTTATATGGAATTTAAGCTCCAAACCTCATTTTTAACTTAAATACTTCAACGTCTCAACGTTTTTATGTAGCTATTAAAAAAATTGAACGATTGCCGAGTCTTGTCAAACTGGTAGTGAAAAGCAGACCAAATAATTACAGAGAATTGGATCGTTCAACTTCGTATCTATTAGTATCAGTCAATTTTTATAACAGAGTTTCACGTTTCTTAAAATTATTACTGAAAGAAATCCTGTTTTTTTAAGTGTTTTTCTAAATATATTTAAATTTTAATCCCTATATCAAGTTTTTTGCATATTTTATTCTAATTCTTTCATTATATTGATAGCATTCAAAAAATATAATTTAAAATTACTCTCCTATTAAGATAGTTAATACGTTGCTTGTAATGAATGGATTGGCTTTGTTCCCTTTGGATAGATCCGCTCTGCTTATTTTACATACCTATCTGCTGTAAATGCTCGACAAAGATGCTCCTTGATTTTCTGTCCTTAACATATCGTTGTCTAATGGTCTTCCAATAGAAACCACGAAGATCTAAATAACTTAACAATCTTTAACATGTACGAACGTCTAATGCACATGGATAGAAATCGAAATGTTTTTGATCCTTACTATACAGTTTTTCAAGGCAAATGATAGTTTTATATTAAAATAGACAGTTCTTTAATGCAAATGATAGTTTTTTATTGAAACATTAGACAAATCACAGTTGTTTATTGGAGTAGACAGTCTTCCAAGACAAATGAAAGTTTTTCTTTGAAATAAACAGTTTTTCCTGGCATAGATGGTTTTCTATGGTAAAAGACGGTTTTTTATGAAAATGAACAGATTTTCTAAACTGAAGACAGTTTTTTTATTGAAATAAACACTTTTTTATGGAAATAGACAGTTTTTTAAGGCAATGACAATTGTCTATTAAGATACATGCCAAATGACAGTTTTCTTATTGAAATAGACAGTTTTTTAAGGCAATGACAATTGTCTATTAAAATAGACAAGGCAAATGATAGTTTTCTTATTGAAATAGGCAGTTTCCAAAGGTATATGACAGTTTTTATCGTAATAGAGAGTTTTCCAAGGCAAATGAAAATTTTTCATCAAAATAGACAGTTTTCGGAGGCAAATCACAGATATTTATTGTTATATTCAGTTTTCCAAGGCAAAAGACAGTTTTTTCATAAAAATTAACAGTTTTTTAAAACAGTTTTCTTATTAAAATAGATAGATTTCGAAGGCAAATGACAAAATGACAGTTTTTTATTGGAAAAGACAGTTTTCCAAGGCAAATGAAAATTTTTCATTGAAATTGACATTTTTCGGAGTCAAATCATAGATGTTTATTGTGATGGACGGTTTTCTAAGGCAAAAGACAGTTTTTCAAAAAAAATGAACAGTTTTTCAAAACTAATGAGAGTTTTTTCATTGAAATAAAGAATTTTTGGAATAGAGAAGGTATATATCTATTGAGATAGACAAGGCAAGACAAATGACAGATTTCAAAGGCAAATTATTTCATTGAAATATACAGTTTTCTGATACAAATGACTGTGTTTTACAAAAGTATATAGTATTTCATTGAAATAGACATTTTTCGAAGTTAACTGGCAGTTGTTTATTATATTTACTAGACAATTGACAGTTTTTTTTATGTGACTAAACATTATAATAGACAATTGTCTATGGGAATAGATAAGGCAAATGACAGTTTTTGTATTGAAATAGACAGATTCTAAAGGTATAAGACAGTTTTATTATTAAAATAGACAGTTTCTCTCTGTCGCAAATGATAGTTCATCGTTATAGACAATAGACAAAACAAATCACAGTTTTTACATTAATATAGACAAATTTCTTAGGCAAATCGTAGCTTATTATTGAAATAAACAGTTTTCAATACGTTACTTGTGATGAATCTCAATACGTTACTTGTGATGAATCGATTGTCTTTGTTCTCTTGGGATAAATTCTAGTCTGCTTATTTTTCCAATCTAATTCAAATGCTCTTGGATGCTCGACGATGGTATTTGTGTTATTTTGAATTAAATTCGTCATGTATAATAACTAGGATTTTCTCATTTACATTTTATGATGTGTGAGATTCCTCAAAATATTTACACTTAAATGCATCCTTATTTTTCTGCTATACAATATAGATTCATTCTTCATCCATCTATTGTACAAATAATTTGTTTCATCATCAGATTTTTCATAATAGAGAAAGGCGATCTTTGTAATATTATAATCTGTAATCGAATAATACAGTTTTTATTCTGTAGTTGCGTTTATTCCAAAAAACAATTTCAATAAAAAAAAACTGTTTATTCATCTATCGTCCCATTGCCTATTCTTTTGATATTTGCTAGAGGTTTTTGTGTTTTCAAATTTGTTTAACGGTTATAATGATTAGTGCAAATCATCCAATTACAATTCAAAATTTTAATATTGAATAAAATAGTAGAGGCAATGTCCTAACAAACTTGATTATTTTAATTTGTAATTTATATTCTATATTGATAGTTATTTTAACAAACAACACATTTTTTTTATATAATAATGAAAAGATACTCCCACATGTTCATACTTGAATTTATGTTTATGTGTAAATCAGAACAGACTACAAACAGTATATTAAATAGATTCTTTCTTTAAAAAAACGCGGCATAGAAATTAATGCAACAATACCAACCAACCAACCAACAATAAAAGACAAAGAAAATACAATTCAGTTTCAGAGACGGTTAATTTTGATTTCAAATAAGTATAAAGTATTTCTCTGAGAGTTTCGATGTCTTTTTGGCTGTTTCATACTTTGGACAATTTTTTATAAAAATGGACCTTGAAAACTAATAGCAGTTTTTCAAGGCAATGACAGTTGTCTATTAGGGTAGACAAGACAAATGACTGTTTTTTTACTGAAATCAACAGTTTTTTATTGATATGGACAGTTTTTCAGAGCAAATGACAGTAGTTTTTTAGAAAATATAATTCAAATGACAGTTTTTCATTGAAATAGACAACTTTCCTAGTCAAATGACAAATGTATGTAGGAACAGATAAGATAAATGACAGTTTTTTATTGAAGTTGAAAGTGTTTCAGTAAAACAGACAGTTTTCCAAGGCAAATGACAGCTCTTTATTGAAATAGACAGAACAAAGGACAGTTTTGTTATTAAAATAGATACTTTCCCAATGCAATTAACAACTTTTTATCAAAATAGGAAAGGAAAATGACATTTGTTTCTTAAAAAAGACGATCCGAATGACAGGTGTTTCTTAAAAAAGATGATCCGAATGACAGTTTTTAATCAAAATAGACAGTTTTCGCTGACGAAAATGACAGTTTTTTGTTGAAGTGAACATTTTTCCAAACCAAATAACACTTTTTCAGTAAAATAAACAGTTTTCTAAGACAAATGACATTGCTTTATTGAATTATACAGGGCAAATGACAGTTTTTTATTGAAATAGAAAGTTTAGCAAGGAAAATGACATTTGTTTCTTAAAAAAGATGATCCGAAAGACAGTTTTTCATCAAAATAGACAGTTTTCGCTGACGAAAATGATAGTTTCTCATTGAAATAGACAGCTCTTCAAGACAAGTGACAATGGTATGTAGGAATAGACAAGGCAAATGACAGCTTTTGGTTGAAGTAAACAGTTTTCCAAACAAAATAACACTTTTTCAGTAAAATAAACAGTTTTCTAAGACAAATGACATTGCTTTATTGAATTATACAGGGCAAATGACAGTTTTTTATTGAAATAGAAAGTTTAGCAAGGAAAATGACATTTGTTTCTTAAAAAAGATGAACCAAATGACAGTTTTTCATCAAAATAGACAGTTTTGGCTGACGAAAATGATAGTTTCTCATTGAAATAAACAGCTCTTCAAGACAAGTGACAGTGGTATGTAGGAATAGACAAGGCAAATGACAGCTTTTGGTTGAAGTAAACAGTTTTCCAAACAAAATAACAGTTTTTCAGTAAAATAAACAGTTTTCTAAGACAAATGACATTTCTTTATTTAATTAGACAGGGCAAATGACAGTTTTTTATTGAAATAGAAAGTTTAGCAAGGAAAATGACATTTGTTTCTTAAAAAAGATGAACCAAATGACAGTTTTTCATCAAAATAGACAGTTTTCGCTGACGAAAATGATAGTTTCTCATTGAAATAGACAGCTCTTCAAGACAAGTGACAGTGGTATGTAGGAATAGACAAGGCAAATGACAGCTTTTGGTTGAAGTAAACAGTTTTCCAAACAAAATAACAATTTTTCAGTAAAATAAACAGTTTTCTAAGACAAATGACATTTTATTGAATTAGACAGGGCAAATGACATTTTTTTATTGAAATTGACAATGCAAATGCAGTTTCCCAACGCAAATGACAGTTGTTTCTTGCAAAAGATAGACTAATGACATCTTTTCATAAAAATAGACAGTTAACTATA
Organism: Diorhabda carinulata; assembly: GCF_026250575.1. Lineage (NCBI taxonomy): Eukaryota > Metazoa > Arthropoda > Insecta > Coleoptera > Chrysomelidae > Diorhabda > Diorhabda carinulata. Next base: position 10,301,923 of record NC_079463.1, read on the forward strand.
TGGCTAATGACAGTTCTTTATTCAAATATACAGTTTTCCAAGGACAAATGCCTCTTGTTTATTTAAATAGGCAGTTTTCAGAGACAAATGACTATTTTTTATTGAAATGAACAGTTTTCTTTAAGGCAAATGACAGTTTGTCATTGAAATAGGTAATTTTCCAATGCAAATGACAGTATTTTGTTCTCTACATATCTTTATCTCCCACAAGATTATTTACTTCTTCAAAAAAATGTTTTGCCATTAGAAAACTAAAAATTCCGTTCTATTATTTCTTTTGATATTCTGAAACTTTCCGCTTTGTTTCTGCGTAATATTACAAAAACAAAACTTTGAAATCGCCTGTCTATAAAAAAAAACCAATTTGTAATTTGGGATCGGTTTAAAAAAAGTTGTTGGACTCGATTAAAGCCTGTTCTCAAAATTGGATTTTTATTTACCGCGTTTCGGGATTCGTTGTTAACGTATATAAATTTCGTTATAATAGATAGGTTAACCCACCATTTTATTAAGTATCAGAATTAATAACGACCAATTTTGTTTCAAGGTTACTATTTAAAAGATCGTTAAATTTGTATGCATTCGGGCACTTTATAATAAAGACTTGTTTTCATTAGTCTCGCAGAAAAATACGGCCAAGTTTGAATTCAGCTTCTACAAACTTTAACTTCTTAACGTCTCCTTTATTTACCCTGGCGTATCACTTTTCAAAAACAAATATTTAATGACATTTTTTCCAAATCAAAAAAACAAAATCTTCATAATAAAGTCAGAAGCTTTGTCGACAAACCTCGTATGTCAAGTGCGGTCAATCTTTTCTTATATATTTTGACTCATATCCTCTATTCATATGAAAATTGAAGACCTAACGTCTGGTTGATTGCAAATATTCTACGTACACTGTGTTAAGATGACACGATAAGAATTTTTAATAAGTGGCCATTGTCATTGACACTATATTGGTCAGTGGCACTCACGTACCAACAAAGGTTGATCTCCATTAGTTTTTTATCAACTCTAAGGTTGAACTTGTGCTTCTTTTTACAGTTTTACAACATTCTGAAGAGATCCAAGTATCAAATTAATGTACATGGAGTCGTAGTGTGTTAGCCACGATGCAAAAGATTTTAATCGTAAGTGCTATAGAATTAATAAATATTTATTTAGATAACAATCAGGAAGAAGCTGTAGTTTTTTGTTATTTTCCTGGAAAAGAGTTTCTAAAAAGAATTTATATTGTTTCATATTTTCCAGATAAGTTTTATTGTTACAACTTTAGCGTTAACAGAAGGAAGGTCTACAATAAACAGACCTAGATTTAAACGTGAACATATCCCTCCTCCGGGTGTACCAACTTTCCGTAGGGATTCTGTAGAGCATATTCCAAAGGGAGAAAAAAATCTTCCTCTGTTAACGGAATCACAATATGGATCTACTACTATTCCTTTAAGAACGGCAGTTGAAAGCGTTCCTAACGTGTACGTAATTAAATAAATAACTTTATATAGAATATGAAAAAAAAAATAATTATTTGAATTAGGTTGGAAAATTCTAGACGTTTACCTCTTCGAGATGCCGTAGAAAAACGTCCACCCCCTGATGATCCTTTAGACATAGAACAAGACATAATTTCAGGACAACTAAATTTCAACGATGATTCTATAGAAACGTATGCTGCTAATTTAAACTTTCAACAACAATATTATCCTTTTCTACATACGCCATTTCAAGGATATCAACAATCCTATTATTCCCCTATTCAATATTTTCAGGATATTTTAACTGATTACAAAGTAACTAATCCTTATAGAATCGATAATAGTTATCAACAGTTAATTGTGAGTCCTTTTGGTTTGCCACAATATGATTTACATCAACGATTTAGTAAGTACATCGATCTATTCATCATCATCATTGTTGATGGTAGCACTAATTTTTTTTTTTTTAGAAAAAAGCTCAGCCGATAATCAAAAAATAGTTTGTTACGTAGGGGGGATAGCTGCGTATAGAAAAGAACCCCTTACCTTCGGTCCGGAGGACCTAGATCCATATATTTGCACCCATATTATTTACAATTACGCAACTATTGATCCAATCACCTATACCATAGTTTCCAATGATGAAAACTACGATATTGTTAAAGGTGAATACAGTTCTTGTTCATTTTCTTTTCAATTTTGATAAATAGGTCAAAAAACATCGGAAGAAACTTAATTTTAGTAATAACTTACAAACAACCTAAAAAATCTATCGAACCAAAGCTAGTTCTTACAAGAATTATTCAAACGGTGTCCTTTTCACTATCTAACATAAACCAAAATGATGATAGTCTTGATTTCATGTCTAATCCGTTCCATAAAATCTTCTAAATTACCTGGTTAACGTAAATCCGACTTTTCAAATGTCCTCTTAAAAAAATCGAGAAGTATAAGATTAGGTAACCTATGTGGCCACTCCATTAATCCAAACTGTTTATTTAAAAACCTCAGAATATTAAGATGTAGTGGTCTACCATCTTGTTGGAACCATCCAACGTTGCCTCGTCTAAAAATTTCATCACAATGCTTCATGAAAAAGTCTTCACAAAATTCCAAACGTCTGTTCTTTTCCTAAGAGTTCATAAATAAGTTGAACTTTGTAGGGTGCAGTTTTTCTTCTGTGGTAGTTGCGTGAGCGTTGTCTTCTAATAACAGCAAAATATCTAACTTAGTATCGTCGAATATTCCTGATCTTTCAGATTTTGGAGCTTCCTGTTGCATCAAATCTTGCAACAATTTTGCTATCCAAGTAATTGGAGGTCTTTCAAAATGTGTTCCGTTGAATAAATTACATATTCCTGTTCGAATCTTCTCGTGAGAACTCATAAACGAGTTGAACTTCGTTTGGGTGCAATTTTTCTTGGTTGAAAAAATTTACTACAAAACACTGACCAACATTTTGTTGTAAGGCAATTTCTGTTGTTGTTACGTGAATATTGTCTTCTAATGATAGCAAAATATGTGATTAAAGTAACAATAAAGTCATTGTAATATTTTCAACCTAGGTGGATATAAAGCAATTACTAGTTTACGCAACAAGAACCCAAATCTGAAGATCCTCATTTCTTTGGGTGGAAGCAAAGAAGATGGTTCCCGCCGGTTCAGTAACATGGTGTCAAACTCGAGAAAACGTATCAATTTTATACGTTCCCTTATAACTTTCCTGGAAAAATACAATTTCGACGGTATGGAAGTCCATTGGGAGTATCCAGGATCACAAGAATTCGGAGGACAAAGAACTGACAAAGAATTTCTAGGTAATAAAATATGTAATGAATACCAAGTAATATACTGCAACTTAAAGATGGTGAAAATTTATTTACTTTGATTAACGTAATCAATATTAACATGTTGGTTTTTATTTCCACGATTTTCTTATATCTATTCGCAGCTTTATTTTTGGAAGAAACATCGGAAATATTCAAACAACGACAGTGGAGTTTAGTCCTTTCGGCACCTGCTTCAAGATTCAAAGTAGAAGACGGTTTCAATCCAGAAAGAATCGGCGATTTCGTCGATTTCGTCAACCTCCAAACATACGATTTCCATTTCGAAAGAGAATCCGTCGCAGATCATCACGCAAATTTGTTTACTAGACCTGAAGATAGCGGCATTAATATTTTCTTCAACGTAGTAAGTAACTTTTGTAGAATTTACAATCATGTTAATCAAATATCTCCCAGATTTATCTAGGAGCGTATAGCATTGGATAATCAAATCTATGGGTTTAACATTATGAGTGCGTTGACGATGATGTAGGCGGTTTTTCGAAGGTATCCATGATGAAAAGAGTTATTTGCAACCGTTCTACATCTTTGAAGATCTTGTTGAGCTCCAGCGAGATGAAAAATAGCCTTTTACAACAGATATCCAGATCTTTGTTTCTGTAACGAATCATTTGCTATTCAAAACATTGTGTTCCAATAATTGGATTTCGAGCTAAAACAAAAAATTCAATGCTTATGATGGTTCTGTAAATTTTTCGGACATTCTGCTTTGGAATTTGGTAGTACTTTATTCTGGAAACCAAACAGTGCCTCATGACGACAAAGTGGATTCTATATCAGGACGAAATTCCTACAGAGAGTGGCATATATGGTGTTTTGTAAAAGAAAGGATAATCTGCTATAGATTTTGTACTTTATCCTGTAGAATCCAAGCAGTAGTCGATAAATGGAATCCAGATAAAGAAAAAATTCAACTAGAAAGTGACGTACTTTGTATTGTGGAACAGAAAGGACATTCTGGTTTGGATTTTGTACTTAATCTTATGGAAACCAAGCAATAGTCGATAGGTAGATCCCAGATAAGGACGAAATGTCAACCAGAAACTAACGTACCTTGTATTTTGAAACAGAAGGGACATTCTGCTTTGGATTTTCTAGTTGGACGGTCCATAGACTCTTCAGTTCCTCATTTCAACAATTGAAACCAATTTTTTACAGGCTCTTCAAAAATCTATCAAAAATTATGTTTGAAAGTCGATTCAAAATATTTTTTCTTCATAGGACTATGCCGTTCAGTTTTGGTTACGAAAAGGACTCCCTAGCTCAAAATTAATCCTAGGAATACCATTTTTCGGTCGATCTTTCACTCTAAAACACGCAAATCAAACAGAAATCGGTTCACCGATTATAGGAGCAGGTCGAGAGGGATATTATACTAGAACCCCGGGATTTTTAGCTTACTTCGAAATTTGCGACATGATTCTCAACGAAGGTTGGTTTAAAAGCGAAGATGCAGCTGGTTCTCCTTTTATAGTCAATGGAGATCAATGGGTAGGGTATGATGATACAGTTAGCATCAAAAGAAAGGTAATTTTATAATATTTAATCGATCTCGTATCTATTTTTTTCGAGTTCTAGATCGATTACGTTAAAGAACATAAATTAGGCGGAGTTGTTATTAACGCAGCAGATTTCGACGACTTTAAAGGACTGTGCGGTGCAAAATGGCCCCTTTTAACTACCATAAACAGCGAATTAAAAGGTTGTATTCGTCACACTATGTCTTATCAATCGAATAAAAAAAAATTTATTCCAGGTGTGAATCCGGTGTTCATATCGGACGCTGTGGAAGTTCCACCGACGAAACCTTTTGGCGTTTGCGATTCCGTAGGTTACTACAGCGATTCGAGCAATTGTGCGGCTTATTACATATGTAAAAACGGGCTTATTTATCATTTATCTTGTGGTAATGATCTGATGTTTAACCCCACTAACGGAAAATGCGATCACGTCAATCCGCTCAATTGTAGACCTGGTGAAACTATATATATTCCGAGTTCGTTGAAAGAGATCCGTTTAAAAGATGAGAAAGAAAAATTTATCGACAAAAAATCTAAAGTAAGTAAAAAAAAATGTGTGCGAGTTCTTGAGAATATCCGAGACTTAGGAGATGACGTTCGGTTTCTTTTATTTTCTCAGGTTGTATGTTATGTGACCAACTGGGCTTTCTACAGAAAAGGAGAAGGAAAATTCGTACCTGAACATATAGATCAAAGACTTTGTACTCACGTTGTGTATGCTTTTGCTAGCTTGGATCCGGAAAAATTACTCATCAAGGAATTTGATCCTTGGGCAGATCTAGATAATAGTAAATATAACTTTTTGTAACATTTGGGGTGTAAAGTTCGTAAGATTCCTCTACTTCGGCGCTAAATTTTTTTACCAACGATCTTTCCTAAGTGTCACGACTGGACTCGACACCAAATTCATCCAATTTTTTCATTAATTTTTGTGTTCAAGTAGCAGCACTTCCTTTTATTTCATATAGAACAGTTTCTTCGCAATTTCTCTCTTCAAAATAAGAGCCATGGACTACTTCAGGAAATGGCCCCAGGTCTTTGCAATACTGAACTAAGAAGCTACAACGGTGAAGAAGTCTTCTGTCGATTTGGTTTACTGTTAGAAATTCTTAGTGACCAGGAAACAGATCTTTCAAGACACCCAACTAGATTTTGAAGCTCGTGAACGACTACCAAAAGGATTGGAATACCTGCATCCCATCTAACCTCAAATCCTCACACACATCGTTGGATAATCCCGGGAGAAAGCTCAGGATGTCACTGGATGTAATGATCGGTAGCCTCCGGAAGAACGAGGTTGCATAGCCGAGTATTTGGATGAAATGGAGAGGAAGAATGGAGACGTACAGTTTGTCATAGAGAAAATTGGATAAGATACGAACGAGATTATAAAGACCAGGTGTACTTGCAGCGGAATTAGAGGTAGCTTCGAGGAAAAGACGTTGGTGAGATTCAGGGAAGAGGCAACTCAAAGTTACCTGTATAAGCGCCTAAATGTCAATACCTATGGGATACAGCGATCCACGAAGAAAACTTCGAGTCACAAAAACAACGGGCGCGTAACACACGGCGAAATGGCGTAGAAACTCTACTAGATTTTTAAGCTCGTGAAGACTACCAAACGAATTGGCATACCTACATCCCATCTAAACTCAAGTCCACATTCACGTCGTTAGATGATTTTAAAAGAAAGCTCAGGATGTCACTGGATGTAATAGTCAGTAGCCTCAGGAAGAACGAGGTTGCATTACCGAGTATGTGAATGAAATGAAAAAAAAATGAAGGAAGATATTTACTTTCCCATGATGAAAATTGGCGAACTAGATTATAAAGACCGAGTGTGAGTGCAAGAGAATCAGAGGTAGCTTCGAGGAATAGACGTTGGTGAAGTTTAGGGAAAGGGAAGCTCCAAGCTAGATGCACCTGTCGGTTACGTCTAAGTTCACGGAACTAAGAGCATTTGAATAGGCTCGACAAGTATCGCGGACTTAACGCCGATAATGCTCTGGATGATCACGTCCTTGTAGTCTAGTTTGATTGTTATAGCCGAAAAGATGGTTCCAAACAACAAGAGTTCTAGATGAGACGATCACCTATATGAAGATGAGTAGTGGATTCGACAGTGATACAAATGAAAAGTAACTGTTGAAGAATAACTTGCTAGTTAAAAGTTCAACTTGACGAGTTATGGTGTGTAATAGTGTTACAAACCGGTAGTGGGGGTTTTGTGGAACGCTCTGGCCAATTAGTATGGAATTTATTAAAGAGTGATTAAAGGTAGGACAGTGCACATTAATCAGTGGTGTGAAGATTAAAACAATTTGGACATTATTTGAGGACGTTCCAGCTTCTCTCCAATAAATTGACGAACAACTCCTCTTTTAAAGCTCGTGATCAAAATATCGATTCCATGTCATTCCAGTCGACTTTTTACACTTAAAAACTTGCAGTCAGTTTGACAGATTGGTACTAGTAGCGCTATCCAAGTGCCACCTTGCGAACTTTTCATTCCTTCTATAACAATAATCAATAATAGTGTATTATTTGGTTTATATATTTATCTATTTCAGATCTTTACGAACGTATAACTTCCTTAAAGGATACTAAAGTTCTGTTGTCCCTTGGTGGTTGGACGGATTCTACTGGTGATAAATATTCGAGATTAGTAAGCGACGGTTCGGCTAGAAGGAAATTCGTTATCGGTGTGGTGGCTTTTTTGAGAAAATATAAATTTAGAGGATTGCAATTCGATTGGAATTATCCGACGTGCTGGCAGAGTAACTGTCAAAGAGGACCGTCAACCGATAAGGCGAACTTTGCCAAAATCATACAGGTACGGTCCGTTTAATTCTATAGAAATGGTTTGTGGTATTTTAAGAACAAAAATTACGCAATTATAATCTTTTATGTAATTAAAGTGCAGTTGTGCAGTAAAATTATTATAATAACATATTAATTCTTATATTTAGGAACTGAGAAAAGAATTTGATAAACAATCGCCCCCACTAATATTAGCAGCAGCTATATCCGGCTATAAAGAAGTTATAGATTTAGCTTACGATCTACCGACACTAGGAGAAAATTTAGATTTTCTCTCGGTGATGACATACGACTATCATGGTGCTTGGGAAGGTCAAACTGGACACGTTAGTCCTTTATATGGAAGACCGGGAGATACGTATCCACAGTATAACGTGGTAAGTAAAATTTTTGGTCAATTATATACTATTTATACAGTACGTGTCGAAATTATGGAATAAAATTATTGTTTTGTCAATATTTTCTTTTTTAAAGAATTTCACAATGGAATATCTGGTATCCAAAGGAGCTCCAAAAGAAAAACTTCTTCTCGGCATACCTTTTTACGGTCAAAGTTTCACTTTAACTAAAAAATCTAATTATTCAGAAGGAACCAGAAGCAACGGACCAGGCGAACCCGGTGAATATACCAAACAACCAGGGATGTTAGCTTATTACGAAATTTGTAATAAAATTAAAAATCAAAGATGGATAGCCAACAAAAATAACATAGAAACAGGTCCTTACGCGTATAGTACTGACCAATGGGTAGGTTACGAGGACGCGACATCAATTAAAAGGAAGGTGAGTCTGTTTTGTCACCTTTAAAGAACTACTCATCATTTAACCCTCATTTCAAATAGAAAGTATCTCAGTGCAATGGAACCAACTTCTAGAAGAACACGATTGGTGTGATGTGAACATGGAAATCTTTGTAACTCCATTTACAAAACATCTGAGGAGACTAATTCTACCTCCATAATCCTCTAACACTTTATTAACCGCTTTCAAATAGCCTAGTGGACTTTCTCCACTAAATTTTCCTTGTAGCAATAAATACGAGAATTTGTACGTAGTCTCCATTTTTCCAAACACTTTTGATTACGTTGCTCAAGCTTCTGTATTCTGTAAAAAACATCACTAGGTCACTAAGTACCGGGGATGAGGCATAATAATCTACCAAAAATTCTTTAAAAGCTTTTGTATTTGACGAGATACCTTTGGCAGATATCCTCTGCTGTGATGCTGGATTGTACCCCATAGTTTGGTCAATATTACACAACATCTGTTGTCCCAAACTACATGAAATAGATCCCAAAACATAGTCGCCATATAACCTTTCCTGTTATATTTTATTGGTTGAATTTCCCTCGGGGGGAAGAGTCAAATTATAAGATTGAATTTGATTTTCTGTCCTTATTTTTTTAATTATATCCCCCTCTTTTTAGGTGGAGTTAATTAAATCTAGAGGTTTCGGAGGAGCCGTAGCTTGGACGATAGATCTCGACGATTTTAACAATAGGTGCTGCGAAGGTTCGTTTCCTTTGTTAAAGACCCTCAGTAGAGGATTAGGACTCATATCTGATGAACCTGTTCGAACTGATTGTACAAAACCAGTACCACCTTCCACTCCCGCACCTCCTGAAACTACTACAGGTGTCGATTCCGGTATATTATTTGACCGGTTGTAATTATTCTTATCTATCAATGATATTCATTTTAGGAGCGTCATCTGAACACGATCACCATCATGAAGAACAGACTACTAAGAAAACTACAACAACTTCTTGGTGGAGTACGATAACTACAACTAAATCTCCTTCTACAACTGCCACTTGGTGGAGTACAATAACAACTACCAAACCTTCATCTACAACAGCTTGGTGGGAACGACCCTCAAGTACTTGGTGGAGCACTGAGAAGACTACCACTAGATCGCCGGTAGCTTGGTGGACGACTCCCACATCAACCACTAAAAGGTAACACAAAACTTGTTTACAATGTTAATAATAAGAAACAAAATTAGTATGAGGCTTCATGTTTAACGTAGAAACAGAACATCGACAACAATCTAGATATATAAATGTTTGTATATTTTTTTACTACATTAACAGGCCTACTACAACTCAAAGACCGATCTATCATCCTCCTTCGGGATCTGTTATCCCCCCTCCGACAGTAGTTAGTCCAGAACTAGATCGACCAGTGAAAAAATGTGAAACGCAAGAGTATATACCGGATCCTAAGAACTGTAACGCCTTCTACAGATGCGTCGGTAACGAATTACAAAAGCAATATTGCGCCGGGGGATTACATTGGAACAAAGAACAACAACTTTGTGATTGGCCAGATAGAGCTAAATGCGTCGAACATAATAACGGTATGCACCTTTTATTTATAACAAAATAGTTATCATCTAATATTTTTTTGCAGTTTTCAAGCCCACAACTAAAAAACCTTTGAAGCCAACAACTTCGAATTGGCAATCGATCGGAACGACTACAAGAAGAACTACTAGTTTACCTTTAACAACAATTGCTGATACCTGTAATAGCGGCTCCTACTATCCCCACGAACTATGCAATCATTTTTACGTGTGTTTCAATAAACAATTAGTGGAACAAGTTTGTCCTCCAGGACTTAACTTTGATGCCGAAAAGGGCATGTGCGATTGGAGCTTCAAAGTTAAATGTACCAATAGGAAGAAAGTGGCACAGATATTTACGACCATACATGACAGATATTATAGCGGACGTAAGTAATATTCACCTTCGGTCTCTGAAGACGATAACTTGGTTATCGAAACGCGACTCAAACAGTATTATTTCGAGTGCTGGTGAAGTTCTAGCGTAAACATTGTGTTCAGCACGATCAACCCATACATATAAATATTAAATTAAAATTGAATACCAATATTTTTGTGATAAAATACAAGGATACTATCATATTACTAAGACCCGATTAGTTTCCGATTAAGAAGGAACATGAGCTGGGTTAATATCCGATTCAGAGGGAACATGAGCAGGGTTAGTGTCCGATTAAGAAGGAACGTGAGCAGGGTTATTCTTCTGAGCAATTAATTCTCTCGCGATTTCGTCTAATTATTATATAACCCCTCTTAAAACGGATTCAACGCGATATCGTTGACTGGCATGAACGCTGCTTAGTATTTAATTGAAAGATTAGAGATGAGGTCAAGCGATAATTGAGTGAAAAAAGGAAATACTTTAAACCAATAAATAAAAACAATAGCCCTTCACTAATTAGTTATGCCTCTAGCTAGCCCGTGCGATTTCTACCTCTGAGAAATAATAAAGAATTTATCAAAATTGAAATAACTATTATTTATTATTAGATTCGCCATTCAACCACTTTTTTGTTATCAAATTCGAATTTTCAGGTCCGCAGCCTCATTCGAAATGTGAAGGTAATTCTTTCGCGCCCTTAATAGGTAGTTGCACCCAATTTATGCATTGTCAATGGAACAAATACGAAATAATGCAATGTGCACCCGGGTTACACTGGAATAATGTAAGTTAACTCATCAAATCTTTCGATATGATAACGAATAAATGATTTTCAGGAGAAAAAAATTTGCGATTGGCCTTTAAACGCACATTGTACCGAAGAAAGCAACACCAATGAACTCGATGAAGATTTTGATACGGATACAAGTACATCTCCGTCATGGGGCAAACCAACAACTTCAGGTAGTTATCCGGAATGGTCTCCGGCAAGTACTACCAAGTATCCCGAATGGACACCACCAAGTACCACACAATGGACACCAGCTTCAACTGAATCTACTGGGTAAGCTCTTAATTTTAAATTATTTATAAAAAAAAACTTTTAGCGCGTATTTTTTATACCTACTATGACATCAATTATTGACTGACTTCCGGGTACTTAACTTTATATATTAAAATCCCATTCCAGACATTTCGACTTCTGGAAGTCTCTAGTTTCCGTAAATAAAACGAAAAAAAAAGATATTATAGCCTCGAGTTTTACCAGGTTGTCTACTATTTCAACCTGTCATCAATATAAGTCGAGAAATATATTGGTGCATGTGCTGAGAGATTGATTCTTACTTACATTGGATCCGATGATGATTAAAACGTTTGATTGTAGGAATGAATGGGAATGGCATCCTCCAATACCACCAACGTCAGAAAAACCACCCTTACCTGAAACGTTGAAACCTCTATCGGGATATTATAAAATCGTTTGCTATTTCACCAACTGGGCGTGGTATAGAAGAGGTATTGGAAAATATTTACCAGAAGATATAGATGAAAATCTCTGTACTCACATTGTTTATGGATTCGCAGTTTTGGATTATTCCAATTACGTAATCAAAGCGCACGATTCATGGGCAGATTTTGACAATCGTAAGTTTCGATCAATTTCGATACTCTTAACTTAACGAAATTTTTCATACACTATTTATGATGTTTGTTCTATACGTCTCCTGTGATTTTTTCATGGTTGTTTCGTTTTTCACTATACCAAATGGTATGGAATAAACTCAAGTTTACAATAAATTTGTCGTTGCTACTTTGAATGGACAGCTTAAAATCGAGAATATCGGGGAAAAATAATTCCATATTTCTGGATCCTTCCTCGTAAATAATATGAAGTAATAAATTATTTTGGAGCTCTTTATCAAAATTTTCCTCGGGAAAGAAGATCCAATTGAAACATGTGGTGCTTTGGAAGGACAATTTGAAACTGATCCAGTTTTTTTATTAAAAATAATTCCGCCCAAATATTTCTCGATCATCCTTCGTAAATATAATAAAATAATCGATGATTTTGGAGCTCTGTATAAGTATTTCCAGGTTTGCAGTAAAAAATGGTCCTCGGGAAAGAATATCCAACTGAATCATATGATGCTGCGAACGAACAGCTTGAAACTGATTCAGATTTTCCGTTAAATATAATTCCGCCCTTATTTTTGGAGCCTTCCTCGTAAGTACAATAGAGTAATCGGTTATTTTGGAGCCCTGTAAAAAAATGTCAAGGGCTGCAGTAAAAATAGTTCTTCGAGAAATAAAGTCCAATTAAAACATGTGGTGCTTTGAAAGGAAAATTTGAAACTGATCCAGATTTTAGGAAAGGTCTTCACTGGTGAACCAGAATCAGAACAACAGTAAAGTGAATAAAAGACGCCATCATCACTACGTCCAAAGAAAATTATATCAAAAATTCACGGATAAGTGTTAGAATTTAGAGTTTCCTTATTCCAAATTTGGTTTTCTTTCGAAATTGTTCCAGAATTTTACAAGCGCGTTGTAGGATATAAATCGAAAGGAGTAAAAGTTTCTCTAGCCATTGGAGGCTGGAACGATTCTTTGGGAGATAAATATTCGAAGCTTGTAAACAATCCAGCAGCCAGACGTCGATTTATCGAACACGTTATGAAATTTTTAGAAAAATACAATTTCGACGGCTTAGATCTAGATTGGGAATATCCAAAATGTTGGCAGGTAAAACAAAAATTTTCTCCGCCATCTTCAAGTACGATATACTAACTAACTTTTAGGTCGATTGTAAAAAAGGTCCCGATTCGGATAAAGCAGCTTTCGCGGATTTCGTAAAAGAATTAAAACAAGCTTTTAAACCGAAAGGTTATCTTCTATCAGCTGCCGTATCACCAAGTAAAACAGTTATAGACGCAGGATATGACGTACCAGCTCTAGCAGAACATCTCGATTGGGTCGCTGTTATGACTTACGATTTCCACGGTCAATGGGATAAACAAACCGGACACGTGGCTCCTCTATACTACCACCCCAAAGATGAAGTAGCTTTCTTTAATGCGGTAAGAAAATCTAAAGTGTAGTTTTATAACAATCTTGTCAAAGTGATGGCTTTCGGTATTCTTATTTCTGCAACATACCCGAAACTACACGAGGGAACGCGAGTGCAATAGTGTGAACGGTGCGCTCGCCTTCATTCGCCTCGTCTCCTTGTAATTAAACCAATCGAATATACAAGGAACGAGAATGCAATCTCAAAACTAAGTAGGCATTGCGACCGTTACATGGAACGTAACTGTTAATTTTTCATATTTCCGAGACACTTAGAGCGTTACATGAAACGTAACTGTTCATTTTTCATATTTTTGAGACATTTCAGGTGTTACATGGAGCGTACCCGTTGATTTCTCATATTTTCCAAGCATTTCGAGCGTTACATGGAACGTACCCATTCATCTTTCATATTTTTGACATATTACGATCGTTACTTGGAACGTACCGGTTGATTTTCCATATTTCCGAGACATTTCGAGCGTCACAAGGAACGTACCCGTTGATTTTCCACATTTTCGAGATTTTGCGAGCGTTATATGGAACGTATCCGTGGATTTTTCGTATTTTCAACCATCTGATATTGACTGGAAACCATCAATGTCCAAGCTGTGGTCGCTTTCGATATGTTTGTTTCTGGAACATACCCGAGATTACAGAGGGGAACGCGAGTGCAATAGTGTGAATGGTACGGTAGACTTCACTCGCTTCGTTACCCTGTCGGTTTTTTATATGCGAATCAGGGGACGAAACGACGTGATTATGGTATAAATCGAGAGTGTGGATGAAGTGTCGAGAGCCTCCAGGAAGCGACTTACGAGAGTCTTAGATCGTATATATGTGTGTAGTTTATTTCCAAAAATTTTCCAAAAATTTTCAGAACTTTTCTATCAATTATTGGATATCAGAAGGACTGCCGAGAAGGAAATTAATCATGGGAATGCCTCTATACGGTCAGTCGTTCCGTTTGGAAAAAGAATCTGAGAATGGATTGAACGCCAAAGCTCCAGGACCTGGAGAAGCGGGAGAATATACTCGAGCAGCTGGGTTTTTAGGTAATTTTGAGTCTGTAATTCTTTAGAAAATCATCCACTCTATAAAGTACACCCTTATCGTATCCCCAGTTGAATAAAGTTCTTACATAAACCCTTAAATGTCCCCCAATCTTTCCCCGAGTTACGTCAGATTATATTTTTCTTTAAGCGAATTTCAAGTAACAACAAAATTTTCAGCTTACTACGAAATTTGTGATAAAATTAAAAATAAGGGTTGGAATGTTGTACAAGATCCTACAGGAGCGATGGGACCTTACGCATTCAAAGGTAATCAATGGGTATCGTTTGACGACGCAGCAATGATAAGAAAAAAATCTGAATATATAAGAAAAATGGATTTGGGAGGTGGAATGATATGGGCTCTAGATTTGGATGATTTTAAAAATAGGTAAATAAAAAACTGTCTTTTTTATACACCCTATAAAGTACTCGTCGATCTTATTCCAATTCCCACTTTCGTTTCTCAATTAATAGTTAAAATTCTTCCTTTCGGACCTGTTTATGTTTTATTGGTCCTCTTCAGCATACGGTATCTACTTCTAAAAAAAAAGATATATGTGGCAATTATTAGTGCCTTTAAGTGAAGAAGATGCCTTACAATATAAATTAGAACCTAGAAAGGTAAATAAAGGATAACAGCACTTCTTTTAGATATCTGAGTCGTTAAAAGTCTTCAAAATCATGCGAAGCTAATAAACTTTAACGTAATGGATATTAAATAAATATACAACTTTGACTTGAAGCCTACATTCCGTAGGAACTATTTAAGGGATTCCAATATATGACTTTACAACCACTGACAAATAAAATAAGTACGTTTCGGTTATTTTTCGCGTTGGGATCGGTTTATAACTTTTTTTATGCACCTTGTAGAGTCGGAAGCCTTTAAATTTTCAGAAAATTAGAATTTTGAGGCCACAAAATGAAACAATTGTACCTACCCTTCTATTTATACGCCCAATTAAAACATTTCTTATGAAAATATCTCATTCTAAGCCGTGCAAAGGGAAATAATACTATATCGGGACATAGAAAGTCAACTAAATTCCATATTACGCATTTTTGGGGCATAATGAAGTATATTGTAGATTTTTTTGTAGTTTCAAACAATTTTGCTCAAAAAAATAATTATAAATCAATATAAATAAATTTTTGTTTGATAAATTGGAAGTTGTGGCCAAGGAAGACATCCGTTACTGACGATCATAAGGAATACTTTAGCTGATGCCGGTAGCGGTCATCCGGAGCCTTTTCCAGTTGAAGAAATGCCATCACCATCGATAGAAGCCGTTGTGGAGGAAGTTTCGGAAACGTCTTCACAATTGCAAAGCCTAATAGATTCGAGCTCTGAATATAAAGTCGTTTGTTACTTTACCAATTGGGCTTGGTATAGACAGGGCGTTGGAAAGTATCTACCTCAAGATATTGATCCGGATTTATGTACGCACATCGTTTACGGATTCGCAGTTTTAAACGGAGATCAATTAATAATAAAACCTCATGATAGTTGGGCTGATTTCGATAATAGTGAGTATTTTTTAAATTATAGTTTCATACCGAAATAATCCACGGTTTAAAATGATATTTAGCCGATCCTATTTCTTTTTCGAAAATAATCATTTTAAGGACCAAGCTACAATATTTTTTATTTATGTTAGAAACAAAAAATATCGTTGTAAAGGATTTTACTGAAATACTGAACAGTTTTTTACAATTTTCAGAGTTCTATGAGAAAGTGACGGCCCTAAAGGAGAAGGGTGTCAAAGTATTGATAGCTATAGGTGGTTGGAATGACTCTGCTGGCGATAAATATTCCAAATTGGTAAATAATCCTTCGGCGAGGAGACGTTTTATAGCGCACGTATTAGATTTTATCGAAAAGCATAATTTCGATGGACTAGATTTGGATTGGGAATATCCGAAATGTTGGCAAGTTAGTATTTATTTAAAAAAAAATAAATCATCAAATATTTGATGTCATTTTTTTAACGAAATTATAAATATTCTGATACTTTCTGGCCAATAAACGGGATTTAAATTTGTTGTTTCTTAAAAAACATATCTAACTATTTTTTAGGTACGTTCCACTAAAACAACTACAATTATAACTGTCGTTTATCAAATAATGATGGATGAGAACGAATTTTCATCAAAATGTATCGGTAATTGAAACAAATACCCAACAAACAAAATTACAATACCGAAATTGGCATTAAAGCTAAAATGGAGTTGTTTATATAAAAAATGGACACGGAAGTAGGCATTGCAAGCGTTATGTGGAATTTTTCATATTTTCGACCATCTGATATGAATGAATACCTTAAATATCAAAAATGAACACGGACGTGTATTATATGGAACGTACCCGTTCATTTTTCATGTATTTAAATCATTTTGAACGTTATAAGGAACGTACCCACAGATTTTTAATACTATTGGTCATATAACAATGATAGGAGACCTTGAACATCAAAATTGCACGCGGACGTAGGCATGTCAAGCTGTATATGTAACGTACCCGTTCATTTTTCATATTTTCGAGTAATCGAAGCGTTATTTGGAACGTCCTCATTGATTTTTCATACTTTTAAAGTGTTAATACCGTTATATGGAATGTACCCGTTCATTTTTCATGTATTTAAATCATTTTGATCGTTATAAGGAACGTACCCGTAGATTTTTAATACTATTGGTCATATAACAATGACAGGAGACCTTGAACATCAAAATTGCACGCGGACGTAGGCATTTCAAGCTGTATATGTAACGTACCCGTTCATTTTTCATATTTTCGAGATAATCGAAGTGTTATTTGGAACGTCCCCATTGATTTTTCATACTTTTAAGGTGTTAATACCGTTATATGGAATTTACCCGTTCATTTTTCATGTATTTTAATCATTTTGATCGTTATAAGGAACGTACCCGTAGATTTTTAATACTATTGGTCATATAACAATGACAGGAGACCTTGAACATCAAAATTGCACGCGGACGTAGGCATTTCAAGCTGTATATGTAACGTACCCGTTCATTTTTCATATTTTCGAGATAATCGAAGTGTTATTTGGAACGTCCCCATTGATTTTTCATACTTTTAAGGTGTTAATACCGTTATATGGAATGTACCCGTTCATTTTTCATGTATTTTAATCATTTTGATCGTTATAAGGAACGTACCCGTAGATTTTTAATACTATTGGTCATCTAGCATTGACAGGAGACCTTGAACATCAAAATTGCACGCGGACGTATGCATTTCAAGCTGTATATGGAGCGTACCCGTTCATTTTTCATATTTTCGAGGTAATCGAAGCGTTATTTGGACCGTCCCCTTTGATTTTTCATACTTTTAAAGTGTTAATACCGTTATATGGAATGTACCCGTTCATTTTTCATGTATTTTAATCATTTTGATCGTTATAAGGAACGTACCCGTAGATTTTTAATACTATTGGTCATCTAGCATTGACAGGAGACCTTGAACATCAAAATTGCACGCGGACGTATGCATTTCAAGCTGTATATGGAACGTCTCCGTACATTTTTCAAGTATTGAAATAATTTTGAGTGATATATGGACCCTATCCATTGATTTTTCATATTTTAGAAACATTCCGAGTATTACATGGAACGTACCCGTTAGTTTTTCATATTTTCGAACCATTTTGAGCGTTATATGTAACGTACTTGTTCATCTTTCATACTTTTGACACATTGCGATCGTAATATGGAAAGTACCCGTTGGTTTTCCATATATTAGAAGCTTTTTGAGCGTTATATGGATCCTACCTGTTGATTTTCCTATTTTCGAAGCATCTACATTCATATGCTACGTCCCCGTTGATTTTCCACACTCTTAAGGCATTAAGAGCGTTATATGGAACGTACCTTTTCATTATTCATATTTTCGAACATCTGATATCGACTGGAGGCCATAAATATCAAATATGTAAGAAGAAATGGACATTGCGAGCGTTCTATGGAACGTACCCGTTCATTTTTCATGTATTTAAATCATTTTGAACGTTATAAGGAACGTACCCGTTGATTTTTCATACTTTCGAGTCATTATGAGCGTTATATAGAACGTACCTGTTCATTTTTCATGCATTGAAAGCATTTTGAGCGTGTTACGGATCGTACCCGTTGACATTTCGATCAGTATGTAGAACGTACCCCTTAATTCTTCAATACGATAACATGAGGGTTGTTCTTTCCAGCCTCAATTTAGAATTTATCGATATGAGTCGAGAAATATATTTGCGCGTGCGTTGAGAGCACTTCAAGAGATCTCCACGCACTTCGAATCGGTTAACCATCGTATCCACCGGAACTGACCATCAGCGACTTTTTTCTATCTCTTATCCCCAAATTTCAACAACGGGAAAGACATTTTCATCAGACGTATCTCTTCGCTTCGTTTCGAATTCATGAATCCCCAAAAAATGTATAAAACATAAATTCAAATTTAGATTTTTCTTTATACAGGTGGATTGTAAAAAAGGACCGGTAACAGATAAAGCAGCTTTCGCTGCTTTCGTTAGAGAGTTGCACGAAGCTTTTCGACCGAAAGGTTGGTTACTATCATCAGCCGTGTCACCAAGTAAAAAAATCATCGACGCAGGATACGACGTACCAATTTTATCAAAATATTTAGATTGGATCGCGGTTATGTGTTACGACTATCACGGTCAATGGGATAAAGTAACAGGACACGTTGCTCCCATGTACGAACATCCCGAATCCAGCGATGATACTTTTAATACTGTGAGTAATATAACTCCAAAAGTTAGATGAATATATGAATAACCTCAAAATTTTCAGAATTTCACCATCAATTATTGGATTGAAAAAGGTGCCGATAGAAAAAAACTCGTTATGGGTATGCCGATGTACGGACAATCGTTTTCTTTAAGTGATAACAGTAACCATGGTTTAAACGCTCCTAGTTACGGAGGGGGAGAAGCAGGAGATGAAACTAGAGCTAGAGGATTTTTAGCATATTACGAAGTACGGTCAAATATAATTATAAAATCATTTTTATTTAAAAAAAAATCTTTTTCAGATTTGCAGTAACATCAAACGAAAAAATTGGACTTTAGTTCGAGATAATAAAGGTCGAATTGGTCCTTATGCTTACCATAGAGATCAATGGGTGTCTTTTGATGATATCGGTATGATAAGACACAAATCCGAGTACGTTAAAGCCATGGGTCTTGGTGGTGGAATGATATGGGCATTAGATCTCGATGATTTTAAAAATATTTGTAACTGTGAGGAATACCCTTTACTGAAAACAATCAATAGGGTATTAAGAGGCTACAAAATACCGGATCCCAAATGTATCTTAGATACACGAACGGTAAACACCCCTACTATTGTTCTTCCTCCACAGAAACCTTCCGTTATACCAGATTTACCATGTTCGGGAAGGTTGTTCCTTTCCCACGAAACTAACTGTAACCAGTACTATTTATGCAATCAAGGTCACCTGCAGTTACAATCGTGCCCTGATAGTCTTTATTGGAACGTGGATCATTGCGATTGGCCAGAAAATAGTCAATGTCATCCCGATGGTAGTACCGCAACTCCTGTTGATGATATCGCCGATAATACCATTCAAATTCCTGAGGATAATTCCATTGAAAAACCTGGTAACGAAGTTAATCAAGGACATAAAGTCATTTGCTATTTTACCAATTGGGCGTGGTATAGGTAAGTATATACCAGGGTTATTCAGAAAATAATTTATAATTATGTAGTAATCAAAAATTTATATTGAATACAAATGGAAATCACTAGGTGTAAAATCGGGACTATAATTTAGTTTTTTTAGTGTTTTGATTGACAATTGTTTCGAAGTGTTTCCCTATGGCGGTAGCTCTCAAGTTTACTGTGCCATCGGTGGTTTTGAATTTTTTAGGCGTAAAACAATAAAAAACATAAAATTTTCTTATTGTTTTTACATTTTAGTGCCTATATATTAGTAAAGGAAGGATCTGACCAGTATACTTTTGAAGTAGACTAAATTTGCTACAATTTAAGACCAAAACGATTTTTGTACAACCATTGGTTCGCTATATACATTTCTCCGAAAATAAATCATTGTTTTGTAAAAAATGTTTCGATATTTCGTGGAATATCTTCTAAAATACGCATCCTACGTTAAATTTTCTATGAATTAGAGTTGTAGTGCATTTAATTTGCTTTTCTCTTGATGCCTGATTGGTACTTGAAGGTCTTAAGGGCACCGAGGAAACTGACAGGATATTTCATTCGCAACTATTCGGTTATGTCTACAGGTACTAATTTGGTATCTAATGAAAGCTAATTGATTTCACTAATACTTCATTTTATGTAATATTTGATGTATTTTGGAAAATATTTTACAAAATAATAATAATAAAAAGTTTATTTTTGGGAAAAACTGTCTAGTTTCGAAGAACTATATATTAGGAACCGCTGGTCATACAAAACTCAACTTGGTCTCAAATTGTATGAAATTTAGTCTACTTTAAAGTGTGTAAAGCTACTAAACTGGTGAGCACTGTAAAATATTTAAAAAATGTACATTTTTCCTGCACCATTTGATTTGATCCAGAAGGTTTCCAAAAAAGTCTAAAACTTCTCTTTTTTGTCTACCTTTAAGGTCGTTTATAACCAATTTTGGTACTCATCTTACATCCCCATCTTCTCTTATGCAATTTTGACTAAAAATATTTGTAAAACTTGTAAAAAACCAAGTGAAAGTTGCTTTACAATGAATCTGTATACGATAAAACGCGATTTTTATATGTTATAAACGTTAGTAAAAATATTTTCAAACAGAATACACCATAAGTGTACTAGTAAATTTTCCCACACTATAATTTTATTAATTAACAATTTTATTGATTTTTTTTTCATTATTTTAGGCAAGGGGATGGTAAATACCTACCATCGGATATAAATCCAGAATTATGTACACATATCAACTACGGATTTGCAGTTTTGGACCCCGATTCTTTCTCTATCAAACCTCACGACTCTTGGACCGATATCGACAATGGTAAACGACTTTTATGATAAATTTGACGTTGTTGCCGCGTTTAAATTACATATTAACTTCAAATTCGACCCACTAACCCCAAGTTAAGCTGTGCAGAGGAAACGACTCCTATATCAGAGTCGAATTTTTTATTTTAAATTTATTTTTTAGGGTTTTACAAAAAAGTAACCGAATATAAATCGAAAGGATTAAAAGTGTTGATAGCTATCGGTGGTTGGAACGATTCTTTGGGAGATAAATATTCGAGAATGGTGAATAATCCTGAAGCTAGAGCGAAATTTGTTACGAGCGTTATCGATTTTATTGAAAAATACGATTTCGATGGTTTGGATCTCGATTGGGAATATCCGAAATGTTGGCAGGTAGAATCTATTCATTTTCTTGTACTATTTTTATCGTATCGAAAGAATTGACTCGCTGTATCTCGGAAATACTCGATCTTATAAGCGAGAAGGTAGAGAAAGTGGTGGATATTTTACTATTTCACTGCTGGGAAGGGTAGTTCATGATAATAACACCAAAATATTTATTTTGGTGGTAAAAAATTCGAATACTAATAGCCTACGATTAGTTTACGGTCGGTTTAGTACTTTTTCATCTATAATATACGAGGTCTAGTCAATAAGTTTTCAACTTTTTGAATTTTAATCTTTTTAACTGATTAAACAACACTTTGGTACCACAAAATTCAAATATGAGTAACTTAAGACCATTTATGTTCGTTTAGGTGTATATTCATCTATATTATACGAGGAATAATTAATAAATCTGTAATTTTTCTAGTTTCTAACCTTTTAGCTGATAAGGCGTCGTTTTGGTACAACAAAATTCATATATAAGTCACTAAAGCTCATTGTATGGTCGTTTTGGTACTTCAAAAATTGAAATATTAGTAAGCGACGATCAATTTACTGTCGTATTATTACTTTTTCATCCATGTTATACAAGGACTAGTCAATAAGTTCTTAACTTTTTGAATTGATATCTCAAAATTCAAATATGAATAACTAAATATCATTTTATGATCATTTTGGTACTACAAAATCAAATATTAATATCCCACGATCAATTTGCTAGCGTATTAGTAATTTTTCGTCTATTTTATATTATAAGAACTAATTAATATAACATCACTCAATAATCCGTGAGAATAACTAAGAAAAACACATTTTTGTGCGAAAAATCGATTTTATTCATCCTTGAAGACCAATGCAATCATTCCAACGCTCCTTCAACTTCTCCATGTCGTGTTTGTAGAAGGATTTGTCTTTTACCTCAAAATAGGCTTCAACTTCAGTAATTGCTTCTTCATTTGAGCCGAATTTCTTGCCGGCGAGTATTTTTTTTGAATTCGGCGAATATCCAGCAGTCACTGGGGGCCAGATCTGGTCTATACTGTGGATGAGGAAGCAACTTTATGTAGTATTCGATTGTCTCTCCCTTTTGGAGATAGTCGATGAACAATATTCCATATACATCTCAAAATACTGAAGCCCAGCTGACTATTGTGCCTTTGGACTCTTCGGACGTGATTCACCGGCTGCAGTCCACTCAGATAATGATTGTTTTGATTCCGAAGTGAAGTGATGGATTCATATTTCATCTATTATCACACATCGACGAAAAAAATCTGATTTATCACGTGTAAACAGGGCAAAACACTGCTCTGAATCATCAACACGTTGTTGTTTTTGATCGAATGTGAGTAAACCACGAAAAAAGCTTTCTCGTGGTCAAATGTTTATGTATAATTGTAAACACACTGTCTTCTTGTATCTTTACTGCATCAGCTATCTCACGCAATTTCAATTTACGATTGATGTTCTCTGGAATAACCACCTCAATTGGACAACCAGAACGTTTACCATCATCGGTGTCTGTACGACACGTTTAAATTCAATAAACCAATAATAAATGGTTCTTTTCGATGGAGCATCTATTGCTGAATGTGCATTAGTTTTTTCATCAAGAAGCAATGATAAATTAACAATTAAAATTGTTTTGGAAATAACAAAAGTAGCTTCACTTAAATGACTGTCACTTTTTTTTGGCTAATCGAAATGTCATGAAATTCTACACATAGTCTTTTAAAAGTTGGTACTTCATAAACGTCATTTGGATTTGACAATGGCGGCGCCATCTGTATATCAGTCACACCACTCATTGAGTGATGAATTATGTTCGTAACTTTTTGATATTCTTAAACTTTTATCTGATAAAACAACATTTTGATACCAAAAAATTTAAATATGAGTAAGCCACGATCTTTTTACTTTCTATTAGTTATATTTTCATCCTTATTATACGAGGACTAGTCAATAATTCCGTAACTTTTCCATATAGGACAACACTGGTTCTGTTTACATACATTTGACTCTTCTAGAAATGTCATTCATTTAATTTTTTCATTAAAACCTCATTCGTTTAACTTTTTATTGTCAAATCCAACTGAAATATCAATAATTATGTAAATATTCTATTAGGTCGATTGCAACAAGGGCCCCGATACCGATAAACAAGCATTCGCTTCTTTAGTAACAGAACTCAGTTCGGCTTTCAAACCAAAAGGGCTCTTATTATCCTCCGCGGTATCCCCAAGTAAAGCAGTTATAGATGCCGGATACGACGTACCTACTTTAAGTAAATATTTGGATTGGATTTCCATTATGACTTACGATTTCCACGGCCATTGGGATAAACGTACAGGACACGTGGCACCTTTATATTATCATCCCGGTACTACATACGATTACTTCAATTCGGTAAGACATTTTAGTTTATTTATTTAATTAACAATATAGAAAAACAGATTTGGTCGATTAAAAAACTACTTTGGAGTCATTATAACTGGGTAGGTAACATCTAAACGTCAATATCGTTGCAAACAGGACGAAATCTTCATACTACTAAGTAGATGGGAGGTAAGAACCATGGTAGACCTAATCACAGGGTACCTAAAAATGGGTTGTTATAGATATAATACAAACTAACAGTTCTGTGAAGTACAAGAGTATCAAAAATACTTTAAATGACCTGTAAAAGCAATTAGTACTGTCAAGGTTGGGAAAATTGGGAAAATAGAGCTTAAAATAAAGTAGTTCTTCGTTGATTTCAAGATTTTTATCTATCAAGTTGTAGTTGAATATATATGTATATAAAGGATCTTTTTTCTGTTTTATTCAATTTAGAATTATACTATAAACTACTGGATATCGAATGGAGCACCTCCTGAGAAGCTAATTATGGGTATACCCCTGTACGGACAATCGTTCACTTTAGCTGATTCCTCAAATAACGGTTTGTATGAAAAGACTTACGGTCCTGGTGAAGCTGGGGAATTTACTAGTGCCGGTGGATTCTTATCCTTTTATGAGGTTAGTTTAATATTTATTTATCGTATACATTATTATGAATAGTGAAGTTCTATAGTTGATTGTCAATAACTGGTTCGACAAACCTAACGGGGTTCGAAATGGGGTTAGCGACGAAAAGAACGTGTAAGTGAATCTAATTGAATGGAGTACGTACGATGTGTTACAAAAATCAACAGTGGAAACAAAAACGGGAAGTGAAAGGTTCATTAATCCTTGAGTTAATCAGAGTCGCTTCGATTGCACATTTTATGAGAAATTTAAACGTTCAGAATCCCTTGAAAGAATAATTTTCTATTCCAAAATTGTGGAGAAGGAATAACAGACATTTTTATCGATACAATTGCCATTTTTCTTTATGTAGGGGTGGGACAAGAGACATTTTGATCCTTACAAATGCCATTTTTCTCCATACAGAAGCTGACTACGCATTATGATTCTTACAACCTCCATTTTTCCTCAAATAACGTTGCATTACAGAAATTTTGATCTTCTCACAAGATAACTGATATTTTTTAAATATAGAGGTGGGGCAAGAGGTATTTTGATCCTTATAACTCTCGTTGCCCTCATTTAGAGACTGAGTAGAGACAATTTGATCCTTATAAACGCCATTTTTCTTCAGATGTAGGTGGACTAGAGAAATTTTGATCTCACCACCATTTGCCATTTTTCTTTATGTAGGGGTGTGACAAGAGATATTTTGATCCTTACAAATGCCATTTTTCTTCAAATAAAGCTGCACTGCAGACATTTTGATCTTTTCACAAGACAACTGACATTTTTCTTTATATAGAGGTGCGATAAGAGACATTGTAATCTCACCACAAAACACCTGCCATTTTTCTTTATATAGTCAAAAAAGGACATTTTGATCCTAACAACTGCCATCTTTTTTATATAGACATGGGAAAAGAGACAATTTGTTCTTTAAAATTGTCATTCTGGAAACTTAAACGAAACAACTACCATGTTTCTTTATTGAAGTGGAAAAAGAGACATTTTGATCTTAATAACTGTCATTTTTCTTTATATGACATATATTGATCCTTACAAGTATCAATTTTTTCCATATAAATATAGAACAAGCGACATTTTGATCTTTACTCGAGATATTTGCCAAATTTCATGAAGTTTTAAATGAAAATGCATGTTTTTTATATCAAACCCTTAGTATATCATGACTTTTAACTAGAAACTTTATAACTGTCAATCCTATAGTATAAGAGCCGAATTATTCAAGTATTTTCGCAACCTTGAACATATTATTTAAAAAAAAGGAAATACTCGAAATAATTTAAATATAATGTTGTAGATTTGCGAAAAGGTAAGAAAATACGGTTGGAATGTAACAAGAGATCCGAAAGGCAGAATTGGACCGTATGCAACGCACGGTACCCAATGGGTTTCATACGACGACATATCAGAAGTTAAACGAAAGGTAATAATACATCCTGGATTACGTAGATCTTCCTTTAAAACTAACAAACTGTCAACAACGTAAATAATACGGGGGCCGTTTTTTTTTTCAACCTCCGATAGGCTATAAATAGAAGATAAGACCATATAAAACAATAATTTTATTACCAAATGATTTTCGACATAATCACCGAAGAGATTGAAACATTTGTCATATCTGTGGACAAGCTTCTCAATACCTAATGATGAATTTGCGGTTTTCTTTAACCTTTCTGTCAACTCGTTGAACCAGGTCATCTGAAACGACAGATTTGCGTCCTTGGCCACCTTCATCATACACATCTTTAAACTTTCGACACCATTCACGCACAACACCATCACTCATGAAGTTTTCCCCATACACACGAATCATTCTCCGATAGATTTCTGTAGTACTATCGCCTTCAGCCTGTAGAAAACGAATCACACTTCGCAATTCACACTTGGCGGGAGCATCAATCACGGCGGACATGTTTACGTGGCTGTAGCACAACGCCGACTGACGCCTGTTGAAATAAAAACGGCCCTCGTATTGAGCCATTCCATACCTATAACTCTGTATATTGGAATTGTAGTCATATATTGTTAACCGAGGTTATTAAATCACCAGATACAAGCATAACAAGCTATATGGTGGTTCGAAATTTCTGTATATTCTATGCATTTTTACATAAATTGTTTTTTGTAGGCGAAACTTATTAAACAACTCGGTCTCGGTGGCGGGATGGTATGGGCGTTAGATTTGGACGATTTTAGGAATCGGTGCGGTTGCGGACATCATCCCCTATTAAAAGCCCTCAATAAAGAATTAAGAGGACGAAAATCGGATATCACAATGTCGAATTGTACTTAAATATTGTGATTTGATATTTAACTTTAACGTTAATTCACTTTTCAATGGATATTTGTGTTCATATTGTAAGGCTAAATATTATTTGTAAACATTGACCTTTTCCAATGCCTTCTGTAGGTAATTTTTTATGGAAAAAACACTTAAATCGTTAAATTCATGAGAAAAAATGGAAATAATCATTATTTTAGACTAACCAAGTGAGTTTCTACCCATTCGGTTAAATTCAATTCAATTTTGGTAAGTTGTGTCCCCAAATCACTGATTTTTAGAATGTTTGTAGTAACTTTAAAGCCTTTTTCACTAGGTTGCGATTATTAATAATCGAAAAGGAACACTACAACTGGAACTTCTAATTTCCTTGGTCTAACTCCTTATCGAGCTCCTCATTTGTGTTGATGGTTTTTCAAGATGTGTTTTTGAAGCCTTTTTCCACTAGGTATGATATCGGAAAAGCAAAAAGGAATTTTTAACGATGTTCCATTACAACTTGAACTTCTAATTGCTTTGGTAGAACTCCTTTTTGAACTCCTCGTCTGTGTTGATGGTATTTGACTCTTCTTACACTATCTTATCGGTTTCCTTCATAGTGGAGCTTTTGAGCCTTGTTTTTCAAAGTTTTTGTAGATATTTTGAAGACTTTTTCCAATAGATATGGTGTTCCATTGCAACGTGAATTTCTAATTGCCTTTATCGATCTTCTTAAGTTTCTCATATTTGTTGTTGGTGATCGAGTCTTCTGACATTATCTCGTTGGTTTCCTCCATATCTATGATCCTAATACCTCCAAATTAAAATCATCTTGAAGCATTTTGGGTTATTTTGGGGAAAATATCCTTATTTTTAGTTTTTAAGGGACAATTTCATGCACTGAAAGATTACATCTTCTCAAACTAATTCTAATACTTGATGAGGACCTTACTTTCAGTTTTTTTTTCTTTTTGACTTGTTAATCCAAAAAGTGAACTCATATCCAACTACAGGCTATATTGCACTAATTGATGAACACAGAACACAGAAGTATGAAAAACTACTTAAAAATTCGAGTAATTTCGTAGGACGACGAAATGTAAAATTTAAGACGGTATTTTTTGAGATTATTAATCTTAAATTGGAAATAATAATCGCGGTAAAAACTACGATTATTAATCAATTCATATTTTCTACATAAATATAAAAATATTTCTCTTCTTTGTAACGTTTATAATTACGTTTAAAAGGATACGAACATATTTTTAATTTATTAATAGCTTATACTTATATATGTACTGAATTATGGAAAAATGTATTGAATAAACAATTTTTTTTAATAAATTTTCTATTTTTTCACTTACCCGACACCTTCCCAGCATTCTAAATATACTAATAGACGACTATTGTATTTTATTTTTTAAAAAAACAAGCAGCGCCATCTGTTTGATAATACCCAAAATATTTATTCTACTGCACAGAAAGAAATTAATAGAATTAATAATGTAGTTCGGACTTTTTTAAATAGACGGCGCACTCAGTAATATTCTGATAATCTTCCATTATTGCATTTTATTTTTTAGTACACGAATCGTCATCTAATCGGTAATATCCAATCTTTAATCTAATGCACAGTAAGAACTTAATAGAATTTTAATGTAGTTCGGCGTTTCTAAAATAGAGTCTAAAAATATTAGTCTAATAATCCTCCATTGTTATATTTTATTTTGACTACATGCATCGTCATCTGTTCGATAATTTCGATAATACCCAAACTTTAATGTTTATTCTACTGCACAGAAAGAAATAAATAGAATTTGTGGTGTAGTTCGGCCTTTCTAAAACAGGGGGCACACTCAGTAATAGTCTGATAATCTTTCATTATCATATTTTATTTTTTAGTACACGAAGCTTCATATAATCGGTAATACCCAATCTTTGATCTACTGCACAGTAAGAACTTGATAGAATTTTAATGCAGCGCCATCTGCTTGATAATCCCCAAACTTTACTCTTTAATGTACACTACAGAAGAATTTAATAAAATTTATGATGAAGTTCGGGATTTCTGATATCGAGGGTATTCTCGGTATCCTTCATTACTTACAGTAAGAAATTAGAAGAAGTTATTATATACTTAAGGCAAGGCATAGAGGGCGCAGAGAGTATTATTCTAATCTTAGACATAGAAAGGCTTCATTCCTTATCTTAATAGGCATTTTCATAACGTTGAAAATTTGGAAAAATGGTCATCACTTTTTCCACCCCTTGTGTGAAATTTCATCGAAATCACAGGTAAAATATTTTTCCACTTTCATAACACAAGGAACCTTTAAAAATTTAGACATACTGTGAAGGTGTTCAAAAAACCAGATGGTATCATGTATTTTCTCATCTAGATTACAAAACTCATATCAGCTTTTGAGTCCAAGCAATGATTACCCAGAAAATCTAATTTTTTTTGTTAGATTTCTCCAAAAAGTGATAATGACGTACCTGTCACATCTGCAACCCGTTATACGCCTATTACTTATCCTATGTTTTCGCGATTTCATCGTGTTCTACCGAGCGATGCCGGAAACTATAAATAGTAGTCTTCTTTTTTATTACTGCCACAGAATTAATACTAATATTAATTATTAATTCTGTGACTTTGTGCAAAATGGTGGTAGAAATATGTGATTAAATTTATGTAGTGCGTGATTCAATATATAATTTCAATAAATTCTACATCAAAAGAGACATACACCCGATGTGTGAAATTAGTTCTTAAATCTGTGGTTAACAGGTATATAACTATATTTTATCTTTTCAAATTAATTCGAATTAGTATAATTCATTTTACTCAGTACTTTGCTATTTAATTTAAAATAATCAAATAAATATTGTCCACAATAAGATATTATTTCACCTATTAGGATTGTTTATCTAATATTTAAGCAGTTGTGATCTTTACGTTATTTTATTTATGAATAGTGAGTAGATATATGGTATGAACTAGTTTATGTTTGAAAAATATAGATTATTTGTATTAATACATTTTCTAAATATAAGTTCAGTATTTTTTTGTTTTTCTGTGTTTTTCCAATGTTGTGTCAGTTTTCTTTCTTTATATATTTTCCTTGGTTTGTTTATATTTGCATATGAAACTTTCAATTTTCTACTCACTTTTCAATCAAATTTCATGGCTTGAAGCATGAATGATATTGGAATATTGATTTTGTATCATTATTTTCGAACTTTTAACAAGTTTTTAACTTTCAGATCAAATCTAGCTTAACAAACTCAACGCTAATCTTCATCTATATTTTGAGGAGGATCATCATCTCCCTTGAAACTTTAACAGTAGGTGACAGTATATTCCTCATAATTTGTGGTAACAAAAATGAGTTCTATTGATAAATATTCTAGAAATATACGTTCTAGTATAGAACGTAAAAGATCTGAAGTAATATTAAGATTATCCGAATTGGATGAAGCTGTTAGATCGAAGTCGCCGCCACGTTATCTTGACAAGACTACAACTGATATAAGACAGAATATGAAACTATCTGGTGCTCAGAGGAGAAAATTAGGCATCGAGAGAGCTATGGCGATTGGAGCCCCAATTCGACCAAGAAAGAGGAGAAAACCAAGATTATCTCCTAGACGCACGTCTAGAAGCTCCCGATCGCCTAATAACAGGAAACTTTATTCTACAGATAAATACGATCCAGCTTTCCCGACCAAGAACGAATCTATAAGAAACAAAGAATCACTTCGATATGATGCAGCTCCTTCTCACGTTAATAGAAGTCGTAGTCCTTTCCACAGATCACTACCGGACAATAGGATTAGAAGTAGTCCTGGTCGTAGTGGAAGAAACTTCAGTCCTGATCGGCGTGGAAGAAATCACATAAGTCGTAGTCCTGGTAGAACTCGACTGAATAGTCATAGTGCCGATCGACGAGATGGAAATCGTCTTTATGGAAATTATCATGTAACTCGAAATGATAAACTTGATTCTAGTATTAGGGAGAAGAATTCACGTGGTTATAATCTTTCTACGCATGTTGTTGATGTTAGTTCGAATCGACATACATATAAAGACAATCGATATCATTTTGACGTTCCTACAAATGATTTTGTGGTAGGAAATGTTGATTCACGTTGGCATGATAGTTCAAGTACTTTAAATTCATATAGAAATGATTACGGTCCTGGAGATATGAGAATGTATGATCAAATCGATAGATACCCGAATACTATTACATCGAATAACACAGAAACATTAAGAAGTCGTAACAACGAAGAGGAATTACCTATACGCCGACATAGTGACCGCGAAAAAAATACTAATACTGATATAATTCGTTTATCAATAGTACCGGTGGATTATCCCAAAGGAATTTTAACAAAATCTCAAGCGGATGAAATCGAATTGGCTTTGATATCGCACATCAAACCTGGAAAAGCCGGAACCGGTCCTCAATTCAGCTACATGAGTTTTTTACAAAAAACTTTAATCGCCGGATGTAAAAACTTCGAGACTAAACGTTGGTTGGAAGATGTTGTACCAAAATTAAAGATACGAAACGTCGGGACACTTAAAATTCTTAGTACCAGAGAATTGGAAAGAACTGATAAGTTGCCTAAGGTGACAATGTTCGTACCGAATCCTATAGCTAAAAAACCGACTAGTACGCTGCTATCTTTAATCAAGACGCAGAATGTTGGATTAGAGACGGAGAATTGGCGAATTTTGGGCTTGAATGATAAACCTGGTGGAATGAGTCTGACGCTTTTAATAGACAACAATTCTCTCGCTACTCTTGAGAAACTTAATTTGAAAGCTTGTCTTGGACTTACACAAGCGAAATTTACCATAATCCGAGGAAGAAAGGAGAGCGGGAATCAATAAATTTAATCCAATAAATATATATATGAGGTGAGTTGACAAATTTATTCAATGAATATTCTGGAAACTATTTTTTTTTCTGTACAATCCACAGTTTGGTGTAATACCATGTGTAGTTGTCTCCAGTTACAACATCCGGACCTCATCATGGTGTATATTTATTTTTTTTTCTTCCTTAGACTCCCAAAAAATATATATTAAATTGGGAGGTACAGTTTTTTATCAAGAATCGTTACTTATTGACTTGGAACAAAAATTATTTGTATTTTTGAACAGAAATCACATTTAGACCACTTTCTAGTAAGTAGCCACAGATGGAACTATGGAAAGGAACATTAAGTATCATAGTCAACACGAAAGTAGGTCTTGAGAGAAGAAACAACAGAAGAACAATGGGAAAAGAACATTTAGTAGCATAGTCAGCACAGAAGACAGTTAAAAAGTAAGATGACTGACAAAAACAACAGATGGAACTGTGGAAAGGAACATTAAGTAGCGTAATCAACACGAAAGTAGGTCTTGAGAGAAGAAACAACAGAAGAACAATGAGAAAAGAACATTTAGTAGCATAGTCAGCACAGAAGACAGTTAAAAAGTAAGATGACTGACAAAAACAACAGATGGAACTGTAGAAAGGAACATTAAGGAGCATAGTCAGCACAGAAGACAGTTAAAAAGTAAGATGACTGACAAAAACAACAGATGGAACTGTGGAAAGGAACATTAAGTAGCATAGTCAACATGAAAGTAGAGAGAAGAAACGAAGAAACAACAGAAGAACAATGGGAAAAGAACATTTAGTAGCATAGTCAGCACAGAAGACAGTTAAAAAGTAAGAAGACTGATAAAAACAACAGATGGAACTATGGAAAGGAACATTAAGTAGTGTAGTCAACACGAAAGTAGGTCTTGAGAGAAGAAGCAACAGAAGAACAATGGGAAAAGAACATTTAGTAGCATAGTCAGCACAGAAGACAGTTAAAAAGGAAGATGATTGAAAAAAACAATAGATGGAACTATAGGAAGAAATAGCGTTGTCAACACAGAAGATAACTGACAGAAAGAATAGAAGGAACTAGGGAAAAGGAACATTAATTAGGCAACTAGAAGGTTGGAAACGAAGAAGACTGACAGAAACAACGTGTGGAACTAATTATGAAAAGAAACATTAAGTAGCATAGTCAACATAGAAGATAGTTAAAAGAGAAGATAACTGACGTAAACTATAAGTGGAACTATGGGAAGAAACATTAAATAGCGTGGTCAACATGAAAGTATGTCTAGAGAAAAGAAACAACAGAAGAATGAAGGGAAAAGAACATGAAGTAGCATAGTCAATACAGAAGACAGTTAAAAAAGATGACAAAAACAACAGATGGAACTATGGGAAGGAACATTAAGTAGTGTAGTCAACAAAGAAGAAGATGAACGAAGGAAACAAAAGATGGAACTATAGGAAGGAATAGCGTAGTCAACACAGAAGATAGTTAAAAGAATATTACTAACAGAGAGAATAGAAGGAACTAGGGAAAAGAAACATTAAGTAGTCAACTTGTCAGTGCAGAAGGTTGAAAAAGAAGACTGACAGAAACAAGAGATGGAACTAATTATGAAAAGAAATATTAAGTAACATGCTCAACATAGAAGAGAAGATTACTGACGTTAACAATGGATGGAACGATGGAAATAACTATTAAATATCGTAGTCAACACAGAAAAAGGACGAAATCGAAGATAATCGAGAGAAATGAAAAATGAGGCTACAGGAAGAAACATTGAGTAACGTAATCAACATAGAACATAGTTAAATAGAAGTAAACAATAGATGAATCTATAGAAAGATATATTAAGTAGCTTAGTCAACACAGGAAATAGTGAAAAGAGAAGATAATTGACAGAAACAGCAGAAGAAACTAGGGGAAAGGAAAATTAAGTCAGCTAGTCAATATAGAAGAAGGTTAAAAAGAGAAAAATAAGACTAGAAGAAACAACAGATTGGACAATGAAAAGAAACCTTAAGTAGCGTAGTCAACAGAGAAGATAATTAAAAGAAAAGATAACTGACGAAAACAATAGATGGAACTAGGGGGAGAAACATTAAATAGCATAGACAACGCAGGAAAAGGTCGAAAGGGAAGAATATGATCGAAATAAACAACAGATAAAACTATATAAAAAACATTAAGTAGAGTAGTCAACACAGGAGAAGTTCTAGAGAGAAGATGAACAGAAGGAACTAGGGGGCATCAAAAACATATGAAGATGTAGACAAAATTGTTCGTCGAGAATTGAAAGAAACATTTACTAAGAAAAATTATTAATTAATTTTCATCTTGACAATACATTCATCTGTACACATTCATTTTATTCATCAGATTTAACACCATTCGACTTCTGGCTTTTCCATTTGAAGGTTAATGTAGAGTATTGATATAGAAACCTTTAGAAAAGGCTTGCGGTTGTGGATTCTATGTTGGGAAGAGTACTAGTCCCTCTTTGTTTCCATTATAAAGTCGTAGTTTTCTTGAAAAAAAAACAATTCCTAGCTCAATGCTATGTATAAAGCTGTTGGATGTCCTGAAGAGAACAGAAAACATCGAAACTGGTCGATCTTGCAATTAAAAACTATTACGAATATTGATACCGATTAATAAAGTCGATAGATGTCACTTTCTTCGAAGAATATATAATTCATTATTCACTGGAGTCAAACTTAACAAAGGAGGAAAAAAAGTAGTGAAAAATGGAGTGGTTTAGCAAAACTACATTTCAAACTTGCTATTAATTAATATATTTTTTAATTAAGTATATTTTGAGTCTTATTTTTCGTTATTTTTGTTTTTTAAGTTCAAAAAAACAATATTTGGGATAAGTTATTAATCAGGGGGCTATTTTTTAGTTTATGTTTTGTTTTTTATTAATATGTGAGTTATTTTACTTTTCAGTTGTGTGAAATTCGTAATCCAAGAAGCTACAGAAAATTATATCAAGAAACATAGAGACAATTTCATTAAATGTTTGTAAGTGTTAAGTGTGGAAATATATATACCTACAGCTGTGGTAATTGAAAATGAGAATAAAATGTTTCGAGGCATTATTTTCATTAATTTATATTTGAAGCACCTACAAATTCCAATTTAAATCCAGTATCACGTGTAAATATCCCTACTTGACAGATGATGCAGAAGGAGCTTGATGGATAACCATAATTAGGGAAGTTTTTTCCACGTTCTTCCACTAAATTCAACGAGAACCTTCTGGAACTCTATAATATAGAAACAAGTCACATTGAAAGAGTTTAAAATACGTGTATCAGATAAGCATTCACTACCAAAAAAATTTTTTTTGATAAGTTTTGTTATTTATTCTCACACTCAACATTTTTTCGGTTGAAGGTTATAGCTATACTGATTTGTTTATAGTGTTGTTTGATCTGATTATCGTAGTGTGCAATCCCAATTCTTTGGGTGGAGGATTTATTGTAAAATTTGAAGAAGAAAAAAGTATCTCAAAGTAGTTAGGTATTTATTATCTATTATATATTTTTTTGTTTTAATAACAATGTTAACAATGCAATATATATTTTAAATTTCTATTTAGAAGCTTATATTCAAATATTTGTGTAAAAACGGTTTATACATAATTTGACTTTGATACATAATAAATTATTTACTCTCCATGGTATGTTGCAGGAAAAAACATTCCATATAAACGATAAATAAAAAGATTCACTATTTAAAAATATGTTTCGATCGGTACATCAAAAGAGCTAATACAAATTTCCACTTCCTATGGTAATTTTAATTATGATCATTAAAAAATAAAACAACAAATAGCCCATTGTTATGAAGACTAAGAAAAAACTTTAGAGGTAGATGACGAAATACTGTGGGTACAAGAAACTGCTGAAGAATATGGATAAGTGTATTAGAAGATAATAAAGCTTAGAGACCTTATTAAAGAAAACGAAGAAACATTCTAAAAAACTTTTAAGAAATATGACAAATTATAGTGGGTACTGAATACACTTATGTGACATTAAAAAGGTTGCAAAAATGGGAAGAAGTATAAATAGAGCCCCAAAAATAGCACTAGTGTGAAAAACTTACAATGGGCTAAAAAAATATAGTGGAAACAAATATTAACAGGGTATATTGTAAAAAATTTGAATCCATGTCAATGCTCTTACATTACCATCGACCTAGTTAAATTCCTTTGACATTCTAGACGAATAAGGTATTTTATTTTCAGAAAAATAGAAATATCAATAAAAGCTGAAATGTTACGACAAACCAAATGGTAAAAGATGGAAACTGGAAATACCATTAAATACGAAGAAACAAATAATCCAAAGGAAATGAAGAAAAAACGTTTGAGGAAGATGCGAAATACCAGAAACACTTGAAGAAGTTGGAACAAAATGAAACAAAGTGAAAAACGAGTCCCAAAACCACCATTGGTGAACTTGAGACATCAAAAATTTGGTAGAAATTAATTTTAACAGGATGTATTTGTACAAAATTTGTAACCAATACAATGCTCGTAGGTTATCATTGACATGGTCAGATTACTTAATTAACGTTTACAATATAGTTTGATTTTATTGGAACCGCTTGTAAATTATAAAAAGTGGTCGTTTAAAAACATGAAAATTTGAATAATATTATTAGAGAACCCCCCAGATAGATCTAAAAACATTTTTTGGGGTAATTACGAAAGAGGTGGTGGAATAACTGGAAATAGGCACTTTTACATCGTTAAGTTTTGATCTACGTCGCATTAAGTTAGTAGAAAAAATTATCACTAGCCCTTTAATGTAAAGAGTTCGACGAGAATGTTAAAAATTATTTAATTGCCACTTAGCTACCTAATTTTCCATGAATTTTTTTGTACGCATTTTCACAATACCGTCAAATTGATAATCACCTTGTAATTTACCCTAAAAATTGATGTACATAATTCTGGATCATTTTTTTAGAAGAAACTGAACCAATACAAATATTTAAAAAAAATGATTTAAGACTTTTGAAAATAGTATGTGGCATTATTTTTGTATAAAAATGACCCAATATTATGAAATTCACTATATTCCTTTGTGGATTTCCATTTTTTGTTGAATTTCTTTTACAGACTTCGCTATTTTCTTCCAAGACTTATAATATCTCTTTCTCCACCTTATTCACTGTCCTCCCAAAGATTTCTATTACGTTCTCAATTGCTTCTTTAGTTTTTGTCTTACCCCATAGTTCTTACTATCTTCCTCCAAATATTCCCATTGTGGGTTGATTTCCTTTTTTTATATTTATGCCTTTCTGAACCATTTTAACTATTTCCTTTATATTCTTTATTTATTTTCAAGTCTTTTTCTTCCTTTTTTTCCGTGTTCACTATTTTTATCCAAACTTTCTGCTTTTTGCAGACTTTTCTCTCTCTATCATCTTCCAAAGATTCTCTTTGTTTTATATTTTTCCCCAATCTTCTTCTTGCCCAACCAAATAATTTACAATAGAAATTAATGTACATTGAATAAAAATGACCCAGTATTATGGAATTCGGATAGAAAAAAAGAAAAATACCTAAAAAAGTTTGTAAAGCAACCAAAGACAAAAAAATTGTAAACAGACAAGAAAACTAAGAATAACAAAAACAAAATCCAATCCCATTGTTTATGGTGCAAGTTAAGTTCGTTTTGAAAATTTCACCGGGTACCAAAAAATCATCTCTTCTGAAAAGTTGAAAAAAAAATCAAAAGAAACTAAAAAAATGGCAAAATCAACTGTTTTTCAAATTGATACCATATAAGATTACAAAAATCAAAATAATTGAAATAATTTAAAGAAAATGACGAATTTTTGTATTTTTTTTATTAATCTACACACTTCTGGTGCTACCTAACGACTCCCCGAACAATTTCTACATTTCTGTGCAACCTAAAAGCACCCCCAACAATTCGACCGGCATATAATTCCGACTTGGCACTCGGTGATTTTCGTGTTTTTCCTACGAAATTAATAACCAAATCTATGGAAACATTTCAAAAACCGGGTCGAATACTCAAGTGGTAGACGAATGGGTTCCTAAATGAGAATAATCGTAATAAATTATTTTCCACCCCGGGTTATTTATTAAATAATTCATCTATACTAGATGTCTATTTTTTTCGAGAAAATTCTATAACTTTAGGTACTAATTTATCACTACTTGTTGTTTCGTGTTACTGGAGCACGAATTTCAATCGACGCTATTCATCATCAGTGTCCCCTTCACTGGAATAATCCTGAATGGGAATCGGTCTTGCAAAAGGAGCCGAAGTCATTTGTCTGAAACACAAAAACTATTTGAACCGATATGAATTGTTTACATAAGAGGTATCGTCGGATAAAAACTGTCAAAAGAAATTCGAAGAGTGTTTACAAGTGGAAAGGTCAATTAAGACTTAAAAATATGTAAAAAGTAGATAGCTTGTTGGTGGAACAATGTGCAAAGATGAAGGGCATAGATTGTTCATATATTGGCGAATTTTGGGCTGTCAAAAATATTTCTGTTTGTCGTTAATCACTAGATTTGCCACCATACAACTTCTGGTTTACACGAAAAAGTAAAAAATGCTAAAATGTAAAGGTTTATCACCATTTCTGATACTAAGTAGGTTACTAAGCAATATATGAAGGCTATTTTTAACAAACTTTGAGTTTCTTTCTTATTTTTACATATCCTCCTCCTCCAAAGAATCCCATTTTTTTATGTATTTATTCTCCAATCTTTTCTCACTTTATTTTTTCACTATTTTCCTTCTGAACTTTATTCCATAAAGGTTTCTGACTTTCTCCTTCAGTTCTTCTACACATACCTATACCCTCCTCCAAAGATTCCCATTGTCAGCTGACTTTCTATCCACTCTCTTCCTTACTGTTTCTGTACCTTTTTCAATATTTTTGCTCTATCTTCCTTTGTTCAATGTTGAACTGTTTCTATCTCCACCCCATTCCGAGGGTTCCTATTTGTGCTGTATTTTTCTCAAACCTTTATCTACATCTACTTCATTATTTTCCTACATAGTGTTTGCTCCGTGTTGCCTTTCTTTAGTGTTATTTTGTTTCTTCATTTTCATTAAAGGTTTCCATACTGTTATGTCTCTCTTCATCAGTGTTTCTACACATTTTCTGCTTTACTCTACCCTTTTTCATTTTTATTCTGTCTTTTTCTCCACTTTTATCAATATCCTCCTCCATTTTTTGCTGTATGTCTCTCTCTTTCTACACTGTTTCTACTATTTTCCTATGAAACTTTTCAATCTATGCTACTTTTCAATCACAATCTATCTCTTTCCCTATTTTCCTCCAAAAGATATCATTCTGTGTAGACTTTGTTTTCCAATCTTTTTCCCTCTTCCTCTATCCTTTTCGCTATTTTCCTTCAAATGTTTCCGCCTTATATCGTATTTCTAATGTCTTATTCTGTCTATTTTTATCTAAATGTTTCTGCTTTATATAATGGCTTCAAATATGTGCTACCTTTCTTTTCCAGTCTGTTTCACTACTTTTCTCCAAAGGTTACTGCTCTATGCTGCTTTTCTTCTAAAGGTTTCTATTTCATTTCTTTAGCCTTATTCTCCATCCTCCTCCAAAGATTTCTATTCTGTAGGAACTTTCATCTCCAAACTTTTTTCCCTCTTTCTCCTTTCGGTATCCGGTTTTCACCATCTGACCCTTAGCAATTGCCCTATATTGCAATATCTAAAATTTCTTCTTTTCCCGTTGTCTTCTTTTCTATGTCTATATGATTATGTAGTTGAAGAATGTTCTGAAATGTTCTAAAACTGTTCTGAAGAATATTCTAGAGCTGTAAAAACAATTAACGACATTGGTGGAAGTTGCAAGATGGAATTTGATAAGGTTATCAAAATTTTAAGTAAAAGATTCGATTTTGTTTAATAATAAGGTCTAGAAATTACTTACGATAATCTCCTGTAATGATTCAACCATTCCTCGACCATTTGAGCAACTAGTAAGGGTCTTTTATGCAGCAACTGTTGGGCTACCAGAATACCATTCTCGGTTTCACAGACGTCTAACCACTGTCTAAGTATCGCTTCTTCTCTACCCAACTGTGTACACAGGAAAAAAAATCGATTTTAATTCAAAGTCGGCATGCATGTTGATCTACTCACCTCTGATTCTGTCAAAAAGTGTATTGGCAAAAGTTTTCTATCTCTATCCATTAGGGGTAAAAAGGTACTTTGCATGTGATCCGGGTTTATATTACTATGTTGTAAAGGCTGTCCGGAATCTAATCTACTGTATGGTTCTATGGGAACCAGAGCCGAGAAGTGACCTCTAGTGTAACCCAGTGCTATAGGAGTACGGATACAGAAACTTTGTTCCCACAATAAAGGTAAATAAACACCTGAAAATCAAAATATTTCGTAAATAAAACTAAATCTGGTACTAAAAACAGACTCTTTCAGAATAATCGATATTTGTGACTCTAGTGGCATCATTAACCAATTTAGTTGTATTTGGATCTCATCAGAATATAGTAACGATTTTCAATAGAAATCAAATTTTCAAGATCACAATTATTTTATGAGTGATTTTTATATTTTATTTTAGAATGAAATAATGAGATTCTATACAAATACCTTCAAATCGAGCATAACCTATGGCTTCTCCCCTAAAACTCTTCACATACTTCACTCCGTATACAATAATAGGACGTCTCAGAACGTGAGCCAGTGCGAAAACGTGAAGTTGTTCAAGACTCGTTCCGGGTTGATTAGCAAGTGATAATAAACTCGTCCAATCTTCCTCCCATTGTCCTTCTTCTAAAGAATACTGAAGAAACGAAGCATGACTCGATTCATATTCCTTCCATCTAGGATAAAACCTTCAAAACGTAAAAAAATAAACAAATTTCATTATTTTTTGAAAAAAAAACATACATATGTCCTCCTTGGCCTAAACTTTCAGCTAATGCTCTTCTAAGCATGTTATCTCTATCAAATACCCCCCAAGTAGCCTGCATTACGGAATCTAGGAGACAATCACCAGCAGATCGATTCCATAAAGCGTAAAGTCTGGAACCCAAACGCACAGTTATATCCAAGGACCAATTAATCACAGCCGGATCAGTTTCGAGTTGTTCTTGGGCATCTTTATCTAATAGCTCGGTAAATAATTGTTCTTGAATGGTTGTAGGAAGTTCATCGACTTCTAAATAAAAAAATTCACTATATTCAATGAAAAAACCTGTAAAATATTTTTTTCATATAATTTACCTGCAGGTAACGTAAACGTTGGAAACTCTGTAACGAAATTACAAGGAAAATTTCCTTTCCTCGAACGTATAGTCGAAGCAAAATGTCGTCTAATATCGGCAGCTATATCAGGAGCAACATAACTCGGTACTCGTTTTACACCAGAACCGGAGCCTTCTATTTGAGATAAAAGTACAGCTAATAAATCTTCTCTTTGAAATCTAAATAATAGGAATCAAATTTTTACTTATACAGTTGAAATTTAAGAACAAGGTCTTACCTTATAGCTAGATGTACTAATGTATGTCCGACATCGAAAGCTGAATTTCTGTTTAAAATAGCGACTTCTGATGATGTTAGCGTCCTTGCAGGATCGCCTCCTGAAGAAAGGTAAGCTTCCACTGGATTTGGATCACCGTCTATCACTCCAATACAAGCGTTCAACCAACGCCAATCGGCGTGTCGACGTAGATGCCTCAATTTTCTTTCATTATCTAGATTATTTGGACTTTGACTTGAATCTAAAATAAAAATTATTCAACAAAAAAATTTATAGAATTATTACATTTTTACCCAAAATATAATCCTTAAATCTATCATCTTGGTTACGTTCTACATCCGGAACTTGATCCGGTGA
This sequence comes from Diorhabda carinulata, assembly GCF_026250575.1. Classification (NCBI taxonomy): domain Eukaryota; kingdom Metazoa; phylum Arthropoda; class Insecta; order Coleoptera; family Chrysomelidae; genus Diorhabda; species Diorhabda carinulata. The sequence goes on from NC_079463.1 coordinate 10,343,925, forward strand.
GGGGATTATTAGACTAGACGCTTGGGACCTTTGATTAATACTTCCACACATAGCACACTTCAAAGACTTCGGCCAATTTTCATAAGTACATAACTGAAACGTTAATATACAACAAATTGAGTACATTTCATGTTTAACAACTTCACATTTAATACGTTCACTCACAATAATTTTGTATATAATACACAAAAATTGATAGCTTTAAATTTTATTATAGATGTTGATTTGCTGTGAACAATTTTTTGAAAATACACACTACACAGCTGCTGTAGCAGCCATATACTAATTAAATTCGGTTTTCTCAAAATATATAGCAGTTAAATCATTGGGAAGTTTTTCATGAGCCCTATCGAAGCTCCTAAAAACCTTTAATACACTCTACTCACTTCTGTGGGACCTAAATGAAGACATCTAGCCCTAACACACTACCTCAACCAACCTATACTAAACCTAGTATGAAATCATGCCCAACAGCTGGATTAGAAGTAATCCTAAATCTCCCACCTCTCCACGTAGTACTGGAAAGTGTGGCGGAAAAAACACAGGCAGACAAGCACTTCATGGGACCTGAACCCTTCTGTGGTATCAGCTTCAGAACAATAGAAAACTCATTGAAAAAGAAGGTAGATAGGAGCAAACCAATTATTGGGACTGAGACAGGAAAAGACTCTTCTGGGATACTATAACCATAGAAGATCTGCTGAATGTATCAATTTATCAGCCTAATGAAAAACAATTTATGAATACTAACAGGAGTCCTATCGCCTCAATAGACACCTGAAGGCGCTAGACTTAATAGATTTTGTTACACAGCGGACAAATCCTCTATCCACAATCTCACAAAGTGTGAAGCACTAGGAACTCCGTTGCACTGCACCTGGAAGCATATTGAATAGAAGACAAAGATCTTTGGTAGTTACAGCTATCCCACATTCTGGACTTTCTAAAAGGAATGGGATTAAAAGATCAGCTGTAAGTACTGGGTTCTCCAGTATCACAGCAAGAAAGGGGGACACCCATAGATCCTTTGGGTTGGTCGCGGTGTATATGACACCCCAATATCTACATACATACATACAACCTATAATTGTATATAGTAGACTCCAAGTTTGTAATAATAATTTTTATAATCGCAATTTTAAAAAAATCATTAAATCAATACTAATAATGAAGTTTTCAATAAAAATTTACATTATTAAGGATATAAAATGAAATTATCTAAAGAAAAGTGTCAATATTAACAAGAAAAGCTTCATTAAGGAGTAGGTCAAATAAAATGTCTTACGTTACAAATCCATTTATTCTGTGATGATCTTCGTGAATTTTCTATATTAGTTATGCTAGCAGGGGGGCTGTTATTCCTAGATCTAGATAAACTTTGGGCTAAATCAGAGTTTTGTGAGATTCTTAGGGGTTGCATGTGTTCGTGTAAAGATTGAGATGATACAGAAGTACCACCACAAGTAATACATATACCAGATAAATTGTATGTACATTTTGTACATTTCGATTTATTTTCTAATGGTCCAGTTGCAGATTCAATTGTTGAATGGAATTTCTCGCTTATGTTTATTTTGTCATCGTGTAACCTAAAACAGACTCAAATTGCCTACCAAACCAATGAAAACTATAAATATTTGTCTCAATGTATCATTTCTTTTATTTTAGATAACTTCTGATTAAAATCAAGACGATTTAGCAACAAAAATCCACTTTTTTATTATCTACCTTTTGGAATAATCAAATTAATAAAAATTTAGAGTAATTATAGACTGACCTGTAAATATCTTCATTGACAAATGGCCTGGGACCTCTGCACATAGTGCATTTAACAGATGATGGGTAATTTTCGTATGTACAATATTCACATGCCCATTTCTTTTCTACATCACTCATTATGAGATCTTTCAATAGCCTGATTATTGCAAATTAATTCAAGCTTCGCTCTACTTCTGTCATGAATTTACCATAATTATTTAATTACAATGATTTATTTCATGCTAAGAGCAGCAATTCAAATCAGATTAGCGTGACATGATGATTTTTATACCTAAAAACACTATATATGCATCAAACATTTCATAATACATCAGTTCACTAATAATGCATATTTATTTAAAATATTAAACTGATAAAAATATATGAAAAATAGCTCGAAATAGTCACCAAGCAGTTTTCTAATCAAATAAAATGTTATAGAAAATTGGCATGTGTACATGGTATGATGCCAATGTCATATATAAATATACCCAAAAAGATTTCGATAAATAAGTATGTTTATATATTCAAAAAAAAAAATAATGTCGAATCAACTAAAAAAACAACTAGTTCTAAATAATATATCTACTTCTCTTACCTTCGAAAATAGGGTCATAAATTGTAAGGAAGGCACAATGATACAATTTACGTGACAATTTGAAAACAAATAATTTAGATACCATTTGTACAAGCACTACACTAGATTAACAAATACAACGAACTTAATGTCATAAATACTTATATTGACAAACTACTTATGACTTGTGTGTTGCTTTGTTACTGTTTTCTTTTTAATGAAAATGTACAACAAAATGTCATCAATATGACACTGATGTCGGTAAAAAAGAAATCGTTTCTTCTATTTTAACAAGTAATGATGCCAATAGAGTAAGTCATACACGATACGGTTTACCGGATTGTTTACCTATACAGCATTTTCAAGATGAATAATACAAAAATAGTGAAAAGGAAGCAAAAAAAGGTTATCAAAAAGGAAAACACATACTTTTAACTTCTATATAGTTCGATGAAATCTTGAAGTATATTTTTGAGAAATCTGATGGGTCCCTATTCGAATGGGTCATTGGTTTTCGTGGCAATACGAGCGACGAGACCTTACACAAACAATCGAAGTTAACGCACAGGTACATCGTCCTGTTTACTTGAATAGATAGACCTCTCCGGTAAACCGTAACGTGTATGACCACTATAACGTAGCTAAAAATTTCTAGGCAACAATTTTAGAAAACATTTCATAAAAGAGATTGTACTTTTCTTATTCCGTACTCAACAGTTGTATAATCATACATACAAATAATAAAATAATTTGGTCGTCCTGAATGTCCTTTGAGAATAGAGATTGAAACTAATAGAAGGATTTAACCTTAATGTAAATTTTTATAATAAGTTAATATTTACAGTTTTAATTACCTAGTGTGTTTAAAAAAAGATGGAAATTGAATCTCAAAACTTGCAAAAACTCAAGAACTTAGAAGTAATTCTTGAAGAACTAGTTGACAAAATTGATAAAGAGATTATCCAGACCGACATCGAATGGTTACAACTAAAAAGCATAGTGGAAAATAGTAAAAAATCAACACAAAAGGTGGAAATACAAAATGAAGATGTTCAACGAAGTTCTAAACAAGAACATCAACAGCCGAATACAGTTTTGGATGATGATATAAATTTGAATAGTATTGATCTTCAACTCGATACTGTTTCCCATGAAATTGATGAAAATGAAGAATTTGATAGTGATTAATGTTTTTTTTTTGATTATTTAATGTTGAAAGTGCGAAACTATAACGTTATTAAATTAGTTGTGTGCTATCTTTTTGATTTTGATCTCAAAGAAACGAAGATCTTTTAACATTTAAAATGTCTTTTTTTAAAATAAATAAAAAATAAAGATTTTTCTCAATTTTCTAGTGTGAAAATAGAGGACCGCAATACTCTCTATCATAAGATCTTAATGAATTTATTTTTCAAAATTTTCGTTTCTTAGGGGGATTTATGGGAAAAACATCATAAAATCTTTTTTGTTTCAAATCCGCTATAAAACTGACGATATTTTCTAGAGCCAAAATACGAGAGGACAGTGATAGTATAAAATTAAGGAACTTTAAATTTTAACTAATAGATTGTGCTCCAAGAAACATCAAAGATTATAATTTCACCAAAAGAGGTAGATACTGATATTTATTTAAAAAATGAAAATGATTAACAAATATGGTGTTATATTATATTATCATAGTCCCCTCGTATTTTGGCTCTAATAAATCGAAAAATCATCAGATTTTAATGATTTTTTTTTAAACTTTGTTGTTAAAATTAAGATATGATAAAAAATATGAGAAGAGAAAATATCTCTCTAAAGATTCATGTTATCATAACTATACTTTTGTCGATACAATTGTTCATAACTTTCTTGAAAAGTACCAAAGGAAGATTTTGTATTTTTTCGTTAAACTATACAAAAATCGAACGTTTTTGGAAAAAAATCACAAAAAAATATTTTCTACAAAATAGAATTTTGTTTCTAAAAATCAACTCCTTGTATATTACCATTTTTAAATGATTTTTGTTTTCAAAATTTTCGTTTTTTGTGTAGATTTACAAAAAAAAATACAAAAACTTTGATATTTTTCAAAAAAGTTTATATTCAAAGGTGTCAGTTTTAAGTAATATTTAAAGTTAGTAGAACCCAACAAAATCTTCAAGTAATTCAGTTATCATGTTTTTCCATAAATCTGCAATAAAAACAGAAGCTTTCGGAATTCAATTTTCTTGATTTCTATCATACAACTTATAACCAAAATTTTCATAATTGTTATTTTTTGTTTTTCCCATTCTAATAAAAAATATTACGACCTCAAAAACCCCTCTGGTTGTTCCAATAAATTCTGTACATAGGTAGAATAATAAAAAAAAATGGAATTAATAAAAATCTATTTATTTTCTGACATTTAATTTAATACCAATAAATATATATATACTTCTAATGACAAAAAAGATACGAATTCATTATAAAGTAACATTAAAAAAAGTAACTAAAATATACCAAAATTACAAATATTACACATGAGAAACACTATTGGCAGTAATTTTTTCGAGTCTTTTATCCCTCAATGTTTTTTCTTCCTTTTCAATTTAAACTTCACCTCAAAATCCGTTTCTATAACAAAAACACCATAAACACCACAATTAAACCACTACAAATCAACAAAATATACCTGTCGCACTTGAAACTGTCTCATTACGTGTCTCTCTAATCACGGAATCGTTATTTCCCTCTTCGACTTTATTTTTCTTCGATTGTTTCATCCGTTGAAGCAACGAAACGTCGTCGTCATTATCATCAGTCGTTGAAGTAACAACATCTTCGTCTGTTATCGGATGATTTCTTTTTCTCTTCACAGTATTACTTCGATCTTCGACCTAAGAAGAATCTTATTTCAGTATCTGAAGATGGTAAATAAGTTATCGAAACTTACGTTCATCGAATCGTGTTTGCTGCATACAAAACCAAATAATTTATCGTAACGAACGTTTCCTTCGGAATGTGATGGACAGAACGAATTTAAACATTTAACGCAACACCTGATTGTCCTCTTTGAACATACGTTACAATAATGCCAAGGGCATATAAATTTTTTACCTAAAAATAATTTTATTGAATACTAAAACACACTTTATACGCCTTTACTCACCCTCGGGAACTTCTAATTTCAAACAAGATAAATGGTAAGCTTTATTACAAATTTTGTTATTACATAAACTGACTTTTCCTCGCTTTTCACAAAGATAACATGGTGGTAGTACCAATGGTTTTTCCGGTTCTTTTTTCTTCCTTTCTTTTTTTGGTTTCTTAGTTTCCGCAGATTCCTAAATACCACGAAACGTATGAGAAACGAGATATTTTCAAAAAAAATACTATACGTGGTAAGATCATAAAATACTGTACAAGATTCGGTCAAAAAATTTTGTTTTAACTCAAAAATACAACAGAAGAAGAGGTAGATAGAGAAGAAAGTGGATAGACCAAATAAGGTAGAAATGAAAATATTAGCAGGATATAAAAAAAATGGAAACATTGGGTACAAAAGGAACCAGAATTCTGCTACTAGATAGAAGGAGAATGGAGTATGATTTGACGGAGAAGAAAGGAAAAAAATATTTTCAAGATACCTAGAAAGGAATGAAAATTGTATAAATTTAGGAAAAAGAAAGGAGATAATCTGGAAGAAACCAAAAGATGGGCACGACATCCTGGTATAACTTTAGGGAAAAAGAAGAAAAAACTCTGGAAGGAACGAAAATTACCTTGGAAGAAATGGAAAGAGTATAATTTTAAGTAAAATTAAGGGGAAATTCTTGGAGAAACAAACAGATTGACAGGATATCCTGGCAGAAATGGAAAAGTACAATTTTAGGGTGAAGGAAGGAAAAACTCTACAGAAAATGGAAATCTTGGCAGTGTATGGGAAAGAATGGACCGGAATTTTCCTCCTACACTTTAAAAGGTAGAAGGAGAAAGTAATTTTTGACTATAATTGTTTGCAAACATTGTTAAGATCCAAAATATATTTTAGAATTCACTTCCTGGCTAAAAAATGTATATTTTTAATAAAAAGTGAGATTGTTTATGATTTCGATCTCGAATCACCCTTTAGGGTACTTCACAATTATACTCACATTTTTTACTTTAACTCCTATAAATCCACTACAATTAGGTGCTCCGCATTTACAGACTTTCTTTTCGGTACCGGTACATTCCAAATTGTAATTAAAAGTTAATTCGGTATTGGCGGGTATATCAGTGGTAGCAAATAGACCGACCCTCGTATCGCCGTTCACCGTCCATTTCTGCGTTTCGCAATTCGGTTGACAACAATGGTTCATAAATCTCGCCATATTACCTAAAAAAGTAAAAAATAAATAAATACAATTTTTAAACGAAAATTCCAAGTTATCACCTTTCGGTCCTGCGTCAATCATCCTATCTTTATGTATAGTCAAAAAATAAAAATTTTCTTCTTTTTGCGCGTGCATTTTTAATATTCTTCGTTGGTATTCTTCGTCGTCGATAAGTTCTCCTACGTATTCGATCACGAATTGTCCTTTTTTAAGCGGTTCTAACGTTTTCAACCCCCATCCCCTTGTTTCGGTCTTGTACGGTACCAATAGAGGGTATTCTCGTTTTTCGAACGACTGATTATTACACAGTTTACCAGCCGGACATACTTCGGGATTGCACTCCGTCAAAAGTAATCTACAAGTCAATAAATATACAGTATTATCATCAGTGATTGAATTTTAGTACACATATCGGAATTGAGTTACATGGAGACACTAATCTGATTAGATATAAAATAAGGAAAGCTACAGAAACAAGAAAACAGAATAAAAACAATAAAATACAAGTGGAAAATAGAAATAATTATATACTGTTTCCAAGTTCGGAAAGTGAGACGATATAGTCCTTATAACGAAAAGGAAAGTATGTTAAAGAAAGTTGTAAAAATGAGATTAGAAAGAATGGGGACAAACAAATGGAAAAGATGATAAAAAGCACAAAAAAACTATGAAAGAGGGGAAAATTATTAAAACAGGGATTCATCCACACCGTAAAAAGGATCCTAGAATATCTTCTTGACCTTGAAAGGTTTATACAACAATTTCATATCAAACTGTAAAAAAAAAAGGACATAAGTGAATAGAGACAAAAAGATGAAATAATAGGAAAATTATGAGATTGGGATTGATCCAACCCATAAAAAAGATCCTAGAGAACCTTCTTGACCCTACAAGAGTTATACAACAAATTTTATCATCAAACTGTAAATAAAAACAAGGGGCAGGAGAGGTTAGAGAAAAAAGGATGAAAGAAAGGGAAAATTATGAGAATAAAGATTGATACTAGCCATAAAAAGGATTCTAGAGCACCTTCTTGACCCTACAAGGGTTATACAACAATTTCATCATCAAACTGTAAAGAAAAACAAAGGACAGGAGTGTGTAGAGATAAAAAGATGAAAAAATGGGAAAATTATGAGAATAAGGATTGATCCACCCCATAAAAAGGATCCTAGAACACGTTTTAGATCCCATTAGGGGCCTTCAACGATTTAGTATGAAAAAACCTAAATCAAAGTGGTTAGAAGAAAAAGAAGAATAGGGATTGAAATATGGTGGAAAGAAGACCTAACACGGGACAACATAAAATAAAAATGATAATAGAATGGGAAATTGGGAAAATAAAAATAGGTCTGGCCCCAAAAAGGATCCTAAAACAAGCTATCGACCCTAAAAGGGGTGTGGAACGACCTAATCTTCGAACAGTAAACAAAATGACAATAACGAACGAACAAAGAAAAAACGTTCTCAACCCCAAATGAGGGATAAAATCTTTCACTTTTATTTACCTGTTAAGACAGTTGGTGTCCGGTCCACAAGGATTCGGTTGGCTCGGATTACAATCACAAGCAGTCGTATTACTAAGATCCAAATCCATGAATCGGACATTTCCTACGGGTTTACTGACTTTTATTTTTATGTAAGGAGGTGGTTTCATCGAATTCACCGATTCGGCTGATTGTGTAAGTTTAAACTCTGAAATAATTTTTAAAAAATTGAGAAACTAATTTTTTTAACGGGTTACAGTCAACTTACGTTTTTTCATTTTATGCGCAACTACAGCTTCTTCTACGGCCCTCCGGAAAGCTGCTTCCACTTTTTTTTTATTACCGGGGCCCGTATCGGCGTTGTCGCCTTCTTGAAATAGGAATGCCCTGCCTCGGTTTATCCAGTAATAGTTGTAAGTGCCGAAAAATTTGACGACGAATTCGCCGAGGCCGTGTTTAGCGTTGAGGACGTTGGGGGGAACTTCGTTGGGAAAAATAATTAGGGCGGGCCACCATTTGAAATAGCCCAGTTTTACCCATACGACTTCGTCGTATAAGGGTAACCTTCCGGATTCGCAATCTTCGCAGATGAATTTGTCGTCGTCTGTTAAATTGACGGTCATACATTCCGGATGTACGCTGAAAAAAATATATGAACAGAAAACAGTTATCTAATTTATTTTCTTTGAAAATAAAACAAAATATTCCAAATATCAACTTGTTATTTTATAAAGCCACATTTCAACCGTTTCAGTGTCATTTTTAGTGAAAGATAACCTGAAAATGACATTAGATACATAATAATCGATGACGTTAACAATTTCCTAGTCAATTTTCGCAAAAACAAAAGAAAATATTTGCAAAACAGGTCTTCTCTATTCATTATTCTCTTATTCAGTCACATTTCAATCATTTTTGAGTCTATTTTAAGTAAAACATAACCTAAAAATTACATGACACACAACTTCTCAGTTAATAATAAAAGAAAATATTACAGATCTGATCGACTCTATCAATTATTCCTTTAGTCAGCCACATTTCAACCGTTTTAGTGTCATTTTTAGTAAAACATAATTTAAAAATGACATGAGAAACATAAAAATCGATGACATCAACAATTTCCTAAGCAATTTTCTCAAAACAAAAGAAAATATCCAAAAACTGATCGAATCTATTTATTATTCCTTTATTCAGCCACATTTCAACAGTTTCTGTGTCTAGTTTCAATAGAAGATAACCTCAAAATGACATGAGACACATGATAATCGATGAAGTCAACAATTTTCTCAGAAACAAGGGAAAATATTCAAAAACTGATCGACTCTACTTATTACTCTCTTATTTACCCATTTTTCAACTCTTTTTCTGTCTCTATTTGGTAAAAGATAACAAAAAAATGACGAGACAGTAATTCTGTTATACCAACAGTGTGAAAACAGTACTAACGTTGCCTTAATGGAAATTATAATGCGACGGAGACACAGCTGCACGCCATCTATAGTACTAGATGTTTCTGGAAACAAGTTTTTACAATGTTCTAAAATTATAAGCCAGTAGCCTAACAGAACTTAAATCAGAATAAATCACCAAAAAGGTTTAAGAAGTGAAAAATTAAAGAGAATTATATACAATGTAATGTAAATATAAGAAGTCCAAATAAATCAAATAATATATAGTGTGATAAAAAATCGTATTCTACTCACCTAGTGGGACAAGTTTCGCAACAGATCAATTTACCCCCTTGGTTGCACAAGAGACACCAAGTAGTATTAATGGTATACGGTTTGGCATATTTATTCCTATGTCTGGGACAAATAATTTGCGTGGAAGTTATGATTTCGGTACCGGCCGGAACGCACAAATTACTCGAATGATAACTCGCAGGACAACATAGACACTTCACTATTTTATCCCAGGAACATCTGGATAAGGCGGCGCGCGGATCGTCCGAGGCGCACGTGTGACACACGTGTTGCGGACACACGAAACTATCGACTTCTTCTTGGGAATAACGATTTTTCGTCGTCTGTATCACCGACCATTGAGTCTGCGGCCACAATTTCAAACATTCCGGATGATAGAACCGGTTGCATTGGTACAGGGAACATTTTTGTCTTATGTAGGAGCCTCGTTTGGACGACGTTTCGTTACAGATGAAACAATATGGATCCAAATCTTGCGCGCAGAATCCGCATTTGAAATTCTTGGGATCGATAAACGTATCTTGACTATCGGCGGTTATATGTTTGGTTATTTTTGATTTGGATCGATTTTTTTTCAATTTAACTTCGTCGGTATATTCGGAATCGGCGGTTATGTGTTTTATGGGAGAATCCGTTTCGCTTTTTATACATTCGATATTCGATTTATTGTCAGAATCGGCGGTGACGTGCTCGATGGGTTTTATCTTTGTATCATCCCGTAAATTATTGTCCGAATCAATATTTTCTTGTGGAAAACTATCACGAATCGAGGATTTGTTGTTTTCATCCGATGAGGATTCGTTGAAATCTTCCGCGTACGATGTCGATTCGAATTTTTTCATGATTTCTTTCATTTTGAAATCGATTCTTTCGCTTAATGTCATATTAGCGAAATCGGGAGGAAAAGTTTTTCTTGGTGGGGTATTGTATATTCTAGAAGGTATTGTTACTATTTCAACATGATTATTGCCCGCATCCAATTGATTTCCTAGAAATATAACCTATTTTTAACTAATCGAACTTAATGGGAAATCCACAAATTCATTTAACGTTGTTATAACACGTCGTCGAGTTCCAGTACTAGGATTTTTTTGAAATTCTTTTAAAACAATCATCAGATAGTACTAACTGACTATACCAAATCTTATTAGAATCGCTTAGGCCGGTTTTGGGGTTCTAATAAAAAAAAAAAGTTTTCGACTTTCTGTTTTTATGAAGATGGCATATTAAACGACTTTATAGGCACTTCCGGTACTAGGATTTTTTCGGAAATTTCTTAAAGTATTGATCAAATAGTATTAACTGGCTGTACCAAATATTATTCGAATCGCTCAAGCCGTTTCGAATTTATAGTATAGAAAAGATTTCGAAATTTTGATTTTATCAAGATGGCATATTAATTAACACTTCCGGTTCTAGGGTTTTTTTGAAATTTTCTCAAAACAATCACCAGATAGTACTTAGTGGCTGTACCAAATCTTATTAGAATCGCTTAAGTCGTTTTAGATTTATAATATAAAATATATATAATGAAAAATAAATTTTCCACAAACACCTTGTATACTAATATATATAATAAAGAAAAAATACATGTCAAACCCAACTTGGGATATACATTATGATGAAAAGCTATTTCAAAAACTGACCGCCTAGGCCATGAGGTTCCTTGCTAGCTGTCAAATCTAACTTGGGGTATGATAAATCATCAAAACAAGTAGCAATTTAAATACAATTATCACTGTGGCTCCTTGTTAGCTATAAAACCTAATTTGGGATACAAAGACTCAATATGAAGAGAATCTATTTCAAAATAATGATTACTGAGGCCCCAATGTCCTTTATAGTTGTTAAAACTAATTTGGAATATAAGGAATTATTATAACAAGTAGCCATTTCATTATAATGATCACTGGGGTCCCTTGTTAGCTGTCAAACCTAATTTGGGATATAAAAAATCGTTATTAACAGAAGCTATTTTTAAATAATGATCACTGATGCTCTTTGTTGGCTATCAAACCTAATTTGGGATGTAAAAAATGATTATAAACAACAGCCTTTCCAAAATAAGGACCAGTGTTACCCCTTGATAGATTTCATACCTAATTTAGGACACAATAAAGATCACTGAGACACATTGGTACATGTCAAATCCAATAATGATCAATAAGACACCTGGATACATGTCAAACATAACTAGGGATATAAAGAATAATTATCAAAAGAAGCCATTTTAAAATACTGATAAATTCGAAATGAAAAACTAATAATTCCACTTGTAATTTGATATTTCTGAATCCTTTAGGAATATTTGTACTGAAAACAATTATAAATCATTAATTCGTCCTTCGAGCCGGGTACGACCTATAGAAGGCTAGAAGGACCAGTTAACGTAATTTTGAATAGCAGTTAACACTGTATATAATATCTTTTTATAACAAAACAAAGCAAAACTGATATAAAAAGTGTTTTAGAGGTTATGCCACTTTACAAAAAGCTATTCTGAAGTTAACCGATCATTTAGAATATATTAATAAATGTAATAATGAAAAAACTCACCCGGTGAACTTGGAGATTCAATTTTTTCTATTTTGATAGTTTCCACTTTTTCTGTAGTATCAATCTTGGGAGACCTGCCTGGTTTCTTCCTCGTCTGATGTTTAGAAACTTCCGTTGCACAATGGGGATGATAAATCCCGTTGCAACCGCCTTTACATTTCAAAACTTCCCCGAATTCGAAGCAGTACTGACAAACTTTTTCCTTCGGTATACCTTTAAACAGGTTATTCCTCTTGAATAACGACCTTTGTTCTTCCAAAGTGTAAGATCCGAAATTATTGAATGTCTCCGAATTTATTTTATATTTCTCTTCAGATTGTTCGTCTGTTATCACTATAAAATCTTCTGTTTCTTCATTAAGTTTCCCAGGGGAGGAATGTTCGTATTTCAATTCTGGTATCGACTTCTTTTGGCGCTGTTTCGGAACAGAATCTTCAACTTCTAATTTAATTTTTTTATTTTCTAAACCATCGAGATCCTCTAACTCTTCCAAACCAAGCGATTGTTTACGTTTTTTTCCTTTCTTCATAGTTGAAGTTTTCCTTTCGTCCACCTCTTGATTAGATTCTTCGTCCATGTAATTTATCATTTGTTCGAATGTGAAATTTTGTGATTTTACAAATTCGACTTCGTCCACTGCTTTTGTCCATCTTTCTACGATGTATCCTTTGATTATATATCCTTGAAGTTCCACAGCACTTTTACACTAAAAAAAATTAACAATTACATTATTTGGTCCTCGAACCCGGCTCGAAGGACCAGATTTTATACTTACGTTCTTAAGATTTTCGTAGTAAGTTTTCAAGTCATCTCTGTTTTTGTATTCTATTAATTTTTTACTATTTATCCAAGCACGTTTTCCTTTATCGCCGAAAAATTTAACGTGATACGCACACCTATTCTTCACTAAAATATAATTTAAGGTAAATTAAAAAAGGTGTGTTTTATCGCTGCCCCCTCGTAGAGAATCGAAAAATCATCCTATATTAATAAGTGCGATTAGAAGAACATTTAAAGCATGAAAACTTGGAATATTTTTTTATCCCCGTAATAAAAACAAATATTTGAAAAAAAATTCATGGAAATCTGGTTAAATTTTCGATTTACTATGTCCAAAAATACAAAGGGACCGTTTTGGTTAGGTTAGGTTTGGTCCAAAAATACAAAAAAAAACATACAAATTTGATGATTTTTTGATTTACTGGACCCAAAAATACGAGAGAACCGCTATAATATGAACTTACCAAAAAACTTGATAGAAATCGAATGATTTTTCGATTTACTATATCCAAAAATACGAGTGGACCGCTTTACTTTTAAAGTACAAAAAAAATTACAAATCTGATGATTTTACGATTCATTGGACCCAAAAATACGAGGGGACCGGAGTAGTATGGAAGTACAAAAGAAAACATAAAAATCTCATGATTTTTTGATTTACTGGACCCAAAAATATGAGGGGACAGCAATAATATGAAATTGCCAAAAAAATCTGATGATTTTTCGATTTATTATACCCAAAAATACGACGGAACCGCGAGAGTTTGAAAATACCAATAAAAAAAAATACCATAAATAGTCCACTTACTTATATTTTTAAAATTGCACGTTACTGGATCTTCTGAAATCAAACTCGGCCAGTAAGGAAATTTACCAATTTGAGCCCAAACAATATCACCGATATTAAATTCTTCAATACACTCAATACTCTCCTTTCTTCCGATATTTTCATCCAATGTTTTCATAATTTTACTTCCACTAACTTCTTCTTCTACTGTATCCAATATTTCAATACCATTCTCATCCACAACTGCTCCGGTATTTTCAATAAAACAATTTCTCACAATTTCTTGATCTAAATTTTTTGTTTCCTTCAAGAATAGGTCGCTACATTCATCGCGGTTTATACCCAAACTGCTATTACTCCTCACTATATCCTGTGGAATAAAATCATCTACATCTCCATCGATCCTCTCACCGAGATTTGTCTTACTCCTGGTTCTAGTAGAGATATTTTCCTTTCCGGAATGTTCTTCTGAGTCGATTTGATACTGAATTTCATGCAGATCGGTTAAAACGTCTTTAGTTTCACTTATTTTATCATCCAACAGAAGTTTTGTTAAATCGATGCTTTTATTACTGATTATTTTGTCTTCATATTCATTTTTTACTATTATTGGTGCTTCCAAAGGACATTTAAAATTTGGGTCGTTAGATATCCCTTTGATATCACTAATAATCCCAATTTTTTTATCCAAACTAGTTTTATCACTTTCACTATAAGTAATGGTACCACTCGTTGGTCCTAAGCTAATATTACTTTTAGTTTCTACTTTTTTTTCAATTGTTTCTGTACACAAATTGTCAGTTTTTGATGTATCTTCTTCATTATACAAGTTTTCTTCATTATTTTCAGATTTCGGTGAAGATAGTAAATCTATGTGAATGTCAATTTCTGTATTAGTAATTTTCAAAAATGTTTTATCACTATTAGAACGTTTGTTATCAAAAACTGTTTCTGTACTATCACTACTTGCTACAATATTCAATATTTCATCTTTTTTATTAGTTTGACTATCATCTGTTATTGTAAATTTTTTCTCGTCATCAAAATCATCTTCAATTATAGTTGGTTCATCTATATCAGCTGCAGTATTTTTGTCAAGCTCCATTTGATCAACTTTTTTATTTTTTATGACGATGGAATCTTCATCTTTCTTTAATGCACTGTTATCAAGGTCGGTTTCATCATTTTTTATATTATTTTTGCTATCTGTAGTCATGCAATCTTTATCAATCTCTATATATTTATTTGTAGTATTATCATTAGTAATTTTATCATTATCTTTAGTAGTTTCTGGTATAAACTTTTCAATAACCCCGGTATCTTCAGTTATATTATATTTATTTTCAGTATATTCAGTTTTATCAACACCAGTACTTTTAGTTTTATCTTCTTCATGTTTTCTATAACTTTCAGTGATATCTTTTTGTGTCGATTCATTTTTTAGTGGCACTAATGAATTATTATCACTACTAGTGCTTTCTAATTTCTTTGTTATATCACTATTATTAATTATATCTTTTTTTTCGATTAGATTATTTTTTACACACAATATATCAATATTTAAATCATTTTCATCGATATCTTTGTCAGAATCGTTAATTTGAGCTGTTATTTTTTCAATATTATTTTTATCAATTTCCTCATTTTGTAAATCTGTTATTTCTCCACTTTCTAACGTATCCTTAGATTCCTCAGAACTCTTTTCTTTTCTTGGTATGTCCATGGTAGACAACGCACTGGTTACATTTTTTTTATGTAATTCAGAATGTCCATGAAAAAAATTTTCATTAAAAATATGAATATTTCTATCAAATTTTGAGTAATCGTCATCTAATTTCAGTATTGGTGTTTTCCTAGGTCGACCTCTACCTCTTTTAACTACATTAGGACTGCCACAATCGATTGGTGATTCTATTTTGATATTTCCACTAGTAGACAATGTTTCTATCACCAAATTTTCATCCTCAGAGAATTTTATGCAAGTTTGGGGGCTATCAACACATTTTTCTCCACTTTTGTATGTCAATTTTTCAGATTCATTATTCATAATTATATTTGAGGGTTGTTGAACGTTTTCTGTGAGGTTTCCTTCATTATTTACAACAACCTCTTCTAGTTCCACTGTTGGTAACTTCCTAGGTCGACCTCTACCTTTTTTAACTACATTAGGATTACCACAATCTATTGGTGATTCTATTTTGATATTTCCACTAGTAGACAACGTTTCTATCACCAAATTTTCATCCTCAGAGACTTTCATGCAAGTTTGGGGGCTATCGACACATTTTTCTCCACTTTTGTCTGTCAATTTTTCAGATTCATTATTCATAATTATATTTGAGGGTTGTTGAACGTTTTCTGTGAGGTTTCCTTCATTATTTACAACAACCTTTTCTAGTTCCACTGTTGGTAACTTCCTAGGTCGACCTCTACCTTTTTTAACTACATTAGGATTACCACAATCTATTGGTGATTCTATTTTGATATTTCCACTAGTTGACAACGTTTCTATAACCAAATTTTCATCCTCAGAGACTTTTATGGAAGTTTGGGGGCTATCAACACATTTGTCTCCACTTTTGTCTGTCAATTTTTCAGATTCATTATTCATAATTATATTTGAGGGTTGTTGAACGTTTTCTGTAAGGTTCCCTTCATTATTTACAACAACTTCTTCTAGTTCCACTATTGGTAACTTCCTAGGTCGACCTCTACCTTTTTTAACTACATTAGGATTACCACAATCTATTGGTGATTCTATTTTGATATTTCTACTAGTAGACAATATTTCGGTCACCAAATTTCCATCTTCAGAGAGTTGTATGGAAGTTCTGGTACAATCAACACATTTTTCTTTACTTTCGTCTGTCAATTTTTCAGATTCATTATTCAAAATTATATTTGAGGAATTTTCAACGTTTTCTGTAAGGTTTCCTTCATTATTTACAACAACCTCTTCTAGTTCCACTATTGGTAACTTCCTAGGTCGACCTCTACCTTTTTTAACTACATTAGGATTACCACAATCTATTGGTGATTCTATTTTGATATTTCCACTAGTTGACAACGTTTCTATCACCAAATTTTCATCCTCAGAGACTTTCATGCAAGTTTGGGGGCTATCGACACATTTTTCTCCACTTTGGTCTGTCAATTTTTCAGATTCATTATTCATAATTATATTTGAGGGTTGTTGAACGTTTTCTGTGAGGTTTCCTTCATTATTTCTATCATCTTCATCTATTGTCACTATTGATGACTTCCTAGGTCGACCTCTACCTTTTTTAACTACATTAGGACTGCTACAATCTATTGATGATCCTATTTTGATATTTTCGCTAGTAGACAATGTTTCTATCACTAAATTTCCATCTTCAGAGACTTGTAAGGAAGTTTTGGTACAATTAAGACATTTTTCCTCACTTTTGTCTGTCAATTTTTCAGATTCATTATTCAAAATTATATTTGAGGATTTTTCTAAGTTTTCTGTAATATTCTCTTCATTATTTGCAACATCTTCATCTATTGTCACTATTGATGACTTCCTAGGTCGACCTCTACCTCTTTTAATAACATTAGGACTGCTACAATCTATAGGTGATTTCATTTTGATATTTCCACTGGTAGACAATGTTATTAACACTAAATTTCCATCCTCAGAGACTTTTATAGAGGATTTGGACCTATCAACACATTTTTCTTCACTTTTGTTTGTCAATTCTGAAGATTCATTATTCAAAAATATATTTGAAGATTTTAGAAAGTTTTCTGAAAGGTTTTCTTCATTATTTCCAACATCATCATCTAGTTCAGCTATTGATAATTTTCTAGGTCGACCTCTACCTCTATTAACCACATTAGGACTACCACAATCTATTGGTGATTCTATTTTGATATTTTCACTAGTAGACAAAGTTCCTATCACTGAATTTTTATCTTCAGAGTCTTTTATAGAAGTTTTGAGACTATCAACATATTTTTCTCCATTTTTGTTTGACAATTTCGCAGAATCATTGTCCAGAAACATATTTGAGAATTTTTCAAAGTTTTCTTCATTATTTCCAACGTCTTCATCTATTGTCACTATTGATGACTTCCTAGGTCGACCTCTACCTCTTTTAACAATATTAGGACTACTACAATCTATTGGTGATTTCATTTTGATATTTGCACTAGTAGACAACGTTTCTATCACTAGATTTCTATCCTCAGAATCTTTTATGGAAGTTTTGCGAATATCAAGACATTTTTCTCCACTTTTGTTTGGCGATTTCTCATATTCATTATCCAAAAATATATTTGAAGATTTTTGAACGCTTTCTGTAACGTTTTCTTCATTATAGCCAACATCTTCATCTAGTTTAATTATTGATATCTTCCTAGGTCGACCTCTACCTCTTTTAACTACATTAGGACTGCCACAATCGATTGGTGATTCTATTTTGATATTTCCACTAGTAGACAACGTTTCTATCACAAAATTTTCATCCTCAGAGACTTTTATGGAAGTTTGGGGGCTATTGACACATTTTTCTCCACTTTTGTCTGTCAATTTTGCAGATTCATTATTCAAAAATATATTTGAAGATTTTTGAACACTTTCTGTAATGTTTTCTTCATTATTTCCAACATCATCATCTAGTTCAACTATTGATAATTTTCTAGGTCGACCTCTACCTCTATTAACCACTTTAGGACTACCACAATCTATTGGTGATTCTATTTTGATATTTTCACTAGTAGACAACGTTCCTATCACTGAATTTCTATCTTCAGAGTCTTTTATAGAAGTTTTGAGACTATCAACATATTTTTCTCCATTTTTGTTTGACAATTTCGCAGAATCATTGTCCAGAAACATATTTGAGAATTTTTCAAAGTTTTCTTCATTATTTCCAACGTCTTCATCTATTGTCACTATTGATGACTTCCTAGGTCGACCTCTACCTCTTTTAACAATATTAGGACTACTACAATCTATTGGTGATTTCATTTTGATATTTGCACTAGTAGACAACGTTTCTATCACTAGATTTCTATCTTCAGAATCTTTTATGGAAGTTTTGCGAATATCAAGACATTTTTCTCCACTTTTGTTTGGCGATTTCTCATATTCATTATCCAAAAATATATTTGAAGATTTTTGAACGCTTTCTGTAACGTTTTCTTCATTATAGCCAACATCTTCATCTAGTTTAATTATTGATATCTTCCTAGGTCGACCTCTACCTCTTTTAACTACATTAGGACTGCCACAATCGATTGGTGATTCTATTTTGATATTTCCACTAGTAGACAACGTTTCTATCACCAAATTTTCATCCTCAGAGACTTTTATTGAAGTTTGGGGGCTATTGACACATTTTTCTCCACTTTTGTCTGTCAATTTTGCAGATTCATTATTCAAAAATATATTTGAAGATTTTTGAACACTTTCTGTAATGTTTTCTTCATTATAGCCAACATCTTCATCTAGTTTAATTATTGATATCTTCTTAGGTCGACCTCTACCTTTTTTAACTACATTAGGATTACCACAATCTATTGGTGATTCTATTTTGATATTTCCACTAGCAGACAACGTTTCTAATACTAAATTTCCATCGGCAGAGTCTTTTATAGAGGATTTATGACTATCAACATGATTTTCTTCACTTTTGTTTGGCAGTTTTGCTGATTCATTTTTCAAAAATATAATTGTGGATTTTTGAATGTTTGCCGAAAGATTTTCTTCATTATTTCTATCATCTTCATCTATTGTCACTATTGATGATTTCCTAGGTCGACCTCTACCTCTTTTAACTACATTAGGACTGCCACAATCGATTGGTGATTCTATTTTGATATTTCCACTAGTAGACAACGTTTCTAATACTAAATTTCCACCTTCGGAGATATTTATCAAGGATTTGTGACTATCAACATAATTTTCTTCATTTTTGTTTGCCAGTTTTGCAGTTTCATTTATCAAAAATATATTTGTAGATTTTTTAATGTTTTTTATAAGGTTTTTCTCATTATTTCCAACATCTTCATCTACTGTCACTATTGATAACTTCCTAGGTCGACCTCTACCTCGTTTAACTACATTAGGACTGGTACAATTTATTGGTGACTTTCTGGGTCGACCTCTACCTCTTTTAACTATATTAGGACTGCCACAATCTATTGTTGATTCTATTTTGATATTTCCACTAGTAGATAATGTTTGTAACACTAAATTTCTATCTTCTGAGACTTTCCTATCGTTATTTAAGCATGTTGCTAATTGTGTTAAGTCCCTATTAACAGTTTTTGAATATAAAACAACATTTTCATTTGGCAATTTTGCAGATTCATTATTCAAAAATATATTCGACGATTTTTGAACATTTTCTCTAAGGTCTTCTTCATTATTTCCAACATCTTCAAAAAGTTTCACTATTGATGACTTCCTAGACCTACCTCTACCTCTTTTAACTACATTTGGACTGCCACAATCGATTGGAGATTCTATTTTAATATTTCCACTAGTACACAACATTTCTACCACCAAACTTCTATCTTCAGAGTCTTTTTTATGGGTTTTAGGACTATCCACACAATTTTCTCCACTTTTGTTTGATTCTGGACGTTGTGATGTACTTATTGAAACATTTATAGATTGTTTGGTTGAAATAGCTTGAGATTTTACATTTTTCATTAAAATAGTTTTGATATTTGTTTCTGCATCTTCAGATTCATTTTTCTCAATGGTATCAGTTATTTTAACATTGTTTAAACATGTTGCTAGTGTTATTGAGTCAGTATTAACAAATTTTGAATCTAAAAAAATATTTTCATTTGGTAATTTTGTAAATTCATTGTTCAAAAATATATTTGAAGATTTTTGAATGTTTTCTAACAGATTTTCTTCATTATTTCCAACAGATTTTTTTCTAATTTTTTCTTTTGATAAATCTTTTATGAGTATAGTTTCTTCATTATTTCCAATATTATTGTTCAGTTTACAAGTATTATCCACTTTTGACACATCTGTGTTATTTGTAGACAAATGGACATCGAAATTTATTACATCTTCATTAAGTTTCACTATTGGTGATTTCATATTCCTCCCTTTACCTTTTTTAACCACTACATTAGGAGTACTACAAGCTTTTGGTGTTTCTAATGTATTTGTAATATTTTCACTTATAGACAATATTTCCAACACTGTACTTCCTTCTTCAGAGATCTTCCTAGAAGCACTGTTTACACATTTTTCATCTCCTTTACAATATTCTGATGTCTTTGTTGAATTACAATAAAATGTTTCAACTATTTCTTCATTTTCCTCAATTATCAAAGTTGTTTGATCATTATTCAAAGATGTACAGTCAGATTTACAAGAATTTGAATCATTTCCCTCTAGTAAATCATCGTTCTGGTACTTTAGGCTTGTCGCTTCAATTATTTCATTATTTTCTTTATTCTTATGGTTTGGTAATAAAAATTCACAACTTGATGCGTTTTCTGCAGATTTTCTTTTGAATCTACTTTCTTGTAGATTTGTAATATCTTCTGATATAATTTCTATGATTTTTCTTGTTCTATTTCTCAATTTGTCTGTAGGTGATTCATTTTTGACGGTTTTTTCAATAGAAATACCATCAACTTCGGTTTCTACAGTCTTATTACTTGATTTCAAACTAGTATCAACACAAAATGCTTTTTTCTTGTAAGAACGAGGCTTTAAACATTCAGATAATTTTTCATTAGCAAATATTTTGCATTTCCTTCCTTCTACTTCCCCTATTTTCTTAATAGAATCGATTTTACATTCGGATTTCAATTTATTTGTTATCTTCACTTCTGATTGTTGTAAACTTTCATTTTTATCTTTATTATTTGATTTATTCATGTACTTCGATTTCCAATCAAATTTTCTACTAGTTTTCCTCGTTTCCCCTCCAACTAACAACGTTTTCGGTAAAGTATTTTTAAATAAATTAAAAAAAGGTTTGCTTTGTAATAATTTTGAGGAAGGTCTCGATTCATCCGAAACAGGTATTATACCTACAATTTCCAATAATAAACCACATGAATTATTCAATTCTTTCCTATTATCAACAAGATGGTGATCCTTCGTTGTTTCTAAAGGATGTAAAATCACTTTTAATTGTTTTTCTTTAACAGGTTCAATTTTATCATTGAATAAAATTTCAGAACATGATTTTGACCTCAAAGTCCTAGTAGTGTTTTTATTTGATGAAAATGGTTCCTGTTCCTTTGATCTAAGATTATATCTTTCTTTGCCATTTGTAAATTTATTTCTTCTCCCTGATTCACTTGAATCTGGTGTAAATACATCTGTAGTAGTTGAATTTAATGAATGTTTAAATCTGTTATAGGTTTTGTTCGATTTATTTTTATTTTCGCTGTATTCGCTTGTCTCTGAATCACTAGATGATAAAACTTGTTCTCTTTCCATAGATTTAAAGTTTATTTTTGTTTTTCCACTTTCTATGTCTTCATCGCTATCATATTTTATAGTACTGTTGATTGTAGAAGATCTGAGCTTTCTTGTACTACAGGAATCATCAATTTTTTCACTTAGTGTATTATTTTCTAACATAGAAGCTTCTTCTATGACGTTTGATGATCTAAGTGTCCTACTTTCACTATTATCCTTTTCACTGTCTTCTATAGGATAATTAACGTTAGGTCTAATTGTGCTTTTTTCGTTGTAATTAATATCTTTCAATTTTCCTTTCCGAGGCATATTCACTTTACATATTTCTACTTCTAGTCCTTCTTGTGTTAATCTATCATTTTCTATGATCAATTCAGATTTATTTGGGGGGCTCAATATTTTTTTATTCCTTTTAGCATGTTCATCAACGATTGTAGATTGAATATTTGATAACTTATCATCAATAGTAGTATTGGGATCAGGTTTAATTCTAATTTCTTGCGGATTTATAAAGTTTTCTTCAAATTCAATTATACACCATGGTGCCTCAACGAATTCTAATTCTTGTATAGTTATTTCCTTGGCATCTAATACTTCTGCATCTAAACAATCACCAGCTAATGGCTTTTCGGGAATGATGGGAGTATCGGGTAAACCGAAGCTTTCAATTACTTCATTTTTTTCCAAACACTTTCTCGGATTTGTATATGTCTTCAAAGAAGATCTATATGTATTTTTAACATTTGAATGGAAAGTTGGTTTCGTTAATAGTTTAAATACTTTTGAAACATCTTCAATTCCTTCACAATCATTTTCAGAATATTCTAAATTTGTATAATTCTTCAGATATTTGCCTTTGGTGTGTTTTAAGCTAGTTTCATCCAGTAGATTTATTTCTATAAAAGAAAAAACCTCTCAAATACATTTTCTATAAAATTAAAATCAAAAATGATAAGTAACCTCTCTAGTGAACCCCATTATTATCAACTCAATGCTAAAGGTGAAGTAACAGAAAAACCTGTATAAAATAGGTTAGTCTCTTTAGTTTACGTTCCTGGTCATACAAGAATCAAAATAAATAAAAAAGACCAAATAAGATACAAAAACGCCTTTTATTAGCTCAGATCCTTTCTGTAGAAGAAAATGAAAAGAAAAGCTCTCTGGGTGTACCGTCACTCCAAAAATCTGATTCTGCTAGTTCCAAAAGGGATTTATATCTCAGTAAAACCAAGCTACACCTCCTAACAACCTTCTTACCACCTCAGGAAGTACCTAATGAAGCTACCTTAGTAATTACCTCCAGCCACCTCAGGAAGTACCTCCTAACTAGCTTTCTGTTACCTCTGAAAGCACCTGTATGAGACTTCAGCTCTTAAATAACTTCGTGCCACTTCTGGAAGTACCTGATGAGGCCACACCTCCTAAATACTTCCAACCATCTCAGGATACACCTTCTAACTAACTTCCTGCCACCCCTGAATGAGATTACATCTACTAACTAATATCAAACCACATTTGGAAACACTCCAAGAGGCTACACTTTCTTACTAACTCCCCACCCCTTCTGGAAGCACCTGATGAGGCTGCATCTCCTAAATACCTTTCTCCTACCTTAGAAAACACCTTCTAACTAGCCTCCTGTCACCTCTGGAAGCACCTGATGAGGCTACACCTACTGAAGACCTTCCTGGCAACTCTGGAAACACCTAATGAGATTAGGTCTAGCAAACACCAGCAAGTATTGATTCTGTAGAATCAATTCGTTCCCCAAAACAAAAATGTACCTGGAAAGAAATCTTTAGAATCAACAATTTAATCCCTGCACAGATATTGGGGTTCATTAGAAATCTGTAACTGTAATGCAAGCAGTAGATTGAAAATAAACATTGAGATTTAATTTTTACATTATTGTTAGGTCACTTGTTCGATTATTTAAAACAAATAACTCACCGTTTACTATTTCACTTGTACTTTGTTCACTAGTTTTGTTATTTTCTGAAGCAGTAATTGAAGACTTCATTGAAGAATCTTTTAAATCACATTCGGTGGTTTCCGAATTTTGAAGTCGATTACTTCTCTTATATTTTGTATAAAAAAGCTTGTCTACGCTGGTAGATATTAGAGAAGTTTTAACGGAATCCATCCTATTTTCCATGACTATACTTCTGAAATGAAAAAAGATAGGTTAGCTTTTAACTGGCTTTACTTTGTAAACCAAATTGTAGATATCTATAAAAAATGAAGAATAATAAACGAAAACGTCAATGCTTAATAGATATTTATGGATAAAGTCGAGCATATTTATTTGAATTTAATTCATCAGATAAGTAAGGCATCATTACATTTAACGAAAAAATTGGAAGTGGCGATGTACCTAAAGAGTTATATTGCTAATTAAAATCATGATGGATCATTATCCACGAAGTGGGTCGTATTTTATAAATTTAATTATTTAATCAACAATAATTAGACTGATAACAGCATTTCCCTCTTTTTTAAACAAACAGGTCAAACTATAATGAAGTTTGCTAATTATATTTGACATTTTATTAAAATTTGCTACGAGCGCGTTCTTTTAACTATTGCTTTTAGCAAATTGTGGAACAACTACATAATTTTATATTATTATTTATCAAAATTAGGTTAATTTTATAAATATTCGCACTAGAACCAATACAATATCTATGTAAAGGAGAATATAAAACATATATATATACATTTTCTCGATCTATTTTTTAGCAGAGCGAACGTACATCGGCTGTCACTTAATGTTAGGTTATGCTATATGTTTCATATATAAAGTTCAATTTGATTGGTGTTTATTTAGTCGACAACAAAATTATTTGTTTTGTAATGTGATATTTGCAACTTAATTATTCGTACGTCTTCTTCAGGAACAAATTTCATTAATAAAGCTAATTTATAAAAGAGTAGGGAAAAGAAATCTTTTTTTCCATCTTATTTAGTCAATTCTTCTTCTCTTTTATTCCTTTTCAAATGGCGGGAATATTTTATAAGCGCCGTTTGTAAATTAAATTATTAAACAAAGAAAAGTTAAATTAGTTCAATAGTTGATTATTGTATATAATTATGAATACAATAAACATTAACGATTTGAGGGGATGCCCATATAAAAAAAGATATTTGAAAGGGTACCTCCTTTATCTTATCTATATCGTATCTGAATTTCCTCATAACAATATATTTGTTCCATATAAGTACAAAAGTATATTAGTCATCCTAAAACAAGATTTCTCTTTCCGTTCTTTGTGTTTTGGTTGAAGGATAATATAAAAGTTTTTGAATAATATGTTTAAATCGAAGGAAAAGAAAGTTAATTCGACAAAAGATACAAAGTGAGTTCGTAATTATATACGTTTATATCAGTTCAACTATGATTTTAAAGTATAAAAAAAATGAATTAAATTAGAAATTGAAAGATAATTACCCAATTTTTAGAACTACTTCAGGCGTCACAAGTACGCAGAAATATAATACAATCAGTATTCAAAATAGTAGGTAAGTGGTATATTTTTTCAAATTTTTCATTGATATTGTTTGAATTTAAAATTTAAACTTTTAGGACTATAAATTACTCTTCGTATTATAGCGTAACCCAAACAAATTCTACATGTAAGTTTATAACATTTTCTCGGTAACTATATTGAAATAAAAAAAATTTTAGCGTCAAGTTCAAGTCTTTTAAGAACATCTGCTCTACATTCATCACCCAATTTAAGCGATTTATCCACAGGATTTGTCAAATCAAATATCAAACCTAGGGCTATATCAGTTTTTGAAACTGACGCAGTACCATTAGTACAACCCCTAAATTTATCCAAGATAGTAAATAATTACCAAAGTCCTTTTGCAAGACAACTTACACAGTACAACAGTACCAGACTTTCCTCTCTGCAACCAACTACCCCACACAATAATGCTGTTAATTCCGTTGTTCCGACTTATACTACGAATAGCAAAAATAAAGGAAAAGTACTTATAATCAACAATATAAATTTTGTTAATAGTCAAGAACGTAAAGGAGCTAAAGTAGATGAAAAGGAAATTTCTAATCTGTTTAAGGAAATGGGTTTTGATGTTTTAATCCATAGGAATTTAAAAACTTTAGTGAGTATCTAAAACATGAAGTCCCAAAAATACGGATTTGGTTATTGACTTAAAAGTGGACAACTATTTGCGTAACAGAAGATTTTACATTAAAATAAACACACTGTACCACATCATCACTCGCAATTACGCTGATTAACAACCTGCTCGAAGGACAAGATAGTGGTTAGTACTTGTATAATGTAATAACTAAGTATGAGAAGGCCTTAACGCACATTACCATCAATTTTTTGGGGACCTAATAATAAAGGTTGTTTATTACTCTCTTATTTGATGTTCACAACTATTATTTACTACTGTAATACTCATTATTACACTCTATGGTCCTTTAAGCATTTGTAAGTCGTTGGTTTATATATGGCTAGGAGGACCAAATTCTATAATTGTAATTGTTGCTGTAGTAAACATGGCATAACATACAGAAAATGTCAATAATTGGTAGTAGTGTGCATCAACACCGAATGATTACTTTATATAAATACTTATTACACAGTCTGGTCCTTCGAACCGGTTGTGAATCAGCGACCAGTAATTCTTGGTGTAGTGATAGTAATAATTGACATTTTAAGGGAATTTATTACCACTACACCAAACACGAAAATAGTGTGATGCTGCAGTGGTTCATTTCTGAATAAACTGGTTCGAATACCGGGCCATAATGTACATAACTGTTTTCATAAATAATGAAATTATTGACACAGGTTATTTATTATATTAAATATAGATATTAGTATGTATTATATAGTGCCCCTATATGTTCAGGCTATTTTGTCTGTGTTCAGTTGTTGTGCAATTTTAAAAATAGGTCTTCCATTTATTCAAATTCCTCATTTTTCATAGTTAATAATTTTCTCCATAATGCCATCTTAGTTAAAGAACTTGTCCTTACAAACACATTTTTAAGTGCCCCAATTTGTTCTTTGGCCGTTATGCATTCTTTAATAATATCTAAATGCTTAACTGATATACCCGGAATAATATTAGACTGAGCTTTTGCATCTTTACACTCCCATGCATCCTTCTCTTTTCTACTTGCTACTTTTTTTTAAATTAATTGTCAATATTGCACAACAACTAAACACAGACAAAATAGCCTGAACATATAGGCTTATCTAATACATACTAATATCTATAATATATTATTCTATACATCAACGATTTTATACTGTCTCTTCCTTCAAGCCTTAAAAAGGTTAGTTTATATCCGTGTCGACCAGATGATTTATTATTGGTTTATGACATATACCACGTGACATTTTGGAAAATTTTAATGGAAATTTCAAACACTAGTTTTTTTATTAAAATATGTCATATCTTTTATACAGGGTCTATTTATAAAGTAAAATAAACGCAAGTATGATTAACAGTTGATAAAAGAGAATGCGACAAATGAATTTTAAAGAAAAAATTTTGTGTTATTTCAGGAAATGAAACACAAAATAAAAAAATTCAGTAGCGATAAAAGTTTGTCAAAAGTAAGTATCTCCGTTGTAGTGATAATGAGTCATGGTACGAATACTATCAATAAACAACAGATACCGGGTAGTTACACCCTGGTATGTGGAATAGATGATGGCGGCGTTGAAATTGATGAAATAGTAGCGGAGTTTTCAGGGGAAAAATGTTCAGCAATGAAGGGAAAACCGAAATTATTTTTTTTTCAATGTTGCAGGTAAAATATATTGATAATCAGTTTTATGAACATGTGCAGAGAGGACACCACACAATTTTTATGAATACCAATTTGACCGTACCATGTAATTGAAATAAAAACTTTTCAGGGGGGAAAAAACCGAATTAAAAGTTGATGCGGTTCCTATTAAACCAGTAGTAAAAGCGCATGCTGATGTACTTATTGCATATTCTACATTACCAGGTTAGTTCATTTAAAGTTACATCTTAGAAATGTAGAGTTTGATGGAAATATTTTTATCATTTTTTTTATAGAAACAGTGAATTGGATACCAATATCCATTTAATCGCTTCGAAAAGTACAGAATTTGTTTAGTTTTGTCAAAAGCTAGATGGCTTCACTGAGGTTAATTTGGTCAAATATTGCGTTTTTGACAATTAAATTGACTTTTATCTGTATACTTTGGTTAATAATTGGTTTTCCGAGGTTAATTTGGACAAATTTTGGCTTTTCTGAAGTTAATTTGGACAAATTTTGACTTTTCTGAGGTTAATTTGTTCAAACTCAAACTGTGAGTTTTTAATTTAAATTGGTTTTTATCTGTACACTTTGGTAAACAAATGGCTTTTCTGAGGTTAATTTGATCGAAAATTGGTGTCTAGGAAATTAATTTGTTATTTTTTCGAGATTAATTTGGACAAATGTAGGCTTTTCTGAGGTTAATTTGGTCAAACAGTGAGTTTTTTTAATGAAATTGGCTTATATCAGTTTAATTTAAATTTAAAATACTGAAGAAGGATGTCTTCTGAGTTTAATGTGATCTAAAAGTGACTTTTCCAGATTAAAAATGGTCTAAAAATTTACTTTTCTCAGTTTAATTTAGCGTAAAAATGTGTTTTCTGGGTTTAATTAGGTCAAAAGTTGGCTTTTCTATGGTTAATTTGGTGAAAAAGCAAGTTTGTGAGTTAAATTTTATCCAAAATTTATTTAAATTCGCCCAAATTGGCATGTATAAGCTTAATTGGGTCAATAGTTACTTTTTCTAAGTTTGCGTAGGTCAAAACTGGCTTTCTAAATGTATATTTAGTTTAGCAAGTTTAAATTGGTACAAATTTGACTGAATTTATTTTGGCCAATAATTGGCATTTTTATATTTGGTTTAGTCCGAGTTTAAATTGCAAAAACAGAAAATTTTTCATTTAAATTTTCCCAAAAACTGCTCTGTCCAATTTAATAATTACACTAAAAAACTTGTTTACTCATAAAATGGTCTATTTTCAGTTCAACTTGATAAAAAAGTTAAATCAACCAAAAATTGGCTTTTCCTCATTTCTAAGTTTCCAAAATTTCAATTCTCTGAATCCAATTTGGCCAATAATTGGCTATTCTATAGTTTATTTTGATTTGAGTTTAAATTTGTCAAAAAATGACACTTCTTTGTTAAATTCTATGAAAAAATGGTTTTTCCATTCTCTTATATAATCTGGTTTAATATATTTTTCAATTTTTAGGTTTTTATTCGGTGAGGGATGAAGAAAAAGGCACTTGGTACATTCAAAGCATCTGTGATGTTTTTAGAAAACACTATAAGGATTTCGACGTCGAAACTCTCCTTAAAATAGTCGACGAACAGCTTTCTAAAAAGCACCCCGAATATGTTCAGACATCCGTATACGAATCCAGAGGTTTTAAACGATGTTTCTTATACCCTCGATAAAAATAACTGATTTAAACACCGCCTATCCGAATAGGTGGTTGTTTACCCCTAAGTATACCAAGTATTATTTTAAAAAATTCAATTTTTATCATATATTCATCAGATTTTGTTTTAAAACAAACATAGTTTTTGTTATTATACAATAAAAACAAAAAATTTAATGTAAACACAAAAATAAGCATTTAAACGAGAATATTACAAAAAAATGAACAAAAACATTGAATTTTTATTGATTTAATACCCTTAAAAACCATTTTTTTTTAAACAAGCTAAAATAGAAATTAATCAGCTGCATTTTCGTTATATAAAAACATTCGAAATAAAACGCTGAATTAAATTTTATTTTAATATTAAAAAAAAATGGGAAGGGATGATTGAATTTTTATTCTATTGTTGTGAAAAGTTGAAATTTGTCAATAATTGGCTTTCCTTTTACTTGGTCTAAAAAAGGTTTTTTTGAATTTGATTTAGTTAATAATGGGCTTGTACGAGTTTAATTTTGGCTTTTCTAGGTTTAAATCGTTCCAAAATTGGCTGTTTTTGAATAATTTGTTGAGCATTGGCTTCCGAGTCGATATAATAATTAAAAATGTATTTAATAAATCCTAATTATTAAAAAATTTACTTTTCTTCCTTTAAATTGGCCACAATTGAGTTCGCCCGAGTTTAAAGTCGTCAAAAATTGGCTTTTTAGATTTGAATTCGTCAAAAATTGTTTTTACTGAGGTAATATGAATTTTATAAGTTTAATTTATCCAAAATTCGAATATTCTGGGTTTGAATTGGTGAAAAATTGGCTGTTTTTAAATAATTTCTCGAAAAATGGCTTTCCTCGGAATAATATGAATAAATAAAAATAACTTTTATAAATAAAATTTAAATTGGTCAAAACTGGGTTCACCCGACCACTTTTGTGGTCAAAAGTTTTGTTTTCTAGATTTGGATTTATCAAAAATTGTCTTTACTGAGATAATATGTCAAAAATTCGATTTTATAAATTTAATTTGGCCAAAAATTTGATTTTAAGGTTTGAATGTGTCAAAAATTAGCATGTCTCAGTATCATTTCATCAAAAAAGTCTTTACTGAGTATTAATAAGCGCATAAAAAGTTTTTTTTGTTCAAATTAGTCAAAAATTGGCTTTATAAAGTTTAATTGTGCCAAAAATCGGATTTTATAAGTTTAATTCAGTCAAAAGTTCAGTTTTCTAGACATAAATTGAACAAAAATTGTCTTTTCTAATATAAAGTATCAAAAATTGATTTTCCTCCTTATAATTTGATCCCTGAAGGATTTAAAAAAAATTAAAGTACTAATTTTTTTTGGATTAAAAGCTATTTATTGTAAAAAAAAGTTTGTATAGAACATTTAATTCACCTCCAAAGCACTTTTAAACTCCAATGGAATGTTCTCTTCGAAAATCGACATATGTATATGTCCAATTTCGAAAACAACCACCAAAAATCTTATATTATTGATATGTTAATACTTTATGACTAGAATGACAAAAAAAGCAAATTAGGTCTTATGCAAAACGTCTTAAGTGCCACTTTTCACTTACAAAATATTTACATCGATGACAGTTACCGCAATAGAAACATAATTACGTGCTTCAAAATGTATATTAAAACATTAGATTGTTCATGGACTGCTATCCCTTCCAAAAAAGTAATGATATTAAATAGAAACTTTATTTTCCGATTTTTCTTTTTTATGAATTGATAATCTATATCGATTCTCGTAAAACGCTTTTCGGTTCTTTCGGAATCACTAGAAATGGCCAATGAGTCAAAAATCGATTTTGATTAAAAAAAAAAAATAGAAACTGCTTTCAGATTTTTTTATGAATTAATTATTCCAATTAATGAATTTCGATTATCAAAAGAAAATAGAAACATTATTTTCGGAATAGTATAAATTAATAATTGATCTCGATTCTCCTAAAACGGTATTCGATTTCTTTGGAGTCACTGAAAGCATTTGTGGATTCAGAAATCGATTCCAATTCATGCTAAAAATGCTTCGGAACACCCGTTTGGAGGTTAGGTATCTGATGAACGACAAGAGTAGTTTGAAACTTTTTTTAAATGCCACGTACCACCTTTTGCATATAGAACAACCTAATTAATGAATAAATATTTACATAATCAATATAAAAAGTTAGATATGTAATATGGCACTGAAAATAAATTTGAAGTTGTATACAAGGGTAAACCCAAAAATAACCTCGAATTGTTTGAAAAAAAAATATTTATTATCGAAAAAAATTCCATATACTACAAATACACCGCCCAATGTGATGTTATTCCGGTTATTATTGGGTCCCCGTAATATTGGAATTATACGAGGGATTTGAACAAAAAACGTGAATATTTTGACTTCCGATTTAAATGTTACTTGTCAACTTTTAATTTAAAACATTTTTCGCATAAAAAAACAAAATTTTACCGAAGTAACTTTTTTTGAGCAAACTGTTTTTCAAAAATGGAAAAAGTGACTCGCAATCATCACTTTACTCGAAAAATATACAATTTACAACTTGTGGCAACACTGTACGCATCTTGTATATCTCGTTAATAAAAAATTACACCGGGGTAAGTCGAAAATTTGAATGAATTTGTATTTTGGTATCACGAATGTAATAATTTAGTATATCCGACGTCATTTTCTGATGATTTCAATCGCGTATTAAATCGGTGGTGGAGTTCAACTCGAGTTGTTTAAGTAAAACGTTCGCTAAACTCAACGAAACAGTATCGAACACATTTACTGGTCCACTATAAGTATACTGCGAACTGTTCTGTTTGAACAACTGTCCTAAAACGATATTTAACGCCGAAGTGTCATAAGTATGACAACCTGAATACCTATACTGAGGTCTCTTGTCGAATTTACATCCGGCAGATTGCGCTCCGATCGGTATAACGCAATCTTGAGTTAAAGCGCATTGGACCCAAGGTAACATCACGTTTTTATGTATGGTTAAAGTGTTAACGACGAGGAGAACTTCGGCTTTTACCATTTGGAGAAATAAAAAGTTGTCAGCGTCGGTGTGGAAATATTCGAACATCTTTTTGTGGGTTAAACTCGATACGGGATTTCTTATGTTGAATGGCCAAGCTAAAATACCTGTTAGTGAAGCTCTTTCTTCATATAATGTCGTAATCACGTTTTGGGTTAAGCGGTAGTTTGATTCTAGGAAGAAAATTGCTCCGGTACGTTGAAGAGCGTCCTGGTTGACAGACAATAACAAAAAAATAACATTACAAATATGTTCAACACTATTTTTATTAAGTGGAACACAATAAACCATATTTTATACGATTTAATTATATAACGCAAGCATTTGGTACGGTGAGATTACATGATATCTTATAAAGGAAAAACCAAAGAAAAATTGAGAAGAGTTGAACCTAGTTATTTTGAAAAACAAGACATACTTTTCAAATGATAGGAAGAAGAAGAAAAATGGACATCAGAATCACTTTATTGAGAAAAAAGGAGAAGAATGGTCACTAGAAATCCAATTTGAACTGTTCCTTTGAAAAATAAATTCATAGTTTCAAACAAGAGGTGCAAGAAGAAGAAAGGACATCAAGAACGCATCATTGAGATAAAAATGGAGAAATAAAAAAACAAAGCTTATACTTTTTCTTTGATAAAACAAGTCCAATAGTGCTAAGCCAAGACTCGAATAGCAAGACATATTTTCAAAAAAAGACAAAGAAAAATAAGAAAACAACAACAAATTCTAAATTTGAGCTGATTCTCTAACAAAATGAAGCAATATCTTATAATAAACAGAAGAAGTTGATTGGTTGTTTATTTCAAAGAAACAAGTCCAATAGTATTAAAGCAATCAGAAAAAGAATTGTTATAAAATCACTTAAATTGCTTTTTTAAAAAAATATGACATAGTTTTAAACCAAACCAAAGAAGAATGGCAAAAACTATGTTTGCTTCTTTAACAAAATGAGAGATAATCTTCAAAAAGAGGAAGAAGAATAGTTGGCAGAATTGTAGATTGGGACTGTTTTTTTTATTGAACAGGACATAGCCTTGAAAATCGGTAGAAGAAGAGAAGAATTTATAAAAAATAAATTAAAGGAAGCAAGTTGGTAGAACAAATGTCAATAATATAAATATAAAATAAAATTTCTTCGAATTAATTGGAAATATTCCAACATTGGAATAGATACTTACCTGAATTACTAGAGGACGAAACGCATGTAGAATGTTCATACTAACATGTTGCGGAAATTGTGCCAAATCAAAATTAATAACTTGACATCTCGAATTGTTACAAAAATTTGTGAGCTAAAATTTCATTCAATTTATCAGATTTTGCTAGTATTCCACGTAAAAATCCTCTTAAGAGGTTAAAAAAACAAATTTGATGTATTGACTTTATAAAATACCCTCTATACCAAAAATTTTATTTGTTAAATTTACTATATGTAGATATCGATCCAGTGTATATTTTCATATATATTAAAACAATTGTTTTTTTTTAAGAGTTAAGTTTTTTTTAATCCCTATAATAAAAAGTGAGTAGTAATACTTACCAATTTATACCCCTGGTCATCTAAGCCTAAATTATAAATTAAAATTGTGTTATTGGGGAGCATTTTACCGATATTGATAATAATTCCAATGGCTTGGCTCTCTTCAGCCTCTTGCACATAAGTAACAACAACTGGTAATGACGTATTTCGCCATATATCTTTCGGGAATAAACGAGGTTTATCAGAGAAGCCCAAAAGATTTAAGTACTTCTCATCGGCGTTAAGAGTTTTCGTTTCGGCATCTCTTAGATTATCCTACAATATTATTTCTTATTCATGTTTTATTGCGATAAAAAAATTAAATACCTTGAAATTTTTTATTTGTTCATTTGTTGTAGAGACGATATTTTGAATACTTTCTGGTTTTTCTTGGCCAAATATAATAAAAATTAAGCTTATAGATATCATCACGCATATTGTAAGCAGAAAATTCTTCGTTCTCATTTGTAGAGATAGAATTTTTGTATTTTTAAGAAAATTATATTAATCGTATTAGTAAAATCACATTTCTATATCTATTTGTAATTACTTTTAAACCCAATTTTTATTTACACATAAAACATTATCACAAAGGTTTCATATTCACTTAGGTTATTAAATGCTTCAAAACATTTATAACTTAGCATTTTTGCATTCTTCATTTATACATACCAGTGTGAATTAGCTTCTCTTCTTGTATGTCTAAATCTCCGATGCCGCCCGATCTTTCAATCCAGTGGTGTACGAAACAAATTTTTTTTCACATACATATTTGGAACAAACTTTAAACTTACAAGAAATTAACCAATTAAATGTAAGAACACACAGTTTTAGGCATTAGCATTAGAGTTATGAAAACTTTCGTATTTCTGTGGATCCTTTGAAACGTTTAGAAAAACAACATATATTCATTCGGGTTAATCTTACAAGAATGACGGAAAACTTTTTATAAAATTGGTCGACCCAATTAAATTCTTTCGAGAGCTACCACTGTATTAGAGATCGGGTAACATCGGAATTGTTTTCTCACTCGGTTGTCATTATTGACTTTATGATTAGTAAAAATGGTCCATTTTTATTTTAACGTCTTGTACATTTTTCTATTATAAATAGTGATATTATTAATATAATGTACTATCTACATTTTCGTAATACTATATTGTGTTATTATCACCGTTTCAATAGAAATAATATGGCAAAAATCACTTTTCCAGACTTCTTCTTTTTTATGACTCATTAGTCTATAGTTATGCTTGTTTTCAAATTAATATTACAAATAGATAAAACAGCAAAAATTTTAATTCTAATAAATGTATATTGCAGATTAATATGCCTATCGAACTATGTTAAAGTTATCCTATTTTTTCTAATTATACAAATATAGTATAAAATTTTGAAACTTTTTTGTGATTATTCATAAAGAACACAGCGAAAACTTCATGTTGTAGTTGTCACTTGTCATTGTTTAGTAAATTCAAATAATTATATTTTTGTTTGGATTTTTTAAAATCATTTAATAAATCTAACTAAATTATGTCTGAAAATGAATCTGTAGATGAGCAGAGCGAAGATGGTGAGTTGAGACAGAGTCCAATTGATCTGAAGCAAGCACAAGAACAAGAAACTGTGGATTTTAGGTTAGTATTTTCTAAAATCTTCATATCAATTAATGTATATTTATATATATTACGTTTTCAGTTTATCTGAAGAGGAAGAAAGCGAAGTAGTAGATTCTCTAGATATTAAACCACCTCAAGCAAAAATAGCACCACAATCAAGGATTAAAAAAAGAGAACACGAAAGAAGGAAAAGAAGTGATCGTCATAGAGACGATAGGCATTCCCATCGCGAAAAACATCGGTAAGTTTGTTTTACTAATAACTATAACCATTTTTATCCATTTTTTTCTCAAATAGTGTTAGTTGGAAGTATTTTTTGTTTAAGTGAAAAATCTAGTAGATCCATAAAAGATCGAGATCAATATCAAAGAGATAAAGATCGTTATTATCGAGAAAAACAACATTTCGAACAGAATAATTACGAAACGCAATACAGAGATAGAAAAGAGGATAAATCAAGAAGTAGACATTCGGATTCAAAGAAACACGATGACAAAAAATCAAATAAAGAAACAAGATTCAGGGAAACAGAAAAAATGAATTATGATGAAGCAAAAAAAGGAAGAGGAGATAAAACTTTGAACGATTTAAGAGAGAGATTGTTGAGTAAAAGATCCAACAAAGTAGACAATGAAGGTGAGTTTTTCCTCAATTTTTTTTCACTTATTTTTTTCCCTAAATTTTTCCAATTTTATTTATTTATTGAATTTAAATTGTGATTAATGAAAGTTTTTGGTGCTGTTTTATCCAGGATGACAAAAGATACTTATTATAGTAATGCAGAGTGATTAAACAATATTATAAATATCTTTTTTCTTAAATTTTCCCATTTTTATTTATTTATTGAATTTGAATTGTGATTAATGGAAAAAATATATTTTTATAAATACTAATAATTGGTCACTATAAAAAACTCTGTCAGGTTGATTAATCTCCTTATTCATGTTTAGGAGGTATTCACTCAAATGTTTTTATGAAATTTTTCTATTTTTGTATTAATTTTAGTACACGCTAGACAAAAAAGTTCTCATAGAGATAAAAAGCATAAAAGTCGTAATATTGATCCTTTACAAGGTGAAGCGGGGTTATTAGTTAAAGAAATCATTAATATAACTACAGAAGAAAAGAAACAAAAAAAGGAAGAAAGAATGACTGAAGAAGAAAGAGCCGAACAAGAGCAGAGAAAACAAAAGTTTTTAGAAGCTGGTAAATATTCAAAAATACACTGAAATAATCCCAAAATTTTATCATGTAATGTTTTTAGAACGAGAAATGGCGAGATTAAAGGAACAATCTAAAATGGAAAGAGAACGAAGGCATTTGGAGAAAGCATCAAAAAGAAAACACGAAGAAGATGCTTATGGGAAACGTGTTAAGATAGAGGATGCTCCTGTTGTTGTTTCAGATAGTTCAGATGTAGAACAAGAAGAAAGTTATCAGCAGAATTCCCATGAAAGCGAACATAGTAACAATTATGAACAAAGCCCTTCGGTTCATAGTGAACCTTCTAGGGCTAGTTCCCAATCAAAAGGTACTTATTTATAGTACTTTTTTAATAAAATGATCAATTTATTATTATTAGGTGACGATAGTCCTTATTCTGATCGGAGATCTGCAACTAGGAGTAGAAGTGGAAGTAGAAGTCGTAGTAATAGTCCTAGTAGAAGTTATAGCGATAGATCTAGATCGCAAAGTCCTAAAAGCGATGATAATGACGAAGATATGGAAATGGATATGAAAGAAAAAGATGAAAAACCTTCTGATAAACCTAAATCTAAAGTAGACGAAAGTTTACCACCTTATTATCCAGCTGTACAAGTATGTATCCCTACTAAAACAAGAATCTAATTAATATTTTTTGTTTTCCAGGGTTGTAGATCAGTTGAAGAATTCCAATGTTTAAATAGAATCGAAGAAGGTACTTATGGTGTGGTTTATAGAGCTAGAGATAAAAGAACAGAAGATATAGTTGCTTTAAAACGTCTTAAAATGGAAAAGGAAAAAGAAGGTTTTCCTATAACGTCACTAAGGGAAATTAATACTCTACTTAAAGGTCAACACGCTAATATCGTTACTGTTAGAGAAATAGTAGTTGGTAGTAATATGGATAAAATTTTCATAGTTATGGATTATGTGGAACACGATTTGAAATCCCTAATGGAAACTATGCGGCATAAGAAGC
This sequence comes from Diorhabda carinulata, assembly GCF_026250575.1. NCBI lineage: Eukaryota > Metazoa > Arthropoda > Insecta > Coleoptera > Chrysomelidae > Diorhabda > Diorhabda carinulata. The sequence goes on from NC_079463.1 coordinate 10,382,170, forward strand.
AACATTTCATGCCGGGGGAGATAAAATGTTTATTGAAACAGTTGTTGTTGGCTGTAGGTCATTTGCACGATAATTGGATCCTACACAGAGATTTGAAAACTTCTAATTTGTTGTTGTCACACAAGGGGATTTTGAAAGTTGGAGATTTCGGTTTGGCTAGGGAATATGGATCTCCTTTGAAGCCTTATACTCCTATTGTGGTTACAATGTGGTACAGAGCTCCAGAACTATTGCTTTGTACCAAAGAATATTCGACGCCTATTGATCTTTGGTCCGTTGGATGTATTTTCGCAGAATTGCTTTTGATGAATGCAGTGTTTCCTGGGAAATCGGAAGTTGATCAGTTGAACAGGATATTTAAGGTAAGTACTTTTATGTTTATGTTAATTTCTTTACAGAATGGATACAATTTAGTTGAAAATTTTTTGCAAATCTGTTGATATTGAATGGTACTTTGTAATGAGGAAGTTTTTATTTGATGTAGGCGATGATTTTCATCAAAAATATGTTCCATTTTTTAGGATTTTCTTATAGTCCAGTAAATAAAGGAGTCAATTTGGTCAAAAGCTTCTATTGAAATCATTTTCTTTTTATAATAGAATAAAAATGTGCTTATACATCCAAAACTCAATTTTCTGATGTTTTAAAATTGAAAATTTTTTGTTTTCTTTACGAATTTAACCAATTTTACATTTTACTTGATCAAAAGCTCCTATTAGTCATTTTATATTATCATTTTATATGTAGTTTTTATAATCCAGTACATAAAGTCCCTAACCTGTTCAAATTCTAGTATTTGATACTTTTAAATAAACTGACTACTATATATTTGACTAAAATATATGTTTACCCGTTAATTCCTAGGATTTGGGTACACCAAACGAAAAAATATGGCCGGGCTTTAATCAATTACCAGCTGTAAAAAAAATGAAATTCAACGAATATCCCGTATCGAATCTTCGAGCAAAATTCAACACTCTAAGCGAAGTTGGTCTCGGATTGTTAGTAAAATTCCTAACTTACGATCCTAATCAAAGAATAACCGCAGAAGAAGGTTTAAAACACGCCTATTTCAACGAACCCCCTTTACCCATAGATCCCTCCATGTTTCCCACTTGGCCTGCGAAAAGTGAATTAGGACACAAAAGGGCTTTGGCAGCGAGTCCTAAACCCCCTTCCGGCGGCGGGGAATATAAGAAATTGGGGAGAGACGTCGATGACGGTTACGGCTTTAGGTTAGGAATGGGAATCGATAGCGGCAGAGGCGGACCTGGATTTAGTTTAAAATTTTAAATGGCGTAAAAGAAACTTGATCGTATATTTAAATATTAGAAAATAGTAATATTAAATATAAAAATATAATTTTTACTCGTACCTGTACGTTTTTTTATCTACACCTGTTTCACCTCCCCCTCCAGAAGCCGTTGGACCTTGGTGTTGATGGAGGGGCCAGCCGCTGTCTCCTCCTCGGGCGAGTTTATGTGGACATTGGGAGTGGACTCATTTCTAAAGGCTTAATCCAATGCGGTAGGGATCATGCCATGGGATAAATGGTACCTGAGCCCTAATCTGGTGTCGCGAAGTTACAAGGTTCCTGCAGGATCAGAAGTCTTGACAAATCCTCCTTTTTGCCCCGATGACTCTGAGCAAATGGCGATTCATTTGTATGAATTCAATCCAAGGCGGAATTGTACCTGAGCCCTTATCAGATGTCTGAAACAATGCTAGCGGGAAACATGGCAAAATTCCAAGGACCTTGCAAGCAGGGACTATTACAAATCCTCCTGTTGCTATCTAGGAATCTGAGCAAACAAGGACCACAGAATCGATTTTTCTCACAAAATTGGTTAGGTCTACCGATGTCGAAGCTCTGACCGGTACTTTTGACTAGGAAACATCAGTAGTGCAAAGAAAAAAAAGTGGGAAAGGAAGGCCAAAGCTGCCCATATGGCTCAGGGCTTGACTGTCCCGGATCCTAAGGCTGCTTCGATTTCCAACCCAGAAGTCCATGTAAAGCCTGTTAAGAGGCCAAGAACAACTAGTTGGCTCCAAAAGCCTTAAAACTGCCCCCAGTCGTGCTCTAGCTAGTTACGAGTAATAGAAGGGACGATCGATCATGCAGCTGGTTGTAAGGTCTAGCGGGACAACCCGATATTGGCTTTATTAAAAAACAACTGCTGAAGATATATATATATATATATATATATATATATATATATATATATTCTTCAAAAGTTTCAAGTCAAAGGTAATCGGCCTCCTGTAATTTTAAGTGGGGTACGTCTCATTAGATTTTAATTATAGTGACAAAAAATTGGAACAACTATTTCAATAAATTTTTCATTTTATGATAACAGGAAAACAATTACAATGTGGCAACATTGTGAAACATCGATATATGTCATAGTAAACATGTCGGGTACGTTCCACTTAAGGCAACTTTAACACAGTATATGCGAAATATTTATTCCGAACTGCACGTTTTGACAAATCCTTCCTTTGCTTTATATTTACAAAAAAAAGTAAAAAAAAAACTAGAACTAATTCGAACTTTTGTAATAAATAATAACAAACTGGCTAGATATTAACGAAGCTGAGGCCAAAAATACGAAGCTCTATCTATAATCGTTTTATCAAACTAACTTAGTAAACAAATGTAGTATTTAGAGAAAGTATTTGTGCTTATTAAAATCAATTTAATACGTATCTGACATGCCGAATAATACTGAGGTAATTAATATTTTAAATATAATATACAAGAATACAAAAGAAATTTGTTTTAGACACCAAATGTACAAGTTAACCCTACATTGAGAACGAGATTAATATTCCTCCAACAACAGTATGTAAATAAAATGAAAGAACTCGGTGATCTTAAGATTGAATGTTTAAAAGACGAAATTGACAATAAAAAAATGTTGATGGGCTTAGAAAAAATTAAATGTAGTTTGGAAAACAAGTTAGAGAATGTGGCAGATATTAGACGAGTATAGTGTCGAACTATTGAAATATACAATAATTTCCAAACAAAAGTGTTTTATTGGAAAAAGTGCGTAATGACTATTTTTTAAACAATTTTGTTTTTTTTTAATACAGTACTCCACTTAATCCTGAAGCCTTTCTACCTTTTCACGTGTAAGGCATGCTGAAGTTGAGTCAATATGTGGGTGGGCAACCTTTCCCACAGTAATTTCCAATCCAGTGTCTTTTGTTTAATTCCCTGCCATCTTATTCCTCGATTTTCCCCTGTCATCTTATTCCTCGATTTTCCCCTGCCATCTTAATTACTTCTGTCCAGGTACGACTCAGTATTCCTTTTTTTTGTAAGTTTGAGTTCCATATATCTTCCGTATTAATTGTGTTAATTTTTAACACAATAATGATTGTCTATTCTAAGGGGGTGATAAAACTGTTAATTTTCTTTTGTTTTTTTTTTGATACCTCACAAATCATTTTTGGATACATTGTTCTCCTCCGCCCACTTTATTGAATGAAAGCTATGTACTCCACATCAGTTTCTAATCCTCTTCAAGGCCTAGATCCGTTCATTATTAGAGTATTGCTCGCATATTTGGAGCTTGGCATACCATGAGGATGCTCGACTCAACACAGAAGAGAGCATTTCAACTTATAGGCGATCCAGAGTTGACCAGAAACATGGACAGCCTAAAACATAGAAGAAAGATCACTGACCTAACTCTATTTTACCGATTCTACTAGGCAGATGCTCTTCAAAGCTTTCTTATGTAATCCCACCTAGAGAATTACCTGCAAGACCTATGTGACAGGTAGATGTGGCTAATGAACACCAAGTTCGCCTACAGACGCCCAGAATATTTTCTAGTGGGTTTGTGCGAGTAAAAAAACTACATCTTTAAGATTTGTATCTTCTACCTTGGACGACACTTTGGATTTACAGTAATTTACTAAGAAAATCTTGATCAAATATATATAAAAACCTTCCCCGTGAATCACTTCATGCATTAGTGAAAACCTCATGAAAATCCGTTAAGTACTTTTTGAGTTTTTTGTGAAAAGACAAACACGGGAAACTGTTTTATACTATATTGTGGTAATTAAAAAAATCTATTCATTTTAGTTCCAATTTTTATTTTAAACCCAATAACAAACGTTTAATAATACTTAATAACAAAAATTAAGTAGCTAAACTTAATAACAAAGCAGTTCCTCTTTTAATCCAAAAATCTGATGATTCAAGTCCAACTTTCAAATCGACGGCCACCACAAAGGCCGGTCTAAAAGCGCTTCCAGTTCTAATCGGAAAATAATAACAAGGACATTGATACAAACCTAAAAAAACGTGGAAGATATTAATAAAACCGAAACTTTTCACCACCAAATTCTTACCTTTAGTTTTCTTTTTTAATTGTTCAACCGGTTTGAAATGTATCAGAGGCATCGTACAAACAAGCTGCATCGGTTGGGGTTCAATCAACATGGCGTTCTTCTTATCCCAACCGGCACCTTCCAAAAACGTTCCTTTGACATAAACCCCGTTTTCTGGTTGTATCTGTATCATATTTTCTTCGATAGTTAAAACAGTAAATTCCCAACCTAATGTATCGATGGGTACTTCACTTGCACGAGCTGTAGTCTAAAATTATTGATTTAACAATAAATTATATTTTTTTTAGATACAAATATTTAAAAATGTACCTGAAGAACGGCAGTCAAAAATCCAGTGGGAAAAGTATAGGCGGCTAACCAAAAAAATAATGGAGGTCGCAGTGTTTTCGCCCATGCAGTAAAATGTTCTACTCTAGCTACAAGATCTCTGGTCCAGTTACCCAGTAACTTTAACGAAGGATACGCTGAAATAGATGATAAAATAAAATCATTACAATGTCCAATGATGATGATATTTGATGCTACCAGAGACAATGAAAACTCAACTTGCAATTTCAAAAATATATCAAGAACAATCTACAAAATCATCCAATCCCTAATAAGTAAGAGTCATTCTGGACATAGGAATGAAGATCAAGGTTTACTTAGACTACCTAGTGGATGATTCAAGCTAAAACTGAAGACCGAGCTCCATCTTATCATGTTGTAGGCATCTACAGTAAAAGATTTTATACTAAGAGCAACCAAAGAAGCTGCAAGTTGAGCAGGATGACAACCTTAAGGAAACAACCCAGAAAATCTGATTCTGAACCTGATTCTCTTGAAAAACGTTGTCAATATCCATTATCAGTTGTTGTGGTGTACAATTATGCAAACAAATCTTCAATTAATAAAATCTACAAAATCACCCAGTTCTAAAACACCACAGTAGTCCTGGACCAAACAATGAAGTTCCAAGGTTTACTTGACTCCCTAATGGACGATTCAAGCTAGAACTGAAGACCAAGAGTCATTTTAACAGAATCAACCTCATCCTCGTTATAAGATCAATGTTTACTTGGACTACTTAGTGTATGATTCAAGCTGGAACTGAAGAGCATGCCACTACCAAACCTAGCACTAGAACTAAAAACTAATTTTATAGCCATAATTGAGTATTAAATGTGAATTTTACCTGTTAACCAGGTTGGAGGTACTCTTCCATCGTATATGCAATCAAATATTTCTTCCAATTCCGAAGACATAACAACTAAACCCAATATTCCTTTTCCTAGATCTTCCAAAGATGATTGAATTCTCAACAATAACACATTGTATCTAAAAACATTTTGAAAGTACTAAAAAAATTAACTATAACAATATGACTCGATACCTTTGAATTTCTTGTAGTAGCACTACATCCAAAGGAGTTTTTGTAGCTCCCATCAACTTCTCGGTATGTTCGTAATCAATTATATTCGGTAATTTCAATAATACATCTTCGGCTAATTCGGATACTCTTTCTTCTTTAGATTTATCGCTTCCGGAAACGGCTTGAACTTGTAGCGACATCAAAGTTTCAAACAACATCCTGGATTCGCTTATCAATGAAGTGATATCAGCATTGGGGTGTTGACCGAACGCTTCCGGTCTATCCACATTCGGTAAAAGGGTGATGTAGTCCAAATATGATTGAATCGAACCATCTCGTGGTACGTAGTAGGTGGATAACGATGACAACCTTAGAAAAATAAATTAGTAATTATATATTTTGTATTATCCTGTATATCATCTATAATAGAAGTCACAATGTATATATAAACATGTGTTCTATTTTATCTATCAAAATTGTTTAGGATGAGAAAAGATGTGGTAATATACTGTGTGTATTTGAAAAATTATTCAAAATGTACAATACAGTGTGATACCTGAAATAAGCTACGTTCAAGCAATCGTCGCAGAAATACTGATTTATATAGGTTGTCAATAAGCGTCTGTCCCAATCATCGGTGACATGTCCACCATAACTTACACCGGCAATTAAATACTTTAGAGCGTCCCAAGGGGTAGTTTGGTATTCGTTTAAATATATAGTCAGGAGGTTTTCTGATACCTAAAATGAAATATAAGTACCAGAAATATACAGAAAAAAGAAGGAAAGGAGAGAAAAACATAGAATATAGTAGAAAACAGAAACCCAAATTAGAACAAGGATCAGATAAAAATTAAGATAGGAAAGTGAATGACAGAAATGCAAACTAGGACAAGTATCAGGAAAGCATTTGAGATAAAAAAGTGAACAAAGAGAAATGGAATAAGAGAAAAATATAGAGGAACGCGGGAGAAGATGGGAGTACAAACTAGGACAAGGATCTGAAAGAAATCAAAATAAAAAAGTAAAGAAAAATAAAGATAAGGAGATAAAAACATAGGAAAAGGAAGAAATACAAAATAGGACAAGTATAAGAAAAAAATAAAGATAAAACGGCAAAAAAGATGAAAAAAATGTAAATCAAGATAGAAATATAAAGAGAGGAGAGTAAACATAAAGGAATATTGGAGAAGACACAAGTACAAATTAGGATAAGTTATAGACAAAATTCATGATAGAAAGAGGAAGAGAAGCAAGAAAAATAGAAAGGAATGCAGAGAAAGACAGTTATTGGAAAGGATTGAGAGGAATACAAAGGAAGGCAGAAACACAAACTAGGAGTAAATGTAAAGAGAGAAGAAGGTAAGATAAGAAAGCATGATGGAAGACAGAAATGCAAACTAGGTCAGGTATCAGAAGAAAATAAATATAAAATGTGGGAAAGGAAAAAAAACATAGATGAATACAGGGGAAGATAGAAAACGGAGTATAAACAGATGTTTACTAACTTACCTGAAAATCCGAGTCGTTGAAACTGTAAATGACATTCCAGCCGAGCTGTTGGAATTTTTTTCGTTCGAGTAAAATGGCATGGAAAAAACAAAGAGAAAATAATAATTTCTTATATTTTTCAGGATATTGACATGCCGTGAACTGTTCCTCGGTTATAATTTGATATAATCTTTTCAGATTCGCTTTGAGTCCCTGAAACATTAACGAAATGGTGGTTAAGTCGTATATAGTCGTATACAGTATAAAAATGGCGAATAAGAAGATATTCGAACAGTTACAGGTGAAAATTTATTCTGGTAGGATGTTTTTTACCAAAGAAGCTTCTAAAAGAACGAAATATGTGGGACAAATTCTGGTTATGTTATGCCCATGTTTGTGTCAGATATTGTATGTGGCCAATGAAATAGGGATTTTTAGGAACATACTTTAGGTGGTTCGGTTGTCATTTTTATCCCTGCTTGTAAAATTGATATAGGAAAATCCGGATGCGGACTCGAGCTCAACCATACTCTAAACAGAGAATTAACTTTTCCTGTTTGGAGCATCTCAATTATTTTATCTAATTTCGGCATCCAACTCAAGGATAAATGACAGTTTGCTAAGAAAATCCATTGTCCTTCTTTTGCCCCCACTTGTAATAACCTAAAAAAATTAATAATCAAAAATAAAATAGTTTTGGTAATCTGGTAATCAAATAAATTGAAGATTAGACGATGTAAAAGACAACAATGTTGAACTATAAGTACCGAAACGAAGAAACAAGAAAATTTTCGAATATTCGAATGGAAAACGCCCAAGAAAATAGATGAAAATGAATATAAAAGGCTAAGGAATAAGGAATAAAAATCCCAGAGGTGAAAATGGTGAAGTTACAGGATTCTATAATGAAAAACATTGAAAAATAGGGTACTAATAGGAGATGGACAAAAAGGAGGCCCAAGAATTATATAACGTAACCTAAGTTAACCAAGTGAGAACAATTAAATGTTCAAAACGTTAGACACAAGTTCAACAATAGGACAAAATTAACTGGACTAGTAGAAAACCATTGAAATTTCTAGAAAAATTAGAAAGAAACCATATGAAAGCATTGTAGACCTCCAAGGAGGATCTTAAATCACTAGAGAAGTATTGAACAGCTCCAAATACCGACTCTAGTCCCCAAGGAAGGAGTGAAGAGTTCCAAGGAGCAACCCAAATTCCCAAGGGGTTGGAAGAGCATCAGAAGCGACTCAAAACCCCAGGCAGATATTGAAGAGTCATTTCTTCTTACTTGGTAGCAATTGGAGCTTGTCCTTGTCCCAAACTGATTGATTGAAATCTCGTTATCATATTCGATTGCTCGGCCAATTGAATCAATCCTTGAGTTGGATCAACACCGGGAGATAATACAAATATCAGTGGTGTTTGAGGGGAAGATTCCTCCAATACGGCTTTTATATCTAATACGGGAGGTTCCACGAATTGAGGTCCTAATTGGTTCACTATAAAATTAGATATAGCGAAGGAGACCCGATCCTGGCGCAGAGAACGAATGAACAACATTTTCTGGAATTCGTTACAGATGCCATCCCATTCTCCTAAAAATGAAAAGAATAAAATATCTATTCAGATTACAATCACACATGGGGAACGATCCTAATAGGCAGGAAATTATACTAAACGCTTTCTTTTTTCCAACCTCGATTAATGCAAAAATTGACCTTACCTATTAAAGGTAAAGTTTCCGGTTCCGTATGAATGTACCACTGGTTCCAATCCCTTTGGTACTGTTCGAAGGTATCAATAACCCCGTGGAAACCTTGTAGTTTATCCAATTCGGTTATGTTGTCCCATGCTACCTCACTTAACCAAGCTAAAATGTATAGAGTTAAATTTTTTTACGGAAAGTTGATGGGTATCTGCATTACAGGCACAAGGATTATCCACTTGGTTAGCCCTATCCAAAACAACACCTCCTTTTAGCAAAAAGTTGTATTCATGACTTGGGATCTTGCCTTGAGCCATTAATATCTTCATGCACATGTGGAAGGAAAATAATAATTTGTGTTGTTCGAAAAGAGCCCTGCAGGTGTTCCTATAAAAATTGTTTGTATTAGTTAATCAGCAATAAACCTCAGGTTGACAATTAGTAACTGCTGCAAAAACATAACAAGAAGTTAATAGAAGAAAACCAGCATTAATAGTTGACGCCATCTACCGGAAATTGACTGAATTTTTGCTTAGTTATCGGAGGACGTCAAAGAAAAAGTGAATCATGACAATTTTTAAACACAAGAGAAAGTTAATTAGTCGTCAAATGACTTTTGATGCTTATTTTGAGGTTGTCTCAGTTGGAGAGCTTTGAAAACTGATCCAAATGCAAAGAAAAGTGTTTTAATCACAATAAAGGAAAATTTAGAAACACAATACAGCTACTTTTGATGAGACTTATTTTTTTACTTTTAAGTATGAGTGTGAGTCTCATTCACTTATATAAGCAAAGGTTGCACTGTACTTCAGTTCTGAGGCACTTTAATTGCAGAAAAGAACTTTTCCGATATGGTCACAAGGTTCAAATGAACTACTTGTCGAGTTATCTAAATAGGAATTTTTTGGTATATTAAATAGAATCCTTTTGAATTTTGTTTTAAATTCAACTAATGGAAAGGAAAAATTGATGAGTCGCCTACCATACAGTCCGGATTCAGCACTTCATGACTTTTGATGTATATTTTTAGGTTATCTTAGTCGGAGAGCTTTGAAAATTGTTTCAAATGTATAGAAAATTGTTTCAGTATCAATGGAAAATATTTTTAAATATAATCATAGAGGAAAATTGAATATTTTTCCATCATACAGTCCAGATTTAGCACTCAATGACTTTTGATGCATATTTTAAGGTTATATCAGTCTTATAGGATCAAAATTTACACTTTATTTCAAATCTGAGTCATTTTAGTAACAGTTAACACTTTTTCCAATATAAGTTACATGGTACAAATGAATTACCTTTCCAGATTTTTAATATTTATGTATATAATTAGAAAATTTTTATTTGTGACGTGGAATATTTTTAAATTCTGATTAAAATTGTTTGAAAAAGTTTTTTTTTACTTACTGATAAACGGCATAAGTATGATATTCGTTTAAAAGAGAAATCCTCTCCAAAAGCTCGTACGATTTCGGGCTACGATTTATCGAATTGATAAATAGAAGAATATATGCATCCAAAGCGAATTGGTACATCGGATCTATCTGACCCATGTCGTTTAGAACGAAAAATAAAATTGAGGCTCTATTGGCTGACGGCCTATACCCCTAAAAGCAAAAGGCGTTATCATTCATACTAGTAGCGAAGTGGAATAAGCTCTACACCCCTGATTTATAACCCTGTGATTCCCATATATTTGGTACGATAAAAAACACAATAGAATACTGGCTCTTATAACCATAGTACTTGTTCAGCTGAAAACTCGTAATAATCGATTCAGCAACGTTTGATAATCGATATTATGATTATTAAACAAAATAATCGCAGTAGACAGTAGTTATTATTGTACAGAATACTTTTCAATATAATAAATTTATTTACTTCTCTTGCTGCATCGATTTGTACTTCGGTGGTTTCGGATATTTCCAAGCTTTGTTTTACAGCTTCGGAGGTCGCTTTCGATACCTGCAAGGTTTCGAATAAAGCTGCGTCTTCTAAAATTGATCCGCGAGATTCATTCAGTAAACGAAGAAGTTCGTTTTCTAAGTCAATCAAAGTTCGTTTCCCTAAAATCGTAAAACGAGAATTTTAAACAGTTTTCAATAGTAATTCAGAAAATTGGAAAAACAGTTTGAGGAACTACTAAATAAATACTGCCTTGAAGAAAGAAAATTCAACATAAAGCCACATGGAATCATTTACATATCTGTCCTATACGAGGTTTGACTCAAAAGTATCTAGACAATTGTCGACAGTTTTTAGATAAACCCTGTACATAACAGACTGTAATCACTCATTCTCAGATGTGATGTACAAGATCCTTGTAATAATCGTAATAAAGAAGTAGTGACGTTAAAAATATGAACAGGAGGAAGAAGGAGAAACCAAAGGTGAAATACAAAAAGAAGTAGAAGAAAAACGAACAGGCATAGAGATTCGGATAGCTTAATCTGGAGTTTTAGACCACCCTAGTGCTATTATATGTGCAGCGGCCACTAGATGCCTCATAGAAAACCAATACTAGCCACTTTAGACGTTTCTACAACCTTCTAGAAACATTGCAAAAGCATATATAAGGTAGGAACTAACGGTAAAGCAGTTAGTTGAATACTGAAGATAAGTAAAGAAGAATACAAGTAATTCGGATGGTAAAGAAGTAATATCTAGTGTAGTTTTAGTTGCAGTGTTGTATTATTGTAATTAGTGTGATAAGTGAAGTAATAAACCCTTTACCTTTTGCTATGGCTGTAACCAATTCGTCTTTTTGTTCTTCCAACTGAGGTTTTTCCTTTCTTACTACAATACCTAGCAGTTGACCTTCTAATCCTTGTTCTTTCACGGCGAAATTCACTAATGTTGCTTTCGTACATATTTCCGGAGGGTAGTGGGGATTGGTTAGTTTCGTCGTTATGAAAAACTTGAAATTCATATTGTATGATACCATTTTGTCTTCTAACTTTATCAAAAGTTCTCCTCCGGATTTGACAATAGCTCTTGATAGGATCGGCTCCAAAGAGGGATCTATCGTTTCCCCGATGTTTTGGAGTAGTACTGGGTACCCTAATTGAACAGCCTTCTCAACTATCCCCATATAAGACGCAGTTCCCAAATCAAATACCTAAAAAAAGTTAAATTATTACTCCGAACCTCAGATGAAAGTGTTATATGACCAAAAAAAGTTGCCACTTCTAAGGTTGCTCTGGAGTTTTAGATAATCCTAGCGCTGTTATATATTCCCATAGAGAACAACAACTACTACTATTCTATGACCTAGCCAGTAGTGTGGTGATGTCATATATTCAAATTATTTTTAGAGTTTTGTCTATGGACATTTCTCATCAATATTCAGCTACCCAGGGGCTTTTATTAATTAGCATCAGAGGTTTATCTACGATGTTAGAACACCCTAGTGCTATTACATGGGTTTGTACTATCAGATATCCAAGAGAAACCATTACTTCTACTATTACAAGCCATTAGGGTAGATTTAGTATCGTGTGGCTGGATGGCGGCACTGTTTATGACAGCCACCCAAGGTCTCTATTAGAGCCACGAAATGCACCATATAAAACAATCATTTCTAATATTACAGGCCCTTAGATTGAATATAGTAACGTGGGGATCTAACTAGTAGTGCGGTGATGTCATTTTTTCGTATTACCCTTGTAATTTTGTCTATAGGTATTTTTCATCAATATCCAGCTATCCAGGAGCTTCTACTAGAGATTTATTTGGGGTGTCAAACTACTCTAGCACCGTTATATGAGCTTGAGTCACCAAATGCCCCATAACAAACCACTACTACTACTATTACAGGCCATTATGTTAAATTTAGTAACGAGGAAATCTAACTAGTGATGCGGCGATGTCATTTTCTCGAATTACCCTTGAAATTCTATAAATATATTTCATCAATCCTCAGGGGCTTCCATAGATTGGAATCAGAGGTTTACCTAAGTGTGTTAGAACACCCAAGAGCTGTTCTAATGGCTTGAGCCACCAGATCCCCCAAAAACAATCATTAGTTTTATTTTTTTGTAATTTAAAACTAAAAATGAAGCTCTCAGATAAGGGTTAAATATCATTAAATTTTACCTGGACATAAGTGAAGGGGGACTTACTTGAAGATTGAATTCTGCTTCTTTGGCTTTGATCCATTTTTGTGCTTGACATTGCGGATCGATTACCAAAGGCCATCTGGTACCTTCGGTAATTATGATACCGTTTTCCGTGCTGAAGTTATCCGCAGGTAATCCTTGTATATTCCATTCCCTTATCGTGGTAGCATCCGTCAGGAAAGACGTGATATTGAAATCTTTCGAGAAAATAATTTCTTGTTCGTGACACTGTAATTTCCAAATATTCACATCAACGAAAATTGTTAAGCAAATTGATTGTTTACCTCAGTCTGCCACAAACTTAACAAATTCTCTCGATAATTCGATAAAAACGGTCCTAAATATGAAATGAAAGCGGTCGAAAGCAAACAATCACCGGGGAGCATGTCGAATTGACCGTCTAAAATTTTTACGGTTTCCCCCCATCTTTCTTTCTCTCCGGATAAACATTCGACCAAAGTGGCTGCACGTTCCAATTTTAATTTCAATAATTCCGCCTGAAATATTATGATTTTAATAGATATAATTATAATAATCAAAATAGTACAAGTAGCACACTTTTCGATTCAATTCTTCCTTTTGTTCCAACTTCTCTTCATACTCTTTCTGCAGTTTCTGTAAATACATATTTAATTCAGCCAACTTCGCTTGTGCCTCAGCTAACTGCCTTTGTTTTTCTTGTAGCGATTCGATCGCTTCGTCTAGCTTCGCCTTTTTGGGCCCCACAATTCTAAACGAAACTTTGGTGTAAAATATTAGAAAGTAAATTCGAAGAAATTCAACATACTTCCATACTTTAGCGTATTTTTCAATAGCTATCACCCACATGCACAAAGATTTAGCAGCAAACGACACTATTCCTACTTTATCCGGAATAAATTCCTCCGACATCGTATAAGTGGCAATCTTCTTCAAGGTTTTCTCTGAAATGTGGTTCTTGTCGAAATCCTTGAGGTCTTGCAGAAAGTTCATGCCTCCCAATAGCTTTTTAGCTGCGTCCCAGTTCGGTTCGACCTAAAATAAAAAGTATATTTCCATTCCCCCAGATATATAGAAATGTCTTACGCCGACTAAAATATTCACTGCTTCCATTACCATCTTCACTTTCTGCGGGGGCGTTTGGTAAGATTTCATTTCACTGATATCTTTCTTGCTGAGGGAATCCAAAGCTCTGATGGCTTCTTCCAAAGCCGGCATAGCTTCATCTAGATCTGCTTGAGCTAGTTCGGCCATTCTGTTACATTGGACAGCTTCTTCACCGATTTTCAAACTAGTTTTAGTTACTTCTTTCTATAAATAAAAATGTTTGAGTTTAATCCTTCCAAGTTTTCGCTTGGAAATATGAATATTTTATCCTATTATACCATTAAAAATGATTATTTATTCATCTATTCCCTAAAAAAATTAGGATTGAGATATAATCGGTAAAAGAATTGAAGATAATGTCACGAAGACAGTTCTCACTACTGAATAAAGGAAACCAAATAGGAATGACAAGGCCAAAATTTGAAATTCCATACTTGTTGCTCGTCAGCTTCTTTCCTTTGAGTGACTATTATAACCAAATATTCATCGCACTGTTGCTGGAATTCTGCAACTTGAACTTGAGCTTCAGCTAATTCTATGGACATCGTGTATACTTTATCTTTGCAGTCTTCTATTTTGAATAAACCATTTCGCAATTTGTTAGCTTGGGCTGCTATGATTTCTCTTTTAGACGCCAACATTCTAAAAAAAAAACATTTTTAGTAAGTTTTTTATATGTGAGGTTTGGGTCTTCAAAATTCCCCCTTATTCGCCAGATGTAACACCATGGTTTCTGGCTATTTACGAACTTTAACCTTACTTTTTGTAACCGGCAACTAATTCTAGATAATTCGTTGGGGTGACGTAGTTGTGTCTTTTTATTTCGTTCAACATTTTCTTGGACCACTTCGCCACAGAATCATGAATAGTGGCGAATACCGCCGAAACAGCCTGGCACATTTTATCCTGGGTTGTCAACAGCAAAGAATCTCTGTGTTTTTTCTACAATAAAAATTATTATAAATAGTAAAAGCTCAATTAGAATTTTTTTTTTTATATTTAATAAAGTTGTTTGGGGAACTGTTTTTGCTTTCCATTGGCCGTCTACCTATACCTCTTGACTCTCATTTTTCTGGGGGATTTTACCTATTTCCAATTTTAGCACCACTCCTTCGAGCTACCTAAGCCTTTTGCGGAAATCAGTAGGACATTTGCAGAGTATATATTCTGCTATCTTTACGTATTATTCACATATTGTGCAGTTATCATCTTCTACCATACCTATCATCTTAAGTTGATACTTGACGGGGTAACATTCTCTAAGAAGACCGACTACCAGTTTAAAGCCATTTTGGAATTCTTGAGTGGTTCCTCAGGCTTCTTAGCCGATATGGTTATGAATCTTTTGGATTGACTTAAACCTGAATTATTTCTCCTTCCGATCTTATCTATTAGCCACACATTAAATTCATTGATGATGTGGCACCTCATGAGGCCACAGTATTATCCTGGTCCAAAATTCCATTTTATCCTTGAACCATACGGTCAGTTTATTTGTTAATGTAACACCTCATGAGTCCACAGTAAGATTCTGGTGCAAAAAAGTTTTACACCTACAGTGTTTCTCTTTCCTTGAGTAATACTTTCACTTCCTTGTTGATGCGACACTTTGTGAGGACATAGTGTGACCATGATTCAAAATTTCGATTATCTTAGACCTGGAGTGTTTCCACTTCCGATCCTTTAACCATACATTCAATGAAGTGACCCTTCGTGAGGTTACAATAGAGTTTTGATCCAAAACACAGAGTGGTTTCCCCTTTCTGACAAAGCTATTTGGTTCCTCATTGCTTGGTAACTACTTTAGGGTTACTTAATTGCTTTTAGATGGCGATGGTAAAGTTGTTTACACTCCCACGCTACCTTGGATGTATTCTCAATAGCCCCCATGGCTTTCAAAGCCATTTGGTTATCTAGCACTCCTTGGTACGTGTTTGTTACTAGCAACTCTTCCTAGAGCTTGCATTTTGGTCTAAAAGTGCTCAATTCAGCTGATGGAACTAACTTAGAACTATTTGCATACCACAGAAATGCATTTAGAGTTTGCGGAAGACTCTTGATTGGTGTTCGTTCAAATTGGATGTCTATATAGATCAGTGTTTGTTATTGCTTCCTACCATTAATGGTTCTAAACTTCTAAATCACCTCAAAGATTATTTTTTTTCACTAAAAGTTTAAGGAAAGGTAGGTTTAGCTGCGACTCTAAAGCTATAGTAACATGGCTTCAGACCCCTTTAATACCCAAACAAATCAACCTTTCAATGTTGTTCAGTTTTTTTAAGCCGTTGTTGAATTCTCAGTGTTTATCTACTGAAATCGGGGCCCAAAAGCAGTAGAAATTATTGGTAATGAAAATTTTTCGTTTACTCACCGCTTCTTCTCCAGTTATAGTTTGATTGAAATTGACATCTGCTATATATTTATTAGCGACTTCCAGTAAAGCATCTTTGGGCCACTCCTGGAACCAATCTATGGTGGTACTATTGATTAAAGCCGGATACTGCCTTAGACGGTTCCTGAATGCGTCCCCTATAGGACTCATGCAAAGAACTATATGCATATTGGCCCTAACCCTACTTATCAAAAATTCGTATATAGCCTCATTGGTCAAAAGGATGTTGTTCTTTTTTATAGCAGTTTCCAATCTTTTTTTTATCTATAAAAAAATGTTATCATTTTTTTTTCAAATTCGAGTACGTCTTATAATCCTACATCTTCAAATTCGTCAGTTTTATACAGATTAGCCACTTCTCCACTACTGAGCATATTATTAATTATCTCTAGAAAGCTTTCGACAGTTATCTGGGTATCGTTGAATATGAACGCCTGCGGTTTCATATCCACTCCAGATAAACTGTAAAGGACCTTGAGATCTTCCTTAAATTCGTTAACTCTATAATTCTTCGATATTTGAATTTGGAACGTATTTAACTCGCAAATATAAGCCGCCACCCTTGTAAGGGAAGTTCTACCACTACCACCTGAAAAATTAATATACAATGAGCAATAGAAATTAACAAAAATATGAATAATATACTATTGATATTGTTTGTACGCATACACATACACAACCCCCTCAAAACTATCTTCACAACGTTCAGAATCAACCTTTAGGCATTAATAAGTTCATTTACTTCCAACTTCTTGTTAGTGTTACGGAATACGGTTAAATAGTTTAAATCTGTTAAAACTATACAGTATGTTCTATTTTACTTTACCTATTCCGACAAGTAGCATATTTCCTCTTGGTTGCGATATCACCCTAACGATTCTGCAAATGTGTTCGATGGCATCTTTGAACAAAACCAGATCCATTCTAACGACTCCTGGTGATACGTTGTATTCCTCCATCTGTTGGTCTAAAAATTGTCTCAAAACTGACACGTTGGTAAATTCTTCGTACACTTGATAAGGGTTTACGAAATCAGCGTAAATCGGTATCTGTTTGTTGGGACACAAACTGTGTAAAGTTAATTCAAAATGACGACCCAATTGATCGTTCATTTGATTGGCGAACCATTCTCTATCGCTGAAAGTGGATTTTTATAATATTTAGTCGTTTTGTTGATTATTAGAAAGTAGTAGTCACTTCTGTTGTATAGCCACTTCCGAAATTTGAACTAAATCGATTTGTTGCCTTCATATCAAATCAATTCTATTTATTTTATTATCTAATTATATTTTGACATTTTTATTTGGGCAACAGAACGAATAGAATAGAAATGATGTGGGGAATCGACTAATTATTATCTTTTTAGACATTCCGTATATTAGAAGTGACTACAACAATCGTTTTCTTTAAAATTCGAACCTCATCGTATATAATTTTTATAATATGACAAGCTAAACATGAAATTAATCAGCTACATTATGGATGCGTCCAAATATTCGACGTGTACTAAAGAGATTTGCTTCATATATATAATTATAAGCTGAAATATGAGACAATTGATAATATACAGGGTTTATCGAACTTACTTTTCATCTGTCAGTCTGTCATGAAACACCCTATAACATTCATGAATCCACAGTTTAAGTAATGTTGTTTTATCGTTCTGGTAATCTTTATGGCTCCTCAACATCCCTTGGAATATTTTGGAAATATCTCTCAGATTGAAAAGGTAGTGCATTTTTGCGGGAGTCGGTAACATTTTAGTTATGACGTTTTTATATAAATCAATTGTCGTTTCGGTCACTTCTCTACCGACCTATATAAAAAAAAATGATTTTTTAGTACTTCTACTTCGATGTTTTTTGAACACATAGTACATTTTATATTCAGTTTAGTTATAGTAATTATTGTGGTAATTTAGTTTGTGTTTTGTGATACCCACCAATTTGACGACTTCGTCGAAATCGCTCAAGTGTTGTCCGAGCATGTTTCCGAAAATTCTGGACAACGTTTCGTCCTCAGGGAACGTCATGTTTATGAGATTGAAACAACTTTTGAGTCGCTCGGAAATAACGTTCCTTCCACCACCTGGAGGACCCATCGCGCCCAAGACGTGCATCATCTACAATAAAAAGAATATAAGTATAAATTAACAAAATCAAAATTTCAAGTAGATATATGAGCAAAATACAGCAATTGAATGTTTCAAATTTAAAAGAGTTCTGGTCATAAATAATCGGGGAGGAAGAAAATTGATAACTAATTGGTTAAATGGAAAAAACTTTCTCTAAAATGGTGATCCGGGGGCGTACTGGCATTTTTTAATTTTCTCTCACATAGATAAGTTATAGTCTTCTTTTTTTAAACGCTTACTATTCTATTTCTAGAAGGAAAGTATTGTGGAATGTCAAATAAAACCAATTCTTCTTTTTCTGAACGTTGGAGAAAAGGGATGTCAAGTAAATATGATTTTTCTTTTTCTAAACGTTCTTTTACTTAATACCTTCAAGGAAAGTGACTTATTAACTCGATTCTTTTTTTCCTAAACAATCTTTTAAGGGAAGAGGCGGAGATATAAATTTGATTCTTCTTTTTCTAAACCTCTTCTACTCTATTTCTCGAGGGAAATCGGCGAAAAGTGACAGATAGATCCAGTTTTTCTTCTATACCTACGTTTTCTATCCAATATTTTGAAGAGAAGTGAGCTTCTTCAAATATAGCACATATATTGTAAAAATTTTGATTTACGGTTAAAATTCAACTATTTCCTCATCTTCCTTACGGTCTGGACTCACTAAAACTATCACAAGTTTAACGTTTTCGTCAGTCAGTTTTGTCACTAATTACTAACATTTAACTAATGGTGCAATCAAAATGAATAAGCTATAAGAAGTGATCTATCACACTATTTTCCTCATATACCTCGTATTTTATGATTACAGTATCAATGGTCTGTACCTCGATGTATTTCCTGGTTTGTTTTAATCTGTCGTACCAAAATGTGTAATCGATCCATTGTCGAAGGAGTTCCAACGGTGGCTGGGAACCGTACACTTCCTTCGCGGGCATATTCATATCGTCCAAAAAGGAAATTAATTTTTTACCCCGAGGAGGAGCGTAATGACCTAAAAATAAATCGGTTCGTACCCAATCGACGTTCAGTTCCTACTTACCTTTAGTCCTTTTTTCGAGCCTACTTTCGATTGCATCCTGTAGGTTATTAGAAGAAGTTTGCGCTGACATATTGACAAATAAAATACTGTATTTTTCGGGATCCAATGCAGAAAGGGCGGTTTGAGCTACTGACGTTTTTCCAGTACCCACAGGACCAGTCAGTAGTACAGGATACCCGTTAGTTAATAAGGAGCTTACCAAAAAGTCGTATCTCACTGTATCCACAGTAGGGACAATTATCTTGTAAAAAGGGCACCTATAAACAAAATACACAGTGAAATATTGATAATAGTGTTTTTTCTTTTCGAAAATTTAGTAATTTTTTGTTATTTTATACAAAGGTCGGGCATAAAATTTCATTCAGGAGTGCTGCAAGACACTTAATGAGTTGCTCTGGATTTCTGGACGTGTAGGATTTAGAGGCAATGAAATTGCAGACGACTTAGCCATGCTGTCAGGACCCAAAAACGTCTTCTCGCCTCATAAATTCAGTCACAAGCCAAAAACCTTCAAAGACGAGGCGAACCCCACGGGATAAAAGCTGGAAGCAAACTAATGCTGCTAGGACCCAAAAACTGCAATGGGAACCGTCTTCTCGCGTCAAAAATCCAATCACAAGGTTACTTCAAGGCCAAAACCTTCAAAGGTGAGGCAGTACCAGGGAAATAATAGCTTGGGGTCACTTAATGCAATCACGGCCCAAAAACTACAGTGTTGATCACTTTCTCGCATCAAAGATCCAGTCACAAGACTATTACAAGGATAAAATCTTCATAGAAGAGATAAACTCCCGGCAGCAATAGCTGGGAGCTACTCAACTGTTGACAGGACTCAAAAACTGTAATGGAAAACGCGTCAAAGATCTAAGAACATGGGAACAAAACTTAATATGTGAGGCACAATCGTTGAATTAGGTATCGGCTAGGATCGAAGACTCTGATAGGGCCGATTCCCGTTCACGCGGAGGAAGATAAAACGATACCTTCTCCTAGAATTTGACCTAGTGGAAGAACCATCTACTAATTTCCAACTCTAAAGTACCCAGCGCCCAACTATGTTTTTCTTTATTGATGTTGATCATACCCCGGTTCATATCTCCAACCGTATGGTAGTTTTTCCGTCCATGAAATGAAAGAAAAACTTTGAGGTTCGACGAAATACTCGAAAATCGTATCTTTGATTGGGAAAACACTTTCTTTTTCTCGAAGGTAAGCGTCTATTTTTTTTCTCCCTTCTTCATCTGTAGTGCAACATACAGACCATATCATACTAAAAAAAATAATAATATTAATAATAAATTATTCTAATTTTAGAACGTATTCTTGCTTGGAGTACTATGATAATTTATCTACTTTCAAGTAGTTATTCATATTTTGCCTTTACAAGCTAATTAACTAAATATTTCATGGAAAATTGGAAAAATCTATTGTGAATTACCAGAACAGGAACCAAGCTTTCGTGGAATCGTCAAATTTTTCTTCATTTTGCGGGTTTATTCCGAATTGCTTCGTCATAAATATATTGAGCAAATTACAGCACGATATCACCAGGCTCAATTCGGCAGTTTTTACATTCTCATCACAATTCAACCTCTTGAATTCCAGCACTGGTTTAACATAAATATTAAATAAGTATGTCATCTAGAAAATAAAAAGAAAGTTGATTACTGATCAGTTAATTACTGATGATAACTGTGGTAGTTTCAAAACGTCACTGAACAAACCATACCAATCCTGTTGGAGGCTCTTCAGAGTTGCTAACAAAGCTTGAATTCTCTGTGTATTCATAAGAACAATTGTATATAGAAGTTTTCATCTCTACTATACAGTATTGACAACTATTCACCCTATGATTAGGCCTAGGTCTTTACATCCCATCTGTTTAACTGCAGTGTTTACTCTACCAAATCTAAGGAGTTTCTCACCTATGAAGGTTATAGTTGGTCCACCACCATGCCTCTTTGTGTTTTCCCTCTCCAATAGCTTAAGGTGATTCTTGATCTTCTATTAAAATATTCCCATTACATATTTTGATCCTGTCAGCTGTTGCAGCGATCAAGTTTATTACCATGGAGTCCCCTATACCTAAGGATCGAGTTCATTCCACAAACATGCCTCCTTGTTTCTCTCTCTCTCTCACACATTTTGAAGTGATCCTTAATCGACGACTTAATAGACACAGATTGAGGTGATTCTTGATGCTTCATTGAACGATTCCAAGTGCATATTTTGGTTCTGTCGGCGGTTACTTCCATCAATTTCTTTTCCTCTAAGTCTCAGAACCTTTTCCTATCCAGAACCATGCCTCTTTGTTTTTTTTTCTCTTCCACAGCTTGAGATGATCCTTGATTCTCTCGAAAAGGATTCCCACAGCAGGTTCGAATCCTGTCAGCCACTGGAGTCATCAATTTCATAACCTCGAGTGGTCTACGACCAGGAGTCCAGAGCAACTATACCACCTTTTCCTTCCCATGTCAATGTATGCCAATGTAGAACACCAAGGTGGTTATTATCTCGTGTAACAAGCTGGGATGTGGTAAATGTGATCCCAAGCTCGATCTGCATAACAAAAACGTACTTTCCCATGGGAAAGATGTGTCCTAAATTAGATATTCAACATTTTCTTACCCTATCCATATATTTTTCTCCAAAAGCTTTCTTGCTATTTATCCAAGATGTCACGTAAGGCAACCAACCCCAATCTTTATAATCATTATAAACCATACCGCATCTGCTCACCGTTGCCGGTGAGGCAACCGCCAAATCACCTACTTCGAATAACAGCGACACTTGTTCCGGCATCGTTATTCTGTCACTGTTAATTAACGTTAAAACTTTATTATCGTCCATAACGCTGTTCATGTTTTCTATCCATACAGCGTCGACCGGACCGTCGAATAAAATCCATTTTTCATCGGGGCTTTCATCTGAAAAGTTAATTTTTTAATTAATTGTTACCAAAAAAATCATTATTCGAAAACAATAAAAAGAAATTTGTATTGAAAAGTAGTGTGACGTGGAAAGTTAGTGAAGGACAGTGTATATGTTCAAAATAAAGAAATTATGTAAAGTTACCGAGGGAATGTTATTTTTCTCACACTGTAAATAAATAATATCATTAACCTTGGCACGTTTGTCTCATTATAGCGCTTATGCAACCGTCCAGCCATTCGTTGGTGCTCAGATTGTATTCCCCGTAAAGTTCGGCCAAATTTAGGGCTTTCGGATTCATGGGAAACACTTCGACGTTAGTAAAACCGGATTTGTTTAGCTTTTTCAAAATTCTATTGGCGCCTTGTAACGTCTGCCAAGTTACCGACTTGGCGGTGCACGTGTTACCAAGTATCATTACGGAATGGCGCGAATTTTTCGTTTCGTATAATTGAATTACTTTTGTTAAAGCAATCGGAATAGGCTGAAATGGTTTTCATTTATTAATATAAAAATAAATATACGTATCACACATACAGTTTTACGACGTCACTACGATTACACACAGACAACACAGCATACTCGACAGTTGGTAGATGGCGGAAATGACAATTAATGAGTGAATAAACACAACACGATATAGATAACACAGCGTACATGATCATAAACATCATAGAACAGTTTACAGATGACATCCAAGATGACAGAAACGACAGTTGGCAGATGATGGATGGATCATTCATATCACGGAAGATACGATCATAGAAAACACAGCAGGCATAATCATAGACATTATAATAAATAGTTGACAGATAATATCAAAGATAGCGAGCATGACAAATGATGAGTGTGATGAAATACATCACAGAATAAATGATATAGTGATTATGATACTCAACAAATTGTGATCATGATAGATTATATCATTTCTGTTGATGTTGACATTTAAGAAGGCAAAACATCGGAGAGGACTACGGGTCCAAACTATTTTGAATGATTCTAGGTTTTCTTGAGTGCATATAATGCCTCGAATAAGATCAAATCGAAGAAGTGTTTTACGAAAATCGAATCAATTATTCATTAATAAAAAAAGGATAATCGGAAAATGTGCATGAATTGGAATCGACTTTTAAAATGGACAAATTGACTTTGCTGCTTTTAAAGTCTCTAAAAGAATCGATAAATGTTTTACGTTATTCGATATCGATTATTAAATGATAAAAAAGAAGAATCGGAACCTAATGTTTCTTTTTTAAATTGTGGTTCGAAATATTTCCTTGGCTGATGAGAAATCGATAATTTATTAATTATTAAAAGACGATTTAAACAAGATTTTCAAAATAATCGACATTCAGGGAATGGAACCGATTTATAAATCAAAGCATCCTCATCATTAGATATTTCGCTATTTTCCTATAGATTAGCTGAAATATCTCGCGTTACAGTAAAAGAATACTTAACCTAACCTGCAAATTCTTATTTTCCATATATTCCGTTATGGCTAAATTCAAATCCATATAATCCACCACCGGTATTACCACACCCGGGAAAATATCGGACATAATTCCGTTAAATAAGGGTAAATCGTCCGAAGTTAGCCTCGCTATATTCATATCTCTCATTGCTAGATAAACCATTTGTTCTTCAGGCGTATTGGGCATTAAACGCCTTTTTCTACCAGCGTATCTCAATAACGCCACCATTGATCTCAATCCAAAGTCGTAATGGTCTTGTTTACTCAATTGTTGTACAGCCAGACGGTATAAAGTGAAAACCTTCAAACATATGTAGCATTTTAAATTATTTTCTCATAATTATATCAATAATAATATCCTTGATACTTCCTAACCTAACCTGATCTAACCAAACAAAACTTAACCTACTCTAACTCTCACCTAGCCTAACTTAATGTAATCTAACATAACCTAACTTTAAACTAATCTATTATAACTCAATCTAACTTTAACTTAATCAAACCAAACTTAACTTAGTCTAACCTAATCTAATCTAACTTTCACCTATCCTAATCTAACTAGACCTAATTTAACGTAACCTAGTCTGATTCTAGCCTAACCTAACATGCATGAAGATGGTTTCTTTTACCTTCTTAGCTAAAACTTTGGTATTTTGGAATCCATCGCTGAATAGTACGTTTTCTGCAATAATACCACTATCCGGAACCATCATCGATATGGGTCTGAACATAGATTTCAAATTATCCGGTAGCTCGGTCCTTCCAGCGTAACCGGGGTTCATGGTTATAAATATACCCACAGTGAGTTTCAGTTTTATCTCTAGTCCTGAAATTTTTAAATTCGAATCAATTCAATTGTAAATATTTCATTCAAATCACCTTCAAATACAAACAACTTCTGTTTCTGAGATACAGCGGATAGGATACACAATATCTGTTGAGCAACAACTGACAACACCTCGATATTGATTCTATTGAATTCATCGAAACAACCCCAAGCGCCTGTTTGAGCCAAACCGGAAAAACATTTTCCCATACTTTTGTAATCCAAACCCTCGGAACAATTGTTGACTATCACCCACATACCCATAGCCTTTCCAAGATCTTTAACTGTTTCGGTTTTACCGGTTCCCGCTGGACCTTTGGGACTACCTCCTCGATATAAATGCAGAGCCGTAGTCAAAGTTATATAACATCTGAAAGTATAAAGCTAATGATGTAACGATATAAAATATGAACAAAAATAATAAATGAAGTAGATAAACCGAAAAAAGAAGAAGAAAATAGGACAAAAATATTGAACAAATATAGGAAATAGGACAATATAAAAATAGAAAAAGACAAATACATAACAAAATAAAGAGAAAGATCAAGAAGATTGACCAAAAAGAAGAAATGAAACAATATAAAAGTAGAAAGGAGTTGAGATGAAAAATAAAGGGATGAAATCTGATAATATGGTGGTATACATATAAACACCTGTCTGTTAAAGGTGTTATGACTAATCTTCCGGAATTTCCGTTATATTCGTAGCCATACATAAAGCAAGTGTTAGTTTGTCTTATAATACAATCGTCAAGATCTCTATCCCAATAGAAACGTAGCTGGGAGAACCATTCGAAAGCGTTTGTATCTCTGCAATCTAGAAAAAGTTGTGAAAATGCAACAATATTTCAAAAATGTGTAAGTTCCACTTACTGGCTTTGTATAATCTATCAATTACATCCCTCGAATGTATTTCGATTGTTATAAGTGCGTTGGTTTTAAGTCTTTGTAATTTCGTTAGTTCTTTTCGACTCAATTCTGATAGTTTGCTCAAAACTTGATTCTGTTTCCTCCTCAGACGTTTCAGAGGCTTTTTACTTTCTAATATTTTAGAATGTACCAAAGCTCTAGTGCAATCGGTTGTCCATTGAATCTGAGGTGGGAAAAATAGTCACAAAACAAACTTTTTTACTGTTTATTACTACTTCCTTCTATATACATTGTTTTAATAACAAATGTGCTTCAATTTTTTTATTTCTCCAAAAAAGTTGTTGAGGCTATTTGTTTGAAATAGGGCTAAATCTCTTTAAGCACCAAGTTTATAAAAATAAGTAATTACTGGGGAA
The DNA here is from genome assembly GCF_026250575.1 of Diorhabda carinulata. Taxonomy (NCBI): domain Eukaryota; kingdom Metazoa; phylum Arthropoda; class Insecta; order Coleoptera; family Chrysomelidae; genus Diorhabda; species Diorhabda carinulata. The sequence continues at coordinate 10,408,379 of NC_079463.1, forward strand.
TTAAATTGGAAGCATAGGCCTCACTGACGTAAACAGTGTAAATGAGTACTATTTAGATCAAAATCAGTGATGAATAGGACTGATAAAAGGCCTAATTCATGTAAATTAAACCCAAATGTTGAATAAGTATTATTATATCAAAGGTAAATAGGACTGATAAGGGGGCCTAATTTACGTCAACTGAACTCTGTTGTACAATAATTTATATATAGATCAAAATCAGTAGTGAATAGGATTGATAAGAAGGCTTAATTCATGTAAATTGAACTCAAATGCTAAATAAGTAATATTTAGATCAAAATCAAAGGTAAATAGGACTGATAAGGGGCCTAATTAATGTAAATTAAGTTCGAGTACTGAATAAATATTATTTAGCTGAAAATCAGTGGTTTTTCACACAAAGCTAATCGTTTTTCTATTAAATCCTCATAAAGTTGATCAATTTTGAGTGTAGCTCAATGAATATAAGACTTACCAAGCTGGAAGCGTTGCACAATTGCCCACAATTAGACAATAACCATTTGTCTCTTTTATTCAACATTTTCTTCAGTTCGCTCCTGATCGGTTTGAATGCTGTTTTTAATATTAATTGCATGGCGGCTTCGAGACGCAGCAACCAATCTTCGGAAGGTCCATCCAAGAAGAAAGGTCTCACGAATTCTATGTATTCGCCATCGTCGGCGAACATTCCCAAACATTCGTGCTTATTCACACCTAAATATCATGATCGAATTGATTCTAAATTGTTTGGAAAATGTATATTAGGACGTTACTTTCAAATTATTAAAAAGATATTTAGCGGGTAACATTTTGTATTTACAAATCATAGAATGAGAATACCAACTCATTTTGATTGTTACTTTAGTTCTGTCTGTACTCTAGGTTGTCTATGTCAGAAGAATTTAGTTCTATGTTTCTTAATTGTCAGTGTTTAAGAGCTTAGTTCTATGTTTCTCAATTGTTTATGTTAGAAGCGTTTAATTCTACATTCCTCAATTGTCTATGCTAGCAAAGATTTGTTCTATACTTATCGACTATCTACTTTAGAACGATTTTATTCTGTGTTCGAAATTGTCAATGCCAAAACAGTTTAGTTCTATGCACTTTGGTTTTCTACGTTAGAAGAGTTCTAAGTTCCTCAAGTGTCTATATTAGGAAAAATTATACTGAACACAATGTTTACACCACCACTAACAATTACACTGCTTGACGCGGTGTTTCGATAACCAAGTTATCGTCTTCAGAAATTGAAGGTAAACTGTTGAAGGTTTTATTCCGTAAGCGTTTGATGTTTACATCAAGAGAGTTTTACTCACATTGAAAGTTTTTATTTGGCTTTGCTAAAAGAGTATGTTCTTTGATTGTCTACGTAAAGTGTTTCTTCTACGTTATTTAATTGTCTATGTCACAAGAGTTTAGTTCCATGTTCGTAGGTTGTATAGAAAAGTTTTGTTGTATGATTGTCTATTTTAATGGGGTTTGTTCTATGTTCTTCGATTGTTTACTTTGGAAGTTTAGTTCTATGTTCTTTGGTGTTCTTTCATGTTATTTGTTTTGTTCCATGATTGTTTAGTTTAAAAGGCTTTTGTTCTATGTCCTAGTTTGTCTATGCTTGAGGATTTCAGTTCTGTGTTCTTCGGTAGTCTATAAATAAGTTCTGTGTTAAAAGTTTAGTTCTATTTTTTTCGATTGTCTGTTAGAAAAGGTTTGTTCTGTCTTCGTTTTCATTTTGTTCAATGTTTTTTTAATTGCTTAGGTTACTATTGTCAATGTTAATGAGAGAATATTGTCATGCAGTGTTATAATTTCTGGTGTGTTAAATAGCACAACATTGCTCAATGATTTATGAACCACTCTGTATCACGCTAGTAATCAGAATAAAATTTCTAAATAGTGTTTTACCTGTATTTCTTTGAATTTTTATTTTATTAATATTATCGAAAAGTTTCTTCAAATGTGGTTGTACCAATTCGGGTTTTTTCGAATTTCCCAAAATTTCCAACATATCGTCATTCGAAATGAAATAGAATCTCGGAAATATGTGACGTTTTATTTCCAAATAAGTCTCCAAAGCTCTTTGCAACAAATCCAGTTTATCGTACATTTTATTTAATTTATTAAGTAAATAAGGGGGTGCCCGAAAATGGGTCGCCTGCAGGGCAGATTTGGAGAAATATAATCGAGTCGTTATATCTCTCCAAGTTTCCGTTAACTGATCGAAATCTTCCGTTTCTTTGGGTAATTGTCTTCGGATGTCTTCACCAAAAAATATATTCTACAGAATAATTAGTAATGAGAATTTATTTTGGGAAAAAGTTCAAAATATCTTTTGTCCAGAAGCAGTAATAGTGGTCAAAGAAAAAAAGCATATGGTACTACCTTTGGTAGACAAAAAAACCCAACGGTCGATGAGGGTAACATATGAGCAAAGCACTGAAGGTAGCGATCATCTACATAACAAAGACCATTAAGACCTGTCCAAAAATAGTAATGGAAGATATCAGGTGGTTAAAGAATGCAAATTTATAGTACTAGCTTTGTGCAATGGTCTGGTAGACAAAAAACAGCCCAACAGTCGATGAGGGTGACCTGTGAGCAAAATACTGAAGCTAGCGTTTATCTACATAACGAAGACCACGAAGAGCTGTCTAAAAGCAGTAATGGAAGTTTTTCTGTTGCATCTATGATCAAGGAGATCGAAAGCATATATGATTAAAGGAAAATTCCAAACTACCTACTCTGTATTCCTGAAGGAGAAAAATGATTATAAGAATAACAAGTTTTCTCGAAATGAGAAATAACTGCACTGACTGTTTACAGAATTGGGATAAACCTCTTAAGACTTTCTAATTTGATATGAGAACAGATTTATCAAAATTGCTATTTCCAATATTCTACTAAATTGAGTGAAATTAATAACTTACATTTTTTATGCTGATCAATTGGAATATAGAAAAATTTCAGTTACCTACCTCCAAATAGAGCCATTCCCTTTGCACTTGTAAACCGACTTCTAGGGATTCCATGACGTAGGACAACCCTCTCTCCCATTTATCCACTTCCTTCGTAAAAGGTTCCACGAAACGGGTACTCTTCATTATAGATAACTGCATTAGGTTTTCTTCCAAAAGCTGGAAACACTCATCGACAGATTTTATCCTGAGAGGAGTCGAAAAATATAATTTGAAGTAGACAGAACTGTAAGGCTGTAAGTTATTACCTATAGAGTTGTCGTTCTCTGTAAGGAACCATTTCGAATTTCATCGTCTCCCAGATCTTTGAAATGGCCGCAATACCATTTTCGATTTGCAGTTCCATTGTCGCAGCATTCGAGATTTCGTTAATTTCTTCAGCAAACTGAAACGATTTTCACCGTTTATTCAACAAATATCAACAAATGAGAATAAAAAATTATGTACTTCCCAATAAAAGCGTTTTAGCTCGCTCAGATTCCAAAAATAATATAATAACATCAAACGTAATCACACTTATACCTGCTGATAGCAAAAAAAACTATCGTAAAAACGATACTAGATTCGTTTGGTTGCCTTTAAAGTCCAAAATTAATCTAAAACAATTGATTCAAGTTCTAATAGATGTTTTGCCACTCTTAATGGTGAGACAAGTAGCAGTCCATGTAACATTGTTCATAGATGTGTTAGTGGATTGTTATGAACCACTGTGCCTCCTAATAGACGCCACGTCCCTCTCAATATATCCATTGTGTCTCCTAATAGACCCGTTGTACTTCCCATTAGACTCCTAGTACCAAACTAACTTCGAAACATCTTGGTTTGAACTCTTTAATGTCCCTTTCACGTTCATAGTTGGGTTAGTGGTTTTCTTGGAACCTTTGAGCCTCCCAAAAGACCCACCGTACCAAATTACCATCGAAATCTTTGGGAGAATCAATCAGACACCATAGTTTGAAGCTTATAACGTCTCTAGTCAAAATTTTAGGCTCGCTTATGAACCTATAACGATTAAGTCTGCAGTTTCTTCTTATTCCATGCACCAGTACCATTCTGTAATGCCTATATTATGGAGATATATGTAATTTTACGGTTTAAACTTATTTTACGCGTATTTCGACTGGTATGTCTCGTACTTTCTTGTGTTAAGACAAACTGTGACAAGTTTAAACTCATTCCGGCTTATCAGTCTGTTGTTATAACCGATTTAGTGTCATCAGATTCCAGTATTTGTCAGTAGGCATTGAACTTGAGCAACATATTTAAAATAGTGTCAAATAACCTCAAAAAATTCGAGTATAGTGATAATTTAGAGACTGTTTATAGAGATTTAAATAGAGAAATGTCTCAAAAGACAAAAAAATACACTAACGGTTGTCTTCTTCATCATGACACTATGTTTAACCTCAAGTATTTTTTGTTTACACCTCGTACATGCTTAATCTTTTCTTTATGTTATAATTACGTCACCTTATGCATTTCCATTGCGTATATGGCTTCCAAATTGAATTCGTGAGAATTTTCATCAAAATCAACTTCGACGATTCGTCTCACTTTATCCCAATGTCTGGATCTCATGGCAGGATTTTTCAAATCGCCTATTAAGGGAAGGGTCCTTCTAAATGCGTCGACTCGCGCACGGGTATCTTCTATAATCGTCCAACTACAATTTTTATTAGAAAAAAGGAAACGATAAAAACAGATATATATGTAAGAAGAAATAAGTCACTTACCCTCTATCTTTGAATTCTCTTGAGAGTTTGGTCAATTTTCTGAATAAACTTTGAGCCGTTTCTTCCATTTCGGACGTTTCAATCGCCCAAAATTCTCCAGATTTATATTTTTCCCAAGCCTTATCCCATTCATCGACTAAACTCCAAATTAGTTCTAATGTTGCCAATTCCTACAAAACGTACCATTTGAACCTTAAAATTTTAGTTAGTAATTTAATTCTAATGTCTAATTGACATTAAACACGGCCCTTTACATCAATGTAATCAAGCCTTTTTTCTCCCATTCTGATCCGATTAATTTCTTTTTGGTATCAAACACAACCCTTTATTACAAAATAGATTTTAGTCATGTTTTTTTAGCACCAATCCCGACCCTGTATAATGAACGTCAAGACCCTGTTTATTACAACATCAGAATTTCACCCTATACTATCCGACTAATGCCATTTTGGCATCAAAAACGACCCTGTATATCAAAAAAGACCGTAGTCTTGCTTTTTCTAACGTCGAATATATAGCTTCGGCATCTATAATTATGGATACACCCTGTGTATTGTTTGAAAAAAGACAAAACGATCAAAATTGTTACTGTACATTAATGGTCCGATTTAAGATGAATAACTACGTCAACAGTCAATATACAATGAATTCGACCTCGAATTGTTTAAGTATCCAGGATATAGTCCAGATCTAGTACTTAGTGATGTTTTTGTGGAAAAAAATCGTACCAAGGGAAGAAATATCCATTGTCCTAACTAAACGAGACCAAAAATATCAAAATGATGTAGAGAAGCCAAAAGTCATTGGAGAAAACTGCTTTCAAAGTAGAAAATGAATTTTTTTCCTATTGAACCGAGGAATTATTGATGGGACTAATAGAAGTAGAGTGACCATGATGCTCAACGATTAGGATGTCGGAACGAGGTACAAAAACAAAAAAAAAGAAGAACTAAGTCACAAATCAATATACAATGAACTTAGCCTCGAATTGTTTCGGTATCCACCATATTGACCAGAAGTAGTACCCAGGGATGTTTGGGTGGAAAAAAATGCACCGAGGGAAGAATTATCAATTACATCAGACCAAAAATATGAAAATAACGTGGAAAAATCATTGGAGAAAATCTTTTTTTTTTGACTAAAACGAGCCCTTCTTTTTTTTATTACGTCTTAGTATATTTGTTTAGTTAAGAATATCAAGTACCCAGTTGAGGTCTCCTCTAGGTAATTACCTGGTGATTATTAGAATTAAAATGAAATATTCTGAAACGATAACTTGGATTATATACAGTACATGAAAATATTTAACTTACAGCGTCCAATCTCGATAAATCAACATTATCCCCAAAGCTCAATCCGAAAATGGCCAATTCGTTTCTTAATTCATCGTCTCTCATTCTCATTTCGTTCAACTTGGCTCTAGTTGCCGCCAAATAGGCTAGAGCATCCTTGGCAGATATTTCCGAAGTGAAAGGTCCTGATTCCTCGAATTCTTCAAACAATTCCCTGGCTTCTTTCCTCGAAATTTCTGCTTGTTCTAATAACCCGGTTTTGAATTTTTCCTGAAAATCAAAAAGTATATTAACCGAAGGCGATTATTAATTTTGAAAAAGGTACCTTTGAAGGGATCATGTTGATATGACTATAAGTGAAATTAAGGGTTAGAGGTGAAATAAAAAAAGTTAATGAAGCACCGAATTTAATTCTAGAGCTAAAGAAGGGTAGTAATAACCAAAGGGCTTTGCAAAATTAATTTTGAAGTACTGCCATTGGCTAGTAGAATTTATGGAGGGGTTTTTCCGTATCTCCTTGACAGTATTTTTAAAAATCAGAAGTTATATGGTGCTAAGTATGATAAGTAAGGTGGATGAAGAATAAAATAAATTTTTAGGTTATGTTGTATTTTTGTAACAAACTGTTTTCTTCTGGTATTTTTGATTTGATTCAGAAAACACTTTCCATAATGAAAAATAATGGAAGCACCTGCGATTCTTCGAAATATTAAAAAAAAAACTCAAAAATGATCCAAAACAACGAATAAAATTGGAATAAAGGAACAATTTCACTTATTTTTGGCATCTTTAACGAGTACCTTTGAATACTCCAACATTTTTTCTGCTTGATCCAATACCTCCAAATACGCGGCCCATTCTTTTGGTATATTTTTCTCCTGATGCCTCAAAGAATCAGGTATAGGAACGTTATATTTATCCAAAGTTAATATTTGCTCCTTTATCAAAGGGAAAGTTTCTTCCCTAGTAGGTATATCTTCTTTCAACAAATCGAATAGTATTATCGAATTTTGCATCTCCTCCAAATTTCTAGGCTCTTTCATTATACTAAAAAATAAAGGGAGACTTCTAATATTTATAAAAAGAAAATTTTCACTACAAAAATCTAATAAAATGGAACCAGAGAGGTAAAAAACTGAAATTACAATGAAAAATTGAAAAAAAAAACAAAATTCCCCAAATATTATAGTTTAAAAAGAATTTAAGGATGATATTTGAGAAAATATCAAAAAATAATATAATTACTATCTAGTATTCTAGTAATTTCAGTCAACTTCCGATGCTCGAAATAAAACCTAGTACAAAGTGGCCTCCCAATTCCCCAGATTTATGTCAAAATGATTTTTTATCGGAATGATCTAATAAGACCTACTCTTCACTATTGGTCCTAATATATCCGTACAGTTCCTTTATTTTGGCGTCTGTCATTTTAAATAACAAAGTGCATAATTTTTCCTGCCATTCTATACAGTGCGCTATGATTGCTTCCTTCAGTTCAGCACAATTTATCTGCATAAAATGTACAGAGGTTACAGTTTCTTGTATGTTGACGTTATTCGCCATTTCCGTATATCTGGCTATATTTGAATCGAACAATAAGGCACTGGGATCTTCTTTTTCGTAACGGGTTATGAATTTATCCTTATCGACTTCCCAAAGATCCCTAAAAGGTTCCCAAGTTTGCATGTAATCTTTTATTTTGTCTACGTTGACTCTAAGCTCTGTAAAAATAAAAAGAATTATTCTAATATTTAATTTTTATATAAAAACTAATTCACTAGCATAAATTTTTCAATTTCGAAAAAATGTAATGTTGCATGTCGAAATTCAACTACAGGGTGAGTCAATTATTAGAAATATAATAATTAAAAAGTCCTATAATAAATTTTTGGTTTTTGTTACCTTGATTTAATAGCACCTGTAGTTGTTGACATTTTTCATCTTCAGAAATAATTTGACTGTATGATTTGAAATTTGTTTCAGCTACATGAAACTTGTCGTTAAGTCGTGGTAAAGCTGTTAGTGCTTCTACTAAACTTTTATGAATGTTTGATATCACCGAAGAAACTTCAGCTAAAGACGGATTGAATTTAATCTAAAAATTTGTAGTTTATTACATTTTGTATCAGTTTTCGTTGAAAAAGGACCAAAAAGTTGCAAAGAAGCTCTTTTCAGCAACAATTTTCATTACAAAAGGTTCGAAACATTGAAAAAAGTCAATGAAACTGTTTGAAAATTAACAAATGTAGTAATGACAGTCCCAACAGATTAATATCCAACCAAATTTAAATGAATTTTTAAATATCACCAAATTTTTCAAAAAAAAAATTGAATTTTCTATTTATTTTGCTAAATAATTATCCCTCGTCTATTATTTCCAATATCCAAATCAACTTCAAATAATTAAAATAAACAATTTTACCCTATTATCAGTTAATTGTGCCCCGAGTTTGATCAAAGGATTCGGTTCTGTTGTTCCGTCTCCATGTAAAGCTTCGTACATTAATTCCAACGAATTTTTACAACATATTTTCAAAGCTTCCTCCATTAGTGTATCAAAATTATTAATATATTTTATCCATTGATTCGCCATCTGGAAATAAAATTTTTTCTCAAAAATATAACATGACTTATATCGTTAATCAGTCTGGGAAAAACTGAAACGCGTTTACTTTCATATGTAAGCAATTTTTAAATATTTTCTTTTCCCTTCTTTCGGCTTCTTTTCCAAACGCACTTGTATATGAGACGTATTCAGGCATGATGATTAGATAAAACGATTTTCTATGCAAAACTTACTGGAAAATAAATGAAACTTTGTAATTTAGTTAATTATCGTTACATTTCAAATAATTATCGTATTTATTTCGTTTGCATTCAAATTTTATATTCTATTTCGTGGATTATATGCCACTCGGTCGAGACCAATAATACGATCGAGAATGTAGAATCATTCGTACTTCTGCGCACAAAACGGAAATTAGTGTTTTAACAAATGTTATGAGTGCCCATACGATGTCTTCAAGCCGGTTACTGTAAAAAATCACCTGTAGACAAATTGAGGTAAGTGATTTTTATTGTATTTAGGTCTAAAAATTATATTTATATTTCAATCTTTGCTAGAAAGAAAGTAAATTAACGAAATTTTTTTTAAGTTTTTGGGATAGAAAAAATGGCGTTGTTAGAATATTCCAGAATTTCTTCAAAATCAAACAGGAATATTGGGGTGGATTGTTTATTGTGCTCAACTCTGTAAATGTAGCTAAATTTCATTTATTTTTTGTTACCCAAATTTTCATATAATATGGACCGGCTTTTCCAATTTTATAACTTCTGTTTATATATTTGAAAAGATTAACGAGAGTTTTTATACTTAAAAAATAATATAAAACAGTAAAAATGCATCTTTTGTATCTGGTGGTTCACTTATAACTTGTATCCGGTCTTCTTTTCTAGGAGTACAAAAAAGACAGGAACGGCATGGCTCTAAATGATACGTTATACAATCTTTTACTTGTAATGAAATCTCCTCTATTACCTTCATAATTTCGTGATAATTTGTATTTACTGATAATTATTGACAAATATAAGTGCAATTCATGAGCGTTTATAGAAACAATTCGTTTTTTCCTGCTAGGTTACTAGGTTACATCAGTATTAAATCACAGCTTTACCATAAACGAAGGCCGAAACAATGTGTGTGCGCCAGACATACAAATTTAATGACCTCTAATCTACTTATTTGTTCGTTATTGCTAGATTATAACTTTGGATCACCATTGAATCACAGTTAAATCATATTCAAAGCCCAAAACAAACCAGTATTAACTTTTTTGTAAGAAAAAGTAGTTTTAACTTAATTTGATCAAATTTAGAGTCATATAAATTTGGGAACCTCTAATCTTCTTATTAGTTTGTTCTTGCTATGTCCAACCACTTTGGATCATCATTATATCACAGTTAAACCATATTAGAAGCTTAAAACAACCCAAATATTAACGTTGCTGTGGGGAAAAGTAGTTTTAACTCAATTTGTGCAAATTTATAGATATATCTATCAATGTAAGGTCATATATTCTATATATTCATTTGTTCCAACTGGATTAGTTCTAAATCTCGATTTAAGTAAATAAATATTAGAAAAAAAATTAAAAACATTGTCATCAATGAATTTAAACTAAACATATACTCACAGTGCCCATGTGATGTTCGAATCCTTCAAAAACAAAAATCAGGAACTGGATAATTTCTTGAAAGTAATCGATTAATTTCGTCAATACATTTTCTATGCTGTTTGTTAATTCTTCAATTAGTTCGTTTATGTCGTAAGCGTAATTAGGTCTTAAGCTAATTAATGGTGAGTCGCAGATTTTTTCACAAATCGCAACAATTTTTATATTACACGATTTATAATCGTCGACGAATGACTGCAACTAAAAAAAAATATTGGTGAAACCTTCAATGAAAAATCGTTTTTGAAACAAAATTTCGATTGTTTGAAAATTATTTTCTATTCATTGGCAGTCATTGAAACCAACCAAAGGAATATAGATCGCATTGACGTTGACGTAGATATTTTGCCATTTTCTCGAATCATAAAAATTTTAATTGTTTCAGTTAGAATTTCTGTTGATACGAATTTGTAGGTTATAATTGAAGACTACCAATAAAATTTTATTCGGTCAACTAAATAAGCCCTAAAATTAAATATTCCTACCTCTGCGGTATTATTACTGCAATCAGCTATATATTCGTCACCTACATCGGTACCCCAAGTTAATTTACTCAAACCAGGCGATATTTTTTTCTCCACGGCCGAAATTAAGGGTTTAAATAACAAACGTTCGTCTTCGGATAATGAAGAAATAATTTTATTGTAATCCAATACGACGTTCAAGACGCATTCGTACATAAATTTGATGGTTTCTTTTTTCTGGTAAACAGATTTCACATAAGGGGGTATTTCATATTGTAATGCGTCCCAATAATTAGCCTCGTGAAATATATCCAAAATTGATCTAGAAACGAACATATTTTGGGTACAAAATGCCTAAAAAATTTGTAATTTGGTATAAATTCGATAGTTTGAATGCTGTTTCTTCACTAGGACGAATTTTTATTAACGAAATGCTATATTTCCAGGTAATGTTATTTATTTCATGGTCCCGGAACACCTGAAAGGTTTTTAAGACCAATTTGGTAAATATTGAAGAGCTAGAAACACCAATAGAAATAGATTTTAGATTAATTAAATAATTAAGTTAAAATCAATAATACAGTCATATTTCTAAATTGGGAAAACCTGCATATATATTTCTAAAAAAAATTACATGTGCAATTGTGAAATTTGAAAATTTTACTCACCTATCGATATTACATTCGAGGTGACCAGGTTTCGTGGCACTTTTTATCATAAGCGATCTATTTACTCGAGAATTTATGTCTTCTCCGAGGCTATCGACCCATTTTCGATATAAATTCAAAACTGTGTCTTCAATGGAGTTTATTAATTTTTCATATTGGGCGAATACGTCTCTGGCTAAACTACACGGTAACATCCAACCAGCATCGTCAAATAACTAAATTTTGAAAATATCAAATCAAGATATTTAAATAAAGAAAAAT